>NC_140706.1:27057500-29457500 GCF_050655825.1 Lonchura striata
GGGTTCTGCTGAGTCTTATACAGCTGTCAGGCCATTAACTCTCTCTCTTGCCTTCTCCTTTCTGTTTCAGTTGTTGGCAGCTATGGGTACTTACCCACAGACATTCCTGATCCTGGGATGTTTCCTCACAGGTAATGTTCCTCAACCCTCTAAGCTTCCCCACCCCAAATTCTTTATAAGTAGGTATTTAAACTCGCTTTCATTCTGCCCACAATAACAAATGCCACATGGTTGCCTGCTGGTCACAGACCTGGTTTTTCTGCTTTTCCCCCTGGTAGGCCATGAAAGACCTCCTGAGAAGGCAGTACTTTCACTGGCCCGTAGTGGCCACTTTGTCTCTCCTGTGCTGCTATAGCCTCCCACCACTTGTCAGAGTGTGCAGGGAGGGTGAGCTGCCCACCTGCCCGCCGGGCATTCTCCGGCCAGGCTGCCTGTGTGGGCTCCCCGCGTCCTCCCACTGCACCGCACTCCCGGGGCTGCCGCCCAGCCGCCCAGCCTTGCTGGACTAATGGTCATGGGAGGGCAGGGCAGGCTTTGCCACAGGGTGCCAAATATAGAAAGGGCCTCTAGAGCAAGGTAACGCTGGGCAGGAGTGGAAAAGGGTTTCAAAGAGTCTGGATTCCTGGTGCCGGTTTATTGCAGAGAGTGCCAATTTCACTCGGTGGGCCTAGGTGCTTGTTTATGGTACAGGTCATTTAGTAGACTGAAACCACAAACATGTTTCCTTGGTGAGTTCCTCATTTTGTAGAGTTTGGATCCTCTAATTTTCCTTCTGAGAGTTGGACCTGCACCAACCCACCTGCAAATTACCTAGACTTGCAAATCTGAGCCTGTAACTGGAGATTGCATCTGCAAAGCATTCAGTCTACAACATGTAGTTCAGTGAATTGCAGTTTTATTTGGCTACAAGCCTTCTGTACATTTTGGCTAGAGGTAGATGTGATGTAAAAGCTCCTGCTTTGGCCCTTTGCAGAAGCCAAAGTCAGATGTAAAGTGCAGGTTTTAGTCTTGGGAAGCGGTTTCCAAATTTCAGCTGTGAGCTTGCTTGAAAGCTGACAGGACTGCTGGTTTCCTGACCATAGCTGTAAGGTGTACCTGTGACCCAGCAGCCAGGGTGTGGAATTCACTGGTCTGGAGTAGAAATGTGTACAAATTTGGGGCTGGAAAGCTGTGGTGTGGATTGGAAGTTATCTCTAACTTCACCTCTGTCTGTCTTTCACCTCTTGATTTGACAAATACAAGTCAGCAGGCAAACACTTAACATTTCAAAGGAAATCCATTTGTTATTCCTCAGGCAAAGCTTTGGTTTTTAACAAGGGCAAATTTCCTGGGACATCCACAGGTCTGAAATAGTCAGAAAAGAAAGCTGCTCTGGACCCTTTCTGCTTCCTTTCACACCCCTGTGCTGAGGCTGTTTTGTGTATTGACATGCTATTTATTTGTGTCTTTTTGCAGGACCATTCCTAACATTTTGCCAGCTTCCTCTGCCAACTATTGTTCCCAATAGGAATGAAATGGTGGTACAGCTGTATTCCAATTTCACACTCAAATGCTCTGGAGACAGCGAAGTGAGCTGGCAGTACCCAGTGACCGAGGGAAACCACAGGATAGACATTAGACACGAAGAGAACAACAGTGGCTTCTTTGTGACAGTGCTCGAAGTAGGAAATGCCTCGGCTGCCCATACGGGCTTGTATGTTTGCTACTATAACCACACACAAGTGGAGGATGGGGAGGTGGAAGGGAAGGACATCTACATCTATGTGCCTGGTAAGTTGGGGATGCCACAGCTGTACCTGGAGCTTTGGGTGGGAGAGGAGAACCATGGATGTTCAGAAGAGGTGTGTTGCTGATGGCAATTTACTGTCATTTACAATAACCCCAGGGTTAAATCATGTGTAAATCAAGACCAGCCCCTGTAAATCTATGGATATGTTATTCTTTCTTTCTATTGGTTTTCACTTTTTGATAAGAGTTTGAGTTCTCAAGAAGAGTGATGAACACAGAGCTTTAGAGCTGAGGTCTTGTGACTAGCAGGGGGCTGCAGAGCAGACCTTGGTGGCCAGGTCAGCTCATCGCTGGGAGTATGTCAAGCCTTCAGGTTTGCCTGGTTCCCAGGTGGAGATTAACAGAAATTCCAGACTTTTCAGGGGGCACTTGGGTGGATATCTTGGGATGTGTACTGACAAAACCAATGCTGTGCAAGATACTAAAGCTGCTGTCAGATGAAGAAGGCCATATCCTGTTTTTAACCTGAATTAGGCTTTAACTGGGAATTGGAAAAAACCTGTGTGAGGAGAGGGCTTGGGAAGTGTCAAGCAATGGAGATGTCTTGGAGGTGACTGTCACAAGGAGGGGAAAGAAGTGTTCTTGCTGGTCAGTCTGACACAAGATTAAATACATGGTGCTACTGTGCAGTGCCCTGTAATTTTCAAGGCAAACACAGACTTCCCAGGTCCTGTGTTGCATTTCTCTTTAGTGGTGGAAAACTACCGGACTCAGAAGAAATGGCATCCCTTCTTTTTGGAAGTGCCTATTTCCAGCTTTGCCCTCCCACCCCTTTGTTCTGACTAGAAACCTGCTTAAAGGCTTTCCACAATCTCTATTGGATGAAAATCTTTATTGTCATAGTCGAGATAGGCACGAAAGGCTGAGCCATGACTGACTGCTTTTGTAAAGCCCTGTCTGGATGTTTTCTCAGCATTGGCTGGGCTTCAGGGGGTGAGGGTCACAACTAACTGCAGGGCCAGAAGAGATCAAGCCACTGGATTTGCAGTAAACATATTGAACAGGGAACAAAAGAGAAGAGAAGAGATTGCAAATCATCCTCCAGAATTGCAGCATGTTCTGAAGGAGTGATATCTGCAATGGCAAGGAAGATTCTGGAAGGGCAAAAAGCCAGGAGGGAGCAACAGGACTTGTTTTACAGGCTACTTTGCTCTGGCATTAAGTTTTTGCTGTTGACAGTGTGTAATTCAAGGACAGTGATTCTTCCAAGACTTTCTCTCCATTTGCCACAACAAATGTAAAGTGTTTGCATTCGTTCTTGAAGCAAGATGTTTCAGCAGAGCTGGATACTGCCAGCTTTGGCACATATATCTCAATATCCAAGCAACTCTAACCAAATTACCAGAAGATGTTGTTTATGTTAATCAGTTTTGCAACTCACCCAGTGGAGGAGTATAAAGGCAAAAGTTGGAAGATTTCCTCAAGAGGACTCTTTGGTTGGTTTTCAAAAGCCTCTAGACATCAGCCTACCAGATTTGCAGGGCAGAGACTCCCTGTAATTTTTTCCACTTGCTAACCATCAAGATGTCATAAATGCAGAAACATATCCTTTTCTCCAAATTATAGAGAATGTTTCTGTTTCCACTATAAACTTTGTCTTTACAGTTGTTTTTCCTGCAATGAATTAGGAGGGCAATGGGTGGCAGCAACCCACTTTAGCCAGAGAGGATTACGCTGGGACTTCACACAATATCCTATTTTCACTAACAGCACATAGAAAACCAAACTAGGTGAATCTTGTTTCTGTTTTAAATTACAGTGGGAAAATGAATACATGGAGTTGGCAGCATTTTTGAGATGGAGTGCTGTGCTTGGAATATTGCTACAAAGAGCCTGCCAGTGCAGCAGAAAGTCTATTGTTGGAGGGATTTGGATTGCTATCTATTAAATTTCATTATAAAGCTGTGCACAGAAGCTTCAGGCTAGCAGGGATTATTTGTTTATTCTGAATGGCCAAACAGAGACGATTTGAGGGCTATGCTTTTTATGCATAATGTTATGCAATTATATTTTAAACTCAGACTTTGGATTGGCTGGATAGGGAAGTTGGCATGTATTTTGTTGACTTTAAAAGAAATAAAACTACCAGGACCTTGTTTGCTTTTTTTCCTAGTTGAATACTGTATTTTGAAAACCACATTCTGTGACCATAATTAACTATGTCTCATAACTGTAATGTTGGACATGTTAGAAATACATGAAGATAAGTACCTTGAGCTATTTTTGATGAAATGTGGCTTTAGTGGTGTTCAACACAAACAACATGAGACTGACTTCTAATCTTTTTTTTTTTTTCCTACTTGGAAAGTGGAGTTTTAATTTTTTTTTTTTATTTTACTGCCTTCTTATATACTGGTTAGGAGATAGCTACTAATAAAAAAGGCGAAAAACATCTAACTTAAAATCATGTGAGTTGTGAATAACAACACTTAACATTTTGGGGGGAGGATCTTTTATCTTTTTCATTTTGCATCCTGAATTGTCACAAAGGAACCTAAGCCCTTTCCTGTTTTGTCCTTAAGAGAAATGTTTCATTACATGTCACATCAAGTAGCTAAAATGAGATACCACATGACATTAGCAAACTTTACCTGCAATATCTGAAACACTGGGAGAATGAAGTGTGCAAGTTTCACTTATGACCTATAAGTGGTCACTGATATGCAATTCTTGTGCATGGACTTGCTGCAAACAAGACAGTGTAAGATTGTTTCTTGTTTTTCCTTAAGAGAAATGTTTCATTACATGTCACATCAAGTAGCTAAAATGAGATACCACATGACATTAGCAAACTTTACCTGCAATATCTGAAACACTGGGAGAATGAAGTGTGCAAGTTTCACTTATGACCTATAAGTGGTCACTGATATGCAATTCTTGTGCATGGACTTGCTGCAAACAAGACAGTGTAAGATTGCTTCTTGTTTTTTTACAGACCCAGACATGCCTTTTGTTCCTTCTATACCAGAAGACCAGTTCATCCTAGTAGAAGAAGGTGATCCTGCAGTTATCCCTTGTCGGATAAGTGACCCAGATGCTCAAGTGACTTTAGTTAACAATTTAGACAAGCCTGTGCATGCTTTATATGACACCAAACAAGGCTTCATAGGGAATTTTCCTGCGGGCTCATACATGTGCAAAACAATGGTTAAAGGCGTGGAGTTCAAGTCTGATGAGTTCCTCATCTATATCATAAGAGGTATTTATTTCTATTCATTTTTTAAAAAATAAAAAATGCTTATGTTCTTTCTTCACACTGTAAGAGCACCAGCATCACTGGGTTATATCAGATATTTCTCCAATTATGAGCTCCTTGCTCCTCTGGCAGTACTGCCAGTTACTTGTTGCAAGTTTACTTACAATTTTGATGAGAATAAGGTGTCCCTAATTTTATCTTCCCTCCAAAATTATTGCATGAAAAATGTCTGTAGTCCATGTATTTTCAATCTATTTGCTGAAACACAACTTAAAAGGCTGGTGTTTCCCAGTGGTTTTCAACCATAGAATTCTGGGTAGCCTGAAAAACACGATTTAATTGTTTTGAAAACATTTTTCCTGCCCATCAAGGAATTCTCAAAGACAGTCACTGATTAGCAAAATGGGAAATTGCTTTTATACCCAATGCCTTTTTACAGGGGGATTTGAGATAGGAACCTCTAATTGAAATTTTATTTGTGGATCATTTCTTTGTGGGATTGAACTGCTTGTGCAGTTCATGCTTCAAATACAAATTGTTTATGTTAGTATAGATCAGCAGTATTTTTAATGAATTTTCAAGGTGATTCCTCGGTAAAGGAATTGAAATTGAAATCTTCCTCTGAAACTGCATAATGTGAAAATTGTAATGAGATCTCTCTCTCTCTTCTCCTAGCTACTTCACAGCTGCCTGTTGAAATTGAAGCTCTTAAAACTGTCTACAAAACAGGCGAGACCATCGTAGTAACTTGTGTGGTCTTTGACAATGAGGTGGTTAATTTACAGTGGAATTATCCTGGGAAAGTGGTAAATATCTCTCTTTCTTTTTTTTTCCCTACAATGTTTGTAGTTATTTATTAGGTAAGCAAGTGAGGTTGTAAAATATTCTTTTTTTATCTGAATGAGGACTGCTCAGGAGAGAAAACCAAGTAAGTTCTTTTAATTTTAGGTTACCATAAAACAAAGTCAGTCCCAAAAGGTAAATTTGCTGTTAGTAACACAGTAAAGCATGAGAAGAAGGTAAGGTATGGTTGAGGAAGTACTATTCTTTCTCAGGTCTTGTGCTGCTGGAAAAAAAGAAATGTGAAAATTGAAAGATCTAGGTCTGCTGGGTGTCTGAGTAGAGCTCTGCTGCTGAAGGTCTGAACCTCTAAAACAGCTCTCTAAATCCTGGTTCTTGGGGATAAAAAAGGACAATGAAGAATTAAGTCTATAATCTTAAGTGTTTTTCATTATACAGATGTAAACTGAAATTATTCTTGCAGTCACTGAATAATGAGAAACATCTAATAAGAAGATCTTAGAACTTTTGTAGAACCCTGAAATTTTGCAATCTGGTTTAACATCCTTTTGCAGTGAAAACTTTTATTCAGTTAAACTTGGCTAGAGCCAGTCCCAGGCAATTTCAGAGTATCCCATGTAAAAAGTCTGGTTGCTGAAGGAATGATGTAATTGAAATGTACCTAGGTGTTACTCCAAATCCCACCTTTTATTTAAGTAAGTTAAGAGTCCAAGAGGAAAATTATTTGAGCAAGTTTTGTCTTGTTTTCCATCTTACACATCAGTATAGTCTTTGTTATATGCCACCTTTGAAAAATAGCCCCAGCATGTTTTTGTACCAGTCCCTCATGATAACATGGTCTGTCATTTTCACCATCCCTTTACTCTCAGGAGTTTTCTCCTTGTCAATAAATTATTCTTGTTTTGAGAGTAGGCAGAACATAGCATCTATTAACGGGTTACTTTTTGTCTGGTGAAAGGGATAAAAATTCATCTTACTTCACAGACATTGAACAAAGGGGACTCAAGTGGCTTTTCCATCTGAGGAAAAGATAGTGCATAAAGAGTAAATTTCTCTGTCAAGTTGCTTACCCAAATTTTCAAAGGTATTTTGTTTACTGTGAACAAAATATGAGTTCTCAACCTCAACCTTCTATGTCTACCCCCAAAAGGGTGCATTTTTATTGGCACTGCTTTTTTGTTGTGGCTGAAAAAGGCATCCTTATCTGAGTAAACAAGTCTTCTGCCATACAGAATTTAGATGTTTGCTCTCACTTCAGGGGTATCAAAGATCCTCAGTGATGTGCTTTCAACTCAGTTACTTAAGCAAGGTTTTTTCTCCTTCTCCAAACTACAGAAAGAAAAAGGTCTGATAAAACTTGATGATATCAAAGTGCCATCGCAGAAGCTGGTTTACACCCTGACCATTCCTGAGGCATCAGTGAAAGACACAGGCGATTATGAATGTACCGCTCGGCATGCAACCAAGGAGGTTAAGGAAAATAAGAAAGTAGCCATTACAGTTCATGGTATAGTCTGATTTTCATGTCTAAAATTGTTAACACATTGGAAAACACCATTCTTGAAAAATGTTGCATAGTGTTGTTTACACATGGCTTTTTTGTTTACAGACAAAGGCTTTGTTCACCTGGAGCCTCAGTTCAGCCCTCTGGAAGCTGTCAACCTGCATGAAGTCAAAAACTTTGTTGTTGATGTGCAGGCTTACCCAGCACCAAAAATGTACTGGTTGAAGGATAATGTAACTCTGATTGAAAATCTTACAGAGATTGTTACTACATCAGGAAGAGTCCAGGAAACGAGGTAAAAATCCTTCTGACCCTTACTTTGCCATGCTGACTTGAGTTCCTCCCCAGGAAACTGGGCACTACTCCTGCTCACTCTTTACTCCTCAGTTTGTTGCTTCTTCCTCAGTGGCATTTAAAGATAGTTTATTTGTTTTCTGTTCTAAAGGGCAATGCCTAATTTACTTCTTACTACCTTTATAACATCAACCTCTTCAAGGTTCCTGAGCAAGAAACCTCTTTGCTCCCTTTCACATTTCTCCACACTGATAATTTCCAGTTATTTCCAGTAAAATCAGGGCTTTGTCAGGCTCCTGCAGGAAGTAACTAAGGCCACTTCTTTCTCAATTGTATGTTGATAGTTATTTACCACTTGAGTAATTACTTAGTTAAAGGCATGCTAGAAATGCTAAATGTCACAATGTTATAATCACAACATACCCAGATTAAGTGTTGCCCCAAAACTATTTTTATTTATATTTATGCCTACTTTAAAAATACAAACAAAAACTTGTATTTTTGCAGGTTTCAGAGTATTTTAAAATTGATACGGGCCAAGGAGGAAGACAGTGGATACTACACTTTGGTTGCTGAAAATGAAGATGAGATTAAAAGATACACCTTCTCATTGCTCATACAAGGTAAGCAGCCCCAGAGCCTTGCCCACCAGAGCTCACTTGCACACTGCCTTGCCTGGAGTATGGATACATGAAAGGCACGAACCAGGCTGAGCGGAGGAGTGCGTGTTAGTCTCTGGAGCTTTTCTAGCCTGATCCTGGCTTTCACTTCTGCACTGGCCTTGAGCCAAAAAGAAACTTTATCCACCCAGCTAAGTTATTCCAGCTGACAGTAGGATGATAGCTCATTTAACATGACATGCAGACGTGGCACAACTGCAGCACTTCCTTCTCATTGCTCTAGCCTGGAGTTTACTCTGTGCTACAGGAGATATTGAGTCTGTGTCTGTAGCTCTTGCCAAGGTGTTGGCCAAACACCACCTGTCCTGCTTTGAAATTACAAACTGGTTTTTTCTGTAGGCACTGACAAATATTTTAACAAACTCCTGACTCCTTCCCAGTTCCAGCTCTGATCTCAGCCCTCGTGGATGATCACCATGGCTCTGCAGGTGGGCAGACAGTGAGATGCTTGGCAGAAGGAACCCCACTTCCCGATGTGGAATGGCTGGTTTGCAAGGACATTAAAAAGTAAGAGGAGTAGGTGTTTTCTTAACTGAAATATGATCTGTAACCTCAATTATCTTAACATAATTAGTTACTGTACCATGTTTTCTTCATCAAGAGCCAGTAAATTTCAGATAATTCTTTCTTTTTAGAGGCATGTTGTTTATATTTCAAGAGAGGTTGTCAGTGCCCTTATTTTTGCATCCTATAGGACACAAAATGATGCATCAATTCAGCTTTCTCTCATAAAATCTCTCTGTTCAGTAAGCTGACTCCAAGGATTTCACAGTCCAGGTTTGAGTAGGGAGTTTGAGATGTAGCTGTCTCTCCATTCAGGGACTATTTTTATTTTGAAGGAAGAAAAGTGCAGGTTTTTCAGAGATGCAATCTAAAGGCCTTTCTGGCCCTTAAATGTGTTGTTGTCAGAAGAAATTTGCAGGGAAAGGTAATTTTTGTTCTGTTCACTCTTAATTATCCATATAAATTCCGCCATTATTCTTCTCTGCAGGTGCAACAATGACACCTCTTGGACCCTTTTGACTAACAATATCTCTGATATACATATGGAAGCCCACTTGGATGAGAAAAATATGGTGGAAAGCCAGGTGACCTTCCAGAAGGTAGAGGAAACCCTGGCTGTGCGATGTGTGGCAAGGAATGACCTCGGTGCTGTTACTCGAGAACTGAAGCTTGTGGCTCCCAGTGAGTTTGCTTTGTATTTCTGTGCAATTACAACAGCCAGTTTGACCCTGCTCTAACTTACCCCAGTTCAGTCCTAATGGATAAAAATATGAATTGTTGTAGGTAATAAATTAAAGTGGATTTTTTTCACCCCGGTCTTTTTGAGGATGAGGCATTTTACAGGTCTTTATGGGGCATCTGCTTTTTGCTTATTATGTAGTTCCATAATTCATTTTATTAGTACTGGCTATGGGACATTCTTCTAGACAATCTGCATATGGTTTTGAAACATGATGACAAAGCAGCTCTGGGCTTGGAAAGACTTCATAGTCACTAGCCTCAGGAACTGCTCCTGCCACTTCTGCAGGACACAGGCACTGCAATGATGGGGGAGGTGGGCGTCTTTTGTGTGTGGTGTTCCTCATGGCTCATGAAGAAAATATGGTCTATCTTTTTACTCCACAGCCTTGAGGTCAGAGCTAACAGTGGCTGCTGCTGTCTTAGTGCTGTTAGTGATCGTGATAATTTCCCTGATTGTCCTGGTTATCATATGGAAACAGGTATGTAGAGAAGTATTTCAGTTTGGGTGCTGAGCCCTGCTGTGTTTTGCTCTGCTCTAAAGTCAAGTCCAGGACTAATGCTTGGTTTTGCATTCAATGTGCTCTGCAGAAGCCAAGGTATGAGATCAGATGGAGAGTCATTGAGTCTATCAGCCCTGATGGCCACGAGTACATTTATGTGGACCCAATGCAACTGCCTTATGACTCCAGATGGGAGTTTCCTCGAGATGGGTTAGTGCTTGGTAAGTTTTCTGTAAGGGACTAGCCCCACCCTTCTTTGGGGAGAAACACATTCAATGACCATTCTGAGGTCTCTGCAGGATTTGTAATGGATGTTATGGCCACAAAGTCCAGAGTCTCTGTCTGTCTGTTCTCATAATTTCTCCTTCCTGATCCTCTTCTACAGTGGCATTAGCCCTGAGGTCCTTGTGTTAGTGTCTCCTGTGCCTGCATTCCAGTTGTCCTCCTGTGTGCAGTGTCTACCCCTATGTAGCTTAGGGGAGTCTCTCAGTGTTAAACACCCTTTTCAACCCTCATTTCTGCTAAGGCATCCACAAGAAGTACATAATTTTTTTTGTCTGCAAGACATTTATACACATATGTGCAGAGACCAAGAAAATCTGCAACTAGTTATGTAGTTTTATTAAAAATATTTTAAAAATTATTAATCCATGCCATACACATATCAGTGCCAAATAACTGCATATTTTTGTGGCTACTGTCCTTCTTTTTTCTTCCTTCTCCTTCTGCTTTCTTCCTTTGCTATTCCTCATTGTAATTAGTACAGAATTCAGTTGTAATTATTTCCTCAAGGCTGGGCCAACCTCTCATTTATATCAATTGAAAGTGTAATGACTATAGATAATTTTAATGCTCTATCAAGAAAGAGATTTAAACATACAAGCCTTTCCTCTTTTGGAGATATCAGTGAACCAAACTGTATTGCAAAACACAGGAGAAAATGATGAAATGTGTCTTTTGTTTGACGTATTTCAAGAAACATACTCCCCTGGTGTAGTTCTTCACCATCACAGAGAAAGAGTTAATTCTTGAAAGAAGCAAGAGAAAATTTTCCAGTTCAGGAATAATAGCCTTTAATTAAATTCATGTTGCTAATTGAAGACTAGAGGAGGGTGAAGGTTTTATGGAATTATTTTATTACAATCCAGACTTTAATTATATGCCTAAATAGGATTTGTCAGATCTGAGTTGTTAAAGACCACCACTGTGACTTTGTCTCCCTCAGACTCATGAGCATAAGCCTGCTTCAATGCCTTCTTGTTTACAAGTGTATTCAGAATAATCAGTTTAAAACCCAGTGCTCCATATTCTTCTGTCAATATGTATTGCACAACATTTCTACTTGACACGCTCACCCACCAGCCCTTTTGCCATATTAAATTCTTGCTGATGAGGGGGGACTCTTTTGTTTCTGGGGGTGACAATTCTGATTTGTGTGGATTTTCTCTTATCTAAGTGGGAGATGACAGCAAAGCAATTACACCTTTAGTTCAAGGAGGCTCTGAAGCAGGTTACAAACCCATTTTGGTTCTGCCAGATGAGTATTTCCGATCCTAGTTGTGTAAGCCAGCTGGCATTTTTTTGTTTTTTTCTAGCCAGTACTGCCTGGAGTGCAGTGCTGTTTTAAACGCCAACACTGAACATTGGCTGGATGGAGCTTCAATTGATAAATTTGGGTTACCCTACCAAGGTCCCTTTGCAATCACTGACCCACAGTAAATGCAGTGCACTGCTCTTTAAAGGGCTCACGAACCAGTGCAATCCAGGAGATGCATACCAGAAGGGACTACGCAGTAATAGCATGAGCTGTTTGAACACCACTGCCTTCTCCTGGCTCTGCTGAGAATTAACGAGGTCCCAACAGGACCTGGACCTCCTCATCTGGCTGGCAGAGCTGAGAGCAGCACTTTTTGAGGCTTGGGGTCCAAGTGCTGCTGCTCAGGATACCAGGGTGGCTACACAGAGAGAATTGCTCTCATTTGCTCTACACAGAGAGCAGAATTGCTCTCATCACTTCCTAGCAAGCCACTTATTTGTTCTGGTGACCTTAATAAAATGAAATGCTGGTCTGACACAGAATCTGACCTGTGCCTATTTGAAAAAGCCAAGTTAAGATTCAGGTCACACAACAGTCAGAGATGTGGTATCTAATTTCATGAGTCTAGAAACTGAATGTAGATTATAAAGCTTGACACTTGTTTGTCTTTTAATATAGACCAAGAGACTTATGGTTTAATTCGGGGTGGGTTGATTAGCCCAGGCCAATTTTAGAAAAAGAAGAATCCAGCTGAGATGGCTGCATCTGGAACAAATTCACACATCCCACCCTTGTGTCCTCTAAGTTGAAAAGCAACACCTCTCTGGCAGGCACAGCAGATAAACTCTGTGAATGGGTAGAGAGGCTGGATTAGCTGCTGTTCCTTCACTAGTTTGAGGAATCTTGAGCTGCTGCTGTGTCTGCACAGTCCCTCTGTGAAGGGAAGCAGCACTGCTCCTTCAGCGAGCAGATCACAGCAGTGCCTTTATACTGAAAAGTAAGCTTGCACTCTAATTTGAGCTTCAATGAAGCATTCACCAAGAATATGATGGCATTACAGATGCTTCCAGTTCTTGGGCAGTTAGCTCCCACCTTGCTCCAGATTTCAAATGCAAAAGACATGGGCTTGGGCTACAGCTGCAGAGAAGGTTGAAAAGGGGAAATAGCAGTGATGGCTCCCTGCCATTCCGGAAGTGCTCTCACTGTCTCCACATGCACCCCAGCCCTGTAGAGGTGATGGAGAGGGAGATGTGTGCCTTGTGCTCAGCTGACAATATGGTTTTGGGGAAGAATTGGCTTGTGAAGACAAGAAGATCAAGGAGCATCAGCAAATGCCATCACATTCTGAAGGGCTGCATCCTGCCATATGGTTCCCAGACCTTCAGTCTGAAAAGTTTCAGAGGCCAAATTTCAAACTCAGGTTGTTTGAATTAGTCTAAAATTTAGTGTGAAGCTTTCTCACATCCTGATTGGGAAGGATAACCTTTGGAGCACAGGAATCTTGAAAAGAAATCACATAGCTTCTGTGTGCATGACAAACTATGCTGTCACAATCTTGGAGAGGTTCACCAGTGTTAACTCAGCTAAGCATTCTTTAACCATTTCTTGTGCCTGTTAATGATGTAGATATTGTTTGGTCAGAAATTTTCTTTCAAAAGCATGTGCACAATAAAAGTGGGAGCAGTAGCTAGAGGATAACAGAAACATATGGCATTGCATGCCAGATAACACCTTCAAAAGTGTAAAAGGTGACAAGTTCAAACTGCAAACGAATGTCAAAGACAAAATGCTGTGTATCTCCACAGTAAAAGTTACAACTCATTCTTTCTGTGCTTAAAGTTAAAAAGTAGCATAAAACCAAAGCAACAGCTTGTCAGGCATGTGATTATATTCTGGCATCTGGACCTCATATACAGGTTTGTTCACTCAGTGTTCCCTTGATGAATTTGGTTTTCAATGCAGAAGATATGAAATACAGCATTTTGGAGTATGTTTGTGCAGTTCATATTTCTCTAAAATCTCAATCTGTACTAATTTCTTCTGGAGACTGTATCCATATTAGAAGACAGGATATATTAATCCGAAATTTTTGTCTAAATTGATTTGTGGGAAGAGTAAAGGGTCTATAAACATTAGCTGTTTCATTAAAGCACTTGGAAATTTGCAATACAATTTATTCCAGCAGATGAAACACACTTGTACATTAAACTTCAGAGAAGTTTCCCCTCATATGTGATCAACATGTATTTCAGCTTCTTGCAGATCTGAAATGATGCCGCCTGTCTGTTTCTGAATGTGCTATTGATGTGCTTTAGTCCATTTTACTGCTGGATGCATCCAGCATTACATAATAGACCAAAACTACAGCTGAGAGATCCAATGCAGATTTGTAAGTCAGGAATATGCCTGTATTTTAATCAGGAGCTGACTGAGGCAGAGAGGTCAGCTTAAGCCTAGGACAGTCCATGCTGTGAGAGGATAAAGTGAAGATGGCAGAGCATAGGAAGGGATGAATTTGAATGAGATGAGTTCCCAGGTGCAGGTGTGCTCTTGATGTTTGCTTTTATCTTTTTAAGAATGGTATTTAATGATAGCATTTCATATCTGCTTTTTCTGCTTAAAAACAACAATAATAGCAATAATCCTGGTGGTCTGGCTTAGGGAGTGTGCCCTTTCCACACAAGAATTAAATTGTACAGGAATGGAGATAGGAAAGGAGCTGAATTACTGTTACTTTCTGAAATAAATAATGCTCTCTCTTGTGTTCAGGTCGGATCCTTGGTTCGGGAGCATTTGGAAAAGTAGTTGAAGGGACTGCATATGGATTGAGTCGCTCTCAACCGGTGATGAAAGTAGCTGTGAAAATGCTGAAACGTAAGTTGTCATGGATCCATTTCCCAAGCCAGGTAGGGCAGGTTCCCACAGGGTTATTCAAACACTGCTTGTTTTAAATTAATTCCTCACATCTGAAGTTGAAAAGGAATGGTGAAATGATGGGATTTTAAAATTATGTGTTAGATTGCTTGATGGCATTTCAAGTCTGAAGGTACCCAGGCTTTTGAAAACACCCAAAGTTTAGGTTTAGCTGAACAGCTACAATAACTCAACAAATATTGAGAAAGATAAAGCAGCCATGAATGCCTGTGAACAAATAAGGGTTATACAACAACAGGAAATAGGCAGGTCTTGTATAAGTTCACTGAAGATTTCCTGGTTCATGAGAATTGAGAACCTGATACCGTGATTCTGTAGGAACCATGGGAGCTTGCTTGTGTTGAATAAGCAGCTTGTAGAGTGCTTCTCTGCCATGTGGGCAGTCCACTACACCTCTGGAGAGGGACAGGCTCAGCTACTGAGCTGCATCAAGCGAGTCCCTTATTAATCATTTGCGACTCCCCTCCAAGTCTCAAGAAAGATATGTATCAAGTAAAAAGCATATGATGGCAGCAATGCTCCAGTGAGGCAAGCAAGGAGAAATTTTTTGTTAATATGAAAAAGGTGACTGCTCTCACTAGGTGGCTTATGTGTTTTTTCTTTCTACAGCTACAGCTAGATCCAGTGAAAAACAGGCACTCATGTCTGAACTGAAAATAATGACACATCTTGGCCCCCACTTGAATATTGTGAATCTGCTTGGAGCTTGTACAAAATCAGGTGGGTTTGGCTGAAAAAATAGAGGTTTGCTGGGGAGTCATCATTCAGTAGTTAACAAGAACATTGATGCCTAAAGATTTTTAGCTTTTTATGTAATCTCCATGCATTTGTGGCTTTGTAGACTGTTGAATGCCTAGGTATAACTTCTAGTACTTTTCCAGCTTTCTTTCCCACCATGAAAAAATGTGTATTGATGTGTTCCTTAAATTTTACCTAGTCTTGCCTGTTAGTTTACTGAGGACCTTTTATTTTGCACCATATAATCACAGACACAATAAAGATAGAGTAGGAGATCAGGGGGAGAGCTCCAATGGGGCAGAACTCAGGGTGGAGGTTACCTAACCAACTGCTCCTCTAATTGGACAATATTGGCTAGATATTCTAATTACCTTATTTTATAAAACTGTACAAATTTAATTTGGAGCACTTTTTTTTTTTCCCATATTGTGTACCTGAAGGCTTTTATATTATTATTCTAATGTTGTTTGGAAAAGTTTGTGCTCTATTTCCAGGCATCAACATAGGTTTCAAGTAAGGGACTTACTAATAAATACAAACAAATACAAATTTTCAGAAAGTTTCTTGATATTTGGTAACAATTGCATATAACTTAGAAGATAACTATAGTAGATAACTATATTGTTATATAGTAGATAACGATATTGATATATGTAGATAACTTAATTGCAATAACTTAGTAGATAGACCTGCATTAACTCACAACTCTATCTTCTAATAATTTTGGAGTCTTTTTGTATTTGTTTCTGTTTTTCAAAAACCCCACTCACCAATGTATATTTTTGCTTTCTTTTAACAGGTCCTATTTACATCATTACTGAATATTGTTTTTATGGCGATTTGGTGAACTACCTGCATAAGAATAGGGACAATTTCCTGAACCGACACCCAGAAAAGCCTAAAAAAGATTTGGATATCTTTGGGATGAACCCTGCTGATGAAAGCACAAGAAGGTGGGAAAAAATGAAAAAAATAAATCAGTGACCTGAGACTTAAGGACTTAAGACATTATAAACCCTTATTGCATTACTCTCATTCATTAGTTCAATCTCCTTCCTAATATTTCTCGTTAAACTATTATTTGTCGCATTTCATAGATCTGGGAAGGTTTTGACAGTTTTTATTCAATCTCCCTGACATGTGTCTTAGATTTGGATTTCCTTCATGTAGACATGAAGTCTGAGGACGCCAGTGGTTTCTCCATAGAGATCCAAGTGCATCTACCTGTCTCCTTGTTCCCATGCTTGGGGAATTTCCAGTGTCTAAAACTCCTTCCCTTCAATAACCTGGCAGAGCTTGTTCTCCAAACTCAAGTTCTCTTATTTATCTATCAATGGCTTAGCCAGTCTCAATAGTGTCCTAGTGGTTCATGTTCATCCCAGAACTTTTTCCAGATGATGGTTCAGGAAGTTTGTCATCGTATACTCAGCAATAATGTAATGCCATAAAATGAGCCAGGATTTAAAAGGTGAACAGAGATTCATTCAAAAAAACACTCAGAGAAATAGATCAACTACCTTGGTAGCTGTGTAAAGCCAGTACTATTATCTGGGCATGGGTTTGTTCAGCAGGACTGGATTTGATGCAAACTGTCTGGGTGAATAAATTACACCTATGTTTTGGAAACCTTGAGCTAAAAGACTTAGGCAGTGATACTTGAGTTAAGTGGGATTTTGGGAAATAAGGCATGGTTACATACCTGATTGTTGGCAAAAGCCTAAGTTTGAAGTGCTTGTGTTTAACTACAGTCATACACAGTAATATGTATTAATAAGTGGTGGTTATGTTATATATATGATGTATGGTAATGATCTTTATATATACCCTAACAAGAAGCCAGCTGTTGAATTTTACCTCAGTACAATGGTACACCTTAAATGAATGGTCTGACAGGGAAGACACTGCCTGATACACTTGTATTTTTTCCCAATTCCAGCTATGTGATACTATCGTTTGAAAACACTGGAGAATACATGGACATGAAACAAGCTGATACCACTCAGTATGTGCCAATGCTGGAAAGGAAGGAGGGCTCTAAATACTCTGATATTCAGAGATCTGTGTATGATCGGCCTGCTTCGTATAAGAAGAAATCCATGTCAGGTAATGTAGAACAGTCCCTTTTGCATATATCATTAATACAAATGACTCTTGTGTAAACACATATCTAATTTTTGTCCTCTAAATGGACACTAACTGCTTAGCTCTGTTCAGCAAGAGTGTGAGCATAAGCTGTAAGCTCAGAGCTTGTGGTTGTGTTCTTCCATTCTGCTCCGGGACTAGGAGAGGGAGGAGTTGCTGGAGCAGAAGGGGTCCTATTGTATATTTGTTTCTGTGCTGAAGCACTGGGTAGTTGTGCTCTGCAATTGGGCTGTAGGCATTCTTTGGAGGCAGTGATTTTATCAGTCTTTTAGTTTGAAGGATTTTGAGCAATAGCAATGACCAATAATAATAGTAGTTTATATTGTACTGTTTCCACTTACATATCGCATTAACTGACACTTACCAAATGCAGAACACTCCCAAATACTTTCCTGGATTATGTAATGAAGATAATAAATGCATCCTATTCCCTGTCCCTGTTCTCAGAAACAAAATATGCTTTTGTTTAAAAACAGACACCGCCACTTCTGCCTCCAGGCCTCTGAAACTGAACCATATCCAGTCCCAGATTTACATGGCAGACTTATGTACTCATGTTCTAGGACAGTCAGGGAAAATGAATCACTGAATTTTGACTGTTTTTTTTTTCTGGCATTTTTCATAAAATAAATAAGAACTGTTGCCATAGAATTCCTGACCCTTTTTGCTGGTGTTGGATTAGTCCCAGTGAATACTTCCTGGGAAACAGCAGTGTTCAGCAAAAGTAAATGGATAAGAATGTACATGCATGCACAAAACCCTAATGAAGGTATCACCTCTAAACAAATATTTTTGTACCACACACCAAATAAACAATGTGTGTAACAGTCCAGTAATGTCCAGTAACTGTTCTTTCTCACTTTACTTTTTCCTACTTTTCCCAGGGGAAAAAAATTACAGACAGGAGAAAACCCAAATCTGTTACTTAATACTGGCTGTTTTTAAAAATGCAGGTTGTGTCAGTGAGTGATGCAGACATTAAAAGTGGCAATAGTTACTATGAAAAGACAGTTGTGGTCATGGTACTCTGCTAAAATGACCAGCTCAGAATCATGATAGGTAGAGGAAGATTGATGCTGCTTTCACACTCCACAGCAAAACCACATTTTTCTTCTTTTTTCAATAGAATCAGAAGTCAAAAACCTTCTTTCAGATGATAGTTCAGAGGGCCTCAGCCTACTGGATTTGCTGAGCTTCACCTACCAGGTTGCACGGGGAATGGAATTCTTGGCTTCTAAGAATGTAAGTAAATAAAAAAGTAAGCAAAATGGAATAAGGTGTAAAAATGTCTTCTGCAGCTATGGTTTTAAATTTAGATTTGAACATATGACACAATATAGTATTCTTTTTGGAGATATAGATGGCTTTCTTACTTTGCTGGAAATGGAGATCACTATGGTGGGAAAAAATCGAAGCAGCAGTCACTTGTTTTCATCCTGTGACATTGCTTCATTCCTGCTTCATCCTATGACATTGTTGGAGTCAGGGTGCTGGAGATGGTGGAGGATCAAAGCAGGGTCTGGGTGAAGAGTCCCTGCAGTCACAAGCCAGCATGGTCAGAAGCACAGGCATATCATTAGCACATGATGGGTAGAGTGGGAAAGGGTGGCCTCACTTTTGTCTCTGCTCCCCTAAAATGCATCCATGTGAGACCTTGTTGGTTCTGAGGCCTGGTGTCTCCTTGCTCCTGCTAGAAGGTGCTTGTGCAGTAGAGAGTCTTGTTAGGACTGTACCTAGAAAGCCAACCCTTTTGCAAGGGCAGTGGCCCTCATGGAAAAAGCATGTCCTTGAACAACTTCATTTTTCTCCACACAGTGTGTGCACCGTGACTTGGCCGCTCGGAATGTCCTCCTGGCTCAAGGAAAAATTGTGAAGATCTGTGACTTTGGGCTGGCTAGAGACATCATGCATGATTCCAACTATGTCTCCAAGGGCAGTGTATGTACCTAATCTCTGGAGCTCTGCTTTAACTGAAATGAAAATTGTCAGTTTTAAATGCTATTTCATGTTCTTGCCATTCAGTGTTGGTTACAGTAACTGACCATTGGCATGAATGCTCCTCAGAACAATTTATCTTCACATCATTAATTCCTGTAACTTTTATAACTCTGTTTTAAAGCTAAAAAGTACACATTTAGCACTTCACAGTCTGGCATTTTTAACTGGCAGGTTTTGTGACTGGATAAGTCATTAAGGAACTGTCAATCAATGACATATTCTGACCTAGGTCAGCAGTGCCAGATTTTGCATCATACCTTCAATCATTTGTTACCTGGTCATTTGCCAGTAATGAAATGAATACAGCTATGGTTTAGCTAGGTTTTGTGGGGAGCAACAAGTAGCATTGCTTATAATCCTGGTACCTCTGCATTTAATTAAATTAAAAATAAACACTAGCAAGGTTAACACATCTTTTCTTATAGAGAGATGTTTTTCCTGGCTATCAAACAACAATTGCAATAATAATGATTTATTTAATGACTAATCTGTGTTTTTGGACTTTCTTTCTTTTTATTACAGACTTTCCTCCCAGTAAAATGGATGGCACCTGAAAGTATTTTTGACAACCTGTACACAACATTAAGTGATGTCTGGTCTTATGGCATTCTGCTGTGGGAAATATTTTCTCTTGGTATGTACTGTAAATATTTTCCTATGTGTAGTGATTAAGTTTTTTCAATTCATACTGGTCTACATAAATTCTGCATATAAAAATATATGCATGAAATCCACTGTTAGCTGTTCTTCTGTATGGGATTTCAGATTCCAGTGTTTGGTGTTAAGTGAAATGTCCGTACTCTCCCAAAGTTTTCTTTAGTTTTGGCATGGATTTTTTGTTTGTTTGTTTGGGAGTTTTGTTGGGTTTTTTTTGTTTGTTTTTGCAATATACCTTTTTTCCTGTAAAACTAAAAGAACTGTGTGAAAATCTTTTGTGGAAAGTATTGGTGTGCCACAACAGGATTGATTTTCTGTCCAATATGAGAAGGAACATGTTTCTCCCTTGCAATGGGATGCCTGGGGCTGCAGCCCAGTTCAGCAGCTGCTTTGGAACAGTCTCTTCATACACGTTTCAAAAGAGCCTGTCTTAGTCCCATTACAGAGTGGAAATAAATGTCAATCTTCTGGGACACTGATTTCTCATTTCCAGGTCAACACTGTTCACACAGTTGGTTTATGGCAGTGTAAAGTGGTTATGACAATATATAGCAGTTACAGACAATGTACAGTTCCCAGCTGGGAGCAGCCTGGCTCCCTCCTCAGCCTCATTAATTAGCCTCCTGGACGGGTGGATGGCCGCTTCAGTGAGCCTGCATTGCCCAGATTTACTGCCAGCAGAATTACTCATGCCTGTCTCGTATCTGCTGCTTCCCCACGGCAACCCCAAGCCTAACGTTATTTGCTAGAATTGTCCCATAACTGCTTCTCAGAAAACAACAGTTGCACCACTATTTATGGTATTGATTCCTGTAATCTCTGGGCATCACAGGATCCTGTAAATAGCCATTCCCTAATATCCCTGGGAGGCATTGGACAGCTCAGGAACTGAAGCACTACACTTCACTTCTTTACTACCTGTAAAGAAGGTTTTGAAACTCAATTTTAGGTGAAAATTCTGCTTTTGAAAGGGCAGAGGTTTCTGAAGTAATATTATAGTATGCCTCATCCATCTGAGAAAATTGCTCCTTTTTGTAAAGTAAAACATATCCTCAGCAGTGTTTGTTGAGAAGGTCAATTATTACATCTTGCCACGATGTTGACTTCAGCTTCAATTACTCTTTTACACGTCAGCATGGGTGCAATTATGTTTTTGTGCTGTAGCCCCAAATTATCAGTTAACTGTGTTATCTTGGGGCAAGTCCAAACTTTTTTGACAACCCATGCCAAATGCAGACTGATGACCTGATCCACGTGTCATCCAGTCTCTCTCCCCAATACATTCTATAAACATTGTAAAGGCATTTTTTTTCTAACTAGTAACTACTTCCATCTTTCCTACCCAGTGTTTCACATTAGGGCTTAATGTCATCTAGACAATAGCTCTGATGTGAAACACTGGCTAGGAAAGAATCATTCTGATGTCATGCTAAATTATAGCATTAACACTTCATGACATCAACAAGAAGATGGTATTTGGGAACTCTGCATGCATAGTTAAGTATAGAGTAGTAGTTTTGCTTCTCTTTTACCTGCAGGTGGCACACCGTATCCTGGCATGATGGTCGATTCTACTTTCTACAATAAGATCAAGAGTGGATATCGAATGGCCAAACCTGATCATGCTACCAATGAAGTGTATGTGTGCATTTGGCTCTTCCACACCTGTCCAGTCGCCAGAGAATTTTGGCTTTAGGTTCTGTTTGATCAGTTATGTACCTCTACCAGCTGGTTAAACTGGTTTCCTTTTTATCTGCAGGTATGAGATTATGGTGAAGTGCTGGAACAGTGAACCAGAGAAAAGACCTTCTTTCTATCATTTGAGTGAAATTGTGGAGAGCTTGTTGCCTGGAGAGTACAAAAAGGTTTGCTGTGTATAATTTTCTCTATGTTTCATGTATACTGCTTCAGAGGGAATTATAAGCATTGTCTCAGCCATGAGAGCCACGAGCACTGAATTGACACATTCTAACCTATGTAAATTATGTGATTAGCATGGGAACATTGCATGTTCAGTTTCTTCAGTCAAACCTGCTGAGACAAGCAGTTCTGCAGTATTAACTGGGAAGCCAAACCCTTTATGCTTAATTAAATCCTAACAACTCAATTTTTCTACTGGAGAACTAGTTCTATATATTTTCATGGGATTTTGTGGGCTGTGAAATAATTATATAAAAGGGAGTTCTTGGCCTGGGTGTATAATCTCCCTGTCTCCTTCTTTGGACCCTGACACCAGCAAGTTTTCCCCTCACACTTCTGATAGCTCTGAACAAGTTGTGCCTTCCCCGTCATTCAGTGTTTCATTTTTCCCACCTACCTTAACTCCCTTCTCCCTACCCTTATTTCACATCTATTTGTCTGCTTTGAGCTGCCACAAATCTTTGCTCCTGCATCATCTAAAACTTATGTGTCACCTCTCCCTACAAAGCAATTGAAGATTCTGGACTTTTCTATCCAGCGTTGCTGGCTCATAGGGCAGAATATTTGCTATGCTAATGAATCACAGCTGCCCATCTGAAGAAAGGCAGCCTTAGTGAATAGCATCTAATGAGGGGGTTGAAATGAATATTTCCAGAGCTATGAGAAGATTCATCTGGACTTCCTGAAAAGTGACCACCCAGCTGTCACACGCATGAGAGGGGACTGTGACAATGCCTACATTGGTGTAACTTACAAGAATGAAGACAAGCTAAAGGACAGGGAGAGTGGATTTGATGAGCAGAGGCTGAGTGCTGACAGTGGATACATCATTCCCCTGCCTGACATTGACCCTGTTTCAGAAGATGAACTTGGCAAAAGAAACAGACACAGGTAGGTGCAGTTTACAGATCCCTTAGCCCATAGTCACCATTTGGGGTCATATTTGGCAATGTACAAATGCTTTACAGCATGGTACTCTGCAAATGGTTTCCTTAGCTCTGTTGAAAATAATAATTGGGGAAGATGCATATAAATATGGTAGTATGACTGGCCACAGTGTTTTCAATGGGAAAAAGTTAATTTTGCCTGTTTTGTCATTGCCAGAGTAAGGCGACTGCTAGTAGGGTACTTCCATGTGTTTTTGGGACTCCTTTAATAGCTTGGTCAAGTCACAGTGGTTGTTTGGTGGATCTGTGGGCAGATTTTGCAACACATCTTGGCTGCTTGGTGCTTCATATGAGATCTCAAATGATTGATTTGTTTATATGAGACAAATTCTAAACTCTGGGAGAAGTTGTTGATAAAATCTTCTATGCTCTATGTGCATATATCTTCTTGTTTTCTATGAAAGTAGGGTGTCCAGAACTTTTTACTTCTTTCTTGTCAATTTGCGTGACCAATGCCACTACAACACAACGCAGTCTGACCCTAATTGTGAATAGTGCAGGTTTAATTCAGTCCTTAATTCATAGTGTATAGATTCAGAAACCTAGAAATACCTTTTTTCTTTTTTTTTCTGTTGGTATATTTTTGTGCTTTATTCAAGTAGGGGAAGAAAGAAGTTCCTAAAAGTACTATCAAAATTAAGACATTATCTTTCTCTGTTACTCTTACCTTACTGTCTGTTACTGCTATCTTATTGTTATTGACCTCCCCAGATTTACCTAAGTGACATATTGTCACAGTAGTGTCATAAGACTATTTCTCCAACAACTATCTGGCTGAGAGCGCTTGGAGGAACATAAGAAAAGCATACTCCTTTTGATATACAAGATATGTCATGTCCTAAGAAACTGGTGGTCATAGTCACCTAAGATTGCACTGTGGGTCAGAAAGCATCAGGGGAGGTAGTGTTCAGTTCTGCTAGAGACTGGAGTATTTACCTAGCCACAGTCCCCACGTACCTTATCTCTGAGATATTTGTCTCTTCCAGTTCACAGACATCTGAAGAAAGTGCCATTGAAACTGGTTCCAGTAGCTCTACCTTCATCAAGAGAGAGGACGAGACCATTGAGGACATTGACATGATGGACGACATTGGGATCGACTCCTCAGACCTGGTGGAGGACAGCTTCCTGTAACCCCATGTGCACCTGCCAGCTCTGCACACAGGGAAGCTTCTCGTGTTGTCTACAGACTTCTGCTCCACAGAGAAAACCACTTTATTGCAATGTCAAGGATGTGAAGAGGAGGTGGATTTGTAGAAAAGAACTCCCAGAAATGGGCAGAGGACTCAGCCTGAGTATAAATGAAAGAGACATGTTGAAGATGGATTTTTTTAGTGTTGCTTCTTGCAGTACTTCAGTAGCATCTCAGTGTTGTTTGCCATTCCAACTGGTAGGAGGATGAAGGGAAAGGCCACAAACAGACCAGTTTTGTGTTTCAAGGGCATTCATACAACTTTGATGGATCAATTTTCCACTGCAGCAATACTTCACCATTGTAATTATGTAAATAACTGTCTACTCAAGGATCTTTTGAGGTGCATATTGAACATATGCCATGGATTTTAGAAGAGGTCATTCATGAATTCTGTGTACTTCCTCCCTCAATCTTAATGTCAGCTGCTGTTGAACTATCATGTGAATTGAAGAACATGCAAAAACCACTCTTGGACCAAAAAGGTCTAAAAACACAAGGGACTGACCGGTACTATAACACATGTTACTTTCTACCATTAATGCAAGTAAAGGGGAATAATAATGATAATAATAATGATAATTAAAATTCAGTCTATAATAGGTGTTAGAAACCTAGTAAGTCTCTATTAACTATAGAAGGTAGCTGTTTTCAAGATAATACTACTACTGTTTTCAGTAACACTAAATGTATATTTTACAATCCATTGTCCTTCAGTAAAAGCACAATATCAAAATACTTTTTTAAGTGCAGGGGAGAAATTTCCAGCACAAAAAAATTTATGAAAAAGTTTTTTTTTTTGATCTACACAGAATCGTAATTGTCCTGGTTAGCTAAAACTACTTTAACATTGAGAAAAAAAAAATTAAGATTTTTTTCTTTCATGAGCTGAGTAGCTTTTCTAATCAGATATACTAGAAGCAACTAATTTTTCTCTGATTAAGTGAGGTTCTAAAAATTAAAAGAAAAAATTATACCAGATTTCCAAGATGCTGGAAAATGGAAGATTATGATAAACCACCAGCAATACCCCATTATTAGTGTTTCATGGGTACTCAAAAGAAAGCTTATCCTGAGGTTAACTGTGAAGAATTGATTTGATATTTGAACTGTTCAAGGAACAAAGACATTTCTCCTAGCCTGAAGCACAAGTTCAGATAAGCAGAAATAAATATGCAAAAATATTCTTTTCTTGGTTTTCAAATTTAAACAGGAGCAGACATCTCTGCTATATTTGCAGATTGTAACTACAAAAAGTAAATGCTTCTAGGAGTGTTTTTTGGAAGAAGGTGCATGAAAATGAACCTGCTCTCAGCCTGCAATTGTTGGTTTTTGACACCACTTATATGAACAAAGTATTATGATTACTGCTATCACTGTACAATGCATTATTGAGATATGATGCTTTGGAAGACTTACATGTGAAAAAATTTACATCACTGCCAAGGGCTCCATCCTTTCTGGTACTCAACTTTCAAACTTTGCCTTAATTCAGTGCAATGAGCACCTTGTAGGATATGCCCAGCCTCTGTTATGATACAACCAATGCAAATATGGTGCAAACTCATTCCTGTGTTGCAGTATTTTCCTAGGAAGTGTGAAAGAGTGACTGACAGAACATGCTGCCATGTTAAACTACAGCTTACCTTCAATGGCCCTACAAAAAGCTTCTAAGTCCCCTTGACTTCACTTCTGGACAGCTACAGATCAAATAAAAGCAAATGCAATATTGGCAGTGTTACAGTGTGCAACACTGCACAGGCAAATAATTCTGGGTCTGGGTTTCAAGCTGTCACCTGGCTGAGGCCACACACAAGATCTCAGCAAATGTGAAAACAGGACCTGAAGTGAGCCCACACATTTTCAACCCCAATGGAAGCTGACAATCAGAAGGAAAGGTGAATGATGGTGCATTCTCTACTTCTTGCATTCGACAGATCAAAAACAAGTGTCTTCCTGGGACCATGCTTTTGCCAAACTTGTCACTGAGTTCTGTATGGGGACAACTGTGAAACACAGACTCTTGATATAGCCAGGACAGATGAGATGGTGTGAAATCTCCCTCCAGTTACGAACTATGAATTGAGGAAACACAAATTATCTATGGATATCCCAGATATCTGAATGGCCGCTTGAGATGACATGTGCTTTAATTTGCATGTGTAGTCTTTACAACTACACATTCAAATTAGGCAAGCAATTTCACCTGCATTTTTGCACATGGCCTAGTTTTCTTCAGGGTTTGAAAATCAGCCCCAGCATGTTTTATTATATCAGTTACTGGAATCTAAGGACATTTTCATGCAGATTTGCTTTCTTCTCACCAACTTCGTTCTGTATCTCACAGTGCATCTCAGGCTAGACTCAACTGGTGGACCAGAGCTGGCTCACTTTCTGATATATGGTAATGTTAATTCTCCGTCTTGTCATGAGTACTGTGTAGATGAATTGAATATGTGGCAGGGGTCTAGCCAAACCCAGCTCACTACAGGCTTGGAATCAGACAAGCTGGCCTGGAAACTGGAATGAGAAGGAGAGGAAAGGCTTTGCTAGAGAGGGAGAAGTGTGAAAGGATGAATTGTTTAGTTTCACAATATTATCAGTATTTCAGATTTTTTTTTTTTTTATGGCTTACTTTTCGAGAAGCCACTGGAAGACATATTCCCAAACCTTTTGCTACAGTAATTGTATAATGACAATCAGTGTTATCCTATGAAATGCAGCTTTTGATTTGGAATGGCCAACCAATTCCTTACAGCGTGGTCTGCAACTTGTACAAAATGGTCCTATTACATGATGAAGGACGTGAGATATGATGATGTTATACATCAATATGTATATAAGTATTTTTATATAGACTTCTAGAATACTGCCAAAACATTTATGACAGCTATATCACTGCCTTTGTTTATATTTTTTTTACTGTGATATATTCCACAGGCACGTTAACTGTTGCACTTTGAATGTCCAAAAGTTATATTTTAGAATAATAAAAAAAGAAGTGTTTCCAAAATGATGGCTGTTGTGAAATGTTTGAAGAAGGGCAAACTGGCCTGAGTGATGGTAGGCACAAAATGTATTTCAAAAATGCCCCTGTTGATATTTTGTCTTTGAAAAATTCTTGTAAATTAAGATCTCTATATTTCAATAAATGATATATAATTTAAGGATATGTGAGAGGTCTATACTCACTTATTGAAGATGGTTATAAAGAATCTGTCTTGCTCAGGGATTTTTTCCCTCAAGAGGTCTTTGAGCTCTCTGCGAAGCCATTGATCAGTAATGACAGCCATGTCTCCGAGCCCTTCCTGTGGGCATAGTGAGGGAGTGCGGGCAGCAAATGGCCAGGATACCAAGTGGCATCTGTGGGGAGTCATATTAGCTCCCAAAATACAGCAGGTATGGTGCTCCAGCACTGGGTGGGTGGGTGAGTGGGTGGGCACTGGGCTCTCTGTACAAGATGAAACCTTGGCACCATGTGTGCTGGGGGGTTGATGCCTGCTGGTCTGCACACACCCAGGAAAGGCCCCTGGCTACAGGGTTTTTTTGAATTTGTGCTGAACTTGCCACCATTGTGAGTCTCACCAAATTTTTATGATGGTTTTGTGCTCCCACAGTAATCAGTTTTACACAGCGTATGTAACTGAATGTGAATTTGAGGAGATTTGCAAGACTTCAGCCTAAAATCAGAGTTAAACTTGGCAGCTGCACTTCCTGCATGAAAGCCTGTCTTGGTTTTCCAGTGGGAGCCAGGCAAGGCTGGCTGTGGGAATACCCTGTGAATGGGTAGGTTATCAACCTTCTGTCCTTGGCGTGGTCCCTGTTCTTGCTGGGAACGTGCTGGGAGATGAACTCTCCATCGACCACATCCCCCTCCTCATTCAAATGGGGCGCAGCATCCTGGGCCCTCGCCTTAGGTAAGAGTCACTGTAGGTTGTCTCTCCTTTGTGTGTCCTGGCTGAAAGGAGTCTTTATCCTGTAACCCCGCACAGACACACAGCACTTCCTGTCACCACAGGGGGACGGGAAAGAGTCCTGGACGTGCTTGTGTCCTTACATCCTGCTGGGCTGTGCACCTGCTCCTCTGGCAGCTCAGCAGCTGTGTGAGACATAAGGACCGAGGACACATTTCTGCTGTGTGGGGAAAAGGCTGGGGCCCTGAAATCTCTCTCTGTGCAAGAGCCTGGCTACAGAGCATCCTCCCAAGCACAGGGCATGGCTGTGTATGCCTGTGAGAATATTTGTCCATGCTGGGGAGCATGGATAGTGAAGTTCTCACCTTCTTTCTGAAGTAGACCCATTTGGGGCAAAATTCTATCTCCTCGCTCCCCCAGACTGGGGGTCTGATGAGTTCCATACATCCTCTCGCTCTCTGTCTCAAGGCCTCAGCAAGTATTTGGCTGGAAATGTGCTGAGGGCATGGAGTGGCACAAGGCAGAGGCAGTCTGCCCAGGAAACAGGAGCTGTGGGAGAGCAGCACGGTAGCAGGATCCAAGAAGGGCAGGCTTCTAGCCAGGGCGATAGGAAGAGAATTACTTTAGGTTATGCAGGTAAAAAGATTTTTGGCTAAGTTGTATTGCTATGAGTGGAAAAAGTAGCAGGTTCACGAGCCAGAAAGAAGCTATCCAGCCACCTTGAGGTGCTCCCCATGGCTGTGGAAACCTGAGGCGTGGTGCCTTTGCACCTGCCTCAGCAAGATCGCTGTGTCCCATCGACTTATCCCCACTGTCAGAGGCTGTGTGGTATGGGAGCTGTGTACTGGCATGACCCCCAGGAAAAATGAAAGGAAAACAAAGATGATGTAGGCTCAAAAACAAAGGAGAAAGTCACCGCATGGATCTGGGCTAGCTCATGAAGCAGAAGTCCCTACTCTGCCAGAGTCCCATCACTGCTGCCTACAGCAAGGTGAGGGGTGGGGCACATGGCTTGTCCTCCTGACCCCATCCTTCTCCTGCACCCCTTGGCAATGCAGCTCATATGAAACCAAAACAGAGTGTGTGGCAGAGGAGGCACCAGCCCCTTCCTCTGCTGGCAGTGATGTTCAGTGCTTTTCAAAGGGAAAACCTAACTTCCAACCCTAATTTATTCCCATCCAAACAACTGGAGGTAAGGATTAGAACCACCACCTCTAAAATTTCAATGTTGCCTTCATTTGTTAATAATAACTTTACTGAAATAAAGACCCATTTTTTTTCTTTTCCAAGTTGGCCACAAGATGGAAGCAACAGACAAAAATATGTGAAATTGTTCTTTTCCTCATCCTTTCTCTGTTTTTGCTTGCACAGCAACACAGATGTACTGCCACTGCAGAGGCAGAGCAGCTAGAGCTCTTAAAGCAATAGAAGGAAGACACAGTGTCCATCAGCTCCAGCTGTTTTTTTTTTAAAAACTTTGAACCTATTGTGATAACTGTAGATTTTTACAGGATGAGACTGGCAATTAGCGCTGAAGGGCCCTCTGCCTTTTGCCTCACAAAACTTACCTCTGTGGAGAGAGAGGGAGGGATTTAAAATAAAATGTGATTTAAAATGAAGCAAGAAGGGATACCTTAGATATCCTAACATCACCTGAGATTGTCTTTTTCTGTGCATTCATTCTTTTGTTGCTTTAGTGCTGTGCTGGTGCTAGAGGGGGAGCTAAAGGCACTGCTGAGCTGAGGGCCAGGTTCATGTGCTTTCATGAGACTCAAAAAAATAGTTGGGACCAGCCTAATGTATGTACCAAGACCCCCAAAATGTAACCCCCAGAAAGCATTGGGGTTGGAGGTTGGCTTGAGTTTGCAAGCTGTTCCCTGCAGCAATCTGATGTATCCAACTTTGCTGTATCCACCCTGGCCTCTGCCAGCAGGAGCATTTCCTGCCTCAGCATTTCTCTATAAAAGTGATGCAAGCTTTGTAAGATGGGGGATGTAATCTATTAGACCACCTGATAAATCTGAAAAAAGTGAAAATCACTTGAGCCCTTGAGGAAGGGCTTGGGTAGTTAAACTGCAGTTGTGTTTTCCAGCTCTACTAGCTGGCCTCAAAAAAGCCTCCTTTTGCATATTCTGGGTGGCTGAGACAACAGCCCTTGTGTTGCCAGCAGAAGCATGTGCCAGCTGATACCCAAGTCTAAGAAACACCATTTAAAGGCAGTTCTAAGCTTTGAAATTGCAGCCCCCTTGTCTAAGGTAAGCCAAGCATGTGTGTATTCCCAGCTCTGCAAAAAAGTGACTCCCACCATCAGGCTTATATAGGTGTAATTGTATTTATACCAAATGCATTTGTGATCTCGTTGATTGAGTGCTTTTAAATGTAGAATTCTCTTTGATATGCAAAATGATGGGTGCTTTGGTAGGTAAAAATGCTACTATATTGATGTGGGAACAATGTCAATGCTCTAAAGCTAATCTTCAATTATACAAAAAATAAAGTATACTCTAGTCATTTAACCTGGTGTGCTGTATGATACAAACCAGAGGGTTTTCCCAAATTAATTCCCATTTGAATAAGAGCCTGCCATCCAAAATAACCCCAAACAAACAACAAAAAAAAACCCCACAAAAAACCCCAAAACCAAAAACACACCAACCCCCCCCCCCAAAAAAAAAAAAACCCAAAACAAAACAAAACCAAAACAAAACAAAACCAAACCAAAACAAAAAACCCTGCAGGCTTTTCTCATCTCTGTGAATCCTTGTGTAAATATCAGGTTTTGCAGCTGCTTACATATGAGACAAGTGTACATAGTTCAACACTCTGGGCATGCACCAAACCAAGATTTATATTTTCACACTGTTTGCTCAGAGAAGCTCAGAAACCCTATAATTTCTAGTTTGATGGGCTGGATGAGTAGGGAATTGGGATTTCATCAGCATATTTTTTTTTGTTTTTAATGTAGTTTCTGGTGTCTGCCTGCAGCAGTTCTGGTTATGTGTGTGCAACACTGATGCTCTGTGTATGAAATGGGAACCCCTTTGGCTAGAAGTTAGTGGAGGTGGACTGGCCTGAAGGAGAAAAGATGCCTGTAGGAAAATAAAATAGAATAACACTTCTATTCAGTAAAAATATGCAGGTAAATTTAGTTAAATGTGTTTTCCCCACTCTGTCACAAGACCTTCCCTTGCATCTCTGAGCTGTGTCTCCCTGTTGGCTGGCTCAGAAAGCTTGCTCTGTGAAGAGCAGGAGGGGAGCCATTGCCAGCTCCTCCTGGGTTGGGTCAGAGCTGCTTGCACTTGGTTTTTATGAATGCAAAAGCAAAAGCAGGAATGTATAGAGGACCCTCCACAGCATTTCCAACTACTGTGTAATGTAGCAACATGGAGGCTTTGATACTGCCTTTGGTTGTAAGTACAGGGGACTGTCCATGCTTCTCATACAGCTGTGGGCTGGTCAGGAGATGCTCTCTCTTGACTGCAAGGCTTGGCACAAGTAGTGAGGCAATGCTGGGGCATGACAGTCTGTTTTTTCTGCTGTCTTGCTAAGACTGCACCATTTGATAAAAGGTGCATTTGACTTGGCTCTTTTCTCCTATGCCTACCCTTTCCAGCTTCCCCCCGAGGAGAGCTGGGAGATCTGCTGCATCTCTGCCCTACTTCCAACTTGGACAACACCAGCTGCTGCCAAGGGCCAGAACTGAAGGGTCCAGTGCCACTTCAAGCTGCTCTTGAGAGCTGGCATTGCTAATGCATTTCCACGGCTCCTCCCTGGATCCTCGGCTGTTCCTCTGGCAGTGAGAAACCCTGAGAATTAAATACCGTGAAAAAGCGTTGTTGAAAATGTTCAAGAGAAACTGCATTTCAAGAGAAAATGCATTTGAAAATGTCAGCATACTGTAAAAGAAGACAAAAAAAATGGTGTGAATATATGTTGCTTTACTGTCAAAAACTGAGCAGCCCAAACCTGTCCTGAGTTGCCAAAAATTAAAAACTTTATTTTTTGACTTGAATATTTTGGTATTCATATTTTTTTCCTGAAAATTCCATTTTTGCTATGGACTAGAAAGCAAGCTATTAGTTTTTTTTGACCCGGTTGAAATCTACTTTTACCTCCTCCCTCCTGAGATTCCAAATAAATGCTGGGAGAGGATAGGGGCATGAGAGCTGTATCTGCTGGGTTGCTGCTCAGACTGTGGATAAGGGATACCCAGGCATGAAAGATGCAATTTTTCCACTGCTCCCTGCCTACAGGCTCAGGAGTAATGTGAAAGAGGTCTTTGAGCCCCACCACAGCCTTAAACTTCATACCAGTCAGAGATCCCACCGGTGTTGCCTGGGTTTTTCCATCTGTGTGGATGGGGCTCATAGAAGACATGCCAACCTGCCAACATATTAATCCTGAGACCATCTCATCCAGGGAGCTCTGCTGTGCCAGCACTCAATTTTGTAACAATACTGCTCAGGTTATCTTCTTCTCTCAGCATGGAGAGAGCAGGAGGCTCATGAGAGTACTGAGTCAGTAGAAAGGAAGAATTTTCTTACGTGTCTTCTGAGCAGTGGTGATGGAGCTCATGGCAAACCTGCCTCCCTGTCTTCTCCTCTCTCCAATACTATATATCTGATTCCAGCATTCTTCTATCATGCTTCCCCCAGGCTCCTGATGAGGTCCCTCAGCCATGCACATACTGCTGTCCCTACTGCTGACACACTTATGGTGGGAGGAACAGCAGCTCTGTTCCAGGAGACCTCTCCAATAACAGGATCTGCTGCTGCCAAGGGAGGTAGAAGGACCCCTGCACAGTTGTAGATGGTAGGAGAGGGAGCCACACCATGTAAGCACTAGACAGAATAAACACCATAATATGGCACACCCCAGAGTGCTAGCAGGGGTTCCTTGCCCAGGACAAAGCACTTCTGTTCTCACTCCCACAGGAGCATTGGACGAGACTCTGGTCAAGATCAGTAAATCAGAAGTATGACACTCCTGGATCACCAAGAGGGGCAATTAAGGATTTAGCCTTGAGATTATCATCAGGATACCTTCACAAAACCTTTTAAAAAGCTACTGCATTGAAGGAGGCTCCTTTAGGGCTCAGACAATGTTGTGATTCTGGATTGAAGTTTGTTACTTCTAAATGTGCTTACCATCACTCAAGATATCCTCACTGAGTTTTGTGCATTGACACCTCTCTTCCAGGGAGTAGTCTGAGAGCTTTTTTGGCACTGTCTAGAGAAAAGAGGCATGGGTAACCTAAAACAAGGGGAGTAGGCCACTATCTCATTTTACTCCAGCCAAACAGCTTCCAGAAGGAAATGGCAGTGGTAGTTCCATTACTCCCTTACTGCTGTTGGCAGCCTGGGCTAGATTTGAACAGCTGACAACTGATCATCTGTCAACCCCCCAGATCACCCATTCTCCATTTTACCTAGAGTTTTGCATCCAGTAGCCATGCAGCAGCTAAAATACTGATTATTATTTTTATGTCATTATATTGTTGAACCTCACATGATGTCATGAGATTTGATTGTCTATATTTATATGTATTTAATTATAACTTCTCTCTCTTTGAATAGACAAGCATTCTAAATATTGGGAATGTTTGTAAGTTCCTAATTTTTTAATGAATCTGGAAAAAAGAAGATAATAAAAAATTAAAAATATATAAACCATTTAAAAGTAGGAATAAATAAAATAAATAAGAAAATCAATTATTATCTCTCTCACATTACCCACAGCCTAGGCTAAGATGAAATCTTTTTAGTACAGCAGGCACATCTTGAAAACATACCATTTTTGCTAACCATCTGAATTCTTCTGACTTTAGTAACTCTGTGATTGGAAGCACTCAAAGTCTAGACACAAGTACTAATACTTCAGAACAAAAGTGAATATTCATTTATTACAGAAATTGTACATCTTTCAAACTTTTCATTACATTGTCATGACTGTATCAAAAACGGCTTGTTGAAATGCAATTTTAGCTCATCAACCTTTGCATGTGATCTTATTTGTAAGTAATTCTGTATAATAAATTCTGCTAACTATGTGAATGTACAGCTATATATATATGCTCAAAAGGGCCACAGTTTCTCAGCAGAGAACATTTTGCATGAAAATGCAGTTATTGTTTTGGACAGAGTAATGAAAGCAAAGGATGTTAGGTAATGAGAAGGTTCTGGGAGAGCTGGAGGAGCAGGGGCTACCTGGGCAGTGGCTGGGCTTGCCCATGTCCTGTCCCAGTATAATCCTCCCACTTTCAGTTTCAGCAACTCAGCTCTTTTAGCAAAGAAAATGGCAGAAATATTCCTTAACGTGCAACAAACAGAAAGTGGCAACTGATAAATACTTGTCTTTCCTGTTTCCCTCCCTCTCTCCCTTCTAATTCTGTAAACATAATTATGGAAGTCACAAATGAACAACACTGTTGTCCTTTCATGTTCTTCCTCTCCCTTAAGGCCACATCACCCCCATGATCTGTCCATGGTCAGTACTTTAGAAAATCAGTTTGACTCCTTCTTCCCTCCCTGCAGGCGCTGTGAGTCATTTGCCTGAGCATTGCTCTGGAGGACAAAAATGCTCTGCTCAGTGCTCACTGAGGTATTTTGATCCACACTCACTGCAATATTTTGAATCACATATTGGCCTTGGGTTTAAAACCTACTGGTTTTGAAGGGCCATACATGTGAGTAACTGTGCAGGAACTCAGTGGGATTGTATCTTTAAAAATAGGTATTTTGATGTAAGAGGTGACAATTGGAGAAAAGACAAAGCAGAGAAACCATATTATCAAAATGATAAATGGACAATATGCACCAGTGTCCCAAAATCCTCTCCAGTTTCTCAATTCATGACTCTTCAATCCTTTGTAAATGAAGGCACATGTTCATCTCTGCTTCCAAAATATTATCAAAGGGTTATTTAAAAAGTTATATGCTGTTTTATCTGTATTAATCTTCTAGTACAAGTCTGGAAATATTCCTACTGGCATAAAAGGATTTTGATTCAAAGTCTGTCTTGATTACATAGTGGGCAATCTGCTCCTTTCTAGCTGACCTTATTAACCATGATCAATGCCTAGGAGGTAAAATGCTTATCGTGCTCAAGAAAAAACCTGAAGCATTGCTATACCAAATAACAGGAGTCATAAGCTTATCCTACAAGGCAGGATTTAAAATCAAGACAAAACATGCTGGGTTCTTTCAGTTCCACTTGATGGAATTTCAGGTTTGTGTTTGTTTCACATGATGCTGTTTATCTTTAATGATGAGAGTTAGCAATGCACAAATGAAAAGTGAAAAATCTGTGATTCCAGTAGGTGGGACTTTACTATCCATCACAAAGACACGGCAAAGGAATCTGGTACAGCCCATCACCAGTCTCCTGCCAGAAGTCCACGGGAACTCACAGATTACAGGGCTTCTCCAGAACTTCACTTGATTGGAAAACCACCAGCATTCAGCTGATTGAGTTCTATACTTGGTTACATGGTTTGTCAGGGAAAAAAAATTCTTTCTCTTGTCTTTCTCAATTTGCAAGTAACTTTTAAAAAATGAGAATTCCAGAATCTGTTGCTCAATAGTTCTAGAATTTGCCCATTGAGCTTTAATAACTAGCAGCAATTTGAATAAAACTGAAAGTAAGTTCAGGAGCTATACTGAATAGGATAGCCCAGCACTGCCTTCAGTCTCAGACATTCACAGCCATAAGGCAGAACTGTAAGAAAGCCATGATTAACACTATTTATCTCTCCTATTTCCAAAAAAGTCAGGTTTATACTCTCTCCTATGTGCAGCCATTAGCATGTAATAACATAGATAGCTATATTCCCTTATCAAACTGAGTTGTTCATCTGCTTTTCATCTTCTGCAGCATGAGATGGCTGTGTGTACACAGTCACAGATGTACGTGCACGCTCTGGTTTGGATCTGACACTTCCTCTTTCATCCCATCCATTCCAAGTGAGGCAGCGATGAGTGGTTTGTATCTCTGAAGTCCATTTCCCTTAGCTGCTCCTTGTCATTTCCTAGCAGGATTTGTCTGTGTATGTGAAGTCACAGCTGGAGAGGGGTGATGTTTGTCCTTTTTTTTTCCCTACAGCTGCTCTGTGTGTGTCAAAGCTGTCAAGGAAGCTTCTTGGTCACAACGAGGAGCAGTAGAGGACTGTGACCTTGGAGCCTTCTCAGGACACAAATCGGCTCCCTGGTTTTAATTTGGTACTTCCTGGGGTTTTTGATGTATAATTATTTTCCCTTTTTGCTTCTTGGAAAATAAATTAATGCGAAATGGGGAACTGAGAAGAAAAGCTGAGTGTCTTGGGTTAATGAGAAGAGGCAGGAAAAGAGCAGAAAAAGTCCACAGCTAGGGAAGGTGCTAGAGATTAAATGAACCAAAGTTAAATCAGGCTCAAAGTTTGCAGCAAAGGAGCAGCAGTAGATGAGGAAAGGCCAATATCAGAGGCAAAGGTGGTGTTTTATACAGAGGCTGTGGAACCAAGGGCAGGTACTGATAGACTTCCTTCAATCTGTATTACACCATAGCTCTCATTCAACTACAGCATAAAAAAGCACTGAAAGCTGAATTTAAAATGTACTTTTCTAGACTGATTTCACAAAAACTCACATTCCAGATATGACTGGCAGTCAATTTACCAACAGAATAAGGGTTAGGTCCTCTAAGAAGAGCACATCTTACTGTGTAAATCTCTACCTCTTTGTTAGAAGTATGCTGTCAAAATGATACCTGCGTATTTCCTAAAATGAGCTAAATGTAGCTTGAGGATTACACCTGTCTTTGCCAATTTCTATCATTAAACAATTTCCTGTCTCCAGTTTTGTGCTTTATTTCCTGCTGATGTCTAAAGGATGCACACTGACAGCTGAAGAAAGTGACTGTTGTGAAACACTGGCACTGCCTGTGGGGCCGTGATCAGCAGCAAGACTGACTGGTGAGCCTGGGTGAGATGTTTTCTTTTGTTTTGATCAATCATTTAGCGTGAGAAAAATGTGGCTTTGGCAGATCTGGCACTATTCACTAATTGGGCTGAATGTACAGATTGACTAAAGCACATGCTTATGGTTTGGGTGATCCAAGTTCAACTCTGCCATCTGCTTCAAGCCTCGTCTTCCTTCAGCCCTGGCTGAGTGGGCTCTGGGCTGAGCAGAGCTGGCAGGTGCAGAGTCTATCTCAATGAAGCTGTTACACTTTGCATGCAAAGATTAAATATTTATTAGTGCTGATGGTCCTCTGTGTCCCAGCTCCCACTTGGGTGCCCCAGTCACTGCACTGTAATGCTCCCTCTGGGGCAATCTGTGTTCAATGTAACATGCAAAATGAGACCACACCAAGGGGAGAGGCGGCTAAAGACTTTCAGCACTGTGTAACAGTTTGCAAGTATGAGACAGTCTCCTGGGGAAGGGATGCAGTTATGAATCTCCTTGTACAGAGGAAAGCAGGGCAGAATTGGGTTTTCCCTCACTCTAAATATGTGCCAAGCCTGAGGTTCTGCAGAGTTCCCCTTTGGGTGTGGAAACTTCTCCAGTCTGTGAGCTGTGCAAAGGACCATGAAAAGTGCTCAAGAAGCATGAGTCTACAGGGGACATTTTCAATCCTTTGTACTAGCATCCTCACCTGGCAACTTTGGGGAAATTCAGTTAATCAGAAGAGCTGGGAACAAGTGGAGAGATGCTGGGATAAAGGGCTGCAACACTCTGTAGAAGAATTAAAACTAAGACTAGCTGCATTCCCTTTTGGCTTTTATCAGTTCAGGTGAAATGCATTCAAGTATTTCTGAGGTCTAAAAACTGCCCCAATCAACAACACAACTGCAGAACTGATTCTTCCCTTCAAAGTTTCACAGACCATAGTAGGTAAATATAGTTCAGACACAAATATGTCTTTAGACGAAGTGTGTTCTTTTATATCTTTTTTTTCTCTCTCCTGAGAGTGCCAAGTAGCACCAGTTTGGAAGTAATTTCTGAAATGTGGACATCTGTCTTCTAGGATCTGTACTGAAAACACCATCCTTTTTCATATAGCTTACCAAACGAGTCATTCATTAGTAACTAGTTTTAATTTTAATTTTAATGACTTTGGGTCTGATTATTTGTTGTAACTCCTGAACTTTGTCCCATTGTCAGTGGGGTTTGCTTGAGCATACCTCTGGGTGCATAATTGAATCTGTCCATCTTTCTGGTCAGACTTAATTATTTTCATGGGATGTTTCACAGGTATTCATTGATCTCCAGAGCACTTCTAATGTCTGAGAAAGAAAAAGTTGCAGAAGAACAAATACTCTAAGAAGAACAAACTGTTATTCTAAAGGTAACAGTTAATCTCCTGTTTGAGATGTTATTTTATAGAAGGAAATGCTTTGGAATATACCCTGAATCTTGTAATTTAGTGACTGGCTTTTTTCTTGAGGTGCTTAAGCAATCTTCTTAGCTGAGAAAGTATGTGTTCTATACCCAGATCTTTTAGCAGTAGTTGAAAGGTATTTCACATCAGTCCACACGTAAGAAAAAGTACTTAATCAGTCTGAAGTAAGGTATAAACAACCTCAGGAAGTTTGGAATATGTTATTAAAACTGTTCTCTAGTATCCTTCTTACAGGGTGTTTTGGCATCTCATCCTTTAAGGTAAACTTATTATGTAAGTCACTTTTTGGCTCGCCTCTGGTCTGTCCCATGATCTCTCATTAGAAAATCACATTGTTTTGTAAGTGGGGTATGGAAAGAAAGACTGCTGTGTGCTGCTATTCATTTAATGATTCATCTGACTTGCTTTCCTCCTCTTCTAGATCCCCTCTGTATCTGAATTTCAATCAATTTGTGTCTCAGGCATTTCTGACTTTCTCTTTCCCATGTTTTGGGCACATCCTGCACTCAGTGATGTTCAGCTTGTCTTTGGTCACTGCCCTGAGCATGGTGTCAGGAATGTGCTGGTCATCAGGGTCCTGTTGCAGCCAGGGGAGAGGCCATGGCTCCCACAGCACACAAAAGTCAGCCTTAGAATGTAAAGGTCACTGAAAAGGAGCCCCTTTGCTCCCCTGCTGTAGGGCTTGAGCTGAGCCTCCCCAGAAGGTGGCTCTCTCCAAGGCCCGTACACCATCCCATAGCAGGCATGCTGCCACATTCAGGCTTTGCAAAGAGAGGTGATGTGGTTCCTAAACCTCTGCCAAAACCAAGAGGTGTTTAAGTCTCTTTAAAAAGGGAATTGGGGCACCCAGATATTTGTGTTTCCAGTTTCCAGTCAGTGCCTTTGCCTCTTACCTCACATTTGATGTATTAAACCAAAGGATGCCACAGACAGAACCTGCATCTAGAGGATTTTGAAGATCAACCAAAATGTCACTCTTTGAAAAAGCTTTGAGGCCCTGTAGCTGTGGATGCAACAAGTGCTGTTCATAGTTAAGGGGATATAACTATATGTGGTCACAGGAAAATATGAAACATGAATATGAAATATTTACAGCACTGAACAAGGAAAAGCATCAGGTAGTTAATTTTCTTTGACAGCATCTCTTGAAATTAGTAGGTCAATGTGTTCCTAGGATGACATTTGATACCTCAGTCTTCAAAAGTCTTCAGGGCTGTAATTATCTGTCTCATTAAAAGATCCTTGACCCTATCCTTTTATCAGTCATGCTTCTCATGCTGAATAGAACAGCGTTCATAAATCACCCTGCAAATCAAGTAACAGACCTGAAAACAGCTGAGCAATGGGGACTGCTGAGCACTACCACCACCACCACAAAGAAAAGTCAGCTCGAGATTGTGGTGAGGTTATCCAACTGTGCAGAAGCCCCAGAAGCAGTGTGAGCTCAGCCCTGCCCAGGGCTGAGGGATGGGCACTGCCTGTTGGACATCGGGCACCGCTGGCACTGGGGCCACAGGCGCTGCTGCTCCCAGGGCACCGGGGGTGCCGCAGGAGGAACGGGATGAAGAGAGGGGCAAAGCAAACCTTCAGAAATATTCCTGCAGTTTCTAAACCATTACCAAAACTTGACTCCACACTCATGTAGGAGTAACTGGAAGAGTAACTTTGGTGGCAATGAGTCCAAAAAGAAACCCATTAAGTGGACACTGCCAGGGGTTGCAGATAGTTTTTTCCAAAATTGCTTTGGAGGTGGAATCAACCAACCCTGAATACTTTTTTGCTCTTCTTTATACAAAGGTATGTTTAAGACACCATTTTGAAAAAGTTATCAAGTGACTTCAAGGTGATATATTGGGGACTTTTATAACAGAGCTGTGAGGTGAGGGGTGAGCAGCAGGATCAGAGAAACACAAACCTTGAGGTGGCAGGGTGGTGTGGCTGGGGAGGAGAGTGGGTGGCTGCAATGGCCAGGAGGGAGGGCAGCAGCCTTCCTGTGGGAGGTGCAGAAAGCCTATGAGAATGTGCTTGCAGAGGGAGGGAATACACAGCAGCTGGATACCTAGTCTGGCCTCGTGGCAAGCTGAAGACCATCAGTAAAAGCTGCTGTGGTTGTTATACATTATAGTTATGATATATAACAATAGTTACACACTATTGTCCCTCAGGAATTAATAATGTATTAATGATACCTTATCTATTAATAAGTACTATAATTTAGGTAACACAGAATTCTCCTGTTCTTTCTCTGGCTTTACATTTTACTCCCCCTGAAAAAGTCAAGTCTGTATCTACTCATTTGCTTATCTGAATCGCTTTTGCTGCTTTTGCTACCACTGCTATAAATTTCCTAGGAAACCACCTTGCAAAGCCACAGTAGGAATTCAAAATTTCTTCAAGGTCACTCAGATCAGAGGTGTTGTTCAAAGCTTTTAAAATAGCTAGCCTGGTGCTGAGTCAAACATATTTTTCTTGACTTGGTTTGTATTAAAGTCCTGAGCTACAAACCTTACTCAGGCAAAACTTTATTTTAACCAGGGCTTTGGCTCCTGTTGTGTCCTGACTTTGCTTGCTTTAGTAGAAATCACCTTGCATAATACCCTGACCTACACATATAGTTTGACACTAACCTTCTTTGACCAAAGCATCCTTGCTCATCCTGTGCAGGCAGATATGGTTATCACAACAGATATGGACATAACAGGGAGGGAGGGTTTGGACAAACCACTTGGACACAGCCATTTCCTGAACCTCAGGCACAGGTTATCATGAAGACCAGTTCATTCTTCTGGGACAGCAGTTAGGTCTTTGCAAAATATTCCCCCTCAACTCCAGCACCATTGTCCAGCTACCTTGTTTGATGCTAATAAATCTTCCAAGGCCCCAGTGTTTCTCACTAGAGCAAAAAGACACTTATTAGTTTGAAATGTCCTTTCAGGGAGCAGGAGAGTGAGTTGAGGCTGAGTAACTGAGTAGAAAACAAAGGTGGCCTGTTCATGCAGCACAGATGTTCCCAGGAGGTCCATTAGCTCCTGGAACTGCTCTGGGTGTGGGGCTGGGCTCTGTGACTGCATGGAAAGAGCAGAGTATCTGGCTTGACTCTCAGATTGGTGTTTACAAGGCAGGCAGAGGCAAAATGGATGTTTTACTTGAAATGTTATGTAAATTGTTCAGAAATAATGCCTGCAGAAGGCAGTTCTCAGAGTCTATTTCTGTTCATGAAAGGCCTGCACCAGAATCAGAAATCCTGCAAATCCATTTCCTTTTGTTTTATCACTGCTAAGTTCATGAACTAAAAGAGGAGTCTGAGCAATTTGACTCAGTTTCCAAGGGGAATTATTAGGTTTAACTTTTTTAAAAAATATATATACTCAAAACTATTGTTTTTTTAAGATAAGCTGGGATTTTCCCCTCCATACAACAATAGTTAAATCTGATACTCAGTTGCTTGACTAAGAAACTGATAGGATTAAAACCTAAAAATACAAAAGATAGAAACCAGATTGTGTTATCTAAAATATACATCCTCTTCTGTCGTGCTGGTAACTTAAGTTCACACAGTGTAAACAGAGAACTAAGAAGCTCTGGTATTGTCATTTAGACTAGGGATTTTTTTTCTTTTTTTAGCATAAACTAGCTCCAAGCAGCTCACAGAGCTCTCTGAGAGAGCAGGTACATAGGTTTCAATGTGTCTTCAGTCCACAAATATTTGATTGATATAATACAGTACTCCTGTTCATATAAATATTTGAAGTTTGAAAAACCTTCTGGTTTTAATTCTGTTAGAAAAACCCAAGAATTTAAGCTGATTTCCCATGGCAGAACGGTACTTTCCCCCCCCCCCCCCCCCCCCCCACACACATCCGTGTGCAGCTCTGTTTCTTGTGTGGAGATCCCCACCAAGGACGATGAGTTTCATGTAACCACTTGGCCCTGGCTGTTTCTTAGAAACCAGTAGGAAGGTACCAGGGGCCTGACCCAAAGCCAGCTGATTTTTCATATGCCTCATTGACTTTGGAGGATGCTGGATTAAACAGAGTTGTAGTGCTACTTTCTTTCTGGGTCTTACATGTTTCTAGGGATTCCAGTCATTCCCACCCCTCATGCAAGCTGCAGTCTCAGCACAGCAGTTACAGAGGTAGCTGTACTCACAATAAAAGGCTTGGAGACCTCATGGAATCTACTAGTCTGCATGTTCAATTAATATAGAAGCCTTTTTGTGGCATTCACAGCTTTCTGAAAACATAATGCTACATTTTTATGTTGCTGTTATGAGAAAAAATGTTACCAACTAGACAGATCCCTCATAAATGAGTATCTGAGGGAAGGGAAATGAGAACACTGCAGATTTTTGTCATCCTGGGGCATGGGCAAAAGCTGTGAGTAAGGAAACCTGGAAAAGAATGGTCAACAAAGAAGAAATGGCAACTGACATGAAAAAAATATTTCTGAGAGGCTTTGCTTGACAAGTTCAGAATTGGAAACCATGTGTAAGAAGACTCAAAAAAGGAAAATAACAACTAAATGTCAGAAAAATCAAGAGGCTGATTCCATAATCATTGAAGGCAAAGTCAAAGGCATGAGACAAAACCAGACTCCTATGCTCTGGGATTTGCCTGTTCTAAAGTTGTTTTTTCTTCTTCTAGCTTCTCAGTTTCTCTACTAGGACTTCTCCTTGCCTACAGTCTAACACTGAAAATACCATTCTCCTGGTGACTAGTGTGGAGCTCAGTTACCATTGACAAGGTCAGTTATCATAGTAGGGGAGGAGGTGTCTGACATACTCTAGTTCCAGCCTTGGAAGTGTTGGAAAGGATGGATAAATATAATTGCCTGGTAAAAGATTTACAATAGTACAGCCAGGATGAAAACAATCCCCCCTGCTGGCTGGACAATGCCCTTACCTACAGATAGGTCCAAAAGTCAAATGGACTGTTCTATCTCACCCCCAAAATGTATGGTTCACCCCACACCTGTAACCCTCCCCTGAGGGTCAAGTGTCTGTGACCCCATTGGCCCAAGTCTTGTTCCAGCCCACCTTGAAGCCCCATGATAAGGGGTCTCCAAGGGGCCAGACGCCCTCTTGGAATTCCCCTCTCTTGGAATCCCCGCTCTCTTGGAACTTCCACCCTCTCCTAGAGCATCCTCTCTACCCCTTGTCTCTCCCCTCCACCATCCCCTCAGGCCTCGTCACATGCTGCATCTGGCAGCTCCAAGCAAGACCTTTCTCCATCCCTAATAAACCTGATATCCTAAGAGCAGCCTTCAGAGATCTGTCCTCTCCATTCATCAAAGCCATCCTGGAGCGCAGCCTTCCCGACATGGAAGGACTTTCAATTCAACACTAATAAGCCCAAGCACCAGCAGAAGTCAGAAGCAATCTTTCAGACGCTGCTGATGTGTAACTGGATGTCTGCAGCAGCTGGTGACAAGTGTGACTCACCAAGCACAACGCTGCTCCCAGCGCAGCAGGGAAAGGCTCGGAGCTGCCTCCAGCACGTGCTGCACATCCCCCGATTCTGCCAAGTGTGTTGGGAGCCACAGTTTGACTCCCAGTGAGGAGGGAGCTTGAAGGCTTTGCCACTTCACTAGCCTAGCTCCTCCATGGGTTGGTATGGCTTTGCCCATAGTTTTTTTTTTTACTGCAGTAACAGTATTTTTATTTTAGGCAGGATTGTTAACATTTTTACACTGAGTATCTAACCAACTGGGAAGTAGGAGCCTCCAAGCACAGCCAAAATACTGAGAGCCATCTGCACTGGTTTCATGATCAGGGTAGCCTTTGTCCTTCATCCTACATAGAATCATGGAATAGTTTGGTTTGGAAGGGACCTTAAATCATCTAGTCCAAATTCCTGCTGTAGACAGGAACACTTTCACAAGACTAGGTTGCTCAAGCCCCATTCAGTCTGGCCTTGAACACTTATAGGGATAGGGCATCCAGAATTTCTCCAGGCAATTTACTCCAGTGTCTCACCACCCTCATTGTCAAATTTTCTTCCTTATAGCAAATCAAAACTTACCTTCTTTTAGTTTAAAACTATTGTCCCTTGTCCTGTAACTGCAGACTCTGGCAAAAAGTTTTTCTCTGCCTTCTTATCTGCTTGTGCCCACACAAAGTCTGTGAGGCATGGAGGAGCTGACAAATATGTGTCAGCAGGGGAAGAGGTAAAACCTTGTTGTGAGCACTGGGGTGAAGCAAGGGCACTTGTAGTGTTTACTCACAGCTGTCCAGACCAGGTCAGTTCCATATCCCTGCAGGCTGCTTTCCTAGAGCAGCTGCCTGGTAACCTGCAATTAGCAGCTTCCCTCAGGCTTGCACCCTTGTGAGGGACACCGCTTTTCTGGGAGAACTTATTTCAGAGACAGGAAGCCTGTGGAAGGAATAAAAGGCTGCCTCTAGTAAGGCATGAGTTCAAAAGCCTATACAGTGTATTGTCCTGTGCTTCTCAATACTTGAAATTGAATACAATTGCAAAGTTTAAGAAGGTAGGCTATCTGATTTAATTCACCTTTGTAACTTTTAATTTGTTTGCTGTGTGGTTTTTTTTTTTTTTTTTTCTTAATTCTGGCTTATACAGGTGAAGCCAATCTATGCATTAGCTTGTTCCTGTCTTCCTGTGGCTTAGCCATGTATTTTAAGACTGTTTTCCTTTACAGGAAATGGGAAGCTGTGGAATGCAAAGTATCATTTTAGTAAAAATAATACTGCCTAACAAACCCCAAATGATTTAGTGTATGCAAAAAGAAAAAAAAAAAAAAAAAGAAAGCCAGATATACCAGAGAAACTCACTTGGAAAGTGTATTTAGTGTTTAACTTTTTTTTTCCACACTGCACTTTTTAAACTTAGTTGGATACATCTAGAGAGGCTGACTTGAGTAGGTGGTTTGTTATTCATCACTTATTTTTCAGCTATTTCTCCAAGCATACACAAAATACAAACATATTCATTCTGCACCAGTGCTCCCAGCAATACTTCTGCCTCTAACACAGTCAATCTGAAGCCATTATCCTATACAATACAGAATTATCACTGACAACATGAAGTCCAAGGAAAGTGAGCAGCCAGTTAACCTTTGAATGAGTTACTGGTTAAGAAGCAAATATGAATGAATCAGAGATTCCTTATTCATTGATGAAAAAACTTTCTTCTTGAAATAATAGAACACTACAGCTTTTAGTGTTACACTGAGGACTGAGAACTTAATCAAAAGGTGATAGTGAGTGTTTCTAATTACCTAGAAGACAGATTAGTGCTGGGGTGGTCAGTGGCCTGCAGTACATGGCTGTGGTCTGCAAGTGCAGAGCCTTGCAGGGACAAATTTGCTTTCAATAATTTCACCTCCTCAGTGATCTGGATGCCATTCCTTTCCTCCCTGTCCTCCCACACATGCACATGAAAAGCAGATCAGCTAGTCAAGTAGAAGATGAGCCAATTTGTGACTATTTTCCATGGGCAGAGGTGAAAATTAGGCCAGTTTTCAGTTTGACCTTGGGTGTGGGGCACGGGTATAGCCCCTGAGTCCTTTGCACTTGCAGGTGCTGAAGGTTCATGGTTATGATTACAGTTTGCCATTTGCAACTTTCACACTCCAGGCACCAGGAGCTGAGGTGCTGGTAGAGTTGGTGGGTGTTGGAAGGGGTCTGTGGCTTAGCTGCCTGCCAGCCAAGATGCTGTGCCCAGCACATCCTTATGTGCCAGAATGCCTTCAAGAATAGCTGGGAATCAGTTTGCAAGCTCTTAATTTATTTAAGCTGGAATTTGTTGCACACACTAAATTTATTTGCACCGGATAATTCCTCACCAGTGAATGGTTAGTTTTGTTTATGGATGGACTGCAGGAGGAAAACAGACTTTTCAGCATCTGTAACTCAGTTTTGACCATGAAGAGTAATTAAATAAAATACATTAAATAAAGTGTTCTTTAGCTTGCATGTTGCAGAGGCTTCCCTTGGCAGCTCCAATTACTTTCAAATGCAGTGATAGGGTGACATTGTCTGGCAGAAACTCTCCACAGCAATGTTATCAGAACAACTTTCAGTGGACAGGAAAGTCAACCCAGGTTCCATGGAACTGGGACCTTCCCTAAGAGCCCTAAGAGCTCTGTTTTGCTTGCCAGGGAAATGAGAGAGGATGTGCGTGGTGCCACAGCAGAAAACAAATTAAAAAGAAGCTGTGAATCCACTGACAAGCAAGGTAACCATACCAAGCATATCTCTGCCATGCAGCTGTGTCAATTTGGTTAAAATATTTACATTTTATACATGTCAAAAATAAAAAGCATGCTACTGTGTCTTTCTTAGAAAAAATATAGTATGTTTAATAATGTGAGGGAAACCCTTATTTTATAAAAAAAATTGCTGCAGGTATTTTTTTCTTTTATATAACTGCTTATAATAAAACATCAGTGGGAAAACACAGGCCATTGCTGTAGCAGGTCATCCTTTGTGCTGACCAGAGCATCAGGCAAGTACAGCTTCCTCAGACAACATTTGGCATCATGATTTTGTTTCTCCTGGACATCATCCTTTTGTTTTGAAAAAGGCGAGAAGAAAACAACATTCACCTGCTGTTGTCTCACGGATGCCTCATGCCTATTCATTTCAATTAGTTGTTTTTCATATTCCAAAGTAAACACATTCTTCCTCACAGTGTTTGGTGTTTTCCATGTGCTGGAAAATAGATTACTGCTGTCTGGTACCTTCTCTTCTGTGGAAAGGAATCCAAACCAGCAAAGTCTTCCACCAGTGAGTAATACTTACTCAAATAAATGGGACACTGCATAGAAATTGCTAATTTGAGCAAAGATTGAAAAGTTAGTTTTGCTCTTATGAAAACACTCCTGAACATGAACAGAGAAAGGCAGAAATAAAAGCTGAGAGAAGGAAAAGAAATAACAACAACAAGAAAAAGACAAAAACCTGAAGGCCAGATCTTCAAGTCCTAGAATATATCTCCTGCACAGTATTTGCAGGTAAACAAGTTGCAGGCAAAAATGTTAGGTCCACAATTGAGTGTTAGGGGGTTAATTCCATTTAGGTCCTTCAGTGCTTGATATGCGGGTACCACCAGATGATTGATAGTTATTTATATCAATCACACCAGGTCATAAATACTGGCTGTGAAAATTATACCTCAGTGCTTAAAATCCCAAAAGCAAATCAGATGCTAACATCAGGGCAGCCCAAACAGCATGGCTCATTTCTTTCAAAGAATTACAAGTGAGAAAAACCCCATCAGTGCCAATGTTTCTTGCTTGTAGTGGACTTGGGTCAAATTATCACCAAGAGGAGTAAACACTGTAAATAGAAGCATCCAAATGTGAGCTGGAGTTTTAAACTGGTATCTACTGCAAAAAAACCCCATCACATAAAGCCTGACACTTCTCCTGTGATGTGGTTAAAACTCATGCTAAGGTCACTGAGGGAAAGATCAGATAAAAAAAATACTGCCACAGGTAGTGATGGCAATTTGAATGTTGTAAAGAGTGAGCTTAGATTGAGCAATGCTCTCCAAATCCTCAAAGTGTCCCCCACTCCCAGCTGGGAGCATTGCCCTTGTTCAGGAGGGCTGGCTCTGATTATCAGGGAAGCTTTTGCCCATCTGCTGGGCTAGCCCTATTTTCATGAGACTACCTGTGCAATACTAGTTTGAATAACTGAGTTTTTCATTTTACTCACAAACAAAATGAGGCTTTTTAAAAACCAGAACCACAGGAGTAGATACAGGCTATCCAGTAGACTGTATTAGCACTACCAAACTACCCAGATTTGGTTCCCATTGCTTTGCAATGTCTTTCTACTTATTAAATGCAATTTTTTTGTTTAAGGCAAAGTGAGAAAAACAAAAATTTGCTTTTGCCCTTTTGTTCCTCAGTTATTAGGCTGTGGCGGCATTTCAGTGGTCCAGTGCATTGGAAATAGGTGAAGAGAGGCCAATTCCAGAGTAAATCTGGGTTCCTCACCCTGTTACCCCATTGTGAGATTTTTTTACTGAGGTTTTTTTTACTAAGTTGCAGTAGGTCCAGCAGTTGAAATGCTGCATTAAGATGCATTTCTGAGTTGCGCTGCTGGGCCCAGCTGTCTCCAGAACAGAGAACTGGGAATGCTTTTTGTTAGCTAGAAAAGGCCTTTAATAGTCTTTTTGTTCAGTGTAGATCAGTCTAGCTTTGATATCCTAACTTTCAGTGTACTTTTTTAATGACAATTCTTTTGTAATAATGTCACACTTGCAATTGGTGCTATTTATTAAAGGGATAAGTTTGCTGCTTTATTTGTGCAGTTCAGTTGTAACAATGTAATACTAAGATCATAGTGCAAAGGTGTAGGAGTTTTCCTTTTCTGTGTTCAGTTTCACTTTTTGAAGTCTCTATACCTAATATATATATATGTACAAAAAGTGCTGCTCTGGAAGATTCAATTTGTTGTTGTTGATTCGTGACTCTTGTCTTCTGCTGTAGTCTCATCTATTGTATTAATTCTAATCAAATACTTTTCTTTGTGAAACAATAGTTTTTATACATGTGTGCATAATTTTTATTGCAGCTCCAGTTCATAAAAGGTATAGATTTACCTTAAAAATTCAACTTCTAGTTTTTTAGATTTGTTTTTAATTTAAATTTTATTTTCTATTTTTTAGTAGTGAAGTGTTTAGCCCCAAAATAAATATTTTTTCAGACCATTCTTGCTAGGCCTGAATAATTTTTAAGTTGCTTAAGTGTTACGTATTAGAAAAATTCAGTTCATGAGAACCCTTTTACCAGTGCTGGTAGATTTGGTCCAGGTCTCCATTATTACAATACTCTAAGGAAAGATGTCAGTATATGAGCTTGTGTATGTGCTGGGTATTGCTCAAAATAAACGTGTTTCTATGTCCTCATAAAAGTCTAAAATTTTGAAGCCTTTGTTTTCAGAAATTATCCTGTGCACTATGTAATAATTGCCAGCCTCTGAATCTCCTTCCTTTTGACTGACTCCAAAGTTTCCACGATGCCGGATTATGGAACCATAAGAAGCATGTCTTACAGATTCACTTACAGCCTGAGAGAAGAAAGGTAAATAAGATGAAACTTGCAGCCAGAGCAAAAAACTTCTCTCTCTAAAGAGAATCCAGAATAATACACTTAGGAAAGGAGGGGGTTTACCTTAAATACTGTGAAAAATGGAACAGCAGTTTCCTGAAAATAAAATGAGGCTGATGTGTATTCTCTTGTGTGTGTCACTCTTGTAAAGTGTATCTTTTTCACAAGCTGGTTGGAGTTGAGATGATAATTTGCATGTCAAGCAAACTGTCTTAATTTCCTTGTTCTTGCTTCTCTCCTAGGGTGACAGTGCCTGATATGTGTTCTAACAAACATGTTTGTCAACGAAGAAATCACAGCAAATGCACAAGTTAATGACAGTGTTAGCTGCTAGTTTGGCATCCCTCTCTGACTTCATTGTCAAATCTTTTGTTAGAGATAGCCAGTAACACACTCAGGCACACACAGACCAGCTCAGAGAATCTAAAATACATTATAGTTCAATATTTCTCCTCACAGTCAAATTAACTTAGCATTTAAAGTGTTTTAGCAGTTCTGATGGGACTCTGTACCTGCATACACTCCTGGTCTGAAATGCATAAAAAGCCCAGTCATACAGCTCTAATTTAAATTAGCTTTATCCTTTGTAGCATTAGCATTAACTTTGTGAAACTAAATGCACTGTAATTACAATAAATCCATTGGGTTTTCTAGTCCATTAAAAACACAAATGAGAAAAAAAATTCCTCCCCTTTTCCCCTCCCCAGAAAGCAGCAGTTTTGAGCTGGGAGACAAACAGATATTTCAGGAAGTCCAGGTGTTAATGTGAATGACTTTATTATTTCTGCTTCAGAGCATCCTATTGTGGCAAGTGCAAAAATATGAATGCAGATATTTAAAATCAATAATTCCACATGGATAAGGAAATACCTTTGTCAAGTACAGTGTTAATTACTGGCACAATGATATTACTAAAATGAGTAAAACCTTAGGGGGAAAAAAATTAAAAAAAAAAAGGAATTCAAAAGGAAAGGGAAAGTGTTACAAGGGAAAGCCATGCTACCATCTCAGAAAGAGATTGTAAACTAGGTAATATCTTCTCATTTCAGGGTTCACTGGAGTTAATAATCTTGCATGTTCTTCTCATTGCTGAATCTTCATGGTCAAGTGGCAAATTTCTAGCCAAGGCCCTTTGGTGTGGAGCAATATTAAAATGCATTCTATGCACCAATAATAATACCACCTCTCACTTATGGCCAGGAAGTGTCGGTCACATTTTCACGCTGGACACTGCAATAGGAGCCTTTGTCCACACGGGCTGAACTGCTGCACTCTTTCAGCACAAAGCTTCTGGCTCGTCAGAAGGTGATCTTTACAGATCATCTTTGTGTTAATTAAAACAAATGAAACCTTTGTGAATTTTGAGTGCTTTTCCTGACAATGACAGTCTTCTGATATACCTCTTTCCTAACATTGCTCACATTTGAAAAAGAAGCAAGGGTGAGTGTACACACTTGGAGTACAGGGAGTCCAGGAGGCACTTTGTGTTCACTTCCACTCAGCCTAGAAGTGTATTTATTGCAGCAGTTCTATTTCAGTGTTATTTCAGACAATTTTTTTTTTCTTTTTTTATTTCCAGAAATGACCACTGGGATTTATGGCAAGCACTCCTGCTTTTGGGTTTCTGTGCTGCTTCTCTGCCTTTTGTCCAACTGTGTGCACTCTTTCCACAGCAGGTTCTGCTTAACCTGGTGTAGTCAGCAGTGTGATCCAAGAAGAGCTGGTGGTGCCCACATCTCTGAGTGGGACATCCCTTTGCTCAATCAAAAACCTCCCTCCTGTGCCCCGGGTAGGTCCTTGCAGAGCCTGGGGAGCCAGACCCTTCAAAGGGTGGGAGGCCAGGGCTTGCACAGCTCAGCAGGGCTGGGGAGGTTGCTGCTAGCAGCTGTGTGTGCTCTCCTTTCTGAGCTACACCTCTTTGCAGGGTTACACCATAGGGCATGATCTACCATGAAACTCTGTGCGGTAACATCTCTGGTGGTTCATGCAGCATTCACCTCCTGGCAAGGCTTTCCCTCTGTGAGCAGAAGCCAAAGGGTTTTGGATGTTGTGTCATGTTGCACATGGCAAAAACACTCAAAGTAAGCCTTGAGGTGCCTGCACAGGATCTTAGCCTCTATAGATATCCACTAGAATACATCACATACTGGATGAATAATCAGTACCACTGAAAAGAGAGGTGTAGCCTGAGTGGCTTTTGAGGCAGAGGTTGAAAAGGCCAGACTTATATAGAAAAAAAGCAATGGCTAGCCTTCATGTATAGATGGCCTACACATGTAATTTCAAAACATTCCTTACTGGTAAATCTAACTCCTGCTTCCATGAGAACCACTCAGCTTAACTAAGCTTCCTGGTCCAGAGACGACGCTTCTCAAAAATGAAAGGCATTAAAGGAATAAATTAGAGATGAAAAGGATATATATAGTATTGCATGCTAAGCAAACCAGCTACATTTTTTATTTACTTAAAATAGGAAGATCTGATTTTCCTGAGTGATAATATTTTACCCCACACACTTCAGGTAAAATTAAAATACTCTACTAGAAAGTGTCTGAGGATATTTTTATTGAAAATTCACCTTCCAAGAGAGTATCAGTGGCTTTTCACGGTGTCAGAATGCAATTTTGTAATTTTATAATCCCACCAGTTACCTATTAAAAAAACATGTCTTGCAGGCAGTCACCATCAAAATATTAATATTCCATGCATCTGTACTGGGGAGGAGGTACCTTAGGAATTACAGTCACTTGCAGATGTGTGTTTTATAGTGTGTTGTAAAGATTTTTTTCCTCAACATCCTTTTGCTCTGCAGCATGTGTCAACTGAACTGAATGAATTTCTCAGTGCTTTACTGGGCTCAGCCATTGAGAGCAAAGGCTCTTCCTCTGTCTTCACTGATGCTTGTGCATTGAGCATTGTTGCTGCATTTCTGTCGTTCACAGATGGATTGCTAGGAAATGTGTGAAACTGCCTTGGGCACCAAGAAAGCAGGGGCATCAAGCCAGGACGTTAAAAGACTATTTCCAACAACTGCAGCTGCAGTGTGCCTTACTCCACACTGAGCTCCACTCTCCTACCCTGGCTGGTTGGCTTCCTCTTTATCTAAGAAAGAGGGTATGTTTCAAGTGCAAGCAAGTTGGGCAATTACAGTAAAAATGAAAATATAATCTCCTTTAAAGCATGTGCAAATTCTTTCTTTGATGCTCTAAATCTGCACATTCCCACATGTGAGATGAGTTATGAAAGCGCTTAGACCTGAGCATCTTTCATCAGATCCCTCCCTATTTGTGCAAAATTACAGAGAATGCAAAGAGCTGTACATAAACACACACACAAAAAAAAAAAAAAAAAAAAAAACAAAAAACAGTGACATGATTTAAAATTTTTATTTTTAGCCCTATTTCTTCACTTTTTATTTCTCATCATTTGATGAGAGTGATGGTCCCCAGAGCAATTTGAGAGGAGAAACTGGGAGCAGGAGGAAAGATGAGCAAGCTCAGCATCAAGCTGTAAGGAAAAGATAGGAATTACCATGCCATCTCAGTGCCCAGCAGACCTGAGGCACATCACAAGCAGAAGAAAGCAGTTCAAATTTGCCTGTAAATTAGAAGTGCAGGAGGCTGCAAAATCGGCTACTAACAGGCTCTAAGAGGTGTACCTGTCCCTGGAGAAAAACGGAACTCAGGGACAAAAGAAATCTTGCAAAATTTTGGCTAAGTGACAAAATTGCAGATACTACTCAAGCTTTTAAGGAGGATCTAAGAAAAAAAAAAAAAAAACAAAAAAAACCAAAAAACGGATGAAAAAAAAATTATATATTTGATACCAATAAAAAGGACATCAAACTAACATACATCAGTATAAATTATACTGTAGCAAGTCCAGGGCATATTTTGCCTGTCATACAATATCATCATAACTATTCTCTGCATATTGCAGTTCATTTCATCATTCTGCATCTGGAATGCAAAAAACCCAAGGATACCAAACTGGAAACAGATGGCATTCCCTCCACCTAGATTAATATTTACATTTCTAGACACTTAATCTCAAAGAAACACCAGAAATGGAAGGGGCATAGGGAAGTGAAAAAATTGAGAAGAATACAGGGAAAACTGCCCTGGCGAGAGAACTAGATTGTAGAGGAAGGGAAAAAAAGAAAAGAAAATAAACTGGTAAATCCTGTTTCATATTACAAGGACAAGAGAGGGAGCCAATGGAACTGGAAATCAGTAATCAGAAAACTAATTAAATCACCATGCTTTGTCTTTACACAATGCATAATTAATCTATGTCACAGATGTTCTAGAGTAAAGAGAAATTAGATTATTGTATACATAATATGAACGTCTGCAGCCATGTGATATAGGATGGAAGCCCTCATATTGTACAGTATCACCCAGGTACTTACTGATGGAGTTTTGGATCAAGCTCCTCTTACTAACAGGCTATTTTCTCGCTCCTCTGCACTGGGCCTGCATTATATTTAAAGCAACTGGCAAGAGAGCTGTAACACAGAGTTCCTGATGTGTTAAATTATTTGGCCTTTTCTGACCTGTGTCATTTATTCCACAGTGAATTAAAGACAAATATGTGTACATATATCAACCTCACATAATAAAAATCTCTCCTCAAAGAAAAATATATATGACTTATTTCTTCACGTGGCTTAAAGCAAAGATTGCGTCTTAGACACTTTGATTTAAAAATATATATTAATCCTGCATATATTATACAGAATTAATCATACAGATGCGGATCTCTTCCATCAGAAGTCTGGCTGCCTTTAAGCAGCTTTTCCCTTTGAAAGCCCTGAACTCTGGATGTGACAAAATCATTAGTATTTTAAAAGAATTACAATGAATGCTAAAGAGAGACCCCCACTTCCCACATACAAACTTTCTGGCAATAAAGAGCCTTTTCAGACTGTATAATCCTATTTACTGTTCTTAATTGGAGAACTGTGTTTGTCAAAAAGTACAGAAGTCTTCCGTTATTTGGAAGCGAGTCTGGCTCATCAGCTCCCAAGGGAAGAAAAGAACTATTTGTTTTAACTGTTAAGCCTAAATGCAAACCGCACAATAAATTTGTCTATCCAAATACTGACCTATTTCATGTAATGTCAGGATGAGGCTGGCCTTGCTCTATAAGGCTATTGTGGTATGTAAAAAAAAGAAAAAGCAAACCCTATTACTTGAGCCCTGGAACCAGCTTCTAGAAGGCGGCAGGGTGAATGACTGCCAACCCCACCGCCTCCCTCAGCTCCCCCAGGCACCTCTGCCTGCCGGGAGGCTGGGAATGAACCTCAATTACCCAGCTCCATCTAGTGTTTGGGAAACAGATTAGTCCCTGAAACCCACCCTGCCCTGCAAATGTCTTTATTTCCTCGAGAAGAAAGCGCCTTGCAGAGCGGGCAGCGAATGGCAGCGCTGTGGTGGATATGGGCGCTCACACACCAACGGGCATGGCCAGAACCACTGAGTTGCTGTGCCAAGGAGCTGCTTCTATAGCAGTGGGTCTTGCTCGGATCTGTGAACTGCAGGATATTGAAAAATACTTCCACGATGAGCAGGCAAAGGAACAAACTGTACTGGGTATGCTTGGCTTGTTAAGGGAGCTGAATTTCCCCTTGAAGATTTACCAGGATCAGCAACACTATTCCTCATCCAAAAGTGGTGGCCAGGAGGAGATGGGTTTGAAGCTCCTCAGGAATGCACCAAGGTATGGCATTCAGAATGCAAGTGCCCCTGGATTTCTAGACAGAAGCAAAAGCATCTAAGCCAGTCTTATCTCCCTTTAACTGCTCTAACAAAGGCAAGCCTGTAGAAAGTACAACCCATAGAAATTGCAAGAGAAAAGGTTGTTTTTGGGGCCTTCCAAAGATCTCCTTTCTGGAACTGCAGACAGTTGCCCTCTGCTCACTTTCTCTGGCTCACAGGTGACTTCTCTTTGGCAGCCACTTACACAGCTCCTAGAAAATGTGCAACAGCTCAGCTGCCAGTCACATTTCTCAAGTCTGACATGTTTCAACTATATTTCCTTAAAAAGTAAATAAATTTACAGCTCTGGAAATAGGAAAACATGGCACTTTGCTTCCAGTACTTCAGTCTGAGCATTTTGAATAGTGCTGAGATAGAGGAGTTTAAATAAACAACATGACAGTGTTTTTAAGAATGAACCCACAGTAAGGACTTTCCAGGAAATACTTTAAAATTTCATTAAAGATCTCCATTTAAAGCCAGCTGGTTTTCTTTCTGGTCAGCTCAGAATAAAAGTTTCTTGCTTTTCTCTCCCTTTAATAATTGTATATTATTTGATTGGTAAGGCACTTCAGCCAAATTTCCTGGGTGATTCACTGTTTGGTCCAGCCAGAAAGGGGACTATTCCTGCTCAGGCTCTGCAGATCAGAAAGCTATTCAAGCTGCCTCTTCTGAACAGGCTGAATTATAAACTTCAATCAAACCTTGCCCTCATATTGCAATGGAGTTGCTTCACTGAATGTGGAGAAGGCTCTTTTCCTGAGCTGTAACAATAGCTGTAACTCCACAACAGCAGTCCTGTACTCTTTGCTTCAGGGTATCTGATTTGCATCATAACTAGAGGGATGGTTATTGTGGAAGAACCTGGGCTGTATGCAAATTCTTACAGTGTGGGAGGATGGCAGCCTTTGGAGCCAGTTACAGAGAAGAGATTTTGAGTAACTCCTTCACATCTGTTTTTGTAGGGTATGTTGCCTGTGAGTTATTTTAAGGCGCTGCAGGCCACCAATTCTCCAGCCTTCTGCTGCCTTCACAGGCTGCCTTGCTGGCCCTACCCTCACACTGTTTAGGGAATACCAAGGAATCTCAGATTGCTCCCCAAGCCACAGTTGTCTTATGCACTAGGTGAGCCTGGGTGTCTCCTTGCCCCATGGAAGAGCACCTCAGCTGCAATTCCCAAACCCAAGCAGTGCCAAGCGCCTCAGCCCTACCTCCAGGTTTCCACACAATTTTTCAGGATTATCAATGCACAAGCCTTTTGCCACAGCAGCGTGTTGCTCAGCTCTCCTGCAGCATGACTGGGTCTGCAGCACCTCCTCCTCTCCCTCACACAAGCTCCTGCTGCCTCCTTCTCTATAGTCTCCTTAAATCAGCCTGAAGCTAATGCCATCCATGCCTAAATAAATGAAAGGTAGTATAAGCTTCTTAGATTTATTTAATGGCCCATACGTCCTCCTCACAGCTTCCTTCAAACTCTCTGAGCTAAAATATAATTCTCTTCACGGTAATCCATAAAACAAAGTACATTTGTAGTTCTTTAGCAGCAGTCCATTTTGCAGATTTCCAGAGTGAACACTTTGTCTCTGAAGAGTGACAATCAAAAGGGAACACGCTTTAAAAACATAATTTTACACGCCTTTTCTCCTTTTCTGCTTCTCTCCGGGACTAGAGTAGCAGACAATATTTGGTCTGATTAGAAAGTAGCATGGGACATTTTAGAAAGGATATTTTGGGGGCAGAGAATGCAGAACAAATTGCAGATATTGGTAACTGGTCTTGGATTTAGCTTCAAACTGACCTGCAATGAGCTTAAGCAATGCAGAACTGAAGGACAGTCAGCAATGCTAAGCCTTTCTACTATTATATCTTTCTACAGACATTAGCATCTGTATATTGCTTTATCTAGCAAGCTACCGTAGGTATCATGAGACCTATTGACTCATGATTATTAGTAAAGTCATAAACCCACAGTTACATTTATCTACAGTAAAACATTTTGCCATCTATGCTATCAAAATAGAACAGAAGTCAAAAGAAAATACAGAAGTCTTTATCAGGATTTAAAATGTTTTGGAGTAATTACAGCTCAATGAAAGGCACACTGGAAAACAGCTCACACATCCTTAGGTTATTGGGATTTTACTAGCTTAAACAGAAGATGTCAGTGCATCATTTAACATGGCATCTGATAATTTTTGAGGACAAGTTTTCTTGAGGACAAGTTTCTGCAAATGTGTAAACCATAGCAAAAAAATAAATGCAGAAATAAATCTGAACCTCTGATGATAAGGTACCCAAAAAGAAGTTCACCTTTCACTGTCCCCACATTGCAATTTTCTCATTTGTACACTTCTTGGGAAGACAAGTGGTTTTTTTGGTATTTTGCTCAGAATAGACCAGGAAGTATAAGAATTCTAGATTAAAAATATCTGAATATAAGCGATTTCCAGACAGATTTGTCAAGCTCGAAGCTTCAGATCAGTGTGGCTAAACTAAAGTATTTAATCTTGTTTTAAAAGTTCCCTACCTGTACCTTTTAAAATTTAATGAAATGTTTTGGATTGGACTCTAGACTGGAGAATAACAAGTGGAAAAATCTCTTTGTTGTATAAATAATCATGATGGAGACATTTGTTGCTATTATACAAATATTTCCTAAGATCTCTGCTTTTGCATAGAAGAATGTTGAAATAATTCAATTAGTTTCAAATGAAATATTTAAACAGAACATGCTGTTCTCCTGTTAATGAGAAAAGTAAGATCATATTGTGGCTGCTCAGGTGTCATCTGATCTCCTGGGGGGCTGCTGGCTCTCCCACCTGTCCCAGGAGGCGCCCCAGGCAGAGACACAGCATCACTGTTGAAGCAGGGGCAGCCTCCCCAGCCCCAGACTACCCAACACCCCAAGAACAGATCTCAAAGTACAGCAGCTTTTGCGACATTCAAAAGAAAACTGAGGTGTTTCTAGACACCCTGAGGGGCTTAGTCACACTCCCAGAATCCTCCAGGGAAATCCTTCCAATTCTGGCATATGGCACCATTTCCCAGGATATTTCTTTAAGCTGAGAGGAGGGGAGTGTTCCGTTCTTCTTTTCTCCTTGGCAGGATTGGTCATAGCTAGAGATGAGGAAAAGCATCTCCAAACTGTGGGAAATAGCATTGCAGTAACATCTGGAGATGCCTATAAAGGAAAGAGCAACCGAAACCATGCAAGAAGTAGCGGCAGCCACTGAATGACATTTCACTTCTGACACCTAAAAACTCTGGCTGCAGGTCTGATTACTGATGTCCCTGGGTGGGTGCTAGAAGCACCTGATGGGGGGAAGTTTTCTGCCATGTCAGTGAGAAGGATCAGCAGCTGATGCCAAAAGGCAGGAAGAGAGGTTAGCACATTCCCAGATGGCTCAGCCCAGACCTTGTGATGTTGTGCCCTGCTTCTCCCAGCCTGCTGTTCTCCTGGCTACTCCAGGAAATTATTGAAGCAGCATGTGGCGTGGAAGTCACCAATGTGACTGGCATCATGCAGTAGCGAAAGCTCTGCAGTTTTAGCTACTACCACTCCTAAGCTCTATCAGAACAAAACCCTTCAGTGGAAATTGTGGGTGGTCTCTGAGTTTTCCCATTGCCAGCAAGTCTAAGGAGATACTTGGCAGACTTTCCAACGCAAGACTGATTTCCATTGGACTGTCTGAATTGCCCTGGCCATGAGAGGATATTTTTCTGTAAACAATAATTTCAACCTTTGCAGGGTTCCTGTATTTCCTCCTCTTATGCAGATGGCAGAGGGTCAAAATAAGCCGCTGTGCACTTGAGGATCAACAGAAGTTTTCCATTGCATTGTAGCATGTTCATTTTGTCCTGGTTCCTCATACCCACACTGAGATGTCGAATGAATGGGAACATTCAGAGCAGCAGCAGAATATGACTTTGAGAAGCTACAAGGAAATTGGAGGAGTCTGCTCCATGACTAATGTGCTGATTATAATATCTGCCTGCTGAATTTTGCATAGTACATGGGAGAGAACTACAGAAAAGGAAGTCAATAGCCTTAGATCACTTTACATGCAAATATCTTGGCGATCTGCTGCTGCTGCTGAACTTACACAGAATTGGTCAAGATGAGGGAGTTGTAGTGCTAAGCTGGGCTGGTTCTCTGCATTTGTTTTCAGATCAGTGCTGGGAAACTGGAAATAGATGAGTGAAATCAAGGTTATATTTGGTTTAAATGTAATTATATGTTGTTGGCTTGATCTGTGCTTTACAAATGTGCGTTTATGAATTTTTTCTCATGATTAGCAATTTCTATTTGAAAGGGTGAGGAAGTGCTTGGAAGAGTGAATTACTGCTCACCGCTGCTGCCAAGTCTCATGTTTTAATTTCAAGTTTCATGATTTTTGATGCATTTCTTAAAACTTAACATTCTTGGAATAAAAATTCTATAACATTTCCAGCTTTTCTAAAAGATTTTACCTAGGAGATCAGATCTAAAAGGCAAATAGAAAGAATCCAAAATGTGTTACTTTAAGCATGCTTCATGATGTTAGGTTAATCTAGTGGGATCTGGGAGGCCTGATTCTTGAGGGTTTAAGGAAATTCTGTGCTTTACTTCTATGAAAAATAATATGTCAATGATACAATTATACAGTTACAATAGCCAAATGAAGAGGAACATTTGCAATGACAAGTACAATGGAGATGTTGTTTTTTTCACATTTTCACACAGTCCATTTCAGTTAGCTCTCAATTTTCCTCCTCTTTGTATGGTAACTATCAGAAGAAAAGGACACGAGATTTTCTGAGAGCGGCAGATCAAAAAATACAGTTCTGTACTTGAGCAAGTGATGTAAGACCTGTTGGGGAGAGAAGTGTTATTTTTCATTTAAAATACCTTTGGTATTCTGGAATTTTTGATACTGGAAGCCTTTCTTAGCTGGTTCCTTCTATTCTGTCTCAAGCTTTGTGCACTTGCAAAAGTGGCTTATTCAGAGAAATACCTTTGATCTGAGCTCAGGTTCATCCTGTCAATGCATAGGCAGAAATTAGGCTTTTATATTCCTGGGATTTGAGATTTCTATTCTCCTCCTGCCACAGATCCAATTTTCCTACTCCAACCAAGTCTATTTGTCAGTGATTACTACAATGCATCAGTTGTTACCATGTAACTGAAGAAATTAATGCAGATTAAAGAGTACATTTCCATAGGAATATTCCATTCAGTCCTAGAAAGACTAAAAGAGTGTAATTGAAACAACTTCTTCAGGCCAGTACCAGTTTCTTGCAGCTTTCTTTCCCATTTCAATAAAGCTCAAAGCTCATTTAGTGTGGAATATGCAAGAGTGCTAGAGAGGTTTGCAAAAAGTAAGATGAAAGGAAGGAATTAAAAGGAAAAAACAAGATGAGGAGACTGCTCTTATCTGGGCCGATTGTGTGAATGCAGCATGGTGTGTTATAAGAGTCAAATGACTGTAAGTGTTGCAAATTTCTGCATGGCATGTCAGATCGAGGTCACATCCTTGCTTTCTAACAGACAGATGGTTTACTCTTGATCAGCATTGATTCTTCATGCAAACAAGCTCAGATTTTTTTCTTATTCATAAAGGTCAAACATAGATTCTGTAAGCTTTGCTTCCCTTTGTGCTTAGTATAAAAAGAGGCTCTTCCGAACTTCTCCCCTGCCATATCTGTTTCAGTGATCTTTTCCTCTAACTTCACAACATTTTTTTTTCCATAGCAATACTGTGCTAGCCCTCAGCTGGATGCAGTACAAGCATATGATCTAACAGGATTCTTGTTCCCAAGAGCTTACAGTGTAAGTAAAGTGGAATTATGATACAAGAAATACACTTTGAGGGCAGTTGTAAAAAAGCAAACTTCAAGTCCTCCTTCAGTGAGGCATGATTCATGTGAAAAGAACACTATGTGGACATAGACTATGTAACAGATTTGGCCCCTGAAATACATCTGTCCCTTTTTTGCTGTCTCTCTTCTCAGGAGAGAGGTCACTCACCGTTAACAGGGCTCTATTTTGTCATGTTGTTGAGTGTGTTCTGGAAGCTAGAGGTTTAATACTTTTCTTATGAAACCCAACTCTGGTCTTTGAAATTTAGGACCTGAAAGAAAGGAGATATGGGTGCAATAAGGAAATTCTGGTGAAATACTGTAAATGTTTGAATTAGGACACACAAGGTTCAAGATCACACAAGCAGAAAGATGACTCCACCTGAACTTGGTGTAATGGTTTCTGACCTGTTTACAGCAAGTCACCAAATCGTGGCTCTTATCTTGGAAAAAAATGCCCTCAATTTTACTGTTATTTAAAGATCTGTGTCATGAAAGCAGTTGGGAGATTAAAACACACAGATTTTAAGCTTGTTAGCTTCTCACCTCCTTTTGAACCCCTCAGTTATGTTATGAGGCTCTGTATTTTCCATTCTTTAAACTCTCTCTTCAGCTGCCTTTTCTGTTCTGTGAAAGACCCATGCCAGATAAGGGATATACAAATAACACTATCTGATACTCAGACATAAAAATGTTATCTTTTGTATCACTTCTCAGAATAACCTAAGCTTCATACAGCAGAATGAGGTTCCTCAGAGGTCCCAGGAGGTGCTTTGAAAGCAGCCAGAGGAGCAGAGCTACTTCTCCTCTTGTCCTCTTGCCACCAGAGTAGGAAAGAGGATGTTTGATCTCCCAAGCCCTTCCTCTAATTTCTCAGCTCCAGCAGCAGCAGTACAATGACAGGCAAAGGAAAGGGCCATAATGTGGTTTGATAGTCTTAATAGACAGCTTTTACAGCCAGTGCGAAAACAGAGAGCAAAGGAATAAAAAGAAATTAAAGCTTCACACCTGTCTCTTTGAACACTATATTCTGTGACCTTGGGCTGCTGCTTTTTTCATTCCCAGCATAACTTTCCAGACTATAACTTACCCTGTTAAGTGTATAATTACTACAGTGACCACAAATAAATTTTTTTATGCATGTAATCTGCAAATAAGCACTGTTTTCTTTTTCAGCTTTGGTGCCTATGTGTGCTGGGGTATGCATTGAGCTTTTGAGACAGGGAAGAGGAGATCACAGTTCCTACATGGTAGGATTCTCTGTCATGTTTACACTGATATTCTTGTCTCCAGTTTGCTTTATGCTGGGGTGCAATAGCAACAGTTAAACTTAAAGGTCACTCTGCACAAAAAAACCCCCCCAAAAAAACAAAACAAAACAAAAAACCAACCAACCAAAAAAAAAAACCAAAACAAAAAACCCAGAAAAAAAATCTAACTTAAGACATCAACCCTACCTGAGAATCCAGTGGTCTAAATGTGCAAGACAAGCGGAGCTACTCACAGCATATAAGAATAGTTCTGAAGAATACATTTTTAAATCAGTGAAATGTCAGAACATTTTCTTTTTATAAGATATATTTGATCCATAATTTGAAAGTGGTTGGAAATGTGGGATGTTTCTCCTCTCAGTCTCTGTTGATCCTGTGGAGCATCAATGGAGTGACACATTGAATAAAACTGGTTTTCACAAGGTAGCAATGCTCAGAGTAGCTTAAATAAATCTCCAGGTGAGCATCATGAATAGCTCAACTTGTCCCACAAGCATTTTGATGTCTACCAGCTCTGAATGTATTTCTCCCATGCCTGTTAATACTTCCAGTATCAATATTTTACTGGGCTGGACAAAGTTCAGCTTGTTTGGTCTAAACTGCACTTGAAAACTGATGTCACTTAAGTGAAAAAAAATCCTATCCTAACTTAGGAATAGTGCTGAAAACTCCACAGCACATATATGTCAAGTCCACATTAAGACAGTTATTTTGCTAGTGCAGCTTATTTTAATTGACAAAATAGCATGACCTGGACTAATAGAAAGACTTTTTTGGAACATAAACTGACATACAGCAAGGAAGATGTACTGATCTTATAAAACGAAATTAAACATTTTCTTACATAAACAGGGTTTGGAGGTCAAGTGCATAAAGATGTCCAGGTACTCAGTTCCACTGAAATTAGGTGGGAAAATTGTTTAGCCAAGTTTCTATCTGGAAAGAAGCTGAAGAAGGCATGCCGAAGGTTATTTCTCCAACATGAAAATGCTGGTAAAATAAAGATTGCAGCACACATAGAAGTTTAAGGACATTCATTAGGAGCCCTTAAATCTTCTAACTTGTATTATTTGGACTTGCAATAGCCTTGCAGGATCCATGTATGTTTCTTTACACCCTGTTAAAGCATCAAAAACTGAATTTGCCTGGTGGGAATAATATTGTGGGCATCTGTGTAACCTTACTGTAGTCCTGTTTTCTCTACCTGTTCCTGCCCTAAGACTGCAGAAGCATTTACCCTTCTCTGTAACTGCAAGTCATGCCTCCTTTAAGGATGAATTTCAGGCAAAACCCCCACCCCAAACCAGCATAAACCAGCAAGCACAGTAAGAAGAGGCAGTGCTTGTATGCTTGTAACTTAAAGTCCATCTATATGAGGATTAGTGACTGAGTGAGATGCCACATCAGCTCATTTCTGAGTGCAGACAAGCATTTCCTCAGAATGGGCTGCTGAAGCTGCATCTGGTTTGTCAGCCATTTCACCAAAACTGCCTGGACACCTCGAGAGACAATAAACTCCAAACCAAGCAGGAAGGACTGAAGCAGAGAAATGAGAGCAATCACGCTCTGTGGCTAGGAAATCCTGGCTGAAGTTAGAGCTGAGTTTATCTGATGACTCTCTGTTTTCAGTGTTCAAATGTAATTTAAATGGGGAAATGCAGGTACCTAAACATAATGCTTTTGGAGATGGAGGCAGTTGCTGGAGTCATATAACGTGTTGGCAGCTTTGACACAGGATTTATGGCAGGATTTGTGCCCTGCTGGAGCAGCAGCTGCAAGCCAGACGGGCTTCTTGGAGCATCTAAAATGACATTAGACAGCTCTTCTTATATCTAGGCGCTTGAATCTCTTTAAATGTTCCTTTCTTGGAAGTAAGTGTTTTAGCATCCATTCAAAGCTACCTCCAAATTACAGGAATGGTACAGTTGTGTAATCAAATACAGAACAGAAAATTACTGAAAGAAGGGGCTTCAGGCAGTCTCAACATGTCTTCTTTCAAGTACTCATCTTGACACAGTCTGTAGGATATTGGATAATTTTTTCTGTAAAACCCACAATGCATTCAGTTTTTGGAAGGTCAATACTTATGCAAAACTTTCCACCTGTTAATTATTGTGTACCTTTCAGACTCAGAAGTGAATATGAAATTATTAATTTCCTCATGGCAAACTATTAATGAATACTAATGAATACAACTTTACAATGCCTTTCCCTGAAGAAAAACATACCTCAATTTCCAGTTTACTACGGTAGATATGATGTCAAAATCTTTAAAGTGAGAAAGGGTACAGGCAGTGTGGGCAAAATGCCTTGATGCTCCACCTGGGTTGTGTCCATATGGGTCTCACTCAGAATACACTGGGGTTCATAAATTAATATAAGGCTTGTCCAGTAAATATGATTCACAGTTATATGCTATTACAACTTAATGGTGGTTTCAAAAGGTATTTTATATAACCTTATGCTAGGGAGGGGTACTGGTGAAAGGGGATGATAAAGTCCAAGTCATTACATTTATACTTGGAGTGTGAGCAAATTAGGAGTGACAAGACAAAATAGTGTGATATAAGAGTAAGGAAGGGGATAAATGATTCAGTTGAGAGGAGGTAGGTAGAGAAAAGGTAGGACAGCAGATGAATTTCTGTGGGAATGCTTGCTGACCATTTTCACAGCCTGGACACAGCAGAGGACTTTGTGGTGACACACCCTGAAATAGTACAGAGAAAATGTTCTTAAGTGTAGAACAGTGTTCTGTTTAACCTCTGATTGGAATCTGTTTCCAGTGTCAAATGACCTGTCCTAAAAACCTAGCCTTAGGTCCAAAATGTGTCCTCTACTTAATAGGCAGGATGAGCCTCAGGGAAACTGGAGATGTTGAGGTACAATCTCACAGCAGCAGCAGTGAATCAACAGAGAGGGAACCTAAAGTGCCCATTCCTGGCAAAACAGAAAATCCTGCCTAGGATGGATGTTCCTGTGTTGTCCTGGCTGCCACCAGCATGAGGCCTGGAGACGTTCTGCAAGGCCCTGAGTGAACCCCGAGATACCCCAAACATTGGGTCCAAGGTCGACAGACAAGCTGAGTACACACAAGTCTTAAATCCTTTGGAGACTCAGTCCCAGTCCTCTAGGGTCACATTCAAGTGCCTCAACTATAAGCCTGTCCTATTTGCCTGTAAACCACTGTCTCCTTCACGATATGTTTTTACAATATCTTAAGAGAATGAAATTAGCCCCAGGGGATTAAAATAAAGTGCTGAAGAGACCAAGCAATAAAGTATGTGTGTAAAAGAAGTCAAATGAAGGCTGCACAGGAACTCTGAATTTTCCCATTTCCTAATTTCTTCACTTTTTCCAGAATGTGTTATTTGAAAGAAAAAAATCCATCTCCTACTGTCACTAAAAAAAAAAAAGAAATCATCCAAACTACAGAAAAAAAAAAAAAAAAAAAAGATCCATTACATGACTCAGGCTTTACTCTTACCAGTGTGGTAGGGACCTTTTTAGGTCCATAGCAAGTCCTCTTCTGATTTTACATTAAGGTAAAGGGTTTTGTCTGCCATCTGCACACCTCAGAGGCAGGAGGGCTGCAGGCAGGCTTTGCAAGATGTCAGAGCCATTTACACCACCTGTAACTGTGCAGACAGAGAGAGACATCACAGACTGGTCCTGGTAATGTTCATGCTGCTTCCCGCTTTTAAAAAAGGACAGTGCTGAAGATGTATTTCCTGATGGCTTTTATCAGAGTCCTCTTTAGAAGCTTAAAGAGCAAATGAGTTCTTTAAAGCTACTGTGCATAGTGTTTGATACCTGCCTTAGCAATTTTTCACTTGGCCATGTGCTTCAGTGATTGCTGAGGACCTCCAGGGCTGCTGCCAAGAGGACCTAGGAGCTAAACCACCTCCCAGTGCTTGCCTCAGCATCCCAATATATATGAAATGATAGCTGCAGCTGCAAGGCTTGGCACACACATCCCTGAGCAGTTGTGGGAACCCTTGATGTTAGGACCTGAGCCAGCTTCCTCACCAGAGGCTGCAGCCTCACCCACAGGGCTGCACACCCTCTGTATCAAATTATGTCCTTTTGTGGAGGAGGCTGAGCAAAGCTCGCTCCAGTCACCCTCTGTTCATGGTTGGTATGGAGAGGAGGATGTACATTTCTTACCCAAAACAGGGTGGGGGTTTGAAGGCAGAGATTTACTGACCCATTGGTGCACATAAAGTTCCATTGTTTGCTGTGAATTACAGATCAATTAAGTCTAAAAGACAAAGTAGGAAAGGCTCTGTAGAAACTCTTTTTGGGTCTTTCCTGTAAACTTGGGTTATAGGCAACTTCTGGCAATTTATACATGACCCCTGGGAAAATTGGCACTGGCAGAAGCTGAATGTGGCTTTTGACATATAAACTATCAGATGAATAGGCAATAAAATCCAGTGGAAGGAAACTGGTGGTCTACTTGGTAAATCTTGAAATGTGGAAATTTTTAAAGGTGAAAGTGATTAATCACTAGAAAACCTTGTCAGAGGATTGGTGAAACCAAGTATAAGATTTTTAATTTAATTTTTAGTCAAAATTACCTGTTTTCTGAAAGGGATTCTCTAGTTCAAACTAAAAATTACTTGAAAACGTCTGGTAGTTTGCTCTGGTAGGTTCCACAAGACACCAAGTCAGGTGATTAGAACTGATCCTTTTTATCCTATGATTATTTCAGAAATGCACACTGCATACTTTAATATCTCTGCTGGGTTACAGACTAGCTGTTCTTTGCACTGTAAATATTGCTGTGTGAACTCAGAGAATGATTTGAATATAAATATGCAAAATTGTGCTTTTATTTTCCTGGAAATTCTTTAGCAGTTCCTTTTGAATGTCCTTCTCTTAAGGCAAAAGACTATCAGCTGCCTCCTATTACATGTAAATTACACTCAGTTCTTGATAGTCAAAGTCCACCTCAATTAATGACAATAGACAAGAATTTCTTCCTCTAAAAAAAGTCACAAAATTTAATATAGCAGAGCTCATGACTTTAGGTAAAAAATGAGCAGACAGATTTCTAAATCTGATATGTTTCCCAACTTTGTAATTCTTCTTTAGATTGCAAACCTGAAATATCTCTGTGAGCAAGGATGAACGTGTAATAGCTAAATTTGCTACAGATCAACTGATCAGGCATCCATGTGTTATCATGGGAGCCCATGAGGAATTTGCTGAGTATGAAAGATACTATATCAACCCACATTTAATATTTTGGTGAAATATAAGTGTGATATATTTAGATACCTTCTTTTTCCAGTAATGTACTCCTGAAGTTTATTATAGGAAATGCCATTTTTATTTGCAAGTGAAAAGATAATTTTTTATTTTCCTTTTCCCTTCAGTTCAAGTAATGGGTTACTCCACATGCACAATCTCTGTTACTTAGCAAAATTGTACCCTATCTATAAAATTAAAGCAAAACCCCTTAACTATGTGAGACATTTTTCATGGCACTTATGAACAGCTGCACCATACCTGTTAATGTGTTAAATTCCACAGACCACACCTTCTCTCACATTAGAAACTGTCCTACTTATTTTCAGTCAGACAGGTTTTCTTATCTACATCCAGTACAGTTCCAGGCCACATAATAATTTCCACAGAGGTCTATGCAACATCTTTTTTTTTGTAGGACTGCTATTTACTTGACCCAAATGGTTAAAAACCAAATTGTAGCATGTTAAAGCACAGCTGAAGAAATAGACAATATCCACTGACCCCCTGGCTAATAAGAGGCCATCACGGCTTATCGAAGAAACTGTAAATTCCAGCAGGCAGTACTAGCACAATTAGTAGATGATAGTGGTTCTGTTTGGTACTGGTGTACACCCCAATGTAGGACACACAATAGAAAGGAATGTCTGAACTATTTGATTAGTTTTCTTACAATCATGAAATTGAATTCAGAAATGTACAAAATTCCATCTTAAAACCACTTTCCTCTTTCATTGCTGGTAGAGGCTGTTGGAGAACCTGTCTTTGCCAATGATCAGCTTTTCTTATTTTATTATCTCCATGGGCTGTATTTGCCTTAGTGGGTTGGTCTGAAGCAATAATACAATTCAATGTGAATACTCTGATACCATTTATTTTGTGTCACTTTGGTTCCTCAAAGGAACCAAAAGCATGAGGAGGAAGTGATGCATGAGAAGGAACTTAAATGACAAACTCTGTTACAAATTATGGTAACACTCACGCATCATTGGTCCAAGGTGCAAATATGAATATACAGCATCATGGCATCCTCTAGGAGGCAAGTCTTTGCAAGTTCCTGTGACAGCTGACACCACAAGGACAAAGAGCCACAGGCAGCTTACATGCTGCTGACTGCCAGACATCAGGTCTTTGCTGTAATTGGGCTCTCTCTGTCACATTCCAAACAAACATTGCACCTAAGAGAACACCATGCCATATTGCTATATGGGGTAAAATGGCATGTAGGCATATTTTAAATCAACAAATTCCAGTTGGCTGTCCAGTAATGGGGCAGGCTGTTGCGTTGTTACCATTCCCAGCCCCCAGGCCAGCAGCACAGCACGGGTGAGATGCACAGCACATGTAGCGGCTGTCCTGGCTATGCTGGAGGCTCCATCCACTGCACTGCAGCATGAGAAGCAACAGGAGATTCTTGACTTCTTCAAAGGTGATAAAGAAAGGATCAGTTTGCCAAGGAGGCATCTTTCTATCCTCCCTATGTAGCCTCAGATCTCCCCTTTCCTTCCCTCCTTGGACAACCCTGAACAACTCTTCTTTCCACATCACCCCCGGAATTACCTGCAGAGCAGAAGAGATTACAGAAGACAGTTTTGACATCTTGGTACAGAAAGAATATACCACATCCTAGAGAGCTGCCCTCCACAGTTGGATGAACATTCCCTCCACTCTTGACAAAAAATATGTTTTCTTACTAATCCTACAGAAAACTCTACCCTTGACCACCTAGAGATACACAGGGAGTGGCCCCTGGCAAGGGCATCATGCAGGGGCAGGACTGCTGAGTTTGTCTGTCTGTCCTCTATGATGTAGAGCAGGCTGCAGAAACTCTTCCACCCCTCTGAGCAGGCTGCAAAATCTCTTCTGCCCCTCTACCCTCCCCCCTGCCCCAATACGGCAGTAGGCATGACACAGGTACATCTAGAAGTCCATCCTGGAGGGAGCACTGCCGGGGTGAGAGGTGTTTTAGAGGATAAGAAGCTGAAGGAGAGAGGCTAGGGAAACTGAGGTAGAAAAGGATCCTGTTTCTGTAGGGCTGACAGCACCTCCTGCCTGCCTGGTGACAGACCAGCAAAAACCCTGGAGAGGAGGTGCAAGGAGCAGCCCTTCCCCGTTTCTCAGTTTATAGCCAATATTGCCTTCTAAAATTGTCTCCCTGGCCTTAGGAGCTATGGACTACAGTGGTGCCCAGGATATGGAGTTTTTCTATTCAAGCATTCATGAATGTAATGAAGATTGGATGAGAAGGCCACTCTTACTTCTCTATGACCTTCTGTTTTTGCATGTGGGATGGGTGCACAGATTGTGTTCAAGCAAATTCTGGGAAGCTAGTCCTTAATTTTTACTGTAACAGTTTTCTTCGATACATTTGTCTTTCTTTCATGCATCTGGGAAATCTTTTGCTGTGTTTTTTTATCTTTCGCAAGTCTGACTCAGCTTGACTTTTGGCAATACTCCTTTTATTGAACACAGATTATTTTGCCGATCAAATGCTTTTGCAATACTTCTGAGATCTCTGCTACTCTTCATGTGACTTTTGAGATGCTGACTCAGCTTGCTTAGTCTGGAGACCTTTCTGACAGATTTTCTGTTTCTGCTTGGGATGTAATTTGTAGATACTATGGCACTTTTGGCTTTAATGCATTTCTTTCCATTCATGTATTCTATTTCTTCAGCTGTTAGAATTAATTTCATTACACAAAATTACCCTTTATAAAATTAAAAACTTTAAAGTCTTCCAGTGAATTTAAGCAGAATCAGGTTGTAATAACAAACAATTTCATAACCAGAGAATATAGGGAATACTTTATTTTTTTTCTGACAGCTTTTGTAAGCACCTTTCCTGAGCAAAATGCTCCAGAGTCCCTTTCCTCCCTTACTTCTTCCATTGCAAATGGTCCAGGCTCCCCTGTGTTTCCCTCTTCAAGGGTGTCTCATGATTCTTTGCTTTTCACAGAAAATCCTGCCCATCACAAATCCTGATTAAAAAAACAGCTGTTCCTTCCCTGACTGTAAGCTGTGAGATCTCTCATCTGTATGATGTCTCTTCATAACACATTTCCCAGCTATAATCCATCCTTGCCTGCAGACCTGAGCCCCTTTGTCTTGGAGCACAGAGCTACAGGAACTGCCTTGCTCCTCCCTGCAGGTCTCCAACCCAAACATGTCCTTACCCTGGCTTTTTCTGCTTGTTTACCCATGTCCAGTCCAGCATGGCCAGGTACAGCTCTGACGCAGGACTGGAGCCAGGGAAGGATTGAGGACAAGCACTCCAGCTGTAAGACAATGCTGAGGGCTCAGGACATTTTTATCTTATTTCCTGATGCATTTACTAAGACCTGATGGAAGATTGTGATTCTGAGGATGATGTCTCATCATTAGCAAATTAGATGCTGTAATCTGCTTCTAAATGAATCTTCTTAGGGGGTATTACTCAGGGTCAGATTAAAATAAAGTGAGAGAAAGACTGATTAAAATGTAAGGTGAGCTTCCGTTTTCTGCTTCTGGCGGGTGCAACATGAAAATCTTGAATGGGCAGAAGTATTCTTAAACATTTTTTTTTATTTTTGTGGCCTACCCTGGAACTGCCTTTAAATCCTGATAGCTCACAGATCCCATAGTGATGTGCATTTCCTTCTCTCTTCCAGGTGCCAATGGGTGTCAGAGTAGGAGACCAGGCCTTCACTGCTGAATGGGTACTTTAGCAGCTGCAGTGAACCCTTGTCCTGGGGGTGCCATCAGCAGGAGTCCTTCCCATTCTTGTTTAGCCACTCTAGCATGCAGGGTTGTGGGAACTTGGGCTAGCAAAGGGTTGTGGCTACACTAGCAGTGTTTCCTTCAAAATACAGTAATATGCTTAGGGAGGAACAGCTCCAAATGTCTTCTTAGCCTAGATGTTCATTTGTTCAGTCCTGCTCTGATTTCTGAGAGGGAAATAACCAAAACCAGCAAACAAGAGTCTGCGAGAGACCAGTTGCACTTTACCAGGGACTCAGATTATCTGGTAGTGTTTAATGGCCATTTTTTTGGCACTTGGTTACATTAACCTTTATTTACCTTTTGTCATCTCAGATTTATTCTGTCCAGATTCAGATGTCATGCTGATGCCATTAGGGTAATATGAAGATCTGCAAATGGACCAGTATAATGTATTTTGTTTTAATTTTTACTGAAATAAATGACTTAGCGAGCTACTATATACCAAAGCTTTGCTATAGCAGATCAAAACTGTCCTGTTAATTAGCTGCCATGTTAATTAATTGGACGTGTGTGAGCTGATGTTAGATGCAGTCAAATAGCAGCATATTTATTTTTCTCATGGTGTATAAATGGCATCAGCATTTTTAGTTTCTCATTTCAGAGCTGCTGCCTAATTTCATGACTGAACATGAAGGCTGTTTATGATGAATAGCGCTTTAAACTTTTCTGACATGCTCTCCTTTCTTCTTATTTTCCATCCAGTGGCACCAGGTGCATGGGCTTCTTCTGCCCCATGCCCACTGTCTGCTTATGTGGCCCCAGTGCCACTGGATGGCCTCACTGAATGTACCAAAGGAGAGCATCTCCAAATGCCTGAATACAGCCTCCTTTGCCCCAGGCACTCACCTCAGTGCTAAACTTTGCACTGAACAATTTCATGTCTTGTGTTCCAGCTGCTAAAGCTTCTTGTAGTCTTGGTAACTGCAGGGGACATTGCCTTTCCTCACTGCTGACCAGTCTGCACCGGGCTCTCCCAGCTGGTTACCACTGTCTTATTCAAAGCCCTCCTAATCTAATTAGGTGTCTCTTGTGAACATGCTAACAACAAAGGACACACACCCAGAACTATTATTTGATGCATGGAACAAAGTCCATTTGGTAATTTTTCTGTCAGGGCTTCTAATAGCCAAGCTCCATGTTTACTGCATAATATAATTTAGATTTTCATGCATGAGCCAATTCCTACTGGTGTCCATAAAAAGGCCCCTGCTGACATTTGGCTGGGGCTCAAGACCTACATCTTTATCAGAAGGCTTTGTTGTCTGCCAGCATTTCTGAGCCTAATGCACAAGTACAGCCAAAAGCAGGGACAGCTGTGAGAACCATGCCAGTAAAACCAGACAGGTACATCCATAACCCACCTTCAGTCTTTTTACCTGAATATCTGACACAACAGATTTTAGCCTTTTCTTTGAAATAGCTGAAAAACAGATTTACAATCTGGCCAATTTTCTAGATATCATGACAAAACTGTCATTTATTTTCAGGCCAGAGACTAATGTTGTCGCACTTAAGAAAAGATAAATTCTTAAAAAATTTGTGTGTTGTCTGAAAACAAAAGCAAAATCTTGCCAAGAAATAGTGATAGCTATTCTGGATGTAGTGTGTTCTTCTCACTTTGTTGGAAGTATTTCTCTCCACTGGGAAGTGCCCAACAGTTTCTGACATTTCTGTTGTCTTTATTTATGAATCATATGAAAAGTTTACTGTATCATAATCGTGCACATATATACATAATGTGCCCATAAGATGGGATCAAACATGAAACTAGCAGATGTAGGGGGTCGGTGTGTAAGGGTGGGTGTTCTGTTGTGTGTTGGACATAAGTCTCCCTACATCTCATTTTGAAGTATGAAAAAAACACATTTTGAAGTATGAAAAAGCCACAGGGATATCAACTATCAGGATAGGATGACAGTAGTTCCAGATGAGCCTGTGCTCATGAAAGTGGAGAACAAACAGAGAGCATTCCAAGAGAGGCTGAACTGAAAAAGCAGAAAAGTAGAAGACCACTAAAAACATAGCCACCAAACAAGCCGCTAGGTAATAAGAGTCCCATCTATTGTTAAAAGATAAAGAGGAAAGATAAAAACTACTAGGCAGACACACTCAAAATTTTAAGAAACAGTAGAAAATAAAGACTTTTGAAGGACACACTTTAGGAGAGCAGCAAATGAAGTCCAGAGTGGGCAGTTATGTCCTGCCAGCTCTATGCAAAATGAATGTAGCTTTGAAAAAAAGCTTGTTTCAGGTATTTTTTTAATCCTAAAGTTCTTGTGAGTATATTGAAGAAGGGTATATTGAGTATTATTGAGTTTATTGAATCAAAAGAATATTGAAGAGTATATTTGGAGAAAACATGCATGAAGATTTCATGATCAGGTAATAAATAGTCCAGGATTAATTAATTCTGGTAAATGATTGGAAGCAGTTATGGATTGGCTCATCTCTGATTTCCACTGCTACAAAGTAAGAATTACTGCAGAATTGTCAGTGGGATACATTAGTGAAAAAGGGAGAATTAACACCTCAAAAATGTTTTTCAGTTTCAACATCCTACTATATTTTAGCAGTGCTTTGGGATCAAGTGTGATAAAATGTGCTGTACAAATGTAGATGTGTCTTATTAAGTGTCTGCTAATTTTATTCAGGGAAATAACCCTTGCTGCACTGAGTTCAGCAGAGATTTGCATAATCTCAGGTAAGTGAATCAAAAATGTCTTTTAAAAAGGAGGCTCAACCCTAAAGAATTTCAAACTAAAAAGGACATCTGAATTTCTAGGTGATTTTCTTTATATTTTATCTTTCCAGGGGTATCTCAATCCAGCTGCATGAAAAAAATGGAGGAGAGGGGAAGGTAAAAGACATAAACAAAATCCAGAACATTTGAAGGAGAAGTGGCATAAATGAAGATTGAAGAACTGTGAAGTGAAAAAACACCTATGAGATAAAGCATTTCTCAGTGAGTGTTTTATTCTGTCAAAGGGAAATTACATTTACAGTGTCACAGATAAATGGAGAATTTTTTTAGACACTAAAAATGCAATCCTTGAACTCCATACTAATGCCATCATTTTTGTTTTGGAATGTTTTACATTTTTAAGACCATAAATACACCTTGACTATTCTTTCAGGTTCTGCCTCTTTCTCTGAGATGTGTTGACTAACAACAAGCATGAATGCAGAGAAGTCAGAACACTGGAAAAAAACTTTGAAATCAAGGATGATACTCACCTTAACTTCACTGAAACCAAGATTTCATCCAGAGAGTAAGATTGTTGAACACAGCACAATTTTCAATCTAATCTGGGTGTTTCTGCTATGAACTACTTTCTTTTTATTAGTTTCTGAAAATTTTACAAATGACAAATATGAGTCATGACAAGCCAGAAAAGAATTGTCTGCCTTCAAGTTTTTCTTCAATGGTCTTTTAGCTAAAAAACCCTCCAGAATTTGGGGTTTAGGTAAAGAAAGGTGTCCCTGTCTTGATGCTCGAAATAAGCAAGCGTTCCCTTTTGCGTTAGTTATTCCATCATTGACAAAGACCTTCTTGACAACAAAATGTTGAGATTTCCTTTTTGCCTGTATTATTTTAAAAAGCAAATGCAGGCTACACAGGGAAGCTGACTACTGTCACTTAGTCACAACAAGCTCATTTTAAAAACGTTAGCCAATTTTCTTCCTTACTCCAATGAGATAGTGTATTGGAAGATGAGAACTTTTAATTCCTATTCCAAATTATTCATTGGCACTTTCCTCTCATTTGTCCTTGTTCCAGTGTTGTCATCTTACTTAAATAACTTTTAATTCTTTAATGGCTACCTGGTGATTAGCCATTGAACATATATATACAGAGCGATCATAATTCTGTATTCTAGTCTAAACCACCCACGCTCTTTTTTTCTGTTCTTGAGAAAGGAGAGCTCCACTTCTCCTTTCTTTTTAATGATCCTTTTTTGCCCTTCTTCCACCTGGAATTCACATTTTTGAGTATGAGCTTGTACAGAGTAGATGGGACTCTAACAGTCCCTTTACAACGGCATGCACACACCTCCCAACTACAATAAACACTGAACTGATGTATCTCACAATGTTGTCTTTATTTGCCTGACTGCATTGCATTGATTGATTGAGTTCATCCTGTGATTGTCTAAATACCCAGGACCTTTTTTCTCAGTCCCTTTACCCTGAAAGTTTTGTTTTTCCATGCCCAGCCATTTGATCAGAAATGACATGAGGTGTAAGCACACAGTGTGTAATCAGTGAGTTAGATCCTTTCACACGCATCACCTGCCAGTAATCTGAGTCTTGAGAGTTGAACCCAGCCTCAGAAGAAGATCACCATGGAATATGGTGTTTCCTGGAGCTGTACATGGAGGAATCGCACAACAAAAAAAAGTTTCTGTGATGGCTACTCCAGTTCTTCTTCCAGCCAGTGCAGTGGTATCTCCTGATGCTTTTTTTTTGTTGCACAGCAAGTGTCTCAGGGGCTTTTTTGCAAGTGTTTCTTGATTATTTTGGCTCCTACTGTGCTAGACATGTAGCTCCACCAGAAAAAAAATCCATCTTCTCCACTTGCAAGCATCCTTCCCCAGTGAAAACCTCCTGTCTGTCTAGCTTTGAGTAGTCTTGTCCCTCACCTGCTTTTGTGGCTTTGGGTCCTAATGTAACTCCAAGAGGAGTTTATTTTTAAGACTGAAAAATACCTGTTATGGGAAACTGTAGAGGTCAGCCAGGTTTCACTTAACTTTCTCAAGGGGAATTGCAAACTCATGGGAAGAACCAGAATCCCTTTACTCAGAATGCTCTATCAAACCACATGTACCTGGACAGGTTTCAACCCAAGACTATGAAGAACTGAACAGGATGTAGTATCAGGGTCTGCTGGTTATTTTAGAAGTTGTGCTGACGCTCAGCCTGCCATTGTGGAAGTCTGTGGGCGACTTTGGAGATGAATTCTATCCTTAGACTAAAAAACAGGAGGAGGTTCTTGACTATAAGACACTAGCAATGAGGATGCTGTTTGTATGGATATCTCTGAGTCCTGCTGCCTGTTCACATGGGTTGACCAAGTGCCTCACTTACTTTGGGAGTGTTCACATTGTTTAAAAACTCCATGCATGTAGTGCCTGTTAAAATCCCATGGCAGTGCCCCTGGGGCCTCAAGATACTTGGTTGCTCAAATATGTTTGAGAAGATTTCGTGTTATCATCCTCCCTTGCTCCTGCTGTTTTGCTACTGTGTTCTTAAAACACACAAGGTTTCAGTTCTTAAAAAAATTAAGGAAACCGTTATAAAACTTTGGAAAATGTCCAGCATCACCTCTATGAATGTTATTTAGAGCAAACCTCAGGAATCCAGTCCAATCCTAGTGTAAGTCAAGGGAAAGGCAGATCTAGCTGATGTACCAATGCAAAAACAAAACAGTAACTTGTAGTTAATGGCACACATGGTGAAAGTTGCAAAACACTGATGAAAAATATAAGCTTGAGTTTCTTTATCATAAATATCAATAAATAACAACCCAAGCAGCTGCAGTCCAAAGCACAAAGAAAGATTAGCTACTGTTTTTTGCAATATATTTTATTTATCCAGCCATTATATGGACAGTAATGACAAAAGAGAAATGATAATGCCTTCTACCTGGGGCAATGCCAAGCATGAGTTAATGTTAATGAATTTGATGGGAAGGCCATTTTGAAAGGAGTTTATGAATGGACAGGCCCATCTTGGGGCCTTTCAATCCATATGGAAAGATGGGGTCTGGAGTACCTTCCAGATCAGAAATGAGTCCACTGGTGTGGATTTTACGTGATCAGATGTAGATAGCTACAATGAAAACACCTATGGCTAAGCTGGTTGTTGGAAGAAAAGAACCACTTTGGGTATATGATCTTTTTTAATATTTAGGCAGATGTATACAACATTTCTGATCAATTACTTCTAAAAATCCCTGGTTTTCCCAGCCAACTCTTAGGTGTTCCTAGACTGGTGGCCAGAAGGAGTGAGCACATCTGTACTGTAGATATAAAGATACCTGAAATCAGCTAACCCTGGTGCCTGCAGCTCAATAACCTAAAATAGTTATTGCCATTCTACAGATAATCTGCACTGTCTGCTTGGTGAATAGCATGGCCATGGGATGTGTGCAAGCTCCTTCCACTGTTTCTGCTTCTCCTGAAAAAGGACTGTTGAGCTACAAGTCATCAGATACCATGACCTAATTTATTAGTGCACTGTATCCAACATATTTTTCCATCACCCATTAAGACAGTAATGTAAATTTTGCACTGGGGCAAAAGGAACAGACAATATGAGAAAGGCAGAAAGGAGTTTATGCTGCTTGAAATCAAACCAGATCAACAGTATTTTGCGTTTAAGATGTGCATTTTTTCAAAGGATGCTTTTATAAGAGCATATTATGTGTAATTTAATTTAAGGAAACTGAGGCTAAAGATGTGATTCCACAGTATATCAGGTTGAGTACTGCATGGAGAGGAAGTGCTGCACTGGGGTCACAGAAGCATGGCCCTGGGTGGTGGTGTCAGTGCAAATCTACCATAAAACTTGCAGGGAAAGATCAAGTTACTCTCCTGCAGCAGAAATCACAGAAATAATTACACTCTTCAGCAGCCACAGTCAACTGTTACACTGAAGTCAAACAACACAGGTATCACAGGTATTGCAACTGTTTGGGATTTGTAGTTCCTCTCTCCATAAAGTAGCAGAGGAAAAAGAACACACATGTCCTACCAAAACCAATGTCATTAAGTACTAATGGGAAAAGCAATTCACCACAAGAGAAATCCATACTGAAAAATACTGACTACAGCTGAACAAGGGTCCAAATGGTACCTATACATACATGATTTGGGCACAGGGGAAGCTACTATACTGAGAATAAACATAAGAGAAAACAAAACAGGTTTTTTTCCTCATTTGTTTACAGATGCAGCAGGTAATGAAAGATACTTGTCTCCCTTCCCTTCCCTTCCCTTCCCTTCCCTTCCCTTCCCTTCCCTTCCCTTCCCTTCCCTTCCCTTCCCTTCCCTTCCCTTCCCTTCCCTTCCCTTCCCTTCCCTTCCCTTCCCTTCCCTTCCCTTCCCTTCCCTTCCCTTCCCTTCCCTTCCCTTCCCTTCCCTTCCCTTCCCTTCCCTTCCCTTCCCTTCCCTTCCCTTCCCTTCCCTTCCCTTCCCTTCCCTTCCCTTCCCTTCCCTTCCCTTCCCTTCCCTTCCCTTCCCTTCCCTTCCCTTCCCTTCCCTTCCCTTCCCTTCCCTTCCCTTCCCTTCCCTTCCCTTCCCTTCCCTTCCCTTCCCTTCCCTTCCCTTCCCTTCCCTCCTTCCCTTTCCCTTTCCCTTTCCCTTTCCCTTTCCCTTTCCCTTTCCCTTTCCCTTTCCCTTTCCCTTTCCCTTTCCCTTTCCCTTTCCCTTTCCCTTTCCCTTTCCCTTTCCCTTTCCCTTTCCTTTCCTTTCCTTTCCTTTCCTTTCCTTTCCTTTTCTCCCTGGATTTCCACCACATTTCAGGGTATATTTCTTCAAAACACAGTGATAGTGAAGAAGTGCCCCTTGAAACACTGAGCATAGAAAGAGAAGTGGGATTTTTTTTGTACAGGTGGAATGGCACCACCTGAAAGTCAGATCACCAGGTCAAAAAGAGATGCTGCCCTTGTAAGAGCAACATCGCGAGGGAGTCTTGGCAAAACTTGCTTGTGAACAAACAGGTCTCCTATCAGCTGAACACACTCACTTACTTGTCAGGAATTGACCAGCAGCAGAAGCAGGTACTTGTAAACAGTGAGTATGGTGCCAAATCTTACCATTAACAAAAAAAATCAACAACAAAAAATTATAAAAATCCAAGTACTGAGAGAAAAACAGTTGCAAAAAAATAAAAGAAAAAGAAAAAGAAAGAAAAAGAAAAAGAAAAAGAAAAAGAAAAAGAAAAAGAAAAAGAAAAAGAAAAAGAAAAAGAAAAAGAAAAAGAAAAAGAAAAAGAAAAAGAAAAAGAAAAAGAAAAAGAAAAAGAAAAAGAAAAAGAAAAAGAAAAAGAAAAAGAAAAAGAAAAAGAAAAAGAAAAAGAAAAAGAAAAAGAGAAAAAGAAGTGATATTGAGAGGATGCTATCTCTGAGTTCCCAGTACCAGTCAAGCAGTGACAGGTTTTTGACCAACGGTGTGCTAGGTTACACAGGACAAACTTTTCCTATTCCCAAGTGCCACTGAGCCATGGGGACCAAACTGACTCCAGCAGCCTTTGCCCCAGAAGGAGGGGTTCACTCACATGTCCATAGGCTGGACTGGGGCCCCACCAGGGGTACTTCTCCAGTCGTTCCATCAACACCAGAAGGTGAGAAAGACATCATTTTCTGTGTTGTATGTCCTGAGGAAGCAAACCCAAACTGAGAGATTGCAAATAATCAGCTAAAAAGTGACAAGCAAACACCAATCTACCAGGAGCTATAAAATTAGAGCTCCTGTTTGTTATCCTCTTCTTTTCTACTCTTTGAGGATTACTGTATATGCACAGCCCATATCTAAGCTTTTATCTACAGCCATTAGGACTGGAACATTTTTAATGAATGCTGAGGTTCTCACATAATGACAAGAGCTGTGGAAAGCATCAAATACCATGAGACATGTGAAAAACCTCTTAAGTTGGCAGTACTGCACATAAAAAGAAACAGCTCTTGTCTTACAGAGCTACAGTCAAACATAAGACAAAGAGTAGTAGAAAGTAGCACCACTACAATTTTACAGATACAGCAAGATTAAGGAAAAATTTGTCAAAGGGGAAATTGAGGAAAAATCTGACACGTCTGTTTTTTGAGCCCTGCTAATAGGGATACATTTATTCTTCAATATACAGCCTTAATTTTTATGGGGAAAATAAAATACTTTGCATGTTGCCAAAGGATTATGTTTTCCTTCCTAAAACAGGCAAATTAGGCTATTGTTGTGACAAATCATACTAACATATTGCTTCAGCAGGCCATAAGCCTTGCAAATAGAATTTGCTGTGCTATGCATATTTGTATTTTTCAATGAAATGAATGAAAAAAAATGTTATGGCACCCATAAAAAGCAACTTTGAAATATATTCAGTGAGGATTTCTTGAATTATTTGTGCAAGTGTATGTATGTGTGCAAAAGCAAACAAAATGTCATCCCCTGCAATTCCTCAAAGCATCAGGAAAGTGACAGACTGTGACACCTCTCCTTGCACTGCTCTGCAGAATATTATCGCAGCACTGACCAGAGAATTTCAAATAGTAAACAAATTTTACCCATCAAAGTGATGGCATCAGTTTTACTACATGGTTAATTTGCTTCTGTTTGACAGATTATTTTAATCAGAAACATAGCCAGTTCTCAGCTGTAGCTTATTTTGACAGTCAGTGCCAACAGCGTTCCTTCAAGTTGTGGGCACATTGATTATGGTGGTTACGAGATGAGCTAAAGCTGTATATGTACTTGTTCTCTATTATTTAATGAGTCATTGAAATTAATAACTGCCATCTTCTTATCTTGCATTACAGTTGAGAACCACACTGGTTTTAGCCAAAACTAAGTTGAAAAGCTGGTTGTTTTGTAAATGGATCTGCTGCACTTGTGCACTGTATAGTTGTCACTCAGTTCCCAGAACTTTACTGTCTTTGTGTTCTTTAAAAATTTCCCAGTATCCAGAAGCTATTTCATAAATACAAGATCATACTTTGTTTCAAGTTAATGGAAGTGTATGCATCTGTGCTAGTATTAACATAATTCAATTAATCATATTTAAATCTATTTGCTGGTATTTGCATGAAATAATGAATTGATTAACATGGTAGTATATGCCTTATTCATAAATTACTGACTTAATAAATAAAACCAATACTGAATTGACACTTTGAAGCTTTAATTCAGTAAAAATATCTGAGCATTTTACTGAACAATTATCTTGCAATAAAACTATTGAATCAAATACAACCTAACACTACCTATACTGTAGACCTTCATGGCACTTGTCATTCTGGCTTTTGTTGCATTCTGACCCTCTTCCACTTAAGCTTTTATTTTAAACATCAAATTATGAGTGTATGAACTAAAATTATAATTATTTTGTGCTGCTTACCTTGTTCACATTGAAAAATTGCCTCTTAGCAAATGGGATGACTGTGTCAGAGCCTGTGTTGTGGTGTATGAAATTCAGGGAATCTCCACTCCACCAGAAGCTTGGCCTGAGTGACACTAAGTCTGCTTTAATGTCTTTCTTCAGGGGAATTTGATATTTTGAAGCAGTCCATTGCCGTATCTTTCCTTCATGTACTATCCTGCATGAGCAGGACTGATGGCTCCACTCTAGAGTCTCTGATAAATGCATGTAGAAAAGACTTTCAAAAATGATGGAACGCTTTTAAGTCCTTACTGAAGCTGGCTTTGTCTTTCTTTTTACATTTACTGCATAAGTACTTCTGAAAATTGTCTCCTCAGTTGCTACAGAAAAGTATCATTAAAAATGGCCCACAGGTAAAGATAAGTTAATACCAGTATTCACTTGCCCTCCCAGTTTGTGCAGCCCATAGCTATTCCCTCCTCCCTGTCCCCTGTACACACAGCAATACTCTGATCAGCCAGGAAATCTCATTGCTACAAGTAGGCCAAATAACTCACTTCCCTCAAGTTGCCAATCTGATTATTTTCCTTTCAGTGTCTACTGATAACAAACCTTCAAGAACTTTGCTATTGTCATAGATGCCTCAACAAGGGAAGGCATAAGGGAGATGTAATAACAGCCTTCAGATATATGAGAAGTAGGTGGGAAGAGGACAGAGCAAACTCTTCCTCTCCTCCTAGGTGGACAGAGCAAGAGTTTAGGGCTTAAATAGAAACAAGAGTGATCTATGATAGGCAATAGGAAAACTGTTCTCAGTGATGAAGCATTAGAATACATTGCTGAACGAGGCAAAGGATCCCCAAAAATGTACTTGGACAAACTTCACTGGTAAGTCCTTTAGGGAAAGCTGCAAGTGTCTTAGCACCAAAGAATGGTATAAATGACTTTTGAGCTTTTTTCCAAGCACTGGTGCTCAGTGGAAGACAGACTTCATTCTTTGAAGAATGAAGAATTTGACTGTCCTGAGGTTCCACTACAAGTTGATGTCAAAATGGACACGACTCACTTTCATCACCTGTGATCAAATAAATTTTGCTGAGGTGTCACTACTGATGGCTACAGCAAGCAGCAGTACTGGTGGCAGTCAGAGAGCATGACATGTGTGCAAGGACGTGGCTGCAAGAATTTTTACAGGCTCCTCAGCTTCTCTTTTCCTGTGGACAATCTGCTCCTTCCACAGCACCTCTACACTCTATGTCCCACTGCCCACACACCCAAGTGCAGGATCATGACCATTCCCCTCGCTCTAGAACTTCAATGCAGCCACTCTACTTTCCATTTTGGTGAGCACTCTGGTACTTTGTCACTGATTTCCATAGACACTGGACAAGGAATCTAGTGGAAGTTATTACCTCTGTGGTCTGAAACACAGAGAAATGTTGCTTTCTGCAGTGGACCATCCCAGCCCTCCACATGTATGGCACCATAACTCACTCTGAATTTTTCACTCCACTTTACAGCTGGGAAGACCTCAGGCTGATGTCATTGGCACAGCCCCATTGACAACATCAGCTGGCAGCCAGGCACCCTCTCCTTTCCTGAGTGCAGTGCTTTCCCACACCTGCAGCATCTGTGCTAACATTTTTCCATGTTAGACTGCAGGTTGGATGTTTTCATCTTCAAGGTGTCCTGGTTCTGGCAGTGAGAGTAGCTTAGCCTGGGCTGGTGTAGTGGCTGTTGTCAGATGTCTCCACACTACTGAAATGACATCTCATCATCACATGCAGACAGGAAGCAGCAAGCAGGCAAGAAAGAAAATACAACAGAAAGTATTTCTCTCTATGCCAAGGGAACAGTCCATGCACAAAATCCTGGCTGCTAAAAAGGTAGACAGCAGTATCAGTAAATGATAGCTTTGGATTTTTATTGCCATCTTCTTACCTCATTTTTTATTGCATATCTAATAACTAATAACATGTAGTTGAATGCAAATGTCATGTGAATATTTTTATAGGTTTCCACCAGTTTGTTCTTTCTAAACATTATAATATTTCTACTTCTATTTATGCATCTAGGCTTTAGTTACCTCTATCAAATTCAAAGTACATAATAGTTTTTATCTGTTTTTCAACAGATATTTTTAAAAACTAGCTACATTAAAAATCACTCATTTTTTACTTTACAAGTGAAATAAAAACTCTCCTCCATTTATGTTTCACTCCTGGATCTAAATTCACACATTCCTCTTTCGCTCTTAAAAAAAAAAAATCCATAAATTTATTTTGTGGCAGTTGTAGTAAACTGTAGCACTTTAGAGAAGACCTTCTGTGTTTTCTTTTAACATGGATCCTGTTCCCAGTAAGATTTATGCAGAGGCTAAAAAGAAAATCACGCTATTTTTTTTTTTTTTTTGTTAAAATTTCCCTCTGATTTTACACACTAAAGTCTTCATAGCTTGGAAACTTCTGAAAAATGAAAATCTCATGAGTTTTATCCAATTTACAGCCTTCCAAAAAATGTTGGCATTTTTTTTAAGTAGCCACTTTTGAAAAAAAAAAAAAAATCTATGTAAAACTCCACTTTCCTGATGAAAAAGACTTGAAAGTTATGCTTTCACATGCTTATCCATCTCCTCAGGCACATTAGAAAATTATTCCTTTTAGAGAGAAACACTGAGGGTTAGGGACAGGAATAAGCAATCCCTTTGCAGAACACACTCAATGTGCTGGGGTGCAAGACTTTTCTCTAAGGAATGCTTTGTGGTGTTATGTTGCTGTCTTCTCTATTTCTACTCTCTGTCTCCCTCATTTCATGTCAAGATTTATTTATTTATTTGAAGAGAACGTTGTAGTCCCAAAATAGTCCCAAATAGCGTGGGGTTTTGTTGTCGTTGTTTTGTTGTTGTTGTTGTTTTTTTTTCTTTTTTTTCTTTTTTTCTTTTTTTTTTTTCTTTTTTCTTTTTTCTTTTTTTTTCTTTTTTTTCTGGGGTGGTAGGGTTTGGTAGAGTGGACATTCTTCTCTTTCAGTTCCAGCTGGAAGACAGAAAATGCCATTTTGTTTAACACAGAGAATTCGGACATGATGAACATCCTAAGCAGCAGCCGTGCAGCACAGCAAGAGTGAACTGCAAAGAAAATCAGTTTGGGCAGAGGACCTGATGTTTGTGATATGCAAATTTTTGAAGGTGTCAGTTCAGACTAGCTGTAGTAGTACCCATCCCTTTTGTTGATGGAACAGCAGTGATCTGCAGTGTCTGGTTTAGGCTAATCCCAGAAGAACCTAGCTTGTGTTTTCAAACAGTGCTTCACAGAGCATGCTAAACTGGACATGCAGTTGAAAAGAACTCCTGATCCAAATAGAAACATTAGTGAAGATCCAATTTGAGCTGCCCTGGGTCATACCTCAATGCAGAACTACTGGGACTACCAGAGGAGTCTGGTGGCTAGCATAGATAATTTTATTCATTCCAGTGATCCTGGGAAAAAGCACTCTCTCTTCCAAATTAAGCTGTGCCTCTCTTCCTAGAGTTCATTAATACACATGTGTAGCTCTGTTAGTGGCCACGTTTATATAAGGAAAGATCCTTAGCAAACAATGGTTTGTCTCCATCTTCAATCTCCAGGATACCCATGGGAAGCTGATATAAAGTGCCCAAGTACCTCTGTAGATCTCAGACATGCACCCTTTGGCTGGTGGTGGCAGGCAGTGGTTAGAGAGCTAGAGATGTAACCAACACTAAACCTGGGCTTTTCAGACCCATGAAAAGTAAAATAAGCTCCACATCTCCCAACTTCATGGTGGCAACTCAGTCAAGGAGCAGAGCCTTTTCAGGCACCTGTGATTCTGTGTCCATTTGACTGTGCTTGGATTTCATGGAGTCATCCACAACAGGAAACAAATGTATCAGTGAATGAAAACTCTCAGCCGAGACTGAGAGGGTGATTGCTACACCCACCGGTGAATTAAATACAATACAATAAGACCAATTTCATTCCACGTAGGAAAGTCCGCACAGAATGAACTATAATTCATCTACTTTTCTCAATTTACAGGTCTGGTGAGTTTGGATCAATGCAAACCCAACATCTCTATAAATGTATGCACACAGGCTTTCTCCCATCCTCTTCAGTGAGACTCTGCTCATGCTAATTTCCTCTGCTTTCTCTGGCAGTGGGGAAATGCAGCCATTCTGCCACAAATTAAATGAATCCTTCACAGATAAGATAGTCATTGGAGCTTCCTGCATAGAGCCCAAAATTTTCATCCTGTTTAATAATCAGACACTGTAAAATAGCATTTTAAATGTATTCACAGCTTTCAAACATCTGGTGCATACTGCTGGTGTGTAGCAGACGAGCAACTCATATTTATTTTGCAGCATAATGCCACGGACTATTTAAGAGAGAATATATGAGAAAGAACATCCTAAAGAAAGGCTTATTGGTGAACTTACCTGCCACTGCCCTTTAATCACTTGTTGGAACAGTATTTGCATACTTGCATAACTTGAGCTGCTCAGCAGCAATCAAAGCCATCACTGTCCTGCTATCATTAGTTTTGCATCACTTATCCATTTGCATGGGTGAGAAATATGGGTCTTACTTTTTCCTGTGTTTCAAAATTATTAGCAGAGGAGAGAAGGTTTTGTCAGAAGTGTTCAGTCTTTTTGGAAACCTTTCTACAGGTTTTGGCTAAGTAATTTGAATATTTCTTTAAATTTTACAGTCTCAATTAAATTTCTGATGCTGTAGAGTTTCTGCAAAAGTAGTAGTACCATGTCATCTCCCTTTAATAACTTGTCTCCAGCAATGGTCAGTCTCATTATAAAAATATATTTTAGTTTGACAAGGTTTGTTTTCCATAAACCAATTTTGATTTGAAACAGCTTTCTTTCTATCTTTAAAATCAAATCCTAAACTCACAATTCAACATTTTGTTTTGCTTCCAAATAGCTCTGATACGCTTGTAATAGCCAAGCTTCCTGCTTTTTCTTCCTGCTTTTTCTTCTTCTTTTTTTGCTTCCTGGTTTTTAAAATACTGACATGCCATTGACTTTCTTCCAATCTTCTGGACACTGCTGGAAGTTTTCCGGTATGCTGAAAATCACCATCTTTGCTTCTTGGTTAGCTGTCTCAAAAATCACAGATGCAGGTTATCCAGACCTGCTGATTTAAAATGTTTAATCTTTGTAGATGCTGTTTAACATCATCTAGATCCATACTTGGAATGAGTCTTCAGAGGGAGCTGTGATATAATCAGATTTTAAGTAGCACAAATTTGAACACACACTGTCCCAAAAGGCTTTACCAGAGGCATCCTGGTTTCAAGATAAAAGGCTTAGTGGTATTTCTGAGAGCTTAGACTAGTCTGGTACACTGACCTACAGAATATATATATGTATGTATATGTATATGTATATGTATATGTATATGTATATGTATATGTACGTGTATATGTATATGTATATGTATATGTATATGTATATGTATATGCATATGTATATGTATATGTATATGTACACACATCTCAAAAGCTAGCTGGTCTTTCATTTTTATAAATAAGTATTTTGCCATAAGAGCTGAAAAAAAAATCTTGTGAACATGAAATGTTTGAGTGCCTGAAGCTAAAGGAAACCTTGGACAACTACTTGGAGAAGCCAGAGGTATTTTTCTCTCATAAAACATGAGCTATGATGGTGAGGGACACTAATCCTATCTCAGCATGTATAATGAACTTGCTCTGGAAGAAGAAAGCTTACTTGACTTCTGTCAGAGTGTTATTAAGAACTCTCTTGGCAGTACTTTCATGAAGATAAGCCATGTATGACTTATGTGCCCAATGTACTTGACACAAAGCCCTGTCTCCCCTGGCACATTCTCCAGCTGCCTACCAGCAAAGCAGTGACTTTGAGCAGACACAGCTGAACAATTTCAAATGCTGTGATTTGGAAAGGGTACCTCACTTTCACAAACTATTTTTGATGGTGGCATGTTTTCACCTTCTCTTCCTGCTCATCTTGGCAGGTTGTCCTAGTTCTGGCCAGGACAGTGCTAATTTTTGCAGTAGGCAGGAGGGGGCATAGGTAGGATCTAGAGGTTATTCTATGCCACCTCACTCATTTTCTGGGGACAGAGGGTAGCCTGGTGGAAGAAGCAGTCAGTTGTTGGTTGAGAACTCATGGGTGAACTGTTCATTTCTTGTACATGCTTTTATTAGTACTGTTGCTGTAAGTCTTTATTTTCTTATCTCATTGCTGTTTCCAGTAAATTTTTCTTTTCTCAACCCAAAATATTTACCTTTTGTGCCTCCAATTCACCCTTTCATCCTACCACAGGAGGTGGGGAGAAGGAAGCAAGTGAGTTGTGCATGGTTGGGGTTGTGTCAGTGGAAACACTAAACTGGGGAATGCAATTCCTAAATCAGGATGCAGGTATATTTTCTGACAAGAGAATGTAGAAAATAGAACATGACTGTCTTTGCCTCTCCAGGGGCCAGACCCCTATTTCCAACATGGCATGTCAGTCGGCACATGTCCAGAACAAGACATGTCCAGGTTTCCAAGACTGAGATAAACACACTAACAATCCAGCATGTCAACAGCTAACACCCCACCTCCACCACACACACCAGTTTTATTTGGAAGCAAATACAGGGAGTTTAGTAAGTATACGGGTTTAAACAATTCTCTAGACAGTCAACACTTTGATGACACCAAAGTTTAAGATAAGAAAAGATGGCTCTGGGTCACAGGTTCAGGCAGTGCTAAATCTTACATACTGTTGATGCTTTTCTAGTTTAATGTGGTTTACCTCAAATACTTAACACTGGGCATTATGTGCTGTGTACAACCTCCCCCCATCCCATCAAGAATGATTCCTTTTAACATTTGAGACAAGACATCTGACTTAGAAATTTCCCAGCATGCAGGTCTTTGGCACAGTGTTTGTCTTTGAAGTGAAAGAAAACTGCAGCTGACAGGGAGTGCTTTGATGGAACAGTTTCTCATGAGAAAATGTGGATTCATAAACATGGAAAATTTTCATGGAAACACATGAGACAAGAAGATAGCTTAGAGTGAGGATACATTCTGTGGTACAGGGAGACTCCCAAAATGGTTGAAGCGTTGGCTGGGATGGGAGGGATGAGTTTCATTCAGGTAGTATGCTCAAGTGTATCTCAGGCAGTACATATAGTCAGGCAGAGTCAGTCCTCATTCAGTGCTTGCAAATGGCAGTTCAAGTATCAGCTGGAAAGTTTTTCAGCACAGAATTGGCTTTAGGCATTGCTGATCAGCAGTGGGTAAATATGTGGGTCTCACACAGCTAGCTCCACTAGCTGGTCTAGTGAGGGTATTATTGAGCATTTCCCATGGGTAAGTTGTTGTCCACATACTGTCTAGAGAAATTGGCTATGTCAGGGAAGGTTTGTCACCTGCAACAAAGCAGCAATGCATTCCTCATCCATGTTTGCAAGTCATTCCAACACACATCATATAAAAAAGGCTGCATATTATGAAGCTGAAGACCATCAACCAGAATCAGTGGAGCATGATTAAGGTGTTCATGGAAAGACCTACAAAGGAACGGCACCAAAGATGTTGTGGAAAACAAGGTGGGAAGAAGAGTCTTTGGATTTTGCCTTGCTCATCCAAACAAGCTTCCCCTCTGGCCAGGCTGCTGTCACACATGCTGGCTCAGCCCATGAGCTGCTGACTTGTAGCCATAGAGGTGGCTCAGCCTCAGAGCACAGCCAGGACTGCACCAGAGCAAATGAGACTATTTGAAAGTCTAGCAGATGGCTGAATGACCTCTGTAGCTGAGTTTGGTTCTGTCCTGCCAGCCCTGGGTGCAGATGCAGCTAATGTGTGACTGCCCTCAGGAAGCTGTCAAGCCCACAGGCATCTGTGCAATGAAATCCTTCTGATAAATGCTAGAGCCTTAGAAAAGTCCATCCACAAAGCTCTCCTCCAAGCCTTGTATCATTGATAATCAAAATAGGAAGCACCCAAGGGTGCACATTTGTGGAATCTCAATTAGAACAAGTCTTAGACTTCATAAAACAGGCATAAAGCATATTAGTAACTTTTTTCATGCTTGGCTTTTATTCACATGAGATCTCACTACTGAACTCTGTATAACAAACTTCAAATGAGTACTAATAAATGTCTGCCCACATTTGAAAATCCATTGGTCACGGCAAACTCTTATTTCTTGAGACACAGACATGTCAATGTCCTGAGACATAGACACTCCCTGAGCAACATCCCTAATCTAAGCAGCCTGAGTTGGCTCACAGTGAGATTTCCAGGTGGGTAGAGGGTTTGAAGGTAGCTTCATGTATGGCCCCACCAAACTTGTCCTATATATTAACAATGGGGTCTCAGACAAACTTAAAAAACTGAGCTGCTTCTGGAGGTCAAAAAGTCAGTCCCCAGACTCAGGAAGAGTTGACTCTTTTGGTCTCTGGGGCTTACAATACAAGGGCAAAAGTATTGTCCTCCTGACAGCTTCCTTTCCTCTTTTTTTTCTAAGAGGATGCTTGTGCAAGAACACTGTTTTCTCACCTCCCGAGACAAGGGAATTAGCCTTCTCTAGGTAAAGCCTCTTTAATTGGAAGCAGTTAACATCAATCATTATAACACTGTTAGAAGCCACCTTGCCTTTACCTGGCATTGGAAATTCTGTCCTGTTACAGACTGTACCAGACTGGAGTGCTCACAATTCATATAACCTCTTGTCTTACTTATTTACATTACAGAAGGAACTGAATAATTCTGAAAACATTTCAAAGATGAGGAATATCCCTTTTATTTGCTGAAGTTGTGAGTACTGTGCTGCAATGTATCACTGTCCAAAACAGTGACACCTGAAAATAGATATCTAATTTGATATATGTTCATAATAAAGTGCATTTAACTACAAAGATATATGTATCTGAAAGTATACTTGCTATTGGGAGAACATCTGAGCCTTATCGCCACCAGCTCTAGAAATGTAGAAAATGCTCAACAGTCCAGTGACATAATATTAATTAATAATACCTGCTTTTCTAGAGTACCTTTAACATACTTCAAAGAAGATTGCTGCGAAGGATCTTCCTTTGAAAATTAGGGTTCCTCTTCCTCTATTCCAGACTGGAATGGAGGGGAGCATGTCTAAACGCTATGCATAAACCTTATTTATTTATTTATACTAATTATAAATGATATAAAAAATAATTCTATGCAATTAAAACAGGATCAAGCAAAGGAATCCAGTGTAGTGGATATTGACGCAGAAAGGAAAATTAATGAAAAAAGCTGTGTGTCTGTCAGGGAGCTGAAGACACTCCAAACAGCAGAATCCTGGCAAGCCTAGAACTCCCAAGAGGTCAGGCAATATTGATCTGCCTGAATTTCATCATATAGGAAACCTTACGGGGATGTATGTCTTGAACAGTTACAGAGACTATAACATTTTCTAAGAAGACTTGAGTTCTCATGTCTGGACCGCAGCTCTATGAATAAAGATTTACTGTGTTTTGGAAAGTTTTTCCCATGGAGGACGAAAGGCTTTCTAGTTGTGAGAATTTTATAGATGTCCACTTCGGTTATGCTTAAGGTTCACATTTTTCAAATTGCAAAGCAAATTTTATGGTCAAGCTATTATAAATTAATTTTAAGAGCAAGGCTTTTCAAGGCACTGTATCAAATGTTGTTGCTGTTTTTAAATTACCCTTACCATTTTCAGTTGATAATTTATCAAAAGAATTAAGAGTCAACAAAGAAAAGCTATCAGGTTTCTCCAGCAAGATTTGATCTTTATGAGAAAATGCATGCATAAGTTTCATTCTTATTAAACACTTGTGAGCATCCAAAGATAATGTAAATTAGGCTATGTCTTCCTGATTTCAAATGTGTAACTCAGAGGCAAAAGGCGCTTTGAGGATGTATCACAGAATGACTAGATCTGTGAGCTTGACATTAATCATATTTTTCATGTCATGCTTCACGCCTGCTGTATTGCTGCATTATATGCATTATGCTGTAAGCCTCAGTCATAAACAAATATATCTGAAAATCTGTATTGTGAAGGTTCAAGAACTGCTTGAAGACATAGTTCATACTGCAACACTTAGGTACATTGAAAACTGCCGGTAATTGCAGGAAATATTTTGAACATTTTGGCAATTTCACTTTTCCCCCACCTTTTCAATTTCCCTTCTTTTTGATTGAAACTCTTAATATTTTAGAGATGTCTACAAAAAGTGTTCTACAAAACCATATTATTAAGTTTTTCTGTCAAACCACATATGCAGAGGAAAAGTTAAACTGTTATCTGAAACCAAATATAACAGGTAGTGCCTGAAGAAGCTGTGAATGCCAGCAGGATCTTCCCTAGCACATTATGATGCTGGACATGTGTGTATAGAAGTTCAGTGCCTTTTCCAGACAAGTGGAGGAGAAAGGTAATTTTAAGTTTCTTTAGGAATATTTCTGGAGGAATTAGATGATGCAGAATCAAGCTGGCCCAGATGTATGACCTATTAATTGGCAGGAAAATATAGGAATTCAGAAGCTAACCAAGCTTTTCTCAGGTCCTGTGTTATGTTGGACTTGGGGCTTGCAACTTTGCTGACAAGACCCAGAGAGCCAGAGGTCAGCCTTTAGCAGCATCACATCTATCTACCAGAGCTGAAGCTCAAGAAGGGCTCCTCCTCACTTTTTTTCTCTCTATGAATAATGAAAAGTCTTTCAAAACATGTCTCTTTTGGTGCAGGAGTTACTAGAAAAATGAGGGGAGACCCTACATGGCTCACATGTACAAAGTTTTGCCACCTTCCCATGTATGCATCTCTATCACTGGCAGCAGCCACTGGCCCATCTTGCTAAAGAGACACTGTAAAATTCAAATCAATTTGAGCAATGGACAGAAAAGCAATGTGCCTGCACACAGGCTCCACTATCACATCTGGAGAAAAAGATGCAATTATTAGCTTCCTTTATTCCAACCTTTCACCAGAGGTATCAAAGGCCAGGACAAATGATCAGCAAGCTATCTACAGGACAGCACTGCTTTCCAAGCTCGAGTGAGCTTGCAGCAGCCCCTTGCAGGGTCACCAAAGCTGGCAGAAACTCAGCTGTTTATGCTAATATTTGGGGTTGCAGCAGAATTCCCACGAGGAAGCTCCCTCAGCTCTGTCATATGATAGCAAGAATGAAACAAAAGCTGCTGTAGTGCATCAGCAAGAATAGCAGCTGCTAGAATAGTGATTTCTATAATCTGACATCAGTTTTAGTAAACTTTGTCTGTCTAATGTGCCCAGTGGGATTTTACAGAGGTTAAACCCTTCTAACACAAAACTGCAGCCTTGGGTTTTGCTTGCAATTAAAAAAAAGTGGGATTAATGTAATATTTTTATGACTAATTCCCTCCTAAACATGTGAGCAGAAATTGTACCAGATACAGATCTGTATTCGTATGATTGCAATTTTATTATGTTAATAAATTGGTTTTGGTTCTTTTCATCTTTTTTGTATGTTACCACTTTAAAATGTGTGTTATTAGTAGGCAACTTAATCTTTAGCACATTATCCATAAGATTTAAACAAAATGCATGCTCTCTTAAGTTTGGTTATGTCTTCTGACATATTTACTTTCCCTTTTTCCTATGCTGATAAGTTAAAGATACCCTTAAGCATTTTTAGTTTATATCTGTGTATTTGTTTACATGGAATTACACATTTCATGTTGCACAAAAATATGCTTATCTGGAGACTGGGTTTTTTGTTTCTTTTTATCTTGCAGGTATCAATAAAACCAAATCTCTCTGTTTCTCTTCTAGGATAATAATAAAAAAAAGTAATTCTCTTCCCGTTAATGAACATTATTAGTGATGTTTTCAGTTTCCCAATTTAATAGTCACCTCCTGTGTTGACAACTCTTTCTTTCTTCACAGAACAAGGGCACAAAGCATCTCATATAGGGAGAGCCTATGACAGATGGCCCTTCACTAATGGGGGCTCCAGATATATGACTGAAACATTTACATCAGAAATGGATTGCCTAGACCTAAATTTTTCCCACTTCAAAGCCTGAGGGTGACCAGATCAATTCACAAATACATCTTTCTTCTTTCATTTCCTTACTGTGTCATCATCATGTGAAAGTCTTAAAGGGTTAGATCAGAAATAATTAGGAAATTTTTATTTATAATGGAGTATAGAAGCCAAAGGAAAAAAAAAAAAAGAAAAGATGAAAGAGACCAAAAGGAAACTGGGGGAAGTCCCAGTAAGTCTGCTTAATAGATAGGAAACAGGTCAAACAAAGAAGGTAATTTGTGTGTGTCTGGGAGAGATTTCCTAGGGTTAGCTGAGATGCAATTTCCTTGGCATAGTATAAAAATGGAATTTACCTTCTCTACTTGTATGTTCACAGTCTGGCTGGGGAGTAGTATCTTACATTCAGCTCAGTGTAGCATCCCATCCTGAACATCTGCAGAGATGTTCCTAATTATCAAAAGTTGAAATAACTGCTCTCTATTTTAGCTTTCAGAAGTCGTTATTGTCACTGAGGCAGTGTGACAGGAGAAGGGGCTGGAGAGGTGGATGGGAGGGTAGGAATGAGAATGGATAGGCTGGAAACAAAAAAAAAAAAAATCACAATAACATGAGGCAGTGGGTGGAAGAGAGGAATTCATAGCTCATAATCATCAGTGACATGAAAGTCTGAGCTCAGGTCATGCCCCACCATGGAGCATGGCTCTCCATGACAGATGTAGGAAAAGACACCTTCCTGCAGCAGGAGCTGTGGAGACCCAGTGCAATGCAAGAGAAAGCTGAATGACCTTGTGAGTCTCCCCATGAGCCATGAAGAGTATTAAAGGTAGAGATCTAAGACTATCATTTAAGGCTTTGAATATTTGACTCTTTCTACAGCTAACCAAGCACATTCATATGCCTCTCATTTAGCTCAAAGCCAGACTTTAATCAACAGTGGCATCAAAGTTCCAGATACTACAGCCTTCCCCTGGGTCACAGGTAATGCTCCAGTTCTGTACTATTATCTGGGAGAGGAATTTTACACTTAGTCTTCTTGCACGCTGAGCATCATTCTGAAGACAAAACATCTCCAGGGACTGCAATTCTGTCCTGGGCCATCAGTGGCTAAAAATCTGCACCATTTCTTGAGGACTTTAGTGAAATGTGGTTAAACCTTTCTGTGCCAGCTGGGTGTAAAAACTGCAGTGCTGGTTGCAGCAAGAGCCACTGGTCACACATTATTTCTATGTCAAGAATATCTATTTTAAAAGTTGCTTTTAAAAACTTCACATTTTGCCATGGGCTTTATTCTCAGAGAACAAAGATATGTTTGAAGAAATGGCAAAAGTATATATAGCATATGTATACTATGTATACATATATATATATATGCAGTGTGTATCTCCTTGAAGGTATACTGCAACGGAATCTAGTCCCAGCATGTAGTTGGAGCATTGGTCTATTTACGAACTTAATATTCTATAAGGAAAAAATATTTGTTGCATGCTTTCTGCATACTGTTTCCATGTATAAGACAGAGTGTTACTTCTGTGTTAGTTCTCTTGGTTTATGTTCCTAATCACAGTATTAGCTGGGTCCAAAATTTTTGATGAAATAATGATGTCAAGGAGGAGTCGATAATACACAGCTCTCAAAAATATAGTCGTGCTTGCAAATGCAGCTGGGATGGCAAAATTGTTTTTGGTATTGCGACTTCTGTTCAGAAAACTGGAACAAGCTCTAGTGGGAAATCACTTTATTTTGGTGCAAGCAGTGATTCTTCATGAGGGTTTGCCAGGATTTCTTTAGAAATAAAAGCCCTCTTCTAGCACAGACAAAGACTTTGCAGTTGATTTTTTTTTCTTTTTTTGGCAGAGATGTCTTACAATTCCACATTGTATTTGCATGTCTTGACTCTAATGACATTCTAGTTAAAAGTAAAAACATTTCTTGTTGCCTGGTTTGATTTAGCATAGAAATTAGATACAGTTTGTTTAAAAAAGAACTTTTAATTATAGCTCAAAATAGAGTGAAATGGCATAAAAACTGATGTCACGGTCCAAAAATACTATTCTATTTTGAACATCTAAAAGATATCTGGTCTTACAAATGTTCAGATTATCATAAAAGTAAAAGAGAATCAGAAGAAAACTGAAAGTGCTCTTTTATAGATTGGGAAAATCTATAATTTGCGTAACAAAAAGATGCCCTCTAAAGATATGCTTGCTGTTAAAACTGAGATACTGTTGCATACTTGTTTAAAAAGGAGTTAGCAAACATGTTTCTTTTTATCCAGCTGCAGTCAATCAAATAGTGCAAGCAGGCCATGAATGAATATGAATTAAAGTTGTTTTAGGGAAATGTAACATGTAAATTGAGCATTTTCATTCCTGAGAATGTACCCAGGTCTACCAGCAACTTGTGCACAAATAGTTTGTTTCCACGGTGCTTTCAGCACGGGTATATTTCTGCCAGTGCTGTTTAATGTAGTGACATCAGGCATATAGCATTTATGTCACAAACTGGGGGTATCAGCTTTCTGGTAGAACCCCTTGCAAAGGGGATCACGTGGACAGGGCACAAGTAGCCCTAATCCTCTGCTTGCAGCCTGCCAGTGAGCTGACACAGGTGAGAGACCTTTGGGTGCAAACTGGAGAGCACTGAAGAGCTAGTGCCAGAAGGAAATCCCTTTTTGAAACATAACACTGCAGAACTTCCTGAGTTCAGACCCTTGCTGCCACTGCAGGAAAGATAATCCCATACTATCTCAAACTACCAGAGGATCTTTCTCCACCCTCTCACCTTCTCTTGCCTCAAAGTGCATACTGCTTGACAATGCTCCACAACTGGACTATAGATTCAGTGCAGATGAACTCAGAAGAGCATTCCCCGTCTGCCCTTTAGTTTGTCTGTGAAAAAGGAGATGCAATTTATCTCAAACATCTTCTGCAGAAGGAAATTAAACCTATATGAAACCAGAGCCTAGCTAAAGGAGCTGAAAACAGAGGCAGTGGTCAGAATTTGCCAGCACTAGGAAACAACAAAGACCTAGACTACAACTGCTGGGGCTGCACCCACATTGCTCAACACTGACAGTGATGTAAATTTAATCAACCCTGTTCTCTACCTCCCTTTTTGTATTACATTAATACTTCAGCTCAGCTAGTTCCCTGCCTAGATCCACAATGTGGCCCCACAGAGCTCTGCCTAGCACAAGGGAGGGGAGACAGCCAAGTCACAGACAAGGTAGCAGCAGCTTACTGACACCTAGCTACACCCTAACATTTTACAGGCGCTCCTGGAGAACTGTTACAGGGTGCACCAGTGGAGGAATTTACCTACAAATAGAGTTGCTAGGCTTGCTGCCTCCATCAGGACATTCTATTCAACCCACATCACTGTTAATGGAAGGATGATTGCTCAGGCAAGGTGCTTTGGGAAATTCAGTGGGATATTTCAGTGGGATGGGGCATCTGCAACCCTCAGTTTTTGTGCTATGTTGGTTTTGATACACAGAAAGCAGAGCAGCTTCAGAGAGGAGTATGTATCACCCAGTTGAGAAGGCCCTGGGGAAATGCCATGAGGCATACTGAAAATGAATGTAACACACTGGAGATGCTCAAAAAATGTTCTGGGGGCTAATACCTAGCTCTACATTGCTCTCACTAGCCACAAAACACAAAGAAGGTAAGCACACTTTATAGCTGGACACAGCATGGCACAGAGAAACTTCACCAAATTTCTCCAGAGGGCAGGGCAAATGGGGTCCAAAATCCCACTGGTATATGGCAGTTGCAAGGTGACTTGCAGACCTGTTTAAGGCTGTGCTGGTCACTGCTGAAAACAACAAAGGAGTATGAAATGTAGCTGGCAGTGATAAAGATCTGGACAGATCTGTGCTTGTAACTGAGTCTCCAGGTCCAAATATTGGTTAGTTTTGCCTTGGATTTATTTACAGGGAAAATTCATTGCTTATATTTTCCCACCTAATTGGTTTTTAGACGTGCAAAGGAAATGCCTGTTAACCTTTAAGACTAAACAGCATAGACAACTTTCACATAATTTCAGACACCTAAAAGTGAGATATGTCTCTAAACCAGTTGTCTACATTCCCTTTGAGGAGGAGAAAGATATCTTCAGAGGACAGTTCATCCCACCTGCAACAAGTCGGGTGACTGTCACTCCAGAGGTGCCTGCATTTCTTCACTAGATACAGACAGCAACAAGTTGTTGAGCTTAAACACAGGTGAATCTTAGCCTCAACTGGCTCGTTTCAATAGAGATCCTGTCTTCATTAAGTAACTAAGAGAAGCAAAACTCAATGAGCTTCAAATCAATGACATTTTATCCACTGTAGCTGACCACAGAGCAATATGACATGAATACAAAATGAATGTGATGCCGAATTGATTTTTGCCTTTTTTCTTTATATATTTTCTATATTCTTTACACATATATTTGTAACTCTGTAGCCTATCATAGTATTAGTAGCTAGCATTTTACCTCTTCTATTAGACAGAAAGACAAGATAAATTCCCCAGTGGCTCCAAGACTAGATTCTCAGGAAAGCTCTCTGAGGTACATTTTCATAAACAAAGATAAGCTCCTATCTAAAATAGAGGGAATTCAAAGAGGGATGAACTGGGGGGAATTACCTCACCACTTATGTCTCCAACTGGGGATTTTTGTCAGAAATGCTAATGTAGTAAACATAGAAAAATTGCATATGCATTATGCTATGGGTGCATCTTTGGCATTTTCTATCGGGTGAATTGTGCACCTAAGGATCTTTAAAAAGGATCCTTATAAAGGATCCCTTTTTATCACCTGTGTCTGGCTCATGATTTTGGGACCAGCAAAAAGGCGTCAGATGGATGGTTGATTTGTTGTCCAGAATCCTGCTATTGCTTTGAACACAGGCTGCAGTTTTCTCCTGTATCAGTGACTGATAGTATAACTTTGGTTAGTTAGCCAAACTAAGCCAAGGACTGTGATGTGTTGCTAGTTCTGGATATACCCAGTGTTTGTTTGCAGGATTCCTGAAGTGATTGGAAAGGAATTTGACATGTTCATATTCTTCCAGGCTTCTAAGAGTCAAAATGACACATCCTTGATCATATGATTATGTCAGAGAAACCAAGAAATCATCTGTTAAAGAAGATGAAAGAAAACATCTACATATCGTTTACATTTTGTGCATGTTTCTGCTTATCAACTGAACACTGGCTGTGCAGTGAGGATTATTAACATGCCATCAAAGTTCTATAGATAAAAATGCCCCAAGACTTGACCACAGGTTGAGACTCTGACTCAGATTCAGCTAACAGCCTCTTAAATTTGCCTTTGAAAGGAGCTACCCTACCATGTGATTTTGATTTCTTGTCACTGTCATAAATCCAGGGCATGTTGTCATAGACTATTGAGTGGGCATTTGCCACAGCCACATCCTAATTGCTATACTAATTTCATCTCCAAAGCCCCAATCCAAATGATCCACTTCTGACACAGGAACTTGAGCAAAATCTGGGAGGGGATTGCTGCCTGCTCTCTGAGGTGTAGCAAGAAAAGCAAGCTGTTCCTGGGCTGACATCTGTGTTAACAATGGGCCATATGCAGGCTGCACAGAGAGAGCTGGTAACACACCCGAGATCATGCATTTCACAGATTGTACCTATTACTGACATCTTGTATAACATTTAATATAAGGATAAATAGAGGCACCAGCCACTTGGACTGGGCACAAAACAATGAGCCAGCCAACCCGAGGCAAGGGAAACAACTCCAAGATAACCAAAATAACCATTCTTAGGAGGAGCTGACTGTTGCCTTCCATTGTTTCAACCACCCTGGCTATTTAGGTGTGCACCTGCAATGGGGAAACCACCTGCAAGTACCTTCACACCTGGCTTCAACTAGAGGAATTATGCATTTACTTTGGCATTTTGGCTCCAGTAGAAAAAAACTATTTGCTTGTATGAGATGCAACCTTTAGCAGCAAGCCAGCGTAATTTTCTTCTCACAGCTTGTTCTCACTGCTTTTCCTCCCTCATTTTGGCAATAGACTTGCTCACAAAGCCACACAGTGAACCAGATCACAAACTAGATTAGAGTGAAAAGTAGCCTTTTCTGTGGTTCCTTAAAATATGTGTGACAGTAAAACAAAGAGCTAGCAAGTTAAAGTGCCCCAAAAGGGGACAGAAATAGGGTAAGGGTCAGGAATTTCCTAAGCCTACTTCATGACCAGTGTCTCACAAACTAATGTAACAAACACAGGCCTGCATGACACAGGAGTAGTTTGGGGTGGACACAGACACAGAAACCATGCTATCAGCTGTGAAAACCCAGTCCCAGTGGATGCACCTCCCCTCAGCAAGACAGGCCTAGAGGGGTAGTGGGCTCATAGGATGCAAAGCTGACATTTACATTTGCATTATTTCCAACAAGGAGCAGATGGCAAAGGGATGCTCTGTAATTTCCATCTGAACCCTAAAGAATCCATAATCTCCATTTTAGCTGGGCACTTTTGGGTTCTAAATCAATGCTGTGTGCTGTCAGGTGACAACAGCTCTCTCCTCAAAGGCAGCTGCCTTTCAGCAGGGGATGGCTGCAGGTACAGGCAGTTAATTAGGTACCCTGACATTCAGATATAAATGTCTGTAAGATTTATATCAGGCAAAAGCAAAACCATGGCTTTTCCACTGCAAGTATAAAAAAAATGGAGAGCTCTGAAAATACAACTTGGTGCAGATGCTGGAGGTCACCTCCTAATAGGTGAGTGTGGGAACCTGTACACAATTTATAGCCTGGCATGGTGTCCACAACTGGGATCAGGGGTTTTCCAACAGTGCTCTCAAATTCAGAAGCAGAAACAACACACAAGAGGGAACCAACTGAACATACTATGACTAAAACAGGTATGGTCTTTAGAATTTTTTCTACACTAATGCAGTTGTTCATACTGCGTATCAGACAGAGTGGTAGGGAAAAATGTTTAGAAACATCTAGATAAGTTGCACACCTAAGTAATCATAATTTTAAAATCAACTCCCTAAAAGAACTGAGATAAAACAGGAAAAGGATATCCTGAAACTAATTTGTCTGAATTTGAGCATTCTGAATTGATATGACCCTAGTAAATATCCTTAAATTAATAAGAGGAGGAGAAAAAATTATGAGTAGCCATCCTATTTAACAGAATACCCAAATTCACAAGTTTTCTAAATCTAGATGATTTCATTAGTACCAGCAGGATTTACAATACCTGTCTCGCAAGGACAAATACAATTTTTACTGCTGAGCATCTTCACTAACTCTTTTTTTCCTTCTGGTTATCTGACGAACTAAGTCATCAGAATGCAAATTTATCAAGGTGCAATCCCTTGGTGCAGGCCTTTCCAGGTGCTGGGCAGCAAGCATTCATTGTGGAGCAAAGTGTCTGCAAAAGCTCACTTATGCTACATAATGGGCTGCTGACTGAAATTTCCATCTCACTGCACCATCCCATTTTGAAAACTCTTATCAAAAAGACTGAAAAACCTTCTACAGGTGAAAAAAGAGAAGGACTGGATGATAAATGTGACAGGCATGACCCTCTTAATGAGGAGGCATTTTTGACAGCCCTTAACTCTTCCAGTGTTGTGTATGTCTACCAACACTGTGGGCATGGGTTTTAGAATATATACTGCATTCACAAATACACAGAGCTGAAAAAAAAAATAAAAAAAGACCTCAGAGCCTCTGGCAGTACAAGATAGCTGTAGGAAAATGGAATAAGACTGATAGGAAAATAATCTCTTAGAGACTTTTGGTTACCAAGTCTCTGTGAAGCCAGATAGTAATGAGAGCCTAAATACAAACGTACCTGCTACGTGGTCCCCTAAGACACCACAGCACTGCCTTGGTAAGGGTCATCTACTCCAGAGAGAGGGGCAACAGCATTTACAGTATTTTTATTTAATAGGGATTATTCAAAAAGCTTGCAAGTGCAGAAGTGAGAGGCAAAGTTAGCTCTGTGGAGGCTTCACCCATCTGTAGCAAGCTGCAAGGCTAGCTTTCACAATGATGGGAGTTACCCTCCCAAAGACGGAGATGCTAACTAGTAAGTGTCTTGCTTCTAATTAGTTCAGCTGCCCATAGTCATCCTGGGAACTGAACAAAACTGAGCACAAACTGAGACAAGCTTTGTGGAGAGGCCGCCAAGAAGACCAGGCTTCCGGGTCTTTCTATGAAAAGTAGTAAATGAGTCACATGTCGAGTCTGTTTACTACTCTAAAAACAGTCTTTTAAGTAAATGCCAGCTGCTTTTAAGGCCAAACACTGATATCCTTGTTCCAGACAAGGTGACAAATCTACCTTGCTTTGTACAAGGAGATGGGCAGAGTGGGCACTGCAGATGTAGAGCAGGAGACTCATATGATGCTCTTCTGGCAAAGGCTGAAGGCTCCACAACAAGACATGTGAGAGCAGCACTAACAGAGGAAGTCAAAACAGGATGCTTGCCCATAAAATATAACCCAAGTTAGTTACAAATTTTAAAGCTGAATATGGGGATACTGACACATTTCTTCAAACTTACACAAAGCTACAAACACAATGGTACTGAAAGAGCTTTGAAGATACTTTGCAAACCTAAAAAGGAGCCAAGCGATTTACGATACACTTAAAGAATGCTAAATTAAAATATGTTAAAGAAAGATACTTTGAGAGGCAAGGTGACAAACAAGACATGATAAAAATCCAAGTTTTTAAGTTCATCTACTCAGGGAATATAGGGATGAGAAATACCTTCTTCTCCACATCATGCTTTTGACATATATTATCTCAATCAAGGCAGTTCCTTTGCTTTTGTTTTAGTTCTCTTCTCATTTGATCCCCAGATTTATAAGAAAAATAGTGCAATTTAGCAAATATGTCAAAGCAGTCAACTGGATCTCATATGGCTTTAATCACCTCAGAGAAAAATGCCTGACAAGCCTCACTCTAGCCATTTATTTATACTGGAGATATGGCAAAGCACTGTAAGAAAACACAGAAGGACTCTTTATAAACTGCTAAGCAAAGTTAGTTCTTGTCACAAGGTTCAGAGCCTGGATATGGTTTCAGCAAGTAAGGCATTAATATCCTGTGGGGAGCAGGCAGAGAGGGCAAAGACAAGGCTCTCTGGGTCTGCAGCCCAAAGCTGCTGTATATGTGAAGGCCAGGGAAGAATGGGTAGGGCAGCAAGCTGGGAAAGGAGAATGCATTTGAGGAAGCCACATCAGCTGTTTCTCCACAATTATTTTCATGTGCTCAACTCATGGAAAAAAACCCCAATGACAATCCAGCAACAAAATCAAGTAAGACAAAACAACACTTGAATTGACCTGCACTGAGTCAATTTTCAACAGTGGCCTGTGCAAATAAAGCTGCAAGTGATAAAGGCAAGAACTACACTTGGCAGTTCACAAAGACAAATCTCTTTTCTTAGTAAGATTGCAGGCTATAAACTAACAAAAAAATACTATCAAGAAGATTAGAGCCTTTATATTCCACTTAAGCTTAGACTGATAAAACAGTGTTTACAATAGTGTGCTATGTGTGTGATAATACAAGATGTCTTCAAAAAAAGCATATATTTCAAGCTTCAATTACGACTATATCTAGGCTCTCATTGACATTCAATGCTGGAAAAATTTTTAATTAACTAGGATGGCAATGCTGGTTTAAGATCACAGTCACAATGGGATTTACTGAGTATTCTCCACAATTGGATTAAAAGGGAATAAGCTACACCTCTCACTTTAGTAATACTGAACGGATTCAGTTTGAAGATTCTTATTCCAGGGGGAATGAGATAAAGGTGTCCACTTCTTCTGAATTTATTTTAGTGTCATCCCTCTAAAAATAACAGACATTTCATCAATTACACTGGCTGAAGACATTATAATCCTGCCATCTACAGATGAAGTCTTAAGACATGTGCCTATCAAATGCTATCAGTTTTCTCCACTTACCCACCCTAACATGTCAGTGTGGAGAGCAGAAGACTAGAGATTAATAAAAAAAAATGAAATGGGATGTCCCAAAATCTCAGTTTCTAGAAAACAGGTCCAGCTGGATTATACCTTCTTGTACCAACAGTTTAGACCAGCAGACTTCACACACTTTTCTATTTTTTTTTTAATATTAATAAAACAGAAGGTGGAGAAAATTCACAGCTACAGTTTAGTCAATTTGGATCAAGATACTGCAGAGTGCTGAGTATATATTTTTGCACAGTGGTCATATGACATTCCTAACTCACTCTTCAGAAATGATGCTTTAGATGAATGCACAAGGCAGAAATTTAACCACTTTTTACTTTTTAAAAGCTTAACAAACTTTTATGCCTGTGATTAGATAGGTTTTACAGCAACACTGGTAAATCAATATGTGTTTCAAACTTGTGTAATTTCTCAAAGCCTTCAGAAATCACAGAGGAGTTAATTCTGGAGCTGTCTGGTTTGCTGGGGCTGCCAGCTTATATGAAAGAGCCATGTTCCAGCCTAAAGTCTGTCAATCTGCAATTTAGAAAAAGGAAACTACAACCTTATAGAAAAAGTTGTTATCGTGGGCAATCAGGAAGGATTCTAGCCACATTGATTGGCTGTATCAGAAGAGTAATTCCTCTCTTCTCAACAGATACATTTTGTCATAGATAAAAAGAGTCTAAGATTATTAATGCTGTAAAAAAGGTTTTCATAGCTCTGACAAATAAATTGTTTTAAACCATCAAACTTGCTCATTTCTAAATGCATTTCCATTCAGATACAGAAATGACAAGCCCTTCATTAGAGCAGCAATATTTTGTTGACATTAGCTTAATCTTACCAATATTATTGACCTATTCAGTGTTTACTTCAGCAAGCATTCCCATGGATATCTAAAAGCAATATTTTTAATTGACTTTTCAAAGGAGTTCATCCACAAATTTTAAATCACTTTCAAGCTTTCAAAGGGAAGTGAACTTTTCAAATATAATTTCACATATTTCTCCAAGCTTATCACTCTTATCTCCAAATGTGTATTGTGTCCAAAGGCTGCAGATCTCTCTTGTCTCTCTCTTCATTCCACACTCTCCCAAATGTCAACCTACTGCAAGTTGTCTCCAGCAGATGATGAGGAGAGATGGCACTACCTGTCCTAACTCACTGCCACAGTACCACAGTGACAACTGAAGAGAGAAACACGTGAGGCTGGCTGCAAAGTCAAAGAAGAACCTTTCTGGTTGATGCTCACATATTTCAGACAAAGGTAGGAAAAAGACCTAAGAGAACCCTCCACTGCTTAAAAAACTTTCTTTTGCTTCTATAATGCAAACAGGATATAGACAACAAAACTTACAGCATTCAGTGCAATACACTGAAAAGGGCAACTGCATTTATCATTTTAATTATTTAAAATAAATGAAGGGGCAAGGTTAAAAGCAATTCACCTTTGTTTCCCACTTACTGTTGCTATTTATAGTCAGTCAAAGCACGTGGAGAATACTGTTGCCACTTTGATTTTGAGATCTAACATTGAGCTAATGTTTGTGAAAATGAGGCATATGATGCAGAGCCATGCGGAGTTCAGATTCATGTGATCAGGGATGTGCAGGACCTAAAGGCAGGCCACTAACTGAAGGAGCACTAATCAAGGAGAACAGGGAAAAACCTGCCACAATAACAACATCACATGTTCCTTGATAATGCTTTAGTGAAAACCTCTTACAGTATAGTGCCCTACCTTTGCATCTTTAAGAAATTAAGCGTTCCAAATGTTTACATTTAAAAATTCAGGCTCACTTTTTTTCTCCTACAGAAACAAAATCCAGAGACACCTGGAAAATGGGGGGGGGGGGGTGTGAGGGAAACGACACTAATAAATTAAGTATTTCAGTAATTTTTTCCTCCCTAAGGTTAATTTGATGAGGCTAGCACATAGTAAGAAATAGGATTTTAAGATGTTATTTGATTTTGAAATTGTTGGTGTGCTAACAAAAAGTATTCTGTTTTGCAGCAGAGGAAGGATTCACCTATCAAAAGAGACTGGCTGTCAGAGATGAAAGAGAGTAAAGAAATGGAGAGAGCCATTTTAAACATGCAAGACAAGACTTTCATCTCATGCTGGACCATGTGGGACAGTGCTATTAACCTTGGGAAAAAATCTGACAGGAGTGAAAAAGAAAGGAAGATGAAGGGAAAAAAAAGGAATATTTACCTTCAATAATTTTTCTGATCTGTACTGATACATTTCAAGAAGTCTACATTTATGCTTTTCCAGTGGTGAAAGTTTTGCCATATGTCCTCTACATCTTTCTGTACATCCAGAAGTGTTGTTATGGATTTTCTGACAGTCTGTGTCCTTTGCCCACCTGCCTGTTAAGGTGCTGCCTGTGGATACCTTGGGCAGAGCATGGCTGGTGAATGCATGCATGGCTCCTTTGCCTGGGTCACCTCTATACCTTTCTTCCACCTCAACAGTGTGTGACACTGACTGCTAAAACAGTGTTAAAGCTAAGAATTTGTGTAGTTTGTGTTATTTCTGCCTGCAGAGCAGCTCCACTCCAATTCTGCAGTTACAGAAGTGAGTGCTCCCAGATCCTCGTCAGTGGTCTCATCGGTGCTTAAAAAACTCCCTCTGTGGGATTCCACAACCCCTTTTTGCAATGCATTTGTAGTCTAAATCCTCTTGCTCTTTGCAATCGCCTTCCTTACATTTAAGCGATTTTTTTTTTTCCTGAGAATTAAATGGATAACTTTTTTTCTTGCCCTTGAGAAACATTAAAAACAATCACTCACAATCCTTTTCTTAAGGACCCTTTCCACGTTTAAGCTCCCTGTCAGTTTTCTCGTTTCCATACCAAACCAGCCACTTCTTTCAAGTCTTCGCTTTGTGCCACAGCACACACTTTTAAGTCTCACTCGAGGTGCTCTGGCCCTCAATAGGTGGTGGCCCACAGCGGGCTGGGTGGATGTCAGCAGTGCGAGCCAGGGCGGAGGCGATACCTTTGACGCCCCCAGAACCAGCCAGTCGTTAACAGCTCCAGGGGCGATCAGTGAGGATTTCAAAGCTAGGCAAACGGCTTTGTACCTGCCCTTTAAGGGATGCTCTCTCCCTTTCCAGCTCCCGTGCCCGGCCCGGCCGCTCCCCCCACCTTTCTCCGGTCCACGTTCCACTTGGGTTTACGCAGCCCCGCGGCCCCAATCCCTCGGGCGCTCGGCGCGGCAGAATGCCGCCCGTGAGGAGGGCGAGCTCTCCCTCACGACAGCACTGAGCGCCCATTCAGCCACTGGGCTCGGTCCTTTTTCCTTAAACCATTCTGTTTAGGGGCTTTAGGTGAGCCCAGAGGAGGCTCCCGGGGGCGGGGGAGCTCCTCACCTGCGCCCATCCCCGCGGCGGCGGGGCGGGGGCGCGGCGCGGCGCGGGGCGGGGCGGGGCCGGCTCTACTCCGCTCCCTCCCGCGGGGGCTCGGGCATCTCCGCGCCGGGCCGTGCGAGCGGCAGCCGCGCCGGGATGGAGGGCGCGATCCTCGCCCGGGAGCTGGCGCACACCGCGCTGCTGCTGCTGCTGCTTCTGCTGAGCCTCTTACCCGCAGGTGGGAGCCGCGGGCGCGGGCGGGCGCGGAGCCCCGCGGGGCCGGGGTTTGCACGGGCGGCGGCAGGGAAAACTTCAGCGCTGGCGGCCCCCTCCGCGGGGCAGCGCCGCGCCGGGGGTCGGCCGGCAGCCAGCGGTGTGCCCGGCATCGCCCCGCGCTGCCCTTGTGGGACGCCCCGCCGGGGGAAATAAAGTCCTTTGTTTGCCGTGCGCGGCTATCCGGGGCTGGGGGAGAGACCTGCAGGGAACCCCTCCACCCCCCTCCGCCTCCCCGGCCCGGCTGTTTTGACAATAAACTATCCGGGGATCGGTACGAAATGTCCCCGCGGTTAAGTGCTTGTTGAACAATGGGCAGGAACGAGCGGCCGGCGTCAGGTGTCCAGCGCTGAGCAGCGGTGTGCAGCCTCCCCGGTGGGGCAGGTGGGCTCGGTGCCCTCTGCGGCCGCCGGCGGGCAGGTGCCCCGGAGCAGGGCTCGCCGCGGGACCGGGCATCAGGGCTGGTCTGTTGCGGCGCTGACGGACCTTTGCGGTGAAGAGGGCAATGGGTGCCTTTCAGGCCTTTGGGGAATCAGCTGGTGCAAAAACTTTGGTGGGTAGGTTCCTTTCCAGTCTTTTCTAAAAAGGGAGTTTATTTGCTTGACCTCATAGCCCTGGAGCACAGGTCTAACGGTTTTAAATACTGCATCTGGCTGCAGAGCTGGGCAACTTCACACATGGCTTTCAGAGCCGCCGTGCATCTCCTTTCATGGTTTGTAGGCTTAGGAGGCGTTTGGCTGTGTCCAGGGGAAGGTGCTGGAAGGAGGTCGCTGCTAGACCTGGGGAGGAATTTAGCATTGGGCACTGAAGTCTGAAAGGAGATAACGTGAAAGGTTCTTTCGCTGCTTACCTCAGAACGAGCTGAGGATCCAGAGAAGCGATGCACAGCGATAGGTGTTTAAGGTTTGCTGCCACCACCAGAGAGGAGCCTTGCAGAGCACCCTGTGTGACACAGACGGGGAGGGTTCCGCCAGCCTCTGCCCATGGGAGCAGACACCTCTAAAACACCAGAAGCCAACAGTAGTGACAATTTACACTTCATTGTAAAACCGTTTAGGATGCCTTAATGATTTTGTTTAGGTAACTTTTTCTGTTTGCTGCCGTTGGTTTATTGGTAATCCGAGTAAATGTGGTATCTGGCAACTTGGGCTTTCCTATTTAGAAGTACCCACATAAGGCTGCAAAATGCTGTGGCCACAGGAGTGTAAAAGTCTCCTACCAATGAGTTATTACTAGAAAGAATTTTTTAAGATGTTGACATGATTGATACCTGCCAACTTTCTTTACTTCATGAATTTCTTGCCTTCACTTCAAGGTTACCCTTCATCATATAGTTAGACTGTCCTTAAAGAAGGCTTGGGAAACAGATCACACTGGCAGCGTGTCCTGGAAGACAGAGGTGCAATTTCTGGAGTACTGAGGAAGCAAGGAGGAACCTTTCTCATGATCCTCCATCTCGTTCTGGGTTTATACACTTACTTGTGGGAGACTTCAGGGACACATCAGACAAAAACTTGTGTGAACAAAACCACACCATGTTGTAAGAAATAACTTGCTACTGCAAAAGACAGCTGTCCTTGGGTATGTATGTGCATCATCTGTGCATCACATAGATGTAGGAGTATTCTGGGCTGGTTTTGTGGTGCTGGGAGAGGTATCGGTGTGATGGTTAGAGTCCTGGCAGCAGCATAGGAACATCAGAAGTGATAGTCAGGACAGAGCTGATGTGCTGTTCTGGATTGCTCCAGAGCTAGTTCCTGTGCTGCTTTTGGTTTTGCCTCAGTGTAGATGCTTGGCTGAGATGATCTCCCTGTTCAGACCTATCCTGTTTATCAGCATACAGGTTTATAATAAGTATCTTTTTTTGGCTGTTGGTCAAGCGCGTCTTCCTTTGGTTGCAGACTGAGAAGGAGGATGTAGAAAACAGCTTAATGTAGCTTCTCAAAGGGTAAACCATTCATCTTTTCTGTCCACAGTCCCTTCCTAATTTTTGTTTTTCTTGCAAACTGACATGCTTCCATACTTCCTTCCATTTGGGACTTGCCTTGTCCCCATTTTGATGCAATATTCCGGAACAGTCTTTTCTCTCTTCTTCTCCTGTCCTCCCTCAAGGCTTGCTTTGTCCCCTACCATCCAGTACTCTGTGAGAGTGCCTTGCATTTCCATCCTGTGGTCATGGAAGACTGGACATGGTTCCTTTCAGCATCCATCCATCAATGCAACCTTTTTTTTTCCCCCCCAATCAGCTGCAGAGTAATAGCAGACTCTCCCTGTGCCCAGAGGGAAGAATGTCTGTTTTCATGATGCTCCATGTTACCTATCAGCCATGAGGGAGGAAGCTTGAAGGACGAAGATTGAATTTGATGAGAATTTTGATTGCTGTCATTCAGTCACTGCCTTGACCCCCCTCAAGCCATCTGAGTATCCTGCCCTCCCTACTCCCATTTCATTTCTATCTCTGCTCTCTGTACTTTTCCTCCCTCCCCTGTGGCAGTGCAGAGTCCCCTGTGCAGAAATGTAGCCTAAGGCCACTGCCAGGAGCAGAATGGAAATGTCAAAAACTGCTCAATATTCAACTCTTTTTCCTTGCACCGCCACTGGGAACCTTTTCCCTGCAAGTGCCTGAGTGATTTTTGTTCGGGCTTTATAATAAAGAATGTGACAAATTTGGCAAGAAGTGAGACTGCCATTTACATCCTGTTTAAATAGCATTCATAGAGACTGAAGGCATTTCCACGTGCTTATTTTGCCAGAGAGAGCCTCTTGTCAACAGATGACTGCAGCTGTGGTACTGTGGGGTTGTATTGGCTCTCTGTGGGTTTTCCGTCTCGTTCCCAGCTCTCCCAGTGATTGTCCAAACAGTAACGCTTCTTTGCAGGTGCCTGAATTAAGCAAAGGATCCTGAGTCACCTCCAGAAGGGACATGCTGCACCAGGATACAGGTGGAATTGGAAGGGATATGTCTTTAGCACATGTAAACATGAGCTAGGACAGGTCTTGGGAGAAACATCTGAGTCATATTCCAGTCAGTAGGAGGTTCTCGTAGTGAAGCTTGTCCTTTTTGCACTGTGGTCTGTTCTGAGAAACTAATGATATCACTATATAGTGTTTGGATTTCTTTCTGAACTATAATTTGTTGTTACTGCAAGCTATTAGAAAGATTTTTAAGGAATATCTGGAGCTGCCAAACTAAATACCAAATACTAGGCATTTGTAATTTGAAAGAAAGCTGCTTTCTAGTCTGAACAGTAAACAGTCTGATGGAATTTGAAGGTGAGGAACAACAAATTCTGGATAAAACAAGAACTACGCAGCATCAAAGAGTTTCAACAGCATATATGTTTATGTACAATACACAATGACTGATATTATCTCATACCAGTCTTGTAGAAGAGAGGCAGTAATTGCTCAAGGTTAAGCCACTTTTCAGCTTTTTTTTTCCACTGTCCACGAAGATGAATGAAGATGAATACCATTGCAGAGATCAAGTGTTACACATTGTCTTGCTCTATGGATGTGACACATGATTTTACAGATGTTGTTTTCTTTTTCATCTAATACAAACATCTTCCAGGATTTTGACTCATTTCCTTAAGTCTCTTTCAGCTGTTCAGAAAATGTCTAGAGGAAATGAGGTCTGATATCCTAATGCATTGCATTTACTGAAAGTACCCTCTCACTTTAAGTACATAACTTTACCTTTCTGAATGTCTTTCTGACTGTTCCCATGCACAAGAAACAAGTTGCCGATGTTTCTGTCCCTTAGAAACTCAGCTTCCCTAGCTGGGACTTCTCAGTTGTAACAGAGCTTAAGGTATTCACTGTAACTTCAGACGGGAGAGTAGAGCTGATGCTGTTGTGACATCTAAGGAAAGTGTGTTACATCTTTTGGTCATTTATTTAAAACAATCTGGAGAGAATGCACACACAAATTATGAGACTTGTATTCTTCTATATTATTATATTATGTAGTATTGTTCTTGTCTTTTTCGGTGACTTTTAGGAAACTAGAAGCTTTTGTTCCAATAGAACCGTTTGACAATGAATCCTGCAAACAGTCATAAATGAACGTAATTTTACGAGTGTGAGCGGTCTCCTTGGCTGGCTGCCAAACCTAATGACAACTGAAGTGTATTGTTTGTCCACTGGCCAAGATTGCTGCCGTTAGTGATAAAAGCATAAGGAGAGTGTAAACATCTGTGTTTGAGGGGAGAACGTGACTCCTGTTTTCTAGGGGATACCAATTAGAAAGCTCAGTAAATGTTATTTTCTCAGCGGATTTCCTCTTGGGGATTATATTGATTTATTCTGAAAACACAGGTTTTCAGATTTAATGGATTTTTAATGATATTTTTCATGTTGCAAAAGATTTTTTTTTTTTTTTACAGTGTGTCAGGCTCTTGACTTTACCAGCAAAGAGATATGTAAATAACAGAAAAATTTCTAATGTTGCTACCATGCTATGCAACTTCTGGGCTGCTCCATAGGGATAATTTCTGGAAATTGAACTAAAATGAAGCATCACTGGGTAACATTAGGAGCTAAAGGATTTTTTGTCACCGGGGGAGCCAACTGCATTCAATGTCTATAATTTTAAATGTCATCTTGGTGGGTGAATCTATAATCATGTAACACAGTCAAATATCTGATATGGAGAAGAATTCTCTGGTCAACTAGGCACTGGCAGTTATAAATTTAAGTGATAAAGAGTATGCCTGGGCTGATTTAAGTTAAGAAGAGATGAAAACCGTGGCAGGCAAATGTGAAAATCAGAGAGATGCACCCCTTACAGGTTCTTTGGAAGCATGGCAAATGCTGGGTTAGTTCTGAGTCTCCTATCATTTCCTATCAGTCATTGTGTTATGCTAGGCAGTGCTCCTCTGCTCACGCTGGGTGACCGTGTCCTCATGAGGGTCCAGAGGGCTGGAGCAAGTCTCCTATGAAGACAGGCTGAGAGACAGGCTGTTCAGTCTGGAGAAGAGAAGGCTGGAGTGGATTTGCTTTACAGAAAGGCATTGTGCAAAAGCCACACATGAAAAAGAAATCAACTTGGTTGGTTATAACCTGTCATTCAGAGCCTGCATGCTTTGAAAGGGTGGAAAATCCCAGTGAGCTGTGTAATAGAAATGTTTTGGGTGTTTGCATACCTAGGCCATTCAGAGCTAACCAGATTTCTGCTGACAGGTATCATGAGATTTAAAACTTGCACTTGGCTCTCCTACTTAATCTGTTTTTTGTTCAGGAGTTAATGGCTGCACTGGATGTCACATGTTGAAAGTTTTGTCTGCAGACCTCAGGACTGGAAACTTCATTCTTTGCTGCATGACTTTCTCATGCATTCATCTTCTTTCTGCAGCTGCGCTTTTAAGAGGCATGGCAAGTCTTAGGAAGCTCCCATAGAACTCTCCTCTAGGCTGGAGGAGACCTGCGGAGATCTGGTCTGTTCCCTGCTCTTCCTTGTAGTCAGATGGAGCAGATCTCCCCACACAGAATTTCCTTCTAACCTGCTCTAAGGCAGATTTGTGCTGCAGACTCTTACCACCTGTTTTTTCTAGTAAATAGTTATTAAAGGTCAAAAGCTTCTTCTGATACCTAATCTCCCTTGCTGGTTGCCTAATTCCATCCTTTTATTCTCCTGCTCTTTTGGATATATGAACTACTTGTCGCTATCCTTTTTATAATAATATTTTGCATATCAATAATATAAACCCTTCGGCTTCTCCTTTTCTATGATAAATCTTTGAGATATTTTCTTTTGGAGTGTCTTTTGTAACTCCTTCTCCTCCTGCTCTTCTCAACCCTCTCAGACTTGTTTGCATGTCTTCCAGATATGATATGTAAAATTGACATCTGACTGCAGATGAGAAACTCAGTGTTTCCAGGTTCAATAAAATGGTCACTTCCCCCTGTACTATGTGCTTCAATTTGATTCAAAGCATTGTAAATCTGATTTTAATCATGATTTAAATCAGCCAACAGTAAGCCTCATTTTAACTGTTTTGCATTTGTACTTAATCATTTTGCAAAGAAAGGTTTAACCTCCTTTATTACCATTGAGATAGAGTTTTAATTAAATTTAGCCTTTGCAGTTAATGTTATACTTACTTTGATTAATCACTGTGCCTGTATTTAAGCAATTATGTAGCTTGTTATATATACACTGATCCTGATTCTTCATGTGTATGTTTTAGCATGAAAATAGAAAATGTTGACATTTCTTGTATTAGGTAATTGATTTTTACTGATGATTTGCATCGATTACAATGACGGAAACAAGAATTCTGAAATGTTCTTCCGTTAGATAAAAATTAGCACCACATAGAAGCCAGCCAATTCAGAAGAAAAAACTCATTGAGAAATGTTTCGAAAAAAATAATTAATGCCTGAAAGGCCTATCTGTAGTCAAAACTGGTGGCTTCTAATCACTATGCTACAAAAATTTTAGAACTAGTCAATGTCATTCTCTCATTATTCTTAGAATAGCAATGGAAAGAAACATTCATGTTTTTTTTTCAGCTCCAGATCAGTAGCTCCTCTTTGAATGGACTGGTTGCTTAATTGAGTTGTACTGAATGAACTGAAATAAAGAAAATATTTTCTCTGCACCTGCTAGGAAACTCCACATGGCAAAGGCCTGAAGGTGCTCAGGGGCTGGCTTTCATGAATCCAGTAGTTATATTATCTTTAAAAAAATGTTGGCAACAAATTTACAGCTTGAATAAATTTTTGCTTTTATTTTTTTAATTACCAGAGGAGCTGTAAGTTTAAATTTATGTTGTTGTATTTTCAAAATCATAGTGGAGTATTTTTATGTTTTAAAAGGAAAATGTACATTATAAAAGTGCCATGGTTTTACTTTTTAATGTAATATTAAATTAAATATGCAGCTTAATAGGGTATTTTTACCTGAAATTGTTCTGTTTGTATGCCTTATATACAATTCTGTGCTAGGCTGTGATCCTGAGGCACTCATTTTTTGCTGCTCAGTGGCTTGCTGATTCTCTTCCTCACTTTTGATGCTTGTTTGCTATTGTCTATATCATGGAAGGGCTTTCTATGCCTGGGTAAGCATAATTTTTATACTATGGAAAGAAATTATGTTATCTTCCACAAAATAAAAGCTTCCTCCCAGTTGTGTTCATTTTAACATAAGCTGTTAAAGTTTCCTATTCAATAGCATGTCTGACTTCCAGGTATTATACATAAAATTGCTGACTTTGCAGTAGTATTAATGTTATCATACCTAGGATTTGAGGTATGCAGCACAATAAAAGAGGTCACATGGAAGGAGCAGAAGTAAGCCCTGTGTTTCTGGTCTTGTCCTATAAGCTAGATCTGTTCAGGAGAGATGCTGCAATGGGATTCCCTGTTTAAGCAGGCACTCGGGCTGCACTCACATTAAGTAGTTCTCTGTGTATCCTTCCTGGAGCAGAAAGGAGGACTACTTTTCAGTAAGCAACTACTTATACATATGTATATATGCCATGTATATGCAATTTCTGATAAGGCTTATAAGTAAACTAGAAAATAAGTACAATTTAAAAGCAAAAACTACAAGTTGGACTTCTGTGATATTGGAGAGTTATTGATCTCATTGCCAGAAGACTGAGAAAATGAAGCTGAATTGTCAGAAATATATCCAAGTCTCTGTATTCAAAGCGCTTCTATGGAAGACAACATCAGTGACAGATGTTGCTGGGAGTTGGTGTGATTGTCTGAGGTGAAATTTTTCACCTGAGGTGTTCTGAAAAATGTGCCAATGACTCTTCCAGAAACTGTCCTAGTAATAGCAAAGATACTTATCTAATATACTGGGTACCTTACTAAAAATCAACCTAATAGATGTAGTATTGTCTGTAAAACAATGCTTTTACAATAATTTTTTTACCAACATCTTAATAGAAAAGTTTAAGTGTTATTTAGATAACAGAAATCTAACTTCTTTCAGGCTTACCAAAAATCTCTAAATAGATACACTTAATTTATATGGACAAATGTGGAAATATCCTAAAACCTGCCTCTTAAATGGATCCTGTGCCATGTGCCTGCATTACATGATGCAATGACTTGTATTTTGGTAATACAACTATATAAATACTCTACATTATTACTAAACCCAGAATTTTTCTCATTAATCTGTCAGTTCTTTCAGTGAAGGAAAAGATAATACAAAGTATTATGGACATAAAAGATAGTTGTGTCTTTTCTGCAAAATTTGGTGAACATGTTAATCTGAAAGTCTTGTTTATTGCTGTAATCTTCTAGGAAAATGTACTGAACTAAATATCTAGAGAAAGTAAAAAACAGTGTTCCTCTTTGTGGTATTTAATGTGGTCCATCATAAGAGCAGTGATAACATAATTATGCAATTATTGGTATATTTTCCCCTCTGGAGGCCTTATGTAGATGATTACCAGTGCACCTTTTAATGAAATTGCTACTATTTGATAAAATTACTGCCAAGACTTGAAATAATTAGAATTTGCATTGCCAAAAGTCTTACATCTCCTTCCTCAGTTGAGCCTTTTCCAAATCGGCATTAATTCAGATTGCGAAGCGATTTACTGTTCTCCAGCTTTCTCATTTCTCTTCATTAAAATTACCTTTTCACTGCATTTCAGAAAACATGCTTCTCAAGCCTATGTTACTCATTACAAGGAACATTAGTTCAAAATGAAAGTTGAAAGACGCTGCACCTTTTAATGTAAATGTCAGCAAAGAGAAGTGAGAAGAAAGAGCCATTAAAGGAATAGATGGGGTGCATGACAGCTGAATATGAATACACTATGCATTAGTGTGCTTTTTCGTTCTTCTAATCATTCTCCATACTTACCTCATAATTTGTTTATTTATGTGTCTAACAGCTGACAAAACTAACCGTGGGGACAGCTGGTTAATAACTAATTTTGGAAATTAGAGAAAAGAAGGCAATAATTCAGTAAGAGTAAGAATCAGTCTAAATGTATAAATCTCAATGCTGAGAAGTGCTGTGGCATACAGTTGCTCTGGTTTTTTTTTTGCAAATCTACTTGTGTGTGTACATACATACATATTTAGTTGTACTCTGTGTTTCTCTTTGAGTAACAATTACCAGGTAGTTGTTGTAAGCATAGACCATTCTAGTTGTTTTTTTTGTTTTTTTTTTAAAAATAAACAAACCTGGTAGGTCAGTCATGCATTGGGTTTGGTTTTATTCATTAATACATTGCCTGTAGATTTCTTGCATGGTGGGAAGTTTAGGTATAAGAGACAACAGTGTGTCAATGTAATACAATGAAAGGAATTAATCACCTAGTGTAGGTTGTCACACAGAGTGCTTTAAGAGAAGTCACTGGGCTACTGTAGTGCATGTGGTGGTCCTTCAAAAAACAAACCCCAAAACAACAGAAAAAGCCCCAAAGCTGTGACTTCTCAAAAAAGGAGGATTCTGGGAGGTAACATACTCATCCTTGGAAAGAAGCAAAGTGTGTGATCCTGCTGTAGCCATTTAGTATGTGTGCTAAACTAGAACTACATTCAGCTACATGTCTGGTTCTGACAAATGGCTCTATTTGCAGAGTGAGGGATGCCTGTCAGAAAGGGCAAGCTGCTCAGCAGGCAGGAACAATAGCCTGTTTGCATGGCTGGATTTTCCTCACCCCAGCGAGGGAAGTAAAGCCAGCAGGGAAGAGAAAGGTGTGTCTCTGTCTCTGGAAGGTGCAGTTGCTCCCCCCAGCCCCTGGCCTTGAGGGAATATTGCACTTGAATGCATAGGGCAGCTCTCACATGGTTTTGTAGCTCATGTGAGGAATCTGCTCTGCTAAATCTGCTTCTGAAATACTGAAGCAAAGTGCTGTTAGCTACATCAATAATTGGTGTGACAAGACCCCCTGCAGGAGGACCTGCTGTCTTCCACCCACAGTCCAGGGATTGTCCCAGGTGCTCATGTTTATCCTGCTTGAAGATTCTGTGAATGTTTCTCCTGGAGACTGGAATGTATAGGATCTATAGAGCTGGCTGGATTTGGCCTCTTGTTACCAGCCTCTGATACTGGCTCTTCCTGATTCACCACATCTTGTTCTGAGGCGTGTATAACCTCTTTCCAGGTGTAGCTGGGTGTCCCCTCAGTCTCCTGAGCTCTTTCTCTGCAAGTGCTAAGCATCAAGTACATCTTAATTGTTCCGTGAAGTGCCCTACCAGGGCGTGAGGTGTGTTGTGAGGCAGGTCCATGTAGATGCAAGCCCAGACTATGGAGCTCAAAGGTTACCATGGGGCCTCACTGCAAAGGGGGTGCCTCACAGCCACAGCCTCTGTAGTTCCCCATGTTCATGCCTCCACAGATGATAAAGAAAGCCTTTGTTCTAACCTCCTGCCACTTCCTCTCTTGGGTTTGCCATGGGTGGGAATCAGCTGGCTGGTTCCACACTTGCTCTTTGTGTGGGAGATCTTCATTTCTCCTTGATGCTGTTTGCAGATGGAGTCAGCTTGGCTGTGCCTTTGAGTGCTGTGCTGGTGAGCTCCCGCCTCCTGCTCTCCACAGTGCCCTTCCTCTGCCCCCTTCCCTTTAGGGGTGAGGGGGCAAGCAGGGCTGGCTGGGAAGACAGGGGTTGCCCTCATGCAGCTGGGTAAAAGCCAAGCCCCTCATTAATTCTCTACTCTGGTCTACTGCTTAGTAGTATATAGCTTCCAAGAATCCAAAACTTCAGAGTGAGCACAAGCTCATGAACTCTTTTTTTCTGCTTGAAAAACACGGCATTGAAGAGTCTGCTGGTCAGCAGATAGCACCGACCCTGGGAGATGGGTTAGAAACAAACCGCTCAGTTCTGCAGGGAAGCCTAATCAGCCTAGACTTAAGTATGTGTCCAGTGACAGATAATTTTTCAGTCTCTGAAAAGAAGTTGGGGCAGAGGAGACAGTCAGCAAGGATTTGTGTTGTTCAGATATGCTGAGAGTCCATAATACTTTCAGGAACAATCAATCATGTGTTGCGTATTTTTTGGTCTATGTCTTTGAGGAAGATACTAGTGTTGGTATGGATGGTTTCTTTTGCTAGCCACCTTTATCCCCACAGCCTGGCTGAAACAGGATCTGATGTAGCTTTCAGATCAAATAATTTAAAACTGACATTTGCCATTGCTAAACTTTTCATCTAGCATAAGGGAGAGTGTCTGTTTAGTGAAGTGGAACAAAACAAGTAAGCATATGATACCATCTCTCCTTTGAAAAATCTGGGAGATTTTATACATCAGAGTAAATTCAAGTTGTTTCAGTGCAATTAACATGAAAGTTTGACACTTCATATTTTTCCTTGGGGCATGAAATGGCAAGACAAAGAAAATGTAATTGAAAGGATCTTACGTTCATGTCCATCATAGCATATGCCAACTGTCATAGTGGCTTTAACAAATAAGAAACAGAGTTGGAAAGGTGATAATCCTCAATTAGACCTGTGTGCAAATACTCTAGAGAGGAATGAGCAGGCTTCTGGCTAGGACCTCTGCACTTGTGTAAAAGAGATGGTTTTGCTTCTGCTCTTCTTTCAGACCTACAGGGGACTTGTGTGTCTGAAAACACGTTCATTTTTTCCAGCAGTGCTGGGTATGCTGAAAGAGGATATTACTTCCCTGCAAGCCATGTCTTGCTGATATCCCTGGACCATTGCATCTACAGCAGTGCCACTACTTTAACTGATAAAGCATATCTCTTGTTTCTGCTCTCTTATGTTGTTGTAGATGAAAAACCACGGTGAGTGAGGTTTGTGTGATAGCCCTTGAAATGAAGCCAGGACCCAGAATGTACAGGCACTGAAAAAAAATCGTCTCTCCAATTGTATCCAATCCCCACAATCTAACACAAAAGTTGTGGACATTTTGTCACTTGAAGTTTAGCTCCTCTGTGCATTTATGATAGAAAAACGTTAACTGCTTTAGAAATCATAGTCAGGATCAGGTCATGGTCAGGTCACTGTTTTCGTTGTGCAGTGTTTGTACAGCTTAAATGATGATGACTATGAATATTATGGACAACTGCAAGGGGAAAAGGCAGAAATTCAGAAGAACCTGCCATGCCCTTTCAATATGTCCCAGCCCTTGGGGAGGCAGGGTGAGGGATCTGCCCTTGCTGAGCAGCAATGAACCTGTTGGCAGGATGCTGCCAGTCCCATAGGCTTGGCAGAGAGGCTGGTACTGGATGTGAGCAGGTTGTGACTGTGCTGGGAAGCTGCATTGTGCCTCTGCACAGGGAGATGTTTGACACAACTTCTCAGTGGAAGGGCGTGGGATAAGGTACAGGGTTTTTTGTTTTATTTTTCTTTGGAAGCAATCTGTTGTGTTATAGAGCTGCCACAAACTTCTTGTTCCTTTTAATGTTTAGATAAGAGTTGAAAGAGGAAGTGGCCACAGAGAGACTAACCTGTTGGCCTAAGGTTGTGCAGGAAATCTGTGGCAGAGCTGAGAATAAAATCCACAGTGTTTGACTCTTCATCTTATTCCGTGGCAGTCCCACATCCTTTGTTTGCTTGGCAGCTGGAGATGGTTTCCAGTTGCTTGCAAGCTTGATACGGACTTGCACCTATGTGTTCTTTCACGCTACAACAATGTTGTGCTGAGGCTGAAAAACTCCAGCATGAACTGTATTTCTTTCCCAGGATGTTTCACTCCTTAGCCAGAGCTTTTGTTGTTTGCACATCCCTTAATTGTTACAGGAACATTCTGCTGTCCTTAATCATATCCCTGCAATTTGACCTGCATTTCCTATCAGTATTATCTAGAGCTGTTTGATTTTCTAATTCCTCTAGCTTGGTTTTCCAGATGTTCTTTCTGCATGCAGAATTCACAACTGCTGTATTCCTCCTCTTTCCTCCCTCTTCCTTCATTTAAATGTATTTATGTATTCTTTTTTTCAGTTACACAGCCTTGTTCTCAAGTGATCCCAGCATTGTAGTTCTTAACCCAAATTTGTTATATTACAAGAAGTTAGGGTTGTGGAAGTAAAGCTCTTCATCTGTAGGACTCAAATTTAGCACATCCAAAATGGAACTTGAGCTGTCCAACTCTGGGCTTATTAGTTTATTTTATGGCGCTTTTTTTTTTTTTTTCTTTTTTTTTTTTCTTTTTTTTTTTCTTGTGACTTATTTGCCATTATCAGTGTTATTTTTGTTAGCATGTAATAACTACACACTCTAGTTGCCCTTGAGGACAACTGTAGAGGGTCATACAGAATCCTGGTGTGGTACTCTGGCTATGCAGTGTGGGGAGAATGTTGAATGTGTCACAGTAGGATCCACAATCTGTGATCAACAGTGGGATCATCTGCACCACTTAAGACCACAGAACCCATGTGGGCAGAAGACAGGTTTCCTGTCTTCTTGTCCTGAGTTGTTCTCATGGTCAGGTGGGCCTCACTGAGATGGGGACACTCAGTTGAATATTGAAGTAGTACTCCACCTCCTTTTCAAAGGTGTGAAGAGGTGGAGAGAGGGTGGGAGCATGCCCAGATGTGGGGTAGATAACAAAATAAGGATGCATACCCACACCTGGAAAAGTGCACGGCAGTGGGTTCCTCCATCCCACTGCTCAGAAAGTTTACAGTCCTGGTAGTGACTGGTAAAGCCATGATCCCACATGGGATCATGAACACAGAGCTCTGGGAAGAGAGACTGTATCCCATGGGGTTTGACACTTGGAGATCCCTTACTACCTCTAGCATATACACTGCCAACACAAGTGATTCCTGGGTCTTGGTGTCATGGCTGTGATTGCATGGTTGATGTTACTGGAGTTCCCAGGAACAACAGGGGCCTGGAAAGAGCCCCATCACTCGGGTGCCATACAAATGGAGCAGTCTCAGACATGAGTCTGAGAAAAGATGAGGAGAGAGCAGATGGACACATGCTGTGGGGATTAGTGCACCGGATTACTAATTGTTAGTTAAACTCTCAGATTTCTGTCACTTAATTATTCCTCCAAAGAGAAGATACAAAGTCATTCTCATCTTTCTAAACGCCATTTTAAATTCTCTTTTTAAAGACAGATGATATTTTGGTGCATAATATGAAGCAAATCTAATAGTCATTGTGTTTACAACTGGTTGTCCCTAAACTGCCATAGTTTTTTTGAAGAGACATTACTCTTTACACTCTGGCAATCCTTTGCACATGGTATTATTGAATTTGTAAGTTGTTTTGCTGAGAATTCATGGACTGCGCAAAAGGAACCAGCAAAATAATCTCGAAATATGAGTGATACTTTACCATATTGCGCTAGTTTCCTCTTTTTTTTTTCTGGCTCTGCTACATAATGTATTTCTTGTGCCTCTGGACAGGTCAGGCTCTGCTGTGTTGTTTACTATTTTTAAAAACTTACGAATAACTCCCTAGATAGTTGTACAGAAAGTGTCACAAAAACTTGAACTCCTAACCAGAATGGATAGGATGAGGACTAGGGGAAAGAGTAGATAAGAGTCATAAACAATCCATAAGAATATGAAATGATGCGTTTCTAATCTTTCTGGGAATTATTTTTTGTGGGATACTTTTTTATCTGTTCAGTCATGTGAGTTTATGTAGGGGATTAGTGGAACTCATGGAAAAATTCTGGTAGTGCTGGAAAAACATTCACTAGTGGACTTGTCTGATGGGTTTAGCGCTGGTAAATCTTGATCGGAGGGAGATGGGGAGAGAACAAGAGACCAAAAAGTAATTAGTCTCTGCAGGTGGTCTGGCCATCCTTTGCTTCCTACTCTGTGGCAGATTTGTCAGGAAGAGGAGCAGTTACCTGACCTGGTCTTAATCCCGTATATACCTTAAGAACAACTAAAGCTGTGAGATGAGTGAATTAAGTCTGGAGTGTATAACCTCATCCCAAGTAATCATCCGATTGTTTTTCCTGAACGTCTGTTGTTATCTGTGTGGGTAGGGAAATTCAGCCTCTGAATGGAGCTGCAGACTGTGTTTTTGTATGCAAGTGGTGTTGGGTTTTGAGAAATGTTCCCCCTGGCTCAGGCATGGCTGTTATATGTCCAGTCTAGGTGTGCAAAGCTGTGCTGTGCAGCAGAGGGACATGGCAGTGAGTATTTGTAGGACAATAGAGGAGCTGGCCTTCATAAGGGGGAGGGTTTGTTACTGCAGAACCTGTCAGCATTTACACACAACACAGTGATATGTATGGTTTGACATCCACAGGTAGCAGGTCACTTTCGACATTAATCTTTACACTGCTACCTCTAATGGGTGCTTTTTTTCCTCTGCAAACCTGTTGATGCTACCCTACACTTGACCTTCCCACACCTATGCCCTAGGTTAGGTGCTTATGTGGGTTTGGGTAGGAGAGAAGCCAGATATCTCTGGACTTCACAGGCCAGTTTTGTCTGGGCAGTTTGGAGCCTACACTTACCCCATGTGTCATTACTGGGCTGGGTCCCAGGAGAGAAGTGGAGGGAACAGTTCAGCCAGCCAGTCTGGTTTGGCATTTCCTCAGGGGCGAGTAAATGAGTTTGTTCTCCATGTAGCTCTGGACACTTGGAATGAAGCCACCTCTGCTGCAGCTGAGGCTGCTGCCGAAAGAGGGGGAGCAGAGCTCGGGCCAGCAGGCTGGTGTGCTCATCCCGCTGCCTGCACCGTGCCAGGGCCTGGGAGTGAGGCCAGCCCGCAGCAGCACGTCCCTTGTGCTGGTGAAGGAGGGCTGCCCTGTGGCGTGCTGCGGGCACACACATGCTGGTGTCTGCTCCATGGCAGGGCCTGTGTGACCTGCCCAGGACTGTGCTGTGGGCAGTGGGGGCCATCCCAGCCCAGCACCTCCCTAGCAGGGCCCAAGCTGAGACCGTGCTGGCTGCAGGCATGGAGTGATGACAGTGAAGGTTTCCCACATCTTCTGCTTTCTCAGTCCTCCCTGACTCGTCTGTTAAGCTGGTGCCAGGATAGCTACACCACACCACACTTCTGCTGTTCCATGCAGCCCATGCGATTTGTCACTTGAACTGCCCTGTGGTCTGTGGGGAGTGAGCAGGGTAGTCTTTCAAAGAGGTCCCCATGAAGAACCTGCATGGTTGTTCAGGAGCCCTTCTCAGAGGTCTTTGCCCTCTCTCTTGTCACATGCCAGAAGTTCCTGGCTCTGATCTGAGGGGTTTGAAAATTAGAGGTCTTCTTGCCTAAGCCTGCTGACAGGCACCTCTTTGCCTCAGGGCAAAGGATTTTTCCAGCTTTCCTGTTTACCATTCCACTGCTGGCTGGGACTTTTCTTCTGGGATCTTGGACTTTGACTCTTCTTGTTTGAGCTACTGTACCACAGCTCAGACACACACTTGCACTTTGAGGTAGCAAATCTGAAATTAAATTTGCTTTTTTCTGCTTTTTTCTAGCAATTTTATTTCTAGGATGTTTGTTTATGCATTCAGTCATGGAAGCATATATGCAAGATTAGTGGACCTCATGTGGAAAATTGCTTGGTGACACTGGAAGAATGAATGCCAGTTGAGTTTAACACTGATAAATTTTAATTCTAAGGAGGGCTCCTTTCAGACTACAAACAAAGTAATTAGTCTCTGCAGGTGGTCTGGCCATCCTTTGCTTCCTACTCTGTGGCAGATTTGTCAGGAAGAGGAGCAGTTACCTGACCTGGTCTTAATCCCGTATATACCTTAAGAACAACTAAAGCTGTGAGATGAGTGAATTAAGTCTGGAGTGTATAACCTCATCCCAAGTAATCATCCGATTGTTTTTCCTGAACGTCTGTTGTTATCTGTGTGGGTAGGGAAATTCAGCCTCTGAATGGAGCTGCAGACTGTGTTTTTGTATGCAAGTAGCATTTTCACTGGCATGACTCTGCTACTACACGTGGATGTTGTACAGTCTTGTACAACTGTGTGACATGAGCAAATAGCACAGTTATTGTAAGCTAAGGATTACTCGTAACACTGAAGAGCTGCTCTGAAAGGGGAAGGGTTTGTTACTGCAAGATTACCTCAATACTTCCATATGTTCTTCTGATATTCAAGTAGGTCCGAAACAGTGAGAATTTCTCTGGATTTTTGACTATGAACTCCATTTTTGTAGGCTCACTAAGACTTTCAGATCATGGGTATGCTAACTCAGCAACCCCTTGATTATCTTGCCCTAAAAGTAGAGCAAAGGAGGCCTAATTGTGCTCCTTTCTCTGTATAGACAGTTGGGAAGTGGCTGGGAACTCTGAACTGGTGCTGCTAATTTTACAAAGGTTTATTTTGTGAGAATATTTGAAACATTGTGTTAGGGCGTGTTCAGTGAAAAAAAAAGCTAAATAGTCAATTAGAGCAGCTTCGGTGACTGGGACATTGGTGCCTCAGTGGAACCATGGGTTTTTTATGTAAGAAATGTTGAATTGGCACTTCACGTAAAGAAACAAACAAGTATGGAAATCATGTACTGATGCCTTCATTAATGGACACTTCTAATTCGAGAGCATGAGTGGAGCATCTAAATACATGAGAGAGCAGTTATAAAAAGATAACTGTTGAGCAAGGAAACTTTAGTTCTTGGCAACATACGAGTAAATGACAAAGAATGATTAAAAGTGCTGCCATGTAGGATCAGACTCATATGTTCTTGAATTTAATTTTTAAATAGCTTGGGTCTGTTCCCATTCAAAAGCCAAAACACTGCAGAAAGTGGTGCATCTGAAACTTTAGTTTCCAAAGGTTTTTTAGAGGTCAGTTTCCACCTGCACTGGTTATTTTTTCTGTGTGCCAAAGTCTTACAAGCCAAAAGGCATCTGTAGAATTGCACAGTGCTGTTGCAACTTAGTATTTTTAAGAAATAAATCCCTAAATATTAGTTGCACATATACAGCTATAAATAATAATTTTGCTGCAGAAAAAAAGAGAGTGTTGTATTGACAGACATTCTGTTTTGTGCTTTTTTTTTTTCCCCAGGTGGTGCACTGTCCACTGTAGAGTCTTTACGGGTTGTGAATAAAGGGGAAGAATTAAGGCTGACATGCAACGAGGAGAGACACGTGACTTGGAATTTCCAGAACTCGGACCCATCGGCAAAAGCAAGGAGTTCCAGTGAGAAAGAGTGGTACACCAAAAATGCAACAGTCAGAGATGTAGGCAGATACACATGCAGAAGCAATGGGAGTATTGTCTCCTCCTATTATGTTTTTGTTAAAGGTAAATATCAATGAAGGTATTATTTTTGCTTCCCACCCCTCCCCTTCCGCTCTCTCCCCCTTCCATCTCCACTCCTGAAATAATAGGACAATAATGTTGGAGGATGGACTGAATTTAAAGTACAGCGGGAGATCACTGGTAGAAGAAATCTTCCTCCCTGTCCAGTAGGAAGAAACCTCATTCTTTGATTTGCTTGCAATGGCCTTTGTCAGCAGCGCAAAGTTCTGGATGAGTTCCTCTTTACATCCCCTTTAATTTTGTGGTAAAGTTTATCCAAGCTCCCATTCTAGACACTACCTAAGTGACCTGATTCTGTTCTATGAGTCAGTTATACAGTGAAGAAGCAAGAAATATGTAGAAATGTCTTTTTAATTCTGTGCCGTCCATCAGTATGAAATCATGTAAAGTTTGGTCCCAAGCTTTTAATTTACCAAGGCAGTCAGCCTAAAGGATTTGGTCTTTTGAGAGTCTGCTCCCAGGTCTAAGCCAGCAAACAGCAATGATTCTTCTGCCTTCAGGTTCTGATCTACCTTGTGACTGATCAGAAATGTCTCAGACAGGAAAAAAAGTGCTTATGGTCTGACACATTTCTCAATCCATTATTACTTTGTGCAGTGTTTTCTTCAGATTTCTTCTCTGCTGATCTATGTCTACATCAGCTGCTGCTGAACTCACAGTTTACCATGCCTGGCACTTTCCCAGGAAAATGGTTATTTTGCTTCTCCTTCACATAGCTTTGGTGGTCTTCCTAACCTGTTGATGGAAAAACGTCCTATGGCATCTACTTTCTTGAAGACAGCATTCCTTGACCAACAGTGGTTGTCTCAAAGACCCGCCTCTGAACCCTGCTAATCCTTTAGGAATTACTGCAAGGTTGTTCTCCAAGACAGGGAGATACCAGCACAGCACAGTGAAGATTATTTTCTTGAGGGAAGATATCTGGCATAGTGGCCACAAAATTTAAAGAGTGCTCCTTTAACTGCTCCTGAGCTTTCCAAATAGCCATACAGCTACCGTGGATAAGTTTTCTTGACTTTGTTTTTCTCTGAAACTGTGACTAAAGGAAATCTAATTTCTATGTTACCTATATGTGGTAAACAATCTTCACTTTACCTCCCCTGATATTTTTTGTGCAGGTTATGGTAATTATCTCAGACTGCTATGATCATAGTGATGTTTTTGCCATCCATTGCATGAGTGACTTCTTCAGCTTAGGATTGCAGGCAGCTCTCTTGAGCATGCTTACCAAAGCATCAGTGAAGTTGTGTGGCCCTTATGCAACATGTTATTATCTTTTTTCTCAGTTGTGTGAAAAACACGCAACCTTAACTTTTAACAAGTTCCTGGCAGTGAAATAAGAATGTTTGTGAAGTTGACCATCATTTTGCATTAGGTGGTGTGGTTTAGTGACATCTTATATCACCTATAAGATGCTGCCATATGCTCTGCTGCTTGTGGGGTTGCCACAAGCACCTTGTAAAGTTGGGAGTGAAGAGAGGACAGGACCAAGAACCTCAATTCTACATAGTGATACTAAAAATGGTGGCATCTGTTGATATCTTATGTTCTTCTGAACATACTAAATCCAAATTTCTTCTGTTTCTGTGACCAAGAATGACACAGTGTTGAAATGAAGAATGACACTCTGGATGTGTACCAGCTTCACCTTTCTCTTTTGGCAGAAAATACCTGTGTTGTAGCTATAAAAGCATATTTTTTTCCTGATCCAAGCAAGCCTAGTTCAGACTCCTGCACAAAAGAGAAAAATCTCTTGATTTTGATCTCAAGTCTTTTCAGACAGAAGCACTGATAAGCACTATCATATCTTGTGTTGGAGACCTGCAGTGTGCCCAGAAGGCAAGTGCAACCCAAGATGTCCATGGGGTGGACAAGATGGCATGGCAACCCAAGATGGCCATGAAAGGAAGAACATGACCATGAGCAGCCTTGTTTGTGTCTGGATTCTCTACAGGAAGTCCTTTCATATCTTCTCACTGTGCTGTTCCCTTCCAGATGGGGATTGAAGATGCAAGGGGAGCACCTCAGCAATCCTTCTTGCGCCTGTCAAGGCTTTGCCTGCAGTGTTAGCTGTTATTGAAACAGGTCTTTGTTCCTGCTATTTTCAAAAATTTATTTTTTGTTGTTGTTGCTGCAGGAAGCCATGCTTTCTGCCTAATGAAGATATCTTGGTTCTGTCCATACTGGAGAAAGGGGGACTGAGTAGCAATCAGTTGTGTCTGTTAGCAGGGACATTTAGATGAACACTTTTAATCCATCCTCTTCCCGCTCAGAAGTGACAGCTAGTCATAGCATTTCTTTTAAGATCTCTGTGTGTAAAATGTCACATTTTGGTTCTGATCAGAAATTATTTCATTTTTTTTTCATTTATTAGTAGTCTGCATCCTCTGATTCTAGACTGATGCCTCAAAACCTGTAGTTTGTGGGGGCTTCTGGGGTGGTAATATCAAATTCAGCTAAAGCTACATCCTCATGCTAGGCTAGAAACCAGCCAGTAACTTCTCTATTCAGTGATGAGTAACCCCTGATGTAGTGAATTGCTTACATAAACATTCCAGGCTTCATTTTCAGCCTGGCACTTCTTGTCTTAAACCAAATGCACATTGTCCATCATCTTAAACAAATTTTCTGTGTCTTCCTTGGTAAGTCATGGCTTGTTGATCTCTAATCATTCAAGTTGTAAGCATGTTTGCAAAAAAGAAAGAAAACTTTTCTCTCTGTTTTTGTTTTTCTAATTCAATTCTACTCTGTAGAGAGGGCAGATAGAATCTCAAATAAACTTTTACAGAGTGTTTGTCATTACACATTCCTTTATGTTTGTGTTTGCCAGCTTCTTAGCATTTCAAGGTCATGACATATCATGGGATTCAACTTTGGTTGTAGAAGTGTTTAAAGTACTATATGTTTGTGTGCTGTGGTTGACTGAGATGAAATGCTATAGGAAAATTACCTTGTGAAAGATTACATGATTATTTTTCAATCAGATGTGCTGTTTGTATGTCCAGTTTTTCTTCTAAGCAGGCTAAAAATAATCTCTGCGTTCAGGGAGCAAAGAGAAAGAGAGAAGTTGTTTGCTGCTTCCTCTGGTAGCAATGTGTGTTCATTTAGATTATGTATTTTACAGAAGTGAAAACCATAATTTAGGTGCTTTTCAACTTCCATTTGCTCATAAATTTCTTTCAAATCCTCCCGTGGGCATGAAACCTTACTGCCCTGCTACTAGCTAAAAGCAAATTACTTCTAGTGGTGTGTGAAAATCTGTTTACTGTTGTGGGGATATTTTGGACCTAAAGAAGGCAAAAAATGCCCTCCATCTCCAAATAAAAAAGTAGTAAGATTATTTTTAGTGCACATGATTCTTTAGTGTATCTGGTATTGAATGCTACTGCATGTCTCCTGTCATGCTGCTCTTTTAGGAGAAAATTTTATGTCCCTTGGTAAACATGAATTAGGCAATACTGTTTTACTGGCTGAAAGTAAAACTTCCTTTGAGAAGTGCCCAATCGTAGAGTTAGGGTAATCAGAAGTTCCCATGCCAGCTTGTCTGACAGATCTTTGTGTTTCTTCACAGATCCAAATGTTCTCTTCCTTGTTGATTCTCTGATATATGGAAAAGAAGACAGTGACATCCTGCTAGTGTGTCCACTAACAGATCCAAATGTTACAAATTTCACACTGAAAAAATGTGATGGCAGACGTCTCCCCAGAAATATGACGTTCATTCCCAATCCCCAGAAAGGCATTATTATAAAGAACGTACAGAGGTCATTCAAGGGCTGCTACCAGTGCTTGGCAAAGCATAATGGAGTTGAGAAGATATCAGAGAAGATTTTCTTGAATGTGAGACCAGGTAACAAAGGATTTTTGCCTTCTTTTAGAGAACCTGGTTCCCAGGAGGTGTAGAGAAGGGCTATGAAACCCCACTGCTGTCCAAAGCAAAGTGGTGAGCTCAGAAAACTTACTTTGGGCAAGTTGTGTCTGGGCACAGATTGATCCCCTTGCCCTTAGCTTGTGGCTGTGCCCAGAAGGTTTGGCTATGATGAGCTTTATTTTATATTCCTGGTGATTTCCAGGCGTTTTTTTTTCATCATTATAAGAAACATTGATTATGCTGTTTAATTCTGAGGGCAAACCAGCACCCTGAGGTCTGTACAAGTTTGCAGAGGCAAAATTATTTCGGTGCCTGACTCCTGTGTCTGTTGCCCACAAGTGACAGTAGCAGGAACTGATGGATGGCATTGAAGAAGAGGGATTTGGTGGACATGCAGAGCTTATGGAAGGAGAAGGTCTCTTTGTCTTCATGATGCTGAGTGAAGATGGTCACAACAGCAGCTGTATGCATAGATGATGATGAGGAGTGCATTGTGGCTGAGCTGCTACATGCAGCACTATGCTTGGCAAACCTGTTGATGCTACCCCACACTTGACCTTCCCACACCTATGCCCTAGGTTGGGTGCTTATGTGGGTTTGGGTAGGAGAGAAGCCAGATATCTCTGGACTTCACAGGCCAGTTTTGTCTGGGCAGTTTGGAGCCTACACTTACCCCATGTGTCATTACTGGGCTGGGTCCCAGGAGAGAAGTGAAGGGAACAGTTCAGCCAGCCAGTCTGGTTTGGCATTTCCTCAGGGGCGAGTAAATGAGTTTGTTCTCCATGTAGCTCTGGACACTTGGAATGAAGCCACCTCTGCTGCAGCTGAGGCTGCTGCCGAAAGAGGGGGAGCAGAGCTCGGGCCAGCAGGCTGGTGTGCTCATCCCGCTGCCTGCACCGTGCCAGGGCCTGGGAGTGAGGCCAGCCCGCAGCAGCACGTCCCTTGTGCTGGTGAAGGAGGGCTGCCCTGTGGCGTGCTGCGGGCACACACATGCTGGTGTCTGCTCCATGGCAGGGCCTGTGTGACCTGCCTGTTCTATTTGGAGGTGGAACAAGAGGTTGAGGAGTGAGGACCATCACAAGTGTGGAGTTTGCTGTCTGTAATAACTTTTTCTTTTTTTTTTCTGATGATTTGGAAATTCAGCATTGTTATCCTCAGTATTGTAATTACTGTGCTGTAGTATTTGGTCTTTACTGAGTTTATCAAGGAAAACTACTTTCACCTTGGCTCAACATTTAAATGCGTTGGAGATGCTTTGGTTGGTAATGTTTTTGTATTTATAACCATGGCACTCAGACCTTCAGATGTGAGCTTCTGATACAGAAAACTTGAAGAGGCATCTGGGAAACAGGGAGTTCTGCAGGAGTACTCAGATGCACAATAGCTATGATAGCACAGGGAGTGTTTATGGACAGCCCTTCTCCAAACAATGAGGGGCTTTATGGACTTGGGGCTTTTTTTTGGATGTCCAGAGACATTTCTGGCAGATGAGAACACAGAATTGCCTTCTGCACTGACATCCTCCTGTCACTTGGGTACTGCTGAGTGCTGAGGGGGATTTTGTGTGAGCCTTTATATCTGAAGAGAGCAAACATGTTTCTTTGTTCTCTTCTGTTGCTTCTTACAGCAACATGAGGAAAACATTATTGTTAAAGTACAAATGGCTGAGAGGCATGGGCTTCTCCTAAGTTTTGTACAATTTACCTAAGATAACTACAAAAGTTTTGTCAGAGGCAGAAAGAGAGTCTGGAAGACCTTGTCTGATACATGCTACATTCACAGTTTGTCTTCCTATGTAAAATCCCTAGAGTGAAGTTAACTGGAGTGTAATAAAAGAGGAAAAATTGAAGAAAGGATGAAGAAAATAGAAAAACAAACCATGAAGGGAACAGAGGAAGAACTGAAGAGCTTTACACAGGCAGGAGACACATAGTCCTCAGATTCACCTGGCTGTTGACAGAAGACATCCTGAAGCAGAACAGGGTACAGCTGCCCCATGTCTGCATGTCACCACCTGCTTCTTGGGTGACAAACTGTGAGCCACCACTGTTATCAGAGGTTGTGGTGCTTTCAGACACAGGTGTGCAGAAGTCCTTCTTAGGTTGTCCATCAGGAGCTTTTCAGGGACCTGTCTGACAGTACTTTCTGTTGGCTGCAATGTTTTGTAATTAAAATCCAGAGTTAGTGCTGGCCTGCTGTTCTTCAGTGACTGATCCTCAATGTATTTTCAGTTCCAGAGTGCTGCTTTTTAATCACTGTCACAAAATTAATTGTCTCATTGATGGTTCAACATCATTCAGGTTTCTTCATGGAAGTTGCTATGCTCTAACAAGTATTATCTAACTTCTAAGTGTAATTTGAAGCAAGGATGAAGTAAAAATGTGCTTGTTGTAAAGGAACAACCGTGTAATATGTTAAAAAATTTTAATACATCTCAGAGCCTTTATTTTATTGGAAAGTTAATTAATGACTGTTGATTTGTATCCCCCCCGGAAGAGCTGAGACTAATGAAAAGTAATAAACTTCCAAATTGTTTTCCAGTTCACAAAACTCTTCCTGTCATCACCTTATCAAAAAGCTATGAGCTTCTCAAAGAAGGGGAAGAATTTGAAGTTACATGCATAATCACAGATGTGGATAGCAGTGTACAAGCTAGTTGGATTTCTCACAAAAGTGGGGTAAGTTCCTTTAATTCATGTATCATGTGTGACTCAGCACAGTACACAGACTCTCTGTAGACATTCACATGCTTGGCTTGGCTACCTGATGCTGTGTTGATTTGGATTTGTTGCATTTACAAAGATTCAGTATCCCACAGACTGGTGAGAGGGTAACAGCTGTCCTGTGCCCTTGAGGATGGCTGGGAGGACAAACATCTGCATGGATTTCTCTTCCCAAAAATAAATTAAAGTTAGGCTCTTCAATGTGAAGTTTAGGTGACCTCTGTTGGGCTTCCTAAATACGGAAGCGTGGAGTGCCTACACATCACATTGCAATCAATGGGAGCTGCAAATATCAACACATGGACTGCAAATTACATATTCTAGTTGTTATCATTAACAGTAAAATACCTGCTAATTAGCAAGGGGTTGTGTGTGACAGGAATAGTAGTAGGCATTCATAGGAATGATTAATTCATTTAAATTACATGGTGTGCCTCACTAACTGAAAAAGCTCTGAAAAATGAACCAGTGAACTGGCTTCTGTCTGCCAGAGATAGATGAAGTTACTGACTGGCATCACCAAATCAAATTATTGAGAGGCTCAGTGCTCCAGGAGTTTGATACTGGCAGTGCAACTATTCTGCAGAAAAGGGGCAGAGAGTTCCCCTTCCCTGGTAAGCCAGTGTGCTGCCAGCTGTGCCTTTGAAATGAGCAGCAGGCATTGGGTTGTTCTTGAGAACGCTTCTTGATCTTCTGGGTATATCTTGAAATTTAAATTAATTAAAAGCCCTTGTGAAGACTTTTTAGTAACTCCTACCATATATTTTCCCATGCTAATTGACTGATCTTTTACTGCTAATGTTAGTGACCAGAATACATAATTCTCAGCCCATGTATATGGAAGACTCCTGTGATATTTGGATAAATCACATCTCCTCAGGCACATAACAAACGGGAGTCCTGTTCCCTGGGGCTGGGCATGCTGTGCTTAGCTAATCCACCAGCTCTGGCAAAACTGTTCTTGCTAAGTGCTCACTGCTCCAGAAATCTCACCCCACAGCTCTGAATGTTGAGAAGGTCCAAATGACATTAAGGTGGCTTGGGACATGCAGATCTTCTTTTGTTTGTGTGCAGGACCTTCATCTGAGAATTTAATTTCTTCTCTCATTCCCTTCCCTTTCCTGTGTTACAGATTGATGAAATTGAGGCCTTCCATTCATTTTTTGTGCTTTATAACTTTTCATTTAACATGTAAAAGCCACAAGGAAAGTAGTTTCCCAATAAGTTTGACTTTTCTGAACTTTCTATTAAATAGTATGAGCTGATGTCTTTTAAATACTATCAAATTAAATTTTGTATTGAAAAAGAATGAATAAATTTAATCTTCAGGTAGATTCAGAATTGCATTTTGTCCTGAATAGATGAGAGAAAAAAAGCCAAAATGCTTTTTCCATGTATGACTGAAGTTTTCACCACTTTGGAAAATTAGGAGACTGGCTATTATAAGCACATCTATAATGAATATACTTCTCTTGTGGTTATTATAAGTCAGGAGGAATCAAAATTGAATTGAGAAGCTTTAATTTTACTAGAAGCTCTTAGAACATCAAAGAATCACAACAATTCAATTAGAAAATCATAACAAGTCCAGGTCTGCAATTGGTTTAATCAGTGTAAATTTTATCAGTCTTTCCAACAATACTGAATGTTCCCACAGAGACTAAAGTCAGCATCTCAAAGCATTTACTTTTTTCTGTGCATATGCATAGAATCATGACATATTTAAGAGAATGAAGTTTACATTTTCCTTCAGGATTAATAAATTTGTATTGCTGTGGACTAAGAATCAGAGTGGGTACCAGAGGGAAGATGCTGTGTATAGCCTGCTGCCAGTAGGGCTCTCTGCAGCATGCCTGCAATCAGGAGATGCTGTGGCCTTGGAACATAGAGCAACACAGCTAAAATGAAACCCCAGGACCTTAAATTCTCTCTTGTCATTCACCAGGAAGCATTGCAGCCATTAGAGAGTTCCTGAACTTCAGGCACCATTTGAGGGGTGTACCACACTTCTGAGATGCAATGACTTCATACTAGAGCTTCAGCTCCTGAGCGTTAGGAAAGTCAGGACCCAGTGATCATTTTGTATCAAGCTCTACAGTTAGAAGTGCTGTTTGTGCACATAAAACTTTCAGCTGTTTACTCATCCTCTCACCAATACTCATCTTAGTATTGGAAATCCAGCCAGAATGACCTGGGTCTGACCTTGGGCACGACAGCATTGTCATCAGGTAATGGAAACATTGGAAGAAGCTAGAGGTCTAGTTCTTTTTGTCTTGGGTTGCTCTCCTCCATTTGGCTTTCTTGGGGCAGGTGAGCATAGCCCCAAATTCACTCCACCCCATGTCCCTCCACCTTCTTGCCTTAGAAGGGAGCTTGAGGAGAAAAGGAAAAAAAAAAAAAGAAGGGAAGGAGACAGGACTTAAGAGAGGACATTATCTCCCAAAGGCAGCTGATCACACACTTGTTTTGCATGGAGAGATTCTAGTGACAGGTTTGTTATGCTGGCTTACTATTCCGGTTTAAAGTTATGAATATTAATATAGCAAAGTTATAATTACTTCTATTTTTAATTTATCTAGGAAAGATGATGCACACACAGTGTTTTAGATGTTAATTGTTTTTTACCGACAGATTGTTACAAGCAAAAGCAGAAATTTGGGTGATTATGGATACGAAAGGAAATTAACATTGAACATCCGTTCAGTGGGAGTTAATGATTCTGGAGAATTCACATGCCAAGCAGAAAACCCTTTTGGAAAAACCAATGCCACAGTAACCTTGAAAGCTCTAGGTAAATACTTCTTATAGAAATCTTAACATTTCTAAGAGCAGGAGATGAAAAGTGGGAACACTGGGGAGTCTTCCCTTCCTTCTCTCTCCTTTTCCCAAACCTCAGTGAGTTAAGTTGGTTTTCTGTAAAGGTTATTGCTGACTGGTGCAATATGGGATGGCTCAGGAAGTTGTGGTGTGTATGACTGCTTTAATTTCTATAACCCTTCACTTGTTATTGGAAAGTGATACTAGAACAACCATCTTGGCAGTGTTTGTGACCCTCTGACTTGTCTCATCCTTCCTGGTTTAATCTAAAATTTAAACCAGTTTTAACAAAGCAACTAATTTACCTGCTCCTGATACTGTCCCTATGCCCAAGTAATTTGGCAGCAAAAGTGCAAAGCACATCTTCAGTACCTGCCTTCCAAGATGGGGAATCTCACTGACATGTCAATGTTTTTTATGTAGAATCTGTATTTATACCTCTATATAAAATAATGCTGTGAGCAACATTGTGGTGCACAAAGACAGCAAGAATTTTTTCCGGAGGTCATCCTCTTGTTAAACCCACTATCCATCACTGCTACATGTTTTGGATTGTGTCCCTAAACAGTGAGCAAACTCCTTTCCTCCTCTTGTTCAATAACAGATGTGCTTAGAGTCTGCTATATATTAACTTGGGTGACACACAGTGCCTTTTGAATTTTCAAGCTGCTGAAACCTGCTCATTTGATAAATTGAGTACAATTAAGGACATATTGATATAGATAATAAGATCATTCTGGTCTGTGTAGTTGCTACAACTGTTTCAGTTCCATTCAAGGGTGTAGTAACTAAGGGAAGTGTTGCCCTGGATTCTTTTTTTTCCTTTTCAAATCCGTTTTTCTGTTGCACAGACATGCACTCCAGCCACACTGCTTGTTTTGCTTTCCCTAGTAACGTAAAGAAAACAGAAGTGTTTGACCTGTGTGGGTCAGATCTTCAGCAAACAGGCAGAAGTTTGCATGCCCTTAACCTTGCTGTGCCAATTGAGGGGGTAGGGCTCACAATGAAAGGGATGTTTTCCTCCTTTTTTCACAGGAGAGACTGCATTCATATGTAAAAGAGTGAAACAGTGTGAAGTATGAAAGAAAATCTTCTCCCCAAGGGGATCAGTATGAAAGCTTTTATTATAAGAGGAGGGAAGTTCTTCACTACAGAAATTCTTAGTACTACTACATATGCAAATGTAGCTTTAAAAAGGATTGACTTTGGAAAGTCTGGGGTTTAAAATAAAGCATGGCATTATAAAAAGTAGGAAATAAAATTTTTGTTCAGTAATATACAAAGTTTGTATTTAATAAAAATGTCAGAGAAAAGGTGGAATCTTTCCTTTCTGAGATAGTTTTCTCTCTCCACCCTCTCAAATTTAACTTAAATAATCTCCAACTTCTGGATACCTTTCACCATTTATTGTCAAACTGACTATATTTACCTGAAGTGTGCCAGCTCCCAAGGTCCTGGGAAGTGGTGTATGGTGTGTACATAGAGAGAAATCTGGGATCGCAATAGATGCTAAATCACTGTGGCTTTGACATTAGCCAAAAGTTTTACAAGAAATAATGTGTATTTTTTGTAAAATTCCTAATTGCTTTTTCTAACAGGTAATTTTTTAAGTCTAGAAGGTGCTAGAACTTCATTACAGGCACTGATATCATTATAATAAAATTTTATTTGAAGGGAGTTGGGTCTGATTTAGAAAAAAGCTGGCATAGGTAATCCTGTGTTAATACAGAGAACTGAAAAAATCACTGCAAAGGAACTGCAAACCTTCAGTTGCCAGATTTGAAATATTTTCTTCTTTTCTGATGGTGGAGACCATTTTAGAGCATACCTGCCTGCTGTGAATTTACTTCATCCTTTCTTCTTCAAACATCTGTCAAGCACTCTGGCAGATCCATATGCTTTCACCAAGCCCTACTGGCTCTGGTTTTCCCGAGCTCGGGTGCCCAGCTGGCCACAGCAGTTTGATTACTAGAAAGTGGGAAGAAGCAGGGATCTGAGATTGACTTTAGGTCTAAATTCAAGCTCTCAGTAAATGTGTTTCCTTGTAATTGCAATCTGCCTGTCAAACTGATGATTCCCATATGAATTTCTGTAATAGGACTGAAAAACTTGTCTTTTCAAAGTGAATCCTCAATGTGATGAGTTTATTAATGAAATTAAAACCACTACAGCAAGGATGTTGTTAGACTTGATATTTTGGAACGGAACTGTGTAGTGATAAATGATATCTGCCAAATGGAAGATTAAGACCCAGCAGCAGATGTACAGAAATGCCTTAGTTTAAGATGATTGGTATCCAGGCCTGTGGACTTAGCACATTTTTCTCTAATTACTGAAGCTTTTAATAGCTTCATTTATAATGTTCTTAATTATACTTGACAAAGAAACCTTTAATACTCTAGTATACTGTAATAAGTTATTTTAGTTTGCTTGTTTCATAACATTTCTCTCACACCAGAATGTTAGCAAGTCAAATTTTTTGAAAAATAGAAATACCTGAGTAGAATCAAACACATGCTTGCATCTTTAAAAATGCATTAGAAGGCATTTGTCACCAGAAGATGGAATTATTTGTGCTAAGGTACTCAAGGCTGCTTTAAGTTCTGTGCCTCATGCTATCCGTAGCTAGTAGTGTTGGTTTTGGCAGGTGAGGGTTTAAGTACTACTTTGCAGATAAAGTCTCCTGTTTCACACTTGGATGTTTGATCACTGGTCTTGAGGTCATCTGAGTGTGGTTAGAGTACTCACAAAATTCTAAATGACCCTGAAATTGTTTTTCTTTTCCTCTTACAACTGTCAGCTAAAGGATTTGTCCGTTTGTTTGCAACAATGAATACCACAATAGATATAAATGCAGGACAAAATGGAAACTTAACAGTTGAATATGAGGCATATCCAAAACCAAAGGAAGAAGTCTGGATGTACATGAATGAAACATTACAGAATTCCTCAGACCATGATGTCAAGTTCAAGACCGTGGGCAATAACAGGTAATATGCATGGCTGTAGTGTCGATTTCACTCTGGAACAGCACACTAGAGTCTGCTCTGGAAAGAGGAAAGTGGAGATGGTGAGAAAATTGTGACTATAAAAGATGTAGCACGTGTGGCTTGCCACAGTAACTGGTACAGTCTGCCGACCTACATTTGGAATAGCATCGAGCTAACCGCACCATCTGAGAACCAACATGCTGTTTACTCACAACTCACCTACATTCCTGTCCAATAAGCAAAAAAGAGAATTAAGGTTGGTTATGTGCAGAAACTCCCTTCACTTCCACAGCAGAACCCAGTGCTCTGGAAAAAAGCTGATGCTTTTGTTTCTGCTGGGCGCTGTTCTCTCCTGATCCCCTGCCTTCTAAAACTCCAGCGAAGCACCTAGAACATGTGGCCTAGGTTGTGAATCTGTGTTCCTTCCTCAGTGTGAAGAGGAGCAGGTTTTGATGCATGCATGGTCTGAGCCTGAGGCTCAGCTGCCACCCAGGCACACATCTGGGTGTTAGAAGTGGCAAAACTTCTGGCTGTTGGAAGTGCAATGGCAATCATAGTGTAAGATAAGAGTGTTTGCAAGGATGATGTCTGCAGAAAATTCTCTCCTTATTTTCCATGCAGCAATTGCCTGTTCAGAGCAAGTTGTGTGTCTTAGTAATGCTTAAATTTTTTCTTTGCAGTTACACAAGTGAACTTCACCTTACACGACTAAAAGGAACAGAAGGAGGCATTTACACATTTTTTGTGTCCAACTCTGATGCCAGCTCCTCTGTAACATTTAATGTCTATGTGAAAAGTAAGTAAAGTGAACAGTCTGAAATATTTCATTATCATAGTCATTGTATTTTATACAACATAATGTATGCACAAGATGTCACAGTGTGGTTCAGCATATGAGAGGCTTTCTGAAGTGAAGCACATGCTGGAAAACTAAATGTCAAGATATAAAAGTGCAGAGTACTCACACAAATCCACCTACTATCCAGCATGACCTTATATTCTAGCAAATGTATTCCAGAGATTACCAGAGAGCAGCTAGGTTGTTTATACAGAAAAAAACCTGCAGCACCTGGAAACATGATCTCAAAAATAAGTATGTATCATAAACCTTCTATAATTTGAGGTGGAACACGATACACAGGGATTATAATTTGCATTTTTGGCAACCAAGTTAAGCTTTTAATTGTCCTTAATTTGTTTGAGTTGGATGCAGAGTTTGAAAGCTTGTCAGGAGAATTACTCACATTTAGATGCCTTCTGGCATCTAAATACTTCTGTATAATAGTATAAATCACCATTGTTTTAGAGAAATCTGCATAGCTTTACAAATGTGTTTGTTGTCATCTCTGGGACATGCTTATTAAGACCGAGCACTGGCCTCAGTTCCAAATAGCATTCTTCAAGACAAAAGCTAAACTTCAAAATTAATTCAATGAAACCTTCAGAACGCCCTGCTCTTAGCGGAGCCATCCTCTTAGAGCATTTCATGCGCTCAGCTGACAAATATTGGCTGCTGCTAAAGGCCAAGCTTAAGGAAAATTAAACCAAGAGAGACTTTGAGCCCAGCAAGAGGAACCATATCGAAAGCAAGTGAATGTCCTACAAATGCACTTTTCTGTTGCTGCTATGCTTTAGCAGCAATGTGTCCTTTTTCTGCCATAGTTTTATGCAGAGGATTGTCAAGACTTCCACAAATGCATCAAGTCCTTGCTGTTAATTTCTGAATTCTTCTTGTTTATCATTGAAGATCAACATTTGTAATATCTCTATTAGCAACGACATAGTTTGGATCTAGAAATGTCACTTGGGCTCCTTTCAGAACTTGGTATTTCTTTCTTCATCTATGAATGTTGACCCTTGCATTGTGCCTTCTATGTTTCCTAGATTGGGTTTCTGAGATAAGGGTACTGGTGATCACAGATGTCCTTTATCTCAGTGAGTGAGCGTGGGTCACAGTCATGAGGGATAATTCTAGTGTTTAAAAGATTAATGGAGCAAAATATTGAGCCAGAAGTTGTAATTTCTCTGAAAGAATGTGAGAAATTGCAGGTTGCCTATAGTCTGGGCACAAGAACTAAAAAACCACTATCTCAGACTTGGCATCATCAGGCGTCAGTTCTCAACGCAGATCTTCATGTTGCTGCTTTTGAGGCATGTGCTACTTAGTAAAAGCTGAAAATCCCTGTGGCTCATGGGTAGGAAACCAGACCAGGAAGGGAATAGAGACCAGAATGGACAAGGCAAGAGGGAGCATAGACACTTTTGTTCTTTTGAATGGCTTGTCCATACAACCATCAAGTCTGTTTGCTTCTTTCTTCAACTACTGGTCATGTAAATAGCAAGCTCAGGCTTGGGATGCCATGAGGACACTTAAGCAGTCTCACAGAGCTCATGCTCTCATGCACTATGGCCCTGGGTAGATTGCAGCCATGGCTGAAGCAATTGGATTTGATGCACTTAACTCAAAAAGTTTCTTTTGGCATTTTGACTAAGCTCCTGTAAACATTTATTTCATTTTGAAAAAGAGAGATTAAAAGATTGGTCTTTCTAGAGGTTGTTTTTAACAACAACAGCCCCTACAAAAGGGGTTCTCACGGGCTTGTAAAATGCTAATCATTTAGCTGTGAAACACACAAACTGCATGACAATATACCATATTATTTGGCATAGCAGAGTGACTGCCAAAGGTGAGTCGTGTGTGGGTGGGTCAGATCCTGATCTAATGGTGTGTCCTCATCTAACATTGTTGTCAGGGATTTTTCATAAATTGCTTAGATATAGCTCATGATGTTTACATGTCTGGCTTGGGCATGTAATCAGCAGAAAATAACCAAACAGGTAAAACAGATTCATAATCAGGAGAATGTCTTCATGTAAACAAATAACGATGCTGAAGCATTTCCTAAAAGGCATGAAAAACCCAGTGCAGAAGTACTTGGCTTGGATTTAAACATATTTAGCAATTGCATATGCTAATCTGAAACAATACTAAATTGCTTTTAAAATAGTGTAGTAATTAATAATAAATGTATAGAGGTAAGCAGATCTAAAATTAGGAGTCAGAAAGAAAATTATAGCTTGACAAGCAGCATACTGTATTCAATTACAATTAAGAAACTGTAGAAATCTCCAGAGTGGCAAGGTATGGTATCTAGCAATTAGCAGAGGGATCTTCCAACTAGTAACTGAATTTAGTGCAAAATAATATCTCAGCTTAATTATAGTCAACAAAACATTATCTATGCAGTTAGGGCTCCTGCTGCAAAGAGAAAACTGGTCATGGTATTATAGATGCCATGAAGACATGCTCAGTTGTTTTCTTGTCATTGAGCTATGCAGTGAACAATGAGGAATCACCATGATATTGTGAAAAGATTTGTTACAATCGAGAAAATGTAGCTCCAGCAGAAAAAAACCTCTCTTTTTGTCTGGGATGACTGACAATACCTATTAAGTGGTACTTTGTAGACATTTACTTCATTAACAATGAAGGAAGGGAAACTGGCAATAGAAAGCAATTGAATGCAGAATTCCATTATACAGAGCATTGAAATAAAATAGGAGTGACCTCTTATAAGTAGATTGATATATTCAGAATCAACATCAGTAAAAGTTGAAAAGCAATTAATAAACTTAGTGAAATTAGAAGTTTAAGACATTTAATGTGTTATTAGAGAAGACAATATGTATATATGCTGAGCAATGTAATAAAATGTTAAATATTTAAGGGGTTAAAGTCAGAACAGTTAGCAACATCTAGTCATTAGGAGTCTGATAGCAGGAGTGGTAGTTAGGCAGTGCAAGTCATAAAATCTTAGCACAGTAAAATCCCTTTTACAAGGAAGATGTGTGGTGACAGCTTGGCATCTGTTTGCAAAAGCCAGCCCATCTTTGCTCCAGCATCCCCTGAAGTGCCTACACTGGTGGTTGAGGAAGGCGTTCTGGCTGCCAGAAAGGAGTGCAGCTGCTGAGATGCATGGCCTGAGTTGGCAAAGGAGCAGCCAGTGGGGATTGCAGTAGCAGCTGTCTCAGTCCCCTTGAGTACTGGTGCAAGGGGCTCTTTACTGCCTCAAGTGAAATGCATCCCTTAATATTTCTGAGCCAGGGAGGCTTGGGAGCCCTCAGTGCTGGTGGGGAGAGGCTGATCATGCTAGTTGCCACATCAAAATGCTTCACTAGGTACATGACAGGCAGAACTGATCTTAGGTCAGCACTTCTCAGAGGCTGCTGCTGCTCAGCTTCCTGTAGTACCAAGGCTGGACCCCTCTGTCTGGTCTGCATAGCCTCTCATCTCCTCACTCTTGCAGGATGAGTCCATGTGGACTGTGGCCACATAGACAGGCTTTTATTGCACTAGGTTTTACAGTGGAAAGAGCCTAACTAATATGGGCATTTTAGTTTCCCTCACTCAGCTTCAGGTGTTACATGCAGACCAACTCTGGCACAGTATTTTTTCCAGGGCTTAATGCACAGATGCCTCTTATATTTGACTTCTCAGTTCTCTCATTTCATGAGTTACATTGTGCTGTAATGTTGCCTAAACCACAGCATATATCTAAACAAATAGCACATGGGTTGTAGTTTAGCTAATTACAATTTCACAATCCAACCATTTTGACTGGAATATCAGAAATGTGAATTACATGTGTTATGTGAGCACTGAGGCTGGGTGAGATGCTGTGTGGTCTCAGAAAGTTCCTCACCAAATGAGTAATGCTGAAAATCAGTCTCAACATTTTGCAACAATGTTTGGTTCTTGGTGTTTTGCATAAAACACAACATGCGGATTTAGAAATGAAAGAACATTCGGTTCCTGTAACATGAGTCACGAGGAGGTGGTATGTGATTGAGAATATACGTGTGCTTTGTTGACTCCAATTTAATCAGAGAGTAGAATACTCATTAAAAACTAACACTGTGCAGTCTTCATACATTACTTTTATCTGAAATAAATCTATGTTTTCCCACTGCAGTCTGCACAGCTATACTACTTTCTAGAATTAGGAGTTCAGCTTACATTTCTGTAAAGCCATATTAACTGATAATAGGCTCTTAACTTGTATCTATTGGGTTAGTGGAATCATTGCAATGTGGTCTTTCATAGTTTCTTTAGTTCACTTCTGTTTAGGTGATTTTGCAAGGAAGCTAAGGTTGTTAAGGGAAGTAAGGTCACTAATTGCAGTTGCATCAGGGAAAAAACCTTTACTGTGTTGGTGGTACTCTTGGCTGAAGCCTATGACATTGGACTACTGACTCTGAAGTCCAAGTGACTGCACTGGTTTCCTGCCATACTTGAAACAGGAGCTCCTAAACCAACTGCAGGACTAACTCCTGTGCAGGATGTAACAGAAGGCATTGATTGGATTAATTGCTTTCTAAACTACCAGAGCAATCACCAATTCTCATTTGGAAAGCTAATACATTCAGCCAAGTGTTGGCTTCCTCTACCTGCAATGTTCCAGAGAATCAGGCAGTTGGGCAGTTCAGTATGTTAGAGGGGTGCATGTCCTCTGTCAGGAGGTCTGCATGGTTGCCTTGCATTGTAGTTCCTTTCCTGGATGCAGTGGTAATACTGAATACACAGCATAGATTCAAGAGGGATTGACAGATTTAGTAGGCTTTTAACTGGGAAGAAACTGTCCTTTCTACAGATGGGTAAAGTCATGGTGTGCAGAAATGGGAACTTTACTGTTGTTCCAAGCATACACTTCTTTGGGTTGTTTAAGCTCTTGGGTTTGATGGTCTAGGATTTTTTATCAAATCAAATACTATGGGGAGATGAGGCATTCTTCTAATGTCCAGCCCAAGCATTCAGTGTAAGAACTAATATTTTCACAGAGGTTAGATTTTTGCAGGTCAGACCCAGACATCCTTGACAATAAGAAGGTCTTGCTCACCTGAGTGATTCCATGGATTATGAGGCTCACAGGCTGCTGGTGTGACTAGTGGATGACTATTGTTTTTCTTTATTGCAGCAAAACCTGAGATTCTCACTCTGGATATACTTAGCAATGGTGTTCTCCAGTGTGTAGCAGCTGGATTCCCAGCCCCTACCATATACTGGTATTTTTGCCCAGGAACTGAGCAAAGGTAAGTTAAGTAAACAAGAGTCTCCAAAGGTTGTTTTAGGTGCAACACATCCAATTACTAATTACAAATTAAGAACATGGAATGACTTGGTAATAGTTACATTCAAATGTTGTATTGTGGTTCTCATCCCTTTTGGCATTGCAGTATTTGCAGTATATTGTGAGAAGGCAGGAATACATTTAATTTTCTCCTTTATATTCTGTCCTTGAAAGGGGAATAACCAACACTTTATGCTGTGCAAAGTAAAAGCCAAAGTTTCTGCTGCAAGCTAGCTATGGCTTTTATCAGCTTGGCCCCAAATGACACCTGTTCTATATGCAATTTCACAGAATGGCAAACACAGAATCGCTCACAAATATGGCTGTTATAATTTGTTTTATTGTGTAATTAAGTAATTTCTCCAGACATAATGTAATTAGATTTCTGTTCACATGAAACATATGACAAGTAAACAAGTACAGTGTTGTTATGAAAGAAGTTGTTCTTAAGACCAGGTGTTTATAAGAAGATTGTAGAGTTTCACTGTAAAATGAGTGAGCATTTGTGAAGCAAGTTTTAAGGTTTTGCTTGACTTCCCCCATGATTATAGATACCATACTAGCAAGTAACGCGTCTCCTTCCCACCACTGTAATTTGTTTTATGTCTAAAATAATTGTTATTCCCTTAATAGTTTAAAATAGTACCTTTTTAAAAGGTACTATTTTAAATGTGTGCTCATGTAGTAAATACGTGACATATGAAGAAGAAGCAACATCTTGAGAGAAAAGAACTGGCTATTTTCTGCCTGCATATAAGTTTAATGGAGTTTGTGTATATCATGGACTTCTCTTGTGCTGTAATAAGATGATGCTTGGGGAACATTTTCAGAAGTGTGTAATAGACCACAACTGCTTGACAATGAAATTGAAAATGTATGTCTTATGGTATAAAACCCATAGAGAAGTTACAGACTTAGGTATGTCTCACCAAAAGACATGGTCTCCAGCAAAAACCCGAGATTCTCACTCATCATGGTCTCCAGTTGGGCCAGGCTAAGCGTATGTATCCATTTCTCCCACTACATAAAAGACTATGAGACACCATGAGTAGGCTGTTTCAGGGTTAAGATTTTCAGCTGAATCCATTTGTTGACCAGAGTTGTTCAATTGTCTGTGGGTCTGGCATTTCAGGTAGCAATCTGTGGCAGGTAACTGTCAGTATTGTTTCTCCAGGTGTTTTGATTCACCAACAATATCCCCCATGGATGTCAAAATTGGTTACACAAATTCATCATCACCGTCATTTGAACGAATCCTGGTTGAAAGCACCATTAATGCCAGCATGTTCAGGAGCACCGGCACCGTGTGCTGTGAGGCCTCCAGCAACGGGGACAGGAGCTCTGCTTTCTTCAACTTTGCTATTAAAGGTAATGGCCACAAAACATTGGTAGTGTGCGGCTCTTTATGAAAAAGGATTTTAAGTGGTTTAACTGTAAGAAGGTTCACAGTACTGTGCACATGATAACGTAGTATGTTGCATGTTCTGTCTGTCAAAGTCTTGCTTTAATTTTTCAATGACTATTTTAGTACTGTCTTTTTATGGCACCTGTTCTGCAGTGCAGTAGGTAGGTGGGTTTCTTCTGTCTTTGCAGCACAGAGGAAAACCACCTACAGCATTGCCCTGGCTTTTCCCCTCTCTCTCCCTTCTGTTTTCTTGTTTTTCTGCTTTGACTATTTAGGCCATCATTTCTTTTTTCAAAGAAAGATTGCACTTTATTTTAGGTTTTTACAATGTCTCAGGAAAAATGCAGTCCCCAAGTTGCCTGGAGCCTAAGTGTCCTGCTGCTATAAAAGAAGTAACAACAACATACTGCAAAAGGGCTTATGAGTTTTGTAGTGGTATTTGTAGGTTTGTGGGGGAGAAGAAAAACCCACTAGAACATAGATGATTTGAAATGTGTTTGTAAAGCTGTGCTCTTCTTTGCAAAACCAAATGTTCTGCTTCTTTTGTTTTTTCTGTTACACCCAGATATAACATACAAACAAATACGCCAGATTTGGGGTAGATGGATTGTAGTAGAATGGTATTTCTTTGCTACTTGCCACAACCTCTCCTTGTAAAGGGTGTGCTGTAGTGATCATATTTAGGTGGGGGACAAAGGGGAAGAAAAGAATTTGGGACTTCAGATAAAAGCTTCTTTCTTTAACCTAACTTGACTGAGATCATGCAAACCCCTTGCATTTACTGTTCTGTGTGCCAAACCTCCTGAATTAATGAAGCTGAGACTCCAAAGGCATCAAACTGCATGGTTTCTGTGCCAGGTCCATCTCCCACAGGTCATTCAGGAAGGACATTCTGATACACCTGGAGCACATCTAGGAAAGTCAAAATCCCAAACTGTATTTCACAAAGAAGAGACAAGGAAAGGTTTTCACTTGCATCTTTTTAATTTAGCTTTTCTTGTTCAGTATTTTTAGGAGAATTTTCTGTTTCTTTTCAGAGCAAATCCGTACACATACCCTTTTCACCCCTTTACTAACTGCATTTGGAGTTGCTGCAGGACTGATGTGCATCATAGTCATGATCCTGGTGTACATATATTTGCAGGTAAAATCAGAAGCCCCTTTGCCTGAATTAAAAAAGTGTTGTAGCTACTTGTTGAGTCTTCATTAGTAACAGCCATTCTCTTTCTTTTCCAGAAACCCAAGTACGAAGTTCAGTGGAAAGTTGTTGAAGAAATAAATGGAAACAACTATGTTTACATAGATCCAACACAACTTCCTTATGATCACAAATGGGAATTTCCTAGAAACCGTTTGAGTTTTGGTTAGTTTAGATTTATTTAACTTCATCTACAAGGTGGAACCTTCAGGTCTCATGTGAGACTTTGGTCAAACACAGTGGGGTTTTGTCACAAAGTTGTTGCACAATAATGCAGATATTGATAACTGCTTATTCTTTCCTTGGGACAAAAGGCAAGCAGGCGTGTCTGCAATAGCTACCTTAATATAATAAAGTAAAATATTGAGCCCTACAGGAAGAAGTACTCAAAGTCCTTACAGTATTTTGTTTGCTTTATTAGGTAAAACCCTTGGCGCTGGAGCTTTTGGGAAAGTTGTTGAAGCCACTGCTTATGGTTTATTCAAGTCTGATGCTGCTATGACAGTAGCAGTAAAGATGTTGAAAAGTAAGTTGCTTTAGTATACTATGCTGTGTTTTCTCTCTTCCACCTGGTTGGTGTGTTACATGCTGAATTCTGTGCTTCGCCTTGCAGCAAGTGCCCATTTAACGGAGAGAGAAGCCTTGATGTCAGAGCTCAAAGTGCTGAGTTACCTTGGAAACCACATTAATATTGTGAATCTGCTTGGAGCTTGCACTATTGGAGGTGGGGTTATCTGCAGATTATTGATTATTTCTGTCCTTTTTTAATTGCCAGGAGGATGAACTTTGTGAGGAAGAATTCAAGGTGCAACTCTTAAGTGTAGAAATGATAAATTTCATCCTAAAATCTTACATTTCATGCTTAGACAAGTTGCAGATTATAATGATTATCACCTATCATTTACTGAATCTAGATTTTAGGCTCAACTACTACTGTAAAAACAGCAGTAAGACCAGTGTAGCTGCAGCTAAAGAGGAAGGTTGCTTTTATTCTCTTTCATGTGAACCATTGGGTGCATTCTTCTTGAGAGATAACAAAATGAATGGTATAAATTTTTACCTGCACCACACTGTTCCTCATTAATGAGAACTGGTTCCTTATTGGTATTCAAGGTGAAGTCAACAGGCTTGTCTTGTCTAGTCTTCCAGCCTTCTGTTTAAACTGCAAATGTATCTGTTAAGGCAGCATTAAAAGTACAAATTCTAAGCAGCAGAAAGTTGAGAAAAGTAATTTGCGAAAGAATGTATTGCACAACCATAATGTTTCATATTTAGTATTAACTTCATAAGTTTGTTTTCCTGCACAATAAAACTACAAAACTTACAGCTACAAAACCTTCTGAAGTGTCAATAGAGAATGATAAAAAATGTGTGGTTTTAATTTGTATACATTTTAATATGAAAGATGGTATTGCTTCTTACACATTTTTCAAAGAAAAGGAACCTGTGAAAATTCATATAGAGGAGCAAAACATTTCTTACAATTAATTATTTAAAAATAGGATGAAACAATTTTGTTTAAGCATCCAACTAAGTTGACTCACTGGCCCGAATGCATGTCTCTCTCAGTGGAGAAAAATGTGGTGTCTGTAAGAAATCACACCACAAACATTTCTTTTGCTATTGTGAAAGCTATAATTTTGAACTGCAGAAAAATGGAAATAAACCAGTGGGGTTAGGAAATAATGGTGCAGAGTAAACTTAGAGATGAAATAGCACACAGTGTAATTATATATTCAATGTCTGTAGCTGGAGTCATTCACTCAAAAGACATATACTTGATCTATAAATATCCATGCTGAAGATGACTTGATTCCTTTTCTGATTTCATTTTAATATTCTAAAACCTTGTGCAATGTAGTTTTCTGTTGCAGTGGGCTGTTCTGTTTGAATGATTTTTCCTATTATACTGCAGAATATAACACTACATCATTTCCAAAACATTACTGAAGGAGTGTGAAGCTCTACTGTAAACAGAAGTGAATCAAAAGGATTAATGTTTGAAGCTTGAGTTACTCTTAATGTTTGGAACAAATAACTTCCTTCAGGAAGCAAGCAAAATCAAACAGATGTGTCTGGCCAGAAACATTATCACATGAAAAAAGAGAAAAAGACTTATTTGTTGAATTTTTATACAATGCAATGCAATTGAGGGGCAGAACGTTAATTGGGACACATCTTTATCTGGACCATAGTTGTTCATCTGTGAAAGGGAAGATGCTGGGTTACTTTCCTGTAACTTTTCAAGTCTAGACAGTGCTAGACAGTGTGATTTTTTAATAGTCCAGTCTGTGTGCTTCACTGAATGCTAGCTTTATGTAAGGTTTTCTGCTCTAAAAGCAATACTCACCAGCTTTCTAAACCTTACATGCATCTACAGGTCCCACTCTGGTCATTACAGAATATTGCTGTTATGGTGATCTTTTAAATTTTCTGAGACGGAAACGAGATTCATTTATTTGTCCAAAACACGAAGAACATGCAGATGCAGCTGTTTATGAGAACCTTTTGCATCAGTCAGAGCCTGCAGCGTAAGTATGACCTGCTGAAATGTACTTGCATTTTTAGATGATTGGGAAGGAGGAAAAATCAAAGTTTATTAGGGATAAGAGGTGTGGAGAAACATTTAATGCAGAAGGCTTTGAAGATTCTCTGCTGCACAAGAAAACAATTTAATTAAGAGGCTATTTGTTCAGGGGGTGGTTTATTTGAACAGTGTCATTATATACAGAGTGGATTGTATGCGCCCTTTGTTTCTCTTCTTTATCAGATTTTCTGCAGTTATTTCATGCACCTCCTTGGCTCCAATTTTTTTGTGTTTACTATTATTAAACTTTGGTAATGCTTATTTGTTAGCTTAAATGGTAGTTTCCCCAGTGTCAGGCCGTTAGTACCCTGAGTTCTCCCAAATTCCTGCCTTCATAAATGACTTTTTACAAAATGAAACCAGGGTCTTAAAATGTCAGCAGCAGGCTGCCACTGACAGTTCACTGCATTTTGTGGTGAAACAACCTATGTCATGGCTGAGATTAAATTTGTACTTAATTTGTCTTTATATTTTTAACTGCTGTGTTTTATATACCATCCCAGAGTTCTTTCCAAGGGTGTTTCCAAGCAGATTTCCTTCCATTTGCAAAGTGAGAGACAGCTTACCAAAACCTAGGGCCTATTAAAATACCTTCTCATTCTAAATTTTAGTCGTTTTATTGCCTCACTGGGCCTATTACTTTGTGTTGGCAGTCACGAAAGAAGCAGGCAGACCTAAGGAGTTGGAAGAATTCTTTATCCCAGCAAGGCCTAGTACTGGTGAAACTGTTTGTGCCATGGCAATGAATGGGTAGCTGGAGATGCCCCAGAGAGGTTGGGACCACTGGGGTGATGAACATAAAGGCTGTGATTTGCCATTGCAGGTGTTTGCCCCTCCAAATTTGCCATTGCCCTCTGTTCAGTGAAGGGATCTTGCTGCTTAAGCATATTGAGTTATTGTTAATTGAGTTTACAAACTGCAAATTGTAAATTGACTTATTTACTAACAGCAGAGTATTTACAAAATTCTCATCTTAGTATTTTCTGCTGCTGAATATGTCAGATATATTTCCGGTGGTAACAAAAGCTATTGGTGATCTCATTGCTCCTTCCCATGTTAGCTCTGTGGCTGCATTTGTTGTTCTTAAACTAAGCAGATGTTTCAGGCTAAGGGAGTATATGAATTCTAATGGTAATGAAGTGAAAAATGCCAAAGTACATCCATCATTTCTAAAGGTGCCTAACTGTATAAACCATGTAGTATGAAAATCTGAATACATTTGAATTATATATAGCAATAAGAAAATTTAAACTTAAAAGAATCTGGCAGATGGCTGTCCCAAGCCTCAACTGATTTTTTGAAATGCATATGAATCCCCTATGGAACTTGGGAATTTCTGAATTTAACATTTTTTGCCATTTGTCTTCTGAATTTCAATTGCCAATTGAGCTGCTGAAATAGTCTGGTAGAAGTTGGCCTAAGCAGAAAAAGAAAGCGCTAGCAGATCCTGTGAAATATCTGGATGTTAATTTATAGAGAATGAAGTCTGTATAAACAGTATTTATGTGAATGGTTTTGTTTGCTCACCTGAGCCAACTCGAAACTTTGAGTTGTACCATTAACTGTACCAACAAACCTTTCTTTCTGTGCAAGCATTTCCTCATTTTTTTCAGACACCCATGAATTTCCAGTCAACTGATCATCTGTAAAGCAATTATTCAGAACGTTGGCCTGATGTTGACTTTTTGTTTGGATAGCTTTTGAGACCTTTTTCAGTAAACTAGGTTTCTTTTGATTTGCTGCCTCTACAGTGATGTTGCCAATGAGTACATGGACATGAAACCAGGAGTGTCATATGCAGTCCCACCAAAGGCTGACAAAAAACGACCTGTGAAGTCTGGTGAGTTCAGTGACAAGGAATTCTGTTTGCTGATGGGAGTGCAGGAAAACAGGCTTTATGGATTTGTTCAGTTTTAGCATATTTGTCTTTTATGAACAAGGATACTTAAAACTCAGTAATTGATGTGAGAAGGCTTGAAAAATAACAATATGCTGTAATTTTAATTTCTTCACACTTAAATGGAGTATCAGGATTATTTTTTACTTTTTGGTGATGGGCTATTCATGTGATTCTAGACTGGTACTTACTAAAATTGCTGTATTGTTTAATGTCAAAACAACTCTGCATGATTACACTTACTTAACTCAAAAGCTGTTGTTTACATTTTGTAGGATCCTACACTGATCAGGATGTTGCCCTTTCTATGCCAGAAGATGATGAACTTGCTTTAGATGTAGAAGATCTGCTAAGCTTTTCTTACCAGGTGGCAAAGGGCATGAGCTTCCTTGCCTCCAAAAACGTAAGTTAAGAATTTTTCAGAGATGGACAGAATCTGTAGATGTTTTGTCACTTTCAGTGTTTTAATGTGATCTGTGTATTTAAATGCTGAATATTTCAGTGTTCTTTTCACCAAGCACTGCAAACTGATAGGCTCCCTCCCATACCTGAAACTTTACATGGTGCTAGAGTTGTATACTGTGCTTACTGGCCAAAAGTGATGTTTTATATCCCCTAAGACAGAAGTCAGTGCAAAGCAGTGTTATTGCATATCCACTGCTGAGGGTAGTTGAATCAGTGCAAAGGTATCTATTTGCATGAGTTTTAAAAAATACTGCACTTGTTACTTCTCTCATGCAGAATACTGCCTTAAACAGGGGAGATATCACATTGTGTGCTCTTTTTTGTAAGCATGACTTAATTCACAGAAAATGTCTTAATTTTTAATTTTCTGAAAAGATCAGATCAGCTGAGAGACCCACAAAAAATCTTCATTGGCTACACTGAATAGACATTCCTCTGGGTTTCAGAGGAGAGGTATCGTATAACAGAAGGGGATTTATAAAGAAGCCTTAAGCACAGCATAATTAGTATCTTCCTAGGGTTTTTCTTACATTTTATTGCAAAAATGCCATTTAACATGCAAGCATTGTAACTAATGCAGTTACTATGGGTGCACCTTAAATAAAGTGTAAAACCAAACTTAGGCAATTCAAGGAAAGGAAGACAACCCTGGAGTCCTGTGTTACTATTGGGAAATCTGACTTGAACTCTTCTCTGAGGAAAGTGCACATTAAAACTTGTTTTTGCACTTGTGTTTTTTCTCCCACTGTTCTTTCTTCCAAAACAAAGCATAAGCCGTTAATTTTTCATTTATCAACACATTCAAAACAGGCCTGACATGCAAACATACCATATTACAGATGATACACAGATTCACCACACTCCTGCATCCTTCACTGTTGAGGACATGCAGTGCTTAGAGAGACATTCTTTATTTCTTTTGTTTTCCTAAAGAGTAGCCCCTGGATCCACTATGTATTATTGTTGGTGACTTTTTATTTATAGTCCTTCCATTTTTACAGACACAGTGACATTAAATAGCAAAGGCAATAAAGAATGTAAAATCACCTCGCCTTGAGGATGGGAAGTAATGCGCATTATTGCTTTGGCAGGGCCAAGTTAACACCTATATCACAGAGTTAAACTGCAAGTGCACTAATATGTTACTGGTCCTCTTCAGTTGTTGTATACTTACACTCTTGTGGCTCCAGCAGTTAAATTAGTTAATGCAGACTGCCATGGGTGAGCTGGTAGATAGATTCCCAAGGAGGCAAGGTGCCTCAGATTGCCTCACATCCCTGAGGCAGGAGGGTCCATGAAGACCAGCATGCAGCACACAGAATACCCAGCTGCTCTTGTACTACTTGTCAAGGCTGTACAGGAGTTGAGATAGGAGCTTGTTCTGGGAGGGCAGCTGCCTTAAGCACTCTGTGCCTTAATCACAAGCCAGAGCTTCCTCCCTTGGACAAAGTCTCTGTTCAATGCAAACTGCACTGATTCTGGAGGAACAAGGCAGAGCCATACTGACTCTTGGCTGTTCCTTCACCTTACTGCTTCAGTGCTGTATGACAGCTGTACATATGCCAAGTGAAGAATGCCTTGTATACAGAAGTGAATGAGAGTCTACCAAAAGAGTGGAACTACTGAAAATCATTCCTCCTATAAGCATGCTAAAGGGACAGACATTAAGTTACTTGTGCAATCTGCAGTTATTTTCTCAGCTTGATTTTCATGACTTTTGATATTTTAGGTCATTTTTTGGTTAGAAATTCCAAAAGTTCTGTATTCCAAGGAAAAAAGAAAAATTGCACTGTCTTCAGTTATTTTTAAACAGCTGTGGCCTGCATGCTAAATACCATCAGTAAAGCTGAAGCTTAATACTTTCCTTTCCAGATGAAAGAAGAAATCATTTTGTTAGAGAATCGCCTCCATTCTCTAACAAACACACATGAGCTCCACAGTTTTATACAAAGAAACACAGCTGCTGGGAAACTCAGGCACCCTTCTGGAACTGCAATTACCAACACATGCCCACTTCTAAAGTAAAAACTGGACTATAAGGTGGTTAGGTCACTGAATGCATGACCATACATTGAAAGATACTGGCATGTGAGAATTTCCACTATTTTAAAATACCTAAGTCTGCTTAAGCTCTTGTAGGTACTTAATAATTCAGCTTTCCAGATGATTATTTCTGTTATAGGATTCAGTTTCTGTGTTTGTGTGCTTTGAAGTTGTTAGCATAATTTCCCTGTTTTCAGATTTTCAGCACTTTTATATAAATGACAATAGCTACTTAATAGAATATTGGGACTATTTTGGAAACAAAACACATTTTCCCTCTACTTTGTCCTGTATTAGGAAACAAATGATGGTTTTGATAAATCAGAAAAAAGTACATAAAATTTTAGCTGAGGATGTGAAACACTGCAAAATTCAATGACTGCAACTGGTATTTTCTAAACTAAATGCATAGACAACCTTATTACTGTAGATTGATGTAATTCTTGTAAATATACAATATCAGAATGTTTACTCATCTGAGTAAGGTTATTAGCACATGGCTTCATTGTGATTTACAGCTTGCCTTAAAATGCATAATACAGTAAGTTACACAGCTAAGTAAACAGGTAACCAAGCCTGTTAGGGATATTATCAACTAGTTTTGTTTATTTGCCTTTATTTAGTGCATTCATAGGGATCTGGCCGCAAGAAATATTCTTCTAACTCATGGTCGAATTACTAAAATCTGTGACTTTGGCCTGGCAAGAGATATAAGGAATGACTCAAATTACGTGGTCAAAGGAAATGTAAGTATACATGATACTTAATGCACTTGTTTTAAGTTAAGCAAGTTCCTGTTGTCTTGATCTGCAAATAAAAGTCTTTTTTAGTTAGATGGAAATCTGGATTTTCCAGTTCTAGTGTGTATATATATATATATATATTGGCTAGGGGAGAAAATTTCTGACATAGATGTGTGTGCTGACAAAATCCTTGGTTTATACTTGTTATACTGGAAAATATGTGCTCATACCTGAATGTATATTGTAGTGGAAGAAATGTTTTTGCTGCACTAATATAATGTCCAGTCTTCTTACTATACATGAATATACTCTGTAAGTAATGCTGTATGCTCTGTAAGTAATTGCTGGTTTTGACATGGAAATACTTTAGTATCCCAGTCCTAAATTTTGGAATTATTTGGAAACATTTTCCCTGGGCATTGCACTATTTGTCCATTATTGAAATAGTTTATTTTAAAAATATCTAAATAATTAGGGTTTTATTTAGCTTATCCTTTTCTGTAAGGGAGCACTCAGACAATGAAAACTAAAGCATGAATTTACTGATTAGTGCATCAGTGGGAGGCAAAAACATCTTGGTTTTCTCTGATTCAATATAGATATCATAACCTTGTATGTGTAACAAAGACCACTTTAGTTTGCAGCTGTGGTTCAAATCCCGTAACAGGGTTGGAACAAGACACTATATTTTGATGAGAAAAGTTTAAAACCTCCCATGTAGAAGAGTACCGACCTCACAAGTACCTATTAAACCTCTGGAGGGGTACAAAGGCACTTTGAAGTGGTGCAGATTACCTTGGCAGCACTTGCGGTCCCCTTTAAAGTACCAGTGCAGTAAAAAGAGCCCTACTACAAAAGAAAATCGAGCTTCTCTGTGGTTAAGCTGGGGAAGTGTTTATGAAGTATAGGTATTTTGCATCTCAAACTGATTTATGCTGCCTGGCTTAATGTTTTAAATCTGTGTCAGATAGGTGCAGCCAGCTGCTGCTTGCACTGTTTCTCAAAGGAGAAGATCCCTGTTCAGCAAGGCAGCCCTTGTCCCCAGTTCAGCTGAGGGCTTCATGATCTTAATGATGAGGGGCTGGTCATTACTTAGAGGCTTGACAACGCATGATCTGAAGCTTAACCTGTCCTGGCCTTGGCAAGCTGTTAAAGGGAGAAAATCCCACACCTGAGCATCTCTCACCAAAGGGGTTTGCCACTCAGTTAACTTCAGTCAATCCATGGTACCTCAGGGATGACATAACTATTCTGCAGTGCTGTTACCCAGCAGGCCTTGATGTCTTAGATACCTACAGCATCCTTATTTTAGGCTGTGAGACAGACAGGTTTATTGGTTTTCTTCAAAACAACATCAGTACCAGCTATTGGTTGCCTAGAAGTTCATGTTAGGGAGCAATAGGAGCTGAAATAATTAATGAATGCTTGCTGTGACAAAATATTGAATAGCATTTAGTGTAACCAAGCTACTTTCAGGCTCAAGGTCAGATCAAGAGCTGACTGATCATAAAGAGTCCTGGGAGCAGGAAGTTTAGACCAGCAGCTTAGGAGGGAAGTGTGTGCAATTGTTTTATTTGTCTAGGTTATCCTTTAAATTTCCCAAGTTCATAGAATCACAGAATCATAGAATGATTTGGGTTGGAAGGACCTCTAAGATCATCTAGTCCAACCCCTCTGCCATGGGCAAGGACATCTTTCACTAGATCAGGTTGCTTAGAGTGCCATCCAATCTGACCTTGAACATCTCCAGTGTTGGAAATGTTGCCTCAATGAAGTATCCACAATCTCTCTGGATTACCTGTTCCAGAATCTCACCATGCTTATAATGTTCTTTTTCCTTGTTTCCAATCTAAATCCATTCCCTTTCAGTTTAAAACCACTTTTCCTTGTTCAGTCGTCACAGGCCCAGTAAAAAGTCTCTCTCCATCTTTTGTCGTAAGTCCTCTTTATACTGGTTGCAGTGAGGTCTCCCTTCTCTGCTCCAGACTGAGAAACCCCAGCTCTCTCAAACTTTTCTTCACATGAGATGTGTTCAAGCCCTCTGATCATTGGAAGAAAAAGGTCTGGTTTCTTCCAAAGCAGGAAGAGTGTTTAGGACAGAGGTCTGACCAGCTCCTACAATCAGACAAGGAAAGGGCAAACCAGGGAGAGGAAGGAAGCAAATGCAAAGGCTTCCTGTGTCCTTTCTTCTGCTCCAGTTAGCATTCATAAGGGATTTTTCTATACCCACACAAACTTATAAAAAATCACAGAATCATAGAATTGTTCAGGTGGTAAAAGACCTTTTAGATCATTCACTCCAACTGCTAAGCCCAGCACTACCAAGTCCCCTAAACCATTTCTCTAAGCCCCACATCTAACACATCTTTTAAATACGTCCAGGGATGGTGACTTATCACTTCCTCAGGCAGCCTGTTCCAGTACTTGACAGGCCTTTTGGGGAAGAATTTTTCCTAATATCCAATCCAAACCTCCCCTGGCACAATTCAAGGCCATTTTCTGTGGTCCTGTCACTTGTGTAGAAGAGACAGATCCCACCTTGTTACAGCCTCCTTTTGGGTAGCTGCAGAGAGCTTTGGGATAAATTACTCCAGATCCCTCAGCGGCTCCCTGTAGGGCTTTATGTTCCAGACTCTTCATTACCTTCATTGCCTTTCTTTGGAAACACTCCAGTACCTAAATGTCAATGTTGTAGTGAGGGGCTGAGAACTGGACACAGGATTTGAGGTGCAGCCTCACCAGTGCTGAGTACAAGGGGACAATCACTGCCCTGGTCCTGCTGGCCACACTATTGCTGACACAGGCCAGGGTGCCATTGGCCTTCTTGGCCACCTGGGCACTCAGTGGCTCATGTTCAGTCCCTGTCGCCAGTATCCACAGGTCCTTTTCTGCTGGACAATTTTCCAGCCACTCATCCTCCAGCCTGTAGCAAGGCATAGGCTTGTTGGGACCCAAGGGCAGGATCCACCTCTTGGCCTTTTTGCACCTCATACAGTTGGTTTGGCTCATCAATCCGGTTTGCCCAAATACCTCTGTAGAGCCTTCCTTCCCTCCAGCAGATCAACACTTCTGCCCAAAATATATATATTAATATATATTACTTTAATTTGAATTTTATTTTTTCTGCTGATAAGACTGAGGAGTTAATACAGATGTGTTGACTAAAGCCTTGAAGCATCTCAACCATGTGAATCTTATTTGTCTGCCTGTGCTAGCCAGTCCACCAAAGTAGACTTGGTTATGTGCTTAAGGAACCATGCCATGATAACTTACATGATTTTCCTCTGACTTCCTGATATAATTTATTAACTAGACAGAAGGAGTCAAACAGTATTCAGAAAGTCAGAGTGCAAGGAACAGTATTAGCTTGGTAGACCCACAGAAAGATGGATCACTAGCAATGCAGCACTTGGAGATTCTAAAATGCTAAAAGTTTCTTTTTTGGTTGGATGCTTCTAGATTTTAAAAATATTTAATGCACACAAAAACCAGAACAAGTTTATTTTACTTTGGTGAATCTTTATTCCTTATGTCTAATTTCTTATTTTTTTCCCTCTTCCCTGGAAAGGCTCGTCTTCCTGTGAAGTGGATGGCACCTGAAAGTATTTTCAATTGCGTCTACACCTTTGAGAGTGATGTCTGGTCTTATGGGATATTGCTTTGGGAGCTCTTTTCTTTAGGTAAGCTCCTTATGTGTACTTCATATCTGTTTCATCTTGGGGTTTACTGTGGATGCAGAAATCATGTTATTCACCTGCTCTCTCAACAGGAAGCAGCCCCTATCCAGGGATACCCGTGGACTCCAAGTTCTATAAAATGATCAAAGAGGGATACAGGATGTTCAGCCCTGAGTGTGCACCACCTGAAATGTAAGTGAGCAACCAGCACCTCCAATCATCCAAACATCAGTAAAGATGTGAAGGAAGGGAAGCTTCTGTTCTTTCAATAAGGCTCATTGCACTGTCCCATTGTCATTTTTTGAGGTTCTTTTCATGTTTTAAATAATTCATGTACTCTAACTAGTAGAATACATGCCTGTGTTGTTACAAGCAATGAAATACGCCTATGGCTTGTGCCATCTGATCACTTTGTCATGGCACCTGCTCTCTGTCAATAAATTATTGACAGATCACAGAACATAATTAAACATTTTTACTTCAGATAAAGTCAGTGATATGTATTACCAGACTGTACAGCATCTGCATTTGTGCTGTACTTCCTGACAGCAAGAGGACTGTCTACTGATCTTTATGAGACATTCCTAATTCACTATTTTGTAAATGGATTGGCATTTAACAAGCTGTCAAAGAACACTGTGTCCAGAGCCTCCCATTAGTGGTGAGCTCTCTGTTGTCACAAACACAGGTGTTAGCAGCACCATTCCTGTTCTTAAAGTCATTTAAAGATGCAACATTTTTGTTTCAAACAATGATGCAGGAGAAATAAGAACTAAGGATTTCTTTATGAGCAGTATTTAATTTTTGTATCTTTACAGGTATGACATAATGAAGAGTTGCTGGGATGCTGATCCCTTACAGAGACCCACATTTAAACAAATTGTACAGATGATAGAGCAGCAGCTTTCAGAAAATGCCCCCCGGGTAAGTTATGGATTAAGCAGTTTCAAGCAATATGTCATGCTGGAGCTGTGAGAAGCAAAGAGCCCAGGCACTGCATTTCTAGTATTGCTTATGTAGCTTTGCTGCATCAGTGTGGGTCATAGGAGTGATGTTTGGGCTATTCCATTAGACAGTATCTATCTAAGCCCATACCCAACACTTATTAGCTACTGAACATTTTTTGCATTACTGATGTTTCTCACTCACGATAGACCTGTCACAACAATTTTGATGTTACAAAATGCAATGGTACTGCACAAATTCATCTTATCCTAAACTATGAAAAATTCTGTTAATCTGAGAAACATCTCAGAAATAAAGCATAATTAGTTTTTATTAGGAAAGCCATTGGGTGAAAGGGTGGATGTTTTGGTGCTCTTCTGTATCTTTTCGCTTGCCTCGCCTAATACCATTTACATAACCTTGGAGGTACGTTGTGACAAACTGCATGTGCTTCTCTTTCAAACATTCCATAGTGAAAGCTTATTCTGAGCAGGCAACTGGAAAAAACTGTCAAAAGAAAAACTGGAGGCACATCCTAAACTTGGTTTTTCTCTCTCCATAACTTTGTGTGTTACTAGGGTTTACAAAAGTATGTTTAAACCTGATTTAAAAATAAAGCTTCCTTTTACCTTCTGGATGCCTCGTTTGGGCAGAGAGTACATGGCTTCCTGACAATTTGAGAAAAGAGGAAACTGAAAGCTGCTGGTGTTCAATTGCATCCTGTAGTGTATTTTTGGCAGGTGCAGGCATTACTAAAACAAAAGCAAGAACCTGAAGGAATTATTAGTGAGATTTCTGAGGGAGCTCAGTAATAACCTGAGCTATTTTTTTTTTTAGCTCAGCTGAAATTTGGCATGCAGTTGGAAGCTACAGTGTTTTTAGTAACTGAGATGGAGCTTCATGATTCTTTAAAGTAGTAGTTAAGCCCAAGACCTTTTGATACTGTTTTGATTTGCAAAAAAGCATCTGAGCTGCAACCCCTCCACAGCAGTGTGTAGTACACGGTGGGAAAAGGCTAAGAAAGGAATGCTCTCCAAGAATGTGTGAAGGGAGCAGTCTGCAGAGTATTGACAGCAGTCTTTGGCTTCTGCAGGTTTATGCCAACTTCTCAACCCCACCTTCCAGTCAAGGAAATGCTCCAGATCACTCGGTGAGGATTAACTCAGTGGGCAGCAGTGCTTCCTCTACTCAGCCTCTCCTGGTACGCGAAGATGTTTGAGTGGCACATGAAGAAGAGGAGATCAGATGTGTTAGCTGTTTGTATTGTGCAGGGGCTGAGAGGGGGACAACTTCAGTAATTTCTCTTTCTTTTACTCACTTCTACCACTGTGTAGCTGAAACGTTGTTGTAATACTGTCCTTTACCATGCACTGTTATACATAAACTTAATCTGCTGAGCACGGTTACAGGCATCATTGCAGTATTAATTGAAGCTGTATATATTTCGCTATATTGTGTGTATTTGCAGTAGAGAGCCAGATGTGAAGGAAAAAAAAAAACAACCGACAAAAGAAATCATAAGCCAGGGTGTGGAATTGGATGACTGTTTGGAATTGGATGACTGTAGATCAAACCAAATCTGCAGTGATTCGTCTCTGGATCTGTGCCTGGAATGCATACAGTAATTTTCTAGTTAATCTTGTTTTTCTGAAGTTGAAAAAGAAACAAGTATTAAGTTAATGGTTTTTTAAACCCCTTTTCACATCCAACCAAGCCCAAGAGGCTTTCCCAGGCAGGCATCATAGGTTGGAGGCCAATAAGGGTGCTGTATTTACCTGGGAAAAAGAGGTGAAGCAACCAAGACTTTTCAAATCTGCACAGCTAGAAACCCTCCTGGGAGCTCTGGGGTTTAAGCCAGAGAAGAAGGGAGGAAGAGCATGGATTTTAACTTTTATTTACCATCTGTGCTGTCACCTTTGCAGACCAGTTGCACTGTTTCCATGGATATATGCACTACTTCCACCGGTGCATTCCCTGCCAGCATGAAGCTGCCCATTGCTGGGTCTCACTCCACCATGGAGCCTGAACTGCTTCTGTGGTCCTCTGCCTGGGGTGCCCAAAGACTTTGACATTCATTTTGCTAATAGTTGCATCTAAAAGTGTTCACCAAAGATAGGTGGATCCTGCCAAATTGATCAAAAAAGAGGAGGAAGGCTGCTTCTAGTAAACTGTGTCTAGAGAAGAGGCCGTTTAATGAGTCATCTTATCTAAGGGAGAGCAGAGAAAAATAATGGTCTCCTGGGGGCCCTTTCTTTATCTTGTCCTACCCAGGTGAATCTTTCCCACAGGCAGTCTTGGATAGTGCTAACTGGAAAGGGCTATTCTCCTCCACCCCAAGTTGTTTCTCTGGTAGTCCGGAGATGATAATCGAGAAGAGTCTAATGGAGAAGTGCCAAATTTATTAATGGCATAAAAGAAAGAATCCTTTCATTCTTCTTTGATAGACATGAAGCTTTGGGGTCAGCATCTGTTGAGCCAAGGATTTTGCTTAAAAGTGTTTTCTAGCCCCTTTTCTTCCCACCAGGAACACTGCTGGTTCTTTTCTTCCTTTGTTTCTGACCCCTAAAATTAAGTAAAAGCATTGAGAGGAGTATTTCTCAGAGGCAAAGTACTACTTGAGTACCTATTTATTTACAATGCACTTAAGCACTCTGTAACTTACTTTACCAGGACTTTGGTTGAGTTTACATGCAATTCAAATGTGTAACTAACTGCCCAAATACAAGGCAATTGTAAATACACACACTGGTAGTATATTTTGGGTTACATTGCGTACCATGCTCTTTCTATTTCTGACTGTGCATTTGGTTTATTGTTACAGGAATCTGTCTTTCAGAGTTAAAGAAAAAAAATTAGCCATTTGCACTGAACTTACTTAGGCTGTTGCACCTTTCCAAAGTTAGCCATTTGTTTGGATGCACTCTTATGCATACTAGTTGTTGAGCATTTTCAGTTTTATGCTATAAAAGCTCTTTTGTAATGTGTTGGCTTTTGGAGCAACTGTAGACAAACTAGTTGTTATAGATGTCTCGGTACTTTACAGACACTTAGCTGAAAGAGGTTGGGTTTTTTCGTTCTTGAAATTTATATTTTTATAATTTGGGGGTTTTGAAACTTATTTTGCAATGGCTTGGTGTTTTGAATGGGTTTATGCATTGTTTTTGTAAATATGGAAATGTAGCAATAATGTCCTTTTGACTATTCTCAGTCCTCGAGTCTCAAAAATATTTTTATATATATATATGCAAAAACTATATGTATAAATATGTAAGTGTTTGAAAGTTTATGAAACACTTATGGATATGTTGCTCAGTTGTAGAATTGCAGTTAAGAAAAGTTCAAATAAATCTGTAAATATGTATTCAAATGCCAACGATGTGTATTATGTTAAAACTGAATATTTTCATGTTAAATCTTAATAAATTCCTGAGTTGAAGCAAAACCTCAGTGTCTGGCCACACACAGGTCAAGTCTGGCATTCTGAAACACTTTTGCAAATACATGCCAAAAAATTTATTTGCTATGTGAGTTCTTTTCCTGTGAATATGTGGGACAAATACTTGAAAATTCCAATGCAGTTTGTTCTGGAAAAAAATTGCAATTAGAAGGTTGGTCTTGTAGACTGTGCAGTCTGTGTGTCATGAATAGTATTTAAAATGAAGATCTCTTGGTATTGCTAAGGAAATGGTTGCAAGAGACATTTGGAGCCACTCAAAGGCTGCAGTGATGCTGAATATTGTTTAAAAAAATGTACATGCTTTTGGCCCTTCTTTCAGGCTGGCATGAGGCTCGTGCTGGACTGGCCGAGTGCAGCACTGCTGGGAGGCAGCCAGAGATACCTGGGGCTGCTGCAGTGGGAGGGGGTCATAAAGGGAAAGCTTCCCTTGCTTGAGCAGGTTCTCTGTGTCTTAGTGGGAGACCCTCTGATGTAGTTACTTCAGGTTTGAAATCTGTGACTCCCCTACTCAGACTTGTTCCTGTGCTGCCTAAGGGTTTGCTTGGTTGTATGATTTAATAGTAGTTATAGAGCCTACAGGTCTCTAGAATTGCCCTACTAAAACCCCTACTAACTTATATGGGAGACAGACCTCAATTGTTTTGGTCCTTAAACATTCCTGTTCTGTCAGCAGGCCACCTTGAAAGCTCCCGTTCTTCAGCTTCCTTTGTAAAACAGCTTCCTTTTTTTTTTTTTTTCTTTTTTCTTCCACACAGGTATTTACTTCACTTGTTAAAACTAATTAAGGGAATTATAACCTAGTTTTGTCAGGGGCCATGAGGTACAAGCTTGGTTACAATTGGCATTCTCATTGTTTTTAATAATGCTTCAGAAGACACCAAGATGGTATCTGATATGGAGCCATTTTTCTTTCCTATCTTCTTCACCCCCACATTCAAGCAGAATTCATACTGATGGATTCCTGTAGCTGAATTGCACAAATAATTTGTGACTTCTCATTTAGCACAACCAAAGGAGTTATTTTATGTATTTATTTGGTTAGCACACCATTAATTTTATTTTCCTGAAATGTTTCCTGTTCTGAAACACCCAAGGATATTGCATCTCTGTTTTTGGAAAAAAAATCTTGCTCTTATTTTCCTACTACAAGGCTTGCAGTGATTACTACTTCCATTCCTGCTCATGGTCAAACCCATTTCCTTCTGAATTATTTTATTGCCAGTTCTAAGCAATAGCTTTCACGGAAAAGCACATACTGACATTTAATATGTCTTCAAAGCATTATTGTACTCAGCTATAAAGAGCAACCAGCACCATATTGTCATCATGGACCATCAGGGCCATGGACTATCATGGACCAAATGTCTGAGACAGAAGATTGGTTCAGGCTCTTCACAGAGGTGCCCAGGGACAGGACCAGAGGCACTGGGTGCAAATGGAAATGTGTAAATGTCCCTCAACATCAGGAAACACCTTTTTTTTTAGTGTAAGGGTGACTGAGCACTAGCACGGATTGTCCCAGAGATTATGAGGTCTCTGTGCTTGGAGATGATCAGAAACCCTATGGACATGGTCCCAGGCAAGGGGCTCTAGGTGTCCCTCCTTAAGCAGGGGAGGTGGGCCAGATGCCCTGCCTTACAACCTCAACCCTTCTGTGATTTTGCAGCCAGCCAAGGACACCTTGGAAAATCTCACCTGTAACATGTACTTGGCCAGAAGTAGAAAAGAAAATCCCCCTCTTATGCTGAACATTAGAGAGTAACTTGTCCTCTGTTCCCTTTACTAGCTAGAAAAGAAAATACTTGTAGGCTCTGTGGGAGAGAAGAGGAAAGATCCATGGGAACACTAGGGTATATATGGACTTAGTGATCAGTATCATATGCATCACCACTGCATATTTTTTGTTTCTGTTTTTTTTTTTTTTTACATCTCTACATAGGTCTTCGGGAAGGCAAATGGAGACATGTTCCTGGGTCAAGTCACCAGGGAATAACCATTCACACTGATGTTCACACTGATCACTGGAGAAGTTGGACAACAGCCTCCTTAATTCTGGTGTGTTGTAGGCTGAAACCCAGAGAGTGAAATGTTTCCATCTGCCTGTATATGGATTAGGGATCTTCCTACTTGTCCTGTAAGGAGGTCTGAATCTCAATAGAGGAGACTGAACAGTTGCACAGAATTTTTAGCTTCTGGTTTAGAACCTAAGTTGTAACAAAAGTGTGATAATCTACTCTGCAGTTCAATTGTGGCATACAGAAACTTCTGTAACTATGAGTAATGGTTAAAAATGACCTTCAATTGCCATGTTTCTTGTGCACTAATTTCTTTGAAAAGTATGTTGTAACTAGTAATTTTCTGTCCAGAAATTGCTCTGAAGCTATGTTTCCTGAAAGATTGTCCGTATTTATTAAATTGATTATCATTCACTCTTCTTAGGGAGGATCATTATCTGTTAGTTACAAGCCAGGCAACAGAGATTATTTACTAGCAGCAGTAGCTCCAGTCACTTGAATTTTCTGTCTGTGCCCTAGAAATCATTTTAGCTACGTCGTGCCAGACAGCAGAAACCAGTATAGCCCAAAGGGCCCGCTGGGCTTTGAGTGTGTGCTCCCCCCAGGCGCTGTCAGCAATATCAGCTCAGGGCTTTCATGGCACATTTAGCGTTATCCAACCATCAGGTCCCACACGGGAAGGCACAGCGTGTAACTTCCCCCTTACAGACCACTAAACATCAGTGTGTGGCACAAGTTACCCTCAGGACTTTCTCCAGCTGCAGAAACTGCCGAATTTGTACATTCTGAGATGTAGGCGTGCCAGTGGCTGGCTGCTCTTCTGCAAATTACACTGCATGTATTTTTAACTGGTTCGAGTAGAATTACTGGGCAGGGGGCCTTGCTCTTAATGTGTGGTTGTGGGTGGAGGTGGTGTGGCCGTCAGAACTCTTCTCTATGGCCTAAAGGGCGCCCACTTAGAGAGAAAGCTCTTCTCTTCCCCTCCAGGGGGGTTACCCAGCAACAGAGCCTTTCTGTGCATGTGCTGCATGTGCTGCTACTGCCAGGGCATGTGTCCTTCTGGTATTTTTCCATTTGATAATCAAATAGCAGATTCATAACCCACAGTTAAAGAAATGAAACTAAACAATGTTGAAACATTAATATTTTAAAATTAAATCAGTTCCTCACAGCAGTGCAATAAAAAAGGGCAATTGTAACCTCACAGATGCTGTTTTTGGCATTTTCTCTTTTGAGTTAAAATAGCAAAGCCAATTCAAACTTATTTATGAGATGAAAGAATATTTGTATTTTCCCCTTCAGCCATTTTTCATTCAAAGGCTGTTTGCATTTTTCTTCTTTTGCTGGGACTAAACACTAGCTAGTTACTTCCAGAAATTAGCACTATTTGAAATTTCCCATATTCTTGTGTAACATATTTTTGGGTTTTAAGTCCCTCTGGTCAATAGGATGTCTCTGAGCCAAAGAACCCAGGGAAAGACTTGGACTAGAAACAACAGATCAAAAGTGGTAAATGCTGCACCAAAAGCAGTAAGTAGCTGCTCAAACCCCTGCTGTCTGAAGACAGCCTGGAGTTGCTGCATTGCTAAGAGAAGTGGAAGCCTGTCATGGCTCTTGTTCTGGATACCAGAACATGGGAAAGCCTGGCTGCAGCAGAGGAAGAGATGTTGGCTTTATCTCTTCAGAAGTCAGGCCTGTAAAGATTTTCTCTCTAACCCTGGTGTTTGCAGAACTTCTCTTTTGAGGGAAGAGAGAGAAATGATTGGTGTAATACATTTTAGTTGTTCAATCTGAGGACACTGACACTAAAAAGGGTAGTACTGGGTATGTAAGTGTATTTTACGTTACCTTCTCTTTTAATAATGAAAACAAATGTTTGTAGAGGATGTTTGTCAGCATCCTTTGAACTACATTGATGAAATAAGTAGGATAAAGTCTGATAGCTTCACTACAAGCAGTTACCTAAATTTGAAGTTTTATGTTTTCCTTTTAGAGTTTCTAGCATTTTGGAGCATGGAGAAAATAGAAAATTATGAGCAGTACCGATAACCCCTCCCTCCTCAGGAAACTGATAGAACACAAGGACTATAATCACCTTTCAGAAGTTTATTGTTAAACTACTGGAGACTTCAGGGGGCTGAGGCAATACCAGGGAATACCTGAGCCTGGCAATGGGGGGTCACCTTTCAAAAGTAGAGCACTGGATTGCAGGGAGGCAGCTCCTGCAGGAGCCAGAGGACATGGCTGACCAGTGCCTTGCTGCATCCTGCCCAGCCATTGACTGTCATCTCCTGGGAAATTTCCTAGCATTTCTCAGACCCTTTTGAATGGCAGCAGTTGTTTTGAATTTCACATGTAAGGTTGCAGAAAAAAAACCAAGCTGATTTGATTTTGGTCACTTGAGTGGAAAAAAACACTTTTTTTTTTCATCAAAAAAGCATTCTTTCAGGATTTCTCCATTGACTGGAAGTAGTGTTGCACTGCCCGCACTCTGATGTGTGGCTCCTTCTGGGAGGCACCAGCAGGATCAATGCAGCAAGAGCAGTGGGATTCCACCTTGGGGATGAGCATCCCCATCAGTGCTCACCAGACAGCTTCTCTGTGGAGCCACATGTGGCACTTCTAGGGTCAAGGAGAACATCTGCACTGCATCTCATTGGCTCCTTGCAAAGATGCCACCAGCACACACTGAGAGGAGTTAACACAGAGGATTTGCTTCCCAGGTAGTCTCTGTTACTCTGTCAGTTAATCCCAGCAGGAAGCACATTATCTGCTTCTTTATAGCCTCTGCCCCAAAGAGCTGGAAGGAAAAAAAATTATTTTAGGATCTGAAGGAGTACAATGCTGGAGAAGATGCTGGTTTTAGGCAAACTGCTCAAGGGCTCTCTCTAGCAGGAGGAGGCTCAGCTCTCACTTTGGGATGTGTATGCTATGTAGGGCTGTAGCTGCAGCAAGCACTGTCCTGCAGGCAAACGCACTGCCAGTGCTGTCTGTTTGACCCAAGCCCCTCTGGCCTCTTCTTTGAATGGCTTTAGAAACAAATCTCCTTTTCATCATCTTTGTAAGCTATTGGTGCAATTACGTAGGATCCTGAGGCCGTGTGACAGTCATGTGTGCCGATCACCACCCCGGCACTTTTCCAATCACAAGTAATAGGTTGATCCACTTCCTTGGGACCAGAGCGGCGCTGTGAGCTCTGCCCTGAGCAATGCCTGTGTGAAGAGCCATGTGACAGTGGTTTGGATCTTGTCATTTGTTCAAAGCAAAGAGCATCCCCCCCTGAATGGAAGGAGGGGAGGGAAGGGAAGGCTGAAGAAGAACCATGTTTTGTCATGTTTTTCATGGCAGTAAAATAATTCAGTCTGAAGACATGCCTGCTTCATTACGCTTTGCCCTTAGTTCAGAGTTAGAGAGAGAAAAATGAGAATCTTGATAGAAAGTCAAAGTATTTTGCATTATACGTTACAGATCATTAGTAATGTAGTTACAAATGATGAAGAAAATATCTGTTAACCAGTTGGAAAGTAAGAATTTCAATGCTTTCATTTACCATCTAATAACTGGAAAGTCCAAGGAACCACTTATGTGACAAGAGAAATATTTTCAGAAATAAAATCACCAAGGGTGTTTTCTGGCCTGATGCCCATGTCTTGTCAAACAAGACACGCTACTGGTGTCTCCAGCCCAGAGAGCACATGCATATTCATCATATTTTCAAGATTTTTTCTTCTGATATCAAAAGTTTCTCAAAAGCAGAGCCTAATTTATGCCCAAGCCCATGGATATGCACAAATTAAAGTACAAGGTACACCCTGTACAAGGTACAAGTAAAGTACAAGGCACAAATTAAAGTACAAGGTACACCTTGCCTGCCTACCCAAGCCTTCTCCTTCCAGTCAAGAACAGATAGGAAGAAGTTGTAGCTTTATACTTGTGTGCAGCCAGTTCTAGAGCAAAGATGGCACAGAGAACCCCAGACCCCTCTTGTGCTGTGCTATGGGATTGTGACAGTCATATGATGGGCTATCTAGATAGTTTGGCACCCGAATTGTGATCTGTGGTTTCATACAAGCCTAACCGCAGCAATACCTGCGAATATGGTTAAAGCTGATCTACAGCATATCAGCTGGAGAAGAAAATGTATCTGCTCCTTTGCACAAGGAACTTGAACAAAAACTGTTTTGTTTCTCCTCCATGACAAAAATACAGCCTCTAGGGTTCAGTGGAAATTTTAGAAAACAGGCTTTCCTACACTGAAGCATTATTATCCTGTGGGATATCTATTCATCCAGTAAAAACTGAAGAGCTCAACCATCAAGTAAATGGTTATTTTAAATTAAAAAGACTAATTTTTCTGGTGGCAGATGAATTGCACGCTAGCACACATTTTTCTAGGTTCAAATTCATATCAAAATATTAAATTGTTCAATGCATGAAAAAGTGGGAAGGAGAGGAGGCAGGAAAGCCAAGCTTTGTGATGTCAGAGCTGACTGTCTGGGCTGGGCTGAGCCTCTCAGGGGGCAGCTGTACCTGCTGTGAAATCCAGTGTAGCAGGAGGTCATCCCTGCAGTGGGTAGACCAGGACAGACTTTTTGCAAACTCACATGAAACGGGAAGGTAAGACAGCAGCAGTTGCAGGAGTGAAGAAGTCCTGCAATAAGGCTGAATTGTAGGAGCCATACTGAGAATGTGGTGGCAAGCACTCAACAAAGACCCCAAACGTGGGGAGATCCAGCCTCAAAGCTGATCATCTATAGAAACTTCATCTGCTTCCCTGAAAAAATATTTCTGGTATTTAGCATTACAGTCTTGGACAACAGCCCCATCAGCTGCTTCAGGGGAGGTGGAAACAAGTGGTCCATCACCTGCACCTTAGGAATAGTTGCCTCAGGCAGGGATGGCAGGGACGTATCTTCTTAACCCAAAGCAGTGACCAATATTCGGTACTCTGCACCACAAGGCTGGATATTTCTTCTAATTTTCCATCCTGCCCAGTGTCATGGTGAATATTTGTGATGAATCTCTTCCATTAAAATTCTTTTTTAAGAGCCTGAAAGTAAGAAAAGCTTTCTTCAAATTAAAACAAATCAAATATTTTCCTACTTCCCTGAGCAGTGTTGTGCAGACTTGATGCAGTTGGTAATGAGGTTCCAGGTCATTTCTTATTTTGGGTACCATCTGCTGCAATGGGAAATAACAACCAAGTGTATTTTACAAACACCATATGAATGTGGTTCATTTTGTCTAATAATGTCCAAAACCTCTCTCCTAAGTATATGCTGAACTTGAAAAGATCATTCCTGAACATCTGTAAAGCTTCAGAAAGTCTATCACTTCCAAGCAGACAGACTCAATATAATTCTTTCAAAATAGGTGCTAGCATTTTACCCCAAGTGTAGAAAGCGGGCTCTACAGGACTGCTATGACAGCCAGCTCTACGTCTATGCATCATGACTTATGCATATTATGCATATTATGACATGACTATGCATGGCAGACTAAGCATGGAGACTTTACAAGAAGAAGAAATACTTTGGAATTTGCATAATTCTTTCACCTGTCCTTTAGGTGCAGCACTTTTAGTCTTGCTGCCAAGAAGCCTTTTGTAGTAAAAAAAAAATCTGATTCTTTTTGACAAGTCCGTCAAGAAAACTATTTTACCAAGTGCCTGCAGATGCAACTTGCTAAACTAACTGTTTGCTTCTGAAGATACTCATTGTTACCAGGATAGCTCCTGCCAACGCATTTTTTCATTACATCCTTACCAGTGCATTCCAATACCCACCTGCAGCCATTGCACAGCTGCTCTTCCCCTCCGTGGCTGCCGCAGAAGTGTGTGGGAAGAAGTATACGGAAAGGATAAAAGTAGATAGGCTAAATGTGTGGAAGGAATGGATTCTGTGCTATTTTGTCCACGCAATCTGAACAAGCTCCTGAAACAGTCTGGCACAGGCACCGCTGTCAGACATACTGCTCTCTTGGGAGGCACTCCAAAGGGTTGATGGCACCCAGCTCTACTGCCTGGAGAAGTTGCTCCCAGGACAGGGAAAGAGAGCAGTTTGGGGTAATTGCACAGCTAATTTTGTCTGGAAGGAAAAAAAAAATCTTCCTGCCAGAGAAATAGTTTAACTACTGGCAGCAACATAATATGTACTTTCCAGTTCTGTTTGTTCTTCAGCTGTAATTAATTTACTACTTTGTAAAATTCTACATAATGAATTATGAAATATATTAAATAAGTCCAGGTCTAATACTGATGCTTGTGCCATTCCATTAAGGGCTTTATTGAAACAGCGGTAGTTCCCACTCTGTTTTGTTTAAAGAAGGTTTCAGTTCATACTTAGGCACTATGCAAACCAGCATCTGGTGCTTGAGCAGGTAGGATTTTGTGCTGCATGGTATGAAGAACCAGCTGAAATGGAGAATATCACAACTCTTGCCTCCCAATTTGCTCCCTAATCCCATTTACCTGTTGTTCAGGAATAGCAACCTGTGGTTGTGATTGGAAGTAGATCACTCAAGGAATATTTTTTAACCATATTAATTGCATTCTAACATTCAAAAGCAGATAGATAATGACTGCAAAATTACCCCTTAAATGAGGTGGTTAATAACCATGTAGATAATAACCAAAGTAGATTGCCTCTACTTTTTCTTTTATTTAAGTTTATCTTCAATATTTAACATTTTTATTGCAGCCTTTTCCTTGTCCTCAGTGGACTGGGCAGAGGCAGCACAAATAGAAGGCAATGCCACCAGGCTGGGACAGATACCCACAGGAGAAGGGGTGAGAGTGTCTCCCCATTGCTACCCACAAGAATTGTACAGAGTAATTTCTGAGCACTGACTTCTTCCACGCTAAGCACAGATTCTCTTTTTGATGCCCTTATCTTTAGTCTGCATGCCATGACCAGCTGTACCTTATGGGATGTTTTCTTCTGCTTTTCCAGCCCAATTTCCTGTTTAGAAACAGATTTTAGGTAGTTTATCACTAACCAGATTGGCCACTTCTTTCTTCTATTTTCCTCTTCAGTGTAACATTTTATTTCAATGTCTTATTTGCAAAACTAACCATAGAAAAGATCATTCTCCCTCTTTTAGTCTCAGACATTACTTCATCTAATTGCAGCACCCTGGATGAGGATCTGATATGTGGAATTGAGTAGTGGGGAGCCCATTTACATGACTGGCTACATCTGGTCACAACTTACTTCCTAATTGCCTCCTACCTCAGGCCTGGATGCAGTGAAAATGTGAACAATGGAGAAGACAAGGTACCCACATCTGTGTGAAAAATCACAGAATCACAGAATCACTACATTGGAAGAGACTTTCATGATCATCAAGTCCAACCCATATCCTAACACCTCAACTAGACCATGGCACTGAGTGCTACATCCAGTCTTATTTTAAACATATCCATGGATGGTGACTTCACCACCTCCCCAGGCAGGCCATTCCAGAACTTTGTCACTCTTTCTGTAAAAAACTTTTTCCTAATATCCAACCTATATTTCCCTTGGTGCAGCTTAAGACTCTGTCCTCTGGTTCTGTCAGCTGCTGCCTGGAGAAAGAGACCAACCCACACCTGACTGCAGCCACATTTCAGGGAGTTGTAGAGAGTGAAATAAAGCAATTTGTTGTTTAATAAAAAGTAGCTGGCAAAACCAAGAACAGAAGTTTTTGGAATTCAGTAAAAATATCAGCAGTCCATGGTGAGATCTGATTTCCAAATAGCCTCCCTTGGGACAGCAATGCCCGCAAGTGGGAGGCTCAGCTTCAGCGGGTGACACGCCAGCCATGCTGTCCCTTGGCGTGAGAGCGGATGCCCTCTCTGTTCCAGCTTTGCCTACCAGCAACGTGCTCTCCTTGACACTCTTGCTGCATGGCACCACACCAGAGGAGGGAAAGCTCCTTCTTCAGGGAGCTTTGCTCTTGAATTTGAAGAGTAAAAGGATACCTATGCACTTAGTAAGAAAGCTGATCTGCACACACCTGTGAACTGGGACCTTCACGAAGCCTTGGTCATAGGGGTACTGGCAAAGGGCAACAAATCAAGATGGAAAAGCTAATTGGTTGAGATAAAGGATGATGATCCCTTATTAATTACCATCATGGCAAAGACATTCTATGTGGAGATGTGGTTTAGTGGTGATCTTGGCAGTGCTGACTTAATGGTTGGACTAGATAGTCTTGAAGGCCTTTTCCAGTCTAAATAACTCTGAGTCTGTGAAGTTGGTGGAAACAGTCAGTTCAAAGTTTCATTTTCTTTGTAAGTTTTGCTCTTTTAGTATTTTTTTTACTATTTTTTTAATCCTTAGATGTACGTTGGATTGGCTCCATTTCAGAGGCCAGGTTTTGCATAGTCTGTTACTTTCCAAAGCATTACCCACCCAAACAGGTTTTAAAATGCATTTGAGCCTAGCCAAGATCACAGCTTTTATTTATTAACTTTTAATTAGTTATTTATTTACTTATATGCATTTGTTTTCTTTATGTATCAATTTATTTTTTAAATTAAATAGGCACATAAGAAAACTTACATAAAATACTGTTACTTTGGGGCATAGAAGTAGAATCAACATAAAAACAAGGTTTTAAAGACAGCACATGTTTTTGCATGTGTGCATGTGTGAATGGGTACTCTCTGGGTACATATTTAATCTGGTTTGGAAGGATGTGATACTAATTGCAGTGTGCAGAGCTCTTTTGAACATAGGCTTTGTGTGTGGATTTTCCCCTCCTGAGTATAAGACTATTTAGTCTGCATATATATTTTAAGTAAAATTAGATATCTGTGGAAGATTTACAGTAATTCACTTTCAATTTAGGGCTGCTTTTTGAACCAGAACAAATAGCTGAGCATCTGTTACCCTGAAAATGTTACAAAATGAAGTCACCAGGCAAAAATCAAGCATCTCTGAAAATGATTATTTTGGCTACATAATCAAGCAAGCAATTACTGCATTATCTACAAAGTATGATCATACATTATTAATACATTTTCAGAGAAAAAGGTTTCAGTAAATGCAGTTTTTCTGCCTTTTATGCTACTCAAGACCCAGACATAATTCTAGCTGACTGAAAATACTTCATGGCTTTTTCATTTCCCAATGTAAGGTGCAGTTTGGTTGGACACGAGTGACAGTAAGGAGGGAGCAGGAAGAACAGAAGGATATGGACTTTTGTGTAAGTCATTACAGACATCCTTCCTATGTGTCATGCATATTCAAAGCCAGAGAGCCAATTTTCCAGTGGAAAAGGATTTAATAAATGCAAACAGTATAGTGTGCTGTGCTATATACAGGACTTTGTATTTACACGTTCAGATTTACAACCGGGAAAGCATTTTTCACTGAGCACCAGAGTTTCATGTGATACAAGGAGAATATTTTCAAACCTGAGAGAAGAGCCCAAGAGAAGTGCTCACTGACCTTTGATGTTCTAGGCTGCCATGACTTTACAAACTAATTCCCATCTTCAAAAGCATCTTAAAGCAAGATTAATTTCAGTTAATTTTGCCTGTCTGAATGTTAGGCATCCTCACCCAGCTCCTGCCCTGGTTTATTTCTGCAGCCAGCAGAGAGATTGTTTCACCTGTCTTGGATGCTTACCCTGTGACAGGATGAATCACTCAAGCTTACAAAGAAGGCATTTATACTGCTGAGGCCGTGGGAGGCGAACCCGTTAAACATTAACAGTTTCAGTCAGTTTGTAAATGACTTTTGGAAATGGAAATTAGTTTTCCAATTGACTTGGGGAACCTAGTGTTACCTCAGCCCTGACATGATGGAGCCGTACGCTCTTACTGAGCTGCACACCATAACCTCATGTCACCAGCTAGAACAGAAAGATTCACAGCCTGGTTTTGGACAGGCTTTCTCTGGATCCTCCTCTGATTCCTTTACTAAAAGGTGACTGAAAAGTGTATCCTGAAATGTCACCAGGAAATACTTTTTGCCTTATGGAAAAACAGCCCAGGTTGCTTGGGAACTCATCTGTCAAGGCTGTTTTAAAGATAAAGAAAACATAAGTGAGACCTAGCTGGGAAAGATCTGCTCAGAACTTGTGCTAATGCCAAGAAGTCTTCTAGAAGGAAGTTGGTATGGGGAGGGGTGTGTGTGTGTGTGTGTGTGTGTGTGTGTGTGTGAAAACATTGGCAGGCAGGCAGGCATCACAATAATTAGTTATACAAATTACCACTAATGGGTGGCAGCACTGAACACCATGGGATAAATTTATCCTTGGCATGAAGAGGAGTAATTAATCCTAAATGCACCCTTGTGATATAGGTAAGTATTACTATTAGCCCAGTTTGACAGATGTAGAGAGGCTATGTTTTGCCCTTGGCAATTCAGCTTTCCTGAAAACTGACTAAGATGATTCATGGTAGAGGATTACGTTATGCTCTTTAGATGACATTTCTTACAGCATTGCAACACTATCCCAAAAAGAAATGCATGGGGTAGTCAGAGATCTTGGAAGCTGATTTACAGCCAGAAAATTCAGCAAGCAGGTTCACGTTGGGGTGATCTGGAAAAAATCTAAATACACAACACAGCAGTGTTTATGCTGGCACACATGCATCAGTAAGGAAAACTTGCTTTTCAGCAATGGAAACTTTCTGAGTGTCTTTTTTCCTTTGAAAATTCACACTTTCAGTACATAAACAACAGCACTGCTCAGCTTTTGAGGTTTTCTATAAAACAGTCCCTGATTGGGCTATAGGCCTTTCCCTGCAGCATGTAAATCATCCTAATGCAGTGCCTGAGCCTGTTCCCCTCCCCAGTTTATTTGCTGGTAAAGACTTGATGACCATCAGTTCAAAGAGCTGTGCTGCACATTGGTAAATCTCCCAAGCAAAGGAACATTTTAAAGTCACTCCTTCAAAGACGTGTTATCCATAGCATGAGGAGATTCAACCGTATACCATATGTTTAGCATATAAAGGTTTCAACACATAGCAAGTCACAGCTGGACAGACAGATTGCATGTTGAATTTCCTCCACACTGATCTGTAAAGCCCACAAGCTATTTGCATTTCCCGTATGTTTTTATTCAGTGCAAATAATTTTGATGATAAAAATCAAAATCTACTAGGACACAGAAATCTAGCTTTTCTGACTGAGGATGAGCCTTTGGAACAAACAACAACAAGCAATCTAGATTGGCTGGAATTTATGCAATACTTTGGGCATATGTTTCTAATGCTAGGATGCTGGGGAAAAGAAAAATATCTTATTACAAGACAAAAGCACAATCAGACTGAATTATAGATGCACGATGTTTACTTCATTACACAGGGAAAAAAATTGAAAACATCTATAATTCTTATGCCTATTTCATCTTTTAATGATCAAGTCAATGAGTTTATCCCTTAAATTTTGCACTTCCTTAAATTATAAAAATAAAAAAGTGTTAAAAATACAAATTTCTCGGAGAACTGAAACTCTTAAAGAAAAATAGTATTTGAATACTTTCTTAATTTTGAAACTCCAGGTACAGGACACCAGTTTTTTGAACTAACATGCATTAGTAGAAAATGTCTTACTAAAAATTATTTGAGACAGCTCATCATATGCCCATGAGTACATCCCCTTCTGTGAAGTATATGATCACCTTCATGTGCAATGCAAAAAAGTTTTAAGTTAGTCTTTGGAGATATCTTAGGAGCTATAGGCATTTATATAAATATTAAAATATATTAAACATATAGGTATCCTAACAACCTAAACCCTGGCATTTAACATTTGGACAAATGCCCATGTCTAAAAACACTGTCCCTAGGCAGTGCTCCCCTGCCCACTAGGCTCTCCTCTCTTCTCAGAAGGGCAGGGGCCTGAGAGGCACAAATTCAGGCTGGGGCAGGTCAGCGTGATGGACAAATGCTGGGGACTATTGAAGATGCCACTGCTGGCCCCATGACAGACGTGGTTGCCAGCAGGAGTGCCCAGGCTGGCCACGGTCTCCTGTGAGGAGCGAGGCAGGAGCTGGTGCCCAGAAACCACATCAGGCTTCAGAGACAAAGCTATCCCTTAAACTTCTCCTTAAATAAGCTGGAAATGAGGCTTTACGTGCCAGAAATGAGCACCTGACAGAAAGCAGTCAGGCATTCCCCATCTCCTGCTGGGGTGTCACTGCCAGCTGCTTTCCAGGGCAAGGTGAAAGAGCCCTGTGTTGAGAGACTGAGCACCAAAAGGTAGCCCAGCTTTGGCTTCTGTGATCCCCTCTCTGAGCTCCCTTAAATCACAGGGAATGGAGCCCCTAGAGTCTCTGTGGTCCATATGTGGGACATTTTGCAGCCTGCTATATCAAAGACTCCAGAAGTGTTGGCTTTCCATCCATGCTCAGAAAAAGACAGAATACAAATCACTCAAATGTCTTCAGAAACTCTTGGGAGCAAAATAATGTAGAGTTATACTGCTTCTCTCATGGAGGCAGTGGTTGCCACTCCGGTTAAAGTTTGAGATGTGTTGTGCAGCGAGGAAAGAATAAAGGTCTAAAATGTCTGGTAAAAAGAACTACAAAAGATTTTAAACTGAGAAAAACAGTGTAGAAACTGACTCTTCTCAGAATTATATCCCACCACGGAGAAAATCACCACTACACTGGAGCCTTTCGAGTGTATTTGTGTGCACACATGTGTACACAAGGAGAGAGGAAGAAGAGGAACCCCCCGAACCAGGCGGTTTCAGTTTAGCCCCATTGCAAAACGTAGGTGGTTTATTATATTTTTGTCTGGGTGGAAAGGAAGCAAACGGCCCTCGCTGGGAAAGCGGCGGGGGTGCCTGTCCCGTGAGCCGCAGATGCTCAGGAAGCCGAGGCACGGGCCCTGCTGCATCGGGAGCGCCGCGCGGCCCGCCGGCCCCGCCGCTTATCTGAGGCGCGGCGCTTCCGCGCAGCCCGCCGCCCGCCGCTCTCCTTGCACAACCCAGCGGTTGCACAAGAGGATCTTAAGAAAGGATCAAATAATTAACAGTGAATAACTGCCACTGCGTGTTTTGACAATCTGAACCCCGACAATAGTTAGGGGCAAAATAAAGCAGCCTGAGAGAATCTGTTTCCTCAAACGGTGCACGGATGATTGAAATCCAATGCCACTTTTTCTTAATTAGTCCAGACCAAACCAGCTGGGGCTTAATCATTAACCTATATATCTAATGTGGGGTATCTTTCACAATCCCAAGGAAAAACACAGATCCTTGCTCTTGTGAACTCTTGCACATCTTCTGGGTTCTAGCCCAGCACAGCCTGATGTGCCCCAGTGTCATCCCTCACCAAAGCAATGCTTGGTTGGTCCACTGTGAATTACTGCACTAAAGGTGCAACCGTGACTTGGTCAAGTACTTTCCACAAAGAAAGAGATACAGAAACTTGCCCAGAGATGGGATAAATGGCATCAGGAAGATCTTCCACTGAAGCAGCTGCAGTCAAGAGCTCCCCTGTAGCTGCTAAGAGCATGTATGAACACAGAGGACATTTTGCAGAAAACCTTACTTTGCAAGTAAAGTACCACGGGGGGGATGGGCAAGCAAAGGACCATGTGAGTCCCTACCCAGATAACAGAACTGGAGACAATATTTTTTCTTTTTGTTCACTGTTGCATCACTATATCCTACCTTCTGTGAGAGAGAGAATAATATCCCCAAACTTTGAGAAATTAGGCAGGTGAGTTTGCTGGCAGTCACAGAGCGGTTAGAAACCCTACAATAGACAACAAGTTGGGAATAAGATACATCATACATGGACCACATAAATGCCACTACCACATTATGGCAACTTTTATTTGCAAACTAAAAAAATATTTCTCATTGAAGAAAGCAGTCTAAGTCCTTGGACAAGGAGCTTTAGCTCATAGTTCTTGATAAGCACTGCCAGCTTGGAGCACAAAGGAGAGAAACACTCTTTTCTGCCGATGAATTCCAAGTCTTTGGATGGGATGGTCAATGAGGCTTATTGGTAGGAGCCTGAAATGGCACTGCCTGGGAACTCAGGTATCAGTCAAGAGCCTCCTCACCTTGTAATTGTGTTACTCATAACATTTAGCACCTGAAGCTCTGGCAGAAGATGAATGGAGGTTTGGGAGCCTTCTTCAGCCTTTTGGCAAGTGCAGGGATAACTCTATCAAAAATATGTGCAGGATACTGCCCTTGCCTCAGTGCAAGTTGGCAGATGTGTGCCAGGGTGCTGGGCAGGATGAGTATTCCTTCCCTGGTATCCTAAGGCAGTGCACAGGCATATAAAGAAAATGATATGTTATTATTCATCATCCATAATAAAATGATATTAAGTCAGAATCTGCTATTAACTCCTTAGTTAGACTTCGATTCTTCCAGCATGAATTACACACTAATGCAAAATGCATTATGCTTTTATGGCAAAATCCCACTAACTGCACCAAGAGGTTAATTAAACTGGAGAAAAAAAAATTGAGGCTTTTAGAATTAATTATTCAGAAGGTCATTAACAATCAGGCACACATGAGAAGCATGATACTTAGAAATCCTAAATGTAAACACACATTCCTGGATTAATGTGAGATTAATAAGATAAAGAGAAGTTGTGTTGCTACTAACAATAGTTAAAGAGTAGAGTTAGCCTGCATGCTTTTAAGAACCACTTAAATGAGAGCATTTCTGGTACAGAGGACTATGGAGGATGGATGCTCTAAGGGGAGCAGTATCAAACTTTAGAAGGCTCCCTCATTCTGTCACTTGGGTTTCCTTTTGTCATGGGCCTCCTTGTCTGTGCTTCAGGTAGCACAGGCTGGGCACAGTGACTGCAAATACATCCTAATTCTACTGACAGCAATCACCTAGTGCCATGATCCCTGGGCAGCACCTGGCAGAGCCATGGTGAGATGTAAGCAATCAGTGCCTGCCTTTGCCAGCCACTGGCCCCTGGGTGTGCAGACTCAGAGGTTCATGCAGCCCAGTGGCACTGACTGCTCCTCAGTGAAGGAAATCAAAACATATGGAGCCCAAGTTTCCTTGGGGGAGGCAAAAAAAGTGGCAGTGGCCTTCCTGCTGCCTTAGCCCCAGTATGGGCATGACTCTAGCAATGGGCCATTCTTTTTTCTTCCCACTCGTGTCTGCTCTCAGAGATGATTTTGACCGAATCTGGCCAGTTTAACGCTACACCAGCCCCAAATCCCACAGTGTGTGAGTCACCTCCTGAGCTGTCAGATGTATGTGAAGTCTCAAATACAGATGCTTTTTCTATGAGAAGACTTTGCTTGATGAATGCTGTGGTGATCAGCAGATTCACCAAAACAGGCCCTTGCAATATTTTCTGAACACTGAATGCTTTCTTTGTCTCCCATTATGAAGCTACAGTGCAGCCACTGGTATTTTCAGCTACACAACTTCCATTTTACACTTTGAAGAAAGAACAAATGCATGAATTAATGTGAGCTTTCTGGGCCTGAGTCTCATAGTTAGCAAGTCTCCACTGGGGCAATGAAAAGTAAGGCTATAGTATATATAAATTGTACTTATGCTGCATTTGTGGTCCCTTTATGTAGTCAAAAATATATCAAAAGGTACATGAACATTAGGCTCCCAGTCTAGATTACATCTATTTAAATCAGAGGGACCAAAGGGGTTTGCAGTGATCAAACATGGTGCTTATGTCTGGCTCTGTGAGACCCTTTTTCTAATGCTCTCCAGAGGCACAGTCTGCAGATTGTTTTAAGAGCTGTAATAGAGAGGGAATAGGAATAATGCTATATTACCAATCCCAGCCTGGAGCTGTACTCTGTTACTCTTCCTCCTGTATACTTAATAGAAGGATTTGATAATGCAAACTCTTCAATGTAATTTCTTTTCATTATTAACCAGCTGAAAACAATCTATTCCTTTACCTTAAAAGTAACTCCCTTGTATTTCCATTGAGAAATGGCTACTGTGAAGATGAAAAATCCTGCTTTCCTCAAATCCAGCTCAAATATTTGAAAACGAATACTGCAAAACATTCACTTGAATTCTTCTGAACAGACTGGATTTCAGGTTGAAGAGCAAATAGAGGCTCTTCAAGGCTTGGGGATGCCGTGTCTCAATGCAGTCATTCAAAACGACAAATGTTTTGTAAGTTCAAGGGTGTATGTCAAGTCTCTGCCACAGTGAAGGGGCATTCTTGCAAGGTCAGATGCTGTCATGAGGTGTTTGCTGTGATCCTCCCTCTTAAATGGATTGACATGAGCATTTCTTCAGCCTGGATTTGGCCTGGATAAAGAGCCGGAGGTATAAATTTCTAGGGGAAGCTTGAACCCAGTGTTTCATGATGTTTCACAAAATATGCACACCACAGAAGAATAATTTCCTACAACCAGAGAAACACCTACTTCTCTGTCAAGACAGAGACATGACCTTTAAGTTTTGAAGAGTCTTTCTGATCACCTTTTCTGGTCTCATTTTTAACTTGTGAGATGAACATTGTGTTTGAAACTTGCTAATTCACAGTCCCTGATACCATAACCACAATTGTCACCTGAGAGGCAAACCACTAAGTGCCCAATAACAACCTTGGAAAACAGGCTCTTTGCTCCTGAGTTCAGTCTGCTTTGCTAGTGGTGGCCACACTGGCTGGGCAGCTGCTGCTGTGGAGCTGACAGGCTCCAGTTACTGAGCACCCTGCACAGGGTCCAGACACCACAGAGTCAACTGAGCAGGCTGAGCTGCACTGGGGGGCATGCATGGGCACTCAGAGTGATGGGGAGGCATTTCAGTGACTGCTGACTGGTCTTCTCCCAGGGGAGTTGGATGAGGCGCAACAGGGCACTGCCAAGCACTTTCTAGATTTGCAAGAGAAAATGATGGAGGAGGCAAAAGGGGACTGAGGTCTGGGTGAGCTCCCCTAAAGCGACCACCCTCCCTCTAGCCCTCACTTCGCATGAACAAAGTGGTTGCTTTGCCCCACCAAGACCTGCACTTCAGAGCTATTTCTGAAAAGGAGCCTGTCTCCTCTGCCAGCCTCCCTGTGTGCTGCCCAGCCATTCCTCCATCAGCTCTTGCTGCCTCCCACCTCGACCCACAGATTGCCGAATGCATCCCACTTTTACAAAGTGGCAGGAAGAACTGCTGATTCACACAACCCACCCTGGTCCTCAAAAGCATTTCCTCCATGCCATGAACAGCCAGAAAACTCACACAGCCAACTTTAGAAGCATTCTGACGTCTCAGGTACCATTGGTTTTACTCATCTTAATTTAGAAATCTTTGCCTGGTGTGGTGGATACCTTCAGTCTGTGCAATGCTTCTGGTTTAATCCTTAAGACCATAACCTTAAGACTTCATGGTCTAGCAAGGGCAGAGCACAAATCACTCCATGAAAATATGCCCTAGGATTTTTTTTTTTTATTTTGAAGGGCATAATCATCCACATACCCTGATATTGTGGCTTTAAGTGCAGATGTCTCACAAATGTGCAGAATTTTTTCACTCTTCCTTCAAAAGAAAAAAAGAAAGTGACACGACATGTGCTGTGTGCCAAGGTTTGTTTTACAGGAGAGGATAGGATGCATGCCAGGACAAGGTGTCACCATTTAACTTACTTTCCTGAATATTCAGATGAAGCTGGTGGCACATCAGCTCCGTGCTTGCTCTTGGCATCGAGCTGTCCTGCTCGGTAGCTCCCCATCTTCTGCTCGTTGGCTGCTGAGTTGTCTAAGCTCATTTGTCCCCTCAAGACGGTGTGAGCCACACTCTCGCTGTTTTTTATGTTGAGATGTGAAATCTTAAAATGAGATCTTAATAGAGTTAAAAAATCTGTTAGCTATTCTTTTTCACTTGTGTTTACTTCTAGCATGGCACAGTAGCTACACTAAGGTTTCTATGCCTCCTTACACTACCAGCTATCTCAGGATATGAGTATGATGGAAAGTGGTGGAAGTGATGAAATTCAGTTCCTGAAAGAAAGTTTTGGTTATTCTTATGGAAAGACAATCAGTCTAGTTTGCAGGCAAAGTGAGATGGATTTACCTTACTCTTCCAAAGTGTCTTTCCAGTGAGTCAGTCATGTCACACAGAGCAGTGGATGCTGAATGCACTTGAACAAAATTGAGTGTGGTGTAATTGTCTCCAGACTGTTCGGGTGTGCCACGTAACAGCCCCAGTTGCTCAGGTGATGAAGCAGGAAGTTGATCTGCTAGAAGGCAGGAATGATTTGGAGAGGGATCTGGGCAGGCTGGATTGATGGACCCAGGCTACTGGTATGAGACCAACAAGGCCAAGTGTCAGGCCAGTCTTGGGGCAGAGTGGCTGGAAAGCTGCCCATCAGAAAAGTACCTGTGGGTGCTGGTCCAAAGTGGCTGAACATAAACCAGCATTGCCCATGTGGCCAGGAAGGCTCTTCTACCCTCATGTGGGATCTGCAATTCCTAATCTCTTTCTGGGAGATATTTTTTAACCTGTCCTGAAAATGCTCCAGGATGGCATTTCCACAGCCTCCCACATAAATACTATAGTATTTGACTCATGGGAAGAATGTGAAGAAAAAAGTTTCCTGTTTCCTTTGCTACTGCTTCTTGTTCTAATCACAAGGCATCTGGAAAATAGTAGGTTTTTGGTACCTTTTGAAATGATCACTTATTTGGCTTTTGTTTGCCATTTAACTAAGATCAGCAAAAAGTCCTCAGTGAAGGAGTACAGCTAAAACAAGTGTGCACATGCAGCCATACAGTCCTCACAACCTGGAGGCAAGGAGCTTGCTGCTTTTCAAAATCTGAGCTCTGTCTCCGAGGGAAGTTCCTGCCATTTCTGCATTCTTAACTTGTCTGCTTTGGGTTTTCTATTCAGACTAGTGATCAGCCTGAGACTGCTTTTGGAGAAAAAACAGGCCTGTGATCACTGAACCCCTCCTGTGCAGCAACAATTTTTGCTCAGCTGATGGGTTGATGGCGTGTTGGGAGTGCAGAGGAAGGGAGAGGATATTTGGCCACTGGTTGCACAGAAGCCAAAGGACTCTCAAGCTGTGGGCTTTCAGGATGCCTTGAAGGAGCCTGTAATCAAGGCTTGTCTGTGCCCAGATAGTCACCAATGTGAATCTAGAATAACTTTGAAAGAAATTTTACTTACTTTGCTATCATCCGAGTCTTATAATACTGAATGTCTTTATTGTTAAATGGACATCTAATACTACTGGATATTTATAAGAATAATGAAAAGAGATATCCAGAGCATTGCAGAAGAAAAGATAGAAGCTTCTCTTCCTCTATTTCAGTATTTATCATTAAATCAGATGTGTTTGAGTCATGTGAGAGCAACTTACTGGGCAAGAAGTAGCATCTACAAAGAAATAGCACATGATCCTATGCATAGGGTCAACATCATAACACGCAAAGAAACCCCTCAAAATATATACTGATATAATTCTGGCATTTCTGACCTTTTACATAAGTAGCATGAGGCATGAGATTGTCATCTTTATAATGCCATTTAAATATGGCAGGGTCATGTGTGTGAAAGTAAGCTGTCATTTCAAAGCATGAGAGCAATAAGTTTTATTGAAGGACATCACCTTTTTGCAGTAAGGCAAGCAAACAAAGTAAAAAATGCTATGGGCTAGAATGAATTGAGAGACTAAAATCAAGACTTCAAATTTTGGAAGAGTGGAAAAAAATCACCTTGAAACAGAAGTATCATGTTAATTGGTAATTATGGCATGAAGTCAATGTAAGTGGAACAGGAAAACCTAAAAATGCACTAATAAGTGAATTCACTAATGGATTTCCCAGGAACTACAACTCCAAGAGATAAAAAAAGGGTAACTCATATACTAGGAGATTCACAAGAAAGTTGGTAGGGGTTTTTACATTTCTTGTGATGGTTGATATCTGCACTTTAGACTCCACTACACACTAGAGTAAATTGATTTTTAATGACCATCTCCTGCTTACCTCCCATTCCTTATATACCCATGTGACAGGAGCATTAAAACAGCAATATCTTGTGATAATATAACCTCATACTCTACTGAAGCAGAGCTTGTAGCTGGTTGGGAAGTGCTGCACAAAATTAAGCCTCTGGGTTGTTTGTTGTACACAAGCCTTCCAAAGCTGATATAATAGTTCCAAGCTTGAGAGAGGGAGCCAAGAGGGATATTCAGTGTCTTAATAAATATTTCAGTTCATGTTAACTTTGCAAATAACACATAAAACATTTTTGAAAAATCTTTGTAATAGAAACCTTCAGGTAGTATGCATTGATGTTTTCTTCATAACAACTTCCTCCTCCTCCTTCTCCTCCCCTCTGCTGAGATCACAGATGTCAAATACAAGATCTTAATACAATATTTGCATTCCTGTTCTTTAGCACAGAGACACAGATTTTCCAGGCACTGAGTTCCTTATCTTCCTGAGTCTCAGACAACATGCCCATCCAAGGATCCTGTTTATGACCTTTCCAGAGGACATCCTTCTTACCAGGGGCTGCAGGGAAGATTTTGCTGGAGACTTGAGAATGCTGAATGAGCCATCAGGCACAGGTGCTGGCATTGGGGTTTTGCTAGGACAATTTAACTCCTTCGGGTCTTTTTTGAATTCCTGAAAGAAAGGAAAGAGAAAAAATGAAGAGTTGCTGTTTGGCCCATCATCTGAAGAGCCACCTTCAGGTTCACATATGCCACAAGACAGGATGAAGATCTATTAATGACACCATGAGGTAGAAACACAGAAAAATCTGCTCTCAACCCTACTGATCATGAGTAAGAAATCTGAATCAAAGCTACACAGAAGTCCTAAGCCCTGTCCTGCATATTTCCACAGATTTGTTTTTATGTGCTGATGCTATTAGCTAAAAGAGGAGAAGGCACACTAACAGGAGTAAGAAAGGCTCTGTTCTATTTGAGACTGGGCCTGTAGCAGAGATGGGGAATAAGCTGTGTACTACAGGAAAGCTACTGAGCATTTTTAATTCCTGCTTTTTCTCTTCATACCATGCCTTGCATTTAGCTATTTTTATAAAACCCTGTTTTAAAAATAGCTGGTTTCCTTCCTGACCAGGACACATAAATGACATTTACTGGCAATCCTCTATGCTTTACATTTTGTTTCTCTAGTCACACTATCATCAAGTAGATGTGTATATACAGGGTGGCAGGGCAGTCACTTCCAGAGAAAGCATGCTTATATTTCTGAGAACCCATTTGTTCAGGTGTCAATACATTCCCTTCTCTGTTAACAATACCTATTCATAAATGAAAGACTGTTCACAAATATCTATACAAACAATTGCATTAAGATAGATGAAAAGAATATAAGCAAGGCTGATTGAATTGTGAATCCCTGGAAAAACAATTTTCTATCAATCACCCAATTCTATCCACTCAATTCTTTGAGAAGCATGCATCAGTGGACATGGTAGTGCTACACAACTTGCCCTCCTGTCACATGCTGCAGTATCAGCACCGTCTGATCACCATTCTCTAGCCTGATTTAGCAGTAGCTGTGCAGCAGGCTATGGGCAAGCTCCAGTACAATCCTACACCAGGTATTAGCACCAACTGACCCCTGTCCAGGACCAACTGGGCTCGTTTGTTTCATGGTCACAGAAGGATGCACTCACTAAGTCACAGTGTATTCCTGAGCTTTACAGGCTGGTTTGAAATAGGGACTTCTCTCTGGAATGCCAGACTCCCTGAGGTGCAACTCCATGTAGCTGCTCAGGGTCACCAAAGTGTTCAGTGTTTGATGCCTCTGTGCAGCACAGGAGCCATCCATTCAGCATGGTCCCAGCATCACCAGCTGTGGGCCCAGTGGCACCTCCTACAGGGAGGTCCTGACTGTCCTGTCAGGAAGCTCTATGTTTTCTCTAGACTGGAAGACTTGTTCAGTCTGAGCACATATAAACTCCATGATTTTAAATTCCTATGCACTGGTCTCAGCCAGAAGTGATTATTAAAACCACTCATCTTGATTCTTCATCACTGTGGTTACTTTGCACTTTTTGATCCTCAAATGAAGTGTGTACAGTATGCTTGTGTTCATACCCAGCTGTTAGTTGTTGTATTACTTCTGAGATTGTAAGATAGTTGAGAAGGTGGATGAGCTGAACGATAGCATCAAGATCAGTAGTGAGGTGTCTCTTTGGTTTTGATTAACTTGCAGAGCAGCACAAGCTTGGTGCCTTGACCCAGAGAGCTGGTAATCAATGCAAGTTCAGCCCAGACACAAACCATGCCTAAAATTTGAGAGAAGGAGAAACAAGTATAGCTGTTCCTTAAACTTGTTTATGCACCTTTGACACTTTCTAAAGTAAAATTTCCGTCACAGAATAGACTCTCTATAACTTAAGATCTGTGAAAAGGCAGCATCTACCCTTGATAGAGTAGTGCAAATCTGCATTATTCCAACATCAGATTTCTTATTAAAAATCTGACACATACCAAGAAATTTAAGCATCCAGAATGAAAATTGTTTATGTGTTTGTAGCATTTTAGGAACAACAGGGAACTTTGATGGATTCAGTACAATTTGAATTAAAAAGCTAGATGATGCCTCATAGGCCTTTCAGATGATATCTAATCCCTGTGAAAAGGGCTATGAAATGATAGTTTCAGGGCTAGTTCCATTTGCTTACTTAACTCAAAAACCTTGTTAATGCCTATTAAAATGAAATCCAGTGAACAACAGCCTCCCATGTTTATGGGCTGTCAAGTTAATTTCCATAGAGCTGCGCTGTCTTCATTGTCATTGTTGACCAAGGGTTAATTCACTGCAGGAAAAAGTGCGACAAAATACATCACTTTAATCCCTTTCTTCTTCAAAGATGAAGCAGTAGGAAAGGAAAAGTAACAACTGGGAAAATGTTAAGATCCGGAATTTTTTATATAAACTTGTCAGCCATTCCTGACGTCTTCTGTAATAAACACTTGACAATAAACAGTGAGGACTTTTCTTAAATCTCCATAACATAACAACTTTCAGAGGAAAAAGAAGACCCGTTCAAAGACTTTTTCTAAATGCATTTGCATTTCCAGGCTTTGTTGTGTTATCTACGTAAAATGAAGCAGTTGCTCTTTCACCATTAACTCTTTACAGAATACTCCTCTGCACCAAAGCAGAGTCCTGTGCTGAGCATATCAGAATTTAGAAATTGTGGTATGTAGACTGGTAAAATCACAACTTCCTCGAAGCTTTGTACCACAATTGTCCCAAACTTTGAAAGTCTGCATTTTATTAATTTCTTTTGCCTCTGCAGTCTTTTTCTCCAACATTGCAGTACTTTTTACTGAACTGAAGCTCTCCATAAACCAGTATTTGCAAAACTCCTGGCATTCCTTATCCATTTCATGGTCCTACCATTACACACCCAGCCCTACAACAAAGCTTATCATACACCATATAGCCTCAGCCATGAAGTGGTTTCTGTTTTCCAAGTCCATTTCCTACCAAATAAAAGGCAAAGGACTTCTACACCAACATTTGCTTTTTCTATATTATATGAGACAGGCTGCTAATGCTCGCCTAGCTTTTGCACCAAATAAACCAAATGAATGAATGAAACGTTCAGAGGCACAGATGTTTTCAGAATAAGATGGGGCACTTGGTTCACACAATTGTTCTGCCTTTTTTTTTTGTTTTCCTGCATGGTTGTTTCCTGTGGAGTGTAGGATATATTAACTTGCAGCCGCAGAGTACTTGAAACGCATCTACTGGATCAGCCTAGTGCATCAGTGAAAGATGGCTAACAGTCTTCCTTTTCCTGTGCAGCTGTTGTTTGCTGAAAGGGATAATTTTTAAGCTGATTTATTTACCTTAGCCTTTTCCCCCCCTTCTTTTCTTAATCAGTGATCATCAGCATGTTAATTGTTACTAGTAGTTTTGAAACAATGAGTAAACCTCATTGATACAATTAAGAATTTAATAGAAAAACATCCTTGAAATGCAGGTGGAAAGCTAAGGACTTTGTCTTCAGAAATGTTGATATCACAGAGTTCCCAGTAAAAAAAAAACCCAAACAACAAAGGTCCATATATTCAGTTAGAAAAACTCATTAATTCTTCATCTTGGTCTTTCAATATAATAAAAACAAATAATACAACAATTTAAATATATTTAATATAATACATATAAAATAGATTTAATAGAATGCATAAAAACTTATGTATGGTTTCAATGGTTTTAGTAAATCCCTATTTGCTAGGACAGAGTGGTCTCCACCAGCAAGGTCCCCTGGTTCAGAAGGTGGGCTCAGGAATCCCCCAAGCCATTCAGAGAGGACATCAGGATAGGCATCACTGCTGCCACGGTCCTGAGCACCAGCAGCTGCAAAGGCAACTCTGTCATTTCACACCAGGTAAAACTTTTTTCCTTCACAAGTCAGGAACGCTTAACCTTGTCACTGTACGTGCACCACCTCGCTCAAGCGCTGCCTCCAGCCTCAGTACCAAGTGCAGGGGTCCTCGGGAGCTCAGGCACAGCCCCACATCCTGCCCATACAGTCCCTATTTTCCATTTACTGATGCTTCCTGCAAAGCTCCTCTTTCACATTCACTGCTTTGTTTTTCAGGTTTTTTTTCTCCTTCTGTCTCACTGGTGGAGGCTGCCTCTCTGTGGCAAGAGCTTGCATGGAAGGTGGTTCAGCAAAATCCTCCGGCTGTAGCTTGTGAAACGTGCAAGGGCATCAGTCCAGTCTTGGGAGAGTTTTCATGAGCTCCCAACAAAACACTGAAAAGCACCAAGGAAACCCCTTCTTGTGCCTTGAGGAGCTGAGGGCTTGCACGTTTCCTGGTTATTAACTGGACTGCCCTGCAGTGTCAGAGAAATCAGAGGAAGTATTGGCTTGGAAGGGACCTTAAAGATTGCTTAGCTCCAACCCCCTTAACATGGGGAATATCAAACTGGTAAAAAGGTTTTTTGGCAGCCTGGGATCACAAAAGAAGGGATGTTCTGAGAAGGCATGGGCCTCATTTCTTCGTCCACAACTGCTCATTTCACTAGAAGAAATTTCAGAAGAAGTAGACCATTCAAGAGTCAACATTTTGTTATTGAAATAGAAACCCTCTCCTCCAACCAAAGTGTTTTTTGCTTTTAACATAAAAACATTTAACATTTGGCTTTACAGGATTGAATTTGGCTATAAACAGATATGAATCAACTTTCCACTGAAGTGTCTTGCATGGGAAAGTGCCCAGACATCAAGTTGAATGGGCTTCTGAGGAAAGGCACATGTTCTGACATCTTACTCTGTCAGTGCCACACCACTTCTTGACCACTGGCCTCAGGGGCTTCTGGGGAGAGCAGGGTACCACGACCCATGGCTCCCAGCCAGGCCATGCACTTTCTCTCTAGAACACTAATTACCAAACTACAGACACTGATAGTTATCAGGCTGGGCAGGGGGAAGGTGAGAGAGAAGGCTCAGACAAGAAAATTGTATTTCTGCTGCTGCTTTTTAATGCTGCTGGTGGATCATTATTGGCACAATACAGCAACCCAAACTGTTAGCTTCTCCCACAAGCCAGTTTCTGTAATTTAAAAAGGAAAAAAAATTGGAATTGAGTTGATTCTCTTCTAATAGTGAGTGGTCACTGCTCTGTGGCCCATAAAAAGCAGGACTATCTGCAGCACAGCAGGCACAAGGACTTGGCAGGAGCCACCAGGGCCCTTTATCTGCTTTCCCCTTTCAGAAGAAGGAAAGTTGCTGTTTTTCCTTTTCCTGTTCCTTTGCTTTGGGAAATCTGTTACTTCCCTCAAGATTTACATCCTGACCTATGTAAATCTTTGAACTGCTCTCTTTAGCATTTCCCTTAGGGAGGCTCCTTGCTGAGAAACAAGGCTTCAGGAGCATGGGATAACATTATTTATACATCTGACATTAGTAACCTATGAGGCAGTATTCATCAAAGAATTGCTTAGGTTTGTCCATGCTACAGTCATGCAATATTGCACACATAGGATGATTTTCCTTAATTACATCTCTTGCTAGTATTTAGAACAACAGCCTAAATATGCTAATGTTGTCTGTCTGATTCCACTTGTTTTTTAAAACAGGATTCATCCATAACTAAATATTGGTTTAGGTATACTACTCTTTGTATGATTTTTTGTATGTTTGTTTCTTTGTTTTAAAGCAGGGCACAAATTCCCTATATCTAAGAAAAAAAAATGCAAAAAAGAAGCTTGTTATTAGCCTGTGACCATGGAGTATCTCTGCTTCAGATTTTGTACAGGTCCTGCAATCAACAGCAGCAGAAAGAAAAAGAATGGGACTCTTGAGAAAGGGCAGCAAAGGTTCCTGCTTACCTCTAATGGCCCTGTGAAAGAAAGGTGCAAGGAATGGGGAGCTTCAATTAGTAAGGAACTAAAATTCCTAATCCTGTCAGTCAGCAGTGAAGAATAATCTCTTTCTGAAAATATTTTTCTTTGGCACTGTTTCAGTTATTTCTAATAGCATCCTCTTAATTACTCTTGTAGCAGTTGTACCTGGTCATCTTGAGGAAGCATGAGATATCTGGACCACATTCATCCTGCCCAACATTAGCCATCCACCACAGCTGCAGCAGCTGCCTGCATCTGCACTTCATGTCGAGGTGCCCATTCTGCCAGAGTGCTTGTCAGCTGAGATGTCATAATGCACCTGGGAAAATCTAGTCAACTACTTTAGGCAAGAGTGCTATGCTTTCTACATTTCATTAACTCTGATGACTCTAAAGGCTGCTTAGCTGCCAAGCTGGAATGTAGATGTGCCTCAGAGGCACATAAAGTCAGAATAAGAGTAATCTCTCTCTTATTACACCACTGTATACAACAATCACCTGATTGCTGACCCAAGCATTTTAGAATCTGAGTCTCTAGTCTGCTGTATTTACTGAAGTTCATTTGACAATGTTGACAATTGTTTTTTTGTTTAAAAAATGCTGAAGGGCAGCACAAAATTCATCAAACAGCTCAAGCTGGCAATGTAGGAGAGGCAGTGGTGTGCAGAGTGGAGGCAGAATGCCTCACTGCCAGTTTCAACAGTTCTATTTTAGATCTACAAAATATGCTACAGCATGGAGGAAGGTTGTGAAAGTCTCCTAGGGCTTGTGTTTATCACATTCCTGCAGAGTGGCAGCTAAAAATCTCCAGAAGAATGACAGTGAAACACACTTCCAATAATTCTTTATTAGTTCAGAGAGACTCAGGGCTCTGGTTACCCATTCTTATTCAGAAACAATCAATTCAGTGTCTTGGTAGAAGGGAACTCCCACACTATGGGGCTGTTGGCATTGCTTGAAAGACAAAAGACTACCACCATGTCCTCTCTCTCGCTATCAACCCCAAACCCCACAGAGAACAAGGACACAAGACTATAGTCCATTGTTTCCTTTTCATGGGAAACTGGACTTTTCCATCAGCTAAACAGCATTTGAACATCTCACATGACCTAATCAGACTTCCTTGCATCATGTCACTGTGACCTAATCTTCAGGTGCAGAAAAAAGAGAGCAATCTGTACCTCAGGAACACATCCAAAGGAGCAAATTGCCATCCTGGTGACACCAGCTCAGGTCTCTTTGCAGAGATAAATGACTCTGGAATGAAAATGTTGCTCAGTGAGAAGAGATGACGAGATCACTCACTGCCACTGATGGTTCTCTAAGGACATCAAGTAGACCAAATAATTTTTGCTTGAAAACCAAATGTAATTTCCAAGAAACTGGCACCCACTGTGGTGAGACCAGGCTCTTAGTGCCTGGTAGTAACAGCAGACAGATCAAACACAGGCTGACCTTTTGCAGAGGTAGGAACCTGGCCCCACAATGGTGGTGATATTACCATTATAATCTCAGCGTCTTCTTCCAGATAATGATTGTGTTTTGACAGGTATCTTTCTTATTAAATTCTGAATGAATTTCATTCATCTCTTCATCTTCACTGTTGCTGAAAAGAAAAATGTTATCCATGCCTCTTTGCTGCACATGAATTGATGGGTCAGTCTAGCCAGCAATGGCAGTAAGACTCCTGAGTGCTACCTGCCTCTATTTTATAGACAAATCCTGTCCTTATGTCAGGCTATGATGCTGGTGGAGATTTTTTGGGAATAATCAGTTCCTGTTTATGACCAAAGGTGCTAGTAATTACTGAGGAATATCCCAGATGAAAAACCCTATTATTTATAAGAGGGCTGATGACTGGTTCTGGCCTGAGTACAGGCATTTTACCCTCCTAAGATCTGCCACTTGGTAGGAGGAAGCTGTAAGTCAAGATGTGAAAGTAAGCTACAAACAGGGAAAAGGCAGCGTAGGTTCATTGAAAGGCAGACAGTGCCACACTAATCCAATGTCTTCCTTTAACAAGACAGATAATATTCCCAGCAGATTTGCTCTCTTATGGTTTCAATAAAGCATCTACCATGGTGCCATGCAAGGTGCATCAATTAAGAAGGAGCTATATCAGAGCTGTGACCTGCCAAGGCTAAAGGGGGATGAGACACAGGCTGCTGTGTAGGGGAAGCACAAGACCACAGGGCAGTCACTAGAAAATCTCATCAAGGATTGGTCTTTAATGAGTGGTTGCACATTCCAGCAGTGTGGGAAGGCCATCAAGAACTCCAGACTGAGCTTTTTTAAGATGGGAGATAAATAAGGGTTTGGAACTGATGAGCAATGTGTCCACAAAGGCGTCTGCTGTGCCACCAGTTCCTGCACCACCTGCACTGGGCAGAGCATTCAGTGAACATAATAATTCACTGTCAGACACTTTGTATGTTCATCCAAATACATTTTCCACTTTGGTTACCACAAAAGCTTCCAGCTTCATCAGCGTGGGAGGATACCAGCGAGCCAAGAGCTGACAGTGCTGCTGGCTCCAGAAATCTCCTGGCCCCTGGCTTGCCCAACAGGGTGTCTTGGAAGATGGAGAAGACCATACTGTCTTCTTTGAAAGCTGGGAATGCTCAGGTGATCACACAGGACATTACATGGTCACATCATAAATACAGAAGGCCCAAGGGGTTTAAAAGGGTGTGTGCTATACACAATGTACAGAAATGGAGGTTTTACATTGATAAATTGCATTTCCCCTCCTTTATGTCACATCACTAAGGATAGGAAAGAGTAATAAGGAAAAAAAACACATTGGTTGTGAGGCAAAGGGTTTTTTTCTTCTTAAAGTAATCTCCAGTTAATATAATTGTTAATTGCTGGATAGCTAACACAAATAAGAGCGAGACAAAGGTTTTATTTAGATAAATTATGTCTTTTTTACATAAAGAAAGAAACAGATTTTTTATATACTGCAAAGGATCTAGTATCTTCCACTCACCAGCAATAATAAGTGTAGCTCATACTCTATGAGTAAGAGCTCCCCTTTCCAGTGTCACCATCTGCTTCATATTTCCACTTTTCCCCCAGGACACCCCATTTTGTCCTAGCAGCTGGACACAAGAGAGCCCCAAAAGACAGCAAGCAGTGCTCTGCTGTGCCTGGGTCTGCAGTGTGTGTGCATGTATTTACTTACAGTCTGCTCAGTAGCTACTTACTAGTAGAACAAACTGTACCAAGAACAGCTCATTCATTCGATGACTTGTCTCTCTACAGAGATACTCATTTGGGTCTCTTTCCATCTCCCAGTGACTGATTTGCATGGAACATACAAAAACTTCATGTCCGTGAGACTGCTAGTCTTCCATCCAACTTGCCTAGCAGGTTCAGATGTTAGTAGTGGGAGAAAGAGAGTGCGATGACACACAATCTTTCTTAGCAAACGAGCCTAAAAGTAAACCATCTCAATGGAAATTCAAGGTGGCCCACCTCCTGTCGAGTGCTTTTGAAATTCTGTTGGGCTTGTTATTTCCAGATCCTAAACAGAAACATGGGTGATAAATGCCTTTCTTTATCTAACATGGATATTCACATGTCTAGGTAACAATATTCCCCTATCATCATTCCCTTTCAGGTTTTTATCTACATTTGTCTCTGCTCTTGGATAGCAGCTTGTCTGTCTGTCATTTATTTCTTCATCACTTCCAAAGTAGATCACTGAAATCTGCTCTAGCTGGAGCTCAGTATCCTCAAAGGGAATCCCTTTGAGATCCTGTCTTGTGTGGGTTAGAGCAGCCTGTCTCTTGTGGGTCATATTGGAGAACACATACCACCACAAATACAAATGAAACACAGAATCAGTAGCCAAATCCTATACAGTCAAATCTAGTTTTGAAATAAGGAAACTTTCTGGCCAAAAGGTTTTATTTCTTTTTTTAATTGTTAATTAATGGATCCAGAACAGACATCTACATAAACACTTTCTTTTGACTTAGAGAAGTATTTTGATCACCTACATTTAGCTGACCTGTTCTTCAGCTAATCTGGTGAATTACACAGTTTTATTCCATCTCGAAAATAGTTTTTATCCACCAGTGTTGGTAAGCCAGATAGAACTGAAGATAATATTTCCCATTAGATCCCCTAGTCTTCTTTTTCTGAGCAACCTGCACTCAGAAGTTCCTTTGCTTGCCATGCTCTGAGTTGTCTGCAGCCCTTCAGACTGTCTCTGTCCTACCTGAGGTGGTCACCCAAGCTCAGCACCAACTTTGTCATTTGTAAGGCATAGGCATCCCTCTAGGTTGCACTTACTACACCTTGGCTGAAGCAGTATCCAATGCTGACACATCTCTGGGAGTAAGAGGCAAGACACAGAGACAGGTCAGGAGGAAGTAAGAAGGCATGGCAGAGGGTCCCACAAACACCCCCAGACAGGAAAGTCAGTGAGAAAGACACTTGCTTTGCACAGAGAAAAAGCAGAAGAGGAAGAACATCCACCAACAGGCAAATGATACAACAAAGACAGCACTGGTCAAGTGCCTCCTATTTTTCCAACAAAGGACAAAAAGGAGCCACCTAAACTTTCAACAAACAGTCTGAACCTAGAGTTGAGAGCAAACTTCCCTAGTGAAAATGAGCAACCACAGGGGAAAGGCTGGCCAGAGAGAATATAAATTCCTGCCTTTGGAATAGGCATGTTCTGGATGTTTTTAGGGATGGGACAGGGCTAGCTGAGGCATAATTGACCCTTAGGTATTGCAAAGAACGCAATAAAAGAATCTTTGGTGAGGTCCATTTCTATATTCCCTCGGTTTGTGCTCCTTTGGCTTTTCTATCCTAGGAAGAAACAAATACAGAAAGTTGGAAAAAGTTGGTGCCATAATTTGTGTGCAGGTATAGCATAGTTCTTTTATGCCAAATTTCTAAAGACTGAAAATAAAAGGCAAAGAAAAAAAGGTAATGCATAGAAAAGAGGCCTGAGAAACAGTGATAAAAATCTTGAAGATATAAAATGACAACACATTCAAGGAATTAAAGAGTAAATTGAATGAAATTATTTATGTGAGAACCTTGTTCATCTGACACTAGATGTCTCTGCAACCCCAAGGAAAGCTTGCCTTGCTGTCTCTCACTCCATTCACTTTGGGAAATAAAAGCAGCAAAGGGAAGCAATGGTGGTGAGAATTCTTCCAGTCTGTCTTTACAATAAAGAGGAGCAACACAACAACTGCAGACATTCTAGATTAAGGAGTTCAATTATGCCAATCTATTTTGATTGTATATGCTTTGTGCTTCATAACGGCCTTTAAAACTTTATTTAAGTTATTGGATGCAGTGTATAAAAGTATGCATTTCATTGCTACATAAGCAATGTAAAGTTGGATTACTAGAAGTATGTGAGAAAATAGGGTTTAACTACTTGGGCTCCTAACATAAGGATGTGGACCTGCTGGAGCAATCCCAGAGGAGGCCACAAAGATGAACAGAGAACTGGAGCACCTCTCTGTTAAGACAGGCTGAGAGAGTTGGGGTTATTCATCCTAGACAGGAGAAGACTCCAAAAAGACCCTGTACCCTTCCAGTTCTCAAAGGGAGCCTACAAGAAAAATGAAGAGGGGCATTTGGCAAGAACATGTGGGAGTAAGACAAGGGGTAATGTCTTCAAATAGAAAGAAGGCAAGCTTAGATTAAATATTAGAAAGAAATTCACTGTGAGGCTGGTCATTCACTGGCATAGGTTGTCCAGAGAAGATGTGGATGCCCCATCCATGGAAGTGTTCAAGAGCAGGGCAGCCTGATGTCGTTGAAAATGTCCCTTACCACAGCAAGGGGGTTGGAACCAGAGGATTTTTAAAGTCCCTTCTAATCCAAACCATTCTGTGATTCTATGATTTTATGAGCATGTGGATCTTATAACATGGTTCATTGTAGTACTGGCACATTGAAACATTTTAGTAAGAATCAGTAATTTAATATCAAGTATGGCAAATTTTACAGAAGGACAGTGAGCAAGCAGTAAGTAGTACAAGGACACCAGGACATCTGAGAACAGTTTGGGTTTAGGGAACTTAAAAACCTGTCTTTGATAAAAGTTTTTTAAACAACAAATATTGCAAAATAAATATTTTAATTACAAAATAAACACGTTAATTTAAAAATAAACATATTAATTACAAAGTATTTCTATGCTTTTTCTTACTAAACTTTTTACTTAAAGCTGTAGAAGAAGGTCCACTGAAGTCAGAGTTTTCTATCATATGTTATAAAGCATCAGTACTTAGAAAAAGCATTAGCAGGAAGGTAATTTAGTTTATAAGGATTTGGTTTCACTTAGCACAGAGTCTGTCCTTTTTATTTTAGCATGCTATATTAAGCTTCTAAAAAATTTCTTACATTTTTGTCACTTAGAACTTATCTTTCTGTATTTATTGGTGGTCTCCTAGTAGGGAATTACACCGCTGTTTCTGGGGAAGGTCACCTTCCTTTTCTTTTATTCTTCCTTTATCACTTCACTCTGAAAGCTGTCACTGGCTTCCTGTCAGTTGGTGCATCATATATATATATATATCTTTATTTTTTAATTTTTAGGGGCTTATCTACTGTTTTCTCTATGGATCCAAGTTACGTAGAGAAATTAAACAACCTTGCACAAATGGCTTTTTTTTTAGAAGCTTATTAAAGCTCATAATACAAATATTTGTTAATAGCATGAATTACATTAATGAGTGGCACCTGAATAGGTTTTTTTTATATTGTGACTTACAAAGTTGTTTAATTTCATTCCTTAGACATCTGGTTGAGAGAGAAACATTTCTTCAGGCTGTTAGATTTGAAATCTCAATGATAACCATATCCAAGTGGAGTTTATCTTAGTTTTATTCCTATTACCTGTTGCATTCTGAAATATCTGTTAGTGATGACTTAATTAAAAAAAGACTTTTGATGCTGTGTATCAGAGTGAAGAAATGTTAAATAAAAGTCCAGGAGGAATCTCTGTGAAGAAGATGTTTCTGAGAGGGCAGAAGGCACTGGAGGAGAGGTTGGAGATGAGTGTTTGTGATGGCTGTTATGACTTCTCCAGAGTGCCTTCACACATCTGAATATGTACATTTGAGTGTGCAGACTGAAAGATTGAAGCCAGTGCCTTTTTTCCATGGGCTGGAACAACCTGACAGACAAGATGAAGGAAAGGCCCTGCTTTACTGCCTTGAGCTCTGATGATTCAGTATCTTGGAATACCATAGTAATTATTGTGCACGAAAAATAATCCTGATCTGTAGCAACCCCAGAGGTTCAGTGTGAAGTCTGAAGGCATAGGCAAGGGAGAAGCAGCAGAGACCATTTTTTCCTGTGCAAGGCAGAGATAAGGGTAGTGTACAGGTCTGTGTTATGAGAGATTTTATTAGAGATATTGCAGTTCATGAAAAAAGTGCAGAAGTGGGAAGCACTAAAAGAGGGAGAATAGAAAAATGAAAAGTGGTTTGATTACCCTGAATTTACCTCAACAAGGAAAAATTTAAGGTCCAAAGATGGAGCAAGAGCTGGAAGTGGAAACCAAAGCTATAACTCTCTGATCTCAGTGCTTGATCAAGGGCAATTCTCTGGTTAATTCTCCATCTCTTGTTGACTTCATACGAGTGCTGGACCTCTTCCAGAAACTGCCGAGGCAGGAGCACTCTCAGGAGAATAAATGGTCATGCAGCAAGAATGGAGGTGAACATGCTTCATGACAGAACCTTGTTTGTCTGGGCTGTGGGTGAGGGGGAGAACCCCACCAGTCCCCAGAGGCAAATGACATGTCATATCCCACCTGCATGGGTGCATAAATCCTCCCATTGGTCATCCCCTGACTCAATCCAAACACCACTCAGTGAAACCTGAGGTTCTCATACACATATCAAACCATTATAATGAAATAATGACCCTTTCTGGATGAGTAGTAAAGCCAGGCTGTTTACAAAAGAGTTGTGGAAGGTCTTTGAGGCATCGTAGCCGCTGCCTCCCACACAGCAGGCCGGAGAGCCAGCTAGATAGAGGTAACATGTCTGAAGAAGAAGAGAACCTGCTCAAGAACCTGAGCTGGTGTGTGTGGGGTGGGCTGGCCCTCTCCACGCTGCTGGCACTGTGCACAGCATTCCTCACTCCATGTGGTGAAGGAGCCTGCAGCCTAACAGGAAAGGGAGCCTCTCCCATAGTCTGGACTAGCTAGTTTAAATTTTTCTTTTGAGTATGTAGCAGCTGTTACTAACTGGGTTTTTTCTCCTCTTGGGCCTTTTTTTGAATAAAACCTCTCCAGCAAATCTGCATTTGAGAGCTGAGCCAGCTGCAGGTCCAGCTGAAGGCCAAATGGCCAGGACAAACCTCATTCTGTGCTGAGATTTGAGGGGAAAGACATGCAGAAGGTTTGTACCAAGTCAGGCTGTTCAAATAAAGCTGCATGAGCTTTCACACTTTATACTATTTGTTATGATGTTTTCAAAATTAACCACAGATGCTTTACTTTGCTGAGTTTTTTTTCCCCTGGTTGAGTCACCTATTATCGAGGCCACGTCTGTGTGGCTCAAACAGAAGTCTCAATGAAGAAGTCTCAGAAAGAAAGTCAATATTTTATTTGATTTTTAGATAATCCTCTGCACATACCTAAAAACATAATGAAATAAACATTATTCTACTAATGACATGGTGTAAAATGTTAGGAACAATGAATCCTATTCAAACTGCTGGTGTTTCCCATCACTTAAATTGAATCAATGAGGATGACTTAGGATTAAATTTTGTCTGTATCTTGCAGCTTTTCTTTAAATATTCTCCTCTGATTACAACATGGGAGTAGAGGAGATTGAAAAGTTTCTGAGAAACCTTAGATCTTAACTGTATATCTTCAGCCCTCTTGAGCAAATGGGATACAATTGAAGCAAATCAAATTTGAAATACTATGTAAAATGTTAATATGTTGACAAATGGCCAAGGTCATCTTCTGAAAAATGCCAAAGGTCACAGCAGGGCATAGAAAAATCCCTTACTTCTCCTTTTGAAAAAAAATCATATATTTTCTAACAAAACATGTCAACAGGTTATGGCAATATCCTTTGGGACTGATACTGATGTTCAGGAAAAAAAGACAAATTATCAGGCAAGAATTAATATAACTCAGTCAGCAGCCTCCTGAGTCCTCCCTAGAAAGGAAAACAGAGACCTGGTTTGAGAATAGTAGATGTCAGACCATTTGAAACAAATGTTCCCATCCAAATACATCCCTGTGATTTTTTACTGAGTTCTTCATTTGGTTTATTGTTTTTAAAGAGTTGTGTAATAATGCATTCATATCCTCGGAATACATGTTATAGTTTTAACAGAGCATTGTCCTTGGAAAGTTTTCAAAGTGGTTCTGTATATTTGCAATATCTGTAGTTAGCACACTCAAGTCAGAGTGATTCATTTCCTGCCCAGTGGCCACTTGTCGTTTTAGGCCTCTTTTTTTTTTTTTTTTTTAATGGCTGTATCTTTACAAATATAATGGAAAAATCACTACTTGCAGATAATGAAGGTGAAGGAATTGAAAATTAAGTCATACAGCAGAGAACATCAGCCACAGAAACCCATTTGCAAATGCTAGTGCAGACCCATATTTTGTATTAAATAGCTTGGTAAGTGTCCACATGCTTGCAGTTAGACAGTCAGTAGTTTGAAATCTGCTAGAGCCTTCTACAGTATAAGTCCCTGAGTGGTGAAAATAAAAAAAAGTCCATTTTTGTATCTCTAGTCATCAGTAACTTTTCTTTGAAGGTGCAGTCTCTCTAGAGATTGTCAGGTATTATTCCAATAGGTGAGGTCTGAGCTTTACTTGTGGCATCATTCTTCCATTACCAAGTCCAGAGTCTGCCAAAACTAGGTCCATGATAATGAAGTAAACCTCCAAATGTGTTGGAATACCTCCCTAAATTTGGTCTATTTTTACTGAAGAAAAACATAAAGAATCCATTGAGCTCCTCTTGTCAGTCAGGTCAAAGCAGCTGCTGCCAAAATGGGAGTGCAAAGAAGACTTTAACCAAAGCATTCATGTATTTCTATAGCTCACATCCTATATTCTGTGTTTGTCCTAGGAAGTGACCTAGCAAAGCCAAGGGCAACTGGGAGAAAATAAGCAGAAGGGCAAAGGTACTAATTAATACTGATACACTACACTATTACTTAGGTACTAATTAATAAAGATACACTAGCAGTAGACAATGAAGTGTCACTGCCCTCAGAAGAAGTTAAGTTGACTGGAAGAATCATATACTTGCGGAAAGAGTTTTGTGTACAAAATCTGATCTCTTTTCTATCTGAATTCAGGAAAATCCAGGGAAAAGAGAATCTGAGAGAATCAAAGATTATATCCAATCCTTGATTCTATCTCCTGATTTTATCTTCTTGGGAAGATCTGATCTTCAAATAGCATGAGCTATGTCAAGAACTGTGACTGGTTTAATGTGGAAAGAGAACTCCTGAAACATGGACAGATAGTAGAGGTTCTCACATACCTTAAAGCTGGTTCATGATGTATTAATTTAAAGAATCTGTTTAGCAGTTTCAAACAGAACTTTAAGGCTTCACAAAAATAACATATGAAAGGTATATTTTGCCTGGGATGCAGTTTTTTAAAGCATGAATAAAATCCACCAACTCCTAGAGAAATGGGAACCTTGCAACACCTACAGTGTTGCACCTTGCAACACTCACAACTTGGAAAAACAAGGACAGCAGTCTGCCTGACATGGAGTAGAAAATTAGAGACACTAGGAAGCCCAACTTGGCTCTTGCTAGCAGAAAGGAGCTCCTACAAGGACTCAAGAAACAAACACAGATATTTCCCAAAAGAAACCTGACACTTTGCAAGATATTGTAGAAGTCATTCACAACAATAAAGGGTCAGGTCAGTTTTTTTATCATTATGACTGGTTTCTAACCATGGAAAGGGAAGAAACTGAATCATCCAGCTCCAGATCCTGCAAAGATCAGAGAATTACAGGATGGGCAAGGCTGGCAGGAACCTCTGGAGATCACCCAATCTAACTCTTCTGCTCAGGCTATTTTGTTCGCAGCCATGCCCAGTCAGATTTTTAATATCTCCAAGGATGGAGAGTCCACAGCTTCTGTGGGCAACCTGTGCAAGTGTACAGTCACCCTCACAATAAAAGTGTTTCCAGTGTTTCAGTTTGTGTTCTCTCCCCACGGGGCACCACTGAGAAATGTATAACTCCATCTTCTTTACTCCCTCCCCCAAGGTATGTATACACACAGCTAAGATTCCCCCAAGACTTCTCCGGGCTGCATGAAGAGTCTCAGCTGTCTAAGCCTTTCCTCATTTGAGAGATGTTCCAATTCCTTAATTATCTTTGTAGCCCTTTGGCAGACTCACTCCAGTATGTCCATGTGCTTTTTGGACTGGTGAGCCCAGAACTGGACACAGCACTCCAGATCTGTCTCACCAATGATGAGCAGAGGTAAGATTCCCTCTTCAATGTGTTGGAGATAGTCTTCCTAGTACAGTCCAGGAGGTTGTTGAACTTCTAGAAAGGTATTTTGCCTGGGATGAACTTGCAAGAGCTCATTCCTATCTCATGTTCTACTTGGTGCCATCAGGACCCTCAAGGCCACCTCTGCCTGATTTCCAGACCTTAACTCCCCAGCCTGTACTCATGTCTGGGGTTACTCTTCATAAAGTGAAGGACTCTGCATTTCCCCTTGTTGAACGTTATGAAGATCCTGCCAGTCCATTCTTCTGGCCTGTCCAAGTCCCACTGCATGGCAGCACAATGATCTGGTATATCAGCCACTCCTCCTGATTAATACAGACTCTACCCCATGATCAAGGTCATTACTGAAATTGTTAAACCTGCTGTTCTCTATTAATTATTGGTTTTGGGAGATGAGCAGAAGCAGGAGTTCCTGTCAATGCCCTTTGAATGGTGCTCCCCTTACAGTGTCGCAGAAGAGCCCGAGCCACTTGGGTTGTGGACAGACCATCAGTGATGGCCTGGAGACAGCCAGCACTATGAACAGCCCAGGGGAACAGCTGAGAGTGAAGACAAAGGCATGGGGGTTTAGGGCTGGGAGGAAAATGGATGACTCCACCTGAGCTGCTGGAGGACCACCAAAGTCACATATTCAAAGCGGATAAAAATTCTACCAAGGATTTCCAGGATAAACTGGCAATGAACCAACTCACAGATCTTTCAGCTGGTCTTCAGTTTGTGGACCAAGGTCAGTGGAGGGATGCCAGATGACTGTGAATGGCTCTGGAATTTGCCATATTACTTACATTTTTTGTTGTAGTACATCAGAAAAGGAAGCAGGTGCTAGCAAGGAAGATGCCTGCAGATCATTATGAGCCTAATGACTCCAGCTCTGTGCCTTGCTGAAAGTCAGCAGTTCTGGTGTGACTCATGACAAAGCATGAAGGGCCAGAAAACAATTTAACTCAGTTTGCAACGGCAACAATTCTGTTTCAAAACTAATAAAATGGTCAGAGAGAAGAGGATGGAGCAACACAAATACAGATTACTCTGAAGTGGACAATGAGGAAGCATCTGAGTATATGAAAATCAGTTTTATGGTTAAGTCTGGGTGCACAGATAACAATTATAGGCTTTTCAGTATTGAGTATACATTGCATAAGATTAGCAAACAGTGTAGTCACAAGACAAAAGTTCAATGATTTTCTGGAGACAGGGATTCTGACTGGAGCTAAAAACCAGACATCTCATTCCTCAGTCAGGAGGTAAATTCAAGCATCCATTTGGGAGTCATTACAGCTTCTGAATTTGCAGTAAAGAACTGGAGTAGTATAACACATGGACAAACACAAACATGCTTGCTTTTAAAAATGGTTTATGCCAAGTTTGAGCATTTTTCAGCAAAAGAAGCTAACAGTTTTCAGGAAATTATAGGATCTTCTCACTGAGAAAGGTACCTTGCAAAATAAAGTCAGGTAATTATCAAGCTGCATCCTGACACCAGCATCTTAACTGGCTTTACTGACTGAAGTTCTTGTCAAATTAAAACAAGAAATGTGATTTTCTCATAGGTATTCACTATCCAGAAAAAGCAATCAGCTCCATCACTGGATTTTCCTCCTAATTTGCAGAGCCCCACACGTTGTCTGTCCATCTACATGAGTACCTGCTGTATATGCAGCTATGTTTATACATACTTCTCTTTGCTCCCTGGCACCTCCAGACTGTGCTGCAGGTGCCACAGAGATTGTGTAAAGCCTGCAGAAGTTTCTCTAATACATCACTCTCTGCCTGTTGCAGCAGTCTGGACAAGAATTTGAAAAGGATGTCCTTGCTGTTTCAAGTTTCACCACCAGAGCAAACCTGGCTGTGTTTACTCTGTGTTTTTGCTGTGTGAAAAAAACATTGTTTATCACTGATCTCAGTTGGAGCCATTTGATGGTTTCTTTTTGAGCTCACTTTGCTTCCAATTCAATAAGAACTAAAAATAATAACATGGATATCTAACTGCAGATCAGTAGATGTCCTGGCTGCTCTCAGTCTCAGAACATGTATCCCACGTACACTGGATGCACACTCAGTGCATGAGCTTTTTAGCAGCAGTAGCTTTTCACCTAGGACAAGGGCAACATTTGTGAAAGCCTATCAATGTTACCCTGCTCAATTGATATAGTGCAGAGGCTTTTTAAAAATAAATAACAAATGTTGATATCTCTCTGTGATTGCATACCACAGCTAAAGAGAAAAAAAAAAAGTTTAAACTCTTGAATTTCATATGCTCTTAAGAAATCTCAGATAAAAGAAAACAGGAAATAATTTGTAATATTAAAAATAGATTGCTTCCTGGAAGTAAAAACCATTATGTTCTTGTTGACTTTTTTCATGTTAAATGGCACATACAGAAGCAGAGCCCGTCAGCTCCTACTTTTATTTCAAATTTGCCTGAAATACAAAATTTGTATGGCAAATCTAAAACTTTGTTTAGATTTTTAATATTTATTTTCATGCTATAATTTTTAAATTAAAATATATTATTATAGACCGTGATGTGAAAGACTGACTTCAGAGACCCCAGAGAAGCATCCTTACCTTAAAAACTTAAATAAGTAAGTTGGATAAATATTCTGGACTGTTACCTCAGTTTTGGTAGGTGTTGTTGTGGGTAAAAACAGAGCAGAAAAATTGTTACAAAGATAAATATTCTGAGTAACATTAAAAATTCTACTAAAACCCTTGCCATAGGCATTCTGAATTTCAGTGGCAACTTGAAGCACATTGTACCTTGCTGCCCTGTTGATCCCTGAAATACAGACTAATTCCCCATGAAATTAACTGTTTATACACACTTAAGTTGTGTCCCTGTGTTTTGCCTTGGGTAAACAATGGCCAAAGTGGTTTATATGCTCTGGGTGTTTTCCTTCTGAAAGGTGATTCCTAAAACAACTACAATCAAAAGACGTGCAAAGATGAATGATGATTTTCTTCCCCCAAGGGTCTTGCAACCCTTGTTTAGGGTGCCTTTCTTCAGTCAGGCTCGGGCTTATTGTGAATAAATCCCTGGTTTCTTACCATTACTTGCAATTTTTTATTTGTCAAAGATCCTTACTTTGTGTAAATATTACACCTCAAGATTAGGTCTTTGCCAGTCATCTTGTTAACTGGATAAACACAGTACCTGATTTTAAAAGCATGCAGCTTAATTCCAGGACAGATGAGTGTTGATGACATCCAAACAATGATAGTAAAATTAGTTTGTCCATGTGCAACCCTTATCCTATAAGTTCTTGGGCATGGCTTGGTGTTAAAACCTTGTCCCTCCAAGCACATCCCACTTCACCTCTGTTGGCCCCTGGGGCTTGTCCCTGCTGGTTAGGATGTGAAGCTCTGACCAGCCAGAGTGAGCTCCATCCTGGTCACACTTCTAAGGTAATTTGCTACAAGTGCTGTGTGGAAATAGATAATAAAGGCAAAAGAAATTGAGGCATCCAACTACCCAAACTGGCTGAATGACAGAGAGTAAGACACTCTCTTATAATTTTCATCTCTTCCCAAGCCTGATCTCTTCCCAAAATCTGACTTTAACATGCAGCTTGGCCAACTCGAAAAGTCATCCTTCACAGCACTTCACTTTTCACTCCTTTTTACTGCACTCCTCCAGTGTCTCTGGGTAGCAGGGCCAGTTGGGCAGTAACATATCTGCTACCCTACCTTTACCTGTTCTCACTTCATTCAGGAGGTGATAAGCATCATTTTCCCAAGCCATTGTCTTCATCCCTAAGACCATGAGTGGAGACTTCTCACCTTACCCACCACAGAGAGAAAAGGGAATGTTCAAACATGAATTCAAACTCCATTATCTCCCTGCAAATGTGAGTTGGGTTATTGCAAAACATCTCTCCTCTTATGATCCCTTGTAAAATCTTGAAACCTTAATCAAAATAAATCAAAATTACCACTAAGAGTAAAAACACCACAGGAACTTGACTTAGATGATCAGATAAATGCAAGCTAATAGGAGCAGAAGGAGAAGAAATTGTGTTTACTTAGTGAGGAATGCAGTGCTTGGAAATATCTTAAACTGCTTACAAAGCACATCATTCCTTTTAAGGATGGATTCGTGGAACATCAACACCTGATGCAAAAATAGGATCCTACTTTTTGGAGAAACTCACCAAATGCTTTGAAAAGGGGCTGTAGCACAGCCTCTAAACCATGAAACAGAAAAAGATGCAGGACACCTCAGTTCTTTGTAGGCCTTTGTGGAAGGTTCCTGCTAGCCCATACTAAGTCTTTCCTCCATCATCTCAGGATCTTGCTTGAGATGGCTCAGAATGGTATGACCTTCCCCAGCACTTCTGTCCAGCACATCTCTCTATTATATCTCAAATTCCCTGTGACACATCTACATTTGAATGTACTTGTGAATTATGAGCCCTGTGATTATTTTCAAGCATGAATGTCTCCCCAAAGACAAAGCAGAGAAAAGTGCTTATTATTAGAACTGAGGCCATCATTATTCAAGGTGATGGTGCTGACAGGTGCCTGCCTCTTTCTTATTCCTTTTTGGAATGGTAGCTTTTAAGATTTAGGACTGATTTAAGTGCATAATCCTGACTTTTCTTTTTTTTTTTCTTTTTTTTTTTTTTAAGAAGGGAAATGCTATAAAATGTCTTTCAGCACAATTAGCTTGATATGATGCTGGTGAAATGACAACAATTCCATAACTTTCAAGGAGCAGAAACTTACTTTCTTATTATCCTAGTTTGCTATTATTATGATCGGAAGAAACCTGTCTAAGTGACATACTACCTAATGGATGAGCAGGAGGTTATAGAAAAGTAAGAAGTAGGAATAATGGTTGTAATGGTAGCAATCAGAAGCCAATAAAAGACATCTGATGCTGACCTCAATTAACACCAACATGAGCTCTCATTTTAGCAGTAATATCAAGTGACTGCTACAAAATAGTTAAAACCCAGAGCTCTGTTTTCAAGGGATGCTGGTGACAGTTCTGTTTTCAAAACAAACACTTAGAGGCCACAAATCAGGATACCAAGTTGAAATGTGGTCTCCTGAGGATCTCATGATCCTGAGCTTGAGCTGTCATATAAACACAGTACTGCTACAGAGAGAGTCACATTGCTTTTCTCATTCCAGATGATAAACAGGTGTAACCTGCAATTCTAAAATCCTGCCAGGAGTGGAGCAAACATCTACAGCTGGGATGATACAGGCATTCTTCCAATTTATTAAAGCAGATAATATGAGATACTCACTGAGCAGCAGGCTTAACCTTTGAGGTTAGAAAGTTCAAACCAATTTGTTGAGAAAAGCTAATAGCTTATATTGACAAGTCAAATAAAAGGTCTGGACAAGGAGAGAAACCTGGACTAACAGTGATATGGAGACTCCTACAATCAAGACCAGTATTTAGGGTATACTGACCTTAGCATTTTATTCTTTTTTTTTAAAGGAATGTTTTGAAAGCAAGCCTTCCACTCCTGCCCATGGCTGAATTCTTTGATACCATTACAGCGTGTGTAATCCAGGATCCCTTCAGATGATGCCAGAAAAAGGATGAGATTGAGCAACACAACAGACATGCCCCAGCCACTTAAGGGCATTCAGGCTCCGAGTCAGATTAGAAACAGTTCAAAGCAACCTCCTCTCCCCACATACGTTTGGTCACCAAGTCCTTGGCATCAGCTCATGAATCATGATACAGAGTTGCATTGGTGTTAATGCTGACATAATATTATAGACAGTTCCTGTTGGTTGACAAACCCAAGAGTACTTTTTTACAAGAAATTACCCAGGTACAGCAGCAAAAAAGCAAGAGATATTCTCTAGGATGACAAAAGGCCTACCCACCTTCCAATAGATTAAATTTGAGCTTGAACCTTTCCTTATGCCTCATTGGCATTTGCTAAGAAGGATCATCCCCACATAGTAGAATTTTCCCAACATGCCTGTCCTTCCTAGGATGATGTCTCTGCAAAAAAGGCTCTCAGAAAAATCTTGAGCCAAATAAAGCCAGGCATGCCTTTTCTATGGATCATAACTGCATGGGGAAGCCCTAGCACCTCTGAGGATCCAGGTAATTTTGTGAGCTTTCCAAGGATCTACATATGAAATTGTGCTGGTCTCCTCCCAGTACCTGAAAGGCAATAGGGTCTGTGTAATGGGATAATGTGTGTAAGGATGTAACTGTGACTCTGGCTGGGCTGGCTGCTGCTTTCTACATTGACTGCAGCAGAAAGCTCACAAAGGTCAGTGCAGAGTCCAAATGGAGTCCAAAGGCAGAAAATCCAAGAATTAAACATTGTTAGTATGAGTGAGTGTTGAATAATCCAGCATTAATTGCTAAAATGTTAGTCATCTATGGATGGAAAGAGGAGTTTACCCCCAAGTACATGGCGTGACTCTTGGGTGCACATGGCCAGAATTTGGACTCGATGATCCTTGTGGGTCCCTTCCAGCTCAGCATATTCTGTGATTCTGATAGAGACATTTTACACTTGGGTTGTGAATAGTTACACACCTCCTTCCTTAGGACATCCCACTTGTTTCCCAGTTATTCCTACTGTAGATATTTAGGCATATGTAAGTGTATTTCCTGTTGTGGGGATTGAGGTATCTAGCTCTTTTTTAGGTTTTAGTATTGAATCCTCTCTAAATGAAAGGATCATCTCCTTTGAATCAACATATCACCTGGACAGAAGCAACAGAAACTTAAGAGTCAGGTGTCATCTATAGTTTGATCCTTTAAGCTTGCTGTTTGACATCTATTAATCATTATACCTAGAGCCTTTATTTCTCACCTAGTATCACATAGACATATTAAATAGAAAATGTAAGAGATTCAACCCCAGAAGGCCTCACAGGGCTGAGGAGACTCAAAATATTTTCTTGGCTATCAAGGATAAAGGATCGAAGTGACTCTGGTCCCTCGAGAAGTTGCAGCTACAGTCCACTGAGATACAAGGTTCCTTCTGTAAGATCTTTGAAAAGACAGTGAAACTGGGAGAGGCCTCTCTCTAGTGACTGGAGAAAAGCAAATACTACACACACGGTCAAAAAAGACCAAAAAGGACAATCCAGCACACTGCAGACAGTCAGTCTCACTTTGATCCCTGGGAAAATTTTGAAACAAGTACTCTTGGAAGAATTTTTTGGCATATAAAGGAATGAAGGTGATTGGTATCAGTTAAAGAGTGGTAAGTCATGCCTGATCAACCTGATTGTCTTCTGTAATAAAATAACTGGCTTTGCAGATGGCTTTGGTGAGGCTTTTGAGGCTGCCACTCACAACGATCTTGTATCCCATGTTAGAGCTCTACAGTCTGGATGAGCAGATAACTAGAGGGCTGAAAAATTGGTTGGATAATCAGACTTTGAGGATTAATGGGTCATCCTCCACTAGAAGCTGGTAACAAATCAGGCACCACAGGTGTCCTTCTTGTAAACTCTTATTCTATTTAACATCTTTATCAATACTTCAAACCTCAGTTACCCCAAGATCCTGTGAGAAGACATTAAATGCAATTCATGCTGTTCTTTCAGAGAGCATTAACATTTGAAATGTAGCATGCATCAGCATTCTTTTCACTTCATCACAGTGCCTGCTGCAGGCAATTTCCCTTTCTGTTTTTACATGTTGTGGGTATGTCTATCACAGAAAACCATGATGAGTCAAATGGCTTTTTTGCTTACAGCTCATATGCTGAAGCTGTGGTTTGGTTTTCTTTCTGATTTTACTCATGCAATGAATTTCAGCACTTAGCTCTCACTTCATATATTCTACCTGTCACTATGGTTTCAAATCAAAGTACAAGGTTTTCTACTTAAAGAGTTAAAAAGAGAAGCAGATTCCAGCACTAATGAGTCAAATACTATAGCTGAAAAAGGGCTGCGTGTCCTGAAATAGATTGGAGAGGATCAGTGCTGTAACCAAGTTTCCGTGTGAACCTCTGACTTTTATAAATACCAGAGACTCTTTCCTTTCAGATCCCAAGTCTACCTTCCTCATCTGGCTTGTTGCTTCCTTTAGCTGCATTGGGAGGGGACTGCTGTTTTTCAGGGAGAAGCCTGGGTTATTGTTGTCTAATTGTCCTTGTTTTTTTCCACAGATACTGTCCCATGGGCTTCAGAAACTGTGAGGCCAGTGAAAGGTGATTTTTCTATGCACAGTTCTTGCTGAGACTGCAACATATTGGCTGGTTTAAAATCCAAGGAGAAACACTCTTGGGTTTTAATGAGGACAAATTTTCACGCACTCCTTTCTGCAGGAGTGTTCCTCACAAGGAGGAAGTTTATATGAGGGCAAAAATCCTTTGAACTTCAGAGAAAACTGGTTCCCTGGACTCCCTAAAAGATGTATTCGGTCATTGTGGTATAATATGTATGGCATTTAACATTTTGCATAACATCACTGTGATGGCTCTTGCAGACCCTGGGCTGGAAATCACTCTGATATGATCACACTGTCTGCCTGTCCTCCCTTCCTGCCCCCTGCAGTAACCTTTTAGTCAATGAACTACTTGAATATATTAATTTCCTATTTTATAATTTTATATATAGTCTAGTGCTGGGGAAAGACTTCAGATGGAGTTTGTGACTTAATAGGTACTACAAAATCTTATGGCAAGAACAGGAGCCACAGCTAGTTCAGCTTCACTGATTCTAGGCTTAGAGGGCTGACCTGTCTGCTTTCCCCTTTTATTTCAATCTCAGGTAATATTAACATATTCTTCTTCTAATGAGTTTTATTTTAACATGTCCTTGTCTGCAAAGAGCTGAGTTGAGAGAAAATCAGATGTAACTGGAATTTTCCCTACTCCTTTCCAAGCAGAACAGCAAATGTTTGTTCCATTCCCAGAGGCTGATTTGTTCCTGCTCTGACAATACCAATCACAGCTTTGCTTGCATCTCCATCTATTCCCAGCAATAACTAAGGAAAGCTATACCAGGTTTCTAGAGTCTTGCTTTAAAGGCAGCTGGGAGGATGACTGAAATGTTAAAGTGTTAGAGTGTATGTGAAACAAGGGAATAAGGAAAAAAAAACCTATTTGAATAGTTAACATGTATGGTCTAATCTTAAAGTTTTAGGGTAGAGTATTTTTAAGGGAGAGCAAAGTAAGTTGTGTCTGAAATTTCCTGTGGCCCCACACCAGATTTACAATGATATTTGCAGAAGAAACTTGTTTACTACCTCATATCATCCCTCTCACACGGGAGAAGACTTAAAGTGAGCCAGTCACTGGCTGGAAAAGGACACGGATAGTAGTGAGGTGTTAGCTGAAACAGGGAGCTGGGTTTCCCAGAGGACAGCTTTATCAGGCTGTTTGTTTCTTCACTTCCCTTTCTCCCCTCCTTCAATCTTATGGGAAAGGCTTGGAAGAAGTCAGACAGGTTAACTGCTGTCTTAGAGTCTTGTGAAAGCATCTTACCTGTACTGCATGATGTGGTTTGTACAGCCCCTGGCTCCAGATCTCTCACATACCTGCTGTGCATGGGCTGACAGAGCTGTAGCAGCACTGCCAGCTATTTGGTGCTTGTCTGCACTAAATACCAAGCTGCAAATCTGACAGGTTGTTTCTGCTCAGGCTCATATTCAGGGCAGTTATTCATTGGTTTGCAGAGAGGCTGTGCATGCACAAGTCCCACCAGCTGTAGGACTCAGTGTATCTAGCTATGTTTTGTCACTGGGGATTTTCCCAAGGCCAGAACATTGACTATTTCTTAAAAGTGAATGCCACAGGGCAACATGCAAAGAGACCAAAGTAAACAGCTTTTACATGTCATGGACTTTCAGCAGTTGTTTAGAATTTCCATGCATTACCCTCAAGGAAATTTTTCCCTGTAAAATTACTAACTACACAGGCATCCCAATGGTGTCAATGAGGTTTCCCTCTCTGTGCATTGCTGAGCATGGTCTCATGTTGTGTTCAGTGAACTTTGAGCTAGAAACATGGAGTGATAAGAAAAATGTGATTTAGTTTTTCCTTTATGAATTACCAATTTACATTCACCTTTTGTTTTTTTCCATCTTAAAAAAATGGTAAACAGATTGACTTTTTCACCAAGATTGCATGGAAATACAGGATATATATATTTAGCACCAGTCAATCTGCTCAGAATGAGTAGGAAACCCATCAGTTCCTGAGGCTGTAATAGATTTCCTCTGCACAACATGTCAGCAGCCTGATGGAACTGAGGATATTGTGCCTGTGTACTTGAAATGTCAGGAATACAGTGTTTATTTGCAGCAAAAAGGCTGAAAATCAGGGCCTAAAGTCTCTCACCCAGAGGTTACATGACTCTTCAACAAGCTGCTGAGAGAGATACAAGCTGTGCAGCTGGTACTTGGTGGCGATGAAGCATCACTGAAATCAAAATGCAGGCTGAAGCCACCCGTGTGAGGTGTCTGTGACAGTGTCTGGTCCACTGTGCTTCACCCTCTCTTTGGAGACACGCTCATTTTCCAAGGGCTTGGAAGCACTTAGAGCAATTTTAGCAGATTTTGTTTTGCCAATGTATATGGTGCTCTTTGCAGAGCACTTTAAGCGTGCGTTGGAAAACACACATTTACCATCTTTTATGTGCAACCCAAAAACTGTACCTCTTGCAGAGAATTAGTGTCAAGACAATGATTTACTTAACAATAAGAGCTTACAAGTTCACTTATAAAAGCTTCAGGGGGTCATATTGCAGTACCCAAAGCACCCTTCTAGGAACTTTTGCAGTCGATAGTGGAAGCCAAAGTAACAGTAAATCAGCAGGATAAGCACATAGAAAATTTCTCCCAAACACCCTGTCTCAGTTTCCCATGATTTGCAGCTCAGAGATTTCCTGAACTTGTGATGTGTTTTATATTTAGTGTCTCTGAATGATTTCTGCTTCCATTTATTTGCTTAACAGTTTGCTCAACTGATGTAAATTTTTACAACATGTGGAAAAGAATTTCACAAGTTTACTGAGCACAGATGAAAGCTATATTAATGTATTTGCAGCTGATGCTCACTAGTTCTTTTGCTGGAAGAGACAGAAAAACAGTTTTTCCCTACAACTCTATTTCTGTAAGACCTATGTGAGGCATGAGCAAAGTATTATGTATTCTCTGCATTATCTTATTCTCTGTAACAAAAGTGATAGGAACGTGGAGAACTCTTATGATGAAGACTTTTACACATCTGAGGGAATATCTTCAGGTTTACTTGCAGTTCCTTTCAGCTACTGAAGAAAACCTAAGAACAGAGTGGACAGAGGAAAATGTCTTTCTTACCATCTCAGAAAATGCCCCAGATGGAAGTAATGGGTGATTGTCCCCCATTTGCAGCTCACAGCCACATGGACATGCCGTGCTACATCTGAAACAGGTTGAGTGGTTTTAGTTTCATAAGCAGTGTTAGCTGGAGGAAGGACTGAAGCTGTGCCTCTCCACTACTGCCAGCATCCACAGCTTATCCTCCTGCAGCTCCCACATCCCTTTTTATAGCTGTGATGCTCAGTAAACCATGTCCTGGGAGCTGAGTTCAAAATAACCTGAGAAAACCAATCAACCATCCAAACAACCCCATCCAAATTTGTTTTCCAGTCAGCTCTATCCTTTGCTGGCACAAAAACACCCCACAGAACATGAGGTAAGGGTTAAGCCCAAGAGTCCAAAGCCAAAGTTAGGGAGTTTCTTCTGGTGAAGAAACTGTCTAACTCTGACACTTAATGCCAGTGTAAGTGTCAGAGAAATGCTGGGTTGAGTTATACTGAAAATATATATACTGCAAGTACAGCTTGTGAAACAAGAGCTGCCTAAGATGTACCTTACATTTTTTTTACCATGATATTTAAGTTCTGATGAACTCTAATATGCACAAATCTAGGAATATTCTCTTAAAAAAGGAAAAAATCACCATATAATGAAAAATAAAAAACACTTCATCAACTCAGATGAGAAATCTACCACAGACACTTCTGTGGCAAACCATTCTTCATTAAGGTAGTGAATTTTTGGAGTAATTGACAAATATGTTTATGGCATAGTTATTTGAATATACATATTTAGATAAATATATTTATGTTTTTGAATGCTATGTAGTGGTCAGAAATTTTAATGATATCTAGGAGCCGGAAGAGGGGCAAAATTTTTAAACATACATCAATGTTTTTCTACAGTTGACTTGTAAAACTGTTAATTGAATGCAAGTATTTAAGACTGTGGACAGATTTTGCAACTTTTTCTTCAATGTCTAAGACATCTATCTCATCATGCAAAGCCCAGTTTCAGAAGAATTATAAAGATTACTAATTATTTGATTGCGAAGCTGACCCCATAACAGACTTTACAAACTATAGCTATTAAGGGACTCTACATGATACAATATTGATTTCTCTAATAGCTATATAATTATACTGAGAAGCAAATTGCTAATAAAACTCAATAATCCTCCTGAAAAATTAGCAACATTAGCCCGAGAGCAGGCTTGGAATTACTAAAGCCATTGTTCTGATAGCACTAGCAAACATACATTAATAATTGTATCGTTTTAGCTATACATTCCCTGCTGGTTTAGTACTTGACTATACTGAAATGTTAAAAAGTTGTTGCCAGTTTAAGAATTTTATCAGACAATATAAAGATGTCTTTGTGATTGTAATACAAAACTACACATAAGTGCATCAAAAAAGTTCTGCTGGTGAAGTTATCTCCTAAGAGCTCCGTTTATGGGTATTACCCAGAGTTTAAAGAGAGCTTTTATACCCCTGAGTCTTAACTCGGTAAGTAACTGATAAGATAGGCCTGGCTTTCTCTCTCTTTGGCTGGTTCATGGTGGTAAATGTGCTGCTGTTTGTGCTGCATTTCAGTTATCCAGCCCCTGCCTTCTGCCTCTTATCCCTCCCCGCAGCCAGCCAGGAGCCAGCACAAACAGCCTGGGAACGGGGGACACTGCACACGGGAGACAAGTCCAGCCCAGCCTCTGGAAACCTTTCACCAGCCAAAAATAGCAGCGCTGAGAAGATGCCGGCAAAGTCGGGTCTTGACATTGACTGATGCGCGCCAACGCTGCGGTCCATCCGTCACGCGAATGGCTTGACAAAACACGGACCACTGCTGGGTGGCCCCCACCCTCCTTCCTCCCCACGGAAGCCGGGGATCTTGTGGAGACCTGCTTGGGAATCGTGCCAGACAGATGTCACCTTCTCACCAAGGGGCCCTATTTACAGGTTTGGGGAGATGCAAACAGATTTTACAGGAATACTCTGACTTCAAAGGGAAAGAGTGGGGGATAGCTGTCCATAAAATCCTGAATAACACGATGAAAGTGAGTAGGGAAAACTTGATCAATGTGCTGGAAAATAGCTTGGACTGTCAAGTGAAAATCTGTATGCAAACAGTTCTTGCTGTGGGATGTGGCAGATGTTAAGGGTTACACACTAGTTCAAAAAGTGGAAAATCCATCAAAGGATATTAAACATAAGGGTCCATTGCTGGTTCAGATGCCTTGCCCAACTGATCAGCTCTTAAACCATAGCCTGAACATGGTGAACAGAGAAACAATTGGAGCAAGTCTACAAGTGAAAACCTGGAAAACTTCAGGAATTATCGTTCCTAGGAATAAAGGGGCATATTTCTGCATAAAATATGCACTATAAAGCAGCATCTACATAACTAGCAGAAAGCAGTGCTGGTCTTCCAATCCAACAGTGCAACCTGAAGGCCTGTAACAAGCAAAACTCCTTTGTTCTTCCTTGGTTCCTGGTGCTGAAGCACAACTCTCCAGGACCTATGCATACTTGAAAAGGACATACACAATTATTAGAATTTTCTTTCAGTCATTGGTTCCTCTCCCCTGCTCCATGCAATGCAGCACTGCCAAGCCCAGGCAGAATGTCAGTCCCAAAACCAAGGCCATTGCTGTCTGCTGGCCCCAATCAGCTGCAGAGTTAACCAGGGTCCAGTACACTGGGAATAAGTGGTGGAAAACAACCTGCCATCTTCAGCCTCAAGCGAGTCTGATAGAGGTGAAACATGACAGATAACCTTTGCTGCTGCAGTACATGACACAACAGGGGAGTGGAATATACCAAGAAGTGCAAGAAACTCCAGAAACCAGACATGACTTGCATTTCTCTGGTTATTCCCAAATGGGGAGATGCTGCAGCTGAAGGTGTGACTTCAGCACATACAGAGGTTAACTTGTGGCTGACACCTGCTAGTGAGCTTGGTGGCAGCTGCACGGGCTTTGTTGTGCCCCACTATTATGGGGCCATCCCTAGAATCGGCGATACCAAACCCTCACTGGTACTGCTGCTTAGCTGGGCAGGATGAAAACTAGCTTATGTCTATCTACAGTGAGTGGCAATCATGCTTCTGATTGTAGTGTGAAAACAGACCAAGAGAAATTAAACTAAACTGCCTTTGTGAAACCACTGCGAATCATGCCACTTAGCATGGCTATACTGGAAGAGAAAACAGCATGGAGCCCGGGGAAACAGCTTTGTAGGATGGTGAACAGATTCAGCTCTCTTTGGAAAAGATAACTGAACTTCATTTCATATGTTCCACCTTTTGAGGAAGTCTTTTTTTTGACCAGGACTTAGGAAACCACATGGCACTGCCATTTTATGGGCACGAGAGGCTGTGTCTGACATTGCAGCTGGGTCTGGAAATTGAATTCATTTCCCCCCCACTCCATCCCAAAACTTACAGAGCAGCCATCATTCACCATAACATGTCATCCTAACAAGCTGCAGGGCAGAGATACTTCACATTTGAACCAACTGTTGGCAGCCAGTGAACAATGTCTAGGTAACCAGAACACCCTTCATCATGAATCTGATATGTTTAACAGCTAATTAAACCTGTGTAGGGATTAGGCTTTACATTGTACAGTTTTATGGCAACAAAACCTGAGCTTCCTAAGATTACACTGAGCAGCTCCTTATCTCTGATGCCGAGATGTTTATCAGCACCATATGTTACAAGCTCCTGCTATGTTTCCCAATGACCTTCTGGGGCTTAATCAGCCTGCATGTCAGAGGTTGAGAAGCAGAGGACATATATTACAACACAGAATGCAACACTCAGCCAGGCAGAATAAAAATACAGGGCTGAAGTCCAAAGAAAAGGTCTTTGTTGGTTAACTTCTGTCCCTAATAAATTTGTCAATTAGAAAGAACAAACGTTAACTTTGTTTTCCTTGCCCTTGCTGTTGCTCTGTGAGGTCCCATACTGCGAGGTAACACAGGGTGTGTACTCAAGTATCAGTGATGAGGGGAAACCTCAGATGATTCATAGTTTGGGAATGTTTTGCATAAAAATAGCAAATTCCAGCTTTATATCTGCAGGCTATCCATGCTACCCAGTTATGTTTTCCAGCCTTGGAACCATAAAAAGAGATGCCAGGAAGAGGAAATTTTTGTCCCCAATGTCAGCAGCTCTGATTGTAGTGATTTTAGTCACACATTGCTTTTAGAATTAATAAGCATTCTATCCCACAAGTATCCAGGCATGGTCTTTCAGGATGACCACATCAGAAGACATGGAGTATCATCCTAACACCTTTTTTCTCATGTGAAATGCACTTGTTTGCATTTGGAGATGCATTAATGCATTAATGCATTAATGCACTGAGTGCTGTGTCCAGTTCTGGGCCCCTCAGTTTAGGAAGGACGTTGAGATGCTTGAGCATGTCCAGAGGAGGGCAGTGAGGCTGGTAAGGGGCTTGGAACACAAGCCCTATGAAGAACGTTTGAAGGAGTTGGGGATGTTTAGCCTGGAGAAGAGGAGACTTAGATGTGACCTTATTGCTCTCTACAGCTTCCTCAAGGGAGGTTGTAGACAGGTGGGGGTCAGTCTCTTCCACCAGGCAGCAACTGGCAGAACAAGAGGACACAGTCTCAAGCTACATCAGGGAAGGTATAGGTTGGATATCAGGAAAAAAAAATTCACTGAAAGAATAATAAAGTACTGGGATTGTCTTCCCAGGGAGGTGGTAGAATCACCTTCTCTGGATGTGTTTAAAAGAAGACTGGACATGGCACTTGGTGATATAGTCTAGTTGAGGTGTTAGGGTGTAGGTTGAACTTGATGATCTTAGAGGTCTCTTCCAACCTCATTATTCTGTGATTCTGTGATTCTGTAATAAGAAAAGCTTAGGCAAGGACTGGATTTGCCAAGCCATTTCCATGCCAACGATGAGATTCATTTTACAGTATCTCTTTCAGGAAGAAGGACCTACCTACTACTCTTGAACACCCCTGCATTCTTCAGGTGAGCTGTGTTTACATTGATAAGAGCTGACATGAGCTATCTTCAAGCTGTGAAACTGCCTATTTCTGGCATGGCTGTGCTTGATTCCTCACATCCTAACCCACCATCAAATACTGTTCATTCTGGCAGTTCCTCTGAACAAGACAAGTCAATCCCATCACTGCTTCTCCTCACTCCAGCCCAGCTGCTCACAGTGATATGTTTGGATACATAATTTCGTAAGTGTCCCTTCTATTTATTGTCGCTCACTGGGCTCAGATCCAGGCTGAATTTCATGGATAAGGATGCTGACCCAAATGTTGATGCTTTGCTGCATGGCTGCAGGATAGAGATAAAGCTGGGACTGGTTTGCAAGGCATTTGCAAATCTGTGCATTATATGTTTGCTGTTTCATTGAAAATATCCTTTTTGGAATTTAAAGCACCTCAAAGACAGATGTGTAATCACTAGGGTTTAGCTGAATGTGATGTATTCAAAATACAACAAGAAGTCCAGGTGTTTTAAAGGATGTAATGGCAACGGTTTAAGAAAAGAATTGTGTTACTGGATGCCAAAGATATGAACACATTTATAGAACCTTTGCTTGCTTCTGACAGTGAATATGTGGTTTGGGTTGATTTTTTTTTTTTTTTTTTTTAGAATCTTATTTCCTCTCCTAAAGCAGGTGTGTGCTAGTTGCTACATTTCCCAGACATATTTAAAACTATTTGGACCCAAAAGAGAGTTTGATTGGCTGACAAGGATTCTAAGTGTGAACTTAGTAACTGACATGGCTATGTTTTGAAATTTCACTAGTCTGCATTGCGGTGGGAGGCTGTTTCAGATGTACCATGGAGACACAGGGAAGTGTCTGAATGTGTGTATGTGGCACATTTTGTGTGTTACACCGAGCTGGAGAAGGAAAAAAAACTACAAAATGAGATGTCTAAATTGAGCATCCCAAACCTTGAGGAATGCAGGTCTAGGGCAGATGGATATCAATGACATATCTCCATCTCCACCTCAATGTCAGGACTCTCCAACATATGGCTCATCAAGGTCCTGCCAGTGTCAGTATTTTATGTCCATTGTGTAATAATACATAGAAGAGCACTTTTATTAAAGACATTGAAAGATAATGCACAGGGGGGATGTTAAGAATGTAGCATTGTCATTGTCTGTTGAGCATACTCTGCTGGCTAGATTCTTGCCTGGGAAGCAAGGCAAATGTCAAATATATATATGAAATCCTTCCTAGAAGCCCTAACGCATGATCTAGGAAACCTCTTCCTTTTTTTCTATCTGACCTCCCTGCTCCTGATTTCCTGACTATAAAATGCTTTACATTAGGGTGAGCAATGGAGAAACATTCACAGCTTGACATCTCATAGCCTTGTATTTGGGTAATGCACGTAATATGTAGAAAGCATTAGCCCCATGTTCAGCCTGAGAAGAATTTAGCAGTGAGATCTCTCACTTCCTAGACAAATGTTCTCACTATGCAGTAGCCTGTCTCATTTCAAACTGCAATAAAGAGAAGCTGAATTAAAGTCTGCAGTTTGTGGCTTAACTTCCCTTGCAGTGTTTTTTAGCATAAGCTGTTATGTCCCTAGCAGCGGACAGCCTTGCCCTTAGAACAAAGGCCAACAAAGTGCAGAAGAGAAAGTCAAAAATTGGACAACGCAGTGAAAAGGTAGGAGCTTTAAGTACAGATTTAAAATAAAGGAAGCTTCACTGCACAAGAGCAGGGACAACATTTAGTCTGTGAGAAGTGAGCTAGGAGAAACAAAAGTGGGAAAAGATGAATAAGGCTTTAAGGGAAAATGCCACTCCCCAGGCAAAAGCCACAATACAATTAGATCAACCATCCCCAAAGGAACATAATAAACTCTTTCAGAGGAGATTCAGCTCGTACAAGCAGTCTCTTCCTCTGGCCATTTCTCTAAAGGTATTTATTGCCAACTGCTAAAAATCACTCTAGTTTCTTTACTACACATGCCTACTACACGTTTGTAGATTTGAAACAAGTAGTACATTAGAATCTTCCCTGTCAACAGATATAACAAAAGAAAACAAACCAAACTGTAGCCCCCAGCTCTAAATTTCCAGTCCCTTTTAATAAAGTGAAAAACTTTAGCTATTAAAAAAATTTGTGACCTTTGCAATGCTACAGAACACCAATACAAAATGTGAATAGTAAAATATCTGTTATATAATATATATTTATATTTTAATATATTACATTTATTTCTACATAAAGAGGCTATAAATACTGTGTATGCCTTATATTCATGGTTCCCAGCATTTGACAATACAGTTAAGTACAAACAAAAAAATACTTATAAAAATACAAAAAGAACTCAGTAGAAATAGCTTTACATTTTAAAATCTTGCAGTCCTTGTTGTGTCTATCAATAGAGTTCTGGAACTACAAGAGCACAGGTAAGAAGTTGTCCAACTATTAGGTACAATTTCATCACTCAAAGAAAATTGGAGCTGCCATGAAACCAGTCACGGATTCCCAAGGCTACATAAACTGAGATCTCTGCCACTGCAAACAGACTTTGAGTTTTCAAAGTGAAAGAGTCAGACCTAAATCTGAGGGATGGGGAATGAGATGAGAAGGTAGGGTACCCTCAGGATGCCCCACCAGAACCACATTTCTTCCTGCGGTCCTAGGGTAAATGACATTGCCTTTTCTACCTGTTGCAGAGGCTGCCCAAGTGGTGATCTGGGGGGAGGGGAGTATTTTCTGCAGCAGTTTCAGGCAGCTCAGAGGCAGGTAGGCATCTGGCATGAGTGAGGGTGCTGGGGATGAAAGGGGAGCAGAGCCATCCGCGGAGGTCAGGCACAGCCCTGCTATTTGAGTCCCATCACTTGGCTCAGTGCTCTGCCTTCTCCCTACTAATCAAAGTCACTGAGAAAATGCAATTCATGAGGACTTGTACAGCAGCCTTTTTCCTCTGCCAAGGACAGAGACCATCACCCCACCTATATTTAGTCCAGCCTATGTTTAGTCTCAGGCCATCACAGTGCCAGAGCCTTGAGCTGGAGGTTCCTTTTTTTGTTTGTGAAGGTACAAGCAAGGAATAACTCTGAGAAACAAGAAGCCAGTGCCGTGCTGTTTCCTTCCTGGAGTCCAGCCACAAGGGGAAAAACAAACAAAAAAACCCCACAAAAGCAGGGATGTGCCATTATTTCGTACAAGTAGGAACAGTAAAGTCGAATGCCGTGATGCTGCCTGCATCAGGCAGATGCTCAACATCACCAGGCTCAGCCTCTGCCATGGGGTTGGCACAGCCCACACACTATGGCCAGGGCTCTGCACCCTCAGCCACCAGTGTCTCTTGAGGAAAGAGCCCCAGCCTGGCACAGCACAGTTTTGCTGCCAGATGTTTCTGCATCACCTTCAGGAAAAATAAATGTCTTTTCTTAGTCCCATGGATGCCATCTTTCAGTACATCAAACCTGAATTCCACCGGCGCAGGCAATGAAGGCACATCCCAGGGGGAGCTGGAGCTGCCAGCTTCAACCTAGAGCGGCGCGGGGCTCTCGTAGGGGAGCCCGTGAGCGCGGCAGAGCGGGGGCGAAGCCTCCTGGGCACACAAGAGCTCAGTTTCCTCGCTGGAGAACACAGTGGTGTCCATGTCATCCGAGTGGTATCCCGACTGGTACCCACTCGTCTGGTTGGAGGCTTCAGACATGACGGATTCATTACTCTTGCTGGGCACCAGCGTGCTGCAAAAAAACAATCAGAAACAGGGCTGAGAGAGCTGTGGAGACTGTCCTCTGGAGGGCAGGTGGGTGACTCCTGATGGCAGCTGCTTTCCATCACAGCAACAACCAAAGCAAAAGGCTGTTCTTAAACCTGGCTCCAAGCCTTTTTAAACATGCATTTGGTTATAAGGAAAGACCTTTTCATATGCCCTAACTTCACTAATGCATGAAAAATATGTTTAATTTTATGACGATACAAGGAGCTAAATTGCAGCCACAGATGAAACTAAGAGAAAGCTTTTAGAGGCATTACTTCAGCTATGGTGAAATTGTAACTGTGGAATATCTTTATCTGCACTGAAGTTGTCCTGGAAAAAAATAATTCCTAAGAAGCTCTCAGAGGGCATACATGAGATTTCAGGTCCATGAGTGCCACTGTGCTTCCTGTGAGCTGCACAATGAAACCCCTGTACAATGCTCTGAAAATACACCCAGGTACATCCTGAAAACTTGAGTGCCAGCTATTAGGGGGAAGAAAAAAACAAGAAGAACCAAGCAAAAAACCAAGAGCAGTTCATCAGTTCAGACATGTCCTCATGTGCACAATTGTGTGCAGCAGCTCAATACTTTCGAGGGATGGTTGATACTACTGCAGCTGATAAATACAAGACCCTTCTGTGTGCTGGCTGAGGCATCCAAAAGCTGCACTACCTCCCCTCCCTAATACCAAATGCAGACGACCAGGCATATTGGGCTCAATTTTGCTTTCTGTTTTTTAAAATACTTTAAGAAAATATTTTTTCTTCCAAACAATTTTAGAAACCAATCATCAGTCTTCTGACATACTGCAGTAAAAGGTCATATTCAATTCTATGTGCAGCCCAAGCCTTACCTAAAGGGTATTTTCACTTGTTTTTCACTCTCTTCCAATGCCTTCAGCTCTTCAGATGCAAGAACCATCCCACTATCTGTCTGGTTTTCCTGCAAAGGTGTTGGAAATGCATTAAATGGAAAAAGTCTAAAACCACCAAAAATTAAAAGTATCAACAGAAGGAAAGTATGTATAAATAGGCAAACTCACCTCCTGAACAACTTTTACAGTGGTTACCAATGGGACATCTTCAAATGTTTTCACGCTCGCGGGGCGGCTTTTTCTCTTGCTACCTTGTCGGTACTGACTGCAAAGAAAACACAGAAAAAAAAATTTGTGTCCACTATCCACAACTTGGCTGCAAACAGCCCAATGATATCAGAATCCTTTTATCTCTTTTCAGAGAAGTTCATCCTTTTGTCAAAACATATTATGCAAACTTCAAAATATCTATTTATTGAAAGGGATGAACAGCCTAGCAAGTGGCATGTTTCTGACCTTTTGCTCCTGACAATATTGATTTCTGAGCAAATTCTAAGAAATGGCTTTGAGAAAACAGCTTCTTTCCTCATTTATACTGGAGGGCTTAACTTCCTGCAAGCTTTGCTTAGAACTATAATAAACAGAGAAGCCTGGAGCAAAGATGTGTGTCTTTTTCTTTGGACTGCACTTCTGAGACCCCTGGCTGGACCTAGGACAACAACAGCAGACTCAGCACACTGCTGCCCTTAAGCCATGGGGATCAGGACAGGGAGTGCTAAATCTCTCTTGAAGGCTCTTCTCCAAAAGAAGCCCTCTGGTTCAGAATGACATCCATTTAAAATACTGGACCAAAAAAAAAAAAAATTACTTCCATGGAGATACTAATACAGCAAACAAAACAGCACCTTCACCTTTCTGCCTAAATTAAAATGTAATGAAATGGATGGTTTCCCAGTTAAATGGGGCAAATTTATGTTCCTAACAGCTAATGAAGGAAAAGCCATGGAGTTAGTAGAGTAACCTGCATACACTTGAAGTGCAAAGCTGGAGACAATTAAGAGCACCATTCTCTCCTTTTCCCAGCTTTGAGTCTAGCTATGCTGAATCCTGCTTATCTCCAACAGACATTTATTTAAATTGGTGGGTATTTTACAAGTTCCTTAAGTAGCCTGCTCAGGTACTCAATCACATTTCAGAATGTTTTTCAAATATTAAATCCATCCAAGTATTTGCTCAAATAAAATTTGTCCTAATGCTGGGGACACAGAACAATTATTTAACACCCTCTTTAGGGCAAATTTTCATATACTGAAAACGGTTACTGTATTCTCTCTCCATTTTCTCTTCCTAAACTTAACAAGACCAGTTCTTTCAAACTCTCTGCACAGGCCATATCTTCTGCTCCTTTGCAGTGGTATCTTATCTATTTCCCATCCAACACTTCCAGGACCAGACAATCAAATGGACAATGTAGTCTGTGCATCCTCCTGGACAACCTGATCTTATACAACTAGAAGTTCATTCCACAACTTGCCTTCTGTGTTTGGAATCTCCCTGTGTGCCTGTATTAAGCATACACATAGAACTGCATGGCCAGTTTTCCAGGGTGGTGAGGGCTGAGAAGCCCAGCCTCTTCATCTGAATGACCTCCCAAGTATGTGAAACCCACCTCTGCTCAGACCAGACAAGAGCCAGCCTACAAGAGTTGTTGTAGATGCATGAAAATGCATCTTCTCTGCTATCATTCAGGTCAATTATTCTCCCTAAACATGAAACTTAGATTATTTTGACTTGATTTGTTCTTGACAATTCCATGCTGGTCATTTGTAGTTAATTTATTTTCCTGTAGGCATTTACCATTATTTATCTGAACACTTATTCCAGTATTGTTCCTAGAATTCAAATTAAACAGACTGCAGAATTACACTTTTTCTACTTTCTAAGAGTAGGCATTATCTTTAAACTTTGCACTAACTCACCTGACTGTTTTTAATGACAGTCTTTCAAGGTTCAGAAACTGCACATCTACTTCCTAAGCCAAATATGGAAGATGTTAGGACTTCCTGCTGATTTTAATCTACATCAACAATCTAAACATTCTTTAATATTCTCCATGTTTTCCCTATGCTTGTTATCCTCCTCCAGCTTTGATTTAGAGATTATATTTTTTCATAGTTGGTACTTCTGTGAAGATTGAAAAAGACATCTCTGAACAGACCAGTCTTTTCCACTACCTGTATAGCAAGGTCCCTGCTTACAAAATCATTTTCAGCTACCAGAACATAAGAATAAATCCTCTAAGCATGGCTTAACCTCTTCACTTTGCCTCTCCTAGCATGGTTGCCACAAGTGCTTTCACAATCCTGTCACAAGGTAAGATGAAAGAGACTCAGTCTCCTTAAAATGTCGATAGAGTACTTTTACTTCTGTTCATAACAGGAAATGGGGACCAAGAAAAGCCATATAAGAAGTATTAAAATTGGAAAATAAGTGTGATGTTTTCAGTGCTAAATCGAGCTTTTTTGTCTTTTAAACATGTATAATTTGAACTGCCCCACTACTAAAACATGGGGTTGAGAGTTCAGCTTCAGGACTACAAGTTCAGCTGAAGTGTGAAATGCATTGTGCCTATGTAGTCTTTTCTAGGACCACATAAAAATGTTATCCTGCTCTACCCCAAATTGTTGGGAACCCATCTGTGGTGGTTATAAGGTTATAAGGTGAGGCAGAGGGCTCTGCTTCATGGAAACCACATAAAACCTGCAAACAGAGTCTGTCTCCACCCTGGTGGTCACATCGCTCTGTCTACTCTCCTTCTTCTGAGATTGCATTGAACAATCCAGGGCTCCCAGCATCTCAATGGCTGCATTGGATGAGAAAATGCCTTTCTCTCTTACATCCCATGCCAGAGGTCCTCAAAGGGTCCCACATAAGCCCCTGGAGTGCATTAGTACAAACTCCGTACTGTAAAGTCACCTCTGCCATGATACCCAACAGCATCTACCATTGTGGATGCCTGTGAGCCCACTAGAAGGAAGCAGCGGACAAAAAACAGTGACAACATTATTTATGTCACGTTCCTCTTGGCTATCAATTAATGAGCTGTGTTCTAATGTTTCACTTTAGGAGGAGAAATGACAGAGAGGTTATTAATGATAGATCTGTCATCATTAATGTTCTTGGCAGCTGCAATGGAAGAACATTGTGAACACAACTGAATTGGACCAGTAAAACCTTCTGTATGTTCTGGTTCTTAAAAAACAAACAGATATTTTCACAGGTTTTGCTTTTTTGTTTGTTTTTGAATGAGAATACCAAGTCATGAAAGGGTAGCATCAATACAAATAAATAAGAAAATCACTAATTGGGAAGGTAAGAAACTAGCTTTTGCCTACAAAAGCTTTACAAATTCCTTCTTATCCCTATGGAAAAGGTTAAATATGGACCAGGCAGCTGAAGTCTCTTCCTTTCATTTTCCCTTCCCCCAGCATGAACAAAACCTTCCCAGAGGCCCCAGTAGGATGTCCACCATATAAAATACCTAATTCCTGCTGTGTTGTCATAATGGAATTTAGGATCACAGACTTCCTCTTCCTCCCTACAGGAAGCAGGTGAAGTTGGGAGAGAGAGACCTGAATCCTCTTCCATATTCAATGACACTGACAAAGGAAGGACAACGTAGTCTTTACCATCCTGTAGAATGCAGTGAAAAACACAAAAATTAAATAGGCTACAGAGACACACAGACATAAACAGATACATGCACGTACTTGGAGAACACATCAGACCAACAGTGTGGGTGTTTTATTAAACTATGAACAGTGTACAACCTTTGCAGTAGCAGCTACATTAAAAGAAGAAACATTAATAAGAGCCACTTCCAAATAGTTTATTTTTTAATAGATTTTTATATTATATACTGTAACATAATGTACAAACTGCATTTTTATTGATGTCTTTGAAAAAATAAAAGTAGATCTCAATAATGTTTGAATCCAAATGCCACAAAGAAAATGAACCTGACAGTTTAGAAGGGCAGTGTAATTCCCATTATCACTGAGAGGTTAGAAAAGGAGAGTCTGTCTAATAGGGAACACACAGCCAAGTGCATCCTCCTTCATTCAGTGGATGCACACCTATGGCCCAGGCCTTGTCCACTTCCACAGTAACTGAAGAGGAAGCCACAAGATGGAGAGCTTGGAAGGGAGAGCCATGTCCCCACCTGGTTGCAGTGGGCTCTTTTACTGAAGTGCCTGCACACAGGTCATGCTTTCATACGTTAATTTGCATGGAGCTGCTCACAGGCAATTAAGTTCTTGTATCCTTGTTTTCCAGAATAGCCCTCAAAAGCATTGCAGCCCACGCCCTGACACACACAGAGATAACCATCTTTGGCACAGTAAGACCAACAGGAGCTACCTGCTGAAATGTGTCTGCAGCATGCAGAGAAATCAGCAGCAGAACAGGGAACTGAGCCTGTGCCAACAACTCCCCAGCAAAGACAGCAGTAGTGTCACGGGAAGCTTTGCTGGCAGGGCAGAGTGGCTTTTGGTTACCACACCACAACCTCTGGGATCTTCACCCCCAAGTCACTCTCTGCTAGTCAGAGACCCAACTGCTGGTCAGGAATGGGAGCAGTAGAAGAAGCCCAGGCTCCCTGACAGCTCCAGCAGTCAGTGCCCAACTATGGAATGCTCTGATGGCTGGCAGGACAGGACAGATTCAGCCAGTGGTTTTAGCAACCAGGAAATACAGTTCACGTACCTGACGGACGTTGGCTTGCAGTAAATTCCCCAGGTGCTCTACCAGCTCTGAAAATGTTGGTCTCTGCTTAGGATCTCCATGCCAGCAATCCAACATTGTTTGGTACCTGGAATGAGAAAACGAAAATTAAAATACCAGTGTGAAGAAAAGAGCACCTATTGCTTGCTCCTGCACCCGTTAGTAGTGTGGGGTAAATGTGGGCAGATGGAAGAAGTGTTTCTCACATTTCTGGTGTTGTATAGTCTGGTGCTCTCATTCTAGTTCCTTCTTTCAGTCTTCTGCAAAATTCCTCATCAATTTTCACTCCAGGGTACGGTGATGCACCTAAAATGAAAGCAACAGTAATTTTAATGCATTAGACTCTTAAAATTTGGGATTCACTTTCAAGCAAATAACTTGCTATGGTTTATGCTAATAAGAAATTTGGTGTATTTGGATATGTAAACAATTTATATTTATAACGGAAACAGCAACTGACTGAATAAATGAGGTACAACATCACACACTGAAGTTGTATGAAGAAGCATTTCAAGCCCATGTTCCTACATCTGCATTTTAAAGAAAATCTAAATATTTTTTTTTGATGGAGAAAATATACAGGAATTTTTCAAGAAGTAAAAAGAAAATGCTACAGAGGTTCCAAGAACACTTTGACTGTTTTCTTCAGACTCTTTTGTTTAGAGATGGCTCAGTAAAATTAAAGCGACTCACCTAATGAAAATATTTCCCACAGCAGAACTCCAAAGGACCATACATCACTCTGAATGGTATATACTCTATCAAAAATGGTTTCTGGTGCCATCCATTTTAGGGGTAGTCTGGCCTAAAAACATTTTCATAAACAAAGTGGTATCACAGTTTTGTTTTCCAAAAATTTCTTTAAGGGGAAAAAAAGAAAAAAGAAGTCTTGATTTCATATTCATTCTCCATCAAACAGATAATCTGAAACTTACATCTCCTTTCCTGACGTAATCTGGGTCTTTGTAGATGTCTCGAGCCAAGCCAAAATCACAGATTTTGACCACGTTATTGTCTGACAAGAGGATATTACGAGCAGCCAGGTCCCTGTGGATGCACTGCAAAGAGAAGTAAACAACTTCATGTGCTGCCTGTCGTCACAGCTCTGTCCACAGGGCTGATTTCTTTCACATATGTGCTCTCCTACCCTCAAAGGCCAGATAATTCTTAAAACCTTTTAAGAAAAAGAAACCTCAGCATCAACAGTTGCTGATTTTAGGTGCTTTTTTGATGGTCACAATTGATTTGGCTCGGGGAGACTTGTGTTCCCAACTCCAAACATACATCTGTTTATCCACTGTGCAGAGAGGGCCTTTGAAGTTAGCTAATTAATTATCCTGAGAAGCTAACACAAAACAGGTTCAGATCTGATTACCTTTAGATTTACTTAGGTTCACTCAAATCTCTGTACTCCACTATTTCTCTGAAAAACACCACACTAAAATGCTGACTTGATTCCAACACAAACTAATCTTTACTACAGAGAAAGAAGTGCACATCTCTACCTATGCAGAACAGCAGCTTAGTTAACAACCCAAATGATTCAAAACTCAAGCCTCAATAGCCTGAAGTAAAAAAAATCATACTCTGAAAGTGGCTTCAGGTTTGCTTCTATTATGGATTGAAACTGCAGATTCTGGAAGCAGGTATTTTTACATTTGGTCATCAATCAGGATGTATATGAGAGACAGACAAAAGTATGTTTTTAGAAAAACACTCTGAAGTCTGCTCTTGAACACCTAGCCTGCACTCTAGAGCAGTGTTGTATTTCCTGCTTCTATCTTTTTTCCCATTTCTAACTGTTTTTTTTTCTATATAGCTGCAGGCTATTCTTCACTCTTGCTGGAATTGTCATCACTTGAAACATGTTCTCTACATATTTAGGATCAAACCACAGAAAAATACTTCTAGAAGGCCAAAATGCAGGTGAGGTGCTGTTGACTGCCAGGGTGTCCTTGGCAAGAGATTCTCCAAGGACTCATCCATGAAATTTCATTGTTGAGTATTGTCTCTCCTCACATTGCCCTTGTGCCAGTGCACAAGGTACAAGCAACCTCCTCAGAGCAAAATCCTTTACTCTTGTTTATCTCCTCTTACCAGGGATTTGTCCCCAATTCCTTTAATTGTCCTTATAAGTCTGTTCCCCTCCTCCAACTACTTAACCATTCCTCTATGAACTGGTGGCCCATAAACCTTATACAGATCACTAACATTTGTGCCAATAAATGCATGGGCTTTTTCATTCTGTAGTATTAATTATTTGGGTATGTCTTAGAGCAAAAGTAAAATGTCGCGGATGACTGCCAGTCCAAAGATGAACATGCTGTTTCCTTCTATAGACCTACAGCATTACTTCCTGCAGTCAAATAAATAACATGCCACTCTTCCTGAGAAGTTCCTTACTTTGCGTGAAGCCAAGAACTCCATTCCCCTTGCCACCTGGAAGCTGTAACAGATGAGGTCCTCCATGGTCAAAGGGTTCTTGCAAAGGTCTTCAGGACCAGCTGCAAAGAATCAGATGACAGTCAAACATGCCCTTTGTCACTGATTTCACCAATAACTGCTTGTTAGGTAAAAGTCCATCCAAACCTTATGCCACTCTGGATTGGAAGAGCAAATCAAGCACTTTTTTAAGCTATATAATTATCACTAACAACCCATTTTACATCAAAGTAGTTTTGTGCAAAATAAACTTTGAGACAACAGGTTATATCCTGACCTCCTTGCTTATTTCTAGAGGAAAGATTTGCAAAACAATTCCAAAAGAAAAACAACCAAAATTCAGCTCTCAAATTCCTGGGACAGTAAAGCTTTCTCTGGTTTCAGAAGATGAATTTAGAAATCGAGGAGAGAGAGGCCCCACCTAGTCTTCAGGAGGAAAGAATATGCCACAGAGAGAGACTTTGATTTGGCAAAAATCCCTTCTAATTTAATGTAGAAGAACCCTAACCTCATCATCAGGTAACCTGGAGGAATAATGTACTCAAAAATCCAAAGATACCTAGGCGGTTAGTTCCAGCTGAAATAAACAACTCTGACTTTGTTCAGCTTTTGATTTTAAGCAGATATCTACCAAGAACTACAACACTTGTGGCTAAAACCTTCACCATAAGGGCTCATTCAGGTCTACATACTTCATGTAACATTCCAGCTCAGAGGGTCAACATGGACACCAGGGAGTAGTGGAAAGGCACCAAGACATTGTGGAAATGCATGAAGTGCATGCCTGACATTGCCTATTAGATTGGATTGAAAGAGCAAGATCATTCTCCCTGTTCATATAACTGATGCACTCTTTGCACTAAATGATTTTTAGTAGCAGTAGAGGTACAGGAAGTAGAGCTATGGCTTTCCTCCCAGCTAGTCTGATCTCACCCCTAGGTGAAATTAGCAGCCTCTGAAACGGCAGCACTGAGCATTTCATGCTGCATCTGCCAAAGGAGAACATGGCAAATGCATCAGTGAAACCACTGCAGAGGATATGTGCATCCTGGGGATGCTTTGTATGAGTAGATAATTCAGGCTTCCTGTTCCTGACAGACCACCTGGGCAGAAGGAAAGCAAAGCAAGCTCTCTGCTAATAAGCAGCAAATGAAATAGCATTTCACAGTATTTAACTTTTGGGTAGACATTAAGGAAATTCAGTTAGCATGCTGGTGCATCCTTCTCCGTACTGCCTTTGGAACTTGTACTCTACAATTTTCCCTGAAAATATTGGGGTATTAAATAGACATATCTCCAAAAAGCTTCACACTAAAAGCAGACCCTTTTCATACAGGACATTATCTGGGCTTAGGCTGAGGGGTTTGGGATGCTGATCTAGATAATCCATACTCAGGAACTTTGGTATCCAGAGAATACCCTGCACACGGTTTTGAGGGAACTTTAGAAATCACACATTCCCCAATGCCCCTCATCAGCCCCATGATCACACATGCAATGATACATGCTTCAACACTAGAAGAAGATGTATCTTACCATCCTCCTCTTCCACATCACTCAGGGACCGCTCCTCCACAAAGCCAGAGCTTGCTGAACTCTGGCTGCTCGTGATGCTGTCCAACCGTTGCTTCAGGTCAGAAGAGACATCACCAACGTAGTTCTCCTTCCCATGCCTAAATCTGGCACATTTGGTCTAGAAATATGAGGGGAGAGAGAAAAATCAGAAGCTGAAAGCATGCTGGAGAGGCAGTGATATGCCTATGGTCTGTGTCAAGGTCACCAGGTAAGGCAGGGACAGGAGCCCAGCAAAGGCATGGTCAGCTACTCTGCTCCAAGCCAGATCTGGCTGGGGCACTGGGCTGGTGTGCTGACGGTACCAGCAAAACCCAGCCCATGGCCATGCAGGTTCATCAGCTGGAGCACCTTCTGCCACTCTACAGCACAACTTTCTCCTTCTTTCACAACCTCCCGGCCAAACCCTAGCAGCATCTCCACATGCAGGCAGCTAAATGCACACTGAAGAGCTGTGTCCTCAGCCCCGGTGCTCCCCACTTGTGAAACACACATGGATGGATGCTGCCAAACCCTCTTGTACACTCCAGCCTCTCTGTACTGCTTTGGCTGTACCTTCTGCTGCTGCAAAGGCCCTTCTGCTAAACCTCTACCTTGGCCAAAACCCTAACAGCCATCAAAATCTGACTTATTTCCCTCTTCCTCGTAGCCACTGCATGCCTTTAGGGAGGAATCCAGCCCCACAGGTATCCTCCAAAATATTTCCATTTTCTCCTGTTTTGGTTTGGTGATGTTTTCCCTGGCAGGGCTGTTTTTTAATACTGCCAAATCCCATTCCCACTGCCTGTATAAGCAAGGGTCAGCATTCTCATGAAACCATGTCTCTTACTTCAAGGCCCCTCAGATACTTGTTTATCTTTTTACCTCACAAGAAGATGCAGTGAGTTGCCTTTGCCAATATAAAATAGTAAACAATGTCTCCAAGGATAAAGAAAAATAACCCCCTGGAGAACCAACAAGCAGTGGGAAGAAGCTCTGATCCAAACACAGCAGCTGCAGGAAGACTCAAGTCTACCAACATGGCAGAGTACAGCCCAGGGGCCTCCCTCTTGGCTGTGGGTGGAAAAGGGTAGGGTCTCCAGAGTGACCCTGAGTGCTGGGTATACACAGCCAAGTCCTTCATACAGCAATCTGACCCTCAGAGGGCATGGATCCTACAGATGGATGCTCTCCATAAACAAGACTCCTCTCAGAGGTGCCCAGAAATGAGTTTGAAAATGCCGGTCTATATTTTCCCACTTCTTTCAAATCAGGGTGTAGAGGGGTGCTGGAATGGAGCTGGTTTTAGCAAAGGACACAGGAGGGGAAAAAATGAATGTAAACTTATGAGCTACATTAATTATATAAAACTGTTAACAGCAAAAGAAATGTATAGCCTCATTCAGCAATGAGCCAAGGGGACAGTAGAACAGATAATCAATCATGTGACAGCAGATACCTATGGATATCTGATGGATATATACACGAAGCAAGGAATACAGTTATTTAAGGTGGTCTGGAGCTTAACTAAGAAAGGAAAAAATTCAGGCTGATAATCAGAAAAAACTTCCTGAAAGATACAGCCAAGTGTAGAATAGTCTGCCAAAGGAAATAGTGGAAGCCCAGTTCCTTTGCACATTTTAAGCTAACAATAACAAAACAGCTACATTGCAGGGGCCAGGGGAAAGACTAAATGACCTCTGATGTCTTTGCCATCTCTCATTCCCATGAGAAATACTAAGACATTCAGTGTCCCCAAGGATTGCTTCTTCAGTCTGCACTAGAAAAAGAAACATTGTGTACAGAAAAAACCCACCAAACCAAACATTTCACTGTTAACCTTGACTCCTTACCTTGTATGGGATAAATTCACTCCTCTTGCTCCGTAGGTAAGCAGACAGATTTCCAAACTTGCAATATTCCACAATCACCATGAGTGGCCCTGTACAACACATAAAGCAATTGGACCATTTATATCCCACCTTATCTCACAGCATAAATTCTGGCTAGAAATACATACAGTTTAAAGAGCGTTCCAATAGCCAAAGGTTTTTAAAAGTATCAGTAAAAACAAAAATCTAATCAAAGCACCAAAGTTATTAATTTTTCTGCTGTTTAAATGAAGAAAACAAAGCACATAATTTTGAAAATCACAGGCTTAATTTCATATGCCAAAAAGTATAATGGTGTGCTTATATTTGAAGTACCAATAACAGCCAAATTAATTGACATTGTAAGGATGCAACATAAATATTTGAAAGAGCTTCAGTGCAATTAACCTTTGCAGTAGAATACACATGTGATTATCCATGCATTTTCTACAGGTGATTAAAGTACTAAAAATTTAAAACAGGAAACTTGGTTCCAGACATAGATGCCTTGATGTACAGTTGAAACGTGGTATTTCATGTTCAAATTTACTTCATATAGGCATATGCTATGGCGATAAATTTTCATCCTAGGTTCCACATACTGGCCATCTCTATTTTATTATGGAATAAACAAGGAAATAAATATTTAGGGATTATGTTTCCTTCAACTACTGACTTCTGTCATGGAACTTTACAAATTAAATTTTCATCCCACAGTAAGCCAGCAAGTCAGCTTCCCTGAAAAATTATTACCCAGTTACTTTACATTGAATTTCTTCCAAATTAGTTTGTAGTACTGGATTTGCTAAACAAAACATCTGTCTCTGATTATAAAGTGAAATAGAATCATCTACCCAAAGCTGGACTCCAAATACAATATCCCCTCCTACACACACACACACACACACACATAAGCACCAACAGCCCATCCAAAGACAGGGAGGGGAAGCCCCAACTTGCAGTCACCCTTTAGCTGGTGACAAGAGTAAGAGTAACTTGTTACATCTGGTATTAGTCTCAGCTTGGAAATCTGTTACATATGGGCTGCCCACTATAAACGTGGATCTCAAGTACAGAAAAGTAAAGTGATAGAACAACTAAGGGATGGAGCTGCATGGCCCTTATTTCACCCTTACTTCACCTTTATTCCACCTCTAGATCTGCTCACTCTTATCAGATCTGTGTGTGTGTGTGTTAGAAAGAACTATTCTTTCCAATCCTTGATTTTGAATTTCAATTGTCCATGCAGCAGAAATTGAAGAAATAGGGTTTTCATTAGCACCTTCTCACTCACTAAGAAGTTACTCACCTCCTGGCTTAGTGCAGGCTCCAAGTAAATTGACAACATTGAGATGATGGCCAATATGAATGAGTATCTTCAGCTCTGACATAAGTGCTCTGTGCTCACTATGGGTTGCCCCTTCTGCAGAGGTAAAGCAACACAGGTCAGGAGCATTACAGACAGAAAGGTTTTGCCCTCCTCCCCATTCTCTTCTGGTATTTAACCAGCCCATCAAGTGAGGAGCCTTGTTGACTGGTAGGCTGTGTCAGCTATGCCAGTACAGCACAGGGTGGAATACAGCCCCCAGCTGCTGGCAGCCCCATTTTGCTGCCCCATTATATCTTCTTTAGGAACAATGTGTCTGGGAACCATACATTTCATTTTTCCTGTGGCAAGTGTGAGGCAGTAGAATATGATTTAAAGTGAGGAGAAAGCTATTCCAAACTACAACTCAGTTTGGAGCGTGCCTAAGCCATTGTGTTGAGACTTGCAGAAAGCTTCCAACAAGGACGCATAAGGACACATGCAAATTGATTGCAGGAGCAACTTTACATTCTGAACCTAAGTAGAATTATAAGGCAGTGGCTAGGAAAGCACATATGCATTGCTCCAGTTATCTATGAGGGAAAGGCATATACTTTCACATATCATTGCTTCATGATAACAGCCATTAAGCTTAACTTTTATAATGATGGGTATAATGGTTATGGTGTTGACAGATATCCCTATATTGTATACTCAAGTTGAAGTTCTATTCATTATTTTTACCTTTAAGCATTTTCACTGCCACTGTTTTGCAGGTAGCAGTTTTGTCAATCCCAAATGCATCTGCTTCTATGACCTGGCCAAAAGCACCACGTCCAAGAGGTTTACCTTGAAGTGAGAACACAAACATTTGCTTGACACAGCAGGAAAACATTGTAAAATAAAAAAGCTACTCCAAAATGAGTTCACGAAGTAGAAATTAAGTAAAGGACTTAAAACGTAGATGGGATGCATCATATCCAATGGGAACACAGAGCCCACCCAAGGATCATGAAGCAGAGCAGTCCTGTGTCAAGCCAGGACCCGAAACACCCCCCAGCACAGTGCTGGCTGCAGTATCACTCAATGGCTCATGCAATGAAAACTCACCCAGCTTTAGTCGGTCTCTGGGAAACTCCCACTTGCTGGCATCATATGGGAGCCGCTCACAGTGCTCGTCTATAGGGACTTCATCAGGATCCATGATGATTGACAAGTAGCCAGTCTTCATGTCCCCTCCATTGGCCTGGAAAATAGTATTAGTTGCAGTTGCACAGTTTTTTTCTATCAATGTACAGGCAAAATGCCATTTTCTCATTTTAGAGTATTTCATTAGTTCCCAGAAATGCCAGGCTACCATTTCGTTATACCATGTCATCACGAGTGTGATCATTGTTAATTACTTGCACTTTTTTTTTTTTTTAATAAACAGAACCAGATGAAACACTTTTCTCTTGCAAGGGCCTGTTCAATTAAAAACAAATTTCTGTGCCCCCGGTTCCAGGCAAGAATGTTATGGCATGGAGAGAAAAAATGTGTCTGTTGATTTAAGAACAATGGAAAGAAGCAACACAAAAGGCCTGAAGTCAGCTCTCATTTGTCATGCAAGGCCAGTGCTGATAGGACGGTATGAGAATTTTTTCATTACCCGCTTAACGGTCCGGAGGATGATTACAAGAAGCAACCAGAAGAACATGGCAATCACTGCAGTGCCAACGAGGATAATGAGCTCCAGATTTGTTTTCTCTTCAGCGCCTGGGAAGAAATAAATGAATATTTGAGTGATAGTTGGAAGCATATTTGTTTTGTTCATTCATTAAAATAAAGAATGGGGGTCCTTGTTCTGAAGGTTCGTTTTAAAAGTGCAACATGGAGCAAAGAAAGGAAAGCAAAACAAAATAGAAAGCTTGGGGGTTTATGTTGGAATTTTACAGTTTCATGCTGTTTTACACACCATCACATTTCTCAGCATCAACCTTGTTCCAAGAACAGTGTCTGGACCTTTGGCAAATATAAAAAAGTAAAATTCACATTTTGGAAAGAAAAAATTGGTTTAGAATACCAAAAAGTAATTAGTCTTTCTTTAGAAATCAAACAAACACTCTCATCATATAGAAAATAAAGAGCTGTGAGAATGACCTAGAGAACAATCTCTCTCTTGTCTCTTGACATCATTCAGCTGGGGCATGAAAAATGTGGTTCTACAAGAACACATGATAATAAGGTCTTATTTACAATGTTCCTTTTCCCATAAAACAGTGTCCAGCAGATACCATTTGAACACCTTTTAGTGCACAGACACAGGCCTCCTCTTCAGCCCCTGTTTGCCACATCATGCTTCTGTATTTCATCCTTTGCACCACTTAGATTTTCCTACACAGCAGCACACTCCATTGCATGACCCCCATGAACTGCACTACAAGTTTTTTTGAGTGAAACAGACCGTCCTACACAAATTTCAAACTTCTACAGATGTGCCCCAGCCATATTTACCACATCAGCTGAAATCTACATCAACATCATCTGCAGATAATTTCCACCCCATGTAAAAATTTTGCCCTAAATATCCTAAAGTGACCTATAAGATTAACATGATATTGCTTTAATTACCTTAATGGTATGGATCAGACAACCACCCTGACTTTAAAGACAGAGGTTTGTGAGGGGCTCAGTGACTAAAGTATGCAAATGTACTAATGAATGAATGACTGGACTAATATCAAGAGCAAGGAGCTTTTAGTTTGAGGCTTCTTGTTACAACTCTAACTGGAAAGTCTATTGTGGTCCCAGCTGCAGACTAACTCTTGCTATCATTTATTGTTTGTCATTGCACCTTGTATTCTGGTGTGCCACAACAGGACTGGAACAAGTGAGAGATGGGGCTACAAATGCTGCTTTCAGAGTGTGATGAACCAAGGCTGGAGTCCCCTAACTCAAAATTACCGCTGAGATGGGGCAGCAATCACAACAGACTGCAAGAAGTATTCACTATGTTTTCCTTGAGTACTGTGGAAGCAATACATAATTTAAAAAGGTACAGCATATTATGCTAAAAAGCACAGTATAACAATTATGTTACCTAGACAACAGAGATGCCCCAGGATATCTGCATGTTTTTGTAGCTCTGTTGCATGGGTTTGCATGTAATACAGATTGGCAAAGTTTTCTTTGCAACCACAAGTAAGATAGATCCAGGTTTTGTTAAAAAGCTCTAAGCAGAATAGTGGAGAAAAAAGCATCAACCTCAACAGCACCCAATTTAAGCTTAATAGGAATGGTCAGAACTTCTCACAAATTTCATAAGATATTTTCAGATCTCCCATCAAGATAGCCAGTTGATTTTCCTTCAAGTTATTCTAAAGATTTTATGCACAATCTGGAAAAAAGCTAACACCAACCTTCCACTGAAAAAAAAGCCACTGCTTTGCTGCATCCAAGGACATTGCATGCAAGGCAAGTGTACAGCCCTCCATCTTCTTTCCTCACCCGACGGATGGTTAGTGTCTTGTTCCTGTCCTTCAAAACAATACCTGGGAAAAAATATTATTCTTAGTTTTGCTATTTTTATGCCACTTTTTCTTAAGAATTCAAAACAAAAGTATTCATGGTGAAAATCAGCAGTCAGTGCCATGAAAGAAAACCTTTTAGTGATAACTGTAAATGAGCAACACTCACCTGAATCTTCCACAAGTGTCTCATTATTTTTAAACCACATGATGCTTGGAGGAGGAATGCCATTCACTGCACATGACACTTCTATAGTTTCACCAATATTTGTTGTTTGATTTTCCAGATTTCCAACAAGTGTGGGTGCCATGGGCTCTGTTGGTTTGAAAATACAGTAAAATTACTGTTTATTAAGAAAAAAATAAATTTTTTAAGTAGTTGCTACTAATTAAAAGTAGTTCATGTCCCAGTAACAAAGTCTCAAATCCTTTCATTACACCAAGAGCCACAATGTTCATGTTAAGATCACAGTTCAACTTCCACATGACATGAAAATATAATACTCAAGAAAATTTCAACAGTATTGATATAACCTTCTTTAGCTGATTTAATTTGTAACTGCTCAGGCTGCTGAGAGAAGAGGCAGTAGTTGAGAAATTGCTTCCCTCCCTTTTCTGTGTCCAAAGTCCTTATGAGAGAGAGGTTTGACACTCTTGGTCCATTAAATGTCCATTCAGGACAGGCCATGAACATACATTAAATATTTTTCTGAATCTGCCTAATCAACCTAGATATCTAGGTCCCAAAGCAAAGTCATCACTATTTGTGTGAAAAGCTGACTGATTTTCAGCTTGTGTTGCTTGTGCCTGAATACCAGTATCACTCATGACAGTTTTAAGTTACAGGCACTACTCCAAACTCGAGAGTCAGTCACACAAAAAGCAATGGCATTAATGCTATGAGTACACACGTGTATATACAGCTACAGAGAAAAATGTGCTCTGAAAAGTGAAGTTGAGAAGTTACTGAGTTAAACATGTTACTTCAGCAGAAGCCAAACACATCTCCTTGCATGGTACAGTGTCTCAGTCAGTGTTTCCTCACTGGTATTAATGAAACAGTGCCTGGACAAACCTTAGAAGAGTGTGTTACAACAGAGCTGGTTTAAATCCATTTAACAAACTGAGCACACCATTAACCAAACACATGCAAAGCCTGAACATACCAAAAACTGCCACTACTGTGATTGTTTTCATACACAACCACTCATTTTGCTTCAGAGTAAGAGATCCATACCTTGAACAGTGAGATGCTTCACCAGGCAATGCTGTGTTTTAGCCTTTTTGTCCTGAGCAATGCAAACATAGTCCCCTCCATCTTGGAGGGAGATGTTACGAAGGATGAGCTCTAAGGTGACGTTTTCACCATTGGTATTTGACACTGTCTCATTCAGCTTCTGCAGAGCATTGAGGTTCTTGCAAACAGGCATGGGCAGCCCTCCGAAGGGAGCCTGTGAAACGTGAGCACTGAGCTTGTACCACGATAGCTTCTCAAAGGTGAACTTGTCTGCTGTGCATTGCAAGGACGTGTTATCCTTCTCCGTCAGTTGATTCTGAGGCTGGACATTAATTTCAAGACCCTCTGCAAGTTAAAAAAGTAAATTAAATTCCTAGCTGGTTGTGCATTTTGTGGCTAACATTAACTTGGAAAAGTCATTTTGAAAATACAGGTTTTGTCATCCTATCTGGCAAAAAATAAGGAAAATAAACAAAGACTGAAAAAGATCAAGCAAATCAATCAGTCAAGTAATCAACTATCTATGGAGTACAATCTCATTAAAAGCAATACATTTCAAATGGATCAAATGAAGGACTGTGTAACAAATTCAGTCACTCTTCCTGTAGAAACTTACAGCAACCTAAGATGATTCTCAGCATTATCTTATAATTAATTTTTAGATTTGGATTAAAATAAAATTTTGGCACATGAATATGGGGACTGATTGTAGGAGACAGAAGCTTTTTGCCACTGGTTTAGAAAATTTTAACCTTAATTCTTAGAGGAAATCTTTACTAATTTTGTGACACTACCATAATTTCTCTGTTGCTCTTTTAAGTGACTGCTAAAGCTCAACAGTAGTCACTCTTGGGACAACAGTGCCCATCTTGTATCACTTTCACTGGCCTGCCACTCCACTGATGCTGGTAGAACTAATCACCTGGCTGAAATTAGTGGCAACTTTAAAGGCTGCCTAAAGAAACCTTAAGTAAACCTAAAATCCAAAAGCATTAAAGTATTTCATAAAGGTGAGCAATCAGGCAACATCACTGAAGTGCCTTTCATTAGCAAACAGATACAATAACATTAATTTAACATGGCTGTCCTTGGCAGGGGGCACTTACTGGTCACATGGAAGGAGATTACTCTCTCACTTGAGCCAGCCCTGTTCGTGGCCATACATCTGTACAAAGCAGATACATTTGCTGCTTGAATCACGAGGGTGCTCACAGTCTACAAAAGAACAATCGAGCAATTTCATACCACATCAGTGTTAAAGTAACACCTAACCACCTCAACAGCTCAGCAAAGGGCTCTGCAGATAACTGAAAAACCAAAAATCCCTCCAAAGCACAAATCCATGGCGTGGCAGAAGCACAGTCCCCTTTTGAAGTTTACATTTTTGTCCCTAAGTGTGTAAAAATCAGGTAAAAGGAAATAGGAAGAAGCAGAAGGTGGACTTAGGCATATGTGTTAAAAAATGCTGCACCCACAATTTTTTCTGCTTTTCAGTCTCTCCAACTTCTATCACAGTTAATTTGCAATATTAACTTATCTAACTTTAGACCACTAAAAGGTAGTTATTGAAATCTAAGTCACTTATATTCCTCAGTGGAGATTCACTTCGGATCAGTGTTCAAAGGACCTCAAAGTGTGTATCTCTACCTCCTGGCTTCAGCAGGAGCTTGCCCATTTAACTGAGAGTAGATCCCCAGATTTAACAACAGGCAAAAAGTGTCTCATCTCTAGTGATGTATTTCCAAACATGTGGGCTGCTGAACAGGGTTAATCATCCCCAGCCAAGAGAAAAGAAAGTGTGCTCACCTTTGTTTTCCCAGCAATAGTAACTACCTGGTGCTTAATTTCAACCTGATTCCCACCCTTTCTCTCTGAGATCACTTTCCATTTCTTGCATGCATACGGATTGGCTCCTGAGCGAACTTTCCTGAAAAGTAAGTAGAGACACATGCATTAGATGAGAGGAATATTTGTCCTTCAAGAGAGGTATTTTGGGTTCTCCTTATAAAATGCACGTATTTATAAGTCAGATGCATCCCTGGCCACAGCTTGCATCTATGAGGGAAGCATATGCTTCTGGAAATTCAAATTTCACCCTATAACCTCCTGAGACCTTCATGCTCTTTAAATTAAAGGACCCCCAAGCCTAAAGGTGAATTTCCTAATTAATCTGCCTGTGTCAGCTCAGTCGGGATGGCTGGAGCAAAGCAGCTATTCTGGGAACAAACCTCCATTCATAAGTGGATGATTCAAGTTGACTTAGTTCAAAGGAAGACAGGGAGACATAAAAATCGCTGAACTCCCTACAAGAATTTCTTGAGGACAGTAGCCATTGTGTAGGAAGCAACCAGGCACCAAAGTTTTAAAAACAACAACAGGAAAGAAGAATGCCTTTTTTTTTTTTTTTTTTTTTTTACCCTGGACTATTTTTTTTTGTTAAAGGAAATCTGGGCTTATGGCAGGTCCAGATAAGGGAAGCTGCGTGAATCTCAGTCAGGCACTCTCTCTATCATTCCCCAACATCAATCAGTGCACTTCCTCTGAGATACACTTTCACACAGATAAAGAACCCCATCACACTCAGCGCTTGAGCACAAGGGAAAAAAACACTACAAGGACACATCATTAGCACAAACAGCAAATTTCCTCTGTTTAGGATAGAGTTTTGGGCCTGAAGCCCACAGGGGGATCTGAGGAAAGGGCATGCAAACAGCTGCATTTGAGACCCCGTGCAAGTCGAGATGCCCTTCAAGAGAGCACAACAGCAACATGCCAGCACTGCTGGATCCTCTCTGCGGGTGGCCCTCGCCTCTGCCAACAACAATGACCTTGGCAGGGCCTGCCTGCAGCAATCTGCAAATTAAGTACAACAATCTTTTTCTTCATTGGCCATTGGGTTTGCACTCAGTAATGAGTCTGGATGAGGGAGGAACCGGACAAACCCCAGCCCAACACAAATATCCCTCAAGACCTACATAAGCTGCAGAAGACAGCAAGGACTTGGCACTCACTGGGGGCTGAAAGTGCACTCCTCCTCCAGCTGCCAGTGCCAGAGCACAGTGGTGGGTGGTGGCACGGCGTAGACGGTGCAGGTGAGCACTTGTGTCGAGCCGTACTTGTAGGAGTCCACGGGGGCCATCAGAGCATTCTCACCGATCTGGGGGGGCACTGCAGGAGAGACCAGCAGTCACAGGTCACACCTCCTGCTGAAGGCTCCAGTGTACATGCATTATACCCACGGTGACCAGTTCACACCCTGCCCCAATACGAGTGCAACACAGGGCATCCCCAAGGACATGTGGGAAAGCAATGAACCTGCCCAACACTTTGAGGATCAGGATACTTAGGATCTCCTACAAAATCCCACTTCAATACTCCATGGTTTAAAATGCAGTTCCTATATTCTCACCACCATTCCCAGCCATTAAATGCACATTATTCCCCAGGCCTAATCCCACTGCACGTAGCCTTGCTGCCCTTTCCAAGACCTGCTGTCTTCAAAGCATAGGCTGTTTCCTGGGGAGCAGAAAGGAGGAGGTAGGGGAGGAGGAAAAGGGTTGTAGAAGGCAGGCCAGAAGAGGAGGGATAGCCTGTGTGGGGCAGGAAGGATGGGTGAGGCGGGACAGGGATGGAGCGGGGTGGAGGAGGACTCCAGCAGCACAGCCAGCAAGAAGGGCAGGAAAAGAGCAGGACACAGAGGCAAAGAATAATATACAGAAAAAACCCAAAACAAAACAAAACAAAACCCACCCCACACAAGGTATCATCACAACACCAACACCCAGAATCTGCAGCTTCTTGACTGACACATCCTAGAGCGAGGAGAGACCAGTCACCTCTGCTCTCCCAGGACTGAGGTTCTTCTTCAGTACTTAAATCTTCATAGTTATGGGATGAATTAAGCCTAAGGATGATAATATACCAAATCCACACATGAAAGAAAGGCATTCCTGTTACCCCACTTACCATTTACCAGCAGGGTAAATGTATGTCTTTTCAGCACCTTGTTAATGGGGTTTGTAAGGACAACTGTGTAATTCCCTGCGTCCTTTTCAGTTGCTTCAGTGATCACTAATGAGTAACCAAGTTTAACTGTGTGATTTGCATTGATGGATCTTCCATTTTTATACCTGAAGAAAATACAGAGCACTTTGAATATTTAATGATTTGCTTTAAGTAAGAATAGCTCATTTTTTCAATAATATCCCAATTCTTACCATTTAGCCTCTGGTGGAGGATATCCTTTAAACTTGACAGGAATTTTGACTGCATCACCTAGCTTTGTCTCAACAACATTCTCCATTTTCTCCAGGTGAATAAAAGGACTTTCTGGGATGGGAAAAAAGGAAGTAAACTAAATGGTCTTTTCTCATGAACCAAAGCAAAAGTGCTTTCCATTTGGGTTAGCACCTAACAAGATGACAAATAAAAGCTAGTGACAGGACTATGGGTCATTGGTAAAGCACAGCTGGCTCCAAACTGGGCTCTGGAGAGATGCCACCATGAAAACCTAGTCCTTTCCTTCACACAGGGGAACAGACCAGTCCCCTCACTGAGGAGCTCTGGAAAGCAGAGACAAGATTCAGCTCTCAGGATAGTGTGCCAACTGTCAGACCTGTATATACATATATATACATACATATCATAAAACTCTCTCAATATACTTATTCCAGGAAATTAGACTACTCAAAAGTGCAGTTTTGAAAGCTAAAAACTCAAGTATGCATTTCAACCACTGCAGTCACAGAGTACCTTGAAATTATTTACATTACTTGTTATAAGTTATAAACTTGCATTTGGACAGAAGACAGTGATTAGCCTTTTGACTAAATTAGCCTTTTGACTAAGATTTAGGATGGTTTAGATTTAGTATCTGGTATACTCAGTGTAGCACATGATCTCATTTTGGTTCTTGAAAAGCAGAACAGAAAGAACCCAGGAAAAAAATCAGTGTATCTTGAATCACTATGCCCACAATAAGTTTGAAAGTCTTCTGTTTCATTCTAAAAGTGCAATGAATATTCTGGCACCTGAAATCAGACTTCAGGAAAATCAGCCTCCTTCAAAATATAAACCTCTTTGTCTGACTCAGTGATTAAAAATGAGCCACTCTCATACTGGTAATTTTTTTCTATAAGTAAGTTAGTGGAGCTGGGGCTGTACCCAAGAGGGGGTTGAGAAAAGGCTGTAGGATGTGGCCTCATATTTATCTATTCACTTAGCCAAAGCTGTTTCCCTTGCATCATTTCCGTACCACCAAAACTCTATTTGATTCATCAATTCATAATGCAAAAACTGAAAATTTTCTTAGCTTCATTCATGCTGACCCAGACTCTTGTGTCACAGAGCCACCAAGATCTGGCCTAAGTTCACCAAGAGTGAGAACAGGCAGCCCTTGTACAAAGCCACCTGCACAAATTGAGTTTTACAGGACCTTAAGGAGGTCAATGCGGAAGAGGGTTGGAGGCTTATATCAGTTTATTTTACTGCCCCCCTTTCTGGTGGAATTCTACAGCTTTCACTAAAATACAGCATACTTTAAAATCTTACCATTAACTAAGGCTGTGGTATAAAAATAATCCCATACTAGTTGCAAGATAAATACTGTCGCTGCAGTTTGGCTCATTTCTGTCTTTTGATTCATCATTGAGATGCCTTCTGCATCCCAGTAATTAATCCCTAATCTGAAACAACCAACAAAACTGAAGGAGAAAATGTCATACCATGGATGACGAAGTAACTGCTGTTTTTCATGTTCATACGACCACTGGATGCTGCACAAGTATATCGACCATTGTCGCTTAAGGACACACTGTCAATGGTCAGGGTGCTCACAAATTTCTTTATTTCTCCTGCAGTGGTTTTTACATCCCTAATAGTGGCACGTTTTTCCTGTAATAGACAAAAGATGGAGATGTTTGGAAATGTCATTGTTATTCCTTCTGTCGCCCTTTGCACACTTGTACATACCAGAAATTTTGTTGTGCATTATCATCTTCTTTCTCAATGTTTTAAAGGGAGAAGTGATATTATACCTAAATAAGTCAAATTGCTTTGTGATGAAGGCACCTGTAAGTTAGTATAACTTTACCTTGATGGAAGGGTAGTCCCATTTAAAATCGATTCCCACATTCAGCTCTGTCCTTACAGTGCAATTGAGAACAAGTTTTTCTCCCACTGCCAGCTCTACTTCATCATGTGGGTTCATTGTCAGGTCATAAATTCGGTATCCTAGAGAAAGACAAAGGCACACACAAAACAAGGGGGTAAGAAGAGGTTTCTTTACAGTACTCAGCATCAAATTTCCTAGTTGAATTCACCAAAATTCCCACCAAAACCCCAGCTACAAAAAAGCCCCTTGATGACCCAGTGCAGCACAATAATGGGTGTACAAAGGAGCCTGGAGAGAAGTGAGGTGCCTGCCCTGAGCACTTCCCAGCTGGGACCCGTGTCAGGCAGTGACACAGCAGGATGTGTGGACTTGATCAGAACCCCTCCAGTGGTGGGAGCAGGCAAGAGACAGTGACTCACACAGTTCCTCTGCCTTAGACTCCTCATCCTTGTGAGATCTAAAACTAAGGGAGATTATATACCCATTCCCAGCAGTAAGCAGGAACTTTATAGAGAATAATGGTGGGGCAGTAGCAACATTATCCAAAGTTTACTTTGTGCAGTAAAATATTTCAAAACAAAAACTTCTGAATGCAGAAATTCTACAGATATTCTGAAATTCCTCCAAATCAGAGTGAGAACTTGTGAATGTGGTGGAGAAGTAAAAGCCTTCTGCATGGAGTAAAGAGGGGGGTTCATGCTTTTCTGACAAGCCAGGACAGATTGCCTTGGTACCATTTGGATATTTGAAATGGGTCCTCAGCTAAAAGAGGAAGAGCTGCTGAGTTTCAGTTCAGGCTTAAGCCTCCACAGAATTATCACATTATTTCTGGGGTATGATGAACAATTGACAAAATGTACCAGGAAAGCATAAAACCCTGTGAGAGTCGAGACACAAGTCTTTAGGGAGACAAGACTACCCAGCTCACAGTGAGACCTTCAGATCCACCCTTCCCTTGGTACCCACTCAGAGCAATTTCTTTTCATCTGCTGCTGATGGTTGCTTGCCTCTCATTTCCTTCCACTGTGACTGAGAATGTGGATAAGTGATTTTAGGAAAAAGGTTTGCATTGTCAGAAAAAAAAAATTAAATCCCTGGCATCAATATAAAACACTAAAAATAGAAGCACTTATCCCAATGATCAACCAGAAAAAACACAATACTTTGCATTTAAAAGAAAAGTGATATAAATCTCAACATCCATTTTGCATTAACTGCATTGTCAGTATTGAATAACCTAGTGTCCAACCAAATGTAATTGGTTCAGCATGCTGTAGAAAGCAAAAGAACATTGGTTATAGAGAAATAAAAACCTTTGGCTTACCTACAACTGCAACTATGTATATCACAGACTGGTAGCTTTCATCATCTATTTTAGCTTCGCAGAAGACCATGCCTGCATAGCTGATTAAATGACTGGGTATAGTGAAGCCTTTTTTATTATTCCATGAAATGGATTTACCATCAGGAACAAATATCTTTTCTGGATATTTCTGTTTGGAATATTGATAAAACACATAGTCAGTATTCAAAAATCAAAGAACCCTGAATTCTCACCTCCGGCATTTTCCCCAGCTGCAGGGCCCCCATTTTAACATTCTAGCTCAGGGAATTAGTACATGCTTTGAGAGTGCAAGTACAACATTCATCCTGTGATCACAAGCTATAAATGTCACAATGGATGGACAGAAGTTTTAAGAAATCTATTTTAACTTCAAACAACATATTTATGCCACAGCAACTTCAACTAACTCTTGAAAAAATAATAGGCTTTTGCCTTACCGCATGTAGAGATACATTGAGATTTGATACAGTTCCAAGGCACGGCACTACCACAGTTTTATTCTTAGTGATGTATACAATGCCAAGCTGATCACTGACTGAAGTCACAAATGGTGATCTGTAATCTAGAATAATATTTAATTGATAAGTGGGTATTATTCACTACATGATTATCGAGAAAAGTCAGTTGTATTATTTTCCATGTCATAAAGCACTGAAATAATGAGACTAAGTAGGGGAGGTACATGTTTTTATAGAAACCCACCCCCCAGATTCAGAATATCATTATTCTCAAAACAGTTATCTGCAGCAGAGTGCACTTTTGAGAATGGCTTCCTGCTACAGCAGTCCTTTTGTCAACAAAAAACTGATTTACCCTAGTGTGACTTTCCTTGCATAAGTATTACAGGAAATATCAGTTAAAAGTTGTGACATGTTACACTGACTCCCCTGATGGCAGCATCCTTTTCAAAGTCAGACTAAAACACCAAAAAATAGCTCCATGATATTATAAAACAAGCTAAGTCATGTACTTAATTATGTCTCATTTCTCAAAATGGTAACTATAAGTTAACAATAAAGAGGAAGCAGGATGCATATGGAAACGAGGGTGAAGCCATCAGAGCAAAAAGGCAGATGCCTCAATGAATGCACTTATTGAAGCTGAGTGTATAACTGGAGGCTTTGCAGTGTCTGCAACACTCAACTGAAAGCTGAGCTCTTACAGCCTAAATAGATTTTACCACCAGAGTCAGCAAATGTATGAAAGTTTCTGTTTTGGGGTTTGGGTGGTTTTTGGGTTTTTTTTAATGGTATCAGCACAAATCGTACATGGGATCGGATGTGTAATTTTTAACAAATATAAAACCTCTGTAATCCTCTCTCATATGAAACTCCTGCTGAGGTCAGAGGTAACTCTGCATTCATGAGAACAGGATCAGAGCACAGCAGAGATATGTATGCTAAATTCTGGGTAGAGAACAGCAGACCATGTACTACATATGGCAGGTCAGTTCAGAATTATAGGCTCAAAGGGTTTTGTGCTGATGGCAACTAGAATACCTGAATTTAATTACTCACCATGAAAACAAGAAAAATATTTCACAGGATCAAATATTCTAGGATTAATAAATTCTAGCATCAAAACTGTATTGAGACACCATGTTCCTTTTTTCTCTTGACACTAGGAAAGGAGACATCTGAGAGCTGTGTTAGCACTTACCTTGAACATAAACATAAATGGTTGTAGCTGCCTGGCTGTCCCTGTAAAGGCACTTGTAGTCTCCTGTGTCATTGCCAATGACTTTGCTCACAGTAAGTGTCTTGCAATAGGGGCCATCACTGCAGTCTGTCACGGAGATACGCTTCTCAGCATTGCTCTGCTTGCTTGGCCATGACCATTCCAGCGGCCTCTGACCGCTGGGAAAGCAAATGTTAGAGCAGCAGACACTTCTGATATGAACCCCAGCCCTGTCAGTCTCTGTGGCTATGGAGAGGGATGGGCTTCACCCCGTCACGTAGAGAGAGCATCAAACCATGTAGGACAAATCCACACAGACAACCTACTGCTAACAGCTACGAGGAAGCTACTTGAGATTTACATTCTGCTGAATCTAAGTGACAAAGCACCAAAAGAGAGTGTTGAGAGTATGGTTCACCAGCAGGATCCACAAGGACACAGCCGATGCTTCTTCCCCCAGCCACCCTACACTCCCCAGTTCTCTCTTGCTGCAGCCCTCCCACATAATTTCTAAAGCTTGTCAGAGAAAAGTGAGGCAGAAGGCACAAAGAGTGGAGAGAAAACAGGAGGCCGGACAGGAGAAAGATCACATCATGTGTGATTCTGTACAAAAGCTCACTTCAGAAATAACCAATAATCAAAATCGTGCTGAACGGACTTGTCCTTACCTGCAAGTAATATTTAGTGTGTTGTTTGCCATTATTGTGAGGACATCTTTTTGGATGCTAAGGGTTGGCTGATCCAGAGAAATAAATAAACCTGCAAAAACATGAATGAAACCTCTCTAATAAACCAAATAAACAAGTAAGTGCTACTCAATCAGAAAAGTATTATATACAGGAATATTAATCAGGTTTTAAATGGACACTTTAACATCACCTCTTTAGCAGTGAAGGGTAAATCATGATTTTTCACACATCCCAAAAAGTTCAAAAATTCTGTCATAACAGGAAGCGAAGGCAGATGGTCAGGAGCTAGCTGCAGAGCACTACAATTCAGTCAGCCAGGGTGGAGTTCCTGTTTTCTTGCATTGCCAACTTCAAGGTCTAACAAGAGGATGTGGGACATTGAAACGAAGTGAACCTTCATCTGATGATCTCACTCCCTTGGGATTACCAGCTTTTCTCATAATAAATTGAATATACTTCTTTGAGACTACTGATCAATGAATTATGCAAAGAAAGTATTTTGCATTTCGTCACAAATCTGAGACCCCATTAATTTATTTTATGCCATGATTTTCTAAGTTTATCTCTTTCGTCCTAAGTTAGACAAAACTGTATTACGACCGGACTATCGGCACAGTGGCTCGCATCGCATCCACCCGGGGCCACTGGCTCTTGTGAGGGCTGCGGTCTGGGTGCCTGTGCTTGCTCTGAGGTACCAGCCCAGCTTGTGCAACATCTGGGAGAACCACAGGGAAAGATTTTCACTCCGCCCTAGCTGCTGCCATCACCTTCAGGAATCCCGCCTCACCGGGCCGAGCCGCAGCCCCAGCCGCGACAGCTTGGCCGGCTTCAACGGGCAGCAAGAGAGCGTGGCCAGACCGGGACATTCCCCATTCCGCTAGCATTTCCCCGTGCTTTAATCACTTGCATTCCGAGCAGGTCCTCCTGATGACAGGTTTCCCGCGTTTGGCTCCAGGGACATTTTGCTCTCGGAAACGACAGCTGATGCTGGAGCCAAGCGGGCAGGACACTATGCCGTGGCAGGCAAACCTCTCCGACGGGCCAGCACCAGCCGGCCGGACGGGAGGCCAAGAGGACAGGACAGGAGGGGTCAGCAAGCCCGCAGCCACGGGCGTTCCGTCCCACCCGGGACTCGCACTGTCTCACCCGCTCGAGCAGCCCCGAAACCCATGGGAAAGCCGCATCCGCGCCCTGTGCGGCACCGGGCATCCCCACGCCACTCTCCTCGGAGCTCCCGACAGACCCGGGTAAGGCGGGGCTCCCCGCGGGCTTACCTGGAGCCAGGCACAGCAGGACCGCCAGCAGCCGCGCCGCGCCGAGCTCCATCCCGCGGCCGCCGGGGCTGCGGGGCGCCGAGCGAACCCTCTGCCCGACGGCAGCCGCGCCTCGTCCCGCCGAGCCGAGTCAAGCTGAACCGAGCCGAGCCAGACCGAGCCGAGCCGAGCCGAGCCGAGCCGAGCCGCTCCGCACGCCCCGCACCGCCCGGCGGGGATGCGGGACCCCGGCGAACGGTGCCGCCCCTCTTGTGCCCGGGGCGGGGCCCGGGGCCGAGCCCCCGCCCTCCCCAGCACGATCCCGCCCCTCTTCCCGGCCCCAGGGCCCCCTGCGCATCCCGCCGGGATGCTCCCCTTCGGACGGGCAGCGGCAGCTCTCCCTCTTCCCTGCTCGGCAGCAGGAGGGCCTCAGCAGTAAAATTCAGCGTTGTCTGGCGCTTCACCGTGCTTTTTTGGGGGCTTCTTAAAATCCCCCCAACAGAAAGATCCCAAAGGCCAGCCATATGAGGTACTGTCAGTGAGACACAGCCGTGTTCCTGCTGGCAGCGACTGTACCCCCGGGTTTGAAGTGTCTGGCAGCGTCAGTGCTGAGTTCACAACGAGGAGTCCTCTAACCATGTAGCATGTACCCAAACACCCCAACTGGCCACATCCCAGCTAATGGAATCCAACAAGTGCCTGCCACAGCTGCCCTTCCCACCCATCAGCATTCACATCCTGCTCTCTTAAGATATGCTCCCCATGGCCATAGCCATTGCCCTCTCACACCAAGAGTTCATTTTTTAAAAAACGAACCCCCTAACCAGAACTATACCTTTTAATCAGAATTATTAACTAGTGACTGTTAAAGAGAAGTTTGTGAGGTAGTCCTTTGGGAAAAATAAAAACATGGTGGTCATTAATGCGTTATCCATACACATAATAGAAGTTCTATGGGGGAGATAGATCAGTAAAGAGAGGTATATAAACAAATAGATAATCAAGTAGATATAAATACATGCACATATATACATATGTGTACCTCTATATGCCACCTTTTCCTCTTTCCCTGCAAATCTGCATGGGAGCTTGTCCACTCCCATGACTAAGTTAATGAAGCAGCGATTTTATTTTGCATGCAATGCAATTCCAGCTGTTTTACTGTACTGGGGAAAGAGTGTAATTTCCTTTGAAATTACACCCCTGTTGCTCACAGAAAGATACAGGGAATGGGAGAAGCCAAAGTTTTCCTAGAGATCAAATAAAATCCATGAAAAGTCAAATAAGACTCATGTGATTCAAGTGGCAGCAAGTCAGCACCATGCAAATAAAAACTGCACTTGCTATTCTTATGAGCTCTTAAACCAGAATATTGGCAGCCTTCATTAATACCCCCATCTGCATCATACTGCAGGTCAGGTCACTGGTATTGCTGAGTGATTTGGGGAGCCCTGGCAGTGAGTTCAACTACTGACCTTGCTGAAACTAGACTGCATGTAAGTGCTAGTGACAGATACTTAGTGAAAACCAAAGGTACCTACTGATAAAAAAGCCATCTTTAGTAACTTTTTTGTGGTGATGCTGGTTTTGCTGGGTTTGACTACAAAGAGAAAAAAAAATTTATAAGGGTTGGATGACCTGCTAGAAGTGTTTGCCTCAAAAGCAGTTTAGGCAGTCAACAAAGAAAATTAAATTATAGGGGTAAGTCAAAAACTATTTAGATGAAGTTGTTACAGGATCCATAGACAACAGTAAAGTTGCTGGCAGCTCATTTAATGCTTTCCGCATTCCTATGAGAGCTTCCAAAATGCAGCTGTAGAAAACATGTCCTATATTGATTTTAACAAGTAGCTTTTCTAAAATTTAGTCAGATGATGTGCAGCTACAGATTACTGCAATACCATTTGGGCTCTGTTTTCATGCATAGTCATTGCTATTAAGTGAGTGGTTTGGAAGGGGAGGCTGCTTTCATTTATGAAAATTATTGTGGTGCCTGAGCTTTATGGAAACAAATACCTACTGTTTGTCCTAAGCACATCTAAGCCAAGATAGATGAATGTTAGCCCTCTACAGGCCCGTTGGCATTTACCATGTCCCCCTGCCTCCTTCTGCCCTGCAGCATCCTGAAGAAGGGAAGTAAAGAGGGGCTGACCCTTCAAACACACAAACCTGGTGAGTGCACACATCGAACTGAGCAGCTGGCAGCAAGGAGCCTGCACATTGTGACTGTAGCTCATCCACAGGGAACTCCACATTTCAAAAGCACAAATTGTTTTTATCTCCCTGAGTAACCCCAGTGAGATCTCAGTTTTTTACACTGTGCTTCTTAAATGGGACACAATCCTTCAGCACTTTGCCTGGCTGTCGGTATAATCTTGGTAACTACAATAATTCTGCAGGAACTGCTGCTTCAGTGCATGAATTGCCATCCCTGTAGTACCAGGGACATTTTTAGTACCAATGAGAACAAGAAGGTGACTTCTTTGAATGGGGCTCTAACCCTATAAACAGGGTTAAGCACAAAAGTAACTTTATTCCAAAGAGTCATTCAACAGATGCAGGACTTTTCATCTGATTCAAATTACTTACATGGTGCTGGTGAGACTAATCCTCTAGGAACAACATAAAATAAAAACTAAAGCCAAGTATCATTGAAAATGGTAGATGTTTGGGGAAGGTGAGGATTGGAAAAGATGTGAGGTGACTTATACCAATACATGATGTATGATGTCATATGTACTTTGCTAAATTGATTTTTCTATTTTGAACTTCAATGGAGCTTTTGCAAGTGCATTTTCACTGGAAGATGCCATTGGGAACCTCTGAGAGAAAAATCAACCAAAGCACAGAAGAAAGACAGGCACATAAAATCCAAGAAATCCAAGTGAAAGACTCATGTAAATATAGTGTTGCTGTGATAATTATGGGACACAGATGTCTGGGTACAAAACCCCAGTGGTTTAAGGGATGGCAGCTTTCTCATCCAGCCTTTTAGGCTGTGATCTCTGTGCAGCCTTTGTGTCATCCTTCAGACTTGTAGAGTATCTAGCATAGTCCAGATTGCACCAGAGACCATCAGAGCTGAACCACAGGGATCTAGTGAGAAAAGCCAAACATATTAATGTAGTTCAGTGAGTACAGTATGGGATTTCCTCCCTCTCCAGAGACAGTGTTAATGTGAAAAACTTCCTGGGATCTAAATCCAGCCTGCAATGGCTTCTAAAGATACTCTGTCTCAGCATTCTCAGTTGCCTCAGATAAGAGGAAAACCCATCAAGACTTTTTAAATTTGTCTTGCTTCAAAAAAGTGCCTTTGCCTTGGCCAGACAATAACAGCAAAGAAGCATTCAGCTAGAAGGAGCTCCATGAAACTTCAGCCGTCCTGCCACACCGAGCAGCTCTCAGCTCAGCATGAGACCAGACGTGGGGAGCTGTGGAAGAACTGACAGACAGAACGCAATCAACCCCTGTGCATCGCTCTGTGCTTCATCTGTTTGACTCCCCGTACACGCAGGATCTCCCAGAGCCCCTGGGAGAGCAGCTTCCATTCTGCAATCGGTGTGTTCCAGTCTCTGGGCTCATCAGCCTCTTTCTGCTGCAGCCTGCACGCAGGGGAAGCTCCGTGTCCATGAACGGTCCCTGGGAATGGTCCGAGCTAGGGGACACCAAACCTCGCCTTGGCCAGGCAGAGCCGGCGAGCCTCTGTGCATCTGCTCCTCTGATCGCCAAAGCTCATTAAAAACAGGACACAGAGAAGCAGCAGAGGAGCCGCACAAGCCCCCTCCCGTCTCCTCCCCGACCTGTCACGACTCCCCCAGGCTCTGGCTCTGCCCGGGCTTCCCGGACAGCCCTGCCGAGGAGTCCGACTGGAGGCAGCAGCAGCCAAGCGGCCCTTTGTTTGCTTAATTATTCAAGTAACAACCTGGGGGGAGATAAGGGCTGGCCCTGGCAACACCGATTATGTGCTTTCCTGCTCCTGCAGCCCAACAAGTTTACCAGGGGTCAGCATCCCATGCAGAACACATCTGGAATGCGGCAGCCAGCAGCCGCACCGCCTCCCGGTCGCACCTCTGCGCCGCAGCCGCGCCCGCAGGCACTCAGCATCTAAGGCGGGAGTGGATGCTCCCCTCAGCTCTGTCTACATTGCAGACTGCACCACTGCAGCAGCCTGCAGCAGTGTGGCCCTCAGCAGGCACGCATCCCCAGCACACTGATCAACTTCGATGAGGCAGACGCGAAGTATATGCAAGATGCCGCTTCAAAAAAAGGAGATGGCATTCATGTGTATGGCGTGCAAGATCAGAACTACATTTACCACAATATATACTTTGTGTGTAGACCCCACAAAACCTGTTGGTTTGCAAGGGACACCCCAAAGGACAAAATCAAACCTTCCACTGGAAATGAAAGAATAATTGTCTCAGGTGAGAACAGATATGGAAGTAGGAATGAGATGGTATAAACCCACTAATTTTTAGACAAAATTGCCTAAAAGTAGAGGTGCAAATGCTTCTATTTTCAGAGTATGCCAAAAACATTGATACCTTTGCTGGAATCTAGGGATATATGCTTTGTATTTGGGTTTGTCCATGTATAAACAGGAGGTGTGAGTTTGGTGTACGTGGACATCCCCAGAGCAGCTCTATTCTAGCTTGGCTAGATGCTGATGGTAACAAAACTGGAGGAGCAGGCTCATTGCTGTCAAGCCCCAGATTAGTCTGAAGTACCTTGTATATGTCTCTGCACTTCTAGGCATGTAATTATGGTTCCAGGTATGTGCAATTTTAGGGACACACCTTTGAAAAACTCATTTTATATCATTGTTTATTTACTTGTCCCTATTGTGTTCTAAAACTCTGCACAATTACTCCTGCCAGGACAACAGGTTCCTACACACCCTTCATTCAAGGAGCTATTCCTTTTTTTACCGAATCTAGTTGTTTTTTCCCACCAAAATCTTTGCAAGGCAAGGGCTTTGTGGAGAAGGGACAAATGCCTTTGTTGTTGATGTGGCTGAAGTCTATGGATTCCCTGTTGCTTGCAGCAGGAAGCAGCTCTGAAGCATCACTTTCTGAGCAGGAAGTAGAGGGTATCTGGGGCCCCTGGTCAGTTTGGCTAATGGATGGGCAACTGGTGACAGGGATAAGCTACAGATTCTCAAGCAGAAGTGGCATGCAATATTTTTTTCCTTGTTGTTGGGGGCTTTTTCCCCTTGACTTTTCTTTTTTTTTCTTTTTGTGGCTCAAAGTTGAAAGTCTCTGAAAAAAGTCTCAAAGTCTAGGTTGAAAGAACTGCTGGAGAAGGACAAAATAATTTTTTGTATTAATTTCCTGGTGCATCATGTTTTCACTGCATACCCTCCTGTGAAGAGATTGCATTCAGAAGGATGTCCTCACCTCCATGCTGCAGGAATGGAAGGCATCATCCTAAGGCACTTTGTCTAAATGACTGTGTTTTTACACAGATTCCCTTAATATTCACTGAAGGAAAACAAGGGAGCAAGTATCACACTACTCACAGAGCAAAGACTTGGATTCTGGACTATGTACCTGAAAATACGGAAGGAATTCGTTTGATGTGGAACAACACCATCAAGAAACCTAAAAGGGCCACCTGTTATGGCATGGTGTCTGAGGTTTCCCAGATACTCAGGCCTCCCACAGCTGAATTTCCATAGTAGTAGGAGTCAAACTTTGGGAAACAATCTGCCACAGATATATGTTACTGGGGTTTTTTTGTAAAATAAAGAAAAACTATGAATATATCTGACAATGAGCCAGCCAATCCAACATATTCTTAGAAGTCATTTTTGTGTTAGGGGTAGAAACAATGCACCGCAGCTCCCAGGGTGTCTGTGTGTCCCATACTGCCTAAGAAAAAATCTGAAGGGTTTTGTGTTGTTTGTAGCACTTTTTTGCTATGGAGGTGCCTCAGTGTCTGCCAAGGATTTTGTCATATAGCAACCTTTCACTGGTTAGCACTCTAATCAGATGTCTCTCCTACACCCTGCAACTGCTTAAATTAAATAAATGGAGACCTAATATCTTAGATACATTTAACCACTGTCACATTTGCTTGAAATTGGCAGAAGAGTTAAAAAAATATGAGTCAAGTAGATAGAAAAAGTAAAATGACAGACATAAAATGTGATTAGTAAGTCCTATTTCCCTAGGGAACAAGCCTAAAATTTACTGGTCACAACAACTGGAAAAAACTGCCAACATTTCATAGGACAGCATTAAGAGTTGAAACTGGAGGAAACTCAAAGGAGAGCAAAAGGCTGTCAGGAATTGTGAAAACGCAGCCTACAAGGAAAGGCTGACAGATCCGAGACCGTTCAATCTTGAAGAAGAGGAGACCAGACAGACAGGCGTGATAACAACCTTCCAGTGGGAACAGGCTGAAGGTCCCGGATCAATTATCCTTAGAGTCACCAAAGGTAAAAGAGGAAATAATCAGTCTAATTTTCTGGACAGGAGATCCATCTCAGATAATGGGGTACATTTTCTGATTTTCAGGGCAGTTAAGCACTGAAAAATTTTGTCTGGAGGGTCTGGGACTGACATCAGTTGAGGTATTTCAGATCAGGTCTGTCAGATCTTTGTAAAGGATGATATTTAATTCTAATTTACAATAGAAGAGGGTATTAGAGGGTCTTCTCAGGTTTATTCAAGTCACATGTATTCATAATTAATAGAAATACAATTTGTGGTTTCTCATTCTTTAATAAAACAGTCAAGTGTAATATTTCATCCAGCCTACAACAACCTTTCAGCATTCCTTTTCAGCTAGAAGAACTAATGTCATCAGTTTGAGTTGATACCTCTTCTACACCTTTCTCTTGGAAGCTATCTTGAAGTGACTGGATTTCCTGTCTTTTTTTGTGTGTTCAGCAACACAACTGAAAGAAATCCAAAACCACCAACCTCCAAAATCACCCTACTTCCAGCTACAAACTCCTGGGAGACATTTGAGGGCAAAAATTGGTGAGGACTTCTGAAACTTGTCAACAGCTGCTGAAGTTCAAGCAGAGTTCTATAGTGATGATTCAAAATTACATCAAATGACTTTCCCAAATCAGAGCCAATGGCACAGAGCATGTGACATCTCTTTCCCAACTAATGCTTGCTGGTACACTTAAACTGCATGTTGGGAATACTTCCAAATTGGTTCCTGCCAGGTAATTATTTTTGTTCCTAAATATTTTCACAGCCAGGATAAATAATAGTAACTGTATTATGGAATATAATGTAGGGACTTTAGAACTCAAAGAATTTTGAGACCCACAAAAGACACAGCAAGGGTTCCTACAGATTTAGGAGGGATATCCATCACTCTACCATTCTTCTAAAGACTTTTTCAGGTACTAGCACAGCTGGCTCTCACAGTCCCTCTGAAGAATTATTTTTATCTCAACAGTGAGGAACCCTTGTTTTTATGTTCAAAATTTACTTGCACAGCAGATAATTGTGATTAAACCCTTTAAAATTGTAATACATTAGTTGATTTTTAACACCTATACTCAAAAGCCTTTTCTTACAAGGTATAAAAGTGCATCACAATTTGATCATGTCTTTTCAAGTTAGTATTTTTCTTTGTTTTACTTCATACCCATTTTCCTGAGATAATGGCCCTCATTTGTTCTAAAGAAAAGAACTGTTCCACTAAAGGCAAGTTCAGCTTCTGTTCAGGCTTCCCTTCCAGGACACAAATCAGTCAGGTTTGAAAAGGACCAGGGAGAAAAAATATCACAGCTTCTTTGCTGATCAAAATACTCTCTTTACAGGGGTACAAATCATGTTTCAGCAGTCCAGAGAAGCAGGCTACCTCAATTCTCACAATCAAATTCTTGACCCCAAAGCCAGAAACCCTAACCCAAAGCTCTGTTTTCTATGAATTTTACCTTTGTGAACAAACTGACTGATTGATTACACTATTTTTGGTCATCTATTTTCTCACATCTCTCATCCAAGAAGAAAAATCATAGCAAATATTGTACTACCTTGTCATTGTTTTCTTCTGTGGTTGTAGTGGCTGAACATTTAGTAGCTGATGTGTGACAATGTGGGACCAGAAGAAAAGCATCAACAGGAAAGGAAAGGAAGTGACCAGGCACTGACCGTATTCTTCACTGGGTTTGTGTCACAAAAGGTTGTCACCTACCAAAGGTTAAAAAATACATTCCACATGGTTTTCTGGAGGGGGACGCCCAAACAAGACATGCACAAAATTCATAGAATAATCATTTAGGACAAAAGGAAGTATTAGGACATGTAGTCTGACCTCTGAAAACCACAGGCAGCAAAGGGAGCCCACTGGGACACAATGCTTCATTATTGAAGTACAAATTCTACTAGAAGAGAAGAGGAGTATTTACTAGAAGCTTGAGCCTTGCTGAACTTAGAGCCAGACAATTTATAGCAGACAAAGGGCTCAGAGCCTTTATTCAGGAGGATTTTAGGATCATATATAATAGCAACTTTAGCACTCAAGATTATTCTAAAAAGACAAATTATATAATCATATATATGGAAGCTATAATATATACATTTATATTTATACACATTTATATTTATCTTTACTTTGTTAGAGGTCAGGGATATTTCTGGAATTCTATTAGTATAACATTTATTAACTATACAGTAAACATAGCTGATACACATTTTGAAATTATTTAATTTCACTGAATTGCTGATTCAGTGCTTGTAATACATTTCCATTCCCACCCTTTCAGTTGTGGGAGTCACCAAGGTGATCCTTCCTTGTAACACTCACAGCAAGCAATGAGGACACATTTTTCCTCCTGCCCAGACTCAGGAGCTGATTAAGGCTAGCAATGCCAAGGAAACAATAAGGAAAGCACAGAGCCTTGGGAGGGGCTGGAGGGTTTCCTAGAGAACCATCCTGGAGCTGAGGGAGCAGTCAGGGAAAGAGCCCAGCTGTGTTCTTTTCCACAGTCAACATCACATTTTCCAGGCAAGCCCTGGATACAGAACACTGCAGAATGGGAAAACTGATCCATGGGACACTGAGGCTGCCAGGCCATCCCCTGGGGCATTGCTTTCTCTGCAGAGGTTATAACTCTCGTTTTCAGCTGAGACCAGCAGTGAAATGCCAGGCAATGGAGAAGAGGTGAGGTGGGAATTATGAGCCCAAGAATGACATGGTGCGAACTACACAGGTGCAGATATAGATAGGGATGCCAAATCTCCAGCCTTAAATTGGTAGGAAGAACTTTTTTCCTGAAGCCACAATTATCAACATTAGAAATGAGTGGTGAAAGCAAATATTTGGGTGAAAAGGGTGAAAACCTTATGAAAGTGACATGGACCTCAGATTATCTGGTTTTGGACTTTTGTCCATAAAATGCCACAGGATGTGAGTCAGCAGGAATTCTCCATAAGCTTGAAATTAGACCTTTATTGCAGGAAATACTATGCCAACACTGAACTGTTGGCACTGCACACGACACACCTCCTTATTCTTTGACATCTGCAGACTGTCATGTGCCAAGAAAAAGGTAACTGAGCAGTTCAAGGAAGGAAGATATTGAGATCAGGGCCACTGATATCTGCCAAGAAGACTTACTTTATTTCAGACGTAGAAATACAGGAATATTTGCTTTATAAAGGGTGAGAATCTAAGTATAAAATAATAATTTCTAAATTCTTAAAAATCACAATGTTTTTCACCCAAAAATATAGCAGCAGGTGTCAGTGAAGAAAAAAACTGTCTAATGTCCACAGATGCATGAACAGTCACTATGTAGAATAAGCCTCTCTCTCTTCATTCCTTTCCCTCTGCCTCATTTATAATATTATTTACTGTATTCACACAGTTTAACTGCAAATTTGCTATCCTCTTGTTATCATTTCAGTCACTAGATTTGTGTGTATGTGTGTGAGAACCTGTGAAAATATTTTGATTGAACTGGTGCAAAAATATTTCAGGCAAATCCAAGGTATGGATGTCAAAATATGCTAGGAGAATAACACACCTACTGGTATATAATAACATTATCCCATTATTAAAGGAAGCAAGTGGAAAAATATAAGTATATAGCTTCTAGTTAGTAGGGGAAAAAAAAGAAAAATACAGATCCCGATTAAAAGCTGTTAAATGACTTTGAATACTGCTTCCCTTCCTTAATCCATTTGGCCTACAAAGCATGGCCCGAGCTGGCCAGGGGAACACACATAAGTAGGCAGCTTTACCACACTCGCCTGGTGCTGTCAGCGAAAGTCACTCCAGCCTTCCTCTTGGATATGTGTGTCATCAGGAAAACTCAGTCCGGGCTCCCTACTTTCTCTTCCGCCCCTTTAGCTCCACATGTTTCCTGACCCTTGGCTCCTCTGCTGCGAGGGCTTGCCACCTGCACGCCAGCTCCGCTAGCACAACCACATCCTGTACCTTCCCGTGGCCAGGGGTCGGTATTTTCAGCGGCCCGTAGGATGGCTGTGTGATGGGAAGGTATTTGGGTTCAAACGGCCCTGGTGAATGAAAACAAACCAGTTTCCATTGCAGGGTGCAGCAGCGAGGGCTGAGTAGTAAAAAAGTAACCAAAGACCACGTAGCATCAGGTTGTTTGTGTCTTTGGGTGGGATGATGAGTTCCCCATGAGCATTCAGCCTCCTCCGTCCAGAGTTCAGCATGGACCTTTTCTTATCTTTATTGATCCACCTCCCCAAATGACTGCTATTCTGCTGCTACAGCAAATGAAGTTACTGCCCACTTGGAGTTATCAGGTTGTATCATCAAAGGACAGTGAATGAGCAGTGGAAACAGGTCCTCCCACATGAGTCCCCAGTGCTGTGTTCTCCAAGAAGACAAGGTAGGCCAAGGATAGCACCACACTCTCTGGCTGTGTGGTGACTTTGGAAATCCATGGAGCCCCAGAACTTGCTAATGAGAGCTAGAACAAAATCCAGTGTGTTAATGTGTTAATATGTTCAAATGTACTGTGTGTGCCAAATGCCAGATTGCCTTGGATTTATTCATTGCCAATCGAAAGGTCATTGCCTTCCAAAAAGAAACCACAGTGTTTCCAAAGGAAGTCCAGTCCTAAGCTCCTGTACACTGATGCAGACTGGAAAATTCTGCATGAACATCCTTCACTGGTTAATGTAAGGTATCTAAAATGCTACTTAAAACTAACTCGCCCTGAAAATGCCAAAGGAGGAAAAAAAAAAAATCCCCAACTTCTCTAATAGGACTATTCAACTTAATAATCGTTTTGACAGTAACCCAAATTCAGTAACCCTTAATTTCTCTGAAGCTGATAATGATTTCTGCTCTGTGTGAAGAAATGTCAAGTAGTTCTTCATCTGAAATATGATCTTCTGATTTCAGTATAAAGAGTCCTCACACAGGACCATAACTTCCACCAGTGCATAAAAAATAATTTTACCCATGGACTGGTATCAGATCTATTTTCTTAAAAACAATGGTCAGTGTTCCATGCAAGAAAGAACCTACACAGAGAAGAACACTCACTGACTTTCATTCATCAGGAGGTGTTCGCAGAACCTATAGAAATCTGTTGGTTTTATAAAAAAAACACAACTGCAAAAGTTTTGTGCTCGGGGCAGGAATACATCTTTGGAATTCAGCAACAATTGGTTTGAATAAATGGTAAGGCTATTTCCACCAGGAAAGTTTATCTAGATTTCTTCAATATGTACAGGTTAGATTTAATTCTTAGAGGTTGGATTTTACTAGTTATTTACCTGAAATCATAACTTTTAAAACTGTAATAGAGAAAGATATAATCCTCTCCTGTGAGTGTGGTGGGGCTTTTTATGCAGTAGGAACAGAGACATCATTTTCTTCAAAGTGAACATCAACACATAGTGATAGACAATGAAGTTCCAATAAAGGGAAAAGCTTGTGTCAAATTTTGGAGGTGATATTTGGAGACAGTCTTAACCTGGAAGAGATTTACTTTGGGAGATTACACAACAACAAATCAGGCTTTCCACACTTTATCCATCACACTGAAAGGTTTGTACATTGTCTTCTTCCAGAGGTGAATGAAACTGCCCCTTATCTTTGGATCAACTTTAATAATAGCTCCATAGCACTTTGGAATTGCAGCCTTTATACCCTGGAGGACTTGTAATGAACTGGATAAGGAAGAACTAGGAAAGGCTCTGCAGAATTAATTTTTACGAAGGCTGGAAGTGTCTGCGCTTTGTATGTTTAGTGGTAGAAAAATGTTCTTGTTGTGAGAGAGCATGTTATAGTGGGAAGATTAACACAGTATCTGAAGAGGCAATCTTCTGAACATGCAGATGGGAGAAGTATCTCAAGAGCTCTCACCTAATTGATAAAGGCACACAAATTTTCACCTCTTGAATTACTTCTCAAAATAACCATTATCAATCCAGAGGTCACAGTCTGTCAATGTTTAGGTTTTTCTTAGGTTTTGTTAGAGTTTGGCAGTCTTAGTCCAGTGTTAGCAATTACAGTTTTGAGCTACCATTAACAAGAAAGGGCATAAAACCCAAGCTACCTGTTCTTGGCTGTACAAGTTGACTACTGTGTTGTATAACAAACGGGCTACCATGGTGGGCTTTCCTAAAATAAAGGCCTTATAGATATATTATAGCCAGCACAGCAACAGAGGCCACTTTGCCTAGTTTCTGAATCACAGTGGAGGAGAGGGAGCTGCTGCAGCCAGCATCGCTCTGGCTATGGAGCCAGCACAGCTAACAGATACAATTTCTGGGCCCAACAGGGACATCCAGGTCAGCTCAGATGCTAAACTGGAGTGGTTGATCAATGGAAGTATTTTTAAATCTTTGGATGATGAATCCATGTAAATCCTGTTTGAGGTGAATGAGTCCTTTTTGTGCTCCTGGTCCTTTGATGCACAAAGGATTTAAAGACCAGCAGTGTATTTATTTTACAATGCATTCAACGGGTATACTTCTAAATGATAAGATGGTTTATCTGTTGTTTGCCTAATCTTTTCCTGTCATTCATGGAGATTAAGCACCATTTTCATTGTAAACATTCTCTCTGCTCCCCTCATAATTCCCTAAGGATGCACTACTTCAGATATCCCTTCAAATAATGATCAGGCAAGAACTAATAAATATTTCACACATAAAAGGAATCTTGTAGCAAAAGGCTCTAACAGCTCTCTTCATTATGGGGGATATTTCTATGTGATTTTTACTCCTTGAATCTTTTCTTATAACTCAGAGACAAATATGGATTTCCAGTGAAAGTGGCAAGTACATCCAGACCTAGATAAAATAAAATGATGGAAAATTATCTGTCAGGAAGCAGAGCACTTATTTTGTGTGCCCATCCCACTTCCTATAATGCATTTTAAAGCAGGGGCTGTTCTATATCTCAGCCCTATGAAGTTTACTACACATTTTTCCATTTTCATCTAAATCACACTGTGCTTTTAAGACTAAAGATTAGTTTTAAAATAAATTAAAAATAAAGATTAAGTAAAGGGAAACCGTAAACATAATACACGGTGAAATTTCTGTACTTATCAAATCTGCAAATGAGCAGATTACTTATCAAAAGAGCAAAACAAGAAAAATGCCAAGAGGCTTATAGAGTATTCCATCAGCTGGTTTTTAAGAGTTGCCAGTCTATTCCATTTCTAGTCATCAGAGAGTAATTAATTAGTAAGGCAAAAAGCATTTAATTTAATTTCAATGGTTCTGATAAACTCCTAATGCCCAGTCTGAAAGAAATCATGCCATCTTTGGTGTTTTTTCAACAGCTTGAATGCATTGCTTCCTTCATTTTGTTTACTGCCCAAATAGTTGCTCTCTGAGAAAAAAACCCCAAACAACAAAACAGTAGAGGAAGCTGTTTGTGATTAAATATCTAATTCCTTTTTACCAAGAATCAGTAACTTTACTTGGGGGAAATAAGTCCACAGATCCCAAATTTTATGCATAGTTTCTTGTTTGAAAAGAAATGTAAATGGTTAAGAAAACAGAAAATGTGGTTTTTCCTTGAAAAAGGTATAATTTATGAACTGGAAAACATCATGGTGATTTCTGGCACCCATTTCTCAGAAGCTGTTACTTTTGCTGCAGGACGTCTCATTGGCCTCTGTGAATCCATGGGGTTTACAATCCAACAAAATCTCAGAATGAGTGCCTACTTTGTGAAAAGATTATAAGCTGCAATGGTTCAGTAAGGGCGATATCCTTTAGGAAAGAAGAAGACTGAAGACAGGGACCTGGACATCTCATTCCATGATACCTGCCTAGGTATGTATCCTGCTTCTGAGGTCTTCCACAACATGGACTTAGCTGGTGATGATATAGTTGGCCAGACCCATGATGGTTGCACCCAGACACCTCTAAAGGAAGGTGATGACGGAGCATCACTGAACACAGAAGTGGCTTTGGAGCTTCCCCTTCCACTTTCTTATGCCTACCATTTGCTAAAAAAACCACTCAGCAATCTGTCACTGCCAACATGGGCACGAGACCTCTGCACTCACTCCAAGCTGTGCTGTTGATGCCATGGCTTGATCCCTCATTTTCGTTTCATGGGGTGAGTGTCACTGTGCTCCCTGCCATGGTAAATGAAACTGCATGAGTAAGAAGTTCTCTTTTCTGGCAGCTAAACAGATTTTTGCCCAGATTTTTGATAGTTGTAGCAATAGTCAAAGCTGCCGGATGGTCAGCTTTCAAAATCTTGAGCTTGAATCATTCATCATGACACACATGTACTGATAGTAGTGAAAAACTTTGGTTTGGGAATTGTGTTTTACTTACTGTTGAGTATTCATCTCAACCAGAGACAGAAAATCTAACTTGCATTACCCATAAACACAGCAGGTTCAGGCCCTGACGTTGTGCTTCACATCTGGGCTGAGCTGAGACTACTGAGAAAGATGGTCCCAGCCTCTTCCCCAGACATCCCTGAGGCTTTCTTAGGGCCAGCATTAGGGCTACAGTCCTAGAGGAAACACAGATTCTTCCAACCCTCAACAGAGTATTGGTTTTAGGCTAATCTGAATATTGCTGACCAGCTGGTGCCTAAGAAGCTGAATATTTCACTTTTTCCAGCCTGATCCAGGGGCGCTGGAAGGGATCCCATGCTACACCTCTAAGCATAAGTTGTCAGTTCTCATTATTGACATAATCATACAGTTACGGTGAGTTGGTCAATTGAGTTCATCTGGCAGAAAACAGACCCAATTCCAAGAAACGGCTTTTCATCAGCTCAGATCAACAGACCGACACAACCCACAGTCATGCAACTATTAGACAGCAGAGAACCTATGATAAAAGCTGAGAAACATAGATCAACTTGCTGGCAGTAAGCAGTCAGATCTAATTTAGTAAATAGTGAAAATGCACCAGAATGCCGCTGCCTCAACTGAGTCTAGTGGATCATGTTCTCTGCAAACTTCCTGTTTTCCAAAAAGTCATCTTCAGAACTGGCATAAGCAGCAGTGTCACTTTCATTTGCAGACTGAAACACATTCTCGATTCCCTCTTTGTATTCTCCTCTTCCTTCCTGAGGACACAGAGTCTGGAGGATTGCCCTGGAGTTTTTACCAACCTTAGCTTCGTACAAGTTTTGCTTTTCTTTCTCCTGTTTGGAAGCTGTTGATTAAAAAATCTCATACCTACTAAAAAGGAAAGTCCTGACCTGATACAATCACGTTTCAGGACTACATCAAATTTTGACTGCTTGTGAACATCTTGCCCACAGTGACCTTGTTCAGAATGCCAGCAGGCTTTCAAATGGAGAGGAAACCTTTCCAGCAAGCTCTCAGCGAGATGTGCAGGGAAGGCAAGAGCAGATGGGGAAAGAAACAGCTCTGGGGCTCTGGCCCATTTGATGGAAATGAAAAAAAAATCAGCAAATTTGTAAGAGCTGACTGCAGCCTTTTTCAGAGAAGCACAACAGCTGCAGGGCTGACTTTGAGGCTGTCATCCTGTGCTGTGCGGTGCACTTTGACCACACTCTCACAAACACCATCTCCCAATTACAGGCAGGGTGGGTCACTTTGCTGGAGAAAATGTGGGGTGAAATGATGTACCAGCACTGCAAGACATAGAGCAGTGAGCAACAAGCAGATCCACAGTAAAAGTAATAACAATGAGGATGTTCATAATTAATAAAAGCAACACCACCACAGCTCAGGAGAAGAGGTGGGAGGAGTCATAAAATTTTAAAAGGTTAATTGGCAAAACCCTCTTTTTCAATATGCAGCTTTCTTTCCTAAATAAGATAATTTGATTTGGACATCACTTGGACATAACAACACTTGTGGTTTTACCTCACATAGGTCCAGTTGCTTATGATTTGTTTTAGTTCAGTCTTGCAAGGTCCTGCCCTTGCTATTCCTGAAGAGGTTGCAGCTTGTGTCCTCAGTTTTAAGCATGCATGTTTTTCCCATGGCTTTCACAAACAGGAAGAGTGTTTTGAGGCTGACATGCACCACGGGACTGCACTTTGGACACTCATCTGCAGCACGTTGTGACATCAAGCCTTGCACGATTTAAAGCTGTGACTCAACATGCTGTCCTTAATACGGTCTCACTGGACTCGAGGAGCTGACCCTAGGCTGTGTGTCATTTGGAAAAAAGCAACTTTTGCAGCGAGAGCAGGAATGTGTCTTAAGGAGCGAGTAATTTTGCTGTATGCTGCAGTTTCCGCCACAGTACTTTACTTCAAGTGCTGCTTCTTGCCTCAGGGAATATTTTCCCACTCTTTGGTGTTTATAATGATGAAAAGGCTGGTCTTGGTTTGGAAAGAGCAATGTGCCCGATAAGATAAAATTGCTGCTGGGGAGCTAAGAGCAGTCCTTTCTTTGCATTACCATTTGCTGAAGGCCAGCATCCCATACCCAGCCTCCCTCTATCTCAGGAGCAAGCAGCAGAGCCCAGAGCTATATATGCTGTTTAGCCAGTTTCCCAGACATCAGGAAATGAACGTTTTGACAACTTAGCCAAAATAACAAAATAGCTAAAGTTAACAGGATAGCAGCTGTGAGGACTTATTTCTCACATGGGGCTTACTGACAACTGTTATTTCATGCTGAGGTGGAAGGATGGAACACCAAACTCCCCCTTAATTTTACATATTTATTAATAGAAATAGCTTTTATAGCAGGGAATAGGCTTGCACTCTTAAAGTCTGAGGTCTGAAACCTTCTGATTGCTTATAGAAAAAAGACACAGGCAGTCTTTCTCTACTGCAACACTAGCATTTTCTGTCATCATCTAGGTGAATACATTTCGAAAGGGAAGATAAGTTTTACTACAGTTTTAAGTCAGACCTAAGTCTAAAGGTTTTAGCAATAGGTTTTTTATTTGCTGTTGGATTAGGTTTCTTTAGAAAAGGGGACAAACAGGAAATGGGGATCTCTCCTGCACGAATCTGTGCTCCTGCTGAGCTGTTCCACCCCACTGCACCGGGCAGGAGCAGGGCAGTCCCCGGTCCCCACCTCCCTGTGGCAGTATGATGAATGATGAGGTCCCAAGGCTGCAGCTCAAAAGGCAGAGACGAGGAAAATCCTGCATGCTGTGAACCATAGCCTCCCTACTTAGACAAAATGGGCCAACATGCTCTCTTACTACACCAGTATTTATAGCAAGATTTGTGGCCATCCATGCTGCTGTAATGGAAAACAGACCCATGAACACATGGCATGACCATGAGTGACTGTCATTCCCACCCAGAATGGCTGGAGAATGAGCCACTGGAGCAATGAGTTTTGCCCAGGAGTAGAAATTTAAATTGCTGGAGAATTACACAAGTGTTTAGCCTTGAGATTAGGAGCCACAGTGGCAGTTAGGGAGAGCTCAGCATTCTGAGGCTGTACAATGGAAGTAGGATGCAAAATGTACCATATTACCTCCAGATGAGCAGGCCTGCCTGCACTGCCACTGGAGAGGGCTTCTAGCAGGACTTGAGGCATTCTCATTCCCAGGTTGGTGATGCCTAGCCTGGGTATTTCTGTACCGGGCTCCAGAGCACAGCATGCTCCAATGAGATTTTATGTCTATCATAAAAAAATCAAGACAGGTGCCTTCCTGAGGTAATCAATTTTAAAAAGGGACAAGTTTTCACTTATCATGGAGGAAGAGAAGTGTCATGGGATAAAACTGGAGCTGGTATAAACTGGTGTTATTTATTCAAAGTCGCTGACACCATCTCCATTTATACCAACTGATTTGGCCTTTGAGGTATGAGAGAAGAATTTAGCCAGTGGGCAGCTCAGTTAGAACTGACAAGTGGAAGGCAGAGTACAAAGTTGTTTGTGGAAGCCTTTATGAAATTCTCCCAACAATTCTCAGACAAGAGAATTGTTGGGAGGTGACCTATCATGAGGTGACAATGTTGACAAGTGTTATCCTTGGTCCTAATTATACTATAATGCAGAGAGCAGATGCAAAGGCAGTGTTTGTGATGCTACAGGACTTTTGTAAAGCAAGAAGCCTTTATGAAAGGTATAGCTTGTTCATTCTAGACTTGCTGAAGCTCTCACTGAGGTTTTGTAAATATCTGATATTGATAACCCTGGTCCTTTACATGCCTTGTACCTTAGGCTTTTCATAATGCCATTGTCCTTAAGACAAACCACTGCCCCCTTCAGAACACGTTGTTGCTCTGGTAATTTTTTCTACCGGCTCCAGAAAAGAAAGTTGTATTTCTTTCTATGGAGAAATAGCTGTTGTGTGCCATGATCCTGCACTGAGAGAAGAAAAATCCCTGGAAAAAGTTTTTACAAATAGAGGGCTTTTATCAGCCTGGTGTGCCCTTTCCTTCAATTTGTTATAAAGATGAAATTGTATCTCAAACATCTCAGAACTGTTCTGTTTAGACTCAACCAGGAGGGTGCTTGTCCCATTCTGACTGGGGTGAAGAAGGGGTACCGTGTTTTAGGAGTGATGGAGAAGGTGAAGAGACCCCAGGGCACAGCCCCCACAGAGCCACTGGGGTTTTGCTGCTGAGCAGGAGAGTGGGGCAGGCGTTGTTTGAGCAGGGGTAGAGGTGCCACAAGCATGGGGCCAGGTCAGGAACAAGCATGGTGGCATCATTTTAAGGACCAAGAAGGGACACCCATTTTCTCTTGATCATATAATCTTAAAACAACTTTTATTGCTTTTTCTCTTACACATGCTCAAATTAACTTTGACTTGGCTTCTGGGGGCCTAATCTTGTCCTTGAAGTTAAGCACAGGTATAAGTGTTTTTTTCTGGAGCAGACACAGTGTATAAAGCCCCTGGCAGGATCAACCATACACTACAAAGAATCTGCAGAATCCTTTTATATACTTAAGAATCTGAAGAAAGTAAATATGCCTTTTATGGACACAAGAATTTCTACAACAAGCCTGATTCTAGGAGTTATATTCATTTAGCTAAGAGTGCAGAAATTTCTTATGTAGCCTACAGCAAATCATCTCAAATGTCAAATATTAATTTCAAATTATTTGCAAATAGTCTGCAGCCAAAACTCATGTACAGAAATTACACAGCTAAAAATTTATAACAAATAAATCTGTTTACCAGTCATTTCTCTGGAAATAATGTGCCAAGTTCAACAAGTCTTTCAAATGATTTCATAACTTTATTTCTAAACAAAGGTGCTTGCTGTCATGCTGAGAATGTCAGAACAGTGCTCAAACCAGGTGTACAAACAGGACTATAAACAGCAGCATGGGCTGGGCCAGAAGGAGATCTTCAGAATGAGAGGAAAGACTTAATCATAATTAAAATCATCAAGAACTGAGAAAAGTCATAATGAGAAGGCAAGACTTGGATGGCTGAAATAAATTTGGATTTTCTTATTTTGACTACCTTCTTATTTTACTACTTTGTGGTGCCAAAATGTATTTTATTTAGTTGATCTTGACAATGTAACTGTATATATTTTAATTAGGCTCTTACTTTATTGCATATTCTACTAATATCCTCTCCAGCAGTGCACAAACATGTTTGCCCAGGTTCGTCTCCAGTTGCCCTTGAGAATCAACAGTCACACTGCAGCCCATAGGTCCTTCCCTTCTTGTGTCAGCTGGATCCTCGCTGAGAACCTCCTGTGGCCTTCAGACTTGCTTTTTGCACTATAGACAGGATGCTGCTGTCTGTCCCACGGTAACAGCCTGTATCTGCTCCTGCCTGGAGAACCCTTCAAGAGCCATCTGGGGCCCATTAGGCATTTTACAGGATTACATTCTCTGCTTGTAGTCCTAGAGAAACTTGTGTTTGTTTTACTGGTGGAAGCAGCTGATGCTTTTGTACTCATGGTGCAGCTCATCTCTGGTAGGGTGACCATCACTGGTTCCCTGCAGCCTGGGATGAGGGTATGGCTGAGAGGAGGACATGAGGAGATAAACTGATGGTCAAGGAAGGGTCTGGCTGAGCCAGAAAAGCCTTTTCTCCAGCAGTCCACACAGCCTGTACAGAAGGCCACAGTTGTTTTTCCTGAACATAATCTGAAATGCAGGTGTGATGCAGCTGCACGAGAGGCTTGTACCATATGGGAGTTTATTTTATTACCAAATAACCTTGACACACTTTACTGGCAGTTACTGTCTGGTGTTGGCTCATTAGTCACTTTTCCCTTCTTGGAATATGGTAAGAAGTGTTAACGAAGAGAGTCTAATGTCACCATCTTTCTCAGCAGCCATCCTAAATCCAGTGTATGCCCACTGGAGATGGCCTTGCTTACTGTCTGCCTATTGAGTGCCTGTTTAGTCATCATTTTGCTGATACTTACAGGAAAGAGCTATTGTTTCTCGGCTTCCTTGTCCATAGCACAAGTTCCTGGATTTCCACTTGTAAGTTAAAGAAAACACCTCTGAAGAAAGCCTTGGTTCTGATTCGTAACTGTCAACATTTTCTGACTATAAACTGCATGAATTTGTTTGATTTTTAAATTCATAGACTCCGAAGCAGCAAGGGGGATTTAAGGAAACAACTTTGGGCAAACTTATGGTGCAGCTCACAAGAATTGAAATGCCAAAGCAATAGCACCCAGCAAACTTATGTGACTGCCTGGAGGATCCTTCAGTTTTGAAAGTTGCTCAGCCCTGCACTGCTGTTTGGAAGAGGAAGGCAAGGTGCTCCTCAAAGGGTATTTTCAATGTAGCCAACATATTTATCAGGTTGGATCACAGGAAAGAAACATGGGCAAAAAGAAATAATTTTAATCAATTGAGTTGATAAGCATGATAGCTGCCTGGTTCAACATAATAAAGGACAGAAATTATTGAGTCATTTGCCGGTACCCATCTGGTACATTTGACTGGTTTATAATGTTAGTATTGCTGTCCAATAGGAAGGGAAAGAATTACATCTTCTGGAAATTAGGAAGAAGAGAAACAAAGTGTAGAAAATAGAAAGCTGGGGAGGCATCAATGTATCTAAAAAACCACTAGGATAGATGGGAATCTGAAAAAGTTGGGTAAGAATGAGACTTTTTTAATAAAGCAGAAACCCATATGGGTACATTGCTTTTTCTGTAGGTTGTGTCATGAATATGCAGTAGCCTTCTTTATCTAGCTAACATTGTATGGAGATATGGAATTTACCTAGTTAAATGTGCTTAGATAATACGAGTTTTTCATCTAAGTGCTGCTTTGTAATAGACATGGCCTTCCTTGAGATAATGAGTGATTTAGATAAAAGATGGACTGTATTAACTTTGAAGATGTAATCTTCACTAGGAAATTCTGAAAACTGAAATTAGCATTGTAGTAATTGTACATGTCCAGAAACATTTCAGTAGATAAGTGCAACTACAGCAGCTGAAAGCTGTTAAACTCTTTGGCTGCTAAAAATGGGATCTATATGACATCTACATAAAATTACAGACTCATGTCACTCATGCCAAGCAAAAAAAAAAAAAAAAAAGCAATAATGTTGTAAAACATTCTGATGTTGCTTTAGGTGTTTGCATTAGTAAAGGTTAGGAGTTAAGGCTTTTATAGACTCAAGTCATGGTTCGGACTGTGTTTTCCTCTCAGACAGACACAATTGCATCTGTGCAGCCCTGTGCACACCCAGATGATTAGCACAGCATGGGCACACTAAGGCTGGTGCATACAGTGTGATTTATCTGTAGGTGTGCAATAAGCATTTTTCCTGACAGCTGCCAGCCTGCTCTCCCAAGCCTCTGGAACAGTGGGACTACAAAAATACAGGAAAAGAAGGAAAAGACATATTCTGTGTGCTTGTCATGGTGCATGGGAGCTGGCAGGCAGTACAGGAAATCCTATGCAATGTGAGCAGTGCAGCAGCCCTGGCACTACCTAACAGGCCTTGGGAGCTTGAATGTAGGGAAGGGGGTGGATGAACCTGGTGTGCAAACCCATGAGCTCATACTTTGGGGTGGTACTGTATCTGTCTCCTCGGGGGTCAAGCTGCACCAGTGCTGAGCATCCTCCTCAAAGAACCAGCAGCTCATTCTGTTGCTCTCACTGGCTTGAAGGAAGCTACTCATATGCTTAAAATTAGCCCTGGAGCAGGGCCAGACTTCTCAGCACCTTATGGGACAGAGCTGTTGACAGACGATCTTAACTCTCTGCCTTGTGAGAAGTTTGTACACACACTCGGCAGAGCTGCAGGACCAAGGTCTTGGCCTCACATTCTTCTGAAAGCCCATGGTGCTTTTCATGTGAATTAAGATATCAGGATCATCAGCCTGACCAGATCCGATGCTGATGCCAGTAAAACCCTCCTACCCTATCCTCCCTGGGTATCTGCAAACACCTGTGGTGAACCAGTCTGCCATACCCCAGCCCCAAGCAGTGAGACTTTGAAACAGTTTGGTATTAATTTGACTTTAATACTGAAAACTATTAACCAAGAAAGGAAATACTCACAGACAGGTATTCTTAACTGCTATTTGTGTTCACATGTTCTGTGTTTGTACAGAGACAAATTAGGGTGTACAGCTGAGGCATTCTCAAAAAGCAAGGTGTTCCTGTGGTGGGATTATGCCAGCAAGCAAGCAGATGAGTCGAAAAGTTAAACTGGAGTAATATTTTTTGAGTTGCTTAGCAGATTTTTCTTCTGCTACTAGTTCAGGCAGAATAATCTGGCAAGGATGCTCTGGTTAAGGAAGAAGACCAAAGGAAGGAAGACAAAATGCTTGACCCCAGCAGGACAGCAGACTTTTGTCTTGCTAACCTTTATAATACTAATGTTATGATGAGGTGGCAAGGCAGAAGTGCCATGTGAGGCAGCCCCTGACCACAACAAAAAAAATCAGACTGTCTGAATTAGCAGTATGGAGCATGTTACATTTCCTGGGCATCTTCTTTTCTTTATCTTACTTGGGTTTTTGATCTATGGATGAGCGAGTCAGGAAGTGGCCTGAAAACATCCCTTTAGCCTCATGCATGGAAATTTTGTAATTACAGGGCTACACAGACAGGCTCCCACTCCTGTCATGATACTTGCCATGGTTTATGTGGTTTAAACAAGAGAGGGAAAGAACTCACCTCCCCAAGCCAGTGAAATAATGAGGAACAAAATGCACTCTTTTATCTTTTTGTCAAGTGAAGCAAGTCTATTATCTGCCCAAGGCAGCCTGCCCCAGAGCAGCATTTTACAGGCTGATTAGTGTATAGCTTCCTGCAGTAAACTGCCTGCAGGGACCAGAGCACAGGAGGGAAAAGAGAAATTCAGGGATGAGATTTAAGCTCCAGCCCTAGTTTTTGTTGCCTATTCTGTATGTCAATACATATTTAACTGATAATTCATGGATATTGTATGACATGCACGTACAAACAAGCATGTAAGCACAAAATAGCCTACATCAACCCCAGGAGTTACTGCTGACTCTGAACCCAGAACCATGCTAAATCAGGACGGACTGAACAATCTGGCTTTGGAAAAAGGCAGCCCTGGAGCAGCTTGGTAGTAATGTTCTCCAAGTTTGTAAGGCAGTGCTAGAGTTCTGTAGAGTCATGGCCTTCAGGTTTGGAAAGACCCAGAGTCAATGCAGTTGAAAAGAGTTTCTGCTACACTAAAAAACTATTTGCTCTTACTATTTTATATTCTTGGAAAGTGATTATGCCATGTTGAATTTGTAAAGGATTTCCTTGCATAATCTTGTCATTATTCAGTTAGAGATGCTTGTTAAAAATGGCTAATTGTATGGCTACAACCAGATAAATGTATTTGTGACAACAGGAAGAACCAACTGCTCAGTAAGTGTCTAATTTGTATGGCAAAGTAGTCATATGACAGTAAATTCCTTACACCTCCAAAATGTTGGTGCTTTATTGCATTGTGTAAAGCAGGACAAAGCTGCAAAGTCAGTAGGATCTTTTGGGTTTAGTGACTAAGAATCTTTGAAAGACTTGGAAGTAGTATTTGCTGTCAGACTGTAGGACTGAAGGGAGTCCATAAGCACTGTAACAGAAGAACTGACACAAATGATAAGCAAGAAAGTGGCATTATTCCTAAAACAGCTTTCTGAAGGTGTCTCAGCAATGGAAGGAGGTGCCTTGAAGGCTAACTGGGAGCTTGTAGCACATCTCTTTGTATGAACCAATGCACAGCCCACTCAAATCAGCTTTGGTTCTGTGGTGGCAGCTGCAGTGCAGGGTTAGCAGGAGGAGCTTCTCTTCACTGAAACCAGAAGGATAATCAGCTTTTTGATCCCAGATGTGATTTTGTTAGGTGCATTGATCTTGATTTGGAGATACACTTCAAATGAACCTTTGTAATAGAATTTAAAGAGCCCAGAACCCTGCTGCCCTTTATTTATTATTAGCGACATTATGCACTTTATTTGCTTAGATGTAAATATTGATTTCAGGTAAATGGGATAACCTTGGAAAAACATGGTGATGATACCGTGTGCATTAACTCTGTGCATTGTGCAAATCTGATCTACTTCAAGTATTTCTGTATCATCTTTGCTGAAATGGTCACAAAAGTTAACTCCTTTGGTTTCCTGGATGGAGTTAACTTAACTCCCACTATCCAGCTAAATCCAGTGGGCTACCAGGTTTATAGAGGAGACAGCTTAGGTGCAGACCCTGATCTCTCAGCTCCCTGGGAGGTGTTGAGAGGCAAAACAGAGATAACTTTAAAAAGAGCAGAAAGATAATGAGAAAGATAAAATTGCACAAACCTTCTCCCTCACCCTCTCAAGGAGCCTTAACATCCATTGAACTCGAGCTAGTCAGGCATGCAAACCTTTCACACATCCAGTAAAGAATTATAGACCATATACAATTAGCTGTTGTGAGGAAGAGAAGCTCTCCTAGGTCAACTATTCCAGGGTTTTCACAAGGAAGAACTGTTGCAGATATTGCAGCTCTGGAAGGTAGCTGGACTGGGCATTCCCTTCATGTATTTGTCACCAGTCATAAATTGCCATTAGTACTTTTCACAAACAAGTATTTTTTTAAGCATATCATTTTCACCAGTAGATTTTCCCAATCCAGAAAATTCTCTAGACATCAAACTACTGTCAGAACCATATTGAGGGGATTTGCACACTCCCAAGCAACTTGTGATAAAAAGAAGGAAAATTTAACTTTAAAAGTCTGCCAAGGCAGGGTATTGATCTACATCACCATAAGATTGTGTTCTCTCCTTGTGTCAACTCCAAACATCACCCTGTTCACTGCAGAGACAATGCATGAGTGTCAGCAGTTTCTGCAGAGCAGCCAGCATGTGCTGTCATTGAGATAACCTGCCCATGGTTGGCCCTCACTCATCTTAAACCAGAGAGAGAAGGTACAAGGAGAACAGTATGTCCAAATTTATTTTCCTTTCCCCAAAGAAGGGCAAGCTGGATTATAGCAGGATGGAGCACCATTAGCAGTCATGACACCAGACTGCAGCCCAGGGATCTCACCTCCATCCATGCTTGGACACATAGTCACTGTCTCACATTCCCTGGCTGCAAAACAGGAGCTGTGGTGCAAACCCAGCTCTGTGAAAAAGGACCTTCAGATTGACACATCTGAATGGCAGCAGAAGAGCTGTGAGCTATTTAATAATTTTAACTTTTCTTACTTCAATATGAGATTAAAAAAAAAATACTGCTGAGCAAGTACAGAGGCTGATAAGTGAAATCACAAAAATCCCTTCAATGCAGCTGAAATGAGAGCTGGATGATACACTTGGCACATGAAAGGTTGGTGGCTGTACAAAAAACACTCCAAAGAATACTCAAAAGGTGTCAGCTCAGAAGAGGATAAAAGCCCTGTTTTATCAGGGAACTGTAGAGAAGGGAACATGGGTGAGGATCACAAGGGGAAGACAAAATCCAGTCCAACAAAACACTCATGAATCCCAATGAATAGAAAAGGGAAAGCATTACTTTTTTATCCTCTCTCACATATGAAACAGAACAGGAAAGAAGTTAAAAATTAGACACATCCGTTTTAAAACATAACTTAATTTGCAAACTCAATATATGAACTGAAACTGTATCTGTTGTAACTTTTTCTCCAATGGACTGAAGAAGTTATTGGTGATTTGACTTACAGTGCAATGGAGACTTTCATAAAATGAAGAAAACATTAATCACTCATCAATCCTGCACTTGCTACAGTACAGGACTAGAAAAAAGCATGAGGACAAAAGCTTGTCTGAAGCCATCAGAATGTGAGCCTAAGAAACCATTTCTAGCACCCCCTATTCAATTTTGGGTTTCTGCCCAATAATGAAGTTCTTTATTGCCTCCTTGTTCTGCACATGGCCAGTAAAGGATCAGGGATTTATGGTTCTTTGGGATGCATCCCTAAATCACCCCCCTTCTTCATAGAAAATACACATATGTATGCTAAATGCATAATTTTTTCAACTGTATAATACAGAATCAGATCCCTCTCCAACCTAGTGAGTAGAAGAGTGATTAATTTCAAGTTATAGTTGAAAAAAATGCCCTCATTTGCAAAATATTAAGAACTGTAAAAAGACAATTGATGATAAGACATTTCTTACCTAGCTTCTTCTAAACTGAAATGGGGTGGCAGCAAAGCTAAAAAGAGTTCCTTCAATTCACAAAGCTTCTCTGTGTCTTAACTGTACCTCAGATTTAAGTCATAGCATGACATTGGGTGGAAGAAGACAGAAATATCAGGAAGCTTTGTTCAGTTAAATTCATTCATCATAGATCTGGTAAAATGAAGAGTCCATCGGATATAAGTCAGTTCATATTTGGCACATGAAAAAGGTCAGCACTCACTGTGAGAAGCTGTAGTGGATAGTTATATTCTGAAATGAAGGCTTTATGCCATTTTTCTTTGGGGAACAATTTACAGACATAACTAACTGGTTCAATACTTACTGTAGAGATCAAAAGAAAATGTTTTTGTTTTGTGACCACTTAGTACCAGAGCCCAGTGATGGGGGAGTATCCTACGAGGTCCACTGAGCCCACTTCAGTAACTGAGGCTGTGCCAGACTCCACACCTCAGCACAGGGACTAGAAGCAATGAGTTTCAGATAGTGTTATATGATGAATAACTAAACAAATAACAAAACATAAACAAACAAAAACAAAAACCAACAACAAAAAGCAAATCCCAACCCTGTGCTAAATACATTTCTATCTCTCTCAGGATTTTTCATAGAATTTCACAGAGAGAAAGAAAGAGAAAACAATTTCTATTTCTGCTCCTTGTTTTTCTCATGTGGAATGTGCTTGGAGAATTGTTTACCTGGGGTTATTGCTTGTTTGAGCCTGATGGCCAATCCAATCACCTGTGGCTGGACTCTTGAGAGGAGGGTCACGAGTTGGGAGTTAGATGTGGTAGTTAGAACAAGTAGGTTTGTGGTTTTAGTATCCTCCTTTATATAGTGTATTAGTGTATTATAGCACAGTTATAATAAAGGAATCATTCAGCCTTCTGAACTGGACATCATCATTTCTTCCCACTGGGTTTGTCTGCCTTTTACAATACAATCCGTACCAAAAAAAAGAGGATAGTTAAAAAATAAGGAGAGGTCTTCTTTCCCCTGGTACCCACAACTGCAACCCATCATCTTCCTTCCTCATCTCCACATGCTGGCTGCTACCTCATGAGGCTCTCTGAAGAGGTGTTTGCCCACCAGCATTCTGCAGCTTGCAATATACAGTTTGGTGTCAAATTTACTTTCAGAAATGCCTATTTTTTTTCTACTCAGGTGCTTACGTTGGCAATGAGGAAGATTGCTCTTAAGTGACATTGGCTGCTTAACAATACAGTTTAATCTGTGTGATACTCAATTTGAATTAGAAACTGACAATGTTATCTCCAGAAAATGCTTCGATCTCCTTTGGGATTTCTACTCTTTTATGTTTTATGTAAACTGCACTTATGCTTGGATCTGGTGGGAAGTGTACAGGATCCCTCTCTTTTTAAAACAAAATTAATTTAAGTCCAGCAGGAAGAGCTTAGCTATGGAAGAGTCTATATTTAGATTATTTTCCTTTTGAGTACAGCTGAGTGTATTTCCAGATCCGTTGAGTGTCCATCGTGCTGTGGACAACTACAAAACATATTCCACCCTTGAAAATCATTCCAAAGGCAGAAGGAAGACAAGAAAGAATAACCAGCTGCAATGATCACAAAACTTAGGAAGAAGTCTCTTCCGTCCTCAGAACACAAATTTACCTTGTTTGACACCACCATTGTTGAATAACTTTCAATAATTTGTCATAAGTGTTGAAACTCACCCATAAAAGCACAAAACCATTGAATAATTTAAGTTAGAAAGGATCTCTGGAGATCATCTTGCTCCCCACTCAGAGCAGCTCCTGAATTAGACCTAACATAACAATTAGGTCAGGTTCTCAGAGCCTTGGCTAGTCCAGTTTTTAATATATTTGAGAAATTACATGGCCTTTCTGGACAACTTATTCAAGTGCCTGGTTATCCACATGTAAAAATTTGAAAAATTGCTTGAACAAAGTCTAACAAAGAAGGAGAGATTTAAATATAAATAAACCATTTGGTGCTGTGTGGATACTAAAAGGCTTTAACACTTCAAGAATGCATTGATTCTAAAGGTCTCAAATGGGAAATTTGGCATTGTCAGCAGCCTAGAGCCATAACTTTTATATAAAAAAAAAAGGTAATTCAGCACATACTTATGTTTCAGTTGCTACTTACTGGTCTTTCTTTTGATCCAGTCAAATACTTCCAGTGAAAAAAATTTACAGTTTCCAGTAGTAACATTTTAGTAATTTTTAAGTAACGATTTAATGGCCAAAAGCACACACATTTACTTCCATAACACTTCCCTCTCTTGAACAGAAGAGACCTTTAGGATATGATATTCCAGAAAAAAACTCAAACCAAAACCAGTTTTTTGCTGAACTGAAATTAGTTTGGCTTTAATTTCTGATTTTCATTCTAGCTTTTGTGGTTATAGTTTTTAGATGTATTTTCCTTGTATTTGTTGTACAATATTCATCAGTGTTGCATTGAATGATACAAACTATATTTTCTTGAGCAACAAAAGACACAAAAGAATAAGTGAAATCTTCAGACAGACTTTCAAAACCTTTCAACATCTGTCAAGCACAGAGAAAAATCATCCAAAAAGGTGTGAAAATGTGAAATTTGGAGGTAAAAACATAATCATACACTGTATTTAGATGGGTCATAAGTAGCTTCATTTAGAAACTCAATCTTACAGTGGAGGTGACGTAAAACATGAGGTCATATCCACTTCAAAGCGACTTCATTGGGAGATTAAACATAATCTTTCACACAATTTTATAACTGAGCCAGTGCTCTATCACTATTTTGGAGTCATTTTTATTTGCGCTCATGTAACATTCTCGTTTTCATATATCACAACACAAGTTTGACCCTCAAGCTGTTTACAGTTTTTAGACTTGTAGAAAAGAACTAGCTGTTTCCTTTCTAAGAAGATGTGGATCATAGTACAGCTGAACAGGATCACAGAATCTTATCTCCATTGTTATGACAAAATAAACAGTCATTACTAGCTTCAAAAAAAATAAGCTCTTCTGTAATCAGAGCAGATCCCTAGTCTACAAGTTCACACATATAAAAACAATGTTTTACAAAGGAAAGGTGTCGTAAAAACCAGTTGATCATTAATTGCTGAGGAAAGAAAATCTTCACATAGTAGAGACACGCTGAAGGCTTTTGGTGGACCCCAGCACTGGTCACACAAAAGTGGTTTTGACTTGTTTCTAAACCACAGGATTTCAAGCAAGTACCTGGTGGGCACACAGCTGTCCATGGTAGGGGACACTGGTAACCACAGGTGCTGTGCCTACAGCTGTCAGTGGTGAACACCCAGCCCCATGCTTTGTGCCCAGTGAGCCATACACTGCTGGATGGAAAAATAGTTGACTTTGGCATTGCCACAGTTTTGTCAGAAACTCTACATGCTAATTAAATACACATTTAATGGCTGTAGTTAATAACACGCAACATTGTCTGACAATTTGCACAAATAAGAACAAACTCAGGCTGAGTAAGCAATTGAACCATTGCTTCTAGTATGTGATAGTGCATAAAGGGTCCAAGCAGGGATTCAGTCCTCTGTCAGCTAGGAACTGTACAAACAAAGAGCAGGAAGAGAATCCCCCAGCCGAGTTCACCACCTTAAGCAGTGCATTGCCAACAGCAAAGTCACTTACAGCTGAGACTTGGCCACAATTTCTCAGTCAATGAGCAGGGAAGAAGTATTTGGTTTAAGATTGATTCTGTGAGAAATCTGGAAGCTGGCACTTAAGAGAGAAGTACTGGCATGCAAAATGAAAAGAAACATCTTATAATTTAGAATACTGTCATCACTTAAAAAGGACATACAGTTTAAAAAAATCATACAGTTTATCATATGACCAACTGATAGTTCAGGGAGAACAAGTTATGCAAAAATAATCATGGAGTGATACACCGTGTGGCATGTATGTAATCCAAACAAAGACTGGAAATAGGGTGTTTCTTCCAGAACAAAGACAGTATAGTTAGTTTTTTCTTCCACTAAACCCTTAGATATTACTGCAGAAAGGTAAGACAAGAGGAGGAAAAAAACAGAAGTCTTTTCAGGAGACACTTGGCTGTGCAAAGAGAGAGGTAAGAAAGAAAGGAGACCAGTAGCACCCAGCCCTCACAGCACAGTGGGGTTTTCTCCTTGCTCATCCCTACTTGCTCCTCAGCCTGCTGACTCCCCTGGCACCACAGGTCTCCCCCTTCTCCTCAGGACATGGCCTCATGCTGGCAAGTCTCTTTGCCTACACAAGAGCTGCTGGGGCATCCTCTAGAGAAATGTCTCTGCAACTGTGGCCAGTGCTGCTCCACCTGTGTCATAGCTGATGCCATGCCTTGAGTGAAAAGCTGCAGAGGGGCTAGAATAAAGCCAGAGAACTAAACTTTTAGTAAATGGCAATTCTTTTGCATTGTTTTCCTGTCATCCTGTTACCCCTGTCCAGAACTCATGCTCCATCTACTCTTCTTTTCCTCATTTTAAAGAGGCAATTAGACAGATCCCAAAGTCAGTACTTCCTACCACTAAAGTAGTTTTCCTTTGGTCCCTTGTGACTTGTGTTGTTTGGATCCCAGCAGTCCCACCACAGAGAGCTGTCCTGGCCATTGAAAACCCAGCTCCATGCTCCATATTTAGTATGGTATTTGCTGCCAGATGTCTTAGCATTACTGCAATTAAGTCATAAAGCAGATTCCACTAAAGGTGAACCAGAGTACTGGCACTTGAGTTCAATCAGGAAAAGGACGTGAGGGATCTCTCTTAATCCTAGTAAATAATATATGTAAAGCCCCAGGAAAGCAAGGCATTTGAGATGCATCTTTATCCCAAACAGCAGATTTGCTCATTCCTGTAGTCCTATATCACATTCACTCTTCTCATTATTTAACATTTTACAAAATATCTCCTGGTATGCAACCACAGAAGCACAGGGAAAGCATTATCCTCCAGCACCACAAACCCTTGAGCTAAACCCTTCAGAGCCACTGAGGTCCATCGAGCAGAGGTTCTGCCTTGTAGCTCAGACACAGAGGTTGTGTCTGCAGGGAGGTGATGTGGGGATGATTTAGTTACAAAAGTACCGTGTGAAAACCATTAAGAGTCACAAGTTCTCTGGAGAGTGATTTTTACACTTATCAGCTTAATGGCAAGCAAAGGCCATTAGATGCACTCTAAAAATTCCTCCCTGCTCTTTGCAGGTCCCCACAGCATGCCATGGACACGCGCCGCGGGCTGGCGTCGTGCAATCCTGCCGTTCTGGGAAGGTGGAATCAATTAGCATGTAAGATGTGTGCTTAAGGGAATGAGCCTGGCTGCAAACACCCCACAAGAGGTATCAGCTGGGCTGTTTGCTCACATGGAGCCGGTTAGTTACACAAACACAAGGAAAGAAGATAGTATTACAGGTGAAATCCTGCAGTTATCCTAATGAAAGTGAATTTGTTTCTCTTCCTGTTTTTCTGACTTATCCTTATTATTTGACCAGTGGGCTTTTATGCTGGTTGAATGACAGTTTTCTTCCTCCCATTCAACATTTTCTATCTCTCTCACTGATTTTAACTCAAAGAAATTGCTAAAGACTTTACTTGGGAGCAACACCAAGGAAGTTGTCACTGATCCAGAAAGCTGTTTCAAAATATAGCTGGGAAAAACAAACCCTGAGAAATAGATTGAAAGTGGCAATCTCAGAAAGAAAAGCATTATTTTTCAATTTTCTTGTTCCAATGATCTTTGACCTTCCCATTCACATTTATCTTCTTCAGTTCAAGAAGGAAGCAGTGCTACCAGTATGAAAAAGTAAAGCCCCAAGAACAGTAACCTCTGGGGAGGGAAGACTTGTTTTATCAGAAATAGCATAACCTTTACATTGATCACTCATCTTAATGCAAAGCTGAGGAATTAAATTATCTTTTCTACCAGAGGATCTTGGGATGAACAAATGTTAATTCCTGCTGTCTGATCTGGTGACACTCCTAAGCACTACTCAACCCATGTGAGTAGTGAGGTATCAAGTCAGTGTTAAATTCCACTTCTTATTCTGAAAGATGGAGTCCATGTACAAGTGGAAATAATCCTGGCTTTAATGAAGTTTTCCACTTCTTCTGGCTGCTGTCTTACTCCCTAAAACTTGGGAACCAACAGTCAATAAACTGGGTGCAATCTGCCCTGGCTGGCTGCTGTTAGGTAATGTGTGCTGAGTAGAGTTGTCTATGGCAAGAGCTGAAGCAGAGGTACTTCAGCAAGATAAGACTCTTCTGAGATTTTGGCAATAACACCTAGATCTAATTTTCAGATTTTTGTAATTTGAAAAAAAAAGTCACTTTTTTTTCCAGGACCAATACACATCTTAAATTTAACTCTTTATGTTAAAAGTATTATTTTTCCAAACAACCCCCACCATTTAAGACTGGAAAGCAGATGATGATGATGATGATTATTATTATTATTGATCAGACCACCAGCATGGGCAATATCAATCCAAAGGGCTGACATTTGCAACAAGTAGTAACATGTAATATTAATAATTGCCACTACTACCAAACAAATAAAACTGTATTCTTCTTACTTTTAGAAGTCTGGGAGCAAATAGGGTGGAGAATCCTGAAATGCTTCTCTCACAATAGAAATACAAAAACTAGTCATTTTCTTGCATCTTTTTATTCTGCAAAGCTATGCAAAACCTGTCATTAATTTGAAAAATCCACAGGATTTTTTTTCTTTGAGTTATCATCATAAATGACATTGACATATCAGTTCACATAAGTTTCAATTTTCAGGCAGAAAGTGAGATGAGTGGGAGTGCCTTGAACAGAAAGCAAGAACTAAAAAATTCAGTGCAAAATATGAATACAATGAAGAACACATTAAATGGGGAATTTATGACACAAGCACTTTTAATTCCTTCAGCTCTGTAACACACAGATACACTAAGACTTGGCAAAATCAAACTGAAAATGGGTTGCATAAGATGCTCTCTCCTTTGTACAGAGAAATGTATAAAACATTTAAGCTCTTGAAGAAACAGGATGGGTTAAAATTAGAAATTAGCCGTTAAAATAGGAGTTGCCTATAAGAATTGGGTTTGAGCTGTATGGTTACAAGGTTGGACCAAGAGCTAAAAAGGGAGTAGAAAATATTGAAATGTTTTTATTCTGTTTTTTTTTGGGATGGTAGTGATGAGCTGCTTATGATTAAATGGTAATTTTAAAAAAGTGATAGAAAGGAGGCACAGATGAAAACACAACACAAAGTCAGGAGAGGTATCATTAATTATATATCACTTTTTTCCCTGAAACTATGAACATCTTCTGCAATATGAAAGCTCTTGTTGCTCTGAAGGATATGGACCTGAAAGAAAGAATTAGCAAAGTCCATGTCTCTGCAGTAAAGAAAATTTCAAGTAATTACTCTATTATAAACATATTTGCTTTTACTGACAGATCACAGGTTTCGAAAAGGTTGGAAGAAAGACTTCCCCTTCCTACCAGAGTGTTGAATTTGTATTGTTCATTTGATGAAAATATGATGTCATGTTCTTCATATGACAATGTTGGGGGGGGGGGGAAGGGAAATAAAAAAAATAATATCAACTCAGCACCATAATTTCAAAACATTTTGGCATATTTTATTGTTTCCTCTTTAAAAACCCCTCCTTCTTATCTCATGTATGGGGCCATCTACAGTAATGTTTTAAATGAAAAGCCTTTTAGTGAGCCAACTGCACCTTTCTCTAGGGAGTTCCCACTGAAATTCCTGATAACACCAAACAATGGAACTTTTTTCAAAGAGTTACAAAGCACAATGAATATTACATAAATTATAATTTAGAAATTTCATCCCTTTGAATACATTTTTCCTTCATTATTCAGAGCATTTTTTCTAGAAAAACAAGCCATGATAAATCTTTCCAAAGAGTGACGTAATTAAACTAGAATATTAGCAGCAGGAATGGGCTCCCTCAATTATTACCATTCTGTATTTCTATTTTAGGTTGTTTTTTATAAAACAAGCAGCTAGAGAGCTGGGGAATTCAGGAGTTGAGGCTTTCCAAATATTTACAGCAACCAATTAAAACCATAGCAGAGGGCACACAGCTTAATATGTTGCAGGCTTGACTCAGCTGTGCACATCTATTGCATTTAGATAGATTTGATTTTATGGATACATGGAAATGTATGTCAATTACAAATTTACCTCCAAAAGAAGAAATCCTGAGCCTCATTCATGCACCTAAAGTCAATGTGTTGACCACACTTGTGCTACCTTTCTTCATATAGGTACATAGGAGCTGGAGAAATGTAGTTGCTGAGCCTGTTTCTAGTATTCTCTCGAAGCTATGCTCTCAGGGATGAGAATGGAAGTCCAGGAGAAAGAGGTCACCTAGAGGTCAAGGGACTCTGTGTGGAACATCTTCATCTGATGGAAAAGACAGAGAGTTATTTCATGTTTTAACTTACTGATTGCCCAATTTAGGTGTCTAATTTACATACATGCTGGTAGAGTTAAGTTCTCCAAATGTGGATAGTTTCTTCAATTGAACATAAAGAAAAAAGGGATGAGTTAGTCCTCTGAAAGTGATCTCTTAAATACTACAAAGGCCCTGGCAGGAGGAAGCTGCAGAAGCAGGTCCCATCTACCGAATTGGACTCTCACCCACATGGGGAGAGCATGCCTGCCCAAAGGGGGATCTGCTCAGGCCAGGTTTCATGTTCATGCCTCTCCTGGGTGCTCCTAAGAGGGGGAGAATACCTAGGGGATACCTGTGCCTGGAGGAAGGACATCCAGCCTTGAAGGGCTGCTGCAGGCTGTGTTCACCACAGCTGCTCAGCAAGTAGATGGATGGATGCTTATCCCAGTAGTCAATGTAGAGGGGCTACTTCAGACTGGGGCAGACAGGGACTCTGTTTTGGGGAAATCTCTAGAAATTTGATTATTGCTTAAAAGTGTGGATGCGGATTGCTAACACTATGCTTAAAATGTCTGGCATCAGTGGAGACATTAGACAGTCCAAGAAAGTAGGATCAGTGTGGGGTTTAGGCAGACTAATTCCTATCCCAGGTTTTATGCTATTTCAATTTCTTTAGTCTTCTGCCAGGCCAATACACAGATCTGCAGGAATCGCTCTTCTTCCAGCTTCACACAGGCTTACAAATGCCAAAATTAACAAATCAAGATTGCATTTCATTCCAGATGAGCACATCTGAATTTCTCCATCTTATGATAATATTTTGTATTTTACTCAGAAGAAATACATACTTAAACAACTAAGCAAAACATTTCAAAAATCAACTTCTAGTTCACATGTCTGTTCCTGAGTCCAAGACTATGCATGAGTCTTCTCACTCTACCCAGTCAGGGTTGTCTGGTGCAATGGAGAATTAAGGAACTGGGCTCCAGCAGTGTCAGGCAATGAAAGAGAGCAACTGCAGGCCCCTTGCGGGTGAGACACAGGCATTATGCACTGCCAGGACTGGGATCCATCCAGGCACTTCCAGCTGTGGAAGCCAGTTTCCAGTTGTGTGAACTGGTGGAAGTGCAGTGGTGAAAGCTGAGGTGCTGATCACCACATTCCTGAGTGCTGGGGCTGGTGATCCCATCTAGTAATAGCATGCCCTGTCATTTACAAACTGCAGTCCCAGGGGCTTGGCCACAGCTGCACAGGAGGACTACAGCAGGGAAGTTCATTGCACATGCAGATCCTGTGCTCAAGAATAATTTCCTAGCCATTGTACCCTCTTTATTTTTTTACAGTGCTTCTTTGCCATACAAATGCTCTATTTGCAAAGGCAGGTGCAGTATGGCATGGTCTCCCTAGGGGCAACACAGGATAACTCTGAAGTTCAGACCTGACCTTCACCAGCTTTAAAATATTTCAGGTGAATCTGAGAAGAAGACTTGGCAACAATTCAAGAGGTTTGAGTTCTGGATTGTGTGGTCTAGAAAGCCACCTCTGAATATTTTGTTTAAACATCTGCTGCCCACGCCAGCCTTCTCTTTCCAACCATCATAAAGGAATAGCAAAGCCTAAACTGTGGAATTTCTTAAAAATACTTCCCTTGTGTAGGGGACTGTGAAAAATACAAGGCAAATCACGAAGAGATGAAGACCTAAATCCTTAAGACCTTATACATATGGATTAAAAAGAATGGCTTGAATGCCAAAATAAATAAATATAAAGCTGATTTTACACTACAGGATTATGCTTGGGAGGGAAGGTTTTCCTCCTGTATTACACAACAAAACTTCAAAAGAAGTTAAACACTACTGGGTGTCTGCAGTCATGTGGATGACTTGGTTGGGCGGGACAAAGTTGGTTTTTTTGGGGGTTTTGTTTTGTTTTGTTTTGTTTTGTTTTTGAGGGAAAAGCTCCATTTGGAAGGTTTGGAAGCAATTTCTGCTCTCAGTTTGCAAAGTGCAAATCAGGACAGTTTGTAACAACACAGAGCAATTGAGATGCAGGGAACTATTTACATAAGTAAGGTAAGCAGGATTTGACCCAGCTCCATGAGCTCTGCAGATAGCATTGTCCTGTCAATTTTCACTCCCTACAGCAATGAAGCCAGATAAATGGCTTCCTGCCATATGGCATCACCTTTTTACAAGAGATCATGAGGGCATTGCCACTGGCTGATAGATGCTTTGGAGGGAAAATCTCACTTTGCTTCACACAACAATTTCCAGAATGTTTTCCAAATCTGCCATGTACTATGAGTTCTGTGCTGAAATGGGTAAAGATGTCCTGGGTAATGGTACCAGGAAAAATGAGACTTTTGTGTGCCACCTATGAGATTTGATACCTTCAGCCCTCACCACTTGGCAGCTCAGATAATTCAGCCTGTGAATTATGTGATCGCTCAGGGTCACTCTTGCCTATTTTTGTTAGGCATGATTCTGTATGATCCCCCCCATGGGCCATTCACTTAAGAGTTGGACCCCATGACCCTTGTGGTCCCTTCCAACTCAGAATACTTTGTGATTCTATATTTTGATCCATTTCTGATGCCTTCAGGGAGAACAAATACCAGCCTGAGTTTTGAACATAAACTTTCAACATAAGATTAGACTGTCACATGAATGAAGTTTAATAGAAAAGCTTAGCCTGTTAGTTAGAGATCTTCCTCAGTATTTCCGGGCTGTGCTTTATCCATAGGTGCTGCCTCTCACCCTCTACTACCTGTCAACTAGACTAGCTAGCTGTGCTGTGTCTCATGATTGTGTTACACCAAAGAAAATCAGAGAAAATAAATCATGTTATTCAAATCTGACTTCAGAAGAGAGCAAATCTCTCAGGAAAGCACTCCTCCCTTCTAATTTATGATATAAAACTCCAGAGTCTCACACCTCAGGAAGGGATTGCTTTATACTCTCACTCTATGTAAAATTTAGACTGCCAAGAAGCAGCTGATAAACTCAAATCTCTTCTCACAGCATGAGTTTCTTAATGCCTCTGCCTCATTTGTTCATCAGCACTTTATGAAAAAATAAACAAAAACACTGTCTGTTTGCCCATTGTCATCAAGGGCATCTGAACATTTCCTGCCGGGAGAGGTGGTTGTACCACCCTTGGAGCAGAGGGGGTCACATCTTTCTTCTGCCTCTGCATTTACAATGGCCCATCTACAAAGCTGGAATCCCAGGGAGCTTAATCAAAAGCCTGAAGACACCCCAGGGTACATGTTATTGTCTAATAAGAGTAAGGAGCAAGCAGTACACACTGTTAGCACCAGCATCAGGCCAGTGTCAGCATCTCTGCATCCCTTGGAGGAATCCTACTGCTCTTACAGAGCAGAAATTGCTACAGATGTAGAAAGCAGACCATGGCAGTCAAACAATGATTTTTGATATGGTAAAACATAAAAATAGATCCTTGATGTTCCCCTCTGGAAACAGTTTTCTTTCTCACTTTCCTTTGGAAAGGACATAAGTTCATCCTATCAGCTAAGATAGTAAAGCAGTGCAACGGTGCTCCAAAATATCCCAGGATCATAGGTTAGGGTTAAAACCCACAGATTTCATCACAAGTTCACTGGCCAACATTTTAATGTTTTTCAAAGGGCAGTTCTGTAAGAAGCTCAATGCTGTTCTTACCATCCAACCCTCAAACTAGGCAGTGGTGAATGTGCAATTTCCAAAAGATTTTCTCCAAGCGAATTTTTTTTTTTTTCTTGTGTGCTTTTTGCAACTATTCCCCCTCAAATCCATTTTGTTCCTCCACAGTCCCTTCTAACAGTGTTTTTATTCCTTGGATTTTATCTTAACTGGAAAGATGTGATTATTTGACCCCACTTCTGCACCCCCTTGTGCTCCAGTAGAAGAAGTGAGGGGCAGCAGATGTGCAGGTGGGAGGGACATTGTTCATGAGGGGTTTGCTCATCCAGCATCTACCTGAAGAGAGAGAGGAACCTGGTTTGTATGAAAGACATCTAATAGCACTCATTTGCCTCCAACCTTCATGTTGTGAGGTGCAACATGGAAAAGATGCTGGGGAGGGGATTCCCAGTCTACAGGGAGGCTCCTGTGCACAGAGACAGGGACAAAGCAAGGGCCTGCTTCTACCCTGCTCACTGTACCCTGAAAGTAAGAGAGAGGCTGTACAGGTGAGACTGTAAGTATATAATGAGGGAGGAATACTCTGTTAAGTCCTATTTGTACCATTCTTTTGCAAAGGGAGACCCGAAGATCTCTGCACCTTTCCTTCTCATCAATGAAATGGTTGACAAGGGGAAGAGGTGCCAAAGCAGAAGTGTCCTGGGCAGACCTAGAGCAGCGCTGCCATTCCAGAGAGAGCTCAGCCACATGTGCTGTCCCATGGCCCAGGCTCGGAGTGCTCCATGTTCCCCCCAGCCGCAGTGGGCAGGAGGAACCTCCAGCGGGCCTCCAGCCCCATGCCTCCACACTCTATCTGTGAGCAGCTAGCAGGGTGAGTGAGCGGTGACAGCTTCTCAGAAATGCTGGAAAACCTGATGCACAGAGCACTCTTCCCAGCAGAAGTACCTCCTGTAGAAAAGCTCCTTTTGCTTAAAGTCAGTTCTGATGTAATGTTTGAAGGGTTTTGCAGTCTGTTTCAGTGGGGAACTGGGACTCCTAGACAGATTTCAAATGTCCTTCTTTTCAAGTGCTTCTAATCTGCTACCAAGTGTTTTTCACGTGGGATTTTTGCATTTTAACATTACAATATTGCATAAATATACCTAGAGACATACATACACCCAAAGAAATAGATATATAAAAAAGTAAAATAAAATAGAACACTAAGAAAAGTAACCAAAGCCAGGAATATCTCAGCAATTCTCACTGATTTGGTTTCTTGTACTGCCAGAGATAATTTTAAAAGTCAAATTCTCATCAGATATTGAGGAGGGAGGGAGGAAAGGGAAGGAAATTCATGACAGATTGTGCTGTGAATTCCTAAGCCTGGAGTTTTGTTTGTGATTTATCATTGCTAAGCCTTATCAACCACTGATTGAGCCTTTCCTCTCTCAGCCCTTGAGGGTGCAGTCTGTGGTCTCCTGCGGTTCCCTCCCAGATGACCAGCTTCTCTAAATGCTAATCAGATGATACGGACCCTTCTGTGATCTTGTGAAGGGCTCTATCAGCAGTTTGGTAGAAACACCGTCATGTAAAAATGATACTCCCCTGTCATCTCTGAGAGGTGTCTGCCAGGAAGAAGGGTAGAAACACAACGTCAAATGGTTTGTATATTGTCAGCTCCTGCAGCTTGCCCTCTGATATGCTGAATTGTGGACAAATACTTAGCTGGCATGGCTTGTTATAGAACTTGGGCTTTTCTGAAGAAAATAGATGTTTTATAACTCAGTCATTTTGTTTCTTTATTTGGTAAACTGAATTAAATTCAAACAAAAAACTACACTGTTCCAGATAGAAAATACTTGGGACCAAGGTCCTAGCAACTTTACTTTTGTCACAGAATATATCATGAACCATCTACAGCCAACAAGGCCAGCAATCTCCTAACACATAAGCAAGCCATGAAGTAGTGTCTCCCAACACATAAGTAAGAAGGCAGCTGTGCCACCAAACCACTATTCCTTGGTGCTACCATGCTAAGGGCAGAGGAGGAATTCTGTTTTTCCTCTTTGAGGGATGTGACTGGTACAACATGTATGTGATCCTTCCATTGCCAGCTGCTGGCTGAGTGGTCCATGAATCAGAAGGTGACAAGAGTCTGCCTCAAGAACTCTGTGTCTGCCCAGCACCTCCACTGTGTTACATCCACCAAGGGCCACCTCTGTGGTGCATTATGGACAGACTTGTCCAGGCACTACCTGGGATGCAGGCTCTCCAAGGACTTCTAGTACAGAGCTTGCAGCTCCCAGTCATGGGCTAAGCGACCACCCCACCATATCAGTGTAACCCCATTTAACCAATAACCAAAATGTAATATAATATATAAAATAATAAAAATGCTGGGTACTGCCTGCCCTTCCCTTTCAGATGCCTTTCCCTATTCCATAAGGTGCCCAGCCTCAGCAGGGAGGACCATGGTCTATTCCTCCCCTACCTCAGAGGAGGGTCTGGATTGCCCTCTATGGACAATTGGGTTCCTGGGATAGGCCAGGGAGAGAGGAAGGCATCTTTTCAGGACTGGATTTCCCTCCAGAAACATGCAAAGACACCCACATAGAATTTGCCCAAAGAGCTACAAGGGAAATCCAGTTGTGCAACATTATTCCACTATCCAAATACAAAAACCATGCAAAATTTCATTAATTCCTTTTACCTACTACTATTCAGGTTAAAGCTAACTTAGCTTGTGCCATTGTATTATATGCCAAAAAGTTTCAACCTGGGATCAGTTGACAATCATTTAATTATTTCAGTTTGCTCATACAGGAAATAAAAACTACCCCACCCTACACCCAAAAGTTCCATGACAGCCTCTGAGGAAAAACCCAACCACCTGAGTCACAATATGTTAGAAATCCTCTTCATCCAAGTCTACTGAATTTAAGCAACCCATAGAGAAACTATCTTCTAAAAATGCCTAATAAAATGTGTCATGGGAACACAGCAGCATCCCCAAACCTAAGGCCATGAGGAACTCATTCCCCAGTGCAAGAATTGCTTATCGGACAATTTTGGGAGCAGATCTGCTACCTGGCTCTCACACAACACTCACCCAGAGACCATGCACAGATCCACAGGTCATTTCTTCTCTTTCAGCTCTCTGCCTCTAAAGCTACAGTCTCCAGGTGAGAAAAAACAGTGGGGATTCAGGGGCAGCACAATGGCCTAATGCTACCCACAATCACCACACATTATTGGAGTAGGGGGGTTAAACTTACTGCAGCGATGTTTTGCTTAATTAGTGGCACAGCAGTTTCAGATATTAATTACCACTGGCTCTGCAGGGCCAAGTTCAGTTCCCCAAGCTTTATCCAGAAGTGTAGGAGACTATGGAGATACAACCTGATATGTTTATCTTTGTGAAGCACGCTCTCTGCCTCAGTCGTGTGCCAGATGTAGCCACAGCTGCAGGAAGTTGTTTATCTGCCCTCGTGACCTTGCAGAAGTGTTGGGTGATGGTAAAATCATGTTTTTATTGAGGATCTCTTCTCTTAAACTGGAAATTCTTCACCATCAGTTAAAATGTATTTTAAATTCCATAAGGAAGCCAAGCACTGATACTGCAGAGCTCTGTAATCCAAATATATCCTTTATGGTGTACTCACTGAAAGAGTTTATTTTGGTGAGCTAGCTTGAAAATGTTTACCTTAGGGAAAAAAACTGGAACATTTGAACACCTGCAGTAGCTACTGTTATTAGTACCCTTTCTAAATCTCATAAATCTGTAGATTTATTGTCTTTTACATCTCTACATTTTATAGAAACTTCATCTATCCTACTAATTATATTGTGACAATATTCTGGAGCAAAAGGAAGATCCTATGAGCCTTTGGCTGCATTGTCCAGGACTACTGGGCCACACAAACACTTGGTACCCCTAGGATTTCATAAGATTTGGAAACCTAATTATACTAGGTCCCTCTGAAAATTTTATTCTTTACAGCTCTCCAAAGGAGAAAAAGGATACCATGTGTCAGATAATTCTGTCAAAATAAATTTACAGCTGCAAACGACAGAACAAGAGCATTTGTCTGTAGAGCTAGATACTAATATACATTGATTGATCAACACTGTGGTGTAAGTGATAGTCCTGAGCATGGGAGAAAAAGGATTAAGCAAAATACAAATGGTATGTATCCGTCAACCTTATCACTCAGGAGAAAAAATAACAGTGTCATTAGCTAAGTTTCCAAAATAGCCCAGTTTCCTGCTTGAAAGTCAATCCTTCAGAAACAGGTTAAGCCTTCATTTTGTTATGACATGCTGGTAAAGTCACAAGGGTGCCTTTGGTCTTTTTCTGTCAACATTAACGTGCTAAGTGAAAATAATTGTTGCAATGGAAAATACTCACTCAGCGCACAATACATTATAATTATCAATATTTCTTTTTAGTTGAACAGAAATATCTTGTTTACCAAATGAAGTGAGTAAAAGGATTTGGTAATGTTTTGTTTTCATTTTTCCCTCTACCTTTAATCCCTTTCATTTGAGTCAAATTAACATAGTAATTTTAGTGATTCTTTACTTTTTTCATTTTCAGAATAAGCAATGCAATTAATAGTAATGTAGTCACTTGAATATGAAATCTTCCACATAACATTAAAATCAAGGCACATTCATTATGCCTGCTGGTGCTGTATTCAATTAGCTGCTTCTGCCTTCACTGGTAACTTCCAGACATTCACAGTAGCTATGTTTAGACACATTTACTATGTGCTCGTGACAAAACCAGAGCCATGGATGCTTTAAAGCTTGGAGTAGATCCCCATAAAGACGAGGCTACTCTTGAAGGTTTGTATTGACTAGAGGTCAAATTTGAGAATTACATAATTCTTTGCCACAATCTCATTTGTTAGGGTCTAGAGATAACCTGTTTACATTTGGATACAGACATGATTTTTTTTTTTTTTAAGTTAATTTAGTGCTCTTGAAAGAGCTGGCAGCAAATATCTTATTCAGCCACAAGGGAATGATAACTTGGCTAGGAGCAGCATAAATTCCCCACCTGTTCCTGATGAGGTGTCCCATTTCTTTTCTGGTAGACATCCTGATGGGGATGAATGGGTAGGTCTGTCTCTGCAGTTATTTTGGCCCTGGATTGCTTACTTAGTCCTTAGGAAAAGTGCCTGCGAAGAACAGCCATGATGGCAGTACCATGGTGAGCATTATTTGTAGTTATAAGACTCAATAGTTCCTTTCACATGGGACACCCAGTGACCATTAACTCTCACCTACTCTGAGGACATGGTAAGATTGGTAATGGTAAGATTACCAGTCATTGACATGATGACAGGCCAAACCTGCAAGTTCCTCATCCCAGATCTTCTAGCTTCAATGTAGAAAGTAAATCTTAATTTATCTGCGCAATTAGATGCTGAAATATATGGACTTAGAGCATTCATTTTTTTATAATGGTAGCTTGAGTCAGTGTCTCTACTTTCTAAAATCCCCTTTTCCAAAGGCAAAGAGCTCCATTCTAGGCAAAATAACCCTCAAAGCGGACCAAGAACATCATATGTTATATGGGAACACAGAGAAACCTACTGACTTCACAAAATTATCCTCATGCATTTTCAGTGCCATGTGATTTTGACACGCAAAAACTTTGAGGTTTCAAACCAGACAATTAGGCGGACCACATGAACACACTGTCATTCAAATTAATCTGTATCAGGTATATATAAAGTACTGAATCCTCTTGCAACAGGATGCTCTGTGCAATTCTTGGTCATATAATATGTACTGAGTAGAAAGATTAGATATCTTCTTTATGTGTCATGGGTTAAATTGTTGCCAGAACAGTGGGATTTGTTCTGGTACTTGCAGTCGAGGAGCAACCCTGCCATAAAGAACAACCATAAAGGACATATGCCTTTCATGGACAGATACCAGTGGTAGTTCTTATTTAAATAAAAAAATCAGAACAGAGATGATTTGATCATAGGTGCACACACATGTGTTGAGAGCCTACAAGCTGGATATTTTAATCTGTAGGAGACCAAATTATAATAAGTCCATAGTGTGAAAAGTTGAAGCCACACATATTCACTTTAGAAATAAAAGTGCAAGCTCTTTGGTGTAAGGATAACTAATCACTGGAAAAACTTACCAAAATTTGTGAGAATTTGGGAATTCTCTACCACTGAAAAATTTTAAGTCAAGAGTAAATGTCCTTTTTTTTTTTTTTTTTTTCCTAAAAGATGTTCTAGGTCAAACTTTCATGGAAGTCCCATGCCTTTGCTGGGGATGAAGGTGTCCTTTATGTCCACAGAGACTTTGAGTTTGTCGTTGTCAAAACTGAAAAAAAGTCACAAAGACTCATTTTGATTAGAATTATTTTAAGTGCCATATACAGGAAAAATAAAAGATAAACAGAAATTATTGATTATTCTTTTCTCAGTTAAACATCATGGCAATATACACATTTTCACAAAACATTCCACAGGAAGTGAATTAAAAAAAAAATGCTCCTAAATGCACCATTGAGAAATTTTGGCCAGCTCTTGTTTAAAAATACCCTATAAGGTCTCTGTGCTTGCTGGTGCTTTTTCTGCAAAAACCTGCAGTTGAGAGCAATACAAACTGAAATGCTATGAGAAACTCAGGGCTGCACTCTATAGGCAATTTCAACTCAGGCATAAAACAATAGAGGTGATATTTTATACATGGCATCACTAATGTTCAACAGTTTCCTTAAACACAAACATTTAAAAAATTAGTGTTCTGATATTTTCTGTTATTCTGTTTCATTAAGAAGCAATCCAAAAGTAAATCTCCTCCAGAGATTTAGCTTTTCATGTCTCTACCACCTATATTCCTTTTGTTCAGACCATAAATCAAGGTTCCAAGCCAGATATTTGTAATAAGTCTATAATGAAAACAGAAAGAGGTGTGGCGAGTTTATCAGCTTGAACCACACATTTAAGTTTCTGGTGTACATAAAAATTCCAGACTTAAGTCTCTTGACTCTCCCTTCCAAAACATTTCCTGTACAGTTGGGAGGAAAAAAATAAAGAAGAAAAAAGAGACATGGAGAGAGAAAGAGAGAGGGAGATTTCTAGAAGGACACACATTAAAAAGCTATAGTAACAGACTTCATTAGAACCTTAGCAGTAGCATGGCATGTTCAGACTAGCGCAATGCGGTCCCATGCAGGCCAGCCTGGCTGCAGGACTCACCAGTCTTGTTTGATATCCAAAGCCGTGAATGGAGGTAAGAAGCAGTGCTATTACTTCCTGAGATGTATGCCTGTTCTTCATTTCCATCACCAAATGAAGAAATCATTCTCTTTTGTTCTTGTGGGAGCACAGCAGAGTTTTGGTACAGGCCAGCTTGGGGCTCTGGCAAGGTGAGATCCAGCCCTGGCCACGGGCAAGGGCTCTGGGCTGCTGGTGGACAGCAGCGGGGTAGCACCGCGTCAGCCCCACAAACAGGAATCCAAACACCCAGGGTGGAAATCTTCATGCCGCACAGAAATCCCTTTGTTTTTCCTTCCCTGGCATCTCAAAAATCCTGTACAATAACAGCCTAGTTCTAGTCACAGAAAGGCTTGAAGAAGCAACAGAGAGCTGCAAAGATTTATTTTCATTTCCTCCTAAGTAGTGTCTTCTAATTCATCAGATCACTTTCCAAGCCTCTTTAGATCTAAGTGGAAACAAATGCTGCATGCAAAAGTAAGGAACTGAGCAGAGAAAATCATCCACTGTCATTGCATTTTTAGGTGTGACAAACACTGAAATTGCCTCTCCACTACATCACTTCAGCATGGGTCACTGGGAATTATCTATGCTTTTCCTTAAATCCTCAAGCTAAACAAAAGATGTTGATTCAATTTGGAGGTGAACTAGAGAATTTAGTAGGCTAAAACTGTCTGTATTGGGGTGAAATTAAAAACTGCATTTCCTCAGCCAGAATAAATTTCTGGGGAGCTTATGAGCAGGTCAGGAATTTAATTCAACCACAGGCAACCTTGACAGTAAGTGCTGAGTCCAAAAGTTTCCATCAAACCTTCTGATCACTAAGAACTGGAAGGCAGACAAGATACTGCTAAAACTGATTTTTACAGAGGTAAAAGGAGAAAGTAAATGCTGCCATCTCCAGACACCTGGTCAGGCAGGGGCTGAGGGCAAGCAGAGGGGCTCTGCATGACTGTTGCGCTGGTGGTCACAACAAAATCCAGGAGTGACAGGAGCAGGCTGGCCATTCAATGGGCATTCACAGTTCTTACATACACTGCTCATGACAGTCAGACCTCTGACTATTGTGAATAAATATCAGGAAGATCCTGAGCTTAACTCTATCCCTGTTCAGCAAAGCCACTGAAGCTTGTGTTTAATCCCTTGCTGAATAGGGAGGGACTCCTGAAAGAAGACCTAAGTCAGCTGCAAGATGACTGAATTTAAAGGAATCAGGGAACAAGGAACTGAGCAAAGAACTCTCTTGCCCAGTTAGAGCTCTGACAGGCCACAGTCTGTCCTCTTGGCCAGCAACATTTGCACACCTTCTCAGGCTAGTCCATCAAGCCCAGACCCACCATGCAGGATGCCCAGGACTTATGTCCTTACATCGCTGCTAATGACAGTGGAGACAGGGCCACTACTACCCCTCTGACATGGTGTAAATGAGTGGCAGTTAAGGAGAGGTGTTTATCACTTATTGTCCTGTGCCCTGTCTAACCTGTGCACTGGCTCAGACAAGTTAGCCTAGAAGGTTTCATGATCTGGCTATATTTCTCCTCACACCCATGGGCTGCACAGTTGGAAAGGAAAACCTAAATTGTTTACATAGTGGTACAAATCACTGTGGTTTTCATCTCTCTCTCTCTCGTCCTTCTCTAACTGCTTCAGAAGTGATTTCATCAGGAATAGTATTCTGTATGTAAAGCTCAGCAGAGCTACGGTAAAGCAGCACATTGCTCTGAGCTCTTGGCACATTGCTCTGAGTTCCTGGCACAAAGACCAGAAGCACATGCAAATAGTACATCCCTATTGCTCTGACAGTCATCTCATTGCTTCAGTCCAAGGGGTTTGAAACCTGTCAGGATAAGATTTCATTAAAACAGCCAAGAAAACAGCAGTCTGGAGAGCACAGCCTGCATCTCCTCCTAGGTAACAGTGCCAGCCCCATGTGACCTCGGCTTGTTTTGAGTCCGGACAATAAGAATGTTTATTAACTGCTGTCTGGGCTGCTGAACCGAGATGAATCACACAATGGGTCTGGCAAGCAAGTCGTGCCGCTAGCCAAAGCTGCTCGCAGTATCTGAACGCAGGGGCTGGGATTATTTATCATCAGAGACGCCCCTGCCTCAATCACATCTACCCACTCATAACTGTTTATTTTTCTAGCTCTTAGTTCAGAGAGCAGCAGAGCAGCATGTGTCAGTGCAAATACACAGGTAAGGCACTACAAGTAATTAACTTGTGGATGACCTTTCATTTACTTTAACACTTCCAGGGCTCTTTTGAAAATTATTTTTCCAGCCATACACGGAGATGCCAATGAAATGGACACCAACATGCTTGTCTAGCTGGATCATAAGAAGTCCCTCTGGCTTCTCACGTATCTATCAAATCCAGAAGATTGTTTGCACTGGGAGAAGATACAGTGTATTTTCCAAAGTGCTTTAAAACCAATGCCAGCCCCCAGCTCCTCTAGTTTTCTGCTGCCATTTTAAATTATTTGCCTCTTAATTCTGTGCCCCCAGCTCAGAAGCTAATCCTATGCCATTATGTGTATGACAGACTTGGTAGGTAAGGAAATCTCAGCTCTTCTACCTAAAAATCACCAGATATTTGTCACTGATTGGCTGCATCTGAACATGCCTGCAGCATGCAGTGCCCTTCAGGCACTGTTTCTCTCTCAGCTGAAGCCAGTATTTATCACAAGTGTACTGGCATTTGTAGTGTTAAGTCTCTAATAAATATTTATTGAGAAAATTATTAACGTAACACTTTCTTGATGAATATTTACTAGAGATTTTCAGTCAGTAAGCACACCAAGGGAAAAATCCCCTAAAAATCTGTTACTGAAAAAAATGAATTAAAAAAGCAAGACAAATCAAACAGCTGGCAAAAAGGAGTACAAAACTTAAGCACATGCCAGCAATTGAAGAAGTACACAGCAAAGGGTTTGACAGAATAAAAGACATGGGAGCTAAAGTGAAACTGATTCCCTTCTCACTCCAGATTTCATTCAGAACTAGACTGGGACTTGTAACAAAAGCTACAGATAAAATTCATTTCCTTTGAATAAAATCCCATTCTATTGCACCTTCAATTGAAAATACTGCAAAGCCAGCACTATGCTGGTTTTGCCTCATTTATGACATCAGACTGAAAGGCTGAGCTCAGTTGTAGTTAGGATCAAGTCCTGCTAAGGTAACTTAGCAGTTTGAAGTACAAATCATATACTATTAGCATACACCTTGCATCTTTTTTGCCCTTTGTAGCAATGCAGCATTAATAAGAAAGTGAAGATGTTAAATTCTTTTCAATATTACACTAAATTAGTTAATCAGGAAGAGTTAATTTTCCCAAGTTATATTTATACAATAAGGATAAATGAAAAAAAAATGAATATTCATCAGCAGCTTTCATTTCCCTCATGACATGTTTACCTTTAGCAACACAAATTATTTTCTACAGCTGTTTTTACAGCTGTTCACTGTACTTAGTAGCTGAAAACCTGAATTTCTTTCTTGTCACAGGTCACAGACAATAAGGGTTCATTGAGTCTCTGCATCTTTCCCAAGGCAGGATCACCAGTAACTATGAGCAGATGCATGAATTTAGCCTATGACTTCATGCTATGACAGAGCACTGACAACATAGGGAAAAATTACACATCTGCATTCTGGAGCAGGGCAGCAGCCTGGCATTTTCAAATCTAATGTTTGCCTTACTTTCTATAGCTCCCATACAAAGGAAGAGGTATCCACTCCAGATAATGCCCAGTTGAGAAGGTGCTTCTGCTACTCAGTAATATCATTCTCTTAGTCCACCACAAATGTCCTATAATTCCTTCTGTTTCTGAGATTATTCTTATTAAACAGGTACCAGCATTAAAATACTTTCCATTCATAGTCCCAGAGGGTGTAGGAAAAGCCCACCAATGTCATCCATTTTCATGGAGTGTATAAAGCAGCATAGAAATGGTCTGTTTCCTTGAGGGAATTTTGATTCTTCCCAATTGTGAGCTACAAATGTTATTACCTTTCTTATTGCCTGCCAAGTCTATTTAGAGCTTTTCTTCTTCAGCTGATATCCCTGAGACAGCTAACTGCCCTCCATTACTTTTATCAGCCTTGGTCTTTCTCCTTTGGCAGGCAGTTAGTGCCTCAATGCTCATACCTTGTATTTGAGTCTGAAAGTTTCAAAAAGAATCTCAGGAAGAAACTTTTATTTTTGAACCCATGCCTGAATGCAATCTGTCTATTCCAGGAAAATCCTGATTATTCTGCAAGCAAATATGTTCTGGCAGATTTCTAAATAAATAAAAAATATACAGAAGACAGAGATGAGTCTTTTGAGGATTTTTGTACAGTTAGATAATTCTTTGCTACTCTTAGGACCTGAATTCTGCCCCTGCCAAGCCCTGTGGTTGTAGCATGGACCAGTGCCCTTTGACAAAATAATTATTAAGTACTCGTTCCTGAGAATTTTAAGTTACCTTCCCTGCTCTCATTTAAACCATAACTTACTTATAATCTTAAGTAAAGGTGTATTTACTTTTCATTAAGCTATATTTAAAATCAAAATAATTCAAGTAATAATTATGAGCTTTTTCTCCCTTACAAACTTCCTTAGATAATGATAGTTTCTCAAAAATCCAGATGCCAGTTCCTATAGCAAACAACAACTTGCCCAGACTTAGCCTTCACAGCACATTACCAATCTCAGATCAATACCATATCATATGAGCTGAATAAAGCTGCTTTAATTCCCAGGGTGAAACTCCAAACTGTCTCAGATTCCAAGTTGACTATGTTGGCAAGATACTGGCTAACTGTGTTTGGTGAAAACTCAACAAATACTATAGCTGAATGGTGAATAAATCATGTATCTTAGTAACTGGCTCTAAGACATGAAGAAGTCACACCTTGAAGTCTATGGATTCCTGTGCATGAATTATGAATGAAGATCTATACAAATATAACAGTGTTTATCCCAGCAGCACGGCACCAATCCTGAACAGGAGCTCTCATCTTATCAGAGATGAGAACTTCTGCTTTCTACCAGCTAGTGGAAACACTCACATTTTATAATTTGAAAGCCAAGGGCACATAGTCATCCCTTGAATGGGGGGAAGTGCATTTCAGTGTAAGTTTCTCACATCTCTAAGTGTTGGGTTTTTGTGCTCTGTGATTTATGTTTGCTTGGCCACAGCATCTCAGTATATTCTGCCAGTGATCAAAACCAGTAGACACAGGCTAGCACTTTAAACTTCAAAATGCAGCAATCTGATGGATTTCTTGGTTTACTTGCCCACAAATTACAGAAATGTATGACTTTATCCCATTGTGTTAATTAGTTGAATCAAAGAATATTTTGACAGCTAAGGTTTCTAGATCAATTAATACCAACCAATTAAATACAGCTCATTACATCCTATAAACAAGTGTCTAGATTTTAAAATCCTCAACTGTACTGACTTTAAGCATTTTGATAAAAGTCTGAAAGACTGTGACCTCTAATTCTACTTTCAGGATTTTATTTCGGCTAAATTCACATTGAATCCTGTCTCAGAGATTACCAATAAACCTAACTGTAGCTGTTTAGCTCACAAAGCTTTTGGGCTTCATTGGCAAACAAAAATATTTGTTGGAAAGAAAATTCTGAACAAAGCAACCAGCAAAAAGTATCTGAGTAACTGAATAATTTCCCTACTCTTCCTTATAAATGGAACAAAACCCCAAACCACTATATAATATAGGTGGCTAAGTCTAGTTGAGTCTGGAGTTGCAGTGAAATCTGCTGTGGGCTGGCCAGTAAATGATGCTGATTTTTGCCCCTCACGCAGACAAATTCCTTTGAATAATATGATTGCCTGAGTTGAAAATCTCCAAGCAGAGCTTTCCTGTCCCACACCCTACAAGCATTTCATTAAGCTCTATCAGACATTCTGGTCCATGGTGGCCCACACAAGTCCAGCTCTGTGACACAGAAATTTGAGCTCTTGTCTGACTTCTCCATCTTTTCCTATATAGTTCAGCCAAGCCTTGATCCTCCTTCTCTGGTTTTGCACACCATCTTTCCAGGCACTTTCTCCATTCTCCATATACTAAAACCTAGTAAGTTTTATTATAAGTGATGTCTCACAGAAGCCTATAAACTGTCTGAGGCAGGCAGGCAACAAAAAGCAGTTACATTTACAGATAACTCTCCTGCCTGACCTGGCTTTTGTGAAAAAGTTTTTTTTTTAACTAAGTGAAAACCTCTTTGCATGACACTCATCAAACCAACTCTAGATCCAGGAGCATAAATAATTTATACCCACTTTTATCTGGATCCTCTAACTTTCTCTTTCCCTCAAGTGGCTTTTCAGCAGACAGGACAATACAGCTCAATAGCTGAGACATCCATGCTCAGGAAGAAAAAAACTGTCACTCTGGAGATATCTGTCTCCATCAGTTATATCAGGAACCCACACAAATAGTTTCATCTATTTACCTAATTTTCAGATGGATAAAGTTAGGTAAGTTGAACTCCACCCCTCAAGATGGAATGCGAGGTGGGAGCCCCGCAGCGTTGCTGTTGGGAGGATGCCGGAGGATGCTGGAGGAACGCTCGGGGCACTCGCGGGCAGCAGGAGCCGGAGCCCAGCGTAGGACGGGCGGGTTTCGGAAACCGAAGAGTGCTGGTGCCACCTGGAGGGAGTTACTCGCCTAAAAAGCGGAGAGTCACAGCACATGGTGTCACACAATTGGCCACAATTGTACAGCACTGGGGGAAAAAATCCCAGAAAGAAAGGCTGTCTCTTACTGCTGTGCGAACTATTTACACATTATGAGCAGTAGCAGCGTAGAACTTACATCTTCATCTCAATTTAACTTGAAATTATAAATGCAGACAGTATATTTAAGACAAGCAACTACTGATTCCTCTTCCCTTCAAACGATTTCCCAGCCACACAGCTGTATTCCTTCCCTTCTTCCTCCAATTATCTGAACTCTGAGGAAATAGCCAACAAGCTGACCACACTGGAGGTTGGATCCCACTTTCCTGCAGCAACAGCCATGGCTGGAGCCAGCTGGTGTGGAGGGTGCCTTGGGCATCCAGGAAACATTGACTGTGTGATCAAGAAAGCCTCAGGGACACAACTCCACAGCCCTCTGCAGACCACCAGCTTTTCCAAATGATCCATCTGGTGTCTAGAATCTTCCTGTGTAACTTAAATCTGCTCTGCATTATAGCAGGAAAAGGGACAGCACCCACAAGCAAAGGAAGGATTCAAGTACAAACACAAATCATTGCAATTCTTTCATTATTAAATCTGACACCTACAACCTGTAGGTTTTACCATGATTACAGCAGTGGCAATAACTTGCAGGGACACTATGGAGCTTGGGGAAGTGTTGCTGACAGGTGGACTCTGTGACCCTTTCATAGTAGGTTAAAGTAATTTCTGAGTAAGTGTTGACAAAAACATTGTGCCCCACAACACCTTCCTTTATGCTTCTGCACATGATACCTGCCATGGGTTAGTCCAGGGGCACAGCATTCATGCTGGGGCTCTTATTTGCCCCATAGGAAATCCCACGTGGCATCTGTGCTGAAGGTGATTGTTAAGATATTAAGAGACCTGTTCTACCTGTCACAGCTGCAGTTTTCTCAAACACTGATTCTCTTCCTTCCCACCTTTGTGTCCTGGTAGAGTGCAGAACAAGTGTTGGGCCATGACTACTAAAACCTCTTTGCCTGGCTTTGCTGCTAGTAACACTGCAATCAACACACCACAGCTAGCAACACAGCTTGCCATGTAGAAATAGTGCCTCATACACTCGTACCCACACCTAGAAGATTCCTCATCTTCATTCCTTAAAGCTTAGCTCATGAAAGAGTTATTTGATATTAAATATTTGATAGTTCACTGACCTCCATGAGAGCCGTACCTCCAAGGTGCTGGGTTAGATAAATTTGGAAGATTATGGAAGTGCCAAAAAGTTGAGTACCTGTCACCCTAAATGGGAACATGGCAAGATGCACTGCATGTCTTTGGGTATGTGGGACTGTCCTGCTGTCGTACACCAGACCTATTCCCCAGCAGCACACCTGTAGGCACTCTGGCCTTCACTGTCTCATGGGCACTGTAACATCCACATTCCTTTTCCTTCACTTTACAAACATCCTCAAAGCCCAAACTCTACCAAAAATGTATCTTGAGCACCATGGAAGCCAAGGATCCACTCACACTGTTGCAGAGCCATGCCATACACCCAGCCAGGAGTCTTTAGACCATGATTTCATGAAAATAGCAACTGCACTGGCCACCAAAATTGGTGAGCAAAGCTATTTCAAATTTTTGCTGCTCAGACAAGGAAGGATTTGCTTTATAGGCTAGACCATTGTCTTAGGCTGGCGCTTGTCTTACCTGTCTTGTGGAAGCTGTAAAAGGTGTAAAAGGACTGCAGAGACAAGTCTGGGACGTTTCACCTTTTTGTGTCAAAAGAGAGATGAGGCTGAAGAGAAAGAGGTACATCTGCTGTGTTTCAGAGAGACTCAATGCAAGAGTGGACCATGTCCAGCTGAGCAGAATGTGCAGTACAAGAAGACAGTGTGCCTCAGGTCAGGACCTACAGAAGCACATTGCAGCTGTGACCTGCAGGCTGTCACAGACAGCTCCTGAGCCATCACTGTTTGCAAAGCAGGCATGGCTGCTCCTTGCTTACACATGCCTTACTCTGCTGGAGCCAGTCACCACAGCAGTACTTTGGAAATATGGCTTTGTGTGGAATGCAGAGATAAGCATGGCAAGGCAGCTGCTGACTGAGCTCCCCAGCTGCAGGGCTGGGAAGCAGGGATGATCACATCCTACCTCCTGCCCAGCACAGCCTAGGCATGCTCCCCTTCCCCCTGCTCTCACCAGCTGGGAAATTACCCACGTGGTCAGCTCCTTCCTCTCACTCTCCAAAGATTTACACCCACCTGTATGATATATTTATCTCCTGCTAATTACCAAAACCATTTGGCCATGAAATCCTTGAACCAAATTTAGGTTTCAGCTATACAGAACTGACAGGAGAATTAGACTGAGCGCCAAGCATTGACATAAATGATACTGAATTAAACATACTTATTATAACCTGTTGTGCAGATAGAACCAGAGAGCTACCAACACATTTTAGCAGGAAATATGAACTTCAGTGATGATTTTTTTCCCAATGTTACTGATGTCATGAGTGCTTCAGCAATGCATGTGCTGCTTTGAAGGATTCACTGATAGGCTTGATTAATGTGGTCAGATCTCAAAATAGTCTTGGCAGGGTTTATACCTCTGCTTAGTAAGGTACATTGGTAAAATATAACATTTGCACCTCAATGTCATTCTTGTAGTGAAGGGCCCAGAAATGAACACAGCACTCGAGGCGTGGCCTCACCAGTGCTGAGTACAAGGGGACAATCACTGTCCTGGTCCTGCTGGCCACACTTTGCTGATACAGGCCAGGGTGCCATTGGCCTTCTTGGCCACCTGGGCACGGCTGGCTCATGTTCAGCCACTGCTGACCAGCACCGCCAGGTCCTTTTCTGCTGGGCAGCTTTCCAGCCACTCTTCCCCCAGCCTGTAGCACTGCAGGGGGTTGTTGTGACTCAAGTGCTGGATCCAGCACTTGGCCTTGTTGAACCACAGTCTTATCCAAAGGATCCTCCCTGTCCAGATCGCTCTGCAGAGTCTTCCTGCTCTCCAGCACGAACTCTTGACACTACTCAATAATATACTCACTCCCAGGGGTGAGTAAATTCATGAGGGGGTACACTTACTCCCTCATACAGATCAACAATAATGACATTCAACAGGACTGTGCTCAACACTCATCCCCGGGGAACACCACTGGGGACCAGCTGTCAGCTGGACGTAGCACCATTCACCACCACTCCGGGCACGGCCACCCAGCCAGTTGTTAAGCCAGCGAAGGGCACACCTGTCCAAGCCGCGGGCTGCCAGCTTTCCCAGGAGGGTACCGCGGGGAGCGGCATGCAGGGCTCGGCTGAAGCCAGCAGACAGCGCAGCCGCAGGGCCGGGCCCCGCGGAGCCGCTCGCTGCCCAGGGGCCCCGCTCTTCCCGGGCACGGGAAGCGGAAGGGACAGCGCCGCGGCCGGGGCGGGCCGGGGCGGGGCCGGGGCGATGCTGGCGGCGCTGGCCGCCGCCTGGGCCCTGCTGGCTGCCGCCTTCCTGGCGGCGCTGCTGCTGCTCCGGCGGGCCCCGGCGCCGCGGCACGCTGGCCTCGGCCTGGCGATCTCCGGCCTCTTCCAGGACCTCATTCGCTACGGGAAGACGAAGCGCGGGTGCGGGCAGCTCCCGGGCTGGCTGCGGCTGCTGCAGGTGCCCAAGAGGTGAGGGGCGGTGCCTCAGCGGCGATGGCGCGGCTGAGGTCGCGGCCGGAGCAAGCGGCGCACGCCGAGGGCAGAGCGGGCTTTCACAGAGCTGGGCTCGGCTGTGTTGTAAGGTGTTGCTCTGGTTCTGCAAATGGGAAACCGAGGGGCCTAGAGACCGCGAGCGGTCACGCAGAATCCGTGTGTTCCAAGTCGGAACAAAAACCTAATCCCTTGAATCCCAGTCGCATGCGAGGTCTCCAAAGCAAACCTCCCTGCAAGACTCAGGTCAGGCACCTGGGAACGTGGAATCCTGAGTAAATATGCTGCAGTCGACTGTTTTACAGCAGTCCGCAGTCATTGCCTTCTTCCTTGAAAGTTTCTTTTTGAAATGCGGCTAATGATAGCATGGGAACATAGCAATCTAGACTTTGCATGAACAGTCTCCGGTAAGGCAAAAGAACCACTGCGTTATCCAAATCCATTTTAACAGATGTTTGATGAAACGAAATTAAATATATGTATATGTTTAAAGAAATGAAATAATTAAATAGATGTGCAGTGAAATCATAAAAGGAGGCAGGCCTCTCCCCCCGCCTTTACAGCTTTTTATATATTTCTGGTTTTATATATTATGGGATTTCTTATTTTTTAATTAGCTGAGATTCATGACTAAAACTAGTCTTTGACTTGAACGTAGGTCAGACAGGATCTTGCAAGGCCGGCAGGACAGGACTGGGAGGCTACTTAGGGTGAAGATCTGATCTCCCCTATTGTAACAATCTCTGACACATTTCAAAAGTTTAAAGTTTTGTGACGTAGCATGTTATTCATGGAAAGTTTGTAATGTAGTATCTTGGTTATCAGGCTTCAGAAAATACCCAGGGATATTTTTAAAATGTGCAGTACCCTGAATGAAAATAAGGATTCATAAAGGCTTTGTCTTAATCACTGTGTACTGCAAGTTCTTGTCTGAGTTGACCTTTCTCCAACAGAAGTTTCCCAACACCCCTTCCTTAGGGAGATTGGTGTCTGAAGAATGTGCTTTTTCAGGGAATTGGTCTCAAGGTCTCAACATGTACAGAGCAATTCTTTTAGTTAATCCGTGAATCCATAACACTTCTACCTGGAGGAATAAAGAAGATCCACCGAGGCATTTTCTATTCTTTTTCATCTCTGTCTTGTTTCCATACGAGCATTGTGTTTTCACTAGCCTGGGCTTGTTTTTAACTTTGCCATTCTTTACTGTAAAATGTTGTGTTACATTTCAGGTTAGTTTGGCAAATAGTGAGAATTCCTCATCTTGAGGACGGATGACACGTGTACTTACCACAGTGCTGGTTTGATCTGTGAGTGAGATATATCCCCAGTGTAATTAGAATTGCTGAAAGCTCGAAGGGTGTGTCTCTTTTAAGTTGCCAGGGCTTGTTTGTGTGTTGGTAGCAAAAATCAAGGTGTGGAGAAAGTTTCCGGGCAAGTGACAAGATATGAGTCAACTGAGTAACAGGACTGCAGGGAAAGAGCTTGAAACCTGGAGGTGATGGTGAATTTTTATCAATATACAAATTATGTTTATCTTAGAAAGTGAGGGAAGGGGGTTAAATTTTAATTCTGGTATTGCGAATTAGCAGTTGCAGTTTCTGCTTTGTAGGAGAAAGAACTGAGGAGAAGTCCTAATCTATAGGGAAAGCCAGCTGCTAATGGGCAAGGTGCTCTGTAGCATGTAGGGATGCTTGTTGCCATTGTGATTCTGACTTGATCTCTTCTGTGCTCGTGAGAGATGCCTGAGCTCCTCTGGGAGGGGTGGTTGGTTTCACTAAGCAAGGGTGTTGTACCCCTTCAGTGCCCCAAGAGAAGTGTTTGCATGTTCAACAGAAATATGGTCTTCACTTGACTATACAGTTATACTGTAGTTTTTTACCTATAGTTATATTGTCAAGTCATGGTCATCAGCATCTTCCTGTGGAACATATTTTATCTCTTCATAGATGTTTCCAGAAGTCCTGATTTTTCTTCACTGCCAGAAGGGCTTCTTATTTTAAAAGCAAAAGGACATACTGGATCACCTAGTTTGATTTGGATATTATAAACAGCTGTATATTGCTGGATATTGTAAACAGCTGCAGGCTGTTTAACTCAGCCCCGTTACCTGCCTTGACTGTCATGTCTTACATTTTGGTAATGCACAATATGCTTTTACAAGTGCATTACGGAGTTGGGAGATTCTTTGTTTTCTTAAAAAAACCAAACGTGTGTCTTGCCTTGTAATCACCCAGCAGTGTTGATGGTCATTGCTTTTTTTCTATATGATCGTTGCAGACCTTGAATTTACAGAAGAACAAGATATTTTAATGTAGAGCAGTGTAATTACTTCTGAATTCCTTCGATGAATTTTAACATGTCATGTAATGCACCCACTGGAACTTGGAAAAGTGGGAGTACTGTGAGGTGCAGCAGCTTGGAAAAAAGCAGAAAACTAATCTGGATGTGCTTTGAGTGGTGAAAATTATAAATAAAATGTATATCACAATTAGTTGTAAGCAAGCCTTGAGGCAGTGTGTGGATTATACTGTCTCCTCTTTAGTGCAACTATGGTTAGTAAGGTAAGCTAAGTTCTAAGTTAAAGGTTATTCCAGGCAGCATTTCACTGGGGTAAAACGTATTAAGGTTATTCCTGCTTGGTACCACTGAAGTCCTGAGTTCTCTAATTGGACATTTGATGTGGGCACCAAAATGGAATGTACTCCCCATCAGATAAGCATGTCCTGCAGCTACATATCCAAGGAATGATGAGAACATTAATGAAAACCCTTTTTTGTTTCCGCAGGTGGTTCACTCACTTTTATGTGGTTTCTGTGTTCTGGAATGGTTTTCTGCTGGTCTGTCTTTTCCGAGCTGAGTTCCTTGGAGAGTCATTCCCATCATGGATTCAGGACATGCACCATGCTCTTGGCAGAGATTCTCAGAACAAGGACATGGGCAAGTATTCCAGATATTATAATGTAGCCATATAAATAAAACATTTGAATACTGAATTTTTATCCAAGTGCTACTTCATTGGTTGCTTTTCAACTATGCTCCAAATTACTTTCCTGGTACACCAAGTACCTTTCTCATTATTGAAGATAGAAATATTTATGGATGTACTGGCTTTCAGCAGTCCTTTTAATAGAAAAGACCACTGGCACATACTGGAAGAAATCTTGCTCTGCAGTGCCTCACCTGTAAAAATATTTTTCCCAGTTAATTTAAAATGAGGGTAAAATTCTGCTGTGGGAAGAGGGAACAACAGTCTTTTTGAAGCACTGTCAGGGTTAAATTTTCCAGTTTATTTCAAAGTTGCTGGTTTTTATCTGTAAGCAGATAGTGAGCACTTCTCTGCGCTCCTGGTTCTCTTGCTCCTTTGGCTGCATAGCTGTCGAAGACTTGCAGAATGCCTCTGGATCAGCGTGTTTTCCAGTGGTGTCATTCATATTGTGCAGTATTGCTTTGGACTTGGTTACTACATTGCTGTTGGCTCAACTGTGCTGTGTCAAGTGCCTACTAATGTCAGGAATGGTAAGTGCCTGCTTAGTTATCATCAAAGATGCAGTTTTGCTCTCAATTGTTTCCATTGTGGCAAATAGTTTCACAGAGAGCTGCTTGTATGAGAAGTGTGTTAACTGATGAGACATAAAAGTACTTCCTGGCATAGTTCAAAGTAATTACATTTCAGTATATCATGCAATCAACCAGCATTATACACAAACACAAACAGGGACACACTTTCATGTTAACCATCACAGTTATTTGCTGAAAGGATATAGATCATATGCTTTGTGAAGGACAGTAATAGGTACTAGTTCTCAAATGCCACTGTACAACTTCAGTTCTCAAACTGAAGAGGAGTTTTTTTTGTTGTAAGCTTTCCTGCAAGCTGAGTCTGCAATGCTGTCTTGGCCACCTCCTTTTTCTTCCATGGAGAACTTGCCACTGCTCTGCCTTGACTCAGGCAGTGTGTTCAATCCTTTGGTACTGCAATGTTCTTCCATTAGTACTGAGAAATTTGTATTATATAACTTGTTTCTACCAACATATTCCATTTGGTCTCACAACTGAGCTGCTAATCCCCTGCACAGACGAACCGTCAGCTGGCTGTAACACCCCTCCTGTGATTAATTTTTGCGAGGCAGTCATTACCAAGTTTGGTGAAGTTTTTAAGCACTTTGAACCATGTCAGGCAGGGTGTAGTATGTGGATATATGTGTGTGTATGTACGTGTATTGCTGTGAGGAAGACAACTGTGTGCTTGCATGTTGACCTGGGCCATGACAACTGTTTAATCAGGATAATAATAATTACAAACAGTGTTGAATCTTGAGGTCTTAGACTACCAGTTATGTGTTGTTGTACATTTTGTATTTCTAGATGCTGGATTAATAACTAGGTATTTTAGTATAGAGCAGTCAAGGGAAATGAGCTACTACCTGGGCACTCAAATAATAGAGGATTTCAAAGTCTCTTTCAAGGAATTAGAGGCTCACTACTAGAATTTTGTAAGACAGTAACATTTGAAAAAATGTATATAGTGTTTTGGGACAATGCTTGGGAAGTTACTTCCTGGCCATATATTAATAAAACATGTTTTCATTCAGGAAAAAAGCTTTCTGTGCAGATCTGCTGGTATCACGTCATAGGAGTTATGATGTACATTTGGGCCTCTCTTCACCAACACAGATGCCTTGCAATTCTAGCTAATCTTAGAAAAAGCAGAACAGGTAAGATGTTTAATTTCTTTGAACTATTCACTTAGGTATTTTTTCTGGTTGTTTCAATAGGCGGCTGTAGCTTCTAATGCCTTAAACATGAGTGTTTCTCAGTTCCTGTAGTGTGTAGATTAAATTAGGCTGTTTGGATGGCTGAACTGGGGGAAGAGGGTGTGGTATGTCTGTATATATAGTTCTGTAAAACTTAAAATGAAGCTCTGTCTTCCAACATCTAAAGGATAGACATGCTTTCCGTACTCTGTGTTTGCACAGCCAGAGGTGGGATCTTATTTCATTAAGTGTAAAGCTCCCAGATCAGATGGAGGTGGATGATGATGATTAATGAACATATTGTTCTGTAATTGTGAGAAGAAGAGTTTGTTTAATGCATCTTCCCAATTAATTTCTTTCTGTTTGCTTGCAGGAAAAGTTGTGAGTGTGAGCCACAGTGTACCTTTCGGAGACTGGTTTGAGAGCGTCTCTTGCCCTCATTATTTTGCAGAGCTCCTCATATATATTTCTATGGCCATCACACTTGGAATTCACAATGTGACATGGTGGTGTGTAGTGATGTATGTTCTTTTTAACCAGGCACTGGCTGCTGTTTTGTGTCATGAGTTTTATCAGAAAAATTTTAGCTCCTACCCAAAGCATCGAAAAGCATTTATACCACTTGTTTTTTAGAGAATTTTTTCTAAAGTATTTTCATGAAAACTGGGAATATAAGAGAAAATTATTTATTAAAACCAAGGTAAAGTTGCACACTTTCTCTAATTCTACCTCAAAAGCCCATAATTTTAATGATAATCTCATCATGTGACCAATTTCTGAGGAAATGTAAGGTCTGTGGATATCATGCAAGCTAAAAAAGATTTACTGAAGACCTTAATTCAAAGTGGAGAGATGATAATTGTGTCTTTTTAATAATTATATCTTACGCATAAAACACCTGCTGTTGTGCAGCAAGCTCAAATGTGAAAAGAACTATTGAAAGGAAGGAATCATTGAACTACTGTATTTCATTTCTTGACTAATATTTAAGTGTATTTCTTTCCAAGTCTCTTTTCTTTGAATCACTTCAGAAGGAGGCAAATTGTGTATCTTTCTGTGCTTCCCTGGTGACATTGAAAACCAGCCACTGCTTTACATTGGTAAGCACAAAAAGCAATGGAGAAAGCTGCAGTGGAAGAATGACTCATGCTCAGCAGTGGAATTAAACATTGTCTCTTCTGCACCAAAGTGGTCGTTCATTGATGAAGACTGTTTATCCCTATACTGAGAAAATGGTGGAAGGTCCTCTGACTAAAAAGACAGTAGAAGAGAATTTGCAGAAAATTAATGTTCTTTGTTGTGGTTCTGTTGTCTTTATAGTGGCTTATTGGAGTCCCTCGTGTGTTAGAGGGGACAGCTGTGCAGGATGACCATGACCACAGCTACACTGGTTTCTAAACAGATACAATGAACTGCCAAGGCAGAGCACACACAGAAAACAGTACCTGACAAGCGTTGCAAAGAAATTCTTTACTGGGGAGATGATGTCACTCAGCACAGGGACTTTTTTTGCACTTAACTATTGAATATTTTGGTCCTTCTCATGATACTGGTGTGAATGATCAGTTTGTGTGATGAAGTGATATGGGTGCTGGTGTTTCAGCATGTTATTTTGTATATTAGAAGTATTTTTATGCACTGAAGTATATCTTGGGAATTGCCTAATTAAAAGCTTGTTACACCCTGTTTCTATTTTGTATGGGTTTTCAAAATTGAGCTTATGTATTTGAAAAAACACGAACAATCACTTCATAGCTCCTCAGGAAGCACATTTCTGTCCTTGCTCTGGGGAGAGCATCAGGGCACACAGCTATCCTGGGGTCCCTAACGAGAGCTTCACCTGGAGTGCTGTGTCAAGTTCCGGGCTCCTAAGTTCGGGAGAGGGATGGAGCTCCTGGAGCAGGTCCAGTAAGGGCAACAGAGATGGTTATGGGATTGGGGCATCTCTTTTACACAAAAGGTGGAGGAAGCCGGGCCTGTTCATCCTCAAGAAAAGACTGAGAGGGGAACTCATCAACGTCTACAAGTATCTAAAGGCGGGGGTGGTGCCAAGAGGATGGATTTAGGCTTGCCTTGGTGGTGCCAACCAACGGGACAAAAGGCAACGGGCAGAAACTGATGCACAGGAAGTTCTATCTGAATGTGAGCTAGAACTTATTTACTGTGCAGGTGACGGAGCACTGGAGCAGGTTTCCCAGACAGGCTGTGGAGTCTCCCTCAGGGGAGGTGTTGAGCTGCCGGCACAGGGTGCACACAGCCCCGTGCCGTGTGCTCGGGGTGGCCGTGCCTGAGAGGGGGTCGGACGGGATGGCCGCTGTGGTCATCCCGACCCGTTCTGTGGTCACGCATACACGGAGCGCTGCTGTGCGCTCGGCCAGCAACCGAGACGCGTCCGGGCCGTTCCCATGCGGTACTTCCGCGGCCTCACGCAGGCGCTGCCCGTGCCGGGCCGCAGGAGCCCCCCACGGGCAGGGCCGCGCCGCGCAGCCGCCTTTGCCGGGAGCGCGGGAGGGGCGGGGCCCGCACCGGGGCTCGCGCCGCCCCCGGCTCCGCGCTCGGCCGCCATGGGGTCCCCGCCGCTGCCGCCGCTCCCGCGGGCCGCCGCGCTGCTGCTGGCGGCCGCGCTGCTGCTGGCGGCCCCGGCGCGGCTCCGCGCCGCTCCCGAGGAAGAGCCCGGCAGGAAGAAGGAGCCGCCGCCGCCGCCGGCGGCGCAGGGAGCGGAGCCGCGGGCTGAGGTGAGGCGGGACGGGCCGCGCCGGCTGCCCGCGCTGTGCCCCCGCGGCAGCGCTCGGCCGGCGCCGCGCTGCGCCTTCCGGAGGCCGTCGGGCTCCGAAATCACCGCTTTTAGCAGAAAAAAGGAGAGCCGCGGGGCCGCCGCATCTTTCCCTTTTTCTGCTGAAAGAGGAACATCTGTGTCCGACATGGGAAAGGGGTCAGTGCTCTCTTTCCCCCGCAGAAGCATCTGAAAGCAGGCTTTGTTGCTATTCCAAAGCTGCCAGGTTTTTGTCTCTCAACAATTAGTATCAATTCCTTTGCGTTAAAACTTATTAAACAGTGTTCTCGGTGAGGGATTCTAGTTCCACTGGTCACACAGAGGGATGGAAAAATGCCTGACATGTGGCTTGGTGTAGCGCATGCCAGGTTTCACATACACAAACCAGAACATAGAGCGCTGCAAAAAGTGAAGGAGCTCCGGGAAGTCAGCGTGTCACACAGAGGTGGGAGCTAAATAGCAGCACCAGGAAACTTGGAGCACTGCTGAAAGCGGAATGCTGGGAAGCCGTCGTGTCAAAACACGCTGCGGGCTGTCTCTGCTGGTGGATGTGCTGGAACAAGCTTTCTCAGCCATCCTGGTCAGGGATGTGAACATCGCTGTAGAGGTCTTGGGCCTTGCTTTTGATCGCAGATATCTCACACTCTGTAGAAGTAAACATCTAGGTGAGTTAATGGGAACTGGAGCGTGCTGGTCTGGCTTCACCATTGGAGAGTTAGTTTTCAGCAAACACAGAGCAAGTGCAGAAGAAGCTGATGAAAACTGGCACAAAATTTGGCTTGGGCTCAATGCAAAGAGGAGAAATGTAGGCTAGGTAATAGGAATAAATTCTTTCATGTGAGAGGGGTTAGGCACTGGAAATTGTAGATGCCCCATCCCTGGGTGTTCAAGGCCAGGTTGGATGGAGCTCTGAGCAATCTGGTCTAGTGAAAAATGTTCCTGCCTACTGCAGGAGTCTTAAAACCAGATGATTGCTAAGGTTCCGCCCAACCCAACCCATTCTATGAATCTATGAAATTTTAATTCATCTTAGATGCAAAGATTTTGCAAGGGAAGAAAATTATCCTGACCATTTTTGAGTGGGCTTTTTTTCCTAAGGTGTCATAGTTGCCCAATTTTATTTTGAAGTACTTACTAATACTCATATCAGAAAACTGTTCACGATTAAGGTGATAAAATGGGTAGGGATTTTAAAGACAGCAATATTGGACCTGAGCTGACCATGTTTTGTTGTAATGGTGGTTCTCATGTTCTGGTAATAGTGTGCACGGTGAAGTAATGTTTTAATAATCAGCAGGATCCTCTTTCCAAGTGCCTTAGCAGCAATTAGAAGTGGGTGGCAGCCAGGACCTAGTTAACGATCATTCATGAGCCTGAGAGGTGTATCTGCTTAAAATGTCACTCTACACAGCATGGTATGACAGGAGAAATACACGGCTTTGTATTTCTGTGTACTAAGCATTCAAGCCTAAATGATGAGGATTTGTTTTGTCTTTTTCTCTCTCCCCCCGCTTCTTACAGAAAGGCTCCTCTCTAGTTGCTCCAGTCCACATTGTCAGTGAAGAGTCAGCTGACAAGACTAACTTGGGTTTTATTCATGCCTTCGTGGCTGCTATATCGGTCATCATCGTGTCAGAGCTGGGGGACAAGACCTTCTTCATCGCAGCCATCATGGCCATGCGCTACAACCGTCTGACCGTACTGGCTGGTGCTATGCTTGCCCTGGGACTGATGACGTGTTTATCAGGTTAGCACTCTGCTTTTTTCTGTTTTGTTTTATCTGTTAAGAAGTGATGGGTATGTATTTATCAAAAAACCATAATTGGAATGCAGGTAATATGTATATGCAGTTTTCTGTTTTGAGGAGAGTGTGAAGTTTTTCCTGTGGAGGATGGCATCTCAGATGGAGTATTCAGGCTCTTTTCTATAATTAAGTCTTTGTGTTCCCTAGGCTTCAACTGGAGTTTAAGGAAGGGGAATGAGATGGAGGGTGTAAGCACTTCCATTGATTTTTGGACTGGTTTACTTTTTTTTTTTTGCTCCTGTTAAATTAGTGTGCCTAAAGGGAATGTGGGAGTGGCTTCTGTTTTTCCTCCTAAGGCAAAAGATTCTTTGTATGATGACACATTTTCCTCATCTGTCTGGTAGTCCTGCACACATACTGTTTGGATTTGTGCTGGGAGCTGCGTAAGTGGAAGATGGAGGGGTGGGAGAAGGAAATAAGGTATCAGGTGGCACTTGAGGAACCTGTAGCCATGGGCACTTATGTAGCTGTGATTTTAAAATGGAGCAGCCTTCAGGTACATCAGATGCAGCACAGAGTTTGTCTGTGTGCTCACTTCTAACCATGCACATTTCAGAAATACTTGAAATAGTGGTGATTGGTTTATACATGCTGGAGACAGCCAGTTCACTGCTGCAGGCTGCTTGGCAAGTGTTTCTGTGAATGGTTTTTGGGTGTGTAGCTGTTGCTGTGTACACTGCTGCGATTATTGCAGCTTTAGTTAGAGCGGTTTCCACTTGCATTGTGTGTAATTTCTCCTGCCCATTATGGCCCTCTTTTTCTATACAAATTCTTTCTTCAAACCTTTCTTAATGCTTTCTCATAAAAGCTTTCTTTTCTGCTTTTATCCCCCAGTTTAGAGATTCCCAATTATTTATTCCCTTTTCAGAAAGGAACTTGTTTGTTGTTTGGTTCTTCCTCCCCCACACCCTTTCCTTCATCTTTCTCTTGCTCTTGTTTATACAAGTTGAGTTTGGAAATTCCTGGGGGGGTTGCCCACCTTGATTTCATGAAGACATACTCACTTAAACTCTTTAGTTCCAAATAATCTACTTGGGTTATTTTTTCAATTCTGATTGAAATTCAAATTCAGTTCTGATTATTTCACTCTGTCTATGCTTATATATGTAAGAAATGCTAGGGAAAAGCCTTTTTGTCTGCCTTTCTTGCATTGTGTTACTGCAGTATTTGCAATCTTTTTAAAGAAGTTTAGTTTAACTGCTGGTTTATTTAGCTTTGCAAATAATACTGCTATATGTGTACATATGTACTTTGTTTATGAGTAATAAGGCTGATTGATTCTGGTCTTCTTACTTCTGGTAGTGGCAGTGCAGAATTATTTCTAGATCATGTAGTAACTTCTGAGTGCATTATTCAACTAAAAAGGTGTGTACAGAAAGCACAAGTGTCAATATGCTTCCTTTTAGCTAATTGCTTGTGGAATAAAGTAGCAGAAACACTTGTGAGTGCATGGTCCAAACAATCTTCAATGGTTGGTGTGGACTTTTTATTTCTTCCCATTTATATAGGCCTTTTTCTGTCAAAAAATGCTAAGTGGTCTTACTTTGTGAAAACTAAGTACTTTGTACTGGATACCTATTTCTTGTTTAAGAACTAGTTTTGGCTTAGTTTAATCACCCTCAATACCTCTAAAAGATGCACTGTGAAGGTTGCTTTTCAGTCTCTAAATGGGATCTGCCTTTGAAATAAAGAAAGATCAAAGTTGATCACATTGTGTGTATGTGGGGAATATGAGGGACAAGGGAATAGTAATGTTTACTTGGCAAAGGAAGACATGGATTCACCCAGCTGATAATTTGTAGATATGCCTGGTAGATTTACCTTGTTGAAAATCTTGTTCTAACTTTATCTGATAAATTAAATGATTGGAAAGAGATGCTATCCAACATGTAAATGGAATTAACTGGGATATACTATGACTAACACAATTACAGATGGTAGTTTAATGGTGTGTATGGAGAAAGACAGGACTTGCATAGACCTTGATAGGAAAGATAATGTTGTTTGGACTGGCTCTCAGGAGCAGCAGCACCTCAGCTTTGGCTGGAGTGCATTGTCTGTGTCTTAGTGGACTTCAGTCTCTGTCATAACCAGTAATGGTTGGAGCTTCTAGCATGTTATCTTCCAAAAACATAGAAAATTATACAAAGCTAACAGAAGATGCAGTATTTATTTATCAGTGGATATTTGGATTGCTAACATTGCTAGCAAGCATTTCTTAGATATGGGAAAAATAATTATGATCCTCATGCTTATTTTTTTTAATGACACATTTGCTTTCTTTTCAGTTTTGTTTGGCTATGCCACCACGGTTATTCCTCGTGTGTACACATACTATGTATCAACAGCACTGTTTGCAATCTTTGGCATCCGAATGCTTCGGGAAGGCTTGAAAATGAGTCCAGACGAAGGTCAGGAAGAGCTGGAGGAAGTTCAAGCAGAAATTAAAAAAAAAGATGAGGAAGTAAGTCATGAAATTGCTGTTAGTTACAGCTGGTGGAAGATTACAGCTGCAAAGCTGCAGAGCAGCACTGCCATGTTTGGGGTGTTCAGCTGTGTCTGTGACTGATAAACTGACGCAGAAAATGTGTGGTAGATGGGATGGAAGCCCTGGAGGCTCTTTCAGCAGGTGATTCCAGTCCTGTGGCAAGCCTGGCTTCTTAGGAGAGAAGGGACCTTCTGCTTAGCATGGGTGTTTTTGACGTGTTTTTAATGCATTGCTAACAGAGAGGACATGAACAGTTTATTTTTGGCTCTACTTTTACTTCTTTTTATAGTCAGACACTTTTTTTGTAAGCAGTACAAGATGGACAATAATCAAAGGCTAGAGCTGATTACAACTATATATATGTGTATATTTCCACACAGATATATATGTGCTTATACTTAGCTATTTTTTTTGTAATGGTGAAGCTATAAATGTGTTGATAATGCAGCAGGCAGTGGCTAATAACATTCTAGAAATGAAATGTCTAGCTTTATTGTTTTTGGGTTGTTTGGATGACATTTTTAATTTTATGGTTATTTCTTTTTTTTTCTTTTTTTTTTTTTTGCCCTTGACCTCCACAGCTTCAGAGAACTAAACTGTTAAATGGGCCAGGAGATGTGGAATCTGGGCCAGGCACTACTATACCTCAGAAGAAGTGGCTACACTTTATTTCACCAATCTTTGTTCAAGCTTTTACTTTAACATTTTTAGCAGAATGGGGCGATCGTTCCCAATTAACAACCATAGTCTTGGCTGCCAGAGAGGTGAGTGTTGCAGAATCCCTGCTGTTCTTTTGCCTTCTTTGCGTTGCCCATAGAGAGGTAAGTGACAAAATACTCTTACAGGAGGTATCAGATTCACAGCTGCTGCCTCGATATGCCTTACGTAGTTTGTGTCAAGACCTGATAGTAAATGCACTGAAGCTCTGCGTAGTATTAAAACTACTGTTACATGATTGGGACTGCTTGGAATTTCTGGAAATAGCTGCTTTATGTCATGCAGCTGACAGCAATTGGCGTTTGTTATAGTGTTGAGAGATGTTACAGAAGAGATGTTTCTTTGCTCTTTGTGGTCATTCAGTTTTAACTGGGCAACTTTGAAAGATACTTCCATTCCATCAAGCTTTAAACTATTAGAAAGATAACTTTCTCAGATACCTCTTTTTAAAAATGAGTTAATATGGTACAGTGTATAGAAGGACATTGAAATCTAAACTCCTGGGCACTAAGTAATGCTGTAAATTAAACTATATTCATTGTGGTGATTAGTGTATATAACTGTATTACACTTAAAGGAAGAGGAAGGCTTATAGTCAAGCTTTTAATAAACGTAAGTAGCTTGCCTATGCTCTTTCATGCATTGAGATAATTTACATTTTTTTCCCTAGGACTCCTGCTTCTTTCAGGTGCGCTTTCAGACATTTCCTAGGGATAAATCAGGGCTGTGTAATGAAGGAGGCTGTAACCTACAGGAACCTCTTGTCTCTGTTACAGTGTAGGGAAGGTGTTTAGAGGTAAAAGCAGGAGAGGATGACCTCATTGTTCTTGGAAAAAAAGGAAGCACTACAGCCTCTGCCCAATTTGCTAGGCAAGTTGCTTAAGCCCATCTTTTTACAGGGGAATGTTGACTTCTGGTTTGCATTTCCTAAGTGTCCCCTTAGGAAGTGTCTGTCAGATTCTAGTCTGGTTTGTAAAGTGCTAAGCATTGTGGTTAAAACCTGTGGGCTGTACCTGTAGAATATGAACTGTTCATAAGAGAGCTACCAAACAAAAAATGAAGGGATCTTGATACTCTCTTTCAAAATCAGTGAATAATTATAATGGACTGGGGGGATCCACCTTCTGCCTGTGAGGGCTGTATAGGTAATTGCTGGCTGTAGGGATATCCAGGGGCTCTGGGTCCTGCTCCTAGGGGCCTGTTTGTTCTGCTGGCCCAGCCCTGCTTCTTCGTGCACTTCTTGGTGCTTTCCAACGTGCCACCTGATTGGTGCTTGCCACCTTTTCTCACTGGCTTGTGGTTTTTGTTCTTTTGGGCTAGTGAGTGTTGTCTTCAAACCACAGAATTTCTTAGACAGTTTTGCTGTTCGTCTCTTTGAGGTTTCATGCATTCCTTAGGTGATGGCAGCAGCTTTTTTTTTTTCCCTCTTGGAACTAAAAGTGTCACGTAGAGATGAGCAGGGGACATATGCTGTCCTTAGCTGTGCAATTTTTAAGACGATCTGAGAAACCTTTTTATGTAGTGCAGTTGTTCACACACTGAGGAACTGCTTGTTATTCAGTAATGTGAAAAGCTGTTGTTGACAGTAGATTATAAAATAATTTATTATTCTCTGGACTTCAGGTCTTTCACGCTTATGCCTCCCGCTTTGGATGATGGAGTGGGGCAGAGTGTGGAGCACAAGTGGGTGAAGGAGGGCAAAGAACTTGGAATGTTGTAGCTCCTGAAAGCTTTCAATTGCAGTTCAGGGACTTATTTTGCTCTTTGTAGATAGGTTGGTGTTCTTCAGCTGATGCTGTTTTTTTCAACAGCTGCTACCTTTCCTCTAGAGGTTGCTTATTGGTTTAACTACAGTAGAGTGATTTCTAGATCTGTAATTAACAACTTAAAAATGCTACATGGATGAAACATGGTAAATGATCCTGTCTTAGGCTGGATTTAAGTCTGTCTCACCAGCTGATGTTCACTCTTACTAGTCTTTAAGACAGTGCTGAACAGCAGAGCAAAGAAACCACCAGACAGTATCCTCCATGCTTGACAGTCTGCAAGCAGGGAATCAAAGCACTGCTCTGAGGTTGTTGTAGGACTAGTGATTTTCAACAGTGATGAAAATGATTTAACCCTTTGTGCTTTTTTTCCCCCTTAGGACCCTTATGGTGTGGCAGTAGGAGGAACAGTGGGACATTGCCTATGCACTGGTTTGGCAGTTATTGGAGGGAGAATGATAGCACAAAAAATTTCTGTTAGGACTGGTAAGTGAAAACTCACTCCAGCCAAAAAAATGTAATGCTGGTAATGTTTGTGGTGTAAAGAGCTGTATGCTTGGGAACAGTATTTCTTGAAACTTTTGGAAAACTCATAAAAAATGGTGGTTTGTTTTAGGTATTTGGGGATTTTTTTTGAGTCTGTCTTACATCCCACCTCATTTTGCTTCACTATGAGCTATTCTTTTAGGAGAATATATGTTCATTCAGAATGTTTGTTCTGCAGTTGCAGAGGTGGTACAAAACCAACTTCACTGCTAAAAGTGAAACGTGCACTCTGTTGTGTTTGTTTGCCGAGGAAATTGGTGACAAAATTTTAATCAAACAATGGTTTCATATGCTCCAAGTACAATGTGGATCTTGAGCCACAGAAACAGCCTTAGATTAAACCAAAGTTCCTTCTAGCACATTAATTTGTTTAAAGAGTTGGGTAACTTATAGATTGGTGCTTTCCCAGAATTCTTTCCCAGCCTCTAGCAGATTATGGCTACTGCAAGCAGTTAATGTTTTTTTATACTTTCAGTACAGTTGCCTAAAGTGTGCAAAAAATGCTAAATATATGTCAGTCACAATTGATGGCTTGCTCTGGCATGAGAATATCCTATCCTATTTTCTGCTGTACAGCCAAATACTCAACAGCAGGTGTTCACCTAGTTTTATACTGGCTCAGGTAATGATTAAAACAAAGCTTCCTTCTGTGGGCCAGAATAATATTCTTGGAGATGCAGTTGGACAGTGGGTTGGCATATGGGCATCCCAATACTGAGCTAGAAACAACATCCAGTGCTTGTAGCATGAATTAAGTAAGGTTATTTGAGAATCAGACATTTAAAAAAAATAACGTCTGGAATGTGTCATGGAAGATAATTACTTTTTGATATCTGATTTCTTCTTGTTTTGTGTTTTCTTTTCAGTGACAATCATAGGAGGTATTGTCTTCTTAGCATTTGCATTTTCTGCACTATTTATAAGTCCAGACTCTGGTTTTTAACTTTTCATTGCTGTAAAAGAACAAGGATTGGAAGCATCAAGCAGTTACCCTTGTGCATTTTTGTATATAATGTACAGAATTCTAGTTAAACAATGCTGAAGATGAGACACTGAACTTTTTATAGTGGATGATTCATGGGACTGATGCATTTATGGACAGCTTCTGCAGTGGAGATCTGCTTATTGTCTGGTTTGTTTGTGCTGTGGTGCCTGCTCCCATGGTGGGATTTGAGTGGTTTTCTCACTTGCTGGACCTGGCTTAGCTGAGTTCAAGGATCTACTCTCTGAAGTATTGAGAATTCCTCTTCTCTTCCTCTGATACACACAACCACCTTTCCTGTCTTTTCAAGAGCTGATTGTTGAGGCTTCTTGAAGCAGACTGAAGGAGAAAACTGCTGGCTCCACCTCCAAAGATGGTGGTTCCATGGTGCACCTGAGGCTGGATAATCTAAGCAACAAGAAACCTGGGACCAGTTCTTATGCCATCCAGTGGCTGAACCAACCAACAGAGAATGTTATAAACTTAATTTAGAGGGAAAACTTCTTAATCAGGGATTTTTATCAGGAAGTTGATGTGGGGTGATTAACAACCTACTGTTCAATATGCAATCTGGCTGGAGCTAGTATTTGACTTTTTTTTTTTTAATATTAAGATATACAGAAAGTAATGAAGTGGTCCAACTTAACCATGTTCTATTCCCAGGACTAAGCAGTAATGGAATTCTAGGTTTAGATGTATTCCTGATTTTTCTTTCTAGGAATAGAAATGTAATCTGGAAGAGTATTAATAAAACATAGTGTCTCAATTTGTGTTATTTTCAGTTTGGCTTTGATGGCTGCCATAATTCCTGCAAAGGTTTACCTAGTGATTATGTAGGTAAGCCTGCATAATCCTACTTTAGGTGAGGAAAGTTTACCAAATTTATTTTAGTTACTGATAAATGCCAGTGTTAGGAAGCCTTTGAAAATGTTGAGCACTGAAGACACATGGATTGCAGAAATACATGCTTATCTGTGCTATCCAACAGTGATTTGGATTCTGAGCCTGTATAACTCATGAAGATCTATCTTGTAGAAGTCTTGGAAGATAGTAGATATGGTTTCTAATATTACTCATCTGCCTTTTTGAAGCTGAAGTACTAGTGGAGCATTACAGATTTGACCATTCCATTTGTAGATCAGAAACAGCAGCCCCTAATCCTTCTCTTATGTTTCTCTTTCCAGAAAACCCTTAATGCCACATTTCTCAAACTCTTAAGACTGTAGCATTGACTGTAGCCAGGCACACACAGTGGCATGGCACTGCTATGAAAACAGGCTGCCATTTTGGGATGCAGATCTACATGTTCATGTCTTGGCCCAAAGGAACTGTATAGTTTGGTGGTTTAGGGTTTTTTTGGGTTGTTTTTTGGGTTGGTTTTTTTTTTTTTCTTTTGAAGCAAACTTTGTAGCCAAAACCTGTAGCCTCTTCTTTCCCACAGTCTGAGGACCCACACTGTTGATGATGAGTTTCATCTCCTGTAGGGAGTGCATTTGTAGCAGAGGTTGTGTTAAAACAAGGCAGTACAGGGATCTACAAGGAAGAGCCTAAACTTCTGTTTGTGGGACAGCTTCTCTTTTTGTTATCAGAAGTGCTGGCACTGGATGTTCATACAGATCTGTCGCAGGCAGGGTAACTGTGGTGCCAACTGATACTTCTTTTTAGGAATAGAAATGTAATTGGGAAAAGATAGGGAATTTTTTTCCTCAAAACCCGAAAGGCCAACCCAGTTTACCATGCTGTAATTGTAGAAGCTTCCCAAAGTTTGTATGTGCTGCTTAATGCTGTTTTTGGTATGAACAGCTAAGATCATAGGATCAATAGAAGAATGAAGCTCTTCAACACATTTTTTGTAGAGGTGAGTGTTAAGTTGCAGAACAAACCTCTGCAACTTCCACATCTATATTTTACTATTACAAACTTACACAGATGTAAGCCCAGTCATAGCAATGTATTTGGCTGCTCTCAAAGATCAGCTAGGCAGGTTAGTTTGAATAGTGATGTTAGAGTACCTTTAATTTTCTTTTTAAAGCACGAACATTGACTTGTTGGAAGTCTAGCGTGAAATTAGATAGCTCGTGAAACTGTAGTAAAAGCTTTGAAAGCTCCTTCAGTAGTAACTGCTAGTGACAGTGATTTAATATTGCCAAGTGCCTGTTGGAATTTTTTACAGTTTAAAGAATCGAGCTGGGACATAAGGAAAGCCTGCTGAAGGTGATAGAGGGGTCCAGTGACAGATTCTTAACAGTGCTGTGTCTGCTGTGCAGTTTCCAGCACAGCAGACACACTTGGCCTTATCCCTCCACAGTGTCTCAAAGGACTTGCACCCTGGGCAGCTCTCACCTGTTGGCTGATTCAGGGGCTGGGATTTTAGCAGTTTTTATCAGACTTCTTGTAGCACATTGCCGGCAAGAGGGGTTTGCTGCTGCTCGGTCTCAAAATACCTGGATACTTGAGATACAAGCAATATAGAGTGTGTGGGCATTTATATATAATGTATTCAGCTGAAGCCTTGATTGCCACAATCCTATTTGCTTTCTTCTTATTTTGTAGCTGGAGAATGTGAAATGGGCAACTGTCCACTGGAGGTTTCCATCCATCCTGCAGCTCTCCCTGCTGGGTGAGATGCAGCTGATTGCAGCTGCTGCCAAAGGAACCTCAAAAGAAATATCTAAAGAAGGAATTTTTAGCTCTGACTGCACACTGCACAAGCAGAGGCTTGTGAGGGCACACTGCCAGCAATTCGTCACTTCCACACACAAGAGAAATGGAGATGATGGTCAGTTCTACTGGGATGGAAAATTCTCACATCAACTGAGATGTTTACAATGAGAAAAGCTTGTGATTGCTATTTTCAAAGGTGCCTATTCCCAATCCTTAGATAAAGCCTGTCTTATTACTCTGTATATGGCAAAGTGCAATAAGCCAAGACCAAAGTAAACTAATCTTCCATCCTGCCAGGACAAAGTTTTTCAAAGGAAACCTGTGGAACCAAAGTACAGGACCACATTGCCAGCAAGCCTACTCTTCCTAAGGTAATGCCAGCAGGTGTGTGTGTGCTGGGCTGGTGCCTGGGCTTGCTCTTTTAAGATCTGTGAGTCAGACACCAAGTTGGAAAACCTAGAAGTGAGAGAGGGGCTGTGTTCCCTAAGCACTGCAAGACGCAGCCTGCTGCCGTATAGGCTGTCCCTCACCTCAGCTGCCCCTCCTGCTCAGGCTGGCTCTGCAACACTGCCACTGGATTTATGTGAGTGGTTTTGTTTCTAGAAAGAGGTTGGTAGTTCAGTGTTTGTACTGCCATGTTTGTCCCAGATACTGTGTATTTAAAAAACAAAATCAGATCTTAAACCAAGAGGATCAGACTGTTTCATCCTAATATAATCTGAGTTATTATTAATTTCCAGAGCCATGGAAATAATGACGTAATGGCACTTGCTGTACTGACGTGGCATTTTTCCAGACATGACCTTGTATGGTCCCTGAAGTCAGCACCCTTGGGAAGTTACAGCTACAGGCTTCTGCTAATGGAGATGCAGGGTCATTTCTGTAGCATTTCCCATTGACGTGGGCACTAAGATAGCTCTATGTTTCTTTGGGATTACTTCCTTTTCCTTCCCAAGGGAGAAGGTACTTGTAAAGGGTCTGACAGTGATAGAGATTATGCTACTAAGAATGCTAGTAATGCTCTTGCTATTTTATGGTGCCCTCAAACAGCTGAAATCTGGAATTTATATCACTAGTGCCTGAGAGTCAGAAGTGCAACTAACCTTTGGATTGCTAATCTTTACAAGTACTTAATAGCTTCATTTTCTTATAAACATGGGTTTTGTTTTCAAGCTTGCATGACAGCAAAATACCACTTAACAGGATTGCTTCAGGTGTGGCAAGGTTGTAACTACCACTCTTCTCCACCGTAAGTTTATGGAAAAATGTACTGCTCTTTCCAAAGTTTAAGAAAATTGACAATATTGCTTGCTACATTCTCTCAGTCTTATCATTGATGGGTGGTGACAGTTCTTAACTACAGCTACAGCACTTCTACAGCTGATTTTGTTTCACTCCTGGGGCATAGGGCCCTCATGCAATATAGAAGTAATATACAGCTTGCACAAGTTATTATATAATTCTCAAAGGCAAAAGATCAGTATCTTCCTCTGGACATCCAGTGTGATATTACAGAAAAACTGCAGACTGGAAAAATGGCTAAGTGTATTTATCGTTTTCTCCAGGCATTCAGTTTCAATTACACAATTTTCCTACGACCCTCCTTTCCCTGAACATTTAATTCATTTGGAATTATTAATGTTTACACTTTGATTAGTTAAAAGAGGGTCAAACCACCCTGACAGGTTACATACTATCACACAGCTCTTCTAGGCAGGAGCAACATGCTCTCAACAAGTTGTGCTTGCAGCTAAATGCAAGTCTCTGCTTCCTTGCTCAGTGGCACAGCCAACATTTCAGACCATCTCTACTCCTTTTAAAATACAGTTCTTTGATATTTCACCATCAGAAGAAATAGCCTGGGAGGGGAGTGGCACCAATTTAAAGAGAGGGGTGTTTTGCCCATGACAGAAAATGAGAGAAGGGCTCTGCCCAACCAAACGTGCTGCAGTGCTGCTCCATCCTTTGGCAAGAACAGGAACTGTAGACATGAAGGCATGAAAGCAATTTTAAGTCGTGCACACTAAATCACGTGCTGTGTGAGTAAATTCCAAGGCAGTAATGTAAATACACAAATCAGAGGTCTCTAGCCTTTAGAGTGGGGCATCAGTTTATAAAGAGATACAGAGAGAAGACAAGGAAAAAATACAGTATGCATTTTTACTGAAATCTCACAAGTCATTTGTCTGGGTAGGGGAGAGAAGATAAAAGTGACATCAAGCAACTTCTCACAAGTCAGTTCTGTGGGTGGGGGAGAGAGAGTGCCTTTGGTACAGTCGTGGGAAGGGTAAGAGCGCTTCACTGTGAAACTTGGATAAAACTGACATCAAGCAACTCAGAAAAAAACCTCTAGAACCTTAGAAGCTACAGAAAGCAAAATTTTAAATGAGTTACATTTATTCAGTTAAAAAATTGACAGTTAGTAATGGTCACATGAACACCAGGGAACTGTATCTACATTTCCTGACGTCAATATGAACGGCACTAGGGTTTTTCTGTTTGTTTTCTTTTACGTATATAAATCTAATGCCAGTTAAAAAAATACAAAACAAAACTGAAACCCAAGACACTGTGAAATCAACACTGCTTAAAAACTTAAAATTCAATCTGATATATTTGAAAATAAATATCTTTTACCTTTCTTGTTAGAAAAAGACAGCTCACCAACTGCTTTCAAAGCAGTTACATCTTTAAGACCATTCCCAAAAGTGTTTCATAAATAATTACCCATTGATTGATTGTCTATTAATGCAGCATCTCTCAGTCATAGCTGGGGTCTCTGTTATTAGGCCATAAAATATTTTTTCAGACACAGTGTTTTGTTCCCCCCTCTCCTTTTTATTTAGGCATACGTTCTTTGAATATAGCGTATCATGCTGGCAAAATTCATGCAGATGGCATAGCATGAAGTATCGCAGAGTTTAAAATCACCTGTTTAAAAAAGACAAAAAAAGAAAAATATAAGGAATGTAGTGTTAAAAATGATGGTAGTGAAAAAGCAACTACCCAGTCTCATGGACAACCAAGACAATTTCAAATGTTCTCTCACAGTTGTCTCATCTACTATGATTTGTTTAAATATGTCTTTTTTAATCCAAATTAATTTCATTCTCTTCAATTTTTTCCACCAGGGATAAGTAAAAAAATAAAAGGTTAATTATTAAAAGTAGTCTCTTTTCCCTTTTAATCAAAATAACCATTTTCCAGCCCTCTGACTGTACATCTAATTTTAATAATTATTTCAAATAGAGAAGCTTATGAATCTGACACATTTGACATCTCCTGATGCCGTGACATTTAAAACACTCATAACAATACCTGGGTTAAATCTCTGAAAATATAAATGATTCTTGAATCAACTTTAACATTTGAAAAAGGCCACATCTTTAAACCTTCAGAACATTTTCACACAATTTATAATCCTAAGGGACACTTAGAATTATTGAGCAGGCAAATTAGCCTCCAGATGATTCTCTCTCATAGGCAACTGTGCAACTTAAAAAGCCTCCTTCCAAGGAAGCTATCATCTGTAATCCCTTCCCCTGGCCATATAAAACACAAAGGCAACCAGTTTTAGAAGCCTTTTTAATCCTGCACTTTAAACCTCAAAGGATCACCACAAAAAAGAAACATTTTCCAGAAATGTCTCGACAGTTTTATGTGTTATTCCTTGATGCGCCCCCTTTTTAACAGTTTCACTGACTAAAGAAATAAACTGTTTTTCAAATAGTCTTTTCAGTAAAGTGCTTGTTATTACTTTAAAAAAAAAAAAAAAAACCAAAAAAACCCCAAAAAAACCCCAAAACAAACCAACCAAAAAGAGAAAGTGCTATTTAAGTCTTAAGATAATTTCTTTTTCCTGTGAAAAACTGCCTGATATATCTTTACTTTATTCATTTTTACATAAAGCTCAAATGAAACCTATTTCTTGTAAGGATGCTGGGTTACTAATTTTGGTGTTTGGCAGTAGGCAAGATGCCCACAGAAGGTGGTGACACACTGGAACCGTAGTGCAGAAGGTAAACCTTCTAGATGAAGTGGAAGGCATATGGAGAGCTCCTACTAGAATCCTTTCATATTTATATACAAATATAATATATATTAAATATAATATAAAAATAGCTATATTCTCTTTTCTCTCTGAAGTTATCGCAGACACTTTTCTTCAAAGCCTCACCCATTGCAGACAATGTCTGTCTCCTAAACTCTGTGCAAATGCCGTCTTCTTCACTCCATTATGTATCACCAGCCTGTTTCTTCACAAATACAATCCTCCCCTTAACAGACCCCTTCCCTTCTGTCAGAGTCATTCTGCAACATTTCTGCTCCAGAATCTGCAGCATCATTGCATTCATTGTCGTGCTATTTATCAGGATGTTGCAAGTAAGTCTGTAGTAAATGAGTCAGGCAGAAGCAAAAGGCTGATTAAGAAAGAGGCAACAGCCTGGTCCTCTTCTCAATAAAACTCAAGGACAGTTCAGCAATTAATTCAACAACAGGGGAAACTCCAGACCTGTTAAATATACACTTTTTAGTCACTACCTGTGAACAAAGCATCTCCATACTTGCACACAATCTGGATTAAGTTCTACACACTTGCCTTTGTAAAGTTTGCCTGATTCACATCAGGAATTCTTCAAATGTGTGCTGTATTTTTCCAGTTCCTTAGAATTTCCCCATCTTCTACTAGCTGGTAGTTCTGTAATTGAATGACCTCTCTCTGAGGCTACAAAGCATATGTTTCTCTATTCTCTTTCGCAGCCACGCTATCCCATCATCTAATTCCTCTCTCCTTAGTTTAGCCTTTTTACTGACAGACTTATTGCAACACACCAGAGTATCTGGAGGGGGGAGAATGGGAAGTTGAAATTTTTTTATATAAAAAGCTGCATCATTAATTGTCTGGCTGGTATCTCTAATTTCTGTAATTCTCAGTATAATAGCTTAATACACCTATTTTATCACTATTCAATAGTTCTAACTATTAAAGCTCTCCCAGTTTTCTTTTTTAGCACTATATTTTTATTGTAATTGGTTAAAGAAATTTGTATCTAACCTATTTTCCATTAGGCAAAGAAGTGATAGCACAGACCTCTAGTCAATGCAGCTTCATATAGAAACAGGTGGAATGGAGTGGTAGGGATAGCATAGCAAGGCAGGATTTCTTTACATAGAAAGTTACAGAAACAGGTCTCTGACAATTATCCCAGTCTGAAGAATGCCAGAAATCCCTTTAAAGAAGGGAATGTGTTCCTTGCTATGTTTGGTATTGGCATCTGTTCCTTGCTCCAGGTTGCAACTGGCTTCTTGGAGCAGAGAGCAATCAGATTCTCTTTGGTACTGTGTTTCTCACACTCTCCTTCCTTGTTCACTGCTTGGCTTTTTGGTGCCAAGCACTTGCTTTATGACTGGGGAATAACAAAGGTCTAATGCTGGGACATGTGCAGAGGCAAAGGCTGGCCCCAAAACGTAACCAACAGCATCAAAGGCTTGGCTAAACTGGTATTACCTCCTGTGGGTTTGGTTCATCCAGTAGTACAATCAAACTGTTCCACAGTACAAAACAGACCATCACCATTTCATTACATTCATTCAACTCCTCCATAGTATTCAAGATTAATCCAGCTTTCTCTCCCTAGCACTAGTTTTAACTGCTTTTACTGTTGTTTTGTTTCTAATTAATTATCAGATCTATCAGCATTTATTAATTTTCCTCTGAATTTCTGGTTTTCACAAACTAGTACCTTAAAAATCTACCAACGTTTACTTAAATAGCACATATCTGTTGGAACTTTTTATTTTCTTTATAAAGTGAAGTTGCCTTCTGAAGTCTTAGTTCAGTGATAGCTCTTAAATCAATAGCTGGTAGTGTTAAATGCAATCATGATCTCCCCCAAAACACACTTTAAATGCTTCCAAAAATGATTTTTTCAAAAAATCAGCTTATTATTCTACCTTCTGCAAAAGGAGTCCTGTCTTTTAAGGTTTACTTTTTTTTTTTTTTAAACTAGTATTACCTTAAAGATCTGAGATTGTTGAGACTCCTGTATTTCTGGCTACTGTCTGAGGGGGAGTACCAGTCAAAAATATTCATGGTCTCAACTCAGACCACTTTTAAAATTAACACAATACAGAAATATCTATGAAGTAGATACACAGGATTGGTTGACAATGTGCTAAGACTTCAAAATTGAAAATGGTTACAGATTCAAGACATTGTAATTCAAGATGTTCAACGTTATCACCTGAATTAAAATCAAGGCACTATGGGTTTTGTTGTTGTTGTTAAAATGACCCTGAATTAGTTCTGACTAATTTTTGAAGGAGAATAAAAAGATTCCAACATGGTTTAACAAGTTACAATTCTCACCACAGAGAAAGTGGTTAAAAAGTGCCCAAAAGGTTATTAAATGTAAATATATTTTTGTGCAAATTACTCCTATAACTGAAACATTCTTGAAAATTACTGTCATTTTTTTTAAACCTTTTACATAAATATTTCCAACTATGAACTATATCAAAAGATAGCTTTGGGGAATAAAATTCCAAACCATCCGCAAGAAAGCAGTGCAAATTCCTATTTTTCAAATAAAATGATGAATTCATTATGAAATGATGGATGATATTTATGAATCTGAATGTCCTGAACCCTGATGCATGATCACCAGTTCAAACAGCTTCATCAATAATTTAACTTCAAGCAGTCAACTAACCAACACACTATACCTCACCAAACAGACCTGACATCACAGACAAAGCACAAACAAGAGACTTGTGCCCACATTAAAGGTGAAAATAATGATGCATCATGTTGTAAACAAAAGGGTAGAACAGAAGAAAACATTAGTCTGAGTATGGCGTGAGAATTTAGGGAAACATATTCAAACCTACAAATAACAGATTACATTTTCATGCATCATATAAAATATTTTGCTCTTTCTCCTTTTATGCAGACATATACACAATATTTTACAGCATCTGTACAACAGAGAACTGGATTTCACACAACATTTTCAAAATATTTACTGTCCTGTAATCATCTGAAAAAAAATTAGATGGTTTTTGGACTATATTTCTGGCATTTTTTCCTGCTAATTCAAAACAATTGCTCCATGTCCATTTTAATACTTTAAAAATGTACAGGGTTGATAAAAATACCAATATTTTCAGCATTACTCTCTTTTCAGTCACATTTGGAGATTTCACCTGGACAAATTACAACATGGCAGCAAATCCTTTAGAACACAGAAACCGGGGCAACGCTCAAAGTTGGCCATGTCCCCATCATCATCTTGTGGCTTTCCTTAACAGATTCCAGAAGTTAGAAGTAGATCTCAAAGCCATGGTGCTTAGAAAGCCTTCCTACTGTTACCTCTGTAGCTTCAGTGCAACTGTTTGTGAGGCAGCCCCTCCTGGCAGTTTGCTTCAAAAAGAGGCAGCGCCCACACTACTGTGGCTGAACTTTGGAGGGATCAGTCATCTTGTCAGTTCTGTGTCGTGACAGCTGCTGCTGCTGAGACTGATGTTGCTGGTGGTGGGACTGAGTGAAAGTGCTTTGTTGTAGTGGGAAAGCAGCAGAGAGAATAAGCTGAGCCGACTGATTCCCATGAAGTAACCTGGATGTCTAAAACACAAAAATAGAAAAATATTATTTTTCCTATTGCACTGGGAAACATGGGGCTAGGTGCTTTTTACCTTTTTTTTTACCTTTTTTTTTTTTTTTTTTTAACATAAGGGTTCAATCAAAATAAGCTTCAGATTAAGCCAGCAAACAATGGAAGAATTTGTTCATACTAATACATTTAACCAGCGCATCTGAACAGTTAATAAAGCAGCTGTAATTTGGTCTTTGGAATTTCTGCGGTGATAGTAGGAATATATGGCAATTTGTCTTCACCACAAAAGCATAGCAGGGCGTAAAGAATCTATTTGAGTAAGTGTAGGTAGCTGTCCTTGCAGTCAAATGAAAAAATAGTACATGATTTGGCACAGATTACATTTAATTGCCACAGACAGAATGCACAGTCAAAGAAAATGGTGCATTTGCAGACCCAAACATCCCCTTTGAAGGAGACTTATTACTACAGGAAATGGCACTTAGTTTTAACAGTATTCTTCTTAGAATACAAAAAAAATTAAAAAATTACTGAATAAAAATAATGAAGCATGGGTACAAATGCACTAGGACATCTCAATCCTGAAATGTTCTGAAGCAGAGAGAAAGTACATCAACTGCTCCACCTACACAATCAGACTGTAAGATGCCCTAGTGAACAGAAGCAGAAAAGGTACTTTTGTCCTTTTTAAAGAGTATTTGCTTCACTTCTAATTCTAGCACTTCAGTAGTTTGTATTAAAAATACTGGACTTTTGCCTAGACCAAAATTCCAGAGTAGGAACAGACCTTTTGAGATCTTTATACTTCACATATCTGTTTCATCACAAGTCAAAATTGTATAAACTTTTAAATTTAGAAACAGAAATACAGACACTACCAACCTGCTAAACAGCCTCTCCAGTGTTCTAGCCACCACTTCATCTCCTTCACTGACTCCAGATGCTAGGTGACCCATGTTCCAGCAATCAATTGGAATCAACAAATGGCAACAGATTTCCTCATCAATTTCTTCTACCTTCTGTTTCTTTTAGAGATTTCCTATTTCTAAACTCCTTGGGTTTGTCTTCCTTCTGTTTTGATTCAATCTCTCTTCTTTCTCCACAAAAACAAGGTTCTTCCCTACTCTCTGCTTACAAAGTTACTTGCTGCTCAGCCTCCCCTGTAGCCTAGACAGAATTTCATGCCTCACATTATTGGGAAATGTCTTGCTTTGGGCTGTGTGCTACTATCCAACTATGACAGACCAACTATCATCTCTCATACCTTACTTTACATGTTAGTAAAGTTAATGAAAGAAAATGTAAGCTGTTCTAAAGCAAACATCTGGTTTTTCACCCCCCAGCCAATTAAGAGCAGCAATTCAAAGGGAAAAAGATGTAAAAACACAGGACAAGGCATGGAGTACCACTGCAGGAAAGACCACTTCTCCTTTAAGTAATAGGATCTTAGAGAACAGCTACAGAATAAACTTACCTCATGCACTGGGCTTATTTTAAGTGCTTTGTTTTCAGGTAAAGCACCCCTGGATAAACTAGCAATGCTGAAAGTGCCAGGACTTGGGAAAATTTGTAGACAGCTCTACATTCATTACCTGTAGGAACTGCTGGGGGTGCTGGGTCAGCTGTGACTGAGCTGGTTGTTGCACTGTGGTGAGCTGCTGCTGATGGTCCTGCTGACTTTGCTGCTGTTGCTGCTGCTGCTGCTGCTGTTGTGTTATTGACAAAGTCTGTGTCTGCTGCTGTTGGGCAGCAAAAGTGGGATAAGCTGTCACCACCTGTCCCATAAACATAGTACTTGGTACCATTACCGCTCCACATGCTACTGGGGCTGTGACAAGTTTTGTTACAAGTTGCTGACCTTGAGAAAATCTGTTAATAGAAAAAGATATTTTGAGTCCCTTCAGGAAAACAAAATATATGAAGCATCACATACACTTAAGAAAGGCAGATTTCTCAAAGCCATATTTTGCTGTAACAACATAGGTTTTGATAAGCCTGCAAACATGTTACTTTGGGCAGTTTAATTTCAAGGGCTGCATCCATACGGTTGAAACACGAATCACACAATCTCTTTAATGCTAAGTTCCTTTCGTATATGGTACAGCTGCATAAGCATACCATTATAAAAAGTCATCTTAAATATAGGTCTTGATTTACCTGATTTGTCTGTCCTGTGTAAAAGTGGTTACTGCAGCAGCCTGTTGTTGGTTGTTGGTCTGTGGTAAGCTAGAGGGAACCTGCACCACATTTCCTGCTGTTGGCTGAGAAATCACCATAGTGTTGTACAAAGGTGCTGACACTGTGTTCTGTGACTGACTGGCAAGAGAAGACTGTTGATTGTGTCCACTAAGTACATTTTGTTGATTATGCTGAAAAGAAATTTTGAGATAGTAAGTTGAAAATAGCCAGGGGTACTACAGCTGTTCTCCTCACTGTCACTGCCCATACTTCAAACTATCAAGTTTTTTTCTATTCAAATCAATTCTTAATTCAAAGTATACAGGTATTTCTACTGACTGGGGACTTAAAGAGTGAGACAGGACCTCAGACATCTGAATCTCTTATATTAACTTCTTTTCCTGTTCAGGTTATTTTTTTCCCCTGAATTTTTCAGCTACTTGCATACTCTTTATTCAGAATTATAATTTTACTCCTTTCGCATCTCTGTGCCCAACTTGGACTAAACTGTGCACATAATATCAAGAATTTCTTACTTGAAAGTTTGGAACTAGCCTACTGCTGAGATGGTAAAATGCATCACTAGAGTCTGCCTCTTCACAAATCTCAAAAGGAAGTACAGAATGTGGAAAAGGGTACAGAGGAGGGTGGCCACAGAAATCAGATGTATACAGAGTCTCCATACACATAATGGTCAAACACATTAGAAATGTTTATCATGTAGAAACAGCTTCTGTGGGGATACATGCTGTTGAGTGTTATGCCTCTGCTAAATTGTTACGGTTAAGTTAATGGAATAAGTTAAGAGCTGTTTCTTCATTATATTGTTAGTTTTAATGTATAAGTTGAGTGCTGTTAAGCTTTTAGGCCATGTTCCTTTTTATCTTTGCCCTTGCTGTCCTTTGTCACATGCACTGAAACACACACACACACACATTCCCCTAGATAGGTCTCAGCTCACTTCTGTTTTGATTGCATGGATTTTGTTTGGTTTTGTTGCTGCTTGTTTTTTCCTTATTGTGCCTTAACTGCCCTGTAAATAGTAGAGTGAATCTTGCCAACAAACTTTGTCGTGCTGCCACTTAATATTAAATCAGGCTTTTGATTATACCCTTGCCAATGATTTTTTAAGCAATCTCAAACACTCATTCATAACAGGGGGATGGATGTCAGGGAAGCTGTTGTCTTTCAGCTGTGGTTTTGAGCAAATATAGTACCCAGTAAAATCAATAATAGAATTTTACCTGTGTTGCAGTACTCTGCAAAGGCTGCTGCTGTATCATGTGTGGAGTATTTATATGGCCTGTGTTCATCCCACTTTGAGTCTGATTAGTCTGAACAACTTGACCTTGCATGTTTATTGGCGTAAGCTGCTGAACAGTTGAAGAATTTCCAGAAGGAAGCTGCACAGAACCAAAGTTGAGTCCAGAAGCTGACTGCTGCAAGAACATCTTAAAAAATTCCACAAGTTATACGGTCAGTATTCAGACTCAACTTTATCTGGTAAGAATCAGAATCCTGATTTCCACAGTTCTAAGCATTAACATTCACTATTGGTTCTTAAAAGGCACTATTTAGAGACTAACCAGTAATGCAGTCTACAACTATCTAAAGACAAAACATATTTGAGATGACACTTATTTTTGTAGGACCTTCCTCAGTAACACTAAATCAGAAGATCTCTGAATTACTAGATCCAGGCATAGCACCAAGAATGTGATCTTCCCTGACAATCAGGAGATCATAATGACTATAACTGACCTTTTCAACACTGTTGTAATAAACATATTCAGCACAAAAATATTAAGTTCTTCACAAGAAGCTACGCCCAAGCCTACAATAAGGCAGAATGTGCATCACTGAAGTTTTTTTTCTAGTTTTCACATTCCTGAACAACTGTATGGAAAGGAGAGCTGTGAATCTCTCCTTTTGAGACATGGATAAGGCACCCAACTGCTGGCATCTTTACACGAAATATCACACAACACTGAAAATGGCACATGCCAAAAACTCCTACTCTTCCAACAGAATTTAAGCAACATACTCAATACTTCCAGAAGTATTTTTTCTATTCTTTAGTCACAATCCAGACTGAAAATATTAAATTACCTCCTTAAAATGTTTCTTAGTTTGAGGTGATCAGGTTTTTTTTGTCTTTTAACTAGAAAAACCCAATAGGGTAATGCACCCTCTAGACATCCTGTCTTTCTGGCTCACTAACTCCTTCAAGTTTACCATGCAAAGTAGAGCCATTCAGCCTGATAGGACAGTTTAAGAAACAAAGAAGCATGGATTTAACATCTTCAGGGCTAAAAGATCTGCTAAAAACAGATCCTGCAATTTAATATTCTAATGGCTGCAAAACTTTGCAAGAATTAACAACCACTCCATCCTTTTACATTTAATTAGGTTAAGTTATAAGTTAGGCTTGGCCTGCTCAACACTGGGGCATTTTCAGATACATTCCAAAGCAAAACAGCAGCTGGAACAGCAGCTTCAGATACTATGGATTTTAGACATATTAGGCCCAGGTGGCAACTGACAGGGAATATGGAAGATCATGTTGTGCAATTAGGTGTCCAAGACACATTTCAGATGCTGGAATTCTCTAGAGATGAAACCTATAAGTGATAGATGAACTCACCTGGAGTCCTTGACCATGAACAATTTGAAGCTGCTCTTGAATCTTACGCAACTCTTCCTGCTGCCGATGAATATTTGCCTCTATCATGCGTGTTCTTTGTTCTAGCTGGTCCTTTAGGTGCTGCATAGCTCCCAATTGAGCTGAAAACTGAAACACAGGCTGTAGTGCAACGAATAAATTAAAAGCTGAGCAAAAATTACATTTTATTCAACAGAGGTAAGTACAGTCCTCTGTCACTGTCAAGGCAGGATGGGAATGAATAGACTCTGACTCAGAAGGCTGCTGGGAGTAAAACTCCGATTTATTTAAAGTACACTGCTCTTTTATACAGAGCTTTGCAAGGACCAAATCCATTGGTTCTGAAGTGAAAACAATCCACAGCATTGGTGCAGAGTGCTTGACGCACAGTGCTAGAACTTAACTATAAACAATGTGAAGAACAAGAGAGATAAAGAATTATTTACATTCTCTCCAGCTCTTTCCCAGGCCTCTGCCTGGCTAGAAACTCTCAGTTTCTTTCTTTGACTGAATCTGAGTCCCACAGTCCTCTACAGAGGCAAAGAAATCAAGCACTGCTCTTTAAGTTGCTAATAAACCATAATCTGAGGACAAATTCATGAGTATGAAAACATCACAGAATCAACATTTAATTGATGCATGAGAATTGGTGAACTAAATAAACTCCATAGCACAAGAAATTGACTGGTGTCCAAACCACAAGCACATTTATATGTGTGTGTAGCCTTAGTAATTTACATGGTACTATAGATGTTAAAGGTCTCTCATGTTAAAAATTATAATTGTGGCAGTTTAGAAAAAAAGATTCACCCAGAGCTAAAACATACAAATAACTTGGGAATACCTTAAGTCACAAAAAGCTGAAGGCTGAGCCCACAGAGAAACTATTTGCCACTTCTGTTCTTCCTCAGACATCTGCTATAGGCCCCAAGTCAGTATGACCTTTTGATACCTATATCCTGCTCTTACTACGCAGAAGCATTTCACAGATCAAGCAGCCTTGTGTTATAAGCATATGCCTGAAAGCTGCCAGCCGAGTTGATGGATTTTTAAATTCATGCCCTAAAATATTTTAGCTTTAACTGTTTTTATGTCTATCTTACTAATGCACAAGTTTGAAAACTATAGCCACACAAATAACAGGAAGAAAAAAACATAGCAAAAGTGTCAAATTACAGAATTTTCTCATTACAGTAGAATAATTTGGCACCAAAGGACTCAATTTCTAAATTAGAATTTACCATTATATTCAGAATGCAGAAGCAGAGAATTGTTTATGATGAAAAAGACCTTCAAAATCATCAAGGATAGCCACTAACCTAGCACTGCCAAGTCCAACACTAAACCATGTCCCTAAATGCTACATCTACATGGCTTCTAAATACCCTCAGGGATGGTGACTCCACCAATTCCCTGGTCAGCCTGTGCCCACAACTTGAAGCCTGTTCCAATGACTGGCAACCCTTTCTGTAAAGAAATTTTTCCTCATATACCATCTAAACCTTTCCTGGTGCAACTTAAGACCATTTTCTCTCACTCTGTTCCTGTTACCTCAGAGAAGAGACCAACACTCACATGACTACAACCTCCTTTCCTTGGGTCTCCCCTGAGCCTCTTCTCCAGGCTAAATGAACCCAGCTCCCTCAGCCACTCCTTGTCTGATTCATATTCCAGACCCTTTCACCAGCTCCACTGCTCTTCTATGGACTTGCTCCAGCCCCTAAATGTCCTTCTTGCAGAGAGGGTCTTAAAACTGAACACTTGAGGTGCATCATCACCAGTGCTGAGCACAGGGGACAATCATTGTCCTGGTCCTGCTGGCCACACTATTGCTGATACAGGCCAGGGTGCCACTGGCCTTCTTGGCCACCTGGGCAGTCACTGGTTCATGTTCAGCCCCTGTCACCATTAACCCCAGGCCCTTTACTGCTGGGCAACTTTCCAGCCACTCTTACCTCAGCCTGTAATGCTTCATGGGGTTGTTGTGACCCAAGGTTGGGACCTGACACTTGGACTTGTTGAACCTCGGCCTGTCAATCCAGCCTGTCCAGATCCCTCTGCAGAGCCTTCCTGCCCTCCAGCAGATCAACACTCTCACCCATCTGGGTGTCATCTGCAAACTCACTGATGGTGACCTCAATCCCTTTGTCCATATTATCAATAAATTTATTAAACTGGACTGGCCCTAGTACTGAGCCCTCTGGAATCCCAAATATTAGCTGTCAGGTGGATGTAACTCCATTCACCACCACTCTCCGGCCTGGCCATCCAAGCTGTTTTTCGCTCAGTGAACAGTGCATACACCCAAGCCAAGGGAGCACATTACTCCAGGAGAATGCTGTTCTCTAGGAAAATAAGTCTGTTTAAAAAATAATAAACAATAAATCTAGTTATCCATACCTGAGTCATTCCAGACTGGAGCTGTAAAGTTGCAGGCTGAGATATTGCTGGCTGTGTTACTGGTTGTCCAAGAGACTGTGAGCTTAAAGACTAGGATTAAAAAAAAATGTTCCATAATCATAAAAGAATCAACTTCATACTTGACATGAAGTATTTCTTTAAAGAGTCAAATTCAAAACAGCATCATATGAACATATACTAGAAACTAGTAAATTGTTTCCCAAAATATCTAACCTTAATTATTAGAGAATTAAGAAAACACAAGCAATTGATTATCTACATAATATAAACATAATTTTTCCACTGTTAAAAATATATACAAGCAATAGGTATAAAACAGAAATTACAACTACAAGTATTTCAGAAGTCTTAATTTCAATAAGTTTGGAAGCTAACACCTTTGATTTGTTCTTACACTAACGATTTTTAGAAATACATATTTTAATAAGCATTCTGTTTATGAAGTGAATGCATCAGTTCAACGTGAAAATGAGCACCAAGCACATGAGGTATGACAATTTCTTATACTACCAAGATTTCAGAAAGGGTATGGAAGATTCACTAATATTCTCAGTCATAAATTTGCGGTTCTCTATAGAGACACAAACAGCATTACACTGGCAATTTTACATACATACATGCATACATACATATGTATACATGTGTGTGTGTGTGTGTTTGTAGATTAAAAATCCAGAATCACAGAAAGAAGTTCTGTGTGAGTGAAAGCAGAGATCCATTCATATTCTTTCAAATCCTAATGAAAAAACCTAAATACATATATGCTTAATTATTGTATTCCTATAAAATCTAGTATATCTAAGTTGCATACTGATGACGCAATTCTAAGAGATGTATTCTAAGAGAAATTAAAGTTTACACTATGTTTTTAGAAGAAATAAAACAAAGCTTATATGGATTTAATAATAGTTTTTAAAGGTGAACGCCACTGTTTAAGTACTATATTCTTCTCTGAAGTTACCTGACTGCTCAGAGATGATCTTCTTTGTGCAGTCTTTTCATGACCAGATAAGCCTTGCCTTGGAGGAGTGCTAGTGTCCACTGTCATTTTAGTTGGTGTTGCTGACAATGTTGAGAGTTAGAACAGAAAGAAACAATTCTGTAATGCAATAATCTAATTACAGGAAGCTTTTAATTAATAAGAAAATCTGTAAAGGCTTGGACTTTTTTTTCCCCTGACTACCCACGAGTAGTGCAATCTGATAGAAATATTATACTCATATCTCATATTGTATTCTAGAAGTAAAGGTCTTTTTCAGAGTAGTCTGCAGATCTCTGAACCATCATAAAATTATTATTAACTGCCAGTTATGTATTTAATAGAATTAAGTAGAGAAAGGCCTCATTAGGAAAGCAATTCTGTTTTCAGTAGTTGGTACTTACATGAATGATCCGATACTGCAGTATGTGAAGATTTTCTTGAACTCCTGGAGGAAGCAGAAGGTGTGGGGCTGGTATCAAACCTTTCCAGTGCTTCTTTGAGACTCACTGTGTTTATGTGATTGTCAGACCCAGAATCCTGACTCTGCAGAGACAGACATGAACCACAATTATTTATCTAATCCAGCACACAATGCATATTTCTGTTAGAAAATATCTCAGACCTTTTTGTTTCTAATCAACTCCCTTACACAGGTGACCATGCAGAAGTAGTGGCCTGTTTGATGGCTGTAAGCTCTGTTTCCATTTGAGGCTTTTATCCTTGGAAACCACAGCTATATAAGCCTAAGACCAAAATGCACACAGATTTAGGCTACAAACTGACTACTGAGCTGAGCTCCTTCTGTAGCCACTCAATTCACTCTGAACAACACTGTAATGAGTCAACTGCTTATTCTTTTGAGAAAGGATGAGTTCATTCCATTAGAAGTACTGACAAATGAAACTTGTGAAACTGCCAAAGGAAAACATTTCTGAACTCACACTATATATAACATGCCAGATCATCTCTACAAGCTGATAAGACTCATTGAGCTTACAAAGACATTAATTCAAAATTAATTTTGTATACTTTGAAGAAGTTAGACAGAGTCACACAATTAAACAGCTTCTACTTTCCTATTGTGAATTTCTTGTCAATGTGTTCACCTTGGTTTTTCAGATTATGGGTACTTCCAGTCAGAAAGACCATTTATTTAGGAATCTAATGCTGCAGAAATCAGATCTTAACAAAAACTTACAGGTGTTGTAACTATTTTAACTACATGAACATTAATCACTGAGAAGGGTGTTATAGGTAGAGTACAGTTAAACACTCTTTCTAAACTTCTTTGATCATTTTAAATAGTCACATTATTTAGAGATCAAACAATTACTTCATTTGGGGACAAATGGGATAAAACCCTTTTTGCTATTGTATATTTGCTTGCATATTATTTTTAGTATGTGAAAATGTAAAATACAATTATGTAAAATACTCACTTTATCTGCTGTTATCTCTGGGAGAGATTCCTCAATACCAAGTTCTCGTCGTCTTTCTGCTCTAACTTCTGCATAACTAGAAGAACAAACCAAGAATTACTACTACATTGTGGAATGATTTAGAAAATACAACTCAAAGACCAAACTCCTCAAACCAATCTTGCTTATAAAGTATCTCAAGAAGTTTTCCAGTGGCTCTTCACACTGCTATAATTTCTCTACCTCCAAAATCCCATCCACATAGCTCCCATAATTTAGGACTGGGAGGATAGTTTAAAAAGCAACCTACCTCACAACAGTGTGCGTACAGACAATAAACTCTGGCCTGGAATTCCACTGGTGATACGTGATATAGTAATGAGTTTGCAGCCAAATCCACTGTTGTCCCTTTGTAAGGAATCTGTAGTAACATGACTTCCCTTTCCCATACTGCATTACTATAAAGATGAAGAATAAAGTTTACTGTCTTGCCAGATTGTAAATACACCAATTACATAAAAAGAGTATTATTTCCCAAGTTCCTATAGCCCAAACCCATGTCTAAATCCAGAATTAAGACAATGACCAATAACAGGTTTGAAAATTTTTCACCAGCTTTTGCACTTATCAACATTATAAAGCCTTTTAAATGCCATTGGAAGAACTGGAAAAGTATTAGTCATAGAGCTGCGCATTTCAATTTACCACAATGAAACCCCAGAAGTGCAAGACAAAGTTAAATCTGTTTTGTAGTTCTGTGTCAAAAGGAAAAAAATATGGAACAGCAATATAATAATGTCAAACAAATGGGAGTAAAGACACCACTCAAAATATCACATTTTACCAGAACAGTTGTTCAATTTAACAAATTTGCTCATTTTAATGACTTAGTTATACTCACAATGCTCATGACATTTTGCCAGATTATCCAGATCATCCACATGATAATAATCATAGCCTGATGTTCCCAAAACTTCAAATGGAAGATAACCTATTATCGGAGGTGCCCTAATTAATAAATAAATCAATGTTATTTTCACACTCATGAAGGAATCTCAAACAAATCAGAATTAATTACATAAGCTTTCTTGTTTACAGCATGTGCTCCAAAGAAAATTAAAAAATTAAACCCAACACAAGCTATAGTAGTCAATGCAGATTAGTGAACTCCAAATACTACAGCCACCACTGTGATTCAGATGCTATTGCTACTACACAGAAGGAACTGCACCTGTGATCCAAGAATAAGAACTTCCATTCTAAGCTGTGTCTAGATGTGAACTCTTCATTGGGTTCTTCAACAGTGCACATTTCCTAAAAAGGAAAAAAATAAGAATCCCTTAAAATTGCTCTAATCTAGTACCTAAGCTCTTTCAAAATTCAGACATACCTCAAGTTAGTAGATAATTCCACAATAGTTATAATGTTATTTTTAGACAGCTTCATTGGTTTTGCTTGTTTAGATGCACAGTACTGAGGTAGAATCTAATCTGAATCTAATCTCAACTGTGCCAAACTGATGCTTGGTTGATTTAAATGGACTAACCATGTCATAAGACTAAACTCAAACACAGTACTACAAACAGAAATCCATAGTTCCTGCAGTTATACTTCTAAATTGTAACACGCAAAAGAAGAGATTAAATACTCCCACCAGTCTGATTATGGTCTGTGTTTATAATGGATAAAACCCAACTTTAGTAAGATGATCACATTACTCTGACTTTAGGAATATGATTCTTCCCTTTAGTGAACCAAAAGTATTCTAAATCCCTTTGAGTGAACAGACATGTACTACAAATATTCTTATGTTTAGAACTCATGAAAAGTAAGAGAATGGCTGTACTTTCATTACAACAAAATCTAAAGGTATTCTGCACATAATTCTGAATGTATTCCACTCAAATGTATTCAGAACATTATTCAATCAACTTCTACTGTCCCTTTCAAGAAAGGGAAGGATGTCCCACTGAGTATTGTGTCTCATGCAGAGACAGTCTCAACACCAAGCACCCCAAGCCAGCCAATCCTTGCGCAAACTTCTCTAGTACTGCCTTACAAGAAGGAAGATAGATGATAGAATACATGGATACAAATACATCCCTCAGAAAATTACATTAAAATTACGAGATAAGTAAATAATTCTTTTGTTGATACCTGCACACATTTGTCATTTGTAGGAGCTTGCAATGGTGTTCCCAGTGCCAGGAACACAGTGGAATCTATTGATGATCAGGTACAAGAGTTTCCTAATCCTAAAGACTGCAATGTGGAAGCTGCTGCTACACTGGCAGAATACAACCAGTGTGGACAGGCAAGCACACAGGTGCCCTGCAAACATCTGTAACTAAAGCAGTCCTGCAGAAAAATACAGTAGAAGACCAACAGAGGGACCACTTTACATTCTTTCAGGTTATAATCCAATGAGTTTAATTGCATACTTTACAGTTTTTCAAATAGATCCAAGTTTTCTTTTTATAAAAGGAAAAAGTGACCATACCTAGGCAATGTTTTTTCCTCACAATCATCACTGTAAGATCTGAAGACAATGACTTAGAAAATGATGGAATGATGGATGAATTAGATGAAGGCAATGAACTAAACAACTCTGGGCATAAATTTACGACTGTTGATGTGAGCTCCAGTCAACAAGACTTAAGCTTCAAACCTGAAACTACCCCTAGAACCCAAAGATCATCTACTTTTCTAAAATTACAGCATTTAATAAAGCATCATTCAAAGTAAGAAAAATGACAGAGCAAGAGTATATCCTTGTGATATACTTTTGATTTGTTGCTTCTTCTGATCTAAATATTTTGGCACAAGTCAAAACGAAAAGTAAAAATCACTGAAGTGCAGGCAGTAAAACCAGAGTAAAAACATAATGGTTAGAGAGGAAATGGCAGCAGGTTAGTATCCAATTACTCAATGCATTTATATTAGTGATTTGCAGATATTCCACTGTAAAATACCCCTGGGCAGAAGCCAGCTTGTTCAACAAGGCGTCTTGTTGAAGTTGTCAACAAGGCATCTAGAAAAGAAAGGACTTTCATTTGTAACAAAAAGTATTCTGGTAAAATCCTTTTGGCTGGATTAATCCTGCCTTCTTGATAGGATAAAATCATCAACTAGCCAAAATGCAAGACAAATGTTTTAAAGAATGTGTACAACCAAATGCCTTCACTAGGAAGCAAAATTTGTGACATGTTTTGTTGCAGAAGTGGTAGAGTCATAAGCATAAAATAAAAACGTGAACTTTAAAGGTGCCAACAAGCATTGCATATCCTGAGAAATTACATTTGAGAAAAAATAATATTAAAAAAAATCATATACCAAAAACCATATACCAACTGAAAGAAAGAGTGTAAGTGATAGATGAGCAGGAATGTGCTACCTTAAATAAGGCAAGTATTGAAACACACACCTCCTTACTGGCTGCATCACACATTTGTTAGTGAAGTTACTGGCATTGTAAAATTCCTGACATACACCCATTTGTTAAAGTCTAGTCAATGCTAGCCCCAGTAATAACACAAGGTATCAAGTCTTTAATGTAAGCCCCCTTTAAAAGATTTCCCAAATAAACAGCATTAGTTGAAAGTCTCAGGAGGATCTGAAACATTCTGTAACATGGAAACTTCCTTGGGCCCTAAGGGCTCAGAGGTTCAAGGACAGGAATTAAACTTTGGCCAGAGTATAATCTGTAAGGCTTTAGCCCACAGGAGACTGAGACACTTGAAGATCATAAATAGATGTTCCTCAGCTTCCAGAAGTAGGAAATATAGAAGTTTTACTATGAACAGTCACACTTTAAAAGACAAGAGCAATTGTAAATGTTAGGTTAGTCTTTTTTTCCACAATTATTTCATGAAGCAAAAACCCCACATATATCTACCAACTGCAGCCATAACAGGAAGAATAACTTTTAGACCTGCATGGGAAGAAGTGTCACATGAAAGATTTCCATAGCCTCAGAAAGAATAAACTTTCTCTGGCATACAGTCTGGAGAGACAAAATTCCTATTCAGCCTGACAGAACTGAAGTTTATATGATTTCTCCAAAGGCTCCCTACAATGCTTTTGAAGTGCAAAGTATATAAACTGTGCCTTTTGAAGCTACCACCAACAGTCTTCAGCTTAAGACATCAGTGCTTTAAACTTAAGAGGCAGAATGTTTAAATGTTCAGAGTTCTTGTACTACAGACAGCAGTTTAACATCGGGCCACATACATTTCATGGCATTACTTTACAGCTGAATTGCAGAAACAAACGTTACATAGCAGACTGTCCTGAACCTTGATTCATATATTTGCATGAAACATAGAATCAGAATCACAATCACAGACTATACTGCACTTATCCTGAGTATTTATTTTGACAGGTTTTGGAGAGAAACACACTTACTGAACTACAAGTATTACATGCATTCAATTCTAAACATGGAAAGGCACCTTCCCATTGTACATTAGCAGCTAAGCAAAATGTTATGTTTAAATCACTGAGTTTCTGAATAACTACATTGAAACAAAAGATTTCTATTACCTCAAACCCAACTCTTCATCACTGACAAGTAATGTAAGGGCTTTCATTAAGCCCTCCAAGATTTACTTGTGTCAAACTGCAGAAAGACCACCAGCAACAAAAAATTCACATCCAAGTTTCAACAAAAATCAATCATTTCTCCAGTGAAAGTGTAATCTCAGCATAATCTTTTGTATTGTTAAAGTTCATCTTGCTAAATTATATTCCTGTGGACTTCTTAGAAATTTATTTCTTGCACTTTTCTCTTTTATGTTACTATTTAAAATTACTGTCCACCACAACTTTGATACTTTGCATAAAACTTCGTTTATTTGAAGTAAGAAACAGACACTTTCCATTTCATATAATAGAATTCCTTACGGTTTTCATTAGTATTTTAAATGTGTGCATTCTCACTGAAGTTTTTCCATTCAGAGTCCATTTAAGAATGATATAAAAGTGATTTCATTTGTACATACCTTGATAAATTGAGGTGTAGCTAATCTAACTGTGGCTACAAAGCAAACTTTCTCTTCATATGAAGGCCGGTGTGATCTCTGAATAGTTCCTTCAAAACCATTGTGCGCTGAGTTGGGAACTGAGGGCAGAGAGAGGAGATGACAACACACATGACAATACAAGTATGGAGGAAAATGGCAGCAATATCAGAAGATAAGTGGCCCAATACTTATCTGTGGTTTGCTTGTAACTTAACAGGCATTAAAAAAAGTGTTCTATATCTACACTTATACAGGAGTAGTACCACAGTAGCAGAAGTAGTTACATAGTGGTAATGGGAACACAACCATCAAGTAACTTTCTCAAAGAACTAAAACTACTGTTAATATTATATTATTACTGATAAAGCATTTTTAAGGAACTAGTAACAGTTCTAATCCTTGCTAACTGGTAAAAATGACCAGAGTACACTTTCTTCAAAAATATTTTCATATTTTATCTTTTGTATCAGGTTTGGCTAATTTTTTCTTTTGAACTCTGCAGTAAGTATTTATTTTCTAGACTTTCCATCACATTTAAGCAACACATGCTGACGACATAGCAAGTAAAGGCACAATTATGGAAGTGAAAGAATCAGGATACTCAGCTGAGAAGAAATTCCACTTATTGAATCATAGAGATGAAATCAAAAGGAGACAAAGGATGGACTAGACCTCGAAACAGATAAACCTTATTTCCAGCAGTTACCAATTTAGTTTATATTTATTGAGGTCTAGAGATGGTGATTTCAAAACACTGTGAGGCTTTTGGAAGCCCAACTGGTTTCAAAATTCGGCTCTAGATTAGAAGTCCTACTGAAGTTTCTTCATGTAGTTTCATCTTGCAGCTCCTTGCTCTTTCCATCAGAAAGAAAAGAAGCAGTTTCTTTCATTTCTATCTTAGCTTTTGTCCTTTGTTCTTCAGAGTTTATTTTGTCTTGTGCAAAGTGTGCAATGGGATTATTTCATGTGATTTAGACTGTATTTTAGAAAGGCTTTTGCATATTCTCAGCTTGGTGGCTGGTCATGGTGATTTAGTCTTGTTCAGTTTACATTCCACATTAACTCCTTTTCCTAAAGGACTGCTATGTAGCTGGCTGCAACCATTCCTGCTCATAGAGTTTGATATTCCTAAATGTAGTAACTTGTATTTTTTCTCAATTTTTCTGGGTTTTTAGAACAAAGTAATTTCTTTTCTAATTTTCAGGATGAATTATTCTCTTGTTTTTAGTGGATTATTTCATAACTGCAAACTATGTTCCATTGTTCATAACATTAATGAAAATAGTGATCAAATCCAGAAGTTGTCAATTAAAATTGCACTTTGATGGTGAACACTGATAACTTTTCCAATCAGTTTCTGCAGCTACCCTCCAGGAATTTCAATTAACATGTGCTTCCTTTACACATTTGTGAGAACAGAATATGATAACAAAAACATATTTTAAAAGTCCATCATTCATTTGTGCTTTATGCTCTTATCCGCAGAGTGTGTTACTTTTTAGTAGATGAAGCTGAACTGATTTGATGCTACTTCTACTTAAAAAATCCACAGCGGCTGCCATTCAATTCCCTGCTACCTTCCTGAAACTCATACACAGTTTAATTATTTGTTGCAGAGTATTTCCAAATATTGAATTGCAACCAATAGGTCTGCAGTTTCCCAACTCCTCATTCCAAGACTAACATGATATTTGGCCTTTTCAGGACTGTTTCTTGTCTCTACTATAATATTACATAACTGCATTTGCATTAAGACTCAACCTCTTCCCATTATGTCAGAGAAACAGTGGTACCAGATAAAAAACCCCACAGATTTATTTACAACATACTGGTTTTCATAATACTTTTGGGTGAGCTTTCTCAGAAGCTATCACTGATCACACTGCAGAACCCACTTGGACAAATAAACAGGCTTCTCAAGAAAACAGCACAGCCTGGCCAAAGAGATTAGAGATGCAGTACAGAGAAAGAATATTATACATAGCTAATAAAAATAATTTCAATGGACGGGAGTAGGAACACAATGCAGAAAACCATGTGGCTCACCCACTCATCTGAGTGGTAATTCCTGCCAAGTGAATGCACAGAACTGAAATGGGGAGATAACCTACATTTTCCAGTTGCCTCTGTAATGAGAACTGCAGGTACTCAGTACCACTAATCTTCAAGTTAGTCACCTGCTTAAATATGGCTTATGCTGAACTGAATTCAGACTCTTTACATTAAAGCATTTGCTTAAATTTCTCTCACATTCCTTTAAACAATGTTTTACAAAATACCCATTTTCTTTAATTTAAAGTATTAAGCACAATTACTACATTTTGCATTCAAATACACAGACCTGTAATACATGATAGGCAGTTTTTCTTCTTTTCCATTACACCAATATAGAAGTGATAAAATTGTTTCAAGATCTTCTTTTGAAAGCCCGATTTTAGTTCACCTACATTTTGCACCACGGCCCCAAGCCAGTTTAGCTGTGGAGCTGCCTACATATTTGATTCCAACACTGCTGAAATTACTTACCATGATTCAAACACTTGAAATTTCCTATAAATTTTACATATTCGTATGTGGGCTGCTCTTTTGGATCTATTGTTCCTCGCAGCATATGGCAACAGAATTCTAGCTGATTTTTTGCTAGAAAAAGAAATAAACAAAGTAATAGGCTATATGCTTGACTGATGAAGCACACATGAAACATGAAATGAAAAGCAGCAATAATTAAGCTGAATACAATTGAGGTACTGTAAGTGTAGTGATTACATCTGGCTACAGTGATGCCTTGGAGTGGCTACCTAGAATGGAGGCTAGACAAGATTAAGAGAATAAAGTATTTACTGAAGGCCTTCAAACAGGTACACCCAATTTCACTTTTCTTTACAATTTTCGGGGCCTGACACCGTGGTGTCCTTGAATCTTAGGCCCAGAGGGATTGTTTTGTCTGACCAACAGTTAACTAACACTTTATATGGAGTTTAGAGTTACGCACTAGTACAGTACAGGATTTGAAAAGTATAAAGGGTAAAATCAAAAGGCATCAATAGTGTCTGCTTTTAACCAGCATGACAGTAACTAACCTAAAGAACTCCTTTAGATTTTGTGCAGAAAGGGCTTGAATATTAGTGACGTGAAAACCTCTGATAACTAGAGCTGTATTAAAGAAAATGCCCTGAACTTAAGTTCACTGAAGCACATGATCCCAAACTCCATTAGGCTGCTATGCATTTATACTTGTCAACTGCTAAAACTGTCTAAATAGAAGCTCTATAAACAAAATGAACATTTCTGACACACAGAAAATTTGTAGACTGAAAGGCTACCTAATGTTGAAAATTCTACTCAAGAGCAAGGGTGACACAAAGTAACACTTCTGTTCTTCAGGGCTGAAGTATACTTCCTAAATAACAGTAGAAGAACTTGTTTAATTCCAAGTAGAGAGTTTTAACACAAGTACTGTACTGGTTTTATCTGGAATAAGGTTAACTTTCTCCATAGCAGCTCACACAGTGCTCTGTTTTGGATTTTGACTAGAACAGTGCTGTTAGGACAGGAATGTGTCTGTTACTGCTCAGCAAGCAGCACTTCCACAGTGCAAAGGCCTTCTCTTTATCTCACTCTGCCCTGCTGGTGGGGAGGCTGGGGGTGCACCAGCATCTGGGAAGGACACAGCAGGGAGAGCTGAACTAAGGGATATTCCATACTGTATGGCACTGTGCTCAGCAATAAAAGCTAGGTAAAGGAAGAAGGGGGAGACATCTGGGTTTATGCCATTTGTCTTCCCAAGTAATTATCATACATGACATAGCCCTGCTTTCCTAGAGACAGATGAACAACTGCCTACCGACCAGACGGAGCAAACAAATTCCTTATTTTGCTTTGCTTGTGCAGACAGCTTTTGACTTCACCTGCCTTTATCACAACCCACAAGTTTGCTCACTTTTAATCTTCTGATTCTTTGCTCATCCAACTGAGAGGAGTGAGTGAGTGAGTGGCTGTATGGGGTTGAGCTGCCTACAGGGGTTAGCCCAAAATAACTACTTACATTTTAAGTATTCCGGTGTCAAGGAATCACTTTCCAGCAGATGAGAAGACAATATTTTATAAATTTCTGAATGTTCCCCCTCTGGGATAAAATTAAATACACTCTGATCCACAAGATCAGACTGAAAGAAAAAGATTTAGTAAGCATTAATTAAAGTTGTACAATGTCACAAAGCCTACTATTTTAATGCAAAACAATTTCATGGTTCACTACATACTCAACAAAGCCACCTGCTGGAATACATATTAATACTTTCCAAGAAAAAAACTCACTTTGATATGCCTGCCCCATGGGAAGTGGTAAATTAATTCCTTGCTTTGATTCGTTTGCATACATGGCTTTTGCTTTGCCTATTAAATTGTCTTTATTTCAACCCATGATTTTTCTCACTTTTACCCTTCCAGTTGCCTCCCCCGTCCCACTGAGGGGTGATGAGTGAGTGAGCTGCTGGGTGAGGATGAATTGCAGTTACTGTATTTTATAATCAGTTCCACAGCTATGTACACAAAATTGTGAAAAACAGAGATGGATGCGGCAAAACTGAATAACTACTACATGCATAAATGCATTTGGTAAAGTATTCAGAAAAGAGGAATCATAAAATATATGTTTAGAATTCATAAATCACACCTAAAAGCCAGAAACAAATGTGCCTATGAGAACCTGGCAAATTCTACTAAAAGAAAAAATAAAAATCACAATTACCTGCATATTTTTAAAATTCTCAGACTGTTATCATGCATACCTTAAAATAATTCTGTCTCTTACTACAGCAAGACAACTTGCCTTTAAAGAGAATGGGTCCTTCTCTTCTAGAAAAGCACTCAATTTAACTCATCAATTGCTTACGCTAATGAATTTGCCTCACTTCAGAATAACACTATTCAAAGGTAACGTTAACAACTAGAATGTTGCACCTACCAGTGAGCTATGTCACCCAGATTAAAGATAAGTGTATATGATAAACCCAAAAGTATATACTGAACTTAAAAAGCAGAACCAGCAGCAATGTATTTATCAGTGTGCTTTGCTAAGAAAGAAGTAAAAAAAGCAGTTAAAAAAAAAATCGATTATTTAAATCTTTTGTCATAATCTTCTGACTCATGTAGAAGCTGTGTTCTCCCAAGGGTCTCTCTCCTGAAATCAACTGTGTTACTTCAGTTACACTGAAACTGATGCTAGGCACTTCATAATCCTTTCTAATAAAGTGCTGACTGCATTCGGCATTTCCAAAGGAAATGTTTAATATAGAAGACAGACCAGGAGGAAGCAGTTATGCTGAAGAAAAAACAGAAACATTAAAACAAAGCATACATCTGTTCTACAATGCCAATAAGGTCAACAATTAATTAGTACTTATATCAGAACACCAATCAACCACAGACAAACTGATATGTTACTGAAAGCAATTTATTACTTACTGGCAAATGTTCAAGTAAGGGAGTTATACTTTCAGACACATATATTATATTTCCATCTGTCATAATTGCTAAAAAAAAACCATCAAGAGCCTGAAATTAAACATAATGGGCAGTTAAATAAAAAAGAAACCGCATACCAAAAATTTTAAGCCATATACAATACAGAAAATAATACAGACCAATTTTACTTTAGTTTATTACAGAAATGGCAATGTCTTTCCCTACTAAAAATCCTTAATCTTATTTTTACACTAAAAGCATTACCATTTCCATACTGTTCTGTTGTTAAATAATCTGTGGTTTCAGAAGCAAGTACATATATAGACAGCCACTGTTTTCCCCAACTCCCACTCTGCCTGCCTGTTATTTTTAATTCCATCATCATTTCAGACATCAGAAAGCTCATAAAAATGAGCTAGAAACAAAAGCAAAAATATGTGGGAAAACCATGATAAGAACAACTAAAATAGTCAGCAAAACCAATGAATTTTAGTATTTCAAAAATCTCAGTATTCCCAATCTCAAAGAAAGAAGCTTGTAGTGAGATTTTATTGAGACTTGAAACATGTGAGATACCATTCTGGCTGCCTTATCTTCTACAGAACTCAAATTTCTTTCCTCTGAATACAACACAACGTTTCAGTTGAAAACTACCAACAAAAACATGACAGAATGGTATTTTGAAACAGGAAATTTTAAAGCTCTTAGAAAAAAACCTCTCTTATCAGAGGATTTTTTTTTTTAATTTTTTTTTCAATACCAAAACCCAGAACGTTTTTTGTATCTGTGCATCAAAGCAAAGTTTTAACTATGGAATGAAAATTAAGTGTTTGTTAATTTGTAGTATTTTTCATTTAACTATTATTATTAAAAATTGTTTCACTAACAAGACAAAATTGACTTATGATCATTTATAATGAAAAAATAGCTTATACTTAAAGCTTCTTTCTGTAGTTTTGCAACTATTCATGTAATCTTCAGCAAAGTAATGCTCTCACACCAGTTTGGGAAAGTATGGCAAGTAAAGAAATCAAACACTTATTGCTCACAAATTACATGGATATGTTATATCTTTTTAGTAATTAGGATTTTAACTTATGTATATCAATTCTCTCTCTAGTACCTTCCTTATGTTGATAATTTAAAATATCCACTAGGACAGTAAACACATTCATCTACAGACCTGCTCTGTTACTATGTTTATTTAACTGAAAATGTAGTTCAGAGTAAATTTGCTCTTCTGAAAAAAAATTCTGAAACTCTGACTAGATAGGAATTTTGATGGTTTATCTTCATGAAAACATACAGTTACAACCCAAATATGAGAATAAAAAGGTATGTCATCAAACTGAAAAATTTCTTAATGGAATTACTCCTAGTGAGGAATTATTCTACTCACAGAAAAACAGAAATAATATACCTCTAACATTAACTGTGTGAACTCTTCATTACTAAGGAATGTCGGTTTCCAGTCCTGTCGAATTTCACTGGCATCTGATTGTGCAGTAATTTCTACAATCAAACACATACCCAGTATAAGGATTAATACTTCCAAAAGCCATTTTTTTCTCAAACTACATATACACAGTTAAGAAACAGCAGAAAGTTCTGCAGCCTCCTCTGTTGTTTATTCATTACATACAGATATTGCTCCCTAAAACGAAAATAAATGTCTTCTCCCATGGCATTATTAAATTTATTTTCTCTTTCCTTCAACCAGTTTGTGCTACAGTCTTGCCAGGCTCCAAGTAATACTGAAGTAATGGACTTTGATAATGAAAAAATATACTACTTTTTCCTCTGAGATTATAATCAAATGTTATATTAAGAGTGTTGTTTACAAAGGTTTAGAAAGCCAAAATTCCTGATCTGTTTATGTAATTTAAATGGCTAATGCTCAAGTATCTTAGCAAATCCTTGTCATTCTAGCCCTTGCACAAAAATTGTCATTGTCTTTTCTCTACTTCCTGCTCTTTTCTGGTTACACTTTAAAAAGAGTAGTTTTTCAAAGATTGTTAAGTGCTTATTACAGACTCTACTCTAGAATTCCTGCCTGTTACAAACATACAGATAAATTTGGACATAGATGAATCGTAAGCAGAGATTCCTGAAGGAGTTGAGAAGTACGTAGATTAACTTCCATATACAGGTGAGAGAATCAACAGCTGCTAAGCATAGCCTGACCCTGGGTTCTGAAAGTGATGCCTCCTTATCAACTGATAACTGAAACAACAAAAAGCAAGACCTCACAGCACTACAGTTTTGATGAATAACAAGAACATCACAGAAGTGCTGGACAAGTAATGAAGTATTTAGACAAATCAAAAGAACCAAACCAATTCTTTAAGTTTTTTTATTTTTAAAAGACAAATCTGTACAAAGATCATAAGCTAGAGTTTTAGTTCAGATGGTTTAAAGAGCCAGAAAACCTGGAATTGAGTTAAAATATGCAAAGGGCTGGAGCAGTTTGTAATTTTGTTTACCACACTGAAGGGGGAAAACGTTACAAAAGAGCTTTAGACTTAACTAAAAGAACAGCAAACAACAGCAACGTCATGCAAGAAACTGGCAAAAGTGGAAAGCTGCAAGAAGAGGTGAAAAAAACAACAAATAAGACTTTCCAATTATCAGAGCTCACAAAACATGTAAATTAATCAGGCACTTCCAATCTGTTTTGAAATGCAGTATTTACTAAAGCAGAAAGAGTGGGCTGCAGGATAAAGAAAACCTAAGTATAACCTCAAATGTAGCTTTCCAGTCAGCACAAAGATACTGAACACTGAAGGGCAAGTCAAAGCACACAGAAATGAAAAGCTCTGCCACCAAAGTGGAGGCAGAATTCCAGGAACTTAGTGCATTCATTCCTCAGAACACAGATAATCTTCACTTTAAACTGGAAAAGTCTGATTCATTGGCTCATTCTGGCCCTTATAACCATCCTACTTCAGAATTAAAAAGACTGTCTTTTGCACTAGAATGGATTTATGCTAAATAAAAGCTGAAGTTCATGCCTTTAAGAAACCATTCTGAAACACCAGAAGTATAGGTGCTGTTTTACATTTTCCATCAGTAGGGCAAGTATGATACAGGCAAACAGAGCCAAAGCAATAGAAAGAACCTGTTTCACTTAGTACCTTCAGAGAAATGCCTAGAAATTCAGAAGGTTGCACTCACAGAAAAATGACAGTAAGGTTACATTCCTGAGCTAGATAACAGAAAGAGCATAACCAAACTTGCACATTAAACTTCAGTCTTCAAGGTCTGTATCTGAAGTAACTCTACACCAGCACTGAGAATTCTCAAAAGAAACTACTAGCCAAGCCAAGATCAGTACCATTTCTCTGTGGGTTGTAGGAGTATCAGTCTACTACCTGCAATTATCCTACCAGCAGCTAAATTCCTCAGTATTTAATAATTTTAAAATAATTTATTGTTTCCAAATTCAAAGAAAGATGACAGGCAGTATCAGTCAAAGAGAAGTTCCCAGTGATACAATTTTAGTGCGTTTACCCTCCTGTATTTTTCCAGTGAGAAACAGAATCCACACTGGCCAACAACCAATTCAGATAGTACCTGGCTTGGATAATGTGGAGATAGTCCAGAAAGAAACAGAAGCAATGCAGTTAAATCCTGGTGACTGAACACAGTAGGATTTCAACCAAATAGCAGTTACTTAGTTCTGAACAATCCATTTATTGGTAGGTCATTTAGATTTATTGTAATATATCCAAGCACTTCAGAAGATAAAATAGTCTTCTGAACTTTGCCAACATTTTGTCCAAAAACATTTTAATGTAAAACACTGCACAGCAATGCTAGTAAGGACTGGCAGCTAGAGCTTTAGGGAACTTAATATGATATGTGCAATCACACAGAGATGCATTCTGTCACACCAAGTGAAGGACAGAAGTGCCATGCCTTAAAAGGCAACCATCTCCAGAGCTGCTTGTGCCCCTTTATTAAAAAATCAAATCTCAGACAGCACTTTAAAGAAAAAAATAATATGGTGCTGCTGGCTGGCTGACACACATTTGTTCAGCATTCTATGTTTTGTTTCAGGAATCACCAAGATAAAATAATTTTGAAACTGAACCGATTTTCACAAAGGCCTTAGAACCTAAAGAACTGAATTGTACAGAAGAGGGGCCTTCATACTGCTTCTCTTTTTGTTATGAGACACATGTATCTCAGAAAATCTAAACAGAATAATCAATATTTAAATAGAAGGAAAAGCCCCAAACCTATGAATTCTCATATGAATTATACCCCCCTCCTTTTTCATTTCAGTTATGTTTACAATTTAAATAGCAATATTCAATACACATTTGGTGTTAATGGTAACATAACACTAATGGAAGAGACGTGCTAGGGCATGAAAAAACATTTTTCATACCTTAAATTGATTGACACACATACTGTTGATAATTTCACAACTATTCATTCACTTAATAGTTTCATTTATTTTATAACCTTATAGTTACTTCTTTTGATCCTACTGGTTTCTAGTTAGTATGTATTCCAAAAAATTACCCAAGGAAATTATTTCATTAGCAAGAGAGTCCATTTTCTTCAGCTTTCATCTTATTTTTGGCAGTGTGAACCACAAGGTGCCATATTAAGAACAAGTGTAGGAGCAGGAACAGGGTTTTTTTTATATATATATATATAATATCTAACAGCCATAAAAAAGCATACACTTGGTGAAAGAATTTTTTCATGACAGCAATAACAACCTATAACAAACTTCAGTACAGCGTATCTGGGTACATCCCACTATCAGCTGATGCAAACAGCCAGAGGAACAAAGCATAGCAAGGATGTTCAAGGATATTGATCATTTTGACATTTCACATGACCTTTGAAGAACAACATATGCACGCACAAATACACTCAGTGGCTTATCCATCCATGTGTACATTTTAAAAGTTTAGCTAAAAGTATTTATAGATTTTCCTGTCATTTTTTCCCAGCTAAAAAGGAAAAAAAATGCCAAAATGCCCATATTCCTGGTCTCTATGCCCTTGTATTTCACTTTTTCTTGTCAAGCAACCAACCCAGAAACACTGCTGGAAACCACAATGCCCTATTGCCTTATCACCTTTGTTTAAGCAGCCAGTTGTGTAGGCATTTGACATGACAAGGAGAACTAACTTCTCTTGGACTAGCTTTTCAGTGATTTATCTTGCTTCATGTAGAACCCAGAGAGACTAATCAACTATTCAATACAGGCTTATCTAAATAACCAAATAAGTATTTCCAGCAAGTATTCTCACTGAAATTAATCAGCAGTTTTCCTATGAAGCAACTTGCACCAACATCTGTCCAGAACAAAAAACTTTGAGGTTATTTCAAAAACAAATCTTCTCTTTGTGAAACAGATTTGACAACTCCGGGACAGAACAAATAGAACTGGCTTTTATTATTAGCAGAAATACAGGTATACTCCTGCAACTTAGATGATCTTTAAAATATCCTTCTCCAGAAGCACTTCACATCTTTTTGACAAATTCCTTAAAGAAGCTGCAAATCTGTAAATATTTTATGTAATAATTGAGTATTACTTAGAAAAATTAAGAATTTATAAATAACATCTGTTGTTACCTTTGTGCTTCCGTAAAAAGTCAATGCTCTTCTGCAGCACAGTGGATTTATCCATCTTCCGAGCATTACCTGGAAGCATGGAACCCAACTCTTTGATAAGTACATTAAACTGATCTCGACGTTTCTTTTCGGACTTGTTTCTAGACACCCTGAAAAGCAAATTAGAAAATGTTTGATAAAAGCTATGAGACTTTCTTATAAGCTGCATACTACTGCCAAGTTCCTGAAGCAAACAGCTCCTTAAGAATTTCTGCTGTGATAACTGTCACAAAAACACCTACTCTCTATCTCAGACAGTATTTTTGAAGAATGGCTTCCTCCTCAAGGAACAGTGCAGCAAAGCCTTTGGAATAAAGTCCTTTTACAAAAACCCTTTTTAAAACACAGGTAACTGAACCACAATTATAAATATACAATATATCTGAAAAACCGCAGTAGAAGAAATGCTGTTGAGTAACACATTTATTTGTAAGAGTAACCTTTTTATTGTTTAGAAATCACAGTAATAAGTTAAAGTGTACAAGTATAGGACATTTCTTAGCTTCAAGCAACTTTGAAATTTACCTTTTTGCTTTATCTTTGTCATCTTCTTCCACCAGCCCATCAAAAATGCTTCCGTCATTTCTGAAAGAAACAAAAAGAAATAAATGTTGGAGTGGAAATTCCTCTCCTTTGAAGTCCAATCACAAAGAAGGAGGAAGGGGAAAGATCTGACTGTTCACCATCATCATCTCCATTACACCAAGAAAGCAACTGTTTTACTGTGATGTCTCACAAGGACTATCATCAGTAACCTGAAGCTAAGTCTTCTATGTTCTGCTTGCACTTTACTGAAGAAAAAATAAACTTCTGTTTCTGACACAACTCAAAGGATTCTTGGACTGTTTCTCAAAACTTACAGCCCTATACAATCACTTAATTGAACAATGCTTAAATTTGGTTTTCTGTCTTCTTGGATTACTTGCATTACCTTACCCTTTTGAAAACATGGGAGAGGACAAATGGAATTTATTTTTACTTACTGGCAATTTCTATTCCAGTTACTGAAAATGTATTTTTCTTAAATTCTGAAATACTATTAGTGGGCAAGAGCTAAGGAATATGCTATACTTCATCCACATATGTAATTTTATAAATACATAATTACTTCAATGTTATACAGCAATTATTTATATTTGCTTCCTCAATAAGTATCACATCATTTTCTTAGCTTGACAACTGTCCATCTACTGCTAAAGAGGTGTTAAAAATACCAAAATAAGAATGTGTTTCCCTTTGAAGATGCCTCAGTATCCTTCATACAATTCCTTTGTTTCACTTCCTTTGTGTTGAAAGTCAAGTCAAAACTGTTTTTCTGTTTTCCAAAACTGCTGTATAATGGACTTTGACATATTATTTCTCTAACTTCTCCCTGCTTTCAGCCTATTTAGTGCTGTCCATACTGACCTCTGTGTGTCTATCCTGGAATTTCTTATCCTCATATTTACTTCCTTTAAGCCAAGTAATCTTTCTAAAATGCTTACCTCACCTCTCTTGATTTATCAACCAATTGTACTGTATAGACAATTGTACTGTACATTATGATAACTAGTGATGTTATGAAGTTAGTATTTTGTATGCTACTACATTAACATCAAGCTTTTAGAAGCAATTCATATATTTAAAAGGCTGAAGTTTCAGTGAGATGCCACACAATTTCACTAGAAGTATTGACAAGTTAGACAAGCATGTAAATTTTACCTTCTGCTTTTATTCTTTTTTTAAATTGTGTTTAACTTGACATAAATTAGATACAAGTTTAATTTCCTGAAGTCTCAAAAATGGTAATATACCATTACCATGGTAATATACCACAGGATATTAAGTACAGATGTTCACCTAAGCTGCTAAGAGAGCGCAACTCATAGAATCAAGAAGAAAACATACCTCAGCTATTACTTTTCCCTTGAAATAGGTTAACAGGTCACTTTACTATCTACACTAACACTAATCATTTAAATGCATTGGCTTTTCTTAATCAAAAACTGAAGTACTCAAAAAATTAAAAGTTCAAGTAAACCTTCAAAATCAGCTCAACTTGCACAGATGTTGTTCCATGGCTGAAAACAACTAATGCATTTTAAGATTAACCTCAAGCAATTAAAATCACTATTTCCATTGACTACAAAATGACACATCTAATAACTACCAAATTAACTTTGTCAAAAATAACCAAAACCTCACTCTTTAATTTTTGTGTAAGGTAACATCTAAATATATTAACAGTACAAAAAATACTATTAAAGAAAGAACTGAACAGTAATTCTCCCAAAATTCTCCCTTATCTGTTAACATACCTGTCTGCAATGGAGCTCATTTTATGGGTGCTTATGGTAAAAAACTTAACATATCACACTTTAGTCTTGTGGTAGACATTTGTACGCCTGCCTGTAAGAGAAGAAAAAATATCAAAATGTGACTGAGGGAAAAAAATGAGTTCTTTGTTAGAGCATACTGACATTTTCATTTGCTCCTAATCCTCCCTCTCTTCCAACCTTCTGCTCTGCCCTCCTACCTTCTCTAAAGCAGTCTCCATTTCCAGCATAACCTGGCCCTTAACATCTCATTTTACATGACAGAGTTCAAGAGAACATTATCAAAGGCTACAGTAAATAAGTCTGTACTAAATCAGTACAAACCTTTTTATGACTCTGAATTCAATACAGCTCTTAATTTTAATTTTAACTTTTTCCTAAAGAACCCTCATAAGTTTGAAGGCTGAACAGATGTTAAATACACTTAGCAGTACATTCTATTTAGAAACAGTGCAAACAGAAAGCTTTACAACTTGGGCTATATGATAGATTATAGCACAACTATAATCTATTCTTACTGTACTTTTTCTTGAGCACATTTTTATCACAGACATGTGAAAAGATAACAAGAAGATACCAATCAGAATATGATCTCTGTACTGTGAGAAATTTAATCTGATCGTTTCTTAAAGCAGTCACTCATGACAGGAAGTTTTTGGTTTTCCAGATGAGCATTTGACTTTGAGTTAAGAATGTGAATGAAATATTAATAGTGAGAGAAGGAATATAACACAGGTTATGAAAAGGCTAAATTCAAACATAAAACAATAGAATTAAACCTGTTTCTTTCATATGAAAAGTCAGTTTTCAGAAGCTGGTCAAATGGACCAGCAAGATTGTAACAGTGGCAGTGATTAGGGAACAACTGCATGCAGGAAGTTTTACATGAACTGAACTTGCCAACCTTCTGGAATTTTTAGTAGGCTACAAACTTAATACTAAAAAGGCTATTTATTTCAAAGAAGATGATATTAGTCCATTTAGTGACTCAATATTTTCTGAAAAAGATTTATTTGTTTCTGAGAGTATTAAAATCAGTGGAACTTGCAGTGTCAATACCACAAGAAATACAGCAGCAAATGCCTGATGAGGGAACTCAGGAAGAATGCTTGTGATTCAACTAAACTATCTCTGCATCTACAACAGCCACATACTGTGTGTGTTTATTTCACAAGAATAGCATTTTCACCACAAAGTTTCATAACTTGAGTGCAGCAGGAAAGTAAATGGGAGAGCTGTGCTGCAGCAGAATCTCTTTCAAGGCACATGACAAGGTGTTTCTGCCCAAATGCCCAACTTCTTCAATTAGCATAGAACACCTTTGCCTTGCCTTCACCCTCCAAAATCTAGTGCTATGAAGACATATGGGCAGTAAACCACTTCTTCCCTCAAGTTCTTCAAAATAACAACTGCATTGGCCATACTGACAAGTTAAATTCCTCAAATTAGTTGGCCAAATAACAGAGTTGAGCCATTTGAAAACCAGCCATAAATGGCACAAGAAAAATAAATTATGAGGAAGTAATCTGTTTGAATTTTTGTCAAAACTGTGCAGCAAGAGATAGATTGCTCAGCAGTAAAAGCTGACTATCATAACTGGCACAGAACTAAGTTTGCAATCAAGACAAAAGCTATAAACTTGTTTTCATTTAACTTACATGGTAAGCAGTAATATAGCTATCCACTAATTACACTTGTGTTAATTTTTATACAAAAATGGTATCTAAAATTATAGGCATCGGGAGCACTATCAAATTGTGTAAGACAAATCATACACTTTCCCTAATCTGCAAAAGAAAAGCACTTGTACAGCTAAATACAAAAAACTTTTACTTGTGACATAACTGACATACTCATTATGCAGAAACAGAATTTAAAAGTCAGTATTTTTCACTTTAACAGAACACTCAATTCCCAGAATTCAACAAAATCATTCATTACAATATATAAATCCTATGTTAGAACAGGCAACCTAGACCTGGTATCCAAGACAAATAGTTTAAAGTACTGAAAAGTACAGGAAATGTACCTGTAATACACTGGTTTCTCATCTTTCAAGGTCTGAACCTTCTGTCTTTGCATCCAAATTTGCAAGACACTGAACACTCTCAGTGCTTATACATGCCAAGGATAAGACTGCAGAGATAATGCCACCAAAACCAGTCAAGTTGAAAATAAACACTAGGTAAATAAAGGACTATGTCTACTTTCTAAGATCCAAATTCAGTCATGTTCTGGAGAGCAAAATACACTACTTAACACTGCTACTCAGCCTGTCAGTGCTGATAACTGAATGCCATGGGAATCTTACCAATTATAAGAACACAGTTTTACCTTTTACGCTTTGGGACTTGTTGAAGTATGAGGTTTAGGGACAAAACCTGGTTCTTGTGAAGAACAATGTGGAGTTAAGAGGTATCCTCTTCCGCAGAAAATAAATTCCGAACTGTCAAAAAATAACAATGGAGAGCTTTAAAATCCATGAGTTTAAAAATTATCTACTTCTTCATTTTTTAATAAAGATAAGAATTTGTTTTAATGAGAGTAATTTCTAAATACAGTATTATCCTTATCAAAAATAGCTCAAGTATTTTACTATCTGAATTGACACTGCTTAAAAGTTCTTGATAAGCGGATATTCTGACACAGTTTTACCTTGGCTTTAAGATATCATTTTTGGCCTATCTTTAGCCTTGATGTCCTTTTCACTTTGGTATCACCAAGTGAAAACACCATTTCAATTTGGTATCATTCCTATCATCTACATCTTCATATCCACTTATTACATTCAAAGTGTATTTATACCCCATTGTTTAAATATCTTTTCACTGAAGTTCTTATTAAGGTCTCTTCTGGCTCTGCTACATCTTCTGCTCTCCAAATCTCCAAAATTGTTATTCTCAGGACTCCAGCATGTGCAGAATGCTGCTGCTGTTGACAACTAGCAAAGTTGCCCAGTTGCCCATTGCTTCTCCCTCAAACACAGCCATTAACTCTCCGTTTCAAAACCTACTTCAAAATCAATTCCCAGAATGTATCACAAACTTGCTTCACAACTGCACTTCTAAACAAGAACTCAGCACCGACATAAGTGATTGCCTACTTTCAGTCTCTTTATACCATTACTTTTCATTTACAGTTACTTCCCTTGAACCATGCCGCTTTCCACATTTTCAAGCTACATGAAATCAGGCTTTTTCCCTCATCCCTGTTTCTATCTGCCTTGCTTACTGTTCTTAAAATAAAACAAATTCACCATAATACGTACTTCTTTCAGTTCTGAAAAATGTTATTTTAAAGTATATTTGAAGTCTAAAAAGGAAGATGGAATCTACAAACTAAGGTTTTGCTACTTGCAAATTCATTGACGACATTTATGGAAAACACCAGAATTACCACTTATTTGATTTGAAAAGTTAGAGTGCCTTCTGCACCTAAAAGAGGTTCTCAAGTGGTTAAAATACAGATGCAAACATTAACATAGAAAGTTAAAGCATAGCAGAACAATCTGCCAACAGGAGAAAAACAATTATAGTGTGATTCAATGAAGCCACTCGTTCCTGTCTGGCCAAATAACCTGCTGGCCCATTGACCTAGTTTTTTAGGTGTTTACAGCCTCCTCTCCTATTCTGTTTTATTCTATTTGACAAGTGCAAACATTAATAGTGACAAAGAGTCCCATGGAAGTTTGTAACATGAAACCAGTGTTTTTAAGCTGCTTGGAGTGGAACAACTCTGCCAGCTCTCACCCTAACAGAGTTCTGTTAATGATGAAAATTTTAGACATCTTCTAATGATGAAGATTTTAGACCTCCTCTCTGCAGTATTTAGAGGTGCATTTCTTTTAAATCACGATTACACGCTTAAGATAAACATCACAGGTCTTAATCACAGAACCATCTTTTCTAATATCAAAAAAGGGAACTCCGACACATATTTCAAAAAGGGATTTTAAGAAGAGTAGGAGAGGGATATGCGTATATCATAAAAGAACACAAGCAAGCTTAAGTCAGACTAAAAGAGAAGCAAAACACAGTGGAAAAGCTTTTGTTGCCAAAACCACACAGATCTCTAACTCAGTAGAAATGGCATGCATGTGAAAGCCAGCAGAAAGGTTAAAACGCCTACATGCCAGCACTGGCAGCCACAAGTGTTCAAAGGTCATCATTCTGTCTCCACAACTCATTATTTTTTTTTTTTTTAAGAATAAATCATAGTGTCTGTTGCTTGACACTGCATTTTGAACACATTCAGGCATGTTTCCCAGCTTTTCTGTAACCAAGGTGGCTAGAAACTTAGTATCTTAAAGGAAGCTGAGGTCCTCAACCAAAAATCTTAGCTGCTGCCATGGATGTGCAAAATTGCTCAATCTGTAGAAAAATTACAAAAACAAGCAATTCTGCAAGTTCTGCACTATGCTGACATCACTCATGGAATAAGTTATTGGGTCCCAAGTCATTGTTTGGCCAAATAAAAAAGGTTCTGAATAAGTTACAGTGTAAAAAGTCGTATTACAACCTAAGGTAATAAAGTTCACACCATCTGATAAAAAATTCAATTTTTTAGACTGAAATAATTTCAGTACCTTCAGTCCAATTTTATTATCAATATTGGAATGCACATCGGTAATATTAAATATTGGAAACAAATTCAAAGATTGAACAAATTATGAAATTACAGTACAGTCTTGATAATGACAGATGTTCTGTCAGGACTGGACTGAAAAATGAGTGGGACAATGGTGCATGCATTGCCCATATAGAGCCAGTAACTGAAATCCCTATGTCTCCAGGACTTCACTGTAATGGTAACACTGACAAATATTTTTGAGGAGGAGTTAAGTATTGCCCTTATACTGTAAAAAATATTTTTATATGAAAGCCTTTATTTATGTAAAATTTATGTCATAGCATACAAGTAATACTTATATGATTTTGCAGAATACCACCCTGAGAAATAATGTGAGGTGGCTTGTATTATTAAAACAAATGATTTCACACAAAGATTATCATAGGAAGAACATATGAAGTGATACGGTTTTCCAAAACTACAGTTTCTTCAAACAGAAACTGATTAATTTCTTTAATACAACCTGATTTCTGTGCTATAATCCAATTTTGCCAGGGGAGCAAACTAGTTATTAAAATCATTGAGGATTAGCTGTAGAGAAGATCTTGTTTAAAGAATCAAAGCCACAGCACCCAGTGCTCTGCAGAGCTCTTAACACTAATCACCCATCAGGGTAAGAAAGACCAAGAGCAGAAACATCACACTGAGCAAACAGCTGAGCAGAACCTGACTCCCAATGTAAGCACAGCATCAGAAGCCCAGTTCATTATAGAGATTCTGAAGATAATTACAAACCTTCCTGATACTCCTTTCAATGAGCTTTGATCATTTGGATAATGAATTTCTAGGGTTTTACTCTACTAGGACATTATACCATAATTAGGGCAAACAGAGATCCAGCCATTATCTCCTGCCCAGAATAGCACATCACTATCACTCATATTTTCCATTTTGCTTTTTGCTTCACTGCATTACCTCCAGCCCAGATATTTTTTTCTTTATCTTTCTCTTTTTTGGAGGTGGGGTAGAGGGGAGTCTAAAAATCTCTTGCTCTACAAAACACTATGGTTTAGTTTCTCTGCAGAAACCATAGTGTTTTGTAGAGCAAGAGATTTTTAGACAGGTAAACCATAAGCACTTGCTCTCTAATCACATATCGTCCGGTCTAATAGAATGAGCAAGCAGGTTCCAAGTCAGTTGATCCTTTGCTTGCAATGGTATATACACCAGCAGAAAGCAAATTAGGGTAATGACTGATTAATCTTTTCTTGCTAATCAAAGGCTGTCTGTGAAAATACTATCTTTTTGAAACTGACATGTCTCCTTTTTTACCTCAAAAAGAACGGGCAATTGGAAAAAAAATCAAAATATGGGCCTAAAAGGAACTTCAAGGAACTCTCATCAAACTTTGCAGCTGAACAGGTTATTCCAGCAGCTGGGAATAGTCACATACTCCAAGCTTTCCTCTATCACACCAACAAACTAGTTTTTGGTCCGTGCTTGCACAAAAGAGATGACACATCCTAGAAATGTCACTTTCTGAGATAAAACATGCTATAGCAGCAGGTGTTCATCTTCCAGTACTTCAGAGGACAAACAATGAGAGGGCTGCTTCTAGCATGAATGGATCCCAGATGGCTTTTAATAGGAAAATTTGTGAGTGGCCATGAGTAGTCTGCTGTGGATAAGCAGCTTCCTTAGGTCCATCACCTTTTCAAGGAGTACTCAAGGATATAGAGTGGAGAAAGTGCAGTAGAACAGAAGACTGGTGGTGTGGGTTGCCATTACTTGAATGGCAGTCTCATATCTGCTATACCTGAATGGCAGTCTCATGTTTGCTACTGAAGCACTTTTGGTAAGAGGGTAAGTCCAAGAAGCAGCCGACAGGAGAGATTAAATGCCTATTAGAAGGCCTGTAATGGTCCTAGTTAGCGATATCACCAATTTAGTTGAGTTATAATGACCTCTCAAAGAGTGCATACTATTTGTGTACCATCATATACAGTCCACAGCAGCTACAAGAGGCTACAGATCACCCTGAGTAGCAGAAAACATGACAAGAGAGGTGAAGACAGGTTAAGTTCTTAGAAATGGTTTGTCACACAGATGTGCCCTGGTCTACTCCCTGACAAGGTAATGGACCTAAACAAGCTGCTCAAACAAATATGTTCAAGAGTCACTGCAAATAAAATTTTCATAGAAAAATGAATTATGAGGATGATGGGAAAAGGCAATTCTCTCCTGCATGCTTCACGTATGACTGTCTCACCATCAAGAGAGAGATTTCTCTAGGACTTGGGACTGACCACAGTTTGTAATTTCCATTTCTCTAGCTCACAAAAAAGAAAACACTCCTTTGCTCCAGATCATTTTGGCTGATCTCTGCTTGACCAGCTGTTCTGCAGCCACTCTTCTACCTTTCTCCACAGTCTCTTTCCCCTTACTCAACACAGCTCCCTCCTGATACAGTGCAGCTCCCTAATCTTAGCCCAGACTGCAGTGAAGATGCATGTAAGAAAGCTCTAATAAGCCTCAGACCTGGGCTACAGTGATTACACACAGGTGGAGTTTTCCTGAGGGATGTGAATCAGTTGAGCAGTAAAGTTAGGCCTCTGGAGCTAGCCAATACCAACCCCAGGGAAACTGCCCTCTGGGACAAGGGAGAGCAACAGAGCTGGCAGATCTGTAAGGATGTCCTCCAGAGAGCACAAGAGCTAATGATCTCCAGGCACAAGAAATCAGGCAAGGAACACAAGAGTGTTGCAAGGATGAGAAGCGACTGCTGGCCAAAGTAAAGGGCAAGGCATAAATGCATCCCTCTACTCTGTCCCAGGAAAGGTATCCCAGGAAGAGTAGAGGGATGCAGCCCAGTTGTGAAGGAATGGGACGAGGAAGGCCATGGCAAAGCTGGAGCTGAACTTGACAAGGGATGCAAAGAGTAACATGAACATCTATAGGTATAATAATCAGGAAAGGAATGTCAAAGAAGGTGTACACACCCACTAAACAAGGCTGGTAAACTGGTAACAATGGATGAGGAGATGGCTACGGTACTCAACAACTTTTTTTTTTTGGCTTGCAACCTCCATCTTAAATGGATGGACTGCAAGACAGAAACTAGAGGAACCAAGTCTCTTCCACTGTAAGAGAAGATCAGATTCATGATCACCTGAGGAAGCTGATTATACATTAAGTCCATGACACCTGATAGATGCATCCCGGAGTCCTGAAGGAACTGGCTGATGTATTTGCACAGCCATTCTCCATAATATTTAAAAATTAATAGCAATCAAGCTAAGTTCCAGGTGACTGGAAAAAGGAAAACATTGAAACCAGATTATCTTTACAGTGCCTTCCAACATAAACTATTTTATGATACATTTGAACCTGGCCCACACTTGCCTATGTACCCCACAGATCTGGTCTCTGACTCACCAAACTGACTTCTCAAAATATCCTCAGACCTGCCACCTCATCAGGAATTCTCTAGCAATCTGGGCTCTTGGCCTAAGCCTGGCTTCCCTCCAGCTCCCTGGGAGTGACCAGGAAAGCACTCAGCAGGTTGCTAGGTATCTAATAATTGGTCCTTAGCTGTGGGGTACTGAAGCACTTACAAGGCTTTTTTTCCCTCCATCCCTTTCCAGGCTGCCTGTATTACCTTTGCCTTCCAAGATTCCACCTAACTACACCTCTAAACACCTAAGGTGTTGTTTATGTGCCTCCATCAAATTGCTAACAAAGATACTAAAATAAAGTGATACAAATTTTCAGAGTCGTCAATAAACAAACTCCCCAAATGAGAAAAACAAAAAGGACAATAAGAAATAGTACAAACCCAAGTTTATAAGATAAATTTGAAAGGCAGCATTTAAGAACCTAGCCACCAAAACCAGATGTTATTCTTCTGTAGTCTCATTTAAAATATTTTCTCTGTCATTTGTATACAGTTACTTACAAGAGACTCCCTTCCTTCAATAACAAAGCTGTAGGAGTGCATGGCAGAAATAATGTTTGCAAATCATGTGCAACTAGTCTGTACAAAAGAAGACAGTGGCTACACGTTAGCATCCCACTTGCTCCCATTTTTTTAAGGCCCCACCCTTCTTTGGCTCTCACTGAAGGTGCACACTCCTTTAGCTCTGGCCACACACTGAAGCAGATTTGTGAAACTATGTGTTTAAAAGAACACATATATCACACAGTTTTAATAAGAACAGAATAATAAAGAATGCTTTTAGAAGTGTGGCTCCATCTATCTTTGAAAATTGGCAGAGCTAAGAAGCAGTACCCCTCTATAAAGAGCAGTAATATCTTAGCTACATCTATCATTCCTGGTTTTAAAACATGAAGTAAACACCGTACCCTGGGTTAGACTTGAGTATGTGTTGTGTTTCCACATCTAAAATACAATATATATTTCATAATCAAGTCTGGCTTAAAAGTACACCTACGGTCCCTTTAAATGGTGCTCAACACAAAACCAGTACTTCACAACAGGTGCGCAAGTCAGGAGAAGCTAATTACTAACCTGTTAGTGTTACAATTCAAAAAGAAAAACTTTCACATCCCTATGTAAATCTCCATTTCTTTTAATGGAATGCTGGGAAGATAAAACCTGTAGTCAGCTAGCCAGTTGAAGAACAGATCCTAAATTAAAGCTCACTGTGCTGAGGAAAAAAGTGTTATAGATGGTCTAAAATCTGCAATCTGCTATTTTCTAACACAACCCTTATAAACTTAGCACAATTCACAATGAACAAATAAAATCCAGCTTCCTTCTTCCAGCCCTTAGAACTGAGAAGGCAGACAATTGACACGTTTTTTCCAGAAGTTCAAAAGGTGAAAAAATTCCATACACACATTCTGAAGTTTAAATTCCTACTGAATATTATAAGTATCCCATAAAATTATTTACTATGTACAAATAATTGTTTTTCTACAGAATAAAGTTATCAGACAATAAAAAAATCTTCACTTGATGATTTCTCAATATTAACAGAAACTTAAAGAAAATACTTTAAAATACACTATCAAGATATCTACCCTGGAGTTAAAAACACTTTGATATAATTAATCCAATTAAAAATGTGAATATTTATGAAATTGAGCATTATAAATTTTAGATGTTTTTATCAGACACAAATGTTAGTTTAACAATCATTTTTTGTAAAATGGTATTTCACATTTCCATCAAAGCAAAAATATTATGAAGAATCCTAACAAATCAAACCAAAGAAGAAAAATTTATTAAACATTTAATTCTGTCATGTGTCTCTCCTTCCTTCAAAAATATTCCTACACTGGAAAATAAACATGGTAATTCACCAAGAAATGAGACAGACTAAAGAATCAAACATTGGTTTTCCTATACCGAAATAATGAAAGAATAACAGATACAGAAAGTCAACTACTTTTTGAAAACTGTTCTGGAGAAAATTAACTTTCAATTTCAACAGACATAATTATTACACATTCAAAGCAAGATAACACCAAGGAAATTCTTCTTCCATTACATGCAAAATTGCTGTTTTGTGTTGATATAAATGCAAGCTTAAGTTTAGAAGTTGTTATTATTACTGCAACACTCCTGTGTATTTCCTGGTTACACTCGAAAAATTATAACAGTATTTTATTCATTCATGCAGGTCTCCTGCCCCTTTGTCCAACTTCTTGCTCACTGTTCTTGAGCCTTAAAGGAGTCATGCTTGAATACCATGGGATTCTTTCAAGAAGATCCCTGAAGTCTGTGGCTGTAGTCTTACTTGCTTCCCTGCTTCATCCTTGCCCTTTACAGTCCATAAAGGACACAGTTTATGAGTCTTAAATCAGTTTTAAGTGTCATCAAATTATTTTATATCATGAACTTACTCCTTAAAGGTACAATTAACTAGCACATCCAGAAACATCTTAACGCTTCTTAGTTATACCCACATGAAAAAGTGATGGGAGGGGTCAGAGGGGAACTGGCACACCAGTTCCAGACAACTAAAAAAAAATGCCAGACAACTAGATAAAATGAACTCGAGGGATTTTTGTAGGTGGTTTTGTTTTGTTGGGGGGTTTTTTGCTTGTTTTGTTTTGCCCTCTTTTCTTGGTTGATTTTCTCTATATAGGAGACAAATATTAATTCCTAACCCATGGTCAGGGTATTAACCTAGAATGTGGGAGAAGTAAGACTACTTCCTCTGAATCTGTCCACAGATTACGAATTACCACATGAAAGATAGCAAGAGCAATACCCACAGACCACAAAGGTAACTACATGGCTACAGAGACCAAGCACTTCACATCCTAGAAGCACTTTTACCAATCTCCTTGATCAAGCCAGAAGTTTCTGTAATGTTAGCCTTTGATCATTTCTCTGGCCACATTAAATTTCCTCTCTTCAGCTATCATTAATATGTGATCAGTCAACAGAGGCTAAAAAATGGTCCAGCCCCAAACTAACCCAAATATTGTTTCATTCAGCTAAATCAACTACATTTGTTTTACCATGACTGCTCAAAAGCTGTATTGGCACAGAGGAAGGGGAAGCAGCAAATCACCAGGTTAGACATCTTTTGGCAACAGTGGAATTTCATGCTGACGTATATCACGTGTTAAATCACAACTAGAGAGCAAAATTAGGAAAAACAAGATTCAAACTTGTGCTCAAAGAAACGAGCACTGTAGTTACTACCTGAGAAGCCTGCATCATATTTAAAGGACACATCTTTAATCTCCCATGCACTGCTGCCTCTCACATGACAATCCATGAGAAATTAAACTTCTGGGTAGAATGCAACTTATTCTTATATAGTGATCCAGACTCACAGGTCAGCTTCTGGATATGAAAACAAAACCAGAACTCAAATTACAGTCAATGGGAATCTCAAGCAAAATGTAAATATATATACCTGATGTGTTGCTTAGTTGTCAACCTATTTATCAAACAGCACGTTAATTAGCATGAACTTGGATGGTTTTAGGATGATCCTCAGTACAGATACTTATACAAGGATATTCCTCTAAATTAATAATCTGAAACTAAAAGAATTTGATGAATGATTTATATCAACAGTAGCTATTTGTAACACAATTGTGCAGGTATACCAAATGGACATTAATTTTTTTTTTAATTCACTACAGTTGCTAACAGCAACACCCAAGAACATATGACAGGTGTTTTAGAAAGCCAGTGTTTTATTTGAAACTTAATTATCTGTATCACATAGAAATGCATACATGTAAGTAAAACAGTTCTAAAAATATTTAGTGCTAGTCACCACTTTACTTTTTACAAGTTGATTGCACAATCCATGATCTGTGCAGCTGTGGAAGTGCTTCTGGTTCCTAAATTTCCCAGCATGTGTGACTCATGCACAGCTAAATTATTCTGTAAAGCTCTTGTGAAGAGTGGACAGTCTGCCTGCCTGAAAAATGGAGTAGGCAGTGTAACTCACTGGAAAGCATCTTCAAAATTAAAGAAGTGAGACTTCACATTTCCATAAAATGAGACAGTTGGAAAATTTTAAGCTACAACACTGAAGTGCAGTCCAAGTAAAAAAATACCCAACAGGCAGCTCCTCCTCCTCCCTACCTCCACCCACCACTTTCCCCAGAAGTCCTGCACATAATTTTGGAGACCACAAAGTGGTAACAAAAGGAAAACTAATGAGGTAGCTGAAAAAGGGACAAAACAAAATACAGGAAGCACTAGCAGATGGTCATTTCAGTGTATTTCCACTGTAAAAGAAGAGCAGGTTTGGGACCACTTGATGAAACTGCTATGGGACCTGATGAGATGTTGTTGCCATGCCACTCTCCATCATATCTGAAAAGCCATGGCAGTCACACAAAAACCCTGTTGACTGGAAAAACCGAAACATCAGTCCTATTTTTTTAGAAAGCAAGAAATGAAGATCTGGGGAACACAGAACAATGAGTCTCATCTCTGTGTCTGGAAAGATCATGGAAGCAATTTTAAGGCACATACAACACAAGCAGGTGATCAGAGACAGCCAGCACAGCTTTACTAAGGGCAAATTGTGCCTGACCAATCTGGTGGCCTCCTATGATGGAGCAACAGCTGACAAGGTGAGGACCAACCAATGTCATCTAACTATAGACTTCTGTAAGAGTCTGATGTGGTCCCACACAAGACCCTTTTCACTACATTGGAGAGACACAAATTTAAATGGACTATGTCCAGATCAAGGCCAGTGACAAGGGGTGACTATCCAGCTCTCACATCCAAAACACAAGAAAGACATGGACCTGTTAGAGCAGGCTCAAAGGAGGCCACAAAGATGATCAGAAGACTGGAGCACCTCTCCTATGGAAGACAGGCTGAGAGAGCTGAGGTTCTCCAGCCTAAAGCAGAGACGGCTCCACAGAAACCTCACTGCAGCCTTCCAGTACTTGAAGGGGACTTCTAAGAAAGAGGGAGAGCAATTTTTTACACAAGCAGACACAGAACAAGGAGCAACAGTTTAAAACTAAAAGACCAAAGATTTAGATTAGATATTTGGAAGGAATCCTTGATTCAGAAAGTGGAACAGGTTTTCCAGAAAAGTTGTGGATGGTCTGTGCCTGGAAGTGCTCAAAGCCAGGTTAGATGTGACCCTGAGCAACCTGATCAGGTGAATGGCATTCCCTATTCATGGGCGAGCGGGACTGGAACTAGATGATCTCCAAGGTCTCTTCCAAACCAAGCCTATGATTCTATCCAAAGAATATGTGGCAAAACATACGTCTGTATTAGCATGTTAACTATTATATTCCTACAGCTAACAAGCTTTAAAAGAAGAACTATTTTCTAGAATTACAGTAGTGTCTGCCAGATCCTTCAGTTTATCCCTCAATACAACTACCTGTTGCTGAAAAAACAAACTTATACTGTAAAAAGATCCTCAAAACTATACTTGCAGAATTCCAGATTTTAATTTCACTAAAGAAAACACTGGAGTTACTCTTTTGTCAGAACTTTCAACAGAAGAATCTGGGCTCAACTGGAATTACAGTGATTGCAAGACTTGAGATAAAGGACAAGTATTTCATATACAAAACCTTAAAAGGGAAAGGGGACAACCCCCTCAAAAAAACCCCAAATAAATAAACAAACAAATCCAACCAACCAAACCAACATAACACAACTCCCAAAAAAGCAACAAACCAGAAGAGTTTTGTAATTGATACAGAGAGGAAATAACTCTTGTTTTGGCTAAAGAACAAATAAAACTAAGACAAAAACAAGTTTGGTTTTATTTTCCCTATAAACTTTTGGAAGTCAGTAACCACTTTGGGTATAGATGCTAAGTATCTTTTTACTACCCTGCTACAAGCAAAAATCGAATGAAATTGAACCAGCCAGCATCTAGTCATATTGGACTTGTTCAGGTAGAAAAGATGACACATTATTGAAGCAAAAGACAATAGTGCTGTATGAGCTAAACAGAAACAGCAATGCAGCAATATGAAAAAATTATATAAAATCAACTCCAAATTTAATTTAATTTACTGTCATCATTTTGCATATATTCTTATAAGGAAATAAAGGAAGAGTAACTTTACTTAATTCAAATATTAGAGCACTGAAGACAACTGAATTTCTGATTGTTCAGGAAACAAAGCTCAAAGAAAAGTAGTTTAAAGTAACACTAACATTTAACATTTTTAACAGTCTGTGTTTCTAAAACATTATCTATTTATGTAGATAATTAATTTTCTCACTTTTTCTTCATTCTCCTGAGCAGTAGAAGCATGCACTCCCTCCTCTGAAACTTTCAGAGCTTGTCCTAAGCTAAGTCCTGAAAACCTACAGAAATCACCTTCTGAGAGTCACCAGAGAAACAGCAAAAGACAAATAACAAATTCCTTCTTCTCATATATCAGTATCATCTTCAAAATATTGGCTCCAGTCAATTTAATTGCAAATTAAGTTGATTAATTATGATGAGAATATTACTCTTCAGTCATAGGGAATTTTTATAATGAAGGCTTTTAATACATTACAAACTAATTCAATGCTCATAGCAAAATTCTGTCATGTGTCTCCCATTCCTTCAAAAATACTTTAAGATCACGATATCGACTGAAAAACACAACGTATCAGGAAATTCTACACCAAGCTCTTAAAAACTTTGCAGCTACAATATTTAAGAATTTTCAGGATTAGATTAAGGGTGGAGAAAAGGTCACAAACTCAGCAACTTTTTCTATTTTGGAAATTCAGATTCTATCCTGACATCCCACATAAATCCTACAAAGTTTCAAATGAGTCCTCAAAGTTATTTCTGCGAGAGCTACTAGTCCTTTTAACCATCTATAATATCCAACATAAAAAGCGTATCAACTACTTAGGACCACACTTGCTACATTTGTGTAACTTTAATCTCCCTTCCTCAGTTTTTTAATTTTATCCTCTACAATTCCCAAATTTTTCTTTCACAGAACATTATTTCTGTGTACCAAGATACTTGTTTTTGACTGCTTATTTCCTTGCCCCTCAAAGTCATCTCTGCACTCTTAAGATCCCAACATTAAGGAACATTCCCTGTCTGACCATTCAGGAGTCACTCTGGCAGTCACTCTCACCATCAGAGACTTTCCCTGCTGGAAATCAAGGCCCCTTCACAGTGGGTGGTTCTATCCCTCATACAGCTCTTTGCTCAATTAACAAAACCTGATCATCCAGCACCTAAGTCCCTAAAAGCAGCACAAAGAAATATTTATAAAAATATTATAGCTATTTCAATTTACAATTAATGTATCAGTTATCAAAAGCCAAAATTACAATTAGGTTTAATTTAATTCCCTTCTGCTCACTACATTGTGAGAATAGTTTTAAAGACCTAGGATCTTGCTAGTGGCCTATGAAGCAATGGTACTGAGGAATGGGACACCAAAAGTTATCAATATTCACAAGAAATTCTGAAACTAACATGAATTTTACATTCAGTCCATGTGCTAACAGGGTAAGGAAAATAGCTGTATTGTACTGAAGCACACATTAAAGCTTGAAACAGTTTGCTTATACTAAACTCACTAAAAAAAACACAAACAGAGCACTTCCACATAACAGTGAAATATTCTTAAGGCAAGATTACATAATGAGGTAGTCTTCCGAACTTACTGGCTTACAACTCACATTTTGACTCTCAACATTTTTCCTCATTTTAAATTGAGGCTTATATATCAATTTTGAACAAATTAAATAATTCTGCAAATAACTGTTTTTATTAAAGCCAGTGATTTTTTTTCAGACAGTTTCAAATGCTGCTGCTACTTATGCTGTTACAAGCTTAATAGTTTCAGGTGGATTTTAATGATTATATTAAAAGACTGTAAGTTTAAACATCCCTATCAACAGAAATTTATTTGAATGTTGGAAATTTTCTGGAAAAAATGCTCAAAGCCAAAGTCGAGATTCTGCAAAGACCTAATAAACAAGAAACATAGCTTAATTTAGTACTAATTACTGGCTTAGATATGTGAGATATTACACTACAGTTAAGCATGTAAAAATCTTGGGAAACTCTGAACTTAAAATTTAACAGGGCAGATGGAGAGTACTCTTTCAACTGCTATTTCAAGATAAAGCTATTTAACACCAGCACCTAAATATTACTCAGATTTTCAACACCTTAACAACTGAGGAATTCATTCCAGGCCAAAAAATCTGTCATGATTCATGACAGCTAAAAGACCAAAAAGAGTAATAACTGCAAAAACTTCCAAAGACCATCTCTTTTTCATTTTTTGTCTTGCTGTTACTTAATGATTGCCATAAAACACTGGTCTTGGGGTTTTATCAATGTAGATGAGCAGCTCAAGCAAAACATTTGGCATGGGAAGCATACATATTTTCAAATTCTATATAAAAATTTTAAAATTAAATGAAACAGAAGACTCCTCTGTTTAACAGTTTAAAAATATAAGCAAACTAATCCATCAGAAAATCCATCAGAATTATAAAAGGCAGTTATGATTTAGTCATTTGAACCACTGTCGTTTATAATATTTATGTGCTTCATAGACACAGTTTATATTACAAAAATTGAAAAAAAGTATTTCTGGCACTTCAAAATTTTTCTAAATCAGCAACCAAACTCATGGCTGGACTTGCAGCATAGATACATATCTTAGAGGTTCGCTGCCCTCATCTACTGACCTATAACCAAAGTGAACAAGTATGGCTCCGTCCCCATTAGAAAGTAATCTGAAACCGTAGAAATGGATCAGTAGATCAAAGCAGCTGGTCCTGACACTCCTATTCTAGCTGTTGAAGAGGGTTTATTTTGGATTAGATTTCATCTGGTCTCCAGAAGCAAACATCACTATCACATGGACCATTCAAATTTTTCCAGGAATTTCATGATTGATGCAGAACTCCATGTCCCTAGTAGAGAGTGAACAGTACTCTGCATCTACAGCATAACTCACAGACTAGTCTTCTGAGAAAGGAATGTAGTTCAAACACACTGAGCCAAGCAAGTGGTAAGGGGACACAACAGTGAGATTTTCTCCAAAGCCGTTTTAATAATCCAAATCACAATTGCAATGTATACATTGGAGTTATACCGTACCTTTTCAAACCAAACTAATCAAAAGAGATGTCACATCACAAACAGTCTACTTGATGGCACTGAAAGACTTCAGAAAAATTCCTCACAATTGAACACCAAAATCATGATGAAAGACCATTTAATGGCTTCCACAAAAAAATTTATCTCCTGTGCCAGAATTCAGCAGAAGACATAAATCTAGGTATCCCTACTCCTTAGGCTTCATTTCTCTTTTCTTTGCTTATTTACTTCATTTTTTATGTCCTGTTTTCTCACTCCAAATATTTTACTTCGCTTCTTGTTTCTACCTTATTTCTTTCAGCCTTTCTCGCATTTATTTATTCATTTCCTCCTATTACCTGTGCTATTAAATACAGTGAGGGAAAAGTAAATATTCTTGCATCTCTGAACTTTTAGACAGAAAAGCTGCTTTCTTCCTGATAGTATAGTCTGAGACAGGTTTGTAAGCACTACTACTGTCATTTAACTTGCCCTAACTCAAACAAAATCTAAAAGGGGTAAAGATGATCGTGGGCTTACTGCAGTAACTCAGACTGATCTCTAAATCCTGTGTTAATCAACTATGGGAATTGACAAAAATCAGATTAATGACACAGGAATATTAGTCTATCGTAAGACTGAAATTAGCCTGGTTCTGAACATCATCTCAGAGAACAGCCCCAGGAACAAAGAAATACTAAGGGAAGCTAATCAAGGAATCTATGGAATGCAAGAACTTTAATAAAGAAATACTAGATAAAATACATTTGGTGTATACACAGCTTTTTACCTTAGATGTAAAAGCCAGGAATATATTGCTTAATCTCTGGTCTTTATTTTCTGTGATGTGTAATTTATGTAATACTTTAATCCTCTAGATTTTAGGTGATATGCCAGAGTTTCTCCTGGAACTGTAAATTACAAATAGGATTTTTTTAACCTTTTTTTTCCGCATACAATTAATTCATTAGTTGCTTAGAATAACCAAATTATTCAGACTCACCTAGTTTTACTGATGTTCAGTATACAAGATCCAAATAAATTTCCAGAAGATTTCGCAAATGAAAGAATGGGCTTCTCTCTACATTTGCTATATTAGATGAAAACAAAAAAATCAGATCTCTTTAGAGCAATTCTTAAAGAAAAACTGCATTTTAAGAAAGACAACACTATATAAATTTTCATATGTACATAATCTGAAAGTTTTAATTATATTATATTGCCTTTCCATTTCAGAACAAATATGGTCTTCATGTTTTAAAAATTTTACTTGAAAAGCAGTATCAAAGATGCACAACTTTTAGAGGTTTTCAGGATGCTAAAAAAGTATTTCATACCTTTTAACCACACACACCTGCACTGTCCAAAAAGATCAATTTTATTATGATAAAATATTGATCTCGTGAATATTAGAGTAGCAATAAAGAGAAAAAGCAAAGAATAGAGAAAAACTGAATGAAAAAAACTGACAACAGTTATGAAAATATGCTGCTGAAGCAGAATTTGAAGGACCAAATCAACAGCACATGCATGATAATGTTAAGGAAAAGCACAAAGAGTGCAGAAGAAAATAATCTTACTCAGTGTTAGTATCTGACATTACAATGGAGGCAAGGAGATTAGACCTGTTTACTTCTCACAGTCCAGTCAGAACATGCTCAGTAGCCCTGTCTGCTTATGACTAAAAGGATTTGGAACATATCTACCTCATCTGATTTGGACAGATGAAATGGATTTAGGAAATTCATTGAACTGGCACAAAACATATTTTCAGAAATCTATCATGCTGCCTAATGTAAGTGGGACAGCAGAAAAAAGTATTGCAGCATAACGATTTGTTTCTCCTAAAACCTTCAGTGCTTGCTCCGGCATATGCAGGTGCTTTACTTTTCCAGTGGCAAGATTTTCATTGCATTTTGCATCAAGAAAACAGTATGTTCTTCCTTCTAAACTTATTCTTGGTCACAACCTGATGTTTGGTCAAATTTTAGGTGAAGAAGACATATAACAGTAACTTAAGTCTTAGTAAATTATAAGCAACCAAAACCAGGGTTCTGGAACAGGAAGTGTCAAGCATCATTAACTACAAGTACTGGTGCCTGTGATTCCATTCATGACCATACTTCATGTATGACCAAGCACCTCTGATGCATTAAACGCCACTAGGAATACAGGAAGGCTTTCTGCCAGCAGGACAAAATAATCCCATTTCAGCAAGATTGGCTCAATGTCAGTTCTATACACACAGATCAATTTATTGGGTTTTTTTTTCCCCAGTATAAAAGTGTATGTTTTGACCCAGTCAAAAAAACAACAGAACATTTGAAAAATAACACCTACTTAGAAAGAGAAAACATAAAAACACATGAAGTCTACAGCGGGCCATGGTCATGATCCTCATGATATACTGAATCAAAATCCCTTTGTTGCTCAAAAGTTGAACCATAAATAAAATACCCTGCTGTTCTGTGCTTCTCTCTGTGTGATACACAAAGCAATCAGCAACCTAATTGCAAGCTACAACATGGACAAATCTTGCAAAGATGAAAATTTGCACCTCCCAGCCCATCCTCAGCTGGACAGTACAGTGTCCAATCAAGGAAGCAGGGAGAAGCAACCCTTCCATAAATAAGGTGACATGTGAACAGATACAGTGGTACTTGAACCCATTAAGATGCATTTTTCTGTTATATCCTTACATGAATGGGTATTAAGTCACCTCAATAAGAGCATATATCAAAAAACAAAAATCCAAAACAAAACAAACACCCCACACCACACAAAAAATCCAAACAAACAAACAAAAAAACACTCAGAAAAGCAGTGAGCATGGCAGTACATATGCTCATTCACTGCAACACAGTGAGAGATATTATTTAGTCCCCAGAATCCACATGCCAAATTAGCATGCTGCATTGCTGAGGACAGTGCCTTCATACAATCTGGGTTTTTCTTCCTTCTACATTCCAAGGCAGCTCAGGTATAGTTCAGTTGTTTCATTCCATGCTACAGTGTACAGGATAAAAGCTTATAAAAAGCTTATTTGAAGTTCATTCTTGCCCACACACACCATTAATTTAAATCTCAAATTGAAGTGGAATGTCTACCTTGCCTGAGGTTGAAAAAGTGTTGTTTCTGTTTAAAGCATTACTGTTCTAGTAGCAATAATATCTACATACTTACTTAAATTACCTAGAAATACATTGTTCCTTGTAGAGTGGGTGGGTAGCATTAGTAGTTCAAATGTGATGTCATCTGAGTAAAAGTATTCTTTGGCACTGTCTTCTGAAAAACAACAAAAAACCCCATAGTTTAATGCAAATTAATCTGTTCGAAAATCTTTTTGTCAATGAGCCCTTGATTATTCTGTTTTCTCTCCTGCCGTTTCAGTAATTTAATATGCATCTTTAAATTGTAAAAAAAATCACTTTCTAATTTTTCTATTCAACAGAATGATGTAAATACTTGTAAAGGAGAACTTCAACATTGCACATCACCTTTTACAGAGCACTGTCTGAAATCCAAACCCATGAGACAAATGCAATAGCCCAATGGTAACATGAAATTTACAGATGTAACAATGTCTACAAAACATTAATATTACAATTACTGCATTGGATTGTATTATACCTTGCAGAACATTAATAATACACTATTCAAACTTCTGGAAAGAAACTGCAGCAATAAAATCTTAACTGTGTGTACTATGGTTCAAACAGGACACATGAATATCTCAGAACACAACCTGAAACTCCCAGAAAACACAGCACACAACAGCACGAGACTCCTCTCACTGATCAAACTCCCCTCACTAATCAAACTCTCCTCACTAATATAAAACCAATTTCATTAAGATGTGCTGAGCAAAAGCTAACAATGCAACAGAGATTTTTATACATGAACACTCTACTTATTCAATGAAGAAAGAGCTCCCCACCTGCTACAGATCATTAATTCTCTATTCCTACACACCATGCTGTATTTTAACATGCCAACCTGGTAATACCATCTAACTGATGATAATCCTGCTGGAAAAATCTACTCCTAATGACCCACTGTTGCTATTTTCTATTCAGCACTCCCATGTGGCAAAGCATATCCTTTAAGGCATACCTAAATCTATTCTCTTCCATTGTATGCAAGGATTGATGGATTTCCTTTGACATAAAATAACCAAAACAAAGTAACTTCTAAACTCCTGTTCTTTATCCCCTTGTCCCCCAGTACATATAACATAGAAAGAAGAAGCTGGCAGCCTGGGGAAGAAGAATGTCAATGTTTGAGGAAGATCTACTGCCAAGTCTAATGGGATAAGAAACTCAGACCACTATCACCTACATATCTATTTTTCTAAGTGGTCAAATGAAATATGAAATGTTAGAAATCAATTATTTGAATCAAATACCAGCAGGTAGACAAGAAATGGCAAACTATATTCTACAGGGCAGGAAGTTAAGATTTTTTTTAAAATCTATGCCAGTTTATGAAAGATTATTTTTTATTCCTCTGTTGGCAACATAAAGTTTAATGTAACTCAATCTAAACCAATCACAAATCTAATTGTCTATATAAAGTCACTACAAACTTAAGTAATTTGGAAAAGCTATTTCAGTTATTTTAGTGAAAAAAGTTTGTGATCCTTTTGACTTAGATAAAATGGTAGGATGTCAATCACCATTGATGTTAAAAACTTCTATAACCCCACTCTCAATTGTATTGAAATTCATATGAAGTCCTCCAGCTTGTAGAAAAATAGTGTGTAATAGAAGGTAGTGACAGAGCAAGAGGAATTCCGGAGATGAAGTTTTCAGGCACAGGTGCCTGTTGTTTTGCTACTCAATTTAAAAGCAAGTTCAAATGACAGGTAAATTTCTTAAATAGTTTAAAAAAAAAATCTTAATACTAGAATTTATGTCCTAACCTCTCTGTCAAACGATCAAAACAGCATATTCTCAAATTCTTTTACTGTCTATTTTTTTTTCTTCTGAAGAGTTAACCCATCAACATAATTTTTAAGTTTCTAGAGATCTTTTTCCTGCTCTATTTCATAAAACTTCCTAGCTACTCTTCCTCTTGATCCAGACTACTTTCTGATTTCATAATGCTTTCCAGATCCTGCAAAATATTTTGCTTCTTTCCTCCAAACTTGTATATTATTTGGACTTGCTTTATGCTGTCTTATGCTTCTGTATTCTCTTATTACTCATTGCTGATCTATCTTATCATCTTCTTAGAATGAGAATTGGTTTAGTTCACTCACTATGACTTGCTTATTAACTTGAATCCTTGTCCCCCTTTCTGAGGTCATTGTCACCATTTTCTATGTCAGTGAAATTCAGATCACAAGCTTCTCAAGGCTGAAACTCTATCTTATTATCTATGAAACATCATGAAAAGCCTAGGGCAACACAAAATGTTTAGCTAATGCTTCTGAGCTGGAAAAAAAAAAGACTATAGAAAATATAGTAGAAGTAGAACATTTTAACAACACAAACACTTCCAGAAAAATATATGTAAAATTGCTGAGATGTTAGAGAACTATCAGTGGAACTACCATATTACCTCTGAATAGTAGTTCTCAAACACACAACTGCTAGCAGTAGCATGATTACACATAATGGATGTTGCTGCTGTGGATGGCAAGAAAACTTTATTAAATCACATTACTACAGTAAAACTGTCAGGAAAGTGTGTGTGTGTATGTGAGAGAGAGAGAATCTGCATTTCTCTTCTGACAGTTCTTGGAAGCTGTGATTCATGCTGCTAGTTGCTTTTCTACTCACAGTAGAGGAAAACCCTGTTTCCTTTGGAGTATTTGTTGTAACTATGAAAACTACTTTAAAATAAGCACAAGTCAAAAAAACCTATAATTGCAGTCTGCTATGATATTTTTTAAATGAACCATTTTAATACTTGAAATCAATAAATTAAAATTTGTGAAGATTATGAGGCTTGACAAGTATATTTCATATTATACAGCAGAGAATTCTCTAGAAATGAAAGCAGCACAAGCTAATAAAGTTTTCTTCACTTTTACCATTACTAAGATTTTCAGTTTTTCTAAACTAACCAGCAGGACATCCTACATTTCTCTATTAAGACTTAATAAAAATCTCCAAGTTGATTTCAGTCTGCTGTTTATTATGATTAATAAATAATGCAAATACAGGCATACAGACCAGACAGGAAAGAAGCTGAGAAATGCCATTCTCGACATAAATTCAGTTCCTGCTTTTCAACAAGTAACTCTGTGTTACAAGACACAGGAGTGGGCTTACTGGAAATCTGATTTGGAAAATACTGTCTTTTGTTCTTATGCTGACAAAAAAATATTATTTTACGATAGTGTCATAGTATGATATTGTTGGTCCCTCTCCCTTTCCAAAATAGCCCAATATTCTTCCTGTCTCCTCAAGCCCTGATGACACAACTCCTGCTCTCCTATCCAACACAGACCCAAGTGCATGCTGAAAAAACAGGTCAGTACCAAAATCCCACTGCATTATGCGTCTCTCAAGAGAGGGCAGTGACACATTTCTCTCTACCCAGCTTGCCCATTTTCCCAAAATCTGTTGTAACATTACAGTCTGTGATTTCCATCCCTCCTACAAACATGGCTACAACTAATCAACTATTTCAAAAGCTACTGGTGAATATATAAGGAAAGAATGAGAGAAAACAAGGAAAAAGCACAAATCACATTTTCTTAGGAAATCAGGCTTTAAAAAAGGCAACTCCCTACAGCTTTTAATCGAGGAAAATTTCCTAGCTGTTTATTGAGCCAAAGAAATAAGCAGCTCTTGGCAACATACTTTTTATCTTTTTACAACTTCAAATACAGGTTTCAAATTAAGCTTTGGGGAATTAAGGTGGGGAAGTTACCACATGAAACAAGACAGTTTTCTTCTCCTAATGTATCTTGAGGTTTTTGGATGACTGGTGAAAATCCAAGCATTTAACATATCTCTAGCAAGAATAATCTGAAAAATTACATGCCTTCTACCTTTGCACACCAGCAGGAGTCTACATTCTCTGTATTCACAACCATGTTCTCAACAGCAACCTCTAAACTCTTGGAACACTGTTCTGCCAAGGTGTGCGTCAGTAATAGGCAAAACTCAGCAGGCAGTCACTGACATTACATTTAACATGCAATGAAATAGCCACCAAACACTTCAAATGCCCTTAAATGCCAGAAACTATTACTAACTACTTCATTAAAAACTTTACTCAAACATAAAAATGGAGACTTCTGTTTTATTTGTAACAACAGAAGGATTCTCAGAATTTGAAATATTAAATTAGTTGTATCAATGTGTTTTGAAGTACCTTTTTATTAGGCAGCTTAGTACCTCATACTTTCATTAAGATCGCAATTTAAGATGTAAAAATATATATATTTCCTCAGCGTTTCTAATGTACATTAGGAAACTCACACATTAACCTCCCACAGGAACCACTTCTTACCAGCCAGCCCAGCCTCTATGTTCACAAATACTTGCCCCAACGAACAAAGTGCTGAAACCTTCTGTAGATCTACTGGTTCAGCAGATAATGATATGCTTATGGGATCTGGATCATTCTTCTGCAAGCCATGGAGATACACTCGCAAACTTGTGGTGCTGCAAGCTAAAAACTCTTGTAGATGAGGTCACTAGCAATACTACTCCCTGCTACAAAGTACTTAAAATTCTGACATCATCATGATGATCAGCCCATTCCCAGGTATCCTCCTTTTCTAAGTGTCCCACAGAAAGACCACTGTTATGCAGCGTGGGTAGCAACTTCTGTGGCCTGCTCTGGCTGTAGTAGACCACAAAGCAGCACAGGCTTCACTAAAACAGGGCACAAAAAGGGGATTCCATACAAAAGGATCTACAAAATGGATCTGCAATTCTTAAGTACCAAAGCCAGAAAGAGTTGCATAATTCAGCAAGATTTTTTCAGAAGTTAACAGAGATGCAAACTATGTAAGTAACAAGTGAACACAGTATTTTGCCTTCAGCTGTTTCTGGAGGCCGAGGACATAGGTAAGGTTAGTACTCACAATCCTGGTCCCTGTCCTTGTCATGCACACAGTTAAGCTTTTCCCCTCAAAGCAGGAGTAATATATTCTTTGAACATGCCAGCAGGAGGAAAAAGATGTGCTCTCATTTTGTCCAGCAGCACAGGTTTACAGCATAGATCACAGAAACTGGAAAGCCAATCTCTAGTCTACCAAACAGGGTTTAAACCCTAGTATCTCGGCAGGCTCTGCATCACACTGGGAAGATGCATCAACTCCTAACTTTTCATTTCAGTGGCAATTTTCAGAATATGGAAGCAAAAATAAAAAGTAAAGCTTTACTGGACAGAGCAGCACCAGAAGTACCCATGCTTCTCCAGGGCAGCAAACAAGACATGTAATTCTTGCGTTCCAGTTTGTAACGGCATTCAACATTTTAAATGGAACACAGGCCAGAATATAGGCATTTATAAAATCTCCTTTTCCTCCAAGAAAACAAATGTCCTACTATAACTATTTAGCCCAATTAGACTTTACTCATCTTGTCCACAAGGAAAAGTGGGGTTCCAGGCTTTGGAGTTTTGTTGGTTTGTTGTTTATTTTGGGCGTTTCTTTTTATTAACAGGAGGTATGAACAAAACCTCTTCCTCCTCACTCCTTTGTGCTTCTGAACAAAAGGGAGAGTCACCACAAGGTTTTGGTCCAAGTCCAATTCCATAGGTGTGCCTGAGGTGTGGTTTGAACATGCCTTTGAACAAGTGAAGGCCTAATTTACAGATTGCCTAATTTATGAATAGTAAACAGATTTAGATGCCAAGATGCTGGGTTATGATAAGATTCTGGAAAATATGAATGAGAACAAAATTTCAGCGTTCAACTTTGGAAAAATTTACTAGTGAAAACTTAGAAACCTCTAATAGATACCAATTTTATCTGGGGCTGAACACACAAAATCCATCTAAATCAATTCTGACTCCTCCATGTTATTTTATGGATCTGGCCATATACCAAAATAAAATACATTAAAAAAACCATCTCAGAGGTACCTGCAAATGTCCTTTTTAGTGGAATTCTAGAAAGACCTCTGTAGAATAATTATGTCACATATATTTATTTTAAAAACCCACTTTAATTGGAGCTGTCTTACTCCAAGAAGTGTTCTGTTTTAACAAAAGGATAATAGTCTAACACCATTTATCTCATGGTACCAGACTGTCATTATCAGTAAAATGACATTAGCTTCAAAACTGAAGCCTTCTCACATACTCTGAGATGATCACACACACAGTTTTAAGAGCAAAGCATTGAAGTAGCCACATTTATTCCTAATTTGGCTACATTTTTATCATGAATATGAGGTAGGCCCATAGTATCTACTAAGCTTCAAAGGCATCACACTCCAAATATAAGTCATTATCACTCTTGAATCTCATATACATAATTAATTTTTAAGGATATATTTAATAAAATATTAATACTATTAATGATGATTTCATAATACACTCAGAACATCAGTACAGAATAAGAAAACTTATTCACTGATTTTAATGACAAAATGTAACAGTTGGAAAGAGTCCAAAGCGTGCAGCTCTAAATTGTTGAAAGAATCCATGAAGCCTTGTTATTTCCACATAATATTAAGCATATGACAACCACAGAAGACCAAAACGTTTTATCTATATGATTATATGTTCTAAAAGTGGCCATAATGAAGAATTTATAATACACACAAAAAGTATGGTAAGAGAACACTAAGACTATAAATTAAAACAGTCAGAGATGAGGTATACCAAAATTAAAGTGGCTTTTACATTACAAAGGAATTTTGTGGCAGCAGTAAGGATAGAGAATTCAATCCTTCAGGGCAGCTGCATTAACCCTGAGTCTCCTTTCTCTTCCGTGATTTTGCATTTCACACCTTTTAAGTCCTACAACAAATAAACAGTGTAATGTCTGTCAGAGTTTCAAAGTATTACACAGATTGAGCTAATAAAACAACCAACTATACTAGTAAGTTCCTTTCCCCAGATGGACCACCCACAGAATTAATGATGTACCTTCCTAGGATCTACCCAAATTTACTTGTGCCAGAGTTATAGAGAGACACTGACACCTTTCATTTCAGATTCTGCTGAGGGAGTGAAGGTGTGCTTCCAACACGTCTTTTTATACTGAAAGATCACTAAATCCAAATTATTAAAATCAACACTACTAACAATAATTCAGTATTAGCTTAAGATGAGAGAAACAGTTGAATGGTTTGGCAACTATCTGTAGTCTCACACTTTTTTTGTCCTCTAGAGATAAAGCTACTCAAAACCAGCTACTGCTCCTCCAACAGCCTGGTGACTCCTGATCTTGTGCCACCCCTTCAGTGGTGAACCAGTTCATTAACACTGAAAGGTTAAATATACTTTGCAAAGTAAATAAACAGAAATTAAGAATGGCAGGAACAATCACTACTGACTTTGCTATGCCAGTACCTACTAACATCACCTCATAATCCTCAGAAACAGTTCTACACCTGCTTTCACACTCAGCCTTCAGTTTGCAGTGCTCATAGAGAAGCTAGTGCTTTCAAAAGGCTGAAACACTAAAATAAACTTTTCTTCACTTCAGAGATCTACCAAAGTCTTTGTCTCGAGCAAAACTAATTCATGACAGTGTGATGAAAAGGCACCTTTCAGCTGTAATTCCAATTCTTCTGAATTATATTTTGTATTAAAAACTGTATTAGGATGATAATTTTCTACTTCAAGAGGAGAGCTATCCATAGTCTTCATTATAAAACTAGGCTGAAACCATGAGGCACTGACAACAAATTATATGTATCTCCTGAAGGAAAGCGTAGATAAAAAAGAAGCTCCTTTCAAATGAGGAAATTACCTAGTAAAGAAAACTGCATTTTTGATTCACAAAACTTTTCAATACAAGTTTATTTGTTTTTAATAAAAAAAACCCCACAACTTTCCAAGTTGAAAAACATTTAATATAAAGAACATGTGGAGAAGGTGAGGGGCAATACCTCTACTATCACTTAATACCTTCAACTTTTCTCAGAAATTTAAAATCGGGGCGGGGGGAGGGAAAGCAAAAGCCTAAAGCTCTTAAAAGCAACAATTTATTTTACAAGACCAATCCAACCACAAAGATTCATGACTTCCATGAAATTCTATACCAAGAAGCTAATTAACCAACACTGCAAATAAAATTTAAGGTAATTACCACTGAGTTTTAAAATTGCTTAGTACAAAGAGAGCAAAGCTACCTACAGCAGAGGTTTGGAGGTCCTTAGAAGAGCATTAGTAACAAAAACATACTCCTTTCCTCACATTCTTTTATTTTACCTAAATGTGTTAAAACTTTTCCATGTAAGAGCATGAAGCGGAAGAAATAAAAAACAAGACATGGCTGAATGGCACCTGAAACTATTAAATATCAACCCGGAAGTTTGGGGTTTTTTTCCCTGTTTGAATTGTTTGTTAAGAAGCAGTAACCCTTGCCTTACCAACAAAATTCTCAGATAAACTTGCCATATTCTACAAAAACCTAAACCAAATACATTTTGTCTGGTAATCTGAAAGCAGCATCTGTAGCAAGTTTGAGAAAGTGTCTTAAGTGGATACATATGAAAATTAATAGTTTAACTTATAAAAAAAATTAAAAGCAAAATTACTTTCAACTAGAATCTCCCTATTACAACAATCAAATGCTGTCCATTTTCAAATAACAGGCCCAAATCCCACAGATATTTATAAACAAAGTCAATATTATTTCTGTAAAACTGAACATTGTGAAACAACTGCAACTGTTCATACTGAACTTTGCCAGGACTACCACAGTCGAGCTGTATTTCTCAAGTACTTCTTTCTCTAGAGTATTTGCTTAAACAATCCTCTTGCCTCCTGTTACACCTGTTAGCCAGAGAAATTATATAGGTTAACTATAACCACGTTAAAAAGAAAAAACAAAAACACAAAACCTAGGTAGTCAATTTTAACCTGGATCATTTCCTCAAGCTAGTTACAGGACCGATTTCCAAGAACCGTTGTGCTGGTGCAGCTGGAGCAAGGAAGAGGCAGACCAGGTCAAGTCAATACTGCCACCAAAAGCACTGCTTGTCAACCAGTCATTGAAGTAAAAATACCTACTTTAAGGATTTAGAGCATCAGGTTCTATGATCGGCCACTCTGCGTCTACATAGAGTTACATATTCCAGCCAAAACCATACCTGATTTCCCCTATGCTTCTTGGTAGGTTATCTCTTTAGCATATGAAAACAGGCATACAAAAATCTCACTGCAAATATGTTTGATTAGTTCACAAGCACTACTCCCCATGGAAAAAAACCAAACATTTCCAATTTATACCGAGGCCTAAAATATCTGGAACTTGAAACTGAAACCAACGAAAAATCGTGATCCAACTTAACCCAAACACAAAACTGAAGTACCATGGATTTCCAGTCCCTCGCTGCTCGTATTTCACACCTGCATGCACGGAGCATTAAAGAGACTGACTTTAAGGCCGCAGTAACTCGAAAAAGGACCGCGGTATACTGAGAATCCCTCAGGTTTTACGAGCGTGAACACGTTGCGGTTATCGCAATAAAGTTATCGTAACCCAAAAACAAAGGGAAAATTAAAAGCCTACGAAGTGCATACGTAACCCCGCAGCTGCAGCCCACCTGCCGCAGGGAGAGCGCGGGGCACGCTCTCGCCACCGCCCGGAGCCCGAGGCCCCGCGGAGCTGTCCCGCCGCGGGGAGGGCCCGGGGCCGAGCGGGCAGCGACCGCCGCCCGCCCGCCGTGTCAACACCCGCGCTGCGGGGCCGCCGCCGGAACCTCCCCCGCGCGTGGGGCGGCGGGCCCGGGCGCGCCCCCGGCTCCCGCGGGACGAACCGCCCCACGGAGCGGCGGCGCAGGGGCCGCGGGGGGAGGCGCCGCCCGCAGCCCTGCTCGGCCCGGCGCAGCCCGGCCCGCGGGATGCCGGGGAGTCCCGCGCCCGCCCGGCCCGGTCCGCGGGCGCGGGGCCAGGCGGGCGGCGCTCCCGCCGCGCCCCGGAGTTGTGACAGGAGCAAAGTGGGTCACCGGGCCTAGCGGGTGCCCCGCGAGCGCCCCCCGCCCCCGGCCGCGGCCGTGCCCGCCCAAGGGCAGCCGCTGCACTCCCGCCCCCCGGTTCGCGGCGGGAGACACACGCCGGCGCTGTCAAACTTCCTCCGCGCCGCGCCCCCGCCTTCCCCTCGCCAGCGCACACCGGGCCCCGGCGGGTCCGCCCGCACCGCCCCGCGCCGCGCTCGCTGCTCACCTGGCCCCGCGCTGCCGCTGCCCGCCTGCCTGCCCCGGCGAGCGCCGCTCCACGCGCGCAGCCCCGCGCCCGCCGCCCGCCGGCACTGCCTGACTGAACCTGCTGCTCCCGCTCCTCCGGCGGCGGCACGGCAGCACCCGGGCCCGGGAGTCCCCCCGACACCACCGCGCCTGCGCCGCCGAGCCCCCACCGCCGCCGGCCGCCGCGGCGCCTCGCGCCACCGCGCGTGCGCCGGCGCGTACTGCAACCCGCGGCAGCCCGGGGCCGCCGCCGCCGCCTCCGCCGCGCGTGCGCAGGAACGGCACGGCGGGGCGGCGATCCCCGCTCTGCGCGCGCGCCTCGCCTGGCGCGCGGGGGGGCGGGGGAGGGCTGCGCGCGCCGCGCAGGCGCGGTGGGCGCGCGCCTCCTTGACCTCGGCTCACCTCGCCTGGCCTCACCCCGGGGCGCGGGAAATGGCGGCGGACGCGGCGCCGCCCGCCGAGCCCGCGGAACGGGCTCGCTGAACGCAGCCGCTTCCCCACCGGCACCGTGAACCCCGCCGCACGCGTGTTCCGAAAGCGGAACGAGCGACATCCCGGGTCCTGTCCGGGAAATGCGTCCCGAGGTATTTAGGGGTTCAACGAACCCGTCCCAGCGGAGGTCCGTGGTTTGTTCTTTCCTGTGCATAAAGCGGAGAAATTCCCAGAGCGGCAGAGACCAGACGTGTTTGCCTCAACCCTTTTGTACGTACGAGGCTTTTAATACAGTTCCATAATATTTAAATATAAACCTGTTATGCCTGCAGCAAAACATTGTGGCGAGTCGTTTTTTGTAATATAAAACGCTTAGAAGTAAAATTGTGTAAGTAATCCAAATTTTTTTCTCACAGTTAAAAGGATTTTATTTTTTAATTGGTATCTGAATAGCAATGTATTTAAAAGTATCTGTATAAGTTTAATTCGTGTTTATGTCTAGAATAAAATAAAGAACTTGACTGCAAATTGTCATGGATTTCTTTCTGGGTTACTTTTCAGGTAGTTCAGTTTCCCCATTTGATTCACAATCGTGACCAAAGTCTAGTGCAAAGATACTGTAGGGACAGGAGCTTCTTTACCAGTAAAGCTCCCAAAGAGCTGACCATAAGCTTTTCCACTGGAAGAATTCTGAAAAACATTAGCAAAACTGTTTATTTTTGTTTCTGATTCACAATACTCTAATTTTAGCTTTCAGTTGAGGAAAATGTGGCATAAGGAAAGATAATAATACTATCTTATGCACAAAGGATAACACTTATGATAAAATGTAGTAGAGACAATAGGGTAGGATTGGAATATCAAGGAAAAAATGCAGGAATATTTTCACCAAAAATGCTTATTTATCAGAACTAGAATATGGCAAAGAAACCAGGAGGCTACAAATAACTTTGCGCTGTATCTATTGAATTTTCCAGAAGATCTTTAATAAGCAGTGGTAATTCTTCAGAAGAAGGGGTGCTGCACTATCTCTTCACACCTTGCATGAATAGGAGCATAACACCTACTCACTGCAATGTTGCAGTGACAAATTATTCTTTGACAAGATCAAAACAAGCAACACAGCTGTGGAGATGATGCACATTTGCATTTTCTGCCAAAGCTGTGGCCTAAGCAAGGTCATTTTTTTAATGCTACTTTTCTTTTGGCAGTATTTTGTAGGATCCTGAAGGAGCAGAACAGCTTAGAGATGGTGTGGTGGTTTTATGAACTGTTCTTCTAGAAATACTATTGCTCTGCTCTTGCCATCAGTGTGGCTTTGCTGTGTAATGGTAGTTGTGGTTCACTCACAGACTGTGAAAGCAAACGCAACTTTTAAACAATGCCAAATTAGGAGCAGCAGATCTTTTGTGAATTGGTGAACGGTTGGACTGCATTGAGCTGGAAATGGAGACATTTCCAATGCACTTCCATTAACTAATAGCCGTATTTCCTAGAGAAATGTCATTGCTGTCCTGCATAATGTACTTCAGAGCCACAGAATGACCACCTGCTTAGTGTGCTCCTTTTTGATCCACACTGGCCTGTTCAAAAGAGGATCTCTTTTAGGAAACTGGTACCAAAACTAAATTTCACATCACTCCAGAATACTAAAATGAGCGGATGTTAACTTGAAATCCTGTCACAATCCACATAACCCTTGCAAAGCAGGGTTGGCTAATATTCCTGGAGCCTTTTCTGCCAAACAGTGTAAATGACTCAGTACCAGAAACATCTGGTTTTAACCTGCAGATTACCTTGGATTTTGCTGCTGCTTTGTCACATCTGATGGCTTTTATTACAACCGTGTGATCACTTTGGTTGAACAAAGGCAGGGTCACCAAAGGGGGATGTTTGGCTCTTTTCCTGTTGCATCTGCTTCCACTGTCACACACTGTCCCTTGCAGCAGCCACAGTAGTGGGAGGGAGGCTGGCAGCTGAGAGGAAGCAATGCTGCTTTTATAGCAGCCAACTTTGATACTTGAAGGGACTGTGCAGTCGTATCTAAAGTCCCTGATGACCTATTTACATTTAAAACTACTAGCTAGCGTTCTAGTTTGAAGTGGCAGATAACGGCACATAAGCCGTTGTCTCTGAAATGCTTCTACTAGTTATCTCTGAATCTGGAAAATAAAAGCTTCCAGCAGTGGTATCTGCCAGTAGGTATCCACCAATAGGCTTACCAAAGGGGTAGAAAACCGTATTTGAACTAACTTATGTCAGAACACATGATCTTAATTAATTTTTTTTCAAGCAATACATGTTTTTATCTCAGTAAAATATCTTACCATGAAATTGCAAAATACCGTGCTTAGGCAATATTCTTACCACAGAATTATGTAAATCTTATGCAAGTTATTTGCCTTTTTTTCAGATTCTTTTTTCCCTTCAAAAATAATCAAATACCTTTTCAACTTTTAAGAAGTGGACTTTAGATCTCTTCCCCCTTGTTTAGCTATCCCAATGAACCTGCCTTGTATTTCACCAGTTTATATACAAATACTGTGGCTAAACACCTTGTAATTCTGAGTGCAGCAGTTTACAATGGCTTTGAGAAACTTGCCTTCTGGAAACTTTCAGGCCAGCAGTTTGAGGTGTTCATTAACCAGTAAACACATTGGGATACTGAAAAAGAATAAGGAAATATAATGACAGTTGTGGTGTAAATGATGTGTAAAATAACTGAAGTTATTAAAGCATTTGAAGAGCACAAGTCTTCTATCCTATAGTCTGCTTCTACTTTAATTTGTTATAAGAATTGCAGGACAAATTTTATTTAGCTTCTTCCAAGATCATTGTGATTTAAAGAGCTGTTGAAGTAAAAAAACATAGCAGGCACAGTCTAAGAAATATGTTAGTAAAGCTACCAGACACTTCAGTTTCATTCCTCACTAAGTTTTTAAAACTGATTTTGTCCATTGTAGAGTTTAAATAATGTTTTTGAATCTGTAACATACATTCTACTTTATTTAAACTAGATTTTAATTTAACATCTAAATACTTCTCCATTCCCTAAGTAACATCGGGGAAACCTTTGTATATTTTTATTTTTAGCATGTCTTACCATGTTCATTATTTTCATAGTTACTATTTAAAATACAATCTATATAAACCCCAAAAATCAACCAGGAAATGAAGAAAACACGGACACAGAAAATGCCAAAACCAACAGGGATTTTTTGTTCCCCTCCAGGCCTTTGAGCAATTAGGATCTTTTGAATCTGACTGAAGTTAAATCAGCTGGCTTGGCCTGTGGACCTTGGAGGTCAAAGGCAGGTGATCCAGTTTTGTCATGAGGATTTTTGTGGATACTCATTCCTAAGGGATTACAAATTTCCTCAGAGGCTCTTATTTATGCAATGGTAAAATATAGAATTGCTTCTCCATTATATAAATCAAATTAAAATCAAGAAAGGCCACTGGTTTCTCTCTTCAGATCTTGAAATTTAAATTACTGTAATTCTAACAATTTCATTTGGTTGTCCTATTCCTTTTGCTCCTGGAAAAAATATTTGATTCCTGACAATTGAGAAGAAACTCCCTCCCAAAATACTTGAAGGAAAAGATAAAACTGTATGGGTATTCTCAGTTCAGTCAGAGAGAAAGGAGAGTTTCTAACCAGGCTGAATCTAAAACTGGTCTGAATCTAAAATATGATTATACATTCTGTACTAATTCTCAGTGTTTTTCAAAAACATCTAATAGAATTGCTAACATACACAGAACCAATCATGGGAGTCCTTTGACATTTCTGCTGCATCCTGTCACAACTTCTGCTACCATCTGAGAATTTACAGGGCCATCGATAAATTAACAAGTCCCCCAGCTTTCCTCAGTTTACGTAACTGAGACTTTTTCTGATGGGCTTTTGATTTGTTCACGTCAAAGGAGAAATAAAGGTAGAATAATCCTGTTAGACCACTCCTGCTGAGAAAAGAAAGTGAAAACAATGGACACCACTTTCTTAGTGAAACCCAGAGCTCTCAGTAAGGTTACATACATGGTGATAAACATGCACAGCAAAAGAAATCTTCCATGTATTTGAACAAAAGTGAACAATTAACTCTCACAAAGTGAATGAACAAATCGAGTAGGTCAAATGCGCTAAGATTCCATTGTTTCTAAGAAATTGCTATTTCATTAGCCACTCTTATTTAATTTTTCTAGATTTTTTAAAAAGTGCTAGTTCAGTTCTTTGTATTGAAGTATTCTACATCTTATGCAAGAATGTAATTACCTTGACCAATAAAGATTAATCATAGCCCAAACATCCTCTGGAGCATTTGTAAACTTCTTTCACATACTGCTTTCCACAACTTTCTCTTAGCTTCACATACTTTTGCTTCCTCTGAAGACATTTCCATTCCTGCAAGAGCTGCTGCTTAATTAGAGAGTAAAAATAATAATAGGCATCTTTGGAACATTTTACATGCATTTTACAATAATATCTAGTGTAATGCAATTACTTAAATTATTTGAGTAATTCTTGGGCTCACAGTCAACATTTTAGAGCTAGAAAGGTATCTATGCCAATCTTTATTCAATAATATAACACCAGAATTAATTTTCTTAATTCATCAGTATCAGATTTGGGAAACTTGAGTAACAAACAAATTGTACAAGCATTTATCATTTGAGATGAAACAAGAAAACATTAGAGCAGGTACTAAATATTTGTGTGATTCTGAATATGAGATTAGTTTAAGGAGGAATTACAGTACCTCTGCTGACAGTTAAAAAAACAGTTGTAAAATAATCAATGAAAACTCAAATGTAAAGTCAGTAGATGGCAGTCTTTGTCTATAAAAATACTTGCAAGGTGGAAAATAAAATAATGAAACTTGTTGAAGTAAAAGCATCTGTTAGTTACAGGAACTGAAAGCCACTGTGGAAGTGCTTTTCACCAAAAATAAAAAAGAAATAATAAATGTACAATGTTATTATACTCTAGGAACAATGCATTATAGTTTTGGTTCACAACTCCCACATATTTATGTTAATTATTTTCTTTTTCTGAGAGTACATTACTAGATACAGTGTGTTAGTCCTAGAATTATTTTAGTAATTTTAAAAATTCATCAGCAGTAAGTACGTGTAGAATCTAGACAGAGGAAATGTTTTGATCACATTAGCTTTTTTATTTTGTGTAAACTGCATGCCTCATTTTTCTTAGTTACAATACAATGCTGGGCAGAACTCAGCAGAGAAACTTGTTAAATATGTACAAAAATATACATGTGAATGTCTGGTATAACAACAATTGCTGAAGTCGCTATAAGGTGCCAAAGTTTTCTGAACCCAAATTCATAAGCAAATAGACTCTGCTACTGTAAGTAAAATGATCAGTTTAGTCCTATTAAATAGTTGAATGAGGTTGATTGTGTCACGGTTGTGCCTAAGAACAGTGTGCCGTGTATCACAGATTTCCAGAATTGTAGCCTGGCTGGGCTTGGAAGGGAGGTCACCTGAGTCAACCCTCCAGCTCAAGTAGCATCAACCTTGGGCAGACTGTCCATGTCCAGACAGCTTCTGAACATCACCACGGAAGAAGCCTATGCAACATTTCAGTTGTTTTCCCTCAGTAAAAAAAGTAACAGTAAAAAAATTGTTTTCTGGTATTCAGAGGGAGCCTCCAGCGTTTCAGTTTGTGCCCATGTCTTCTGGTCCTGTCGTGGGGCACCACTGGAAACAACTTGGTTCTGTTCACTTTATACCCTCCATTCAGGTATTTATAGACTCCCCTGAGCTTTCCTTCAATATAAACTTCAAATTAACATTTTCTTGAAGTATGAAATAGATAAGTCATTAAAATCTACCTTGAATAAGAAGCAAACCAAACACAATAGCTGTTTATTAGGGATCCACAGCTGGCTTTTACAACCACACAAGTTTATTGACTGGAGTATCTCTCTTATGAGGAAAGGCTGAGGCAATGGGCGTGGTCAGGCTCAAGAGGAGAAAACTCAGAGAGGACCTGTTGACAGAACCTCATCAATGTCTCTAAGTGTCAGCAGGGAGCATGTCAGAGGATGGAGCCAAGCCAAGTTCTTGTCAGGGGCCCAAGCAATAGCAGAAGAGACAATGGAAAGAAACTGATGCACAGGAAGTTCCACTTGAATGTGAGGAAGAACTTCTTTACTGTGTGGCTGGCTGTGCTCTCAGATTGCCCAGAGAGGTTGTGGAGTGTCCCTCACTGGTGATAGTCAAGAACTGGCCGGATACAATCCTGTGCCATGTGCTCTGGAGTGACCCTGCTGGAGCAAGGGTGCTGGACCTGATGACCCCGTTTCCCTCCCAGCCTGACCCGTTCTGTGATGCTGTGGTTCTGCAGCTACCACCACTACAGCACAACAATTTTAGTGTATTATATAGTGAAACTATAGTAATTACTATAGTAATTAATAAGAAATTGCATTTTATTACAGTAGTATATTTAGAAACCATATTGTACCAGAAATGAGTGCTATGCTAGAAGAAAAAAAGTATTTTGCTCATAATAGTCAAATTAATTACTTCATCAATTAAAAATTTTGAACAGTTTGATTCCAGTACTAAAATACAGTTTTCTTCTTTAATGGCATGCCACCCTCATATGGGGGGCATATATCCCATATGCAAAACATTATCTATCACAAAACTGGAACCATGCATGACAAGGTATTGTTTTTCCTCTTTTTCTTGTGCACATGAGAGAAAAGGGATACCCACAACCAATTGTCCATTCTTTCTGGCTTGAAATGCACAGAAAACTATCCAAAACAGGAGAGAGAAAATGGGATTCAGAACTTCTTTATGTGAATATTTATCGTCATTGCACAAAGTCCTAAAGACTGACAGAAAGTGTCTTTAGTGTGGCAGAGTTGTCTTTGGTGAGGCAGAGTGTGGGGTACCTTTTAATCAGGCAGAAAGAGAATGAGCCCTACTTGTGTAATTTGGACAAATGTCGAGACTGTAACACTTCAAACATAGCACACCTCCAAACACACTGTGGCCCAGTGTATCTTCAGCTCCACTGAGGATATGTAACAGTGGTTTCCACGGTGGCCTGTTCAACACTTTCTTTTAAATATCCAGATTTCAGAGTAAATAATTTTGCTCTAACAGAACATCAAAGCAAAATATGGTGTAAACTGTTTCTCTGTGCCACTGGCAATCAGGAAGAAGTAGGACAGTAATGTGGGTGCTATCTGATGGCAAAAGAGTGGAAAGTGGAAGGAGGCAGTTGTGTCAGTCAGCAGACATTACTATTCAAAAGATTCTGAGTTTATTTTTTTAGGAGCATGTACATAGACAATAGTGACATGTGCACTGCTAATCTGGATAGATACCTCTCACTACACCTGTATGCATTGTATGTTTAATTCAGAATCCTTTTTAAAGCAACCAAGTGAAAATAATTAAAATTAAATTATAAATATTGAACGAATGTTATTTTAAGAAATGTTAATTATTAAAATGAAGAGCAAAAACAAGTGGACAAGAAGAGGAAAAGTTCTTCTCAATCTGGCTTCCTCTGAGGCCATAATTTTTCCAGCTACCTTCTGAAGTTTTATTGCTCATCCAAAAGTGCAAAAGTAGGAGTAGTAATGCTGAGGCCAATTCAAACCATGACCTGCCAATACAATGTTAAAAACTTTAGCCCACTTCTAAACTGAGTCATAGAAGCACGGAATGGTTTGGGTTGGAAGGGACTTTTATCATCTAGTTCTGAATGATTAGTCACTTTCAATATAATTACAACCTCAACAACATAATTTAACAAAATTTTGTTGTGAAAATAAACTCGGTGAGGTAAGCTGGGAAGATTGTAAGGCTAACTTATGCTTCTGCTTAGAGTTTCTTTCAATCTCCGTCAAAAGCACTTGAGTTTTCAAGTGAATTGTGACCCCAGTTCCAATTAAGTCTTCTTCTAAATGAAAACCATGGTGCATCTGCGTTCTTAACAGCTAGAAAAGCATGCCATTATATTTTAGTTGAATCAAAGTCACAATATTTCTTCAAAAGATGCAACTTGTTCAGGTTCCTTTTATTAAGGCAAAAGAGATTCTCTTTTTTTTTTTTTCCCCCAGATAGTGAAACACACAAATCACAATATATTCTGGAAAAAGCACAGTAGCCTTGATTGCAAACATTCTCATTAAAACAACTGTCTGGCTGAGGGCCTTTATTTAGAAGGGAAAATTTACTTAACAGAGGCAATGTCTGTTGCTAGCAAGCAATGACTCTTTTACAGTTGAATTACATGTGGTTGCAAACATCATAACACTAGGAAACAAATAATTTTAATATGCTTTTAATATAATCAAGATAGTAAAGACCTTCTTAACATAATCTGGTTTAAGAATATTTACATTTGAGTGATTTCTAATTGTACATTAATGACAAATAATTACTGTAAGGAAAACAGTATGTCCATGTACTCAGCATTCCTGCAGTTTTAGTTCTAAATCAGGAATCTATAATCCTGAAAAATAAGATAGAGTATTAGCTGTTGATATGACTCTAAGTTGATATAAGACTTGAAAATTATGGCAGAATAAAATACATTAGAAAACATATTGGTCTACATTTTTACATCTCTCCAAATAGTTGCAGGCATTGAAATGAAATCTTGAAGTTGCACTCGGTTTCAGAGTGAGCTTTTTTATCTTTGTGAGATTAGGGAATTACATTCAGGATGTCAGTTTACTTTTCAGCATTCTTTTGACATGTAGTTGACTCAGTTCTTTCTTAGACTTACTTGTCATCATCAGTACTTTCCAAATTGTTTACAAACTTGGGATATTTTCCATTTCTTGCTGCCTGAAACACTTCTGTGCTCTCTGTTCTGGGAACTGAATACCTACAGCTTCTGTTCACTTCGTATGAAGGTAAGTGTAATTAATATATCTAAGTGTATTTAACACATCTGGGGAAAGTTTGTGGGTGGAAATCTAAGCTGATTACACAGTTAAAGGCTTTCTGTGACAACTTCTGAACAAAAATATCATGGTCTATTTAGATAAAAATGAACTAATTTACATATAGATCATGATCAAAAGCATTAAATAAATACATACCTCCTTAGCGGAAATCCACTGATCTCCTTCCATTACGTGGCTGAAAGACAAATATTCAGTAAGTTATATATTCTGTAAAACTGACAGGATTTAGTAACAAACCTCTAAGCAACTTGGTGTATATAGAAATTAGTGAATTTCTCAGTAGTATCGTTATAATTGTTGTCAAAGACATACCTAAGATAAGTTATTGTGTAATCTGTATCTACCTCTGGAGGAGAATTACATACTAAAATTTACTGCATATTGATTTGAAGAATGAATTTTCCATCTTGTATGATTTTATATAGGGGAGAAAGCCATAAGAAGTCACTTCAAGAGTGACTTCACTTATTCTTTTTGCATTTTCTTAAAATGTGTTTTCTGACTGTTATAATTATTACATTATAAGTGTTTGTTGCTATTTACAAACAAATACATGACACCCTCAATGATTTTCTTTTTAGACTGTATTCTTTGATATAAGCAAGGACTTTCCTTTCACTGCGGTGTTTTACAGGGACTAAAGCTGATAAAAAACTTTTTCCTGGGCTTAAAAAGGATTTGTCTTTTACTCTGGAAGCATGAATGCACCAATGTTAATATTACCCATAACTTCGGCCAGTCATAACAATTCTAAGGATCCAAGCCTGATACATAAGAAATGTAACTATACAAATCTGTGGTGTTTTCATTTGAATTATAGAATAATTTAGTTTGAAAAAAGACCTTTAAGATCATCAAATACAGCCCTAGCCAGACTTTTATTTAAAGCCATCAGCCTCTTTCTTATTTAAGTAGAAATACTACCAAAATCAAGAGAACTATTCAAACTTCTGACATGCCACCTTCTCAATTTTGCTAAAGTGAAGTAAAAAGGCTCTATGGTGTACAAGATGAACATAGTGGAGTCAGTCTCATGAGAATTTCTGTATCTAGTTTCATACCTTACTGGTCAAAACAGAAGGAAAATGGTAAAGTCAGACCTAGCACAGTGTGTAAGCATGGGATCATATTTATATCATGTGCAAACATACCCTGTTGAACAATGCTTTACAAAGATTTTCCAAGATGCCATATTTTCTAGAACTTTCTCTGACAAATAGATATGAAATAACCAATGACTTCTTAAGGCATAGAATGGTATCATATACACACAAACCTAGGAATATGCTTTTTAAAAAATTCCTACAATTTTAATACAAGGAAATGTCAGGAGTGGACCTGGAGATGTACTGTAGGGTGGAATGGTCTAACTGAAAAAAGTATCCTTAATCACAGTAATTCTTTCTATAATTTGGTTATTTCTATCCTTTTTTTTTTTTTTTTAACTTCCACCACGTAACAAAAAGGAAAAAATATATATACCCTGTAGAAGAAGTAGCCTCTGCTTTGAATCCCTCCAGGTCCTTGGAGTTCTTCCTGAAGAAAAAAATATTTTAAATTATATCTACAGCTGTAAATTACTACATACAGAGAGGTTATTTATGTATATATAAAAAATATTTCTTCAGTGCTACATGCAGTCTTACTTCTTAAATGCTTTATGTGCATTTCTCCATGTCAGTAACACAAAGTTTATGTTGTCATATAGAAATAGAAGAGAACCTATGAATGGAGCCAAATTCCACTTGAAGATTTAGGTCAGGTGAGATTGCTTTTGAATGGTACTAGGAATGATGAACAGCCTTTGCCTCTGATTTTCCAGGGTTCACTACCCAGGCACAACAAGAATGTCTTCATGATAGCCATCTCTGCAGACAGAGTTGCTTTTTGCATCTTGCAGGAGGACAAAAATTACAAAGTTTAAGTATCAGAAATGCTTGGGCTTCTCCCAGGAATGAGATGCCAGACTGTTCCCAAAGATGTACCATAACCATGCCTCTCACAATAACGCCCAAAGAGCAGTACTTGGGATAGTCTATCTTGCCCATACTGCACTCTGGGTGAAACAGCTGCCTAGTGATCCATATAGCAAGGAGGCTAACAAATGATGAAGAAAATAGAAATTCTATTTAAATGTAACAAGTACAAAGCATGAGGTATCCAGTTGCTTTAATGAGACCTTCATGATTAGAGAACACATAAGCTTAACCACAGTGTTTTATTTGCTTCTGTTGGTATCAGAGAGGAGTGATGTGTCTGTCCTGCAGGTGGGGAGACAAGAAATTTGAGAAATAAAATAGTCTCAATATTATGCTTACCAGAACATTAAAATGAAGAGGGCTTTTATTTAGCAATGGGGGTATTTCTCAACTAAAAATTGGGGTGCTGTGATCTCTTGGGTAAATATCAGAAGGTGAAGTGTCATAGAAAGGAATCACATCTGCTCTCTTCTAATGCTGTGACAATTGTGTAAAACAGGATGACTCCCATCATTTCCAAACTACAGAAGCAGGTTCAATCCAGGGAAGCTTTCAAAGGAAGTAGAGTTTTAACTATACATTATTTTAGAGAACTGATTTTAATTCTGACTTCAGTTCATCACATATAGCATTGTACTCAATTTCTTACTGTACACAGAACATCTGTATGATTTTTATTTCTATTGTCCTTCTCATGCTAGCATTATCTGCATTTGAAACATCCATCTTGGATTTATAATCTGATCACTACTATAATTTTTTATATTTCAAAAGGGTAAAAATTTTTCTGTACATTGCCATTTGAGTCTTATGGTATTCATATGTAATATTTTCTACTTCTTCTATTCAATGTGTGAAAAAAAATGAAAACAGGAACAAAATAGGCAGCTGTTGCAAGATTAAGAAATTCATCCAGAACAGAAAAGTAGTCAAGAGTAAAACTACGAGTGAAAAATTGTAATTTATGTTAATGTCATTTTCCTCTTACAACCATACCCTCCTTAAGGATTACGTGTTCTTGTTGGAGTTCATATCAGAAGTTTGGTATTATGTAAACAGCTGAAGCTAACAATCTGTAATTTTTGTAACACCTGCCTTCTAAATTACTAAGGGTTTGCAGATGTTAAAACTGCCGTAATAAATACACAAGTTTGTTCACAAACCTGCATGTATATATGCATACAGAAATAAATGTATTAATGAAGATGTATGATTACTTAGAGTTTTATTTTAATGCCTGCCCTTTAGAAGACATTTTGCCCAGTCTCTTATATTGACTAGCCCAAATAATGCTTGAGTCTTCTTTCTTGGATCATATCCTATCAGGCAGGCTGTAGCTCAAGAGGAATCAAAGCCGTGAAAAAATCTGGTGCTGTTTCAAATTGGAGAGAAAAAATGAATTTAATAGAGCATGTTTTCTCCTTCACCCATCCACCTTTTCAGTTCCTTATCTCGTCAGGGAGAGAGGTGGGTGTGTTTATTTACAGCAGGTTCTGTTTTTCTTCCCAATATGAGGAAGAAAAAAGATCAGCAGCAAGATGATCCTTCCTGAAGCACATTGTGTGACATCGAGATTTGGGTAGTCCAACCAAAACATATAAGCAGAAAGGTCTACAAGGGCATGTTTAGAAAAGCTAATGAATCACAAAGCATAAGAACATAAGCATGCAGATTTTCAGTTTACATACGTCCAGTTTGTATCTCTTCAGTCTTCTCTCATTAAGGTGAGGAACGAGTTGCAGTAAAGGATGCAGGACAGATGACTGAGAGGACACGAACACACATACATGAGCAACAGTGAAATTTGGTCCTTATGATGCAAAAAAAAAATGTCTCTTTCTGCAATATTGTCTCGTGGACCAAGCATGGACCAATAAAGGACTGAAGACTTGAGAAACTTATTAATTGAAAACTTTTTTTTTTATGTTTTGACTTGACAACAAACAGAAATCAACATTTATATTTACACTACACAGAGTGATGGAGGGAAAAGCTATATATCCTCACCTTTACTAATTGAAAGTTCAGAACCCTTTACAGACTCCTGGAATTACTCAGACTTTGTTCAGTCTCTATGAGTGGTACTGAGAATATTTCCACACAGTGTTCCTACTAACACTTCTAGAATTTTCTACAATGGAAGTTAGCAGCTTCAACCCCTGTTGTACTGAGAAGTTCATTTTACTTCAAAATAGATGGCAACAAAAACCCTTGTATTTTTTGCTACATGACAGTGTACAGTAGAAATCCATTCTCAAGAGACATTTGTAACCATTACACTGGTCATTCTATCTAAGCTCTAATAATGAAATTCCTTTTGTTCAACAAGGCTTTAAGCTTGCAGACAGCCTAATTATGCACAGTGGCACTGTGTGCAAAGTACTCACCTTGAAAAAACACAGCTATGTGGGATTTTGGAGAGAGGTCCTCAGGAAGAAATAAATTATAAAAAAACCTGTGTTCCATTAGCCAATTTAAACCTTCAATTCATATAAATGTATTTTTTTAAAAAAATGCATTTTTACTACAATACTTCTTCAAAAAGTAATGCACTTATGAGAATTGTAATATATGGAGTAACTAGAGTTACCAAAGTGTTATTGGACTTAATAGGCAAAAATAATTTGTTTCTTTGTAGCCAATTTTGTGCTAGCTGCCTAAGGTAAGCAATATGGGATCATAATACCTAAAAAATGTAGGAATCTGAGGTGATTGAAGTAGTTATTGAACATCCCAGCTGTCCACTTGGGCTGTGTCTTGCAGCCAGTGGAGAGAGCTTAAAAATCTGAGGAATGATGGACCTCACCTAAGTAAGTATCTCTGAAAATGGCTAGAAAATTGTCATCTTAACAGTGAAACCAAAAGTGAGAGAATGGTAATCTCTGGGAGCAGCAGCAAAGGTATTCAGGATGGTGGTGCAGTGGAATGCAGTAACCTTTTGAGCAGGAGCAGCAACAGAAATAGCTTTTTTCACTGTGTCTTAATTACCATTAAAGCATCCAAAGCAGCTGTAGCATGAAAACATTGACACCGATATAAGCAATGTCATTTTCTAGGAAATACACCACATATTTCTGGAAAAATGTAAAGAACAAGGCAGAAATGGGCATTGGCATGTAAGAATGATTGGTAAGAAACAAGGAAATATGAATATGTTTAACTCTCTCAAAATCTTATGGCCCATAGATGCACACAGATAACAGAATATGTTTGCACTTCGGAAGTGAGAATGGTTCATGTACTTGGCTTGTTGGTTTATGAGAATACTTTTTGAGCAACAATTCTTGGCCATGGTTTAAACTATATTTTTCATTCAAAATATAATCCAAAGTTCAAGTGAGACTTAAATACTATTTTGCCTCTATATATTTATGACATGTGCAAATTAATATAGTTTAATTAAAAATTAATAAAAATGCTTTCAAGAGTATGTAATAGTTATGGTCATGTTCTCAGGTCCTGTAAGTGCACATTGTATCACTGAATGTGCTATGTTCCAATACCTGAAAAAAGTATTAGATGTCATTCTTAAAATTTAAAACTGCAAGATTAAGATTCACTTGGAATTCCATGAATGATTTATTGAGTTTGTTAGATTTTTTTCCCACATCTGTACAGTACTGATCATTCTCTCCTATATTATTAAAACACCTTCTGTACTGTAAACATGCAACTCCCAGCCCTGAGCTTGCTATACAGCTGGAGAGACTACTGCAAAAAGGAATATTGCCTTGGTTTTGTATGCAAGCACACATGTACTCACTCATAAGGAGGTGCTATGCCACTTACCATGACGTCTGAGTTGCCCGAGTCATGAGTCTTAGAATAATGAAATAAGAACTGTTCAAAAAAATTAAAAGTGGGGTTTTACTACAAAGCAGGGCAAGAGTTCCATGATTTTCTTGCCTTTTTTTAGTGATTGTAGGACATATATAGACATCTTACCCTTTTGGTGTTGTCTTTCTCATCTAAATCCTGTGGGAATAATAGTTGGTAAAAAGACTTTTATTCATTAAAATAAAAAGAACGATGGATAATTTTGATTAAATACATAATCTTTTCAGCACTAGGTTGAAATATCCTTCTTCCTTGGCGGGTGTATTATATGTCTTTGCATATCAATCTAACTAATCATTTCAAACTCTATAGAGAGCATTGATTACTCTGCTCTAGAAGAGTTAGATGTGTTTAGGAGATGTTCCCTTGTTCATCCCCAGACTCTCCTGAGTACATTTCTTCATTGGGTAAATTTCTTTGTCTGTTGAGAATTCATAGTTTTTCTAATCTAGAGCAATAAAAACACCTAACACCTTGTACTCAACCTGGAGATAATTTTCCAAACATTGATGTATTCCTGTTGTCTTTACAAGATGTTACATTCTGGCACATGGCATTTCAGAGTAAAAACTGATAGAAGTAATTCCAGTGCTGAATGACACTTTGCATACTGGGTCCTCAGAATTCATTGTAGACAATGGCACAGTGAGAGATCAGGCTTCAAAAATGCTAAGCAGTCTAGGTAAGCAATGCTAACACACACAAAGCGTGTGTTACCTGTGGTTTCTGGAGAAATCCCATGATCAAAAAACAAAGTTCTTCCAGTGTACTGGATACCTAATGCAAAGAAAACGGGAACTTATGTATCACACTTCCAATTCTACTATATATAACAAACAGTATCCAAAGAGTAGAGTAACCTCTGTCTGACTCACCTGAGGCTGAGAATCTGTGGACAGGTAAGCAGAACATGCATCATCTATCTGTAAGGGTTCACACAGGTTTTTTAGGAAGTCAGATTAATAAAAACAAGTGAAATATGCATATTTTCAGAAAAAGCTAAATGCAGCTAATGGCATGGGAAGCTTGCCTACTGTAAGGCATCCTTATAGGTCCATTCATTAAATACCTTGCATTCAAAGGGGGAAAGTGCCTTAACCATGAAAGAAAAGAAAACAACAGCAACAAACTTATACTTGCTTGACCTGAACAAACATATACATCTGTGACATACCCCTCTTAAGCGCAAACTTCTCAGACTAAGACATATTTTAAGTTATGATTGTAAGCATCTGGGGCCTGAACTATGAACTTGAATCTCTTCTGCAATGTCTTTGAATTATACACAACTGTGAAGAAAGTGACAAAACTAAGGCAAAGGATTCAAGGATCAATCCTCAAACACAACTCTTTCAATTGGATTACAGCATCCCTACAAGCATATGGCACATGCATCCCTTGAGTAATTATGATATGAGCTGGCACATCTTATGCACACCACTCAATTTGTGCCAGAAATTTCCAAAACACTGTGTGAAACACCACTACTATTTGTCTTCAGCAGTCTTTTCAAAGCTCTTTTCATTCAGTGCTGTCATGATCTTTTCTTGGAAGAAGTACCAAACAAGTGCTTCCTACCCATCCTCTCCCTGCGGTTCATAACCTTGTATCAATTATATCCTCCTGTCCCCTTTCCAAGATGAAAGAATAATGTAATACTGACTAATTTTTAGTAGAGTTATTAATAGGGGAGGAATAAGAAATTGAATAAAAGGTATTTGAGTTCAGGGAACTAATATTACCAGCACTGAAAGCTCAGAGTATTCTGTAAGGAAAAGTCCCCAGCACTGCAACTGAAGTTGCACAGTTTAATAATGATGACAAAAAGCAACTTACAATTTTTTTAAGTAACTTCAAAGTTGTATCATAGTGACCTCCATCAGTACATGCTATTTTTTTTCCATGTAATATTTGGTAGTGTTAGATAAAAAAAAAATCTTTGCCACTCAAGTTGTTCACAGGCTGCATAAAAAACATAGTGGCTTTTGGGGTTTTTTTTGATAGAGCAGGCAATGCAATTGTTCTTGAATTTTTTTTATAGAAAGAAAGCACTAAGCAACATGCATTAGCAAAGAAAACATTAAAGGAAAAAAGAAATTAAAAAAAATAATGCTTATCTGAGCACTTCAGAGCAGGAGATGATTCATTTCTCCAGAGACAATCTATGAGAAAGCATTAGCAGACATAGTGGAAAAACTAATAGCTAAAACTAATAACAGGATTCCCTTTTCAAATAGGTTTTGTTGCTAACACATCCTCTCTGTTCACTTTTTCCTTCATCTTGCACGTGTTTGAGTGTATTAGTTCAGCTTCACTAGTTTCAGGGTAAGAAAGTGTAGAGGAAAAAGTCAGCAATGAATGAAATAAAATCAAGCTGAAGTAATTTTGGAAGCTTGTGTTAAAAAAAGGGCTGTTTCCTCTTGGGGACTGTTTGGGCTTGGTTTTTATTTGTTTATTTACTTGACACAGGGATCTACTGTAATTCAGTAGCAGAACAAGCCAAATACTGCTTTGTGTTCAACACAATGGTATCTTTCAGCTAAAACCTTCACAGACAAAGCAAGGGCTGAGGAAAAGCCACAATTTCTGTTAAGTACTTTTTAAAAAATTTGTATTTTCTGTCTTTTATGCTTCTTCTCCAAAATTTTCTTTCCTGTCTCAGAAATGCGGCCTGAGGGTAGAAGATTGCAAGTTGCTTGGGGTTGCTTAATTAACATAAAGAAACAAAAGGAAGTAAGAGACAAGTAATGAAACAAAATACTTAGTTACAAAGTTCTCAAATTTATAAACCCAAAGCCATTCCTGGAACATACTAGTTTTATTTAGAGGCAGGGTTTCTCATCAGTGATCTACTAGTAAAGTAGCAAAGAGGGAAGAATTATTACTTACTTGCACATTATGAAACCCCAGTGACCTAGTATGAGTGAGTAATTATGCTGATTTAGGGTATGTGACTGTATATCTAATTCTCTTTCTTTAGACCCTTTCCAGTCCAGCATAATCCTAGTTCTAGTAGTAAGTTTTATATTGCTTCTGTTACAAAATCAAAAAAAAAAATGAGTATCTTATGCATACCATTTTCTTCATTGAAATCTACAGGACCTTTATCTTCGCTTCCAGGTACCACAAGGACAAATCTTACAGCTAGCAAATCTTATCAAGACATGCAGAAATGTATAAAATAGCTTTTTTAATACAGAATGTAAATAACTAATTTTCAAAAACCCCTTATAGTTATCAGGATCTTACATCCCAAGAGACCATTTTTTTCCTGGGTGATAAGCATCACTAGGAACATTCAAGTGCCAGTCTAGAATAGGTTAGGTTTTGAGTCACCATGTCCAATAGGAGCTGTGGGGAGATGACAGTCTCCTATAATTGTCCCAATCAGAAGAAATTTACTCTCTGTATCTGCCCCCTTGATGAGTCACTTATTTTCCAATGTTATCAAAAGCTACTAAATTAAATGTCAACACAACAGTTGACAGTTGCAGCAACACCAGGGCATGCAAGTTGCAGGATAAACCCTCTCCACATATTATGCCCTGCCACTCCATCTGTTCCAAAAGGGCAGGGAAGAGCCTGTGTTAACACATGCGTCACGCTCAACAAACTTTCATTTCAGAGACGACAGTGGAAGTTATGATACCATCAGTAGCCAAATGTTAGAGGGGCTAATTGACACAGTACATTGTCCTTTACCTAGTACATTGAGAGGCTAGGATAGGATTGAACAGTGTCCCAACCTTGTGTGCAGAACAGAGGATGCAAGAAGATTGGATGAGTTGAAACAATTCCTGAGTATCACGGACAGACTATAAAGCTACCAGATGTGAGGGACACTGTGATGCTTCCAGGGACAGTGTCTGCCTGGTCATTGACAGTTATCAAATATAGCTCTCCATTGAGACAAGACAGTCTCCTCTCAGAATGACATCTCAGCACTTAGTACCAACATCCTCCTGAAGCAACTGTTCAGAATACCTGGAAAAATAAATATTTCACCTCTTTGCTGATGCCAGGATAGGAGACATACAGGAAGACGTAGTGGAAGAAAATACAGCTGAACTCCGTGCAAGAGAAAGACTGGATAGAGAGGTGGGACTGTAGCAAGCATGGGCAGAGAAGAAATGTGAGGATACCACATGGCAGATGATGCTTACCTCTTTCAACAGCTGCAAATCCTCATCTGATGTGAGTGCTTGGGATGGCATTGGTGCACCTGGAAGCACAAACTGTGCTTAGCAATGCTGTACAGCAAAGGTCATTTGTGTGTCCCACATCAGATGTACCTAGCACAATTATTAACTGCAGAGGCCGAGAGCTGCTTGGCCCAAGGAAGTCTGTGACCTGGGTGCTCTGTGGTTTTTGCCTGCTCTATTTCAGCAACACAACAGGATGCTTTTTCACAATTCACAGCAGATATGGGCATTCACATAATAACAATAAACTGTGTGGAGGTTACTTAGGCCTCACTGAGACCTACTCAGAAAATCACATTCCAGTTCCTACTACCTTGAGCTTTCTGAGAGCTCTGCTCACCTCCAGTGCATGCACTGAGTTGAGGATCTGGACTCTACTTTTTGCCTTCTTGTATGCTACAGCTGCAGAATTGAACATGCACTACGTAATGTAGGATTGCATATAAATAGTGCCCATGATATGAACATGTTTTGACAAGGTGATAGACAGTTCATCTGTAACTGGATTTGTTTCCTCTGTCTTGAATATACGATGTGGAAAAGCTTGTCCCTTAGTACATTGAATGTGTTCTTAATTGCATAAAAATGCAGTGAAGCTGTGCTTAACTTGGGGGATCTCCTTTCTCTATCTCTACCCACCCAGGCTGTAAACATGGAAGTCACTGTCCCAGTATCCCTTCCAGCTCAATGTCCAGAATGTCCCTCTTACCACATTGCTATTTTACCTGGCAGTGTATTTCTGATAGCAGTGTACTGTTAGAGTCTCTGTAAATAACAGAAATGATCATCACCAAATTGTGAGTCTGTCACACACCACGCAGTGATGTCAGTGAGGGGATGTGCTGTAACTCCCATGAGAGGAAAACTGGTGCTGGACCTCTAGACCTAGCTAGAGTGTCCAGGGAGCAGGGAATAAATGCCATCATGTTATTTGTTTTACATTTACCCCTGATAACAATAATCACAACAGTAGTTAGTTCCAGACATTAATGGAATGGAACTAATGGAATTTCAAAACCACATTTTTGTACTGGCGCAGACTTGAGGCAACCAATTTTTATGGATGCTTGCTTTGCCCCAAGAAAGAATTAGAGGGGATGTTAATTTCACACTATATAGAAATGTTATTTTTAAAAAAATCTCTGAGTTGTTCACATAACAAGGAAACTGATTTCCAATTATTTGTTTCATTTCAAAGAAAAATGCCAAATAAATTAAAGGTGCTACAGTTGTCTTACGTTGTCTTCTGCTCTTAAATTAGTGTATTCAAACTGGAGCACTAGCTGAGATTAGTATCCTAGTTAAAAGAGTGGGACAGGGCAATCTTTTCAAATTAGCACACCTTCCCCATCAGAGCATTGCCTGCCTATCTCTGAACACCAATTCTGCAATTGACTGGCTCCCAAGGATTTTCAGGGAGACCTAAAGAAATTCATTTGCATGCATTAGTAAACCTTAGGGCAACAAGCAGGAAAGCCTGAGTATTATAACTTTCTCCATTTTTTTGGCCTGTAGCATAAACTTCTGGACAGAGAAGATAAACTATTTCCCACTCCTCACTTTCCTTTACCCTACTCTACATATTCAGAAATTTTTATTTCATAAGAAATCCCATCTATTTTGTGAACCTAGGACTGTGTTCCTCCAAAGACTGAGGAGTGTTCCTTCATCACCCCATTCAGAACAGGGCTGCAGTACCTACAGGACTTCATTCATTTCCACATCAGCACACACAGTGAAATATTAAGGTTTTTTTTTCAATATACAGCACAAAACCATAGGGAGAATTGGGGGGGGAAGAAGGCAAGAGAGAAGAGGAAGAGAAGAGGAAGAGAAGAGGAAGAGAAGAGGAAGAGAAGAGGAAGAGAAGAGGAAGAGAAGAGGAAGAGAAGAGGAAGAGAAGAGGAAGAGAAGAGAAGAGGAAGAGAAGAGAAGAGAAGAGAAGAGAAGAGAAGAGAAGAGAAGAGAAGAGAAGAGAAGAGAAGAGAAGAGAAGAGAAGAGAAGAGAAGAGAAGAGAAGAGAAGAGACAGAAAGAAGCATGTGCTATTGAAGAAAAGAATCCTATTTAAAGGGAACACAGAGGAGGAAATCTTTCTACAAAATCAACATTGTCAACAGCACATTTGCTCTCCTATCCTTCAATTCTGCCATCTTTAAAAAATTCAGTTTATTTCAAGGCAGTAGAATGCCAGATGCACAGCCTGGGACTCACATCTTCTTACATTTTCTCTTCCCTCCACTGCATCCCTAAACAAGCTCCTGCAATCATTTGTGTGAGAACAGTGATGAAATACTGTGTGCCACTGCCCTCCATTGTGCTCCTCTTCCTTCCCTCTGCTCTTCCACATCTTCCGAACTTCTTTTTAACATATTAAGTATGCTGCCATTAGATTTCTTTGGTTATTGATATTAAAAAAAAAACCAAACAAACAAAGCAGGAAAAAAACCCTCACAACTAAAGCAAATCACACAAATGAAATACAAACAAAATAGAAATGGTCCTTGCACGGCGTTTTGTTACATTACTTTACAAGCTGTAAGCAGCTAATCTATCTGAGGTGGGAAAATAGAGTCGAAAAGAGAGTATGGTTTGTTAAACAGTCCGTTGGATGTTTCACAAGAGCCCCCTGCTACAAAAATAGCAACTTTCAGGATTCCTCACCTGATAAATATAGCGATATTTATAGGTTGGAATGAGTGACAGAGGGTCCTAATTTGTCCTGCAATTTTGTGACACATGTTGTCTCATGTCTTTTCTTACCTTTTAAAATCAGAGTAAATAATACTTAAAATTACATCTCTTTCAACAAAAGCCCTCGTTTCCCAAGGTGCTGGAGTGTTTTGCCAGGACAGGGTAACCCTGCCGGGACACGGGAAGAAGCCCCCAGACCCATCCCCGGAGCAGCGCCCAGGGGCTGCCCCGCAAGGTTGGCAGGCTGCGGGCACCCTGCTCCCCGATAATGGGCAGAGCTGGCGGCCAGGACGGGATTGCGAGCGGGACGAGCCTCACCTCTGCAAGCAGAAACGGAGGAAGCGAGGAGAAGGCAGAGGAGCAGCAGCGGGGAGCCGGGCAGCGCCGCGCCGTCCGCTGCCTGCCGCGGGCTGCGCCCGGGGGCGGCCGCGGCGGGCCGAGGGTGGCACAGGGGTCCCATGTCCGCCGAGCTCCCGCCGCCGCCGCTCTGCCAGCCGCTCTTCTGGGCATGGCCTCGCTCCCTGCCCCAACTTTTTAAATCCCCCCGACACGTGGCCCAGCCCCAGCCCGGCTCGGAGGGCTGCCCGCTCCCCCCGGGGCCGGCGCCGGGTGACTCAGCCCGCTCCGCCCCGCCGCTGCGCCGCTGGAGCCCGCGCCGTGCCGCGGGGTCCCTGCTCGGCACGGAGCCGAGGCGCTGGCCACGCTCCACGCCCTTTAGCAAAGCCCCTCCTCAACAAAGAAAGCCGCGGCTAGTCCCCCGGAGCCCGGCGGGAGCCGCGGCGGCTGGCGCGGCAGGTAGCGCTCCCGCACTGCCCTGGGCGCTCCGAGCGATGAGACGGGGCGGCGAAGGGTGCTCAGACACCGACCCAGCCCGATGCGCGGGGGAGAAGAGGCGTGATTTAAAGCGGGTAAATCGGGCCCTCTAGCTGACTTGCCCCCAGCTGGCTGAACTTAGCAGTAAGCTTCGTGAAGCTTGCATGTGGGAGAAGCTGTCGGTGGCTCTGGGGAAGGGCACCCCTCTGTCTCTGCTGACTGGTCACTACATTTTCTGGAGACTCCCCGGCTTCAAAGGTGTGACTGCCTCCAGACTTTTCCTATGCCTTCAATACACACAATGCCACACCATGAAACAGAACTCAGCATATGGTAATATTTAGCTGTTAAAATCTTAATACTGTGCTTAGCAAGGTATTTTACTTATAATGCAGCTGCGGACCTTGGTCCAATTGTTATTTGTGCCTGTAGATAATGAAAGAATGACTGACAATCGATGACAGTCAAAAGTACACAGTCTCCAGATCTGTTAAGGCACTCGGGCAGTTTAGTCCAGCCATCTCTGAAGCTCAGCAAGGTCTGGCTTACCAGAGTGGTTACCCAAGTCTGCCGTTCCTCCTGCTGTCAGATCCAACAAGTGATGATCACCGCTGCCAAGAGTGAGCAAGATGCTCATGCTGGTGCTGACCTGTTCCTCACACCGAGCCCAGCAGCAAGGTCTGACTTGGAAGTGTGGCACATGTCTGACTGTCTCTGCTTTCTCCCATGTGTTCCAGGAAGGTCCTGCGCAGCTGAGGCGCTGCTCCGATGCTACAGAGATGGTTCCCGGATGGGAGATCCCAGTTTAGAGTCTATCTTTATGATTTGTTTTCCCTTCTTTTTACATTCATATTTTTTTCTCTTGGTTGCATTGTTTCCTAAGGAAATTAGTACATCACAGTCCAGCAATGAGGCAATAGCGCAATAGTAGAGGTTGTCATTTTCTGTAACAACTTGCAGTTCTTTTTTACCATTTCAGTGGGTTTTGACTGGGGGGCTAAATAGTATGTGGTGGGGTAAATCTGCCTGACAAGAGCACTTGTGGTTACTGTGAAACAAAGCAAAACTTTGATTTATAGCCATAGCATTGGTCTCTGCTCTTTTCCTTCACCTTTATCAGATGTATGTGAAAAAAGTGGGCTCTGCCACCCTGGATACTTTGATAGGCCATCAGAATTGCAAAAGCATTGCCAAGCAGCATGATAAGATGCTGTAAAATTCTTTTAGTAATAGAAGCATCTTCTCTCTCAGATTCAGTAGCAAAGCTTTCCTTTATATGTCTGTGGACAGAGCTAATCCCCGTGTCAATGGAGAGCCAGTTATCAGAGCAGCATATAAACTGAAGAAGCCTGTATTTTGCATATATGGTTGTATTTATAGCTACGTAATTAAAAGGGTTTTTTTTTTTAATAGTTTTAATTGAGGTATTGCATTGAGTTCTGGTTTTTCATTAATAAAAGCAGAACATATTTATTTGATAAAATGATCATAAATTCATCAGTCCTGAATGATATCTCCCCAATCTATCTTGACTCAGCTGCATGAATCAGTGTCCCAAGCTTTAGCCTAAGGAAGGATTTAATTTGTTATGCATTTTAATTATTACAGTCTTGTTAAATATTTAATAGATGGTGAAGTAAAATAAATTACAATCTATTATGATTAGAGTACAGGATACCTGTAAATATTCTGCACCTGTTGAATGGTGCAGAGTGTTTTAAGAATACTGAAGAAAAGATCTTGAATTAAACTAGTGTCAGGTGAAAGGTTTTTGATTAGCCCAGAAGCTGCATTTTTGCATAGTGTGTTTTAATACTGGAAACTGAAAAATTTTGCTGAGACCACTTGCACAAAAACATATCAGGAGATTTTGAAGATTATGGAAAAAAATTTCCAGGTAGAAAACTTCTGGTCTTCCAATTACCATTAAAAGAAAAAAATTGCATTTCCTGATACGTGGGTAAGGTAATCTGATTTGGGAATAGTTATAATCCTCCTTGTAATATATTAGAAAAAACAATATAACGTCTAACAAAAATGTATATTTGCACTAAGGTCAGACTATATATTATACCAAAATAATATTTCTACTGAAATTGCTGCAAATTTTGACAGAGCAACATCACCAAGCTTGAATCTGAGTTTATAGGAAGCTTGTATGGTTTATGACAGTCACCTTTATTCAAGGAACTCACCAAAATTCAAGTAAGCATTCTTGTAAACAGGAGAAAAAATACATCTTTCTTTATTGTATCTGGTTTTGTTTTGTTTAATAGCTTGATGAAATTAATGTTACACTATTGCGGGAACAAAACATATCCTCATTAAACGAATAGCTTAGAGGATGTTTTGGATGCTGTAATTAGCTTCTTTGAAATATTTATGCTCATTCTAATGTTGTTTGAATAAATGCTAATTATGGCTAGTGGAAAGGAAATCAAAGAGCTGAGTATGTGAAAACATCATCTTCCCTGTTTGTGCAAAGGCAGGGTCAGGAGGTATGTCACTGAATCCCCTTGCTGCATGCATGCACGTGCTGCCTCTGAAGAGGTCAATGCATGCTGGTTTTTCTATGACTTTAATTTAATAAAAATGGTGAGAAATCATTCTTCCTACATCTGAACACAAGCACTCTGAGTGCTTTTATCCATACTGCATTTTCTTCATCAATGTATTTCAAACTTACTGGAGAGTGCTTGAAATGGCTCGCTGTGTGCAAGCATGAGGATGCTTCTCACAACTTCAGATGGGTCCATTAATAGCTTGTTAGTCCTTCTGTACAATGGGCAAGTTGCCTTTTTTATGTTCTAGAGAATTAAATTTTGTGTAAGAAAGTCTCAAAAACTAATTAATGGCTGCTCAGATACTGTTCTCCTTCAAGGTATTTTCTCCTTTTATTGGTAATAATGAATAGAGAGTTTGTGTCAGAACAGAAAAAGATCCATAAAGAAAAGTCACTGGAGTCTCAATTGAAGAATAAGCATCTCTAAATGAGCTTTTATTACAGTGTTGGCCTAACACAAAGAGACAATCAGTCAGTAGTAGTCTTTAGGGATGTCTCCCTACAAATAGAACGCAAACAACAAAACCCAAGTCATATTGGGCATGATAGACCCTGTATTTTCTCAAAAAATTCCTTTTATACTTTATCTAAGATGATGCCTCAGCTCTTCCTTTATGAATAAGTAAAACATAAATGACCCTCTAATGAACTAGATCTTGCCTGAACTACTGGAAATGAGGACAGAAAACCCAGCCACTGTGCTGAGAGACTCCACTAGGGAACAGTGGTGGGACTGATTACAGCAAATGTTCAGAGCTCTCTTCAAGAGTTACAGAATATTTTGCATAAAAAATTCCTGGTGTAAAAGAGAGATGACTGAAACCTTTAATGACTAAAGAAAATCTGATGACAGTAACTAAATTCAGAAAAAACATGCTAATCTTTCAAAAATTATGACTACCTGTGAATACCCAGAATAAATGTGCAATTTTTATGGACTTGAGTTTGTTTTAAAAGTGGAACAGGTCATAAATGAATGAGAACAGGCCATAAACAGATGATAAACCTTTCTCCACCAAACTCACACCATTTTCCATATTTTCCACCAGCATTCATTATTTATTCTATACAAGCATGGGACTAGAAACAGAAGAGATTATTGTTTTATGAAGTCCTGATGATTGTAGAAAAAAAAAATTCTGTTCAAAAGAAAGGAATAATTATCTACTATAATTACTATGTAAGAAGTATAGTCGCACAATTTTTTTTTGAAAAAGGCTAATCTTCAAGATACTCTCATCTCAACTTTTCTCTCCTCAATATTGCTTTCAGAATCTAGAGGTTTTATTAACTGAAAAGACCTTAAGCAAGAAAATAGAGAGTGAAAGGAGATGAGTAACAACACTTAGAAAATGTCATTTTCCCTTCCACACTCCTGTGAGATGAGTTGGGCTTACAATGGGATCATTTATCTTGTAATGAGAGACAAACTCATATCATGACCTCACAATGGTTTTGTGTAATTTTTCCACAATATGCACATAAATCCAGCAGAAAGGAAGGAATCCTGAAAATTTGGTTTATAAAGTTCATATTTTGCCAAAAGTTTTGAATTGTCATTGGCTCCAGAAAAAAAAAATATAATCCAGGTCTAAATTTGGTACACTGTCTAAACTCTAGTACTTCACCAAAAGTTTCCTCTCAGCTTCCTAGTGAGGTACAACTAATGCCAGCTGCAGGAATTTCTTTGCATGGATGCAACATGTAAGCACTTGCTTGAGAGTTTGAAGGAAAAGACCAAAAGGAAATAATTTGGAAGAATTTGGACTAAAATCCTTTGAGTGTCTTCCAGTTTGAATCGTTCAGAGATTCTCTGCCAGACTGTGAAGCAATGGAATCCCAGTAGTCTGTTGTTTGTCCTGTTCATCTGCTCACTGTCTTCCTAAGACCAGAGCACTTGGCTCATGTCAGATTTACTTAGAAATTGTATTTATTAATAGAGCAGAAAATGAAGATAAATTCATAGATTTTGTTATGACTAAATAATCATAAACAAAACCCCAATTCTACCAATCCCCTCATTCTTATCCCAGCACCTCAGAGCTGCTCTTACAGTGGGTTAATCAGCAAGGCACCTTATTGTGCAGGCTATTACTCTTGTACAAGGCCTGCATGCAACTATTTTTTTTTTCATTGTACCAACCAGTGAATGCAGAAGAATGCCAAAACCCATCAGTGGGGTCTTTCCCCTCAAAACTAAAGAAATTTCTCTTTTCCTACTTTTGTGTTTTTTGGAGTCTATCATAAGGAGGGCTTTGTAAGGTGTCTAATCTGAGACACCATTATCAGACACGCAAACTTTTCAATGGCTTTACAATAAATAATAAACTGCAACTTAGGAATTACACAAATGTTTTACACACACCACATTCTTTATTATCTTAAAAATGGAATTGTTTTCTGTGCAGATTGATCAAATATATCACTGATGATCAGTTCAGCATCCTTGCCTACTCCTTCCAGATTTTGTTGAAAACCCTCTCATTATAAATCTGGCAGCTCATAGTACATGATGGGTCACACAGTTATTTCCAGGAAAAAACTGAAGGTCACTTTCCTTATAAAAATGCTACTTATCAGGAAGAAACATTTGCAAATGATGAATAATACAGGTCATTACTACTGCTATGAGTGAGCAGTAGTAATACAGTAGTAATACAGCTCTCCCCATAACAGCAAATAAAACCCAACTGTTTGCACCACTCTTGCACTCTCCATCTCAAATGACAGCCCTGGAGTGAGTAGGATCACTATTTCTTATTCTTATAATGGAAGTGGGTCCACAAGGGCTATAAAAAGTATAGTAACTTAATGTTTTAACATATTGTAATAGGCTAAAAATTGATTGATGCCAGGAGAAAGACATGGTTTTGTTTTTGGAGAATTTTTTAAATGCACTTAGAAATTTAGGACAAACTAGTTTTAATTGTCTTTAAGGAGGAGCATGACACTGTCATATTCTTCAAGAAAAAAATCAGTCAACACAAATGAAATTATCATTCCTAAATTCTTTTAATTCTGATTTCATATTGCTGTCTTCCCAGACAAAAGAAATCCTCAAATATATACATTATAACACTATAAAAAACATCCAGTTTTACTGATGATATCAGATTTTAAAAAGCAATTTGTTTCTGTTGGTGAATATGATCTATGAACGCTGCAGAAATCAAGTATGACAGAACAACTCAAATAAAATAACAAAGTTGGGAAGTCCAATAAAAAGAATAAATAAGTCCAATAAAAAGAATAAATCAATTCAAGAAGTTAATGCTTAAAAATACAGACTTTTTTTTTCAAATGGGCTGAAAACTGACAGCAATTTATGAAAAGAAAAATTATGAGCCTAAAGCACAGCCCCTAAAATGGAAGAAGGCTGAAATACATAATTCTGCATAATAGGCAAAAATAAATACTTGGTAAAATGTTGTCCTTTCTTGAGGAGACATGATGAAATTATCAGAAAGGGTTATTTAACAAATATTACTAGAAAGCACATTGTCTAGGAGTTAAAAAGGCTAGACCACACTCCTCTCTCCAGAAGATAGTTTATAATTTCTGCATCTATTGGCACAAAGGGGACGTGTGAAGGTTATTTTCAGACTCACCCTGGGCTGAGCATGTTTTTGTAGAATAATGTAACATAGTCCTTCCCAGGTGAAAAGAGAATGCAAAGCACTGTTAAATCAGAATAAAAACTATATACAACTTTTCTACAACAAGAAAATTGGGGCAGAAAACAACCAACTATTTCAGTCAGGCCCAAATCTACTTTTGATTTACATTCTGGAGATGCCAGCATTAAAGAAACTTCCCTCTGAGATTACAGCATTGAAGAGACTTCCCTTTGAGATTAAAGTTTTCAGTTGCACTCCTGAGCAACAACCATGGTAAAAAGGCCTAAGAATTTCAGTCAGGTCACTTCATACGCAGTCTGAAATCTATTTATACTCATTAAGGAACTAAAATTTCTTTACAACAATTTTTGACATTTAAAGTTAACATGATTTCAGGTTTAAATGAAACAAAGTTTGCCTGATCTTGAATCACTATGCAAATTAAGGGGATGCTTGAAAACAGAGGTTCAAATAATAACAGCACTCAGTGACACATATTCCTGGGGGTTTTGTCCTTTCTGGGCAGTCTTCTAATAACACAGAGAACATGGGCAGCCATCAGCTCCATCAGGAGTGACCTTGAGTTGGTGCTTCTGAGCTCTGCTTTTGCCAGGCTTGTTTTCACTGTGGCAGATTTTTACTGACAGGTCAGCTGCATCTCATTACTTGAAGAAGTCATGCTTCAGGAAGTGAACACCTTGAAATGTCACGACCTTTCCCTGACAAGAAAAAAATGTCACCAAAGAAAACACATTAGAAGTGAAAGACAGAGACCGGAGATCACAACTAATGAAAACACATTTATTGCACTCTAATAAAGTAATAGACTTTTAAATGGAAATACAATTTCCATTTGAATGACAGGTATAGAGTATGTACAGTGGTTTTTCAGTCTGTCAGTCCCTTAGGAAAGAGCATCTACTGCTCTGTTTCTCTGGTTTGTCACAGGTGAAAAAGAGAACTAATGGAGCTACACTAACTTTAAAATGAGACTGAGCCAATCGTTAACATATTCTGTTCTGGAAATTTTTATTCTAAAGCTACAGCTGCAGTGTATGTCAGGGTTGGAAAGCTAACATTTCACTAGGCATTTTTCTAGACATACATGACCTGACAGCTCCTGGTGATAGTTCCTTGTGACAAACGATCTGAATCTTCTGATTTTGAAAAATATTAAAAGGAAAAAAAAAGTTCAGGTGCTTTGTTGAATGAACCACACGGTTATGCTATGGACAGGTTTCAGGGGACTTATATGAAATTACACTAGGTGAAGTTTAGCTCCAGGTAATCTTACAGCCTGGTGGCTTAGGGCTGAACTCTATATATAATAATCTATGCAGAGTTTTTCTCTGTATCTATATACAGTATTTATTGCTGCATATAGAATTTTTGTGCCTTTTTTTTTTTGGTAGAACAGATGTTTTGCAGAATTTTCTACAAAGAATATTGCATATACAATATTCTGTGTTGCATACAGAGGTTTTTCTCCATCTTCCTGCCAAATAGCAGCAGAAATTTTGGATCTGATGCAGCAAAGCAACGAACATCAGGAATGGCTTTCCTTAATGGCCAGCACCAGCTCTGACACCTTAAACTAGAGTTTAAGCATGTGACTCAAAGCTGAACAAAGTCCTGGGCAGATATATGAAGGCATGGGCAGCCAAAGGGTGAACTGCCCTGTATTATGAAATTGACTTTTTATTATGCAGTCATCACCCTGTGCAGGATCACGCAACATGATAACCCAAATTCAAATGAGAAGTAATATTTTTCGATGATGAAAGTGAGAGCCCACAGAAATTACATGGAAATATTCCCCAGTCCAATTGCCCAGACTGTTTCTGTTTTCATTGAAGAACACAATGCCATGCCCTGCCTCCTTTTCTGACTATGTTCCTCTGAAACTTTCCAGTGCTGTGGACAAAAATATTTGTGGAGGATAGTACTTCTACAGGAACAGGTACTTAAAGAGATTAACCACTCCTGGTGTGCCCCAAGAAGGAAGGTAAAACAGAGGATGTGTTACCTACTTCTCCCAAGAACAGAGAACAGAGTAGAAATTATTCATCAACGGCCAACAAGGACAGCCAGTGTGGTTTGAATGCCTTGTCTTGGTTTTAAAATGTAGAAGCTTATACCCTTCCTCTATCAACTACAAGAGAAGTCCATGAACCACCACACACACTCTACATTACTTAGCTATAACAGGCAAAAAAAGGAATAAGGGATCAAAACCTCCCCCCAACCTTCCTTCCTTCCTTCCTTCCTTCCTTCCTTCCTTCCTTCCTTCCTTCCTGCCTTCCTTCCTGCCTTCCTTCCTGCCTTCCTCCCTCCCTCCCTCCTTCCTTCCTTCCTTCCTTCCTTCCTTCCTTCCTTCCTTCCTTCCTTCCTTCCTTCCTTCCTTCCTTCCTTCCTTCCTTCCTTCCTTTCCTCCCTCCCTCCCGCCCAACAGGGATGGCATGATTTCAAAGCTTTCTGTCTTAATCTTTTCTCCTGTTTTGAGATTGAAGTGGTAATTTTTCTGTCTTCTTAAAGTTCGATTCAGAAGTGGGAGCTGGGATATCATCTTCCACAAAAAGTAACACACCCCAGACATTTTGAATTTATTCAAATCAAACTGCGCATTTCCAGATTAAAGAACTGAAATATTGTAAATGCTCTGTGTGTTAGACAGACTTAGAGTCTTTCCTAGCTAAAGGACACTTAGTCTTAATGCTTATATAGGCTTAATTCCATATACTGTGGGTGACTCACTCTTTCCTCCTGTTTAAAAATCTGAATTGGTTACTGTCATAAAGCAGCTGTAATATATATGTTATGCCTGTGCAACAAATAGAAGAATATTCTAAAACTAAGGATACTGTTTTATGATACATTTATTGTTTGAAAATAAATGTTCTTTTGTTTGATTTTTATTTTTTCCCACCTTTTCCTCTATTGTGGCAGTTTCCCTTCCTGCAGCCCCAAACATACAAGTCTTTTCTCTGGGATTCCTTGACATGTCTCCAGCTATGTATGACTCTTTGACATGTCCACAACTGCACCCTCCTGTACCTGCAAATCATTTCACTTACATGGTAGATAGAAGATTGAAGATGTTTTTTCAGCCTCTATGTCTTTTTCAGTTTATCAGTCCTGATTCAATCTGGATTACAATACACAGAATCACTTAGGAAAAGATCTTTGAGACTGAGACCAATGTTAACCCAGCACTAAACCATGTCCCTATGTGCCCCATCCACACTGCTTTTAAATACCTCTGGGGATTGTGACTCCATCACTTCCCTAAGCAGCTTGTTCCAGTGCTCAGAAATATATTCAGTGAAGAAACTCTCCCTAATATTCAATCTAAACCTCCCCAATGGGCATTACATAAAGATTTTCACCATCTGAATACAAACTTTGTTCAGAAAAAGAACAATCTTAGAAATGAGTGTACTCAGGAAGCATGAAAAATTTGGTTAAAGTCTCAAACCAATCTATCACTTTCTCACTATGTCTAATTACTTATAAGTATTTCTAATCTTTCAGTAACAATGTAAAAGCACATCTTTCTTCTTTTGCTGCTGCAGACATATCAGGTGATCAGGTTACTTTTACATAATCTCCATCCCACAGAAAAAAAATTTGAAAAATAATCTTCCTGAAGTCAGCTGATACTAAAAGTCAACTATGAGTTGATGTCTCTTCTCTGGGTAGATCAGTCTTTGGAATGTCTTTTATAAGGGCTGCAACCTTTTGCACTGTGACTCTCCTTTTCTGAATTGCTTGATGTTCCTTACGTTGTCAAGGAGACAGTGGGATGATTACAGTCCAAACCCGAGGAACTTGAATATAATGCTGTGTTCTAGCCATTTAAAAAGCAGTAGGATTGTGATGTAGGAGTTTAAAATGAGCTTTTATACTTCAGTTGTATTTTCAGATATGTGACACCTGTGGGGAATAATGGTTGGAAATTGAGGCTATAACAATATGCGTTATAATGCTATTCAAGAAGTATGAGCTCTTGATTTCAATCCAGAGAATCACCACACACACCTGTTACAGGCCAGTTCTTTCCTTTCACATTCTCAAGATACTCCTAGGGAAGCAAGTCAGTGAGCTTTTAAAATTAATGTGTCTGATGAATTTTTTTATTGCTAATACTTAATTTTTTTTAAATTTTTAAAAATTTTACTAAAACCAAATGAATTTGAAGAATAAGAAATCACTTTTGGGAAGGAGAAATATGAGAAAAAATATCCTTGTTTTTTTCCAAACTTGTGACCTTGAATTACTTTGACACATTTCCACATGTCCTCCAATCACCCTATCCAATCAGGTGGATGAAGGAAAACCTCAGCAATTTGTTCATCTTTACTGGTGAAATAACTGATAACACAGTCTCAAGCTGTGTCAAGGGAAATATAGGTTGGATACTAGGAGAATGTTTTTCATGGAAAGAGTGATAAAGTTCTGGAATGGCCTGCCTGGGGAGCTGGTGGAGTCACCATCCCTGGCTGTTTTTAAAAAAGACCGGATGTGGCACTCGGTGCCATGGTTTAGTTGAGGTGTTATGGCATAGGTTGGACTCGATGATCTTTAAGATCTCTTCCAACGTAGTGATTCTGTGATTCTGTGATTCTGTGATTCTGTGCATAGATGTTAAGAAAAGAAAGAACACAGGATTTAGGTAGGAATGTATAGAACAGCAGAGTGTGAAAATATCTGACTTCAATGAGGCTGCATTATCATTGAAAAGAAAAAGATTATAATAAGAAAAAACTTGAGCTATTAGTCTAAATTTATGCATGGAGTCAGTGTGGATATCCCAATATCTGTTTTTTCCATCTTTATACCAGATCCAAATGTAGTCCAATGCCAAAACAAAAGTGGGGTTTTAAAAATACTGCCAAGTAATCTTGCACTTTCACACCGCATCAGTTTCAAGGACATCAGCTGAGGTGATGCCAACTTCATGAGACAATGCTCTGGACTACAGAAAATCAATTTGAAAAAATGGAACTGAATTACATTGGTACATGGACTGCTGGCACTAGAAATTAAACATGGTGAGAGATGAAGCATTCTGATTAAAGGAGTACATTTGTTGTTAAATAGTCAACGGAGTCCAACATCAGGAATTGTTTTCTGCATAAGAAAACAGTGGCAGATGAAGTTGCACAGTAAGTCGCCCTCCTTCTCACTGCTAAGAATTTAACTGCTTTTCCTGGTCACCAGGACAAGACCAACCTGCACCAGCTCCTGTGCTGCAGGGATTAGGTCACCACACTGTTATCCTGGTACCTTGGTACATTGGGAGGTACTTAATGTTTATCAGCTTGTAAATGGAGGACATCAACCTCCACTGCCTATCTCATGCTGCAAGAAGACTCCTTAAAGGTGAATAACTCTGTATCACCTGGACAGCTTCTCTTTATCTCCAGCAAACCTTGCTTTTCCTTTCCTTTCTGACCAAATGTCAAAAAATTATATACTGCAAGCAAGAGTTATTCATTACAAGGCTTCATGCAGGCTTTCAGTTAACTTCCAAGGAAAGGAAAGGTACATGTGCCTTACCTTGATTAGTTAGGAGAAGATTTATAAAGCAGGTATAAAGCAGGCAGTACAAGCACTGAAGTGACTGTCAATATGCCTTTCTGTAGGAAAGCAGTACTAATAGTGGAACAATTTCCAGCCTGCTTTGAATTTGTTTATTTCATGATATCAACAATACACATTGAAATTTTAGTAATAACCCATTTACATTTTTAACGATTTGAGTTCTTGGTGCTGGAACTACAGAACACTAGAGAACAGCTCAAAACTATAATTATGAGTCCTCAGACTAATGTTCTCCCATTTTATGACACTCAACCAAACTGCTAAATATTTAACGATGTAATGAGTAGGAGTGTAGGATGGGCCAATTTAATCTCTCTTTACTTGGCTGAGATGGCTCTTTTGTTATCCTATGCATGTGGCATTAGCAATCGTGTATCATTAACCAGAATGGCAGATAACGACTTCATCTGCACACTACTCCAATAGCCCATTTTCCTATAGCTCTAAAGGCCAAGTTTCTTTCAGATATTTTCCTCAAGTGAAGAACAAATGTCAGGTTGACTTAAGAATTGTTATTTTTTAAATTTTCTTTGTGATTACATTTTTTCCTATCTAATTATAATATTTTTTCTCCTAGCTAGACAAATACAATTAATCTTTGAAGGTAACTACCTCCCTGCAACTCACTGTGCCACAAACTTCTCATACACAGGTTTTTAAGTTTTGCCTCCCTCACTGGTGCAAATGGTTGAATGTACTAATGTATTATTTCAAGCAGCCTAAATATGATACATATGAAGTGGTGACTCTACAAGTGATGCCCAACACCTTAAGCATCCCAAGATACTTTTAGGAACAGTGGTCCCTTTGCACCAGCTCTGCTGTAGCTTATCATCTAGCATGTGTCATTTACATTTGTACTTCTGTTTCCAAGAAAGAGGGGATTTTAATTCTGTGTACAGCAACAAAACATTTGATCCTGAGGTGATAAGGGGCTCTGACATACCTGGAGGAGTGATGCTCCTGAACTGATTATGACAGGCTTCTCTCTCACACCTACTGCCCTTTGCCCCTTTGGAGAGGGTCAGCAGTTAAAAAAAGAATAGAAATTGAGCACCATCTAATTTATGAGAGGAACATAAGGAATTTCCCATCCTTCAACTATATCCCACACTGAAATCTGTAAATGAATCCTGCTATATTCCGATATGTTTTCAGTGATGACAAGAATACTCTAAATTATAGATAATGAAGTCAACTACAGATTTACACAGAGAGAAAAGTGCAATAAAGTGCCATTCATTCCCCTAAAGACCTAGGGAGGATTTAATATACTATATGAGAAGGTGTTTCAGAGGCAAATTATCCATTGAACATCCTGAGATGCTTTATAAGACCTTATCAATTCTATACTTAGTACTTCACCAGTGGAAGTCTGCAATAGACATTAATTCCCACCAAAATTTCCAGCTTTTGGTAATTGTCAGACTGTAAAAGTAATGCTGTACATGTAATGGTGAATCTTAAAACTGCCCCTATAACTTCATAAGCAGCCTGGAAAAACAAGGTTTTGGGAGGGACCGTGGAGGCAGTGGGCAGAGGGCTCTCCTGGGACTCCAGTTGGACCTGGGCTGCAGCTTATGTGCTGTTTGGAGCAGGACAGCCCTGGTAGCTGGAGAATTGTCTCTCATGGTGCTCTGCTAAATACATCTGCAGGGCTGATGCCTCTTCAAGAGCTTTTGGCTCAGGGCCCAAAGGCCCTGGGCCAGGCTCCCTGGAAAAGCAACTGGATTTGGAGAATTTAGCAGAGGCTTTAGTACAGTTAGGATAGCAGTGAATAAGGACCTGACCAGGGATGCAACTTGGAGGGTAATCCTGAAGTGTCCTAGGATTACTGGGCTGAGGCTGTCCCCATACACCCTGCCCATAGAGCTAATGTGCAACAGTTCCCTCTGAAAGAGTGCCTTGCCTGGGAAACAAAGTGTCTTGGATAACAAAATACAAAAAGCCAGTTTCTGCTGAATTACACCTGAACCTTGAGCCTAACCACAGCATAAAGAATCCAGAGCAAATCATCTGTCATCAGTTTAGCCCACGCTTGGTTTGGTAATTTATTCTTTTTTTTCTCCTGCTACGGCTCAGAGCAGAACATGGCCCCCAGCCTGATGAATAATAAAAGTAAGAAAGATGACAAGGACAAAATCAGTTTGGTTCATACCAGAGTAGGAAAGTTGTCCTGAATTATTTGCCCTGCAGCTTTCCCTTCACTGACGTTGTCACACTCCCATGTTCACACTGTGACACTTCCAATAAATTTACTGCCAGTAAACAAGTAAAACATAAAAGACCTATACTATGTGGAACCAGCAGTAAATGTTTCTTTCTCCCAAAATCTGTATTTCAACACTACCCAGCTGCCTGCCTGCTGTTCAGAGGTCCCAGAGTACCTGCTTTAGTGCTGGCTTTCCACTTGCCCAGCCTGGGAGAGCTGTTTCCGTGCTTTCCCTGACACCATGCCCACAACGGGGGGACACACCGGGGACTGGAAGTGTCTTTCCAGGTGGGAGCACCACTACAAGAAGGACAGCCCATGGAGCCCTTTGTGGCAGGAGCCCAGATGCAGGAACACCTGCCCCAGCAGCTGCCCACAAAGTCTTCCCATGGGAATCGCTGTCACTCCTGTCACTGCTCACCCCTCCTCACACCTCACACTTGAGAGCTCTTTGGGCACAAGCTTCTACTATTCTACATGAATACTAATTACAGCATTACATGCAAAATAATTGAAGTTGCTCTAATACTTGCCCACTTTCCCAGCTTTGCCCTGGAGCTTAGAAAGACTCGTCATGACAACTCTGCCTGCTCAGTGTCTTTCTGGCCCAGGGTGAAATTGGTTTCTCATAATGAATGCACTCAAGCACAGCCATGGAGATTTTAGCTTTATTCAGCAGAGGTTTTTAATATTTTTTAAAATGAACTGCTATGTAATCACTATCCTAAAGTCAAATCCTAGAGCTCTTATAAACATTGTCTGAGTAAAGGGGTACAGGTAGCTGTTGAAAGAGCCCCTCCAAGTATATCTTGGGATTTTGACATCTAAAGTATTTCAGGATGTGTTTATCCCATGGAGCACTAAAAGTTCCCATCTTGGCTATGGTAGTGTCCCTGGCCAGGTTTCACTTAGCTCACACCCTTCAGGCAACAGAAATGAAGAATCAGTGTAGGTTTAATTTTCCTTGGGGATTCAAGACACAATTGAGGTACATATCTAATTTCAGGAATAAGGAAGGACTAAAGTAATGAACTTAAATACTTCAAATACTTCAAATATTCATGCAAATCCACAGCTTATCAATGCAAGTCCCCAGCTGAAGAGAGGATAAGTGTTGACATGGACTAGGAGTACAGAAGGAGGCAGTGCAACAGATGAGCAAAACTACACAAGAGGCAGCTCATATCTTCCCAAAGCGCACATCCACATGAGGCACAAATACGCCCCAGATCCACCAGGAAGGTTGGATATATTGGTGTGGTTTAGTCCGGGGTCATCTTCTCTATGGACATCTGCAGACCTTGAACATACACAGCAAGTGCAGCAGCTACAGCACTAGTCACTCAGTCTCTCCTAATTGTTATTCCACGTATGATCCTGTGGGAGACATTAATAGTAAGAATGATTTTTTAAATTACACAAATCTCTCAAGAGGCATCTTCTGTTTCTCGAAGCACATAGTAAAAACTCCTTAAATCTATTCCTTCAAGAGACTCTTTAAAGGTGTCATCAGGAAAAAAAGTATTGGACTTTATTTAATTCTCTCTTTTTCAGTGGTACTATTATTTTTGAGGGCATGTTAATAGATGTAACTTTTCTCTTGCCCAGATTCTGGTAGTGAATTTGCCTAAAACCCCATGAAATTTCAACTCAATATTCTTTGAGTGAGAATCATGTAGGAAGGAGGTGCAATTCCAATCTCAGTAGCACTCATTTCATGATATAAAATAAGACAATAAAGTAACTGTCATTGGCAACACATTGTTAAAGAGGTTCACTCACCTTCCTCAAGGAGCAATCATTTTCATAGACTGACTCACAATGGAAAAAAAATGTATTTTCCAGGGTTTGTCCCGCCTCTCATAAAAAACTTTGTATTTACTTGATTCCTGTATCTGGGAAAGCAATCTATCTCACTTTTTATGAGGCTACTGGGAAACATGAAGTTGCGTGTATCTTCTTAACACAGGCAAGATCTTTATGAACACACTTTCAGGGTGAAGCCATAGCACTTGAGACCATTTTTCTTAGGAGTGAAATTGTGCATACAGCCTACCAACGTTACGTCAGCACATCCATCCAAATCATACATTGGCTTAAAATTAATAGCTGCAAAAAAAATAAATCTGTTGTCTTTAGCTCTGAAAAGAGGCTGTTTAGAATTAAGTGTGCCACGGTGTAAGATAAATATGAATATTCCTGGTCTGCCTTTGTTCCCATGCTCAAGTGCAGAAAGATTTTGGATTGCATATTGCAAGGTCTCCTGCCTGACCTGCAAGATGCAGGATGGTATGATAGATCCTGCATAGATCCTGCATAGATCTCTAAACCTGTTTCCTTACAAATGGCAAGCCTTCCATTTTCGTGGTACTGTTATTGGGACTAACAATATTTGTGACATCAAATTATTTCCCAAGCCTCTCCAGTTTTCTTTGTGTTCTCCCAGAAAACAACACAAGTCTGTGTGGCCCAGAAAGACTTACTTCGTACATTGGAAGAAATTGCTTCTGTTTCCAGTTACTGGTATTTTATTACTATTTTAACATAACATGGGTATTCTGGTAAAAAATCCACTGTTTCCCAATTGTTCATATACAAATATCATAGTTTACAATTTCTATACTTACACAGCTGTATTTACAGTAACTTTGCAAACTACTTCTAGTCAAATGCTGATCCAACTCAAATATAGCTGAGCTCCACAAGCCACCCCCAATTCCAATGACAATTTGCTCTGTCAGGATGGTAGTCCTGTGACTGCCTGAAGCAGTTCCCACAGTACTCCTTTGAAATAAGTCATAACATGCAGAGACTGAACCTAAGGATAAAATCAGAGGAGATTCAGTGAAGACAGAGGCTAAAATACACTATAAGACATAATAAACATCATTTACTGTTTTATCTCTGAGAGCACGTAATAGCAAACAGGATATAATTGCAAACTAATTTTTACCTACCAAGTAGCAAAAAACTCAGAACTCCAGCTCATGTCATTACAGAAATATCAAACTGCATGTAGAACATCTGAGATGTTAAAACAGTAAATGCAAGGTACTTTAAGTAAGTGTTGTGGTTAGGAAAGTATTATGACTCCCTACAGAGATAGGTTAAGCTAATGCTAGATGGAGTGGAAACAAAGAAAGTGTTGTTTAAGGCAGAATGGTTCCTAATTTTCCTTTCCACAGTAAAGGGAATCTTTCAAAGGACATGAAAATGTGCCACAGTGCAGAGGAGGGGAAAAGAGCCTTGAAGGGTACATGGAGATAATGTAGACTGGTGCAACAGGAGTCCAGAAATCATGATTCAGTTTGTGGTTGCTGGGCTGTGCAACGCTCCAGACATGCTCCCCTGGGGGTATTTATGGACAAAGAGCAGGAGGCCAGGACAGCCATCCAGACACATCTCAGCCCACCCTACAAACTTTTCCACTTCCAACATAAACACTACTAAAACAGTAGTATTGTGCTGGGCATCACTAGTTTTAGAAATCTGCTTGTTTTTCTGCTCGGTTCAGCTGTGAATCCCTTGGGACCCCTAGCACACCTGACCTACAATGACAGCCACCAGATAATTAACCCCTTTGCCCTCTGCTACTCAGTCTGTGTCTGACACTATGTCAATTATTTAAGCTCCACATACTAACCATGCAGATGTCAGCACTGCTGTGCACACACATCACATTTTACAGCTTTCACCATAGGAACAAGCACCAGGGTTTGGACCCAGAGGTGAACTGGACAACCTTCCAACCTGGGTGAACTGCTGAGGCAAGCAAATGGAGTGGTTCTTAATGTAAAAAAAAAATAAATAAAGTGACTTTTCAAGAATAAAACCTGCTGTTCAAGCCCTACCCTTAGCCATGCTGCAAGCTCAGAGAAACACAAGTTTTGTCTGATACAGTCTGCTTTTGCCTTGTGACATGTATGTACAGCTACCAGCCATCACCCCAAAGAAACACATGTATGGTCAATCATATGTCTCCTTTGTTTTAGTGCCCATAAGGTCTTTATAATATTAATATGAAGTAATTCAGTATTAATTTCATTCATAAATAATTTGTTGTTAATTTAACAGCTAACTTTCTAGACAAAATCTGTATTTTAACCTCTATTAACTTGTATTTTAAAATTGTAATATGCTAATTTGCTAATGCTTGCCTCCTTTTGAATCATGGGAATGTTGAATACTAATTCACATCTTGAACACCATGAAGTATCATCTACTGATAAAACTGGTAGGAAAAGCCATGGTGAGGAATGGAAAGAATCACTCCACAGCCTATGCAGGAGGACCTGGAAAATGTTTCAATGCACTGCTATTATTTTCAATCCTGTAGTAATTTTTGTCAATGAGGCATCACTCACCCAAGACTTAGTACATGCAGCAAACAAACAAGGGCCAGAGTTCAAATAAATGCAATCAGAAAGACAGAGACAGTTTTAGATTTTGTTGATTTTTTGGTCTGGAATATTTATTTTGGTTGGAAAGGGCTGATTTGTTGCAAGAATAAACACTTGCACTTTGAAAGTTAAAAGTTGCAAAAGAACCCCAAAGCAAACAAAACCAAACCATGACTCAGGGAGAACAAGGAAACTAGGAGAGGATACTGGTGATCATGACAATCACATAATTATGAGTCTGGCATCAAGCTGGTTTTTAGACTTGTAGACATGCAATGTGAACAATCTAATGAATATCATTTTTGTTGAAGCTGTCTGCTATTCTGTAACTATCAAAAGAAGGAATATATTATTAGCTTTTGTGTCAGTCTTTGTTCATTGAGCATCTGTACATTGTATCTGTACTTGTGTGCGTGTGTGTGCGTGTGCACTGTGAAGAGCCTAGATATTTTCTTTAACAAACAGTAAGATCCCAATCTCTTTTCCTTCTTTCCCACGGAAGTATTAATCTCTGAAGCAGGATGTAGTATCCACAGCATCAGCTTTACCAAAGAGACAGATTTCCATTTAAAGCCACAGGAGACTGTATGTAGACAATATCTCTAAAAATCCTGTTCATCAAGCTTGTATTTGTTTTTCTGAAAGCAGTCAGGATAACATGAAACAAAACATTCCCCAGCTTAATGAAATGCTGAGCACTTAAAAACAATTTTCTCATTCCAATAAGGAGCAAAGAAGTTTCCAAACTAATTTTCCTAAATGCATGTTGACAAGATTCACAAAAGAAAGCTTTTTATTATTTTACTCCTCAATAAAACAAAATTGTTTTCAACTTAAAAATCCCCACAAATCTGGCTGACAGCAGTCTTGGTAGCATTCTAGAGGCTTACAAAATGCAGCAGAATCGAGGCCATTGCTTTCAGGTACCAACTGCCTTGTGATCCACTTTGTAGCTCACATTGCAAGAGCAGCAGCAGCAGAGCTCGAGTGCTGCAGCTGGAGCCCTGATTCTGCCAGGGGATGGATGAGATGCCTCTGTCTGTGTGCCGAGTGCTGGAAGGCTCTCAGGAGAGCACAGAACGGCTCAGCAGGATCACTGACAGGTCAAAGCCTGCTGGGGGCTACTCTTGGCTCTGTAAGACATTTTCTCGACTTCTTGATTTAGAGCACTGGAAGACAGCTACATCTCTGACAGTAAAATCTAGGGTTATCTGGCGAGACACATTGAAAAGTGTCAACTTATTTTGATCTGCCAGATACTTCCAAGCCTCAGTCATACTGCACAAAACCCGAAGTGGCTTTAGATCCCATTTGCTGCTGTATTTTATGATCATGAGAATGCACCTCCCCTGTTGTACCATTAACCTGCTTCCTCCAAGACTTTCTTTATAGGCCAAATTTTCTAATGGCCAAATTTTCTGGTTTTCAATGTGTAATAATTATATTTTCTTGATACTGAACAGATCCCTCTGATACTAAGTATTAAGCCATCCACTTCATTATACCTTCACACATGTGCACAAAACTTTACAATGAGATCTCCACCAGCTAAAAAGCATGACAGCTAGTGTTGATAAAAACACTGGGACTAAAAACCTCAAGATGTCAGCAAAACAAAAGGTGTATGGAATAGAAATAATTTCTAATTTCAGCTAGTCTAGGTACATAAAACATTACAAGGAATATTTGCAAATTGACCATCCAATTCAAATTATTATTCAAGATGTATTTTTGAATGGTTCAGGAAGCAATAGGCAATACCTGTGAGGAGAGAGGGGTTGCATGATTTATTTTCATTTATTCCTTTTGGGAAGGAAAAATAGTAACCAAGATGAAGAAGGGAAAAGAATGGTATGTGCTTTTAAGCTGTTGTAGAAATGCAATAAAAGCTAAACCTGCCTGGTTTAGCTGCCTCATTTCTAAAAGGCTACAGTACAAAACTGGATATGACAACTTGCTGGACGCTTGTAGTTGTGTGTTTATTTAAAAGTATAAATTCTTGTGAAAATAATGACAGAGATAGACTCTCAGGGTAAAAAAACATTTCAAGAGAGGCTGTGTAGTTTCACAGTTAAAAGAAATATTTTATAATGTGATTGAAGAGCACAAGCCTGAGCACAGGAGAGGACCTTATTTAAAAATATGGCTTTTGAAATTGTTTCTGGCAACACAAAAAATCTTGTAGCAAGAACATTTTAAGTATTTAAGGGGGTAGACAAGGCTTTTACTATTTCCTTAGCTTTGTAATTGCATTTAAGTTAGTAAAGTTACAAGGAGTCTGTGGCTTCAACCATCTGCTGCTGATGAGGAAGATCTGCCCTCACTCAGAAGTTGTGCTTTCACCCTTTGGCTTTCCAGCAGGGCTGTCACTTCCCAGAAATGCTGCCTGCTCTTTGATCTGCCTGCAGTGCCTCCTTACCTCTCCCCGCCAGGTCTCCGAAGGCACCTGTGGTGAGCAGAGCATGACACAGTGCTGCCATTGTCTATTAAACCATTGAGTAAGATGCTACAAGAATAAAGTGTTTAAAATATTCATTAGTTTTTAGAAGCACATATATCTTCTTAATTAGCTTTGTCACTGGATCAAATTAACAAGGTTTTAATGACAGTTAGTAAGTGATACATTCATTAATTTAGGAAATGATTCATTTTCTCTGACTTTTTAAATTCCCTTCTAATAAAATAAATTCTGGCATGAGTTTTTCAATTAGGCATGATGTCCTTATTTCACACCCTGTAATACCGCAGCTTGAGCAGCAGGATAGGGTGAGTACATTCAACCAAAAAAAGTGATTAATTCCAAATTGTGGAATTGTGTGACCCCTGAAGTCAAGTTTTTCTTTTACAAAAAAAAAAAAAAAAAAAAAAAGTTCAGTTTTGGCTAAAGATTTATCAGCATATTTACTGTACTTACAACTCTTCCATACCAACCTAAAATATGTTTATATATCACTTGATTAATATTATTTCTTGCACATTTTTACATATGCACAACATCAGCACTATACAAAGAAAGAAAGAAAGAGAGAAAGAAAAAAGAAGCATTAATCATAATAAAGAACTATTAGTTCATCATTACCTGACTCAACCAGCTTCCTGTCCAAATCAATCAAAATGCTCACATTAGTACCAGGCTAGGTCTTAGAAAAATGTACTTATTATGATAATGCATTTTATCAGTATTTATGCAGAAACATGCAGGAAGGTCAAGATAGCACTCTTCTAGTAATTTTTAAAACTCAAGACTTTGTTATGAAGTCTCCAGCCTAAGAAATTGCATAAGACAGTCTGTGAGGCATAGGAACTGCAGAGGTCCATACAGTTTTGCTTTAAGGAATACAGATTTTTATTTTATCAGATGATAGAAAGGAAAAAAAATAAGGTACAGAATTAGTTATGGTATCAACAAGCCAACACCAGCCCTATATATTAAGGTTGCTCTGATTACCCAGAAATTTCATGTTTGCAAAAGATATTCTCCCTTTCAAATACTGAGGGGTCTTCTATCAGCCTTCAATCAAAATGTAAAACGTTGGCCATATGTCTTGGCTCCAGAAATTTAGAATGCTTCCCAGATGGCTCTTGAGGTAACATCTTTCTCACTGAGGGTTTCCCAAGGATGAGAAACCCTCAATAGTTAAAAAATTAGTAGTGATTGATTGCTGAGATCCTAGAACTACTTCCATCTCTGTGGTCCAAGAGACTGGTTCAAGTCTACTGAGAGTGGTCCAAGTCTCAGCAGTCAGATGTAGCCGTGCAACATTTCTCTGTGGTTTTGCTTTTTTGACAGACAAGCAAAACCCTGCATCCCCACTGCACAAAGCAATGCAGAGGCTGCTCTATAGCAAAACCCTGACATGGAAATGTGGGAGGTCCTGTCAGCCTAAGAACCTTTAAACCTGTCAGACCTTCATGGTGGTCAGACTTTGCATTAGCACTGTCACAGCAACCCTCAGTACTGTGCCTTATAGTGGCTCTAAATGCACCTTCTGGAAAGCAGGGGTGTGTAATACACTCACTGATATGACAGTGACCATTTGAGCTTCCTGAGATAATGCTTGTTCCTGTCCTAAAAAAAGCAAAAAATAATCCCAGAAACTCTTGGGAGCAGAGCAATCTTCAAAATTACTTAGGGCAATTTCATGCCATAGAAGTGAAAGAAGTTTGTGCTTTGCAAACTGCAAAAAAGCTGACTTGAAAGCAAAAATTTTTAAACATATTTTTCAGTTCATAGCAAAATTTGAAGCCTTGTGAGTAGAAATATAGTTTTTATGTAGCTTGTTAGAAGCCATATGATACACATTTTAGTTATAGGTAGAGTTTAACTGGGTATATTTGCATCTAGTTATTAAGAAATTTTCCCTACTATTTCAACAAAAAGTATTCTTTTTAAATATTTGATTATGTTACATTTCAGTAGCAAGATCTATAATATCTCTACAGGGAGCAGTGTACTGGAGAGACTTTTTCTGAAAAAGGCACTGCAAATCTGTTTAAAAATGAAACACAGTTTTATGCTTGTTCATAAACCTCCTGCTCTGCTCCAAAGCATTGGGATGAGATTTTATTTTTACTGAAATTGAAGTGAATTGCACTTTTTAATTGGTATCGACAGATCTTCCTGTAATACATAAGGCAAATAACAATGAAAGTGAGGCTGAAGCGCAGAGGCAATGCCTCTGCCCACACCTTTGGTTGGCTTTTGCTCAGCATTGTGAAAGGTGTTTGTACAGGCCTCAAGACCTAAACCTATCTAGTTTAGCATAATTAAATATTTATAGAGGTGCCACAATAAAATTGTCTATGTTAATAATTTTATCTATCTGCTGCCACAGGCCCCCAGCTGGGTAATAATTAGCATTGACTCCATGATTGCAGAAGGCTGATCAATTGCTTTATTATATCATCCTAGCCTGTATTTTACTATATTTATTGAGAGACTCGGTAACCCTTCCAGGCAGTCTGACACAGCTTTGACCTAATTGGCCAATCAGCCCAAACACCATCCAGTGTCCAATTAAGAAATCACCCTTTGGTAAACAAACCTCCATGACACATTCCACATGTGCACAACAGCAGGTGCAACAAATGGAGATAAGATTTGTGTCTCATTCTCTTCTCTGATCTTCTGACAGCCTTCCCAGGGAAAATGCCTGGGAAAGCCTGTGCCTGCTCTCTGTGGCTAGAGAGCTGCTGCCACAATCTATCCCAGTTTTCCCTGTGATCTACCCTTTTCCATCTCAGCAGCAGTATCTGGAAATTATGCTGTCATATGGCAAGTTTAAGGAGATCTGCAAAGGAAGGGCCAATGTACTCATAAGGTGCTTGATTCAATTCTTTTTAATATCCAGAAGCCACAAAAAATTTAATTTTTTAGGGCTTCTGTCCTGCAAAATCCAGACTATTTTTTTCTAAATTAAATTTGACCCAGGGAAAGGAAGAAAATCTCCCTGTATGGATTAGACAAATATGAAATAGCATTAGAAATGACCTGCTAATACTGTATGACATCTAATTTCATGATACATCTGCTGCTTAACTAAAACTGCATTGCACTGCGAAGCGACGGCAACTCAATCTGATAATTTTCCTGGTGTCATTCCTTTATAAATGACTTGGTTCTTTGGGCAGTACATTAGGGTCTTTAAAGCAAAAGGGGACCAGTGAACATTAGTGCCAAGGCAATCCTTCTTCCATATATATGGTAAAAAGTGAGACTCTGGGTGTTACAGTGGCAACCAGAGAAAAGGGAACTTCTGAACTGAAGAAATTTTGTGGTTTGACTTTCATGGCTAGTTTGGTAGTAAGTGGACCAGGTGGATTTGAAGTGTCTGCTGTGGAAGAATACCTCAAGGCGTACATTCGCTGCAAAATTAATTTTCTTTCTCACATTTTGTTTCTCACACACATACTCTCACATACACCTACTCACAGTTTCTCCTGTAATACAGGAATTAAATAGTACCCATTTTATTCAATTAGGTGTGCAATTGTATCTATTTGGACTTCTGCACATCCTCGATAATCCAGCCACAGGGTTACCATCCAAGAGCCTCCTAACTCCCAACAAGACAACAGCATACTCAAAGATGTGCTTGATCATGTAGCAGGGAGTCTGTGATGTTGCTGTGTCTTAGGAAGAAAATGAACTCTATCCTAGCCACAACCAGAACAGATGTATATTGGTGCCATCAAAAATACCGAGGCTTTTTCCTGACTTTGTCTAAGTTACAGGAACAAATTCTGTAAGGCAAAAGATTAGTGATGTCTTCCGTTGCCGAGATCGGGAAGCAACATCACATAACTTGAGGCATCAGCTAAGCAAGTTTCATATGAATCAGAGGAAAGTTGCGTGTTGGGGTTGCTTGGCCGCACCTGCTGCTGCCACAAGGCAGCTCTGCCACCTCCCTCCCAGCACCAGCCAGAGGGATCCAGCTGGTGCTTCCAGCCAGCTGCCTGCAAACCCTGGCCAGAAGCCCCGTAACTGCATTAGCACTGCCCGTGCCTGTGGGGACAGGGCCTCTCCAGCCCAGCATGGGCTGTCACCAGCAGCTCCTCCAGAGGCAGGACCTGTCAGAGCAGTGGGGATGGTGTGCTGGGTTGAAAGCTCAAGTTCTTACATCAGTTCCTGAAGAAAAGCTCATTAATTAAAAGCTAAATGTGCCCCAAGCCACAATTTTCTCATAAATATGGCTATCACGAGCAGTTCAAAGTGCTCCAGAGTGCATACAAGTATTTAGATTCTCTCCTGTTTCCTGCAAGGACAGGGCTAAGTTTCTGCAGTAGCTGTGAGGTGGCAGAGTCTGGAGCTGTGTGGGCACATCCAAGATGTTGTGCTATTCCATAGCATCTTCTGCCATGGCTGGGGAGTGGCCAAAAGGAACTCTCTCTTTTTCCAGGTCCCTTTTCCAGGGAAGCAAGTAACAAATGGAGCAGCAGGGTAACACTGATCCCAGCTGGAGGGTCTGTCTGTCCATCCTGTGCTCATTGTCCCAATCTGTGAGCAATTTTTGTCCATAAATCATCCTCTTTTTGTTTATTTTTATCTATATTATTGCTGTTGGTGTTTGTTTTCTTATATCATTGAAGTTTCCAGTAAATTGCTTTTATCTCAACCTGTAATCTGTGCCTCTTGTGTCTCACACCAGAGGGGAGGAGAACGACTGTGGGAGGGATAGGGCACTAAATTAGGGAGCGCTGATCCTAAACCTCATTACTCCAAACAGATTTTTTTCAGATTAAATGTATTCATTGGCTGTGCGTCTACCAGAGAACAATGATTTGCCTTTCATAGGTAATTTTTTTTCCTATGGACAGTCAAGGATTTTAAGCCTTTCTACACTTATTCCATCATTTTAAGGTGATATATATCACCTTGTCTAAATTACTTACAATTGCTCATAGTGACAGCATAGAACAATCATATGAGATATTGGTTTCTCAGTTAAGTATTTCATAAAATTGTCAAATATGTTATTACGTGAAGCATTACCACTTATATGCAAATAATGTGGTCAAATGAAGATAAATATATTAGCACAAACACAGTAGAAAAAATTTAATGACAAACAAATGCTGAAAATAAAATTGCCTATATTTTGTACATATTGGCTATATCTTAGAAAACAATTATACTGATTTTTTTGAAAGCAAACCCCCTTTAATTTAGAAACTTATTACAGAGCAAATACTTTAAATTTTCAAATAATTACTTGAAGTGCTTTTATATATTTTCAAAATGAACAAATGTTGCAATAGAAGAACACCCACACAGAGAAATCAGACAAAGTTAGCTCTTGCCTCAAGTAAGGCTTATCTTGAGGAGAAAAGCAGTCTACATCTGCTACAAGTATTTCCACTGGCAGAGAAGCAAGCTCCAGGAGAGAGTTTTCATGGTCAGTTGCACCGCCTTTTCAGAAACTCAATTTATTTTCACTTGACTTTGTCTGGTTTCAGTTTCTGGTCACTGTGAGGTTTCCCATGGGCAGCTCACACGTGCCAGTCACTGGTTTGCAGGTGCAGATCAGCTGTGGCGTGGATGCCAAGCACAAACCTGGCTCTGCAGGAAGGCAGCCCAAGGCAGCCCCTGGCTCCAGCCACAGCTACAAGGGCTCATCTCATTCCTCCACACCTCTGGGGAATCCTCCCCCATTATTTGAGACAACAGCAGGCAGACCAGGTTTTCCTGTTCTTTAACCATTCCTGCAGCTTGCAGTCTTTCAAATTTTCAGTGTTATTCCTTAACTCGGGTATACTTGGTATTCCTCTGTTTTATACTTTTGCAGAGCAATACTGGCTTTTCTGGCTATTTGTCCAGTAGTTTGCAATGGGATTTCATGGTCAGCTGTCTTTCTATCATAAAGTTGCAGCAATTCCAAGTTTCCTATTTTGTAGGATGTTATGCAACAGTCTGTAAAAACACCCTGCCTACTCTCAAATCTATTTGTGTAACTATATAATTTTTTAAAAATATATTCAGTTACTCAGTGGTTTTTTTCCAATATCTTTAGATTTGGTTGGTATCCTAATGTTTGCTCAGACAATACTAGTTATCCTAAAATCTCTGAAGTGAACACACAATACCATAGTCTTATTAAAATTAATCCTCATTACTCCAAGAATTAAAACTATTTCTGCATTATTACAGAAAATATCTCCCTTATATGAACACCTCCCCAGAAGAGAATAGAAATATGCAATAAGCAATTTATCCCTTGGCAGATTAAAATTAAGAAGCCAAGCAATTGCACCTAAAGGGCTCCAGTATCATCACCAGACAATTCAGATAAGTAGAATTCCTTTTGGTCTTCCCACAATTGTTCACTTTTACTTTTGTCTTTCAAAAATGTTCAATTTTATTCTGACTGTTTATGATTTTAAGCAGTACTTCTAGGGGAAGTATTTTTGTTTTAAAAAATATCTGGACTGTGAGTTCAGCATCTTGTAAAATGCAATTGATCAACTGTTAATCATTATTTTCATTGTTCTGTTCAAATCCTCTCTCCAGCTGATTTTGCTAAAATTTATTTTTGAGAAACCATTCCTTATAAACCACCAAACACAACTGTTTTTCAGAATGTTAATTGCACAGATCACATTGATATAACACACTTATAGTAGACACCAGCTAATTATGCACCTTGAGTTTTTTTTATAACTTTGTCCTTACAGTATTCAAGACCATTTGCTACAGAAAAGCTGACTGAAGACTTGGAGTTCACTAGTTAATAATTTCCTTGCTGGGACTGAAATTTAACAGCATAATTTCTTAGCTAGGAAATAATATAAAAATAGAGTGGGCAATGCTGATGCCTGGTGGTGAAGAATGAAACAGAGCTACAGAATTGTTAAGGTTGGAAAAGATCTCTGAGATCACAGTGCCCAACCATTAGCCCAAAACCTGCCAAGTACACCAGTAAACCATGCAGCCCTTTTATATGGCAGGGTAGGAAGGAGACAATTAGTGAATTAATCAGGACAAAGGCTACTATTGTCCGAATATTTCTTTTTTTCTCTGTGCATGTTTGTATGTGTGTGTATATTAAAAAAAAAAAAAAAAAAAAAAAAAGGAACATCTCATTAGGAAGAAAATTGTTTATTGTAAGTGCAGGCGAACCTGATGGGAAGAAATGATGGTGTCTGACTCAGTTCAGAAGGCTGAATGATTTCTTTATTATAACTATGCTATAATACACTAATACACTATATAACGGAAGATACTAAAACCACAAACCTACTTGTTCTAACTACTACATCTAACTCCCAACTCTGACCCTCCTCTCGAGAGCCCAGCCACAGGTGATTGGATTTGCCATCAGGCTCAAACAATCCTCACCAGAATCCAATAAAGCAACAACCCCAGGTAAACAATTCTCCAAGCACATTCCACATGAGAAAAACAAGGAGCAGAAATAGAAATTGTTTTCTCTTTTTTTCTCTCTGTGCACCTCTATGAAAAATCCTGAGAGAGAGAGAAATGTCCCTGTGACAATTGCTGGTGAAAATTGACAAGGATACAAAAAAGTCTGACTGCCAAACAATGGGATTTGAGAAAAGGCCAAAGATTGTTATAACAAAATGAGAACGTCTCTCCTAAAGAGAAACACTAGTGACAAGCAAATAAATGGAAAAATCAGTGACAAACAGATATAGGACTTTCAGTAGGAGAAACTGCTCAGGAGTAAAAAAAATTAAGGAATCTTGCCACAAAATGGTGGATTTTATTGGAAAAAGGAAAACATTTTGAAAAATCAATTTTTACCTCTCTAAGTCTCAGACTGACAAGGACACTGGCTCCCAATCTCTTTGGAGCAACAATGAAAAGGATGGACGCATTTCTAATCATGTTACTGTCAAGAGATCACAAGATCTCACCATTCTTCCATGAGAGTTTTATGCATAAACAATAAGGGGGAAAACTCAAATCATGGCTTTCAGTGGGATGCATAAGGCTACCTAAGCCCAGCTTTTCAAGTGGAACCTTTACAAAATCATTAAATCACTGTCTTTTGAAGCACTTGGACGTGGATAAGCATGAGTTGAAATCTGAAAGGGATGAATGCATAGAAAACACTCCCAGACAATTTTCTCAGTTGCTTCAGGAAAAATGCAGATGCTGTTCAAAATGAAGCAGTGCCCACAGACAGACCTCACCCTGGGAAGGTGTTTCCTGTCCCCTCCAGCATTGCTGCAGGCGAAGCAGAGCCTGAGCTGGTGCCCTCAGACGGTGCTCAGCTCTTGGGCAGGTGACGTGGTGCTGGAGGGACCAGAAGAGCTCTTGGTGTCACAGAAGTCAGTATGAGCCCTGCAACTCAAGTCCTCCAAGAATCCACAAGAAAACCTGTCCAACACAAGGCAGCTTGGTGGGTGAGGAAGCACAAGCAGATGAGTCTTAAGGGGTATTTGAAGTTATCTGCCCTTAAAACTGTGGAAGCAGATTGTGCAGTGGTTGGGTTATTGCCAAGTGGTTAATTCTCAATGACAGTGTGGACAGCATCCTCTTATTTTCATTGAACTATGAAGCTATGACCCTTTCATTTTAGATTAATGTCCTTATAAATTTATTGTTGCACATGCTTCATGAGTCAGCATCATTCATCTATTGAGAGCTGACACAGGTATAAAATGCAACATTAAAAGTTTCCTCCTGAGGTCATATGTTACAGATTTCCTTCATGAACAACAGTGGTTTCTGCTATCCACATAAATATCTAAATCTAATTACAAAATCATTAGGATTTGACAAGTCTGGATTATCATACTGAGGTGATGAAGTGGTTAATGGCTAAATCCTGTGAGAAATTTATACAAAACATGTATAAGAAAATTTTTATTAAAGGAACTGTTGCCTACTGAAGGATGACTATGTAACAACAGTTCTCAGAAGAGAGATGTAATCATGAATACAGATTTTTGTGTGCTTATATAATGTGTAATTTTCTTTAAAATACATTATTGAAAGAGTTGCAATTAAAAAAATTAAAATATTTTATTTAAAATATTTGTTTGAAATATTTTATTCTGTAGAATTATTTTAAATATTTTATTCTGTTTAAAATATTTTATTCTGTAGAGTTGCTATTTTTGCTTACATCTACTTTCAATAAACTTAGGACAGTAGAGAAAAAACAAAGAGAATTGAACTATTTGCTTATAAAATACCACATCAACTCTAAGGAAAACAAGACATGTCAGCGATTGTTTCAGTTCCTGCCCCAATGACACGACTACTGTCTCATCATCACTCCTTTTAAGAGGTCTCAAACTATTTTTAACTTTTCCCTGTCTGGGCTGGGTCCATCAGTGATCAGGCAGCACCATCTGCTGGGCATTTTTTCCTGCCTATGACATCTGATTGCCTTTTTTTCTGGAATAATTTTGTAAGAAGGTGAAGGCAGAGCAGATCAGCTGAGGTCTGTGCAAAATCAAGCGTTCTAATCTGTTCCCCCTGGGTCTCTTGGATAGTAACTTCTTTGCGTCAATTAACGTGTTCAAGATTTATTAACAAAAAGCTAATTTTTGTTCAGTTTCACAGCATTATTTCAAAATAATTAAGGTGACCTAAAATAATAGGATTTACCCTGCTTTCTACAAAGATGTACGATCACACAGAGTAGTATTTAAAAGTTTATTGCTATTACAGATGGGGAAAAAATAGGATATTGCCTTCTATAGGTTACAAGATATTGCATCTCAAAGCTAGCCATATATAGGAAGTAAATAAAAAATTAGCAGAGAACTTTCCAGCAGAGCATGCATATGTTTTGTAACATGTGAGCCTAATCCCAGCCATAAACCTTTTTCCACCATCTCCGTGTTACGAAAGCAGCACCAGCTTTCATCTGCCATGGGGAATCCTGTCTGAAATCTTGGCACCAGATGTCACCAGCTGCATAATTAAATATTGCAACTGTGTGGAAAGAAGCTACTCTTCTGCTGGGAACCCCACACATATTTAGTAGTAAAGAGCCTGGTCTACTACTAAATGTGGTTTTGCTGCTCACAAAGGAATATGTTCAGTGTGCACCTGCTCCCTTTACAGCCCTTTAAATCTTTCATCAATGTTAAGGAGAATAGGCCTAAACATAGTCTAGAAGGGAATAGGATGGGGCACACAGTCACGTATTGGAAAAATGGTTAAAAATCCTAAGCCAGCAAAACATGTAATCTGTTTGCATTTGTGAAAAGGATCTAAAAGTGTTTCTGTTTGAGGTACTATGCAAATTGACAAGGAAGATTTTGTCCACAAACAAAAAGATTTTGTCCCCTATTTCTAGGGGCTTGGTTGCTCACCGGAGGTTTACTTTAAGATCAAATAAGCCAGAAGTTATTTCACCTCCTGCTGCTGCTGCTCAGTCCCACATCTACATCAACCTCTCCTGCTGGCAAAAGCAATTATGAGGCCAAACTGGTGTGGGGAGATTATTGCTTCCTGCTGCTGCTGGATTGTTTTCAACTAGGATTAAGCCCTCAGTGCAGCTTCCTGCACAGCCAACACAAATCTGTGCTCTCACAAGGGAGGCTGCAGACAGGAGAAGCAAATCTCTGTACATGGATAATATGCTGGTAATACACAAGTCAACATGAGAAATTTGGACAGGATGAGTAATGGCAGCATCTCCCTTTTTCTGGTCACTCTTTCATCAGCTACATCAAAAAACCCTGCATCTGTTCCAGGAATAAAAGCTCTTACTTCAAAATATTACTTTTAGTACAAGATGCGCATTTTTATTTCATCATATGCATTGAGAAAAAAAATATATAATTTTATTAAATCTTTTGCTTTTACAAAAAGTATATGAACAAGTTCACTCACAGATTGCTGCCAGAAATGCCTGAGATATTCCAGTCTTCTTAAGAAAGAGTGAAATATTTTAACAAAATAAAATAGAAAAATTCTAAAGCCAGGTATAAATATGTAACATTTCTAAAATCAATGCTGGGAACAAACCCTCTTGCCTCAGTCTTGCTGAGTTACTGTAAAAAATAAGGCCACATCACACTGGGATTCAAACTATAAGTATACATCAGTAATGTGCTAACATCTAAAAGCAAAACTAAACAGCAAATGTGGTAATGGAACATTAAGCATTAGGGATGGACATGATTTATGCTGCTAACAACCAGATATGTTTTTATCTGAGGTTGCCAAAAGTAAACCCAGAACCTGCTCTGGACTTCAAAAAGTCTGAAAGCGAGCTGTATAAAAGAGAAATGGCAGATTCAGAAAAAAATAACATTGCCAGGAATTAGTTCTGGAACAATGTTTTGAATGGTCTCACAACTTCTGAGATTAGACCCCTTTTGTTCAATTTACAACCTATGTTGTAGGAGGTGGAAACATACTAAAATCCTCATAGTGCAGCTCTGTAGATGAAAGGAGATACTTGGGGACCAAACAGGAAGAGCAATCACCTGTGCAAGCTGAAGGCTAGAGCAAGAATTTGGACCATGGAAGCCATTCAAGTGATGCTTTCCCTTCAGATTCATTAACCTGGTTCCTTGTTTCTGATCAGACTTTAAAGATCTCATCATCATACTCCAGGTTTTACAAAGGGAAAAACCTGGTTTGTGTCCAGATCCTTTGCCACCTCTGGCAGCTACTACACAAACCAGGGAAGACTATGAGAATATAGAATGAAAAAAATTGAAGAGATGGGAAAAATGTAAAACTGTATAATGAAATGCATCACCAAATTGAAATAAATTTATTAGTAATTAGAGTAGCCATGCTATTCTAGAGTAGCCATGCTATCTCATTTTGAGAGACATTATTTTTTTCTGTATAGATTTGGGGTCCATGTATTTTTTGTGATTCAAAACCCACGCTCATTGGTACCAAACTTTTGTGGGCATCTCTGGGAAATGGCAGCATCCTTTATGCACACAAAGACAAAAAGAGTGGGAGGTCCTAAGTAGTGCTCTGTGCATGATGTTTTGAAGTGTTTAAAATGTTATGGTAAAAAGACCACACTGACCTAGTTAGAGGAATGGGGGCATGTGGTGGACTATATCCAGAAAGCAGGTAAAGATTATTATTTCCATGAAATAATAACAAAAATAAGATGTGCTGTTACTAATTGAGAGTCCCTCACAGATTCAGTAAAAGATACCAGAGACTTACATGGTGGCAAAAGTCAGAAATCTGAAAATGGCAGGCTTAATATTAATACACCCAGTTTTAAAGACTTCTGAATGCAGATCAGTGCAGAACAGACTGCTATCATTTTGAGCTGTAAAGAGAACTAAAACTGGGATTTTTATCTGACAAAAATATGAAAAGTGTTGTCTTGACAACCTTCATTCAGTTTAAAGCTGACTGCTTCTCTTTTGGTAATGTAAGAGGCATAAGAACACTTTCATAGCAATAAAAGTTTCTCTTCCAATAGTTCATACCAGTTTATACAAACTGCAATTAAACCAAATTTTAATTTCTGTTTGATGTGACTGATATTTGTAAATTGGGTGTACTATACCCATTTTCATTTGTTTGGAACCAGCCAGCAATGCAGTACAGTTTATAAGGACTTTATAAATTACTAAGAAAATGTGTCTGGATGTCATGCATTGCGCTTCTCATCATGATTATTGTGTGCTTTTGTTTGTATTTGAGATGTAGCTATGGTGATATTAACACAAAGAAATTTTAAAACCCTTGATTGATACAAGAAATAGGCATAAACCAAGCACAATACAAAATTAAGATGCTTTAAAATATATCTATTGTCTTCCCTATTATGTTTATCTTTCATGTTTCTATTATGTTGCTCCTTCATTTGATGCATGTTCTACTACCTTGCCTTTTATCTTCAATTTCCAAATCAGATACCTCTCACAAAGTCAATGATGTTTTTAATGCCACAAGTGAATTTATTAGCATCATCTCTATGGAAGGGATATGGTTAAATTAGAGATGGATTTGGCTCACTACACAGGAATAGTTATCAGCACTCTGCAGTTGCCTATTCATTATGACCTGATTCAAACCCCAACAGTAAACTAGAAAATTCCAGTTCTTAACCATGGAAGCTAAATAAAAGCCAAAGAAAATCAAGAAAGAAAAATAGATCTATATAGATTTTATCTATAATACCTGAAAGTATTATAGCCAGGTCCAACTGTCTGATTGAAATCAGCTTTTTAAAGAAAATTTTACCTTAAAAAGTTATATATTGTGCAGTGTTTTTCATATAGCAAATATGCAAGAATATGATTGAGAGATATACTGAGATGAGCTCAGTATGCTGAGATTAGCTCAACTGGTGAGAGCATGGTGTTAATAACACCAAATTTGTATGCTCAATCCCCATATAGGCCATTTATTTAAGAGTTGGACTCAATAACCCTTGTGTCCCTTCCCACCCAGCATTATCTGTGCATGCCATGAGCCTGCAAGAAAAAAAGGTGAAGTAATAGCTCTTGAGAAATGTGAAGAGTAAGAAAAAAAAAAAAATCAGCAAATCTCATGCTAAAAAAGCTGGTGTCAGTTTGTCAGCGAGCGTCCTGGGATGTGTTAATCAGTATTAAGGGTGCTTGTTCAAAGATGATTATGAGAAACAATATAACATAACATTGTTACATGAAAGTAGCATGACAGACTTAAATTGTGTGAGGCCAATATTAGCACTAGATAAGAATGAGAAAGGTTGGGAAAAATTTGTGCAGTCACCCATGCCATAAATGATGCTCTTTCTGTTCAAACTTCTCTAAACACATCACTGGGAACAAAGTGGCCACTCGCAATGTGTCACTGGCCCTCCAGGGGATGTGGTATCACAGAGACCAGCCACCACCTGAAGAGCAGATGTACCCATGGAGGATGAGAAAATTAACAATTTTCAGAAGAAAAAGACATAATTACTCAATTTTATAGAATATGAGAGAGATGTACAGTATAAAAAGGCTTGCTAAAAATGAGAGTATAATGACAGGATTAAATTTTGGAAGATTTGCAATGTCCTGTCCCTTTTCAATCTATTTTGCTGATCTTCTGCCTTCCTTAGTTCATGATTATTGTTCTTTTAATGTTTCAACTTTAAAAAACAATTACACTGGCATCTGACTGATCTCACACAATAAATTACATATGTAACTCTCTTTCCTTTCATATCTTTTTATTAACAAAAAAGTGAGAGATATCTCACACGCAAGATGTAGGTTTAGTTCATGAGGATACTCAAATCACAGAACTCAGTTTGAACCTTGCTTGCGAGAGCTTGTGTGTGGTCACTCATTCTCAAAATGAAAGAGAACTTATTCCAGACAGGACAGTGTGTCCATCCTGACCAGCAGACCACCCTGCAGGAGGAGTTAGTGACCCACACTAACGCATTAACCTCAGCTGGCAGCTAAGGTGCTGCACAGCCAGCATGGCCTTAAGGCTGGGCCACATTCCTTGGCTACAGGACAACCTCAACCTCAGCCACCCCACTGCAACACCAGCCCCACTGCAGCACCCATTCAGCTCCAGCAATTACATCACCTGCACAACCTTGCCTTTATCAGAAAGGAAGAAGTGCTCACCCAAATATCCTTTATGTCTTATTTTCTTGTCAGAAAAGTGTATAATAGGTCATATGCATAGAAAGAAGGAGCCTTTGTCCATAGAGGGAATACAGAGTGCCATGGGAATATCCATCTGGGGTCTCTCTCGTGCTGAAAGAATGCTGTGTGCTCAGAATCTGATGGGAATTTAGTCACCATCTATAATCCTCTTTTCAATTATTTCTTATTAAAGAACTATTTTATTAAGTCATTTGTTACAGGAATTTCTTCAGAAAGAGCACTGCTCAGTCTTTTTCTCACCTCATGGACTCTGCTGCTGGTGAAAAATAGATTTAAATATGAGTTTGCATTTATTTAAGTAAAATTATAAATTAATGTATAACTTCAGTTTCAACTTTTGCCAGGAATTCTTTAACTCAAAGTTCACATCTGAATCTAGCACCCCAGTGCACCTTTCACCACCCTATTTGGTTTTTTTAATCTCAATAAAGGAACCCCCAGCTACCTTCCTAAAAAGGTACAGCTTTAAAAATATGAAGCACAAAACATTGTCACTGAAAATTCTTGGGGCACATACATCAGTCAGGAAGCTGCTGCTCAATGACATGGTGAAGCCATAACAGAGCTTGGTGCTGCCTTCCAGAGGAACTCCATGGGCTTGGAAAAACCCCTCAAGCCCTTCATGCTTGGTTTGCTCCTCCAAATACAAACTTCTTCCAATTACAAACCTCTTCAAAGACAACCTAGCCTAGAGGTGACAACCACGAACCGAGTAATTAAAGAACAAAACCTGAGGAACAAAGCTTTAATTTAAAGAGTGGCTGGAAGCTCCACATTTCCCTCTGCCAATGTGCCAAGCAGCAGGGCATGCCTTCAGTAAGACACAACCTTTACTTTAAAAATGTGCCATCAGGTCTATTAGGGAAAGCATCAATAATTAAAGTTAATGCCTGGAAACTGGCATCAGCTACGGGCATGATGACTCAAGCTCTTGGAGATCCATTCATTACATTCAACTACAAAAGCTAGAAGTTATAAAAAATGCATGAATAAATTCTTTAAGTATTAACACACTACTTCTTTAAATGTTTGCTCTGACCCAGGTGGTGCTGCTCTAACTTTTTCTGCAGCTTTTTTTCACTTAAATGACCTTAGATTATTTTAGCTATCTCTCAGGATTAAACATATTACTCTCTTTAAAATATATTATCGAAGGATCCTCCTTAGTAAGAAATAGAAAATGGTGTCTGGCATTTTCTCCTCCGACTCATTATAAAATGTTAGATTTCACAGCAAAATTTATAACCTTAAATTTAAGTCTTTTAAGCTAGATAATGCCATTTGCTAAATTCCCTTCTGGACTTGGCAAAATTAAATAAAAACAAGCTAAATACTACAGAAGAGATGCTTGTTTTGTATTTCTAAAATTCACCAAAGTAAAGCAGTAGACACAGTGCCACAGTAAAACTTTTGGTCAGAGGTGGTAGCACTCAAGTGTCTTCCACATTAAATCAACAGCAAGAACAAATAAAAACAACTTTGTGGAAGTTTGGGAATTTCTGATATGGTAGAGTGAAAACTTTTTGTTCTGCAGTTTTGGGATTTAAGTTTCTAGATGTCATTCCTTTCATGTTTTGATTAAGTTTGCTTTTAGGGTGGTATTTCAAGATTCCTCATTGATGGGCTTTTTTTTGCATCCCTGGTAGAGCTTGGTTGAAGTTTCTAAATTCACAGATTCACACAGTGTTTTCCACTTCTTTCTGCACTTGATTTTTTTTCAGGACTAGAGGTGTCAGTAGCATTTTCTAAATGAAAGAAGAGCCAGATGTTTCAAAGAGAGTTTGAACCTTTCTGTTTCTGGCTCTGCAGCCAAATATGCAGAAGTTGCAAGCTACCCAGCATTCTTTTTCAAACAGGTAATCTAAAAAGAATCCAAAATTCCAAAGGGATTTGGATAGGCCCAGAATGTCTTTACAGATGAGATTAAAAATAGGAGAGTTACAAATTTGATGCTTGTAGTACTTTTGTAAAACAGAATAACATTTTAACTCAGCATGATAACTTTGCTTTACTGGATCTCATAAGACATCTGAATTTTTTCACTGAACCCCTGATGAATTCACATCAGCAATCTACACATCTGAATAATAAACTCTTAGAACATTTGCTGCAGCAACTAACTCTTTATTAAATCTAATTATTCTGCATACCTTATTTGTTTAAAAGCAATAAAAATATAAGCCAAGTAAAATTACAGAGGATAGGCATTTAGCATTAAAAACAGACACTATCTGAGCTTCACATGACTAACTATAGGAAAAAGCATATACTAGGTCCATAATTTCTTTAAAGAACAATTGGAGTTGAAAGTGGATTACGATACATCCTATTTTGACTTCAAATGCAGTTTACACATGGTTTGAAATCCCTTTAACTGACTCTCCTGCACTCTCAGAGACTGCTTTGTCCAGGAGTAAAAGGGCTGCCTTTGGGAGTGGGTGGGTCTGTCAGGATTTAGGGGCCAGTACTTTGGTACCTAGAATCATGAAAGATACAGCATTTCTGGGTTTTGGCCCAGAGGCCAGAAAATTATCACATTATTATAATGTGGTCAGTATCACAACTCCAAGAGTAAATTAGTTGCACATTCTGTCTGTTTTGTCTTATCTCTTATGAAAAAATATCCAATTAAAGTGGTTCTAAAAACCTTTCTATGATCAAGTTCCTATGCTCCACTGTCTTTATAAAGAGTTTTTGAGTATTAATGGAAATCTTGCTCTACCTTTTGTTTTGATCATTATAGGTATGACATGACAATTTCATCACCCTAGCCTTCACAGAAAGCTTCTATACACACTGATAGTTTTATTTAGTCCATGGAGGAAAAACAATGAGAAGGTGAAGCAAATTTTCTCCTCAACAATTTGATTTTCTAAACCTCTGATGATAGTTTTGTGTCCTTTAGGTATTTCTCTTTCCTGTGGATTTCAAATTAGATAGTGTGCTTCAGGCACCAGTAATCTCCAGGAATGTCTTCAGGATTTGAGTATCACAAGAGTGGAAAGGATGTTCCTGCAGTGGTTATGGTAGAAAATGAGCCAGCAATGTGTCCTTGCTGCAGAGAAGGAAGTGATACCCTAGGCTGTGCCAGAGAAAGCATTGCCTGCAGATCAAGGGGGTGATTCCTTGAGCAATGGGGAGGCTGCCTGTGCACTGTGTCCAGTACTGGGATGCTCAGGACAAAAGAGATATGAACATACTGGAGAGGGTCCAGTGAAGGGCCATGAAGATGATTAAGAGACTGGAGCACTTCTTCTATTAGAAAAAAGCTATTTCACTTGTGAAGAGAAAGCTAAGGGGCATCATATCAACATATATAAATGTCTGAAAGGAGACTGCAAAGAGAACAGAGCCAGGCTCCTTTCAGGGTGCCCAGAGACAGGACCAGAGGCAATGGGCACAAACTGAGTGCAGGACTACCCCTCTGAACATCAGGAAACATCTTTTTACTGTGAGGGTGACCAAGCACTGGAATGGGTTGCCCAGAGGTGGTGTGGAGTTTCCATCTCTGTAGTTGCTCAGAAGCTGTCTGGGCACACCCTGGGTAGCAGGCTCTCGGTGGCTCCAATTGAGCAAGGTGACCTCCAGAGGTGCCCCCCACCCCCAACAGTTCTGTGATTCTGCAATAACAATCTTGATATGCTTCATGGGGATGTACTGTAAAAGAAACCAAATCTGAGCTTTGCCTGAATATGACAGAAATTTCATTGCAATTTGCATCTGCTGTTACTGGACAGTGCTGACCACTATTTAGCAATATTGCAAAAGGGGGAGTTTACAGCAGAAGCTGCTGCTTTGAGATCTCTTTAATATATCTGCTGACTGTAATTGCCATTGCTAAAGTGCTGAAGAAGCTTGTCCATGCTTTTAATTTCTTCTACATCAGTTTATTCATGCAAGAGGTGAAAACCTCCATACCATACCTCTAAATCCCAAGAGCTGAGCAAGCTTTTAAACTCTTTTTCTATATTCCATTACCTAGTTCACGTTAAGTAGACAAATTCTTACAGAGTTTAAACTTCAATCTCTTTCCCCATAAACAAAGAACCACAAGCCCTTGCTGATTCTATGACATTAATAATTCATAAAGATGTAGATGGACATCTACCATGTGAGTGGAAGACATTCTCTCAGCTTTAGAGGGCATTTCCCCATCAAAATATGCATAATGAAATTCATAAGGAGCAAAGAAAAACACAAGAAACATTTCTCTAATGTGGCTAGACTATGAGCTATGGATACATTAAATGCAACAAAAAAGTTATTGTAAAAAGTTACATTTTTCTCAAGGCCACTTTAACTTTGAAAATGTTTCTGTCATCATAAAGAGTTGCAAAGAAGCTAGAGGGTTTAGCAGATGGTCACTGTCCCTGTATGGATGACTCTAAGCGGCCTTTTAGTGGCTGGGTGGTAGCAGATGAAGAGATGGATTTTCCTGCTGGATATATCAAGTGAACAATGGAGATCTGCAGGCATGAAATCATACCTGTCTTCCATGCATACAGACCTACTTTGTCCTTTGTGGAGAGTGCTTTACACTACTATGTGGGTCAATACCTGGCTTTTGAGCTATTAGGAGGCTTTCAACTCAACCAAAGCAGCTTTCCTCTGGAAGCTACAGTATTGCAAGACTGGTGAAAAACTGAGGTTGCCTGCAGGAGAAGACAGCCACTAGGCATTTTCAGTCTTGACTGTGATGCATTAATTGAGACTAGACCTATTTCATCTGCAAAGGAAAGCTCTGCAAGCCCTGTCTTCTGTATTAGCTTCTCCTTTACTACCCAGTTTTCCAAGGTGTATGAGATGCTTCTTTCAATACACTAAGATTCTGACATTCAGCTTATAGAATCAGGAATGTTATCTGTCTTGGAAACAATTAATACTAAGGGTGAATTATTAAAAGTATCTTTTTGTCTCAGAACACAGGATGGTCTCCCACACTCATTCTTATCTCATGAAATGGGATGATTCTCATCCTCTGTTCATTTGAGCATCTCTGTCTAAAACAACAGTTTCAAATCTAAAATTAATCCAAAAACTTTGAATCTTAGAGCAAAATACAAAAAAGCATTGTCTGGTTTAGTAACTATGATACTCTCCAAAATTAAAATGAACATCTTTTTGGTTTAAAAAAAAACAACAAACCAAACAAACAAACAAAAAAAAACCCAAAAAAAACCCAAGAGGGGGAAAGAAAAATATATTTTGCTTGTTCTGTGCCTCAAGGGCTCCACTGATCTCTTTTTCCTCAAGCTCTTCCAATTCCTGGATGCAGCTTACTCTTCAGGCTCCCCAGGGATGTGGTCACATCACCAAGTTCAAGAAGTGTTTGGACAATGTTCTCAGGCACATGGTGTGACTGCTGGGGTATCCTGTGCAGGGCCAGGAGCTGGACTCAATGATCCCAATGGGTCCCTTCCAACTCAGGATATTCTATGATTCTTTCTTCATTCTTCTCTACAGTATTTACATGTGAAAAATATCATTTCTTTAGCAGCATATTCTGCAGTACAGGAGATTATTTTAAATCATGTACTACTGTCACAGTTTTTTGAAGAAAATCAGATTAGTTTTCAATATTTTTTGTTTTTCAATTGTTTAAATTTTTTTTATTTTATTTTTAAATAATTTTAAAATAATTTTTCAATTCTTTTTTTTAAAATCCAAAAACATCACGAACCAATACACTTTGCTAAAATGTACAACAAAGTGTTGCTGTTCAGATACATTATTGTAGTGTATGCCTGACTTACGTCTGGGAATATTAAATATTGACATTTATTTGCTTAGCATTGACAAAAGAGTCTGATTAAAAAAACTTAACCTTTCATAGCCATCTAGAACCATTATTTTATTCCATTAAATAACTCTGTGAAGTCTCTCCTTGCTTTCCTGTGTATGTCATTAAACACACCAATAATCAAAAAGCACTTTTGGGCTATCACGGAAGACCACAAAATATCCTACAGATACACTGCAGTGCTCTAATAGTGTCAGTAAGTTCCCCCATTTCTCCATTCTCAATGGAGATAAATCAGGTTTCTTACTTCAGTTTCCTACAGAGAACATAATCAACTCCAGAACCTGGCATGTCTTGATATAAAACCTACTGCATTCATTAGAACAGGAATACACTGGTAAATAGCATTAGGAAACTACTTAAGAGAGAATTCTAACCTCAGGGACTCATCATTTGAATAACAACTAGGACACTTGAAAATGCCTCTGGTAAATAGATTAGAAATACAAAAAAGGATCCTGGAGTGAGCAACAAAAACTTTTGCTTATTTGTAATCTTAAAAAGAAAAAGAAATCTTCAGACATACCTAAAATGACTTCTATATTAAATTGTAGGACAGTCTTCCCCAGCTTGCCATTTATTCCTGTACAGATGTTCTATCTGTAGATGTACAAAAAATATTGCTGTCCAAGGGGCTTCAATGTCATCTACTCCAATTTTCCCATTCACCAATATAAATGAAGCTATGCACACAAAATGATCAGATACCATTCATCAATATACATTCATGTGTGCAAAAGTGCAGCTTTCACTATTTTGACACTATTAATATTATATTATTAATAAAAAATGCAGCAAGTAATTGTTAAAGCACTGACCTACCTTCTTTGCCTTTGCAAATAAAACCTTAAAGATTTTAAGGGCTTTAAAATTAATTGTTTTAAAATTTGAAAGTTCTTACAAAAAATGTCCCTCTTCAGCTTTCAGAGGCAAAAGTCTGAGCTTTGAAATTTCAACTGTTTCAGAATTTTCTGAAGAGTATTAAATAGCATTCACTTGGTGCGTCTTACAATAATGTTTCCAACTTCACACATAAAAGACACATACAAAAAGCCAAAAAACAAAACTGATGCTGAAATATCATCAGCAAACAAGTATAAAATGTTGGCAGGAAAACGTAGACATTGGAACATTTCTAAAAAAACCAAGCATAAGATTCCCTCACTGAAACTGCATTAAGGGTGTATGGCGAGGAAGACCCCATGTCATACCAGGGTCAGAACAGTCCACAAAGCCACTGGTACATGCACCTCTCCTGTACAATTACTACCAAATAAAACAACTCTAAAACACTTGATTAAGTCACATTTACTTCAGCTGTTCTCTAACATACTGATTATACTTTTACATTAAAACATAAATACTAATTTTCACATAAAGCCTTAGCACATGGCATTCTAAAAGACTGATTTTTTTATTTTTTTTTTTACTGAGGTATTGATCTTCAAGGTCTTTCAAAAACCTAAAAAAGGGAAATAGCAAAGTATTTGTAAAAATTCACTTATGCTATCTTGAGACATGTCAAACATGCAGGCCATCCTTTCAGAAGTGTTTACAAAGGTGGAAATTTTCCAGTGTAGTGGGTCCCCCAAACCACAGAGGACAGGACAGGACAGGACAGGACAGGACAGGACAGGACAGGATAGGATAGGATAGGATAGGATAGGATAGGATAGGATAGGATAGGATAGGATAAGATACTAAGAAATCTATTGTATGTTTTGAAGGATTTTAAATTTAAATAATCATCTTAAACATTTTGAAGAGTGTTCTATATGGCACACTGGTTTTGCTATGTAGCATGGCATAGATTTTGCTGCAGTGGATATATATTTCTTAGCTTCTTTGGACACAGTTTTATGAGGCTTTATCTTAATTTGAAAAATATCAGAAAGATACTTGTCAAGATTTTATTTCACAAGGTCAAGAGCCTGAGGTATAATTAACATTTTTTGATGATACTTTGGATGTGGTTTTATTTGAAAATACTGCCTGCTTGTAGAAGAGTGCAATGTTCTTTCCTCTAACTTCCAATAAATTATAGCTTGGAGGTGTGTTTTACTAGATAAATACAGAAATATTTTGCTCTTCTTTGGAGTTATTTGTTTAAAAAAATCCATTTTTTTTTTATTACAAAGGGGCTCTTTGAAACTTAAGAAATATTAAGAAATATTTGGTAGAACAGAACACTGATTATGCTGCCAATTCTGTGAATTGACATAAAAAACCAGCCTGCTTGCAAAACTTTGGAAGTGTAAGCGTTAGGAAGTGGTATCTAGTTCAACAGTTACCTTCATGATAAGTGAGACAGCTGATGCTGCAGCCTCTTAAAGGAGGCAATATTTGTCAATATTTGCCAAATGCTATAGACCAAGTCTCATGCTTACAGAAAAGGTTTATCCTGTTAATGTAACTAAACAAAAACCTATTAACTCTAAAAAGCCTGTTTATTTTGAATCCACTAAGAAATTGGAATCAAAATTTCTTTGCTCTTTATTTTACTAAAAGAAGATTACTCTATTTACATAAATGTATTAAAACTTAGAGTGCAGAAAAATATCTTGTCCTTCTGTCACTGTTGTCCTGCTTAATTGTGAGAAAAAAAACTTGATAACACTGTAGAGAATGTCTTTGAACTGGTCTGAAAGTCTAAAAAATCCATCCCATAATCAGATATAAATCTCCCATCTTGAATATTCATTGCCCTGGTATCAAAAAACTGTTTTCATGCATCCTTAATTATCTCATTTCACCCTTGTTGTCTCTCTTTACCCTCTACAGAATGTAAAATAACAGCAAAGACTCAAACCAAACTGCTGCTTCAACGTGAGAAATAGCCACAGTTCTCTGAATGCACTGGCATATTTTAGTACTCTAGTATTTATGTCTAATAATATATACTGAAGGGCCAAATTTCCCCTGAGTATACACACGGCTCGTGTTCAATACTGTCATCTGCCCGTCTTTCATGCCACAGCAAAGGCTGCCAAGTGCAGCTCCCTCAAGATTGGGAAACTGGTACCAGATAGATTAGCACTCTCGTACTCAAGGCAGGAATGACAGCTCCAAGTGAAGTAGTCTGAAATATGAGAGCTATCAATAATGTTGCACACTCCAAGCAAATGCTCTTTCTTTTCCTAAATTATATTTGCATAAATACAATGGTTATGTATATGGGGCAGCAGCATTACTGGATTAATTATTTACCAGAAGAAATCTATTTTCCTTACCTGTCTGCAGTCTTGCTGGCTTCTTTGCTTGGAGCAACTATTCGGTAAATACTTAAGCTTTTCAAAATCTGTGTTCTGAAACAAGGGGAATATGCAAAACTTAGGCCCTGCAAATATGTGGGTTGCATCCCACTTTCCCCACAGACATTAAACATATTTTAATTATAAAAGTTTCTGCAGTAGTGATAGGAAAGTATCTAAGAAACAAATTTTTGGTTTCTTCAGAAAAAGTCCTGAGGTACATCTTACTCTATAAAACAGATTCTTTACAAAACACAGTAAAATACAGATTATGAATTATTTAATAATTGATATTTGAATGCTGTCTACTACACAAATAAAAAACAATCAACAGCTACTCACGAGTTTCAGCTTTTATACAGCAGCTGATTTTTTACTTGCTCTGTCCACTACAGAGTCTGTGTCTGACAGGTGTTGAACTTTTGGGTGAACTTTTCTTACTATTGCTTATTGCTTCAAGAATATAGGAAAAAGTAGAAAGAAAGAATATAGGGAAAAAATAGAAAGAATTTGTTGTGATCTGTCCAGGCAGACCTCTACACCTGGCCACATCTCCTGTGAATGAAGGAGCCTTTATGCATATATATATATATATATGCAGTGTCAACCAGATGGGCAGACTATAGCAAAGTCAGGGGCTGAATGGGTAAAACAAGGAATAAATCTCCTTGAGTAGACAACATTTGACAACATTTTGTGTCTGACTGTCTGACATTGCATACCACATAAAAATGGGTAGAAACTATATTATTCCAGAGGATAAAAAGTAACTTGTGAAACAACCTAACACAGAAGAAACCACAAGCTTTGCACTGATGAGTCATGGTTGTGCATGTTTAAAACTGTCACAAAAAGCAGATAATCCTATGGTCACATTGTTCAATTGAAGGAGTGTACCCAGGCTTCTGAGACATTTCTCTGAAGAGAACCAGAGATAAAGAGACTGACATAGGTAAGGCGGTATGGGGTAAATGGAAAGTCTTCCCATGAACCCATGAAAACAGAGGAAAAACAAAAGGAAACAGTTGTCACTTTAAAAAAAACTTACTTCAGGGTCTTTCAGTGACCATTTAAACGGTCCAATATATTGACAAGCAAACCAGAAAAGAAGGTAGTAAATAATTAGGTAACACAATTTATTGAAAATACAAACTTCTCCAGGTTGGCCAAATCTAGAGCTGACAGCAAGTGACAAATGGCTGGCATTTTGATGGGCTGCTACATTCAGCTGAGAAATACTCTCCAAAATAGAACAAGCTAAACTTGAGGCAAATGTAGAAAGATTGATCAGAGATATAAGGAGACAAGGCTACAATCTTTCAGTTTGCACATAAAATAACCAAGGTTATAGTAGTAGAAGGATATAGTATAAGCTACAAAATCACAAACCATTTGAAAACAGAAACCCTCCACTTCTTCTTACAACACAAGCATGAGGAAATGTCCAAAGATATTTTCAGATAGCAGGTTTAAAATTAAAAAAAGAAACTGTCAAAAGACATTAAGGAGGACAAAAGTATACATTATTTAAAAATTAAGTTAGATAATTTCATAGAAGATAATGGTGGTTACTAAACATAACAGACTGAACACACTCTCAAGGTTAGAATGTCCCTAAGGCATTGATTACCAGGATCCAGCTGATTTTAGGAAAGACCACTTGCATGGGTCCAACTTGGATTCTTTCTCTATCGATACTCCATTATCTTTACCACTACTCCAGAGTCAAGGCAGGATATTGAGAAGCAGGGAAAACTCTCCCTTTTGGCTTAATATCACTCCTTTTATCTTCTTGATATTGGAACTACTTTATATTCTTGGTATCAGAGCTACTCTTCCTGTGAACTCTTAATGTAGAAAATAAATAGACAACAAGGTTAACCAGGTTATCTGTAAAATAATCACTGGCTTTGAGTTACAGAGCTCTTCCAACATGAGACAGCCTAAACTGAACATTGCCCAGGGCACTCCTGTCAGTGGACCTAGTAAAAAGAAAAGCAGTACAAAAAGTTATTATTTGAATGAAAGAAAAATACTTCAAAACATATTAATGTATGCATTTTGTTTTAAATGAGAACAGTTAATCCAATGGGATTATTCATTTGCTTCAAGGGTAAACAGTTGGAGAGGAGCAAAGCAAAGCAATGAAAAACTAAATGCATCAAGGAAAACAGTGGCATATGTGTTGCTATGTGTACATTATTTAAAAAGTACATTTATAATTTAAACCATCATAATCATCTGCAACATTCTAGCCCAGAAAACATTTTTACAAAAGGCAATTGCACAAAAGGCACACATGCAGGTGCATGCAATCATGATTTCCACACACCAAATTTCCCCACCTCTTGGTTAATGCTATTGATAGACATCCAAAATGCCACACAAGAGAGAGCACGCCCAGACCAGTATTTGCTTCAGCAGGGGTCCATGCTCCATTAGGGCACTCACTCCAGAAGAAACTGAAACTGGGGTGATGAGGATCCTCTGGTGTCAATAAGACATCAATTATGGCAAAAACTTCTGTGGTCAGGGACTCACAGCAGCCCTCACCAGCTTTGTCTGATGTCCAAGCAGAGAGGAGGTCCCCCACAGCCATAATGCTGCTGCAAAATCAACCATGTAATAGGCAGAAATTATTTGGAAACCAGGTTTAATTAGTTGCAGAATAAATTAATTATTTAATTAGTTCAGTAAAAGGGCTTGATTCTGAAATGTTATGATGTTTGGCAGACATAATGAAAATTCATTAGCCTGCTGCAATATGCTTGAATCATTGGGGTGGAGGATGGATATATTTGATACTTTTATTCAGTATTGTTTCCGGGCTATTGGAAAAAATTTACCAAAATATGAAAACAAAATCAACAGTCTCTAGCTTGGATCCACTAAACAGTGCAATGAAGTGAATCTTATCATTATGCAATATTTTCTATTTCTAACTCAAATTTCAGACAATAAAAAGTTATGAAGCACCCTGTAGTTTCATTTTATTGATCTTACACCAATATGTAATTTTAGTTTTTTATTTTCAGTTCTGGAGTGAAATATATGAATTGAATGAAGACCAGTAAAAAACCCATAAAGAATCCAAGTTTTTAACACCATATTTTAATGAGTTCTCAAGTCACAAAAAGCAGAAGTTTGGCCCAGACACCTACTCTGTTTTTTCAAATACCATGCATCAAATCTTCCTTGGTTTATGTACCCAGAGAGTTCCAAGAACATACACTGGGTAAAGCAAAAGAGGGTTAGAAATCTTTAAGTGCTCCAGTTTGGTATGCAAGAAATCAGGCTTTATGACCACTACAGAAGTTGTGTCTCTCATTAGGAGCAGACCAGATCAATGAGCTGGGTCAAGTTGATCCTGCTATGAGAAAGGCCAATGATCCTGTGAATACTTCCATCTTTGAGTAGTTCCTTCCATATGCAAGACTCCATTAAGTGGATGATGCAGAATGGCCATTTGTCTTCATTTCAACACTCCAGGAAGAGAAAGCTAGAAACTTGTTTAAAGTCAGGTCACACAATTTGCAAATGTTCATACACTTGCGTTAACGTCATTCCATCTGCATCAATGATCCTTGTACTGAGCTCTGTACTTTATAATTGACCAGTTGACCTCTTTGACGATGGCAACCACCTCTGAAAGCATTTGGAGATGTGTCCACCATTCTCTTATCAGTATTTCCCACAACGAATCAAATTTACTCTCAACATTTTTGTATTTTATTTCTTCTCTTAATGTATTTGACGTTAACTTTTCTGAGTAACTGACCGGATAAGAACTTATAAAGATCTATATAGAATAAAAAATATTTTAAGCCACACAGCTGTCAACTATGCGCTCATGGTCTAAATACAATATCCATACAAATTACGCAGTTGTATAGATTCCCGACTTTATGAATTTTTAAAAAGTGGATTAGATATCCATCAGAAGTTTATAGTGTTTTAAGAGTGCTCTGCATCACGTTGATGTATTGATTTAAAATATAAATCCACATTAATCTGAAGTAATTGACTATCTACATTAATAATAATGTTCAATTTTCATGAGGGAAGAGAATGGTTCTTGTGCCAAGACAAATTAAATTTATTACTTGCAACTACAGATATAGAGATGAAAATCATTATTAAAAAGTATAAAGAGGCTTTTGACAGAATATCTGTTAAAGTTGTTCTGGGTAACTCTGGAAGAAAAAATCCATTTATTAAAAAATTTACAAGAAAATGAGAACATAAAAGGGCACTTTGATTTGTGTAACAACCTAATTAACATCTAATGTATTATCAAGATACTTCTTGACTTCTTGATCAATGTGTTACTGTCTTCTCTGTTGTTTTTGTAAAATATGCCACAGCTGTCAAAATCCTGAGCTAAAATTTCAAAAGCTTTCAGCTGTCAGAAGATTAATGGTCATTTTGTATGCATAGAAACTCATAGGATTTGTTTTAACATTTTTTTCCATTTTTTTTTCTTTATTCTTATCTTTATGGTTTTAGCTCCACAAAGAAAATGGTATGATATTGAACGAGTTATATTTGAATAACAGAATAACAGAGTGCTGAATTCATGATGCCAGGATTGCATACTGTTAATTAAATGTACTGCAATTCATCCAAGTGCTTTTAGGAGCTCTGCTGAACAGGAACTGAAAGTCTTATTATTTAAGTGAATTTGCTTACAGCTCTAATTTTTAGTTCATATATGTGTAAAATTCAACATGTGTAAATTCTTCAGAGAAGCATTGGATACTTCATACTTCTGTGTTATGTTTCCATATATGCTTTCAAACTCCATCAGTGAAACACCATCTGGTTACTATTATATAAAGGACATGTGTCTATTTTCTATTGAAAGTAAAAATTTTGGATGGGATGTTGGCATGGTGTGGGACCATTTATCCCAATGGCACTCATGAATAAATTTTTTAAATGATAAAGCAGTATGAAGTCAATATAAACTTGAAGAATTTGAGCATCAGTTAAATAAAATCAAAAATAAACTCTTTTACCTCCTTTCTTCCAAGAAAAGATTACAGTACGCTTTTTAAAATCAAATAATTACATCATACCGTAAGAGACACCAGCCATATTTGAGGTTTAATTTTCTTTACCAGAACTGATGAAATCTCAAATCATTGTCTGTTTGAGCACCCAAATATCCTGGCATTAGTAGAAGACTCTTTTAATGGGCTCCCCAAAATATTCAGGAGAAAAGCAGCTCTGCAAGAACATTTTAACTAGATGATGGCTTCTACTTCATGTATTTCTATGCTTCTATTTTTAAATGAGTGTCTCAAGCTGTTGCTTATTGAATAGAATTTCTGCATGAAACCCTGCTCTCTCTGCCTCTTCAAAGAGTTTTCAGGACAACACAGCTAGGTTTATGTTTGACTGCACGGAGATCTAAGCTTATTGGCATAGCTACAAAAACATGGGAATAACTAGCCGTAATTAGGAGTCAGATCCTCTATAAATTCCAGTGGGGGAAGAGACTTGAGAAAAAAATCATTAGTAAATCACAGGGGGAAAATGATGATCATTCAGAACTAGTTTTCTAGTCAGCTTTGGAAACTGCTCTGTACAGCTAGGTCAATGTAGAATGTAATTGGTAATTTCTAGTTTACATTTTAAAATATCATCTGTGATGTTAAAAAAGTGGTCTGGAGACTCAAAGCTGTGAAGAATATTTACAGATAATAAACTAATTGTTAACAGAGAAAACTGTTAACAGAGAAAACCTGTTAACAGAGAAAGCCTGGCTGAAACCTCAAGAAGAAACAGCAGCTATTGGGAAGTAAAGCCTATTATAGATTATATTTTTCAGTCTACAGGGATTCTTTGCCACTCTGAGAAATTGTTCTTCATATTGCATTTTCCTTCCCATTAGTTCATGACATTGTCAAACACGGAACAATGAGAAAGATGCTTCCAGCAAACACTACTTTGTAAGGTGTGCCAGGAACTGAGAGAAAGATCAAATGTACATCTTCTGCAAGGCTTCAACATGCAGACCCCCGTGAAGTCCCACCTAAACACAGTAGCTATTCTACTGTGCCTGTAATGAGTACTCTGACACCCACCAGAATTAAAGACAATCTTGCTATTGACTTAATGCTCTTTGGATCAAGTCTCAAATAATCACACTGCATGTATATCCTAATGTCCAATGGTAGATCGAAAGAAGTAGAGGGACCCATCACAAATACTGTTTCTAAAGCTGGTGAATAGATTTTTACCATAACACTATGACTGAGAGACAATGAAGATTAAAGAGATGTATCATTTTCTGATCTGCTGCTACATCTGTTAAAGTTAATATCATAGGTAGAGTAAAGAAAACTGTATTTGGACATGGGGAAAAATTGCAAGGCAAAAACAGGAGGGGAAAAAGGTACAGAAGTAATTAATATTTAGAAGAAATGTCAAAGACACTTCCCTGGGTGACTACCTCTCCCTTTGTATACCAGTGTGAGCCTGGGTTAGGGGTTGTGTGGCTTTCACAATCATCTGTATTTAATCTATTTGGACAGTTACATGTAAATCCCAGTTCAATTGGATGTAAATTCCTTTGTGGTCCTTGTAACAATTACTTTAGCTTTTTCTGATTTATGTCTATAAAACTCTCATTCAGGAGTGGTATTATCTAAGGTAGGTATGTCTGGCTGGGACATTGGGTGTCAGATAAGTTGTTCTTGGTCCATTGTTAGTATATCCTTGCTGGCCGTGTGAGTTATAGCTTAACTGTTGCCTTTCATACTGTTAAGATTTGGGCTTACACTATCACAGCTAAGGTGTATCTGAAATCTGATATGTTGTAACAGAGGATGGGTGAATAAAGAATAAAAAGGATCAAAATCAATAATGAATTATAAATGTTTACATTTCCTGTTCAAACATTACCTATTAAAAATCATTATTGCACCTTTCTACCTATACACTCAGAGGGGTTGTTTAATGCAGGATTTGAGAATACAATAAAGGATATTGCAGAAGAATATGAATATATCAAACCTCAAAACACTCTTGTGGAAACTCACAGTATAAACAAACTGTGAAAAATGAAAATCTGATTCAAGAGAGATCAGATCTAAGCACCACTTTTGCCTTAGCTCCATCACATCCAAGACGCCAGTGATGCCTCACTTGCCCTTAGGCAGTTACTCTGATACCACCTGAATCTTTAACAAGGGAAAAACTGATTGGAAATTATTCCAGAGCTGCAATTATTTTTCTAAAGGTATTTTTGTCTGTACTTTTGTTGCTTCAGAACTAAAAAAAATACTGAAGAATCTGAGATGCAACACGAGCTACAGGCTGGCAGAGCCAAAACCAGCTTCCTAATGAGGAGTCTGGCACTGAGTCTGAGCACTGAAACCTCCAGCCATGGCACTATTAACACTGGTGGTGATGAACTGAAGCCTGGGGTATCAGCCTTGACAATTCTGCCAATGTCTGGCTGACAGAGAGGGACAGTGAACTGCCAGCCAATTTGTACAGCAGTCTCATATTCAAGGCATGGCCAAGTCATCAAAATTGTGGGCAGGAACCTGGGCATCCTGTGCCTCAGATATCCTCTGGAAAGTCTCCATAAGAAGGTGTTTTCCTGATATGCGGATGTCTTGATTTGGAAGTGAGCATCTTGCTCTTTTCCTAAAATAACACTTTAAAGCTAAGAGATTAAATTTATCCCTAAGCACAGTACTTATAAATCCTGATGCTTAGATTAACTTTACTCTCCCAAATCAGAGATGGAAATAAATCTACATATCTAAAAATCATAACTGTGTTTTCAAACACAGTTTGGGATCAAAAGAAAGCATATTAAATAAAATCCTAGTTTCTTTTCAATCCTTTTCCACTTATCAACACAATATGTTTAGTGTCTATAGCAAGAATGGTTCTCCCTAATTTTACCTCATTTAAACTTGATTCCATTTTGTTTCACATCATCAAAGCACTATGTAGACCTATGCCATTAAATAATTCTAATAGTGCCAATTTTTAAAATATCCTCAGATTCTAAATCTTGCCTTCACTTTAGCACTAAGTTTCATTCAAAGGTAACATTTCTTTCTATGTTGCAGTGAGATCACAAAAAAGAAAAACTCTGTAAGGAATTCAGATATACTAAGCTTCAAGATAAGAATTAGAACAGAATATCCAAACTTTTATAAGCAGCCAGAAACTAGTCCAAAGTGTAAAACTCTAGCACATGCTGCCATGGATACTAGAACTAGAAGAGCACTCAACTCTGGAACTTCATCCACACACCTGCGGAATGGCAGAAACAACTAAAATTTCTGCAAATACATTTATGTCTGATATGAAAGACCTCTCACATGGGCAAACATTCTGGGGGTGGTGCCCAGGCTACTTTTTGACGACTCCTCTGGAAGTGAGTCCACTTTCTGTTTATAAGGAGTGCCGTAAGATAATTTTGTCCTTAAGGCTATTAATAGCCAAAAAGCTATTACTGGAGGAACACTGGTGACAGCCGTAATGCTATCTAATTCCTTTATAAATTCTCAGCGCTTTCATCTACTGATAAAAAGAATTGTGTTGAGAGCTCTTTTTTTTTTTTTTTTTTTTTTTTTGGTAAATCGCCTCTAGTGTGATTGTTTTGTGCCCTTCCCCGACCACTGTCTCCTCTCTGCGGCCGGGGGACAGCTCGGCCGGGGGGCCCGACAGCAGCTCCGGGACTTGGCTCGGACAGCGGCGGGCGCAGCCGGTCCCGGCCCCCGCGCCGGGAGCGCCCCGCTGGCGCACGGGGCCGGGCGGGCGCGGGGCGGGGAGATCCGCGGTCCGGCCTCTGCCGGCGCCCGCGGCCGAAGTTTTAACGGCGGCTGCTCGGGGGCGGAGGGTCAGCGGCCGGGAGGGAGCGGGGTGGGTGCCGGCCATGCCTCCCCCGCGCCCCGCGGCGCCGCGCGGCCGGAGCGCAGCCCCCGCCGCCGTGCCCCGTGGCGGCTGCGGGGCGCGGGGGGCCGCTGCCCGGCGCTGAGCAGCTCTGCGGGGCGATGTCCTCGCTGGTGAAGGAGGACCTGGCGAAGAGGCTGTTCGGCCCCCGGCGGCAGAGGCTGCACGAGTTCATCGAGGTGGAGGGAGCGGGCGCGCAGCGCTACTACCTGTGCGCCGCAGGTACGGGGCAGCCGCCGGGCGGGGCCGGGCTTCAGCGGCTCTGCGGGTGGGAGTCGGGGATGCGAGGGAGCGGGGCCGGGGCTCAGCGCCCCGGGCCGCAGCGGGCAGCGCCTCGGCCCGCACAGCGCGGAGCCCGGCTCGGTGCGGCAGCCCCCGGAACGGCGCGGTCTCCGACTCCTGATTCACACCGGCTCCACGTTCGACACCAGCGGAGAAACACGCAGCTGCGGGCGGTGCTTTGGCCGTGGCGGTGCTGTGAGTGCCTTAACGACTCTGAAAAGAGTAAACCCTTACAATAGTTCTAGTCAGGATTTTTTACAGATTCTTTGCTAGACTCTAGATATTCTTGCCAGATTCTACAGATTTTTTTCCCTGCATTAACATTGCAGGAAACATTTGTAAATTTTTTGCACTATCCCTCGGCTTGGTCTAATGTCCCGCATATTGTCCCTATTCCACTTCGAACAAATTAGACTTGTGGTTTAAATAAATACACATTGGAATTAGTAATTAGCACAAACTTCGAGAAAAACAAGATTGCTTTAAGTTGTAATTATCTGGCTACTTTCTAAATTTCTTTTCAAGTGAATCATCTGTTTCACAGAGGTTTCAGAAAAGCTGGTTTGTGTGGGGTTATTTAAATTATTGTTTCAAATCACTGAAAAATACTAAAAAGAAAAATGTCATCTGTAAGTAGTTATGTTGAAGTGAATGATTCTTTCACTCTGTTTCCTCTTCAGGTTTCAAACACATACAATAGGTAGAAAAAAAATCTGTGTACTTGAGACATATATGGGGTTGTCATCCAGTATTCTATATTCATTATCTTTCTAAAAATCTGAAGTCCTTAGAACGCTTGAGCTGTGTTACTGATTGTCAGAAATCCTGAGCCAGCTATGCTCCCTGTACTCCTTTAATTTTGGTAGAACAGGCTTTGTATGATAGAACTGTAAAAACAGTTTTAAGGAATTTATTCCTGCATACCATAGGGCTTCTAAACATATGGAAATACCAATCTCATTCATAGTTTATGAAATTATCAGTAGAAATATGATTAATTCCATGTTGGAGTGCTATAAGGAGTTTACTTCGTGAAACTTCAAAAAAGGAGAATTAACATTATGCACCTTTAAAATCCTTCCTAAAATCTTTTTCAGGTAGAAGAGAACAACCATTAAAGAAAGATTCTGAACAGATTTAGTGATTGGAAGTCTCTAAAGACATAAAGGAAAACTCATGTAGACTATTAAGAGTAGGATCTCTCCACTATCCAATATTAAACCCTCTTAATATATTCAGGCACGGTTGAGTAAGTGGTGTGTAGAGTGGAAATCTGATTCTAAAAGATGGGTTGCATCCAGCTGCCAGCAGCTACTGTGTTCTGCTGTGATTTTGTAGGAGCAGAATACATTATCTAACATCCCTGCAATGCAACTTCTCTGTATTTCTGTTGATTTCAAATTACCATTAAAAAAAAAAAAGAGTCAGTCAAACTATAGGCAAATCTTCAGAGGTCCTTGCCTTTTGAAATGTGTGTTACAATGAAATCCTAGTGTGGATAACTGAACAATCTTTTTTTGTGCCATATGGCCAACACTATTTCCTCTCCCTTTCACAATAGCAAGTCCCAATCCTTGCATGAAGGTGACAGTATCATTTTACAGAGCAGTTTATAAACCCCAGAAAAAACATAGAGCTGAAATGCAACCCCATTCAGGGGTTTTTGCAACCCAGTATTGGTACACTGAAGAAAGAATGGTAGGGATAGCATTTTGTCCTGCAGAGACACTGGAAAAGGTGTTTAGCCCATGAAGGGCTTTAAGAAATACTTTGTCCTCTATGAAGGTATTGCCATAGCTGTGCCCTCCTCAAGCAAAGGTTTTAGAGCTTAATATGATGACATAGTAGATCTGAGCTCATGCTCTCTATGAAAAAAAAAATGTTCTTTGACTCTTTTAACTGAGTGCAAGATCAAGCAGTATGTAAAATGCAGGAAAATTATTTTTTTTTTCCTTAACTGAAAATAGCACACCCAAGTTTCACCACTGGGTTCACTATACATAACATCTGTACTCTGTCCTTGTGTCATGGGATTTCTGTCGTCAGAGGGGTGGAGCAGTAGTAGTGTGGGGATCTGGGGGCCCTTAGGACATACCTTTGGGGTTTGGACTTAACTTCCTTTAGTTTTAACTCTGAGGGACACAACATATTCCCTTATAAGCTAGCAAACCAATAAACAAAATGAGTGAAACTGAAAGTATGAAGAGAACTTCCTAAGATTAATCTGCTAGATTTGCTTGCAAATGAAAACCATTGTAATTTATCCAATGAAGATAACACAGGGGTGGTCTTTTGGTCAAAAATGATTGAGTAACTATGACTGATAAAACCAGGGAAAAAATTATTTGTATTTCCCAGGCAGGGAAGCTGTAGGTTGAAAGAAATTATGATCAATTTATATATTTTCCACTGGTTTTCTTTGCAATGGAAAGAAGGAATATCTCCAACATATATACTTTGTTGCTATTTAATAACCTTTTTCTTATAAGCAGGTGAGAATAAGAGATGTTTTAACAGGAGGAAGGTAAAATTAATAAGTTTCAAAATGGGGTTTCAAAAATTTAGGCAGTATTAGAAATAAAAACATTTTGCTCCTGTGTTCCTAGCCTTGTGCTGTGAAGTCAAGATGCTCTGGCCAGATGTAGGTGACTTCTTGGCCATAACTTGGGCTACCAGATAGCTTGGGAATGTAGCCTGCCCTGCAGCCATCAGCAGCTGGATGTGCAGGAGATTGTTCAGGCTCTGGTACTTTTCACACTCGTAATGGTCTGTTACAGAAATCCAGTCTCCTACTCAGCACTCAAGGTAATCAATTAATAATGGTAGTTATTGCAAAGAGCAGCTTCATGCTCTTTTTAATCTCATTTCCTGCCTAAGTTTGAAAACAGTAATTTCTATAAATTTAGTACTAGACAACTGGAAGCTTAAAGAAAAAAATTTCAAGCTGATTTAATTTACATTCTATATAGGGAAATAAGAGTTTTGCTTTAAAAAGTCATGGCTTCATGAGAGAAGTTCCTTCACACAATGGAAAGTATAGCACAAGTCATGTAAATACAGAACCTTGGTAGAGGTTTTGCAATTTCCTAACTGCAGCACCCCAAAAAGTCTCCCTCTTGAAGGAAGTAAGCTAATGCAAACCCAGTGCCAGAATGAGGATTCCATTGCAGTGCTAGTGAATTCATATGAAAGGCTTTTGAACAGAAAGGCTCTTTCTTTACAGGGTGTGTAAGGTAAATCCTAAATCTACTAAAATCTGACAGGTTTCATAGACTGACAACACGGCACTATTCTTACTACCTGGGCAAAATAAAGCTATCAAGTCCAGTATAACCCAATACAGCCCTGCCTGTCATGGTTTAACTTTGGGAAGTACTTGCTTGCATATCTAAACTACTTTTTTCTTGCAGTAACTAAAAATAAGGAAGTAGAAATATGTATGGTTAAACACTGGCGTGTGGATCGAGAGGAGAAATATGAAATAGTTGAAAAGTGGTTTTTGAAAGATCTGGAGATGATTGATGGAAAAGAAGCAGATACAGTAAGTGTTACATTTTGTATTATGTACATAGAAAACAATTTTCTTGTTTTGCAGTTTGGGATACAAGAATTAAAATGCATTATCTGAAAAATAAAATTAAGTTACCAAGGAATTTTGGTTTTATTGTATGTGAGAGGCTCAACATCACATTTGCACTGTTAGAGAAGAGGAAGGTGAGATTTTTGTTTGTTTGTTTGTTTTTTAGTTTATTATAATAGCCTTCATCTCTGTTTGAGACTCGAGTCAGAAACTGGGTGTTTTCTAATTTGGTCATCATAACTGGTAATAATAGTTCTCCCATCTGCAGCTTCCAGTGTCAACTGCAGTTAATGTAATAGATTTTAGAGTGTATTTGAAAACAAAATTTCATTAAAAATTTTATGGACACTTTCTTCTGAACTGTTGTGCTAAAACATTCTTCAGAAATTATTCAGCCATTCACAACTGGGATGATAAAAATCTGTCTCATTTTTGATGAAAGAAAAGCCTAATCGAACCTCAAACTCATGTGGTCATTAACACTGCTATAAATATTCATAATAGGTATTCATATCTATAGAATTTAAAATAATTTATCTGCTGCTAGGATTAATTATGTCAAAGAACCAGAACACTCAAAGAAATACAACTCAGTCAGGAAGGGCAGGCAATCAATATTCTTCTTGTCCCACAGAAATAGACAGTTATAGTCCAAGACAAGTGCTTTTCATATACTGTTTTAGACAACATAATAAATTAATTCAGTTCAAAAAAAGAGTGTGCAATCCCAATAAAGTACAGTATACTGCTTGAGAAAACTTAGAAACTCTTACTCAGGAAAAATTCCCAATGACAAAGAATTACAGCTGCTACTTTTTTAAGTTTTAAAATACTATTTAAGATGAATAGAAGTATGTGAAGTCCTTTAGAGCCCATCATACTGAGAAAAAGCCCTGTAGGTAGCTGGGCAGAGCACAACAGATTGCAATTCTAACTCAATGTGTGTAGTAATTTCATTCTCTCTCAATTTTTTTTTTTTAGGATAATCCATATTTTGATATGCATTTCCACAAAGTCTACAATATGGAAGCATATAGTTGTGCATCTAAATATACCTTTGCTCGAACACTAAACAAACTGAATGCCATGTACCTTAAGAAGGACTTCAGGATTGTGAACTTTGATGACACCTACCTAAATGATGATTCAATCTGGTCATCCAGCAATAGAGATTTCTTAGTAGTTATGAGGGTTTGCTTCTATGCTTCCAACCTTTTATGTCTCTCCCTCTGTCGTTTCTCCTAAAGATGTATTTTCTAACATTAAGGTGACTGGCTGACTTTCACTGACCAGCATTTCATAAACTGTCTGATCAAAAAGCTAGTAGCTGATACGCAGTGTCTCCTTTTTAATTTTACATGTAAGTAAAAAGTAGAGCATACATTTTACATTAATAGTTGATAATTCATTTATATGTCTTAAGAGGTCCTCACTCTAGCAAGTACTTATACGTACAAGAGACTGGAAACGTAGTACCAGTAATTATCATGGTCAGTGGTGATTGCTTATGTAAGCAGTGTTTAGCATTTGCATATATGTTCATGGAGGTATAAATTATCTTTCATTAATAGCTTGAAATACTTTTGCAGTATTAAGAGCATTAACAGCTAGTTATATCTTGGAAGTAGGGAAAAAAAAGTAATCAGTAGAGTTCTGTATGAGAATGATGCACATTTGCATTTCCAACTGTGTTGAAACACAGAACTTCATTAAAGAGATCACACCTATATCCCTACAAGAATCCAGTTCTCATCCTGATGCATAGAAGTGCTGCATTCAGGTACCATGGGACCAACTTTTCACCTATGCAGCTATATTATTTTTCCCACAGAACATTTAGTATTCCCTATGGCCATCACATTATTTGTAATACTGCCTTAAAAAACAATGTTCTTAAGCAGCATTGCTTTGTCTGACCTTTCAGAACTTCCATAACATTAATATGTCCTTTCTTGCCCTTCATCACTTATGAACAGCTGTGGTTAGGGAACAGAAAGTGTCTCTATCTCTAAACCAAAGGATAAGAAAACAGCAGTTGTTGGCTACTACAGTTACTTTTTAGGCAAATGATAGAGTTTTCAAAGTTAGAATAATGAGAATTATTTTCGCCAATTTCTAGCTAAGTATAAGCATGTTCAGTGCACTACCGAAAGACACATTAGTACTTAGAGCTACATTTACTATGGGGTGGAGTCTTGATTGCTTGGAACAGCTCACAAAATGTAACAGCTGGACTTGTGTTAGCAGTATACTATGGTAGAAACAGAGGATAAGTGGCAGCTGTGTTGAACAGAAGCTGAAGAGAACAATGTTAATGATAAGAAGCATGGTGTCACCATCGCTGACACCCAGTGTCAGTCAGCTAAGTTAGCTGGCTGTTCATCCCATAATGAATAAAAAAATGCCGACCCAAAGTAAGCTCCATTCAGAGAAGCTTCTGGTCAGAATGTCCTGCAGAAGAAAATTCTTTTTCCTTTGGTAGCCAAGAGAGACCAGGAAGGCAGGCTGTGGGCTAAAGCAGGTATGGACCTGGAGCTGAGATATCAGCTGCCAGTAGATCACAGGCTGGTTCATATCCTTGCTCATCTCTAACATGGGATATCTGTGCAAGGGTACTTTGCTGTACTTGTGGCTTGGACTTTGTCTTTCATGTGAACTCCCACCTTTGAAAACATTTGTGTAAATGTACTTTGAATTCAAAATTGAAATAATATCAAATAAGTGAGAATATATTTGAAAACCTGTAAAAATTACAGCTTTCTACTTTTTAAATGTTATCCTATTGTGTTTATATAGAAAAGCCCATACCTTTTATTAGTTAATATTCAGAAGTTAGATATTTATTCTAGGCATATATTGCAAATTACGTTGGTTCTAACACAGGTCTTAGTAATTATTACTGTACAGTAAGACAGCTGTGAGGGCAGTTTATGGGTAACAGAAATCCTCTGGCATTTGTAAGGTCTTAAATTTGCCACCGAAATACTGTTAGAAAGAAGAAATGTAATTTTAGTGTTTGTTTGCATAATACAGTTGTTCTTTTGAGAATGTCTTTGGGATAATCCAGTGTAAGTGGGCATGCTGTGACATTTGATTATTAGCTACAAGAAGTATTTGCCCAACATCCAGGTTCCACAAAACCATCTTATATAGGAAGTAGAATTCATGCTACTGCTATCTATGATACATTGTCTTGTTTGAATTGTGTGTTGATTGTTGAGGTCACAATGTTTTCCACAATATTTACAAATTCTTTCCTTAATAGGCACAAGGAAATGTTTTCTGGCTGGAAAAGCTTTCATCATTCAACTTGTAATTGTTAGAACTCTAAAAATGAGCACTTCAGAGCATTCCTTTGAAATAAAGTACATGTATACTGAATTCTTGCCCAGTAATTGTGTGTATCATTTTAGAAAATAATGATAGCTAAAAAGCTAATATAATGTTCAACCATATTCAATGGACTCCCATTGGTAGTTTATACATTTTTATTCTTGTGTGATATAAACATGTCATGAACTATATTGAAAGACACAAACCTGCATTTTCTGTGGAAGAATATGGAATTAAAATATCTGGCATCTCTTCTTTCTGATAATGTAGTATTTCAGACATTCTTAATTGAGTAGTCAGACTGAACAAAAAAAATGGGAAAACCAGGGACATTGTCCATGTAAATTATTTCAGTTACTATAAAACGGAAGAGTTTAAAAGATCTTTGTGGACCGAATCTAGGGGCTCCTTACTTTCACACAGTTCTCTCTAAGATGCCAGTTACCAAGACTCTGTAATTGCCTGATGTGCTATGGGAAGTCTGAGGGACACTATCACTTTGTGGTGAGCATAGCGTGGCTGCACCACAGGACACAGAGAATACGCTAAATAATGAATGGAAAAGATCTAACAGGCTAAACAGCCCATCTTTCAGTTAATGCAAAATTATTTCCTACATCACATTTCCTGACCTTAGGTAAATGGAATGTAGTTGGAAAAAAGTATCTGGGGATTAATCTAGTTCTCCTGGAAGAATTCTCCAAAACTGACAAGGAACAAACTGAGGGGAGTAAAGGATTATAGGAATGAATCTGTAGCATTCCTATAAACGGTTTCAACTACATGATTAGAATGAATATGTGAGGTTGAGGATATAATGCAGATTTTCTTCAGAAGACATTCTTCAGAAGCAATTAGCCAACTCTGTTCCAGACAGAAGAAAATACATGGCAGCCTGAAAATGAAGACGAGTGATCATAAGCAGACAGAAATTCATGCTCACATAACAGGCAGAAAGGGAACAGAGGCTGTCATAGAAGACAGGTGATTTTTTAAAGGTATTTATCTTAAAAACATCGGAATTAAGACTACGGGGAAACCTATGACAATAGAATTTATTTAAATTTTATTTATTGAGAGCAGAAATACTCCTCTCCTTTGAGTTTATTTTTCATGGTTAACTAATATTTTCTTGCATCCTCAATTAAGGAAATGCAGATCAGTGTGGAATTTTAAAAAAAGTTTTGGAAGTGAAAGAGAACAGGGAGCATGTTCTAGACTGTGCCTTCTAGGTTACTTCTCATACTTCTTCTCCTTTGTGTTTTGGAGTCATACCTATAATAACATACTTCTTTCCAACACAAGCCTATATTACTTTCCCTGCCAGCTACCTATTTCCCAATGCTTTCAGTCACTTTCAGCATAGAAATCCTTTTTCTAGTGAAGTGAGTGATTGTATTCCATAATTTTTAATATGTAATTTAAGAATATATTTTCATGACTTAAAGTCAGTATTGAAAGATCAAACACCCTTTCTAAAGAGCATTTGTGGAAGAGCATCTAAAGTAGGAGGGGAGAGGATGGCACAGGGTAGATGATCTCACATCAGTTTTTATGTGTAAACCCATTTTAGCAGTAAAAAGGGCATTTTAGTGTGGTTTCCTTTTTCTTTTAGCATAATTAAAGCTAAAAGTTAGGAAACTAGCATTCTGCCTAATAACAACAGCTTTATGGAACATTGTCCAGTATTTTATGGCTGCCTTGTCCAGTCTTTATAAATCTAGACAGACATACACATTTTGTGGCTGAATTGAGAAATTATCAAACTATAACTTCTATTTTAACCATGGCCCTCATGAATGATATATTATAGAATCATACAGCATGTTGTTTTGTAAGTGAGAAAACAAAAGTACATTCAGCAAGACTTAATTGGTCAGTCATATTTAATCACAGAATATTCTGGGAAGCGACATGCAAGGATTATCAAATCCAGCTCTTAAGTGAATTGCCCATATGGGGCTCAAACCCACGGTGTTGGTGATGTTAACACCATGCTGTAATCAACTGAGCTCATCTCAATTAATGCTCCTGATCAAGTAGAAATATGATACAGGAATTACAGAAACACAGTTCTACATGTTAGAAATCCACATACTGGAAATTTAAAACAATTCCTTGGAAAGGATGTTTTCTGTTTATTGGTGGTGGCCTTGCAAATACATTTTATCAGATACACACTAAAATTAATAAATCATATACAATTTAAGTAATCTGGAATGATTTCAGTCTATCCTTAACTCTGCACTCCATTACATTAACAATGCTAAAAATTAGGTAAGTGTATTGATCATGTGGTGAACCTCTGTCACAGTGAAGGTAGTTCCAGTTTCCACAGAATTCATCAATGACTACAAGTAGCTATAACCAATTTGGACATCAGTTCTCATGCTAAATCCTAAATCTAGTCTCAGCATAATTTTCCTATTTGGATTATCACTGACATCAGAGACTGCCAATTAGTCCAGATTCTTCTACCTAGAAGCAAAGCAAAAATCTGACTGCTGTCCACAGATTATGAATATGAACTGAACATGAGCCAGTGAGTGCCCAGGCCAATGGCACCCTGGCCTGTGTCAGCAATAGTGTGGCCAGCAGGACCAGGGCAGGGCTTGTCCCCCTGTGCTCAGCACTGGTGAGGCCTCATCTCCAGTACTGTGTTCAGTTTTGGGCCCCTCACTTTCAAACAGAAATTGAGGTGCTGGAGTGAAGGGCTGCAAGGCTAATGAGTGGTCCAGAAAACATGTCCTGTGAGGAACAGCTGAGGGAGCTGGGTTTGTTCAGCCTGGAGAAGGCTCAGGAGGGACCTCCCTGCTCTCTACAGCTCCCTGAAAGGAGGCTGTAGTGGGGAGGGCTTTGGGCTCTCCTGCTGTGCCTGCAGTGAGAGGACAACAGGAGACGGCCTAAAGCTCAGACAGAGGAGATTCAGATTAGATATTAGAATTTCTTTTTCACTGTTAGTATTGTCAGACATTGGAATAAGTTGCCTGGATGGTGGAGTCACTCTCCCTGGAGGTGGTCTAAAAGTGTCTGGATCTAGTACTGGGTGATAAGGTTTAATGCCTCAGGGGTTGCAGTGATAGTGCTGGATGGATGGTTAGACTTGATGATCTTAAGGGTCTCTCCGACCTTGCTGATTCTATGAAGTGACCTTAGTCCTGATGCTGTGGCCAAATGGCATTACAGCATGCAGTCTGAGCTGGACACTGTAATTCAAAATTGTAATGCACTGTATGTTCTTTAAGTACCAAGTTTATCTGCATTTCTTCTGTGGACCATTTGTCCCCTAACAGACCAAAACCCCCTCAGTCCTCTGCCGTGACGTCACTGGAGAATGCTGACGTCACTTTGGGGGCGGCAGCTCTGCCCCGCGCCCGCCGCGCCCACTCCTCCCCGCCAGGGGGCGCTGCGCGGGCAGCCCGCCCCGAGCCGCGCGCCGCCGTCACGAGGGCGGAAGCTGCGGCGGGAGCGCCGCGTCCTGCCCGGCGCTTCCCGGCCTGGCCCGGCGCTTCCCGGCCTGGCACGGCGCTTCCCGGCCCTTCCCGGTGCCGCGGTGAGAGCGAGGCGGCCCCGGCACCCTCCGGCTCTTCCCCCGTCCAGGCGTGGGGCTGGCGCGGTGCTCCGCGGGCCGGCTCGGCCGTGGCCGTGCCTCCGGCTTCGGGGCGGGGCCGCTTGTGCGGGACTCGCAGGTGGGAGGCGGTGAGGCGGTGTCAGACGGGCCCTCGGGAGCCCGCCGCTGCTCTAGGTAGCTCTTCTGAGGTTTTTCTGTCCATTTGTTGATCTTGTGATTGAGTTCCGGCGATGCTGTGGTTGGGCTGCGTTCTGTTGTGGTGTGTTCTGAGCCGGTGGGATGCGGGAGCAGCGTCTTTTCCTGTTTGCGCCCTAAGAGAGGCCAGGCAGTGCTGAGCAGCCTTACCACGCTGCCATGCCCCGTCTGGCGTGTATTTCCTGGACGAGCCGCGGCTGGGATGTCATGTCTCGAACAAATTTCATGTAGCCTTTGTTTGGCTCATTACAGGAAATGTTTATTTCCAGCTTCTTAGGTTGAATTCTGTGTTCCTTTGAGGCAGCAGGATTCAAGTGTGAAAAGCTTAATTTTGTGCTTGGTCCTGGCACACTGTGAATGTTTTGGTGGCTGTGACTAAAAGAACTGAGTTTTTAATTCAGAAGTTGAACTGTTTATGAGAGCCAGTCTTGGATCTTGGATTTATCATGATGTGGGAAAGGTGTACTCTGCCTAACCTGCAGTACTTGTGATAGCACTGAAATAGGAGAGTTAGCAATTTGTAGTAGCTTGATTGTGACTTAGAGCAGAAAATAAAATCCTAAATAAGGAAGGAAAGAGGCATCTGAATTTGAAATATAGCAGATTATTGGTATTTTGTGTGTTCATCTTATGCATCTGTTGAAGAGTAACACGAATGGTGACCTGGTACAATTGGGGAAACAAAAGGTGGGCCCAGCATTTGATGAAGAGAAGGAAAATTATTAGCAGCTATGGAGTGGTACATTGCCATAGGGTGTCATTTAAACAGCATGCCCTGAGCGCTGTTGACAATACTGTTTTCACTTTGGCATCGTGGCCTTGTTTTCACAAAGTTCTTAACTTTCTAATCTTCAAAATTACTGTAGTGCCCAAGATTTTGTCTTTTCTATGGGTTTATCAGAGGAAGCAACTCGGGCATCTTCAAGAGAACAACCCAACCTGAAATTCAACTCTATATATTGTCTCAGCATCAAGCAGTGTAGTATGTTGTGTGTACTAATCATGCTTTTTTTAAATGAACTGTAGAATTTTAAGGCACAGATAATATTGAATCTTCTGTATTTGAATAAAAACACTTGAATGTGATGTGTAATGTGTTTCTCTGTTCAGTCTAGATAAAATCTCTAGTGTGAGGTACTGTTCTTAATCAAGTAAATATTGCTAATTCCTTAATTTTCTGGAGCTTGGAGAGGGGTTTTTGGTTTTGTTTTGTTTGTTGTTTTTTGGGCTTATGTGATTGAATTCTACAAGCTTGAACATTGGATGGTCTTTTTTTCCTTGGTTCCAGTTTCAACTTTATTGAATGCCTAGTATTTCCCTCTACTACAAAGAAGCTTTTTGTACTCCATTAATTTAAGCTCAAGAATTATCCAGTTTTCTAATTGAATTACAGTTTTCTAATTGAAACAAGTAAGGTTTTTGTTGTTTTTTTTTTTTCCTAAAGTGGTCTGGTCTTCTACCCAAGTCATGCCTGTCTAGATTACAAGTCATTAAGTTATCTATAAAATTGGATTTTAAAATCCTGTGGTTACTGTAAGTACATGACAGGTTCTTTTCTTGTGCGTCTGGTAAATATGCTTGAGTTTATTTTTTACCTCCTAAAATCTTTCAGCTGAGAGAAAATGACTGCAATCAAGCATGCTTTGCAGAGGGATATTTTCACTCCCAATGATGAACGTTTATTGAGCATTGTGAATGTGTGCAAAGCAGGCAAAAAGAAGAGGAACTGCTTTTTGTGTGCCACAGGTATATATGAATACCACACTATATTTCTTATCTTCACCTTTGTTTTTTCTTGGTTGCATTTGTTTTAGCTTTATGTACAATTCTTATTCTTGACTTGTATAAAACAGGTGCTTTCCATTCTTAATGGAGAAAATTATTTATAACTTGTACTTTCATTATTGCTTCTACTAAAAAAAGAAGCAAACCCCACTACTTTTATTCACTGATCTCATTGTAATTTGAAAGGAAAGAATGAAATAGTATTCTCTAGGGACTGGTGGGCTTTTGAAACAAGCTTTATGTAGTGCTTAAAACAGGGTTTAGTAAAAATCTAAGCTGATAAGCCTAAATAAAATGCTTTAAAGAATACTGGTTAGAGACCAAGGAAAGGCGCAGCAACTGAATTGAGTTCTAAGGTTCCTTGAAGTGTATGTTTATTACATTTTATCTCTTTAAAAAACTAGGTGCTTTGTGTTGATCTGTCAATAAATTAGCTTGCTAGAATATTTTTTGACTGAAAAATGTCTGAAAATGTTTTCATTCTGACTGTACTCTCCAGTTATGTCTGTGCTATGTCAGTTATGTGGTCATGGTCCAAGATCTGCTGCATCAAAGAACTAGCTGAAAATTGGGGTCATTACCTCACAAGCTGTATAGAGAAGTATACCTGTTTGGTTGAGACTTAAACTGAGTTGCGGTTATTGTGGATGAAAAGGTTTCAAAATGTTTCTTTTCATCAGATAAATGCTAACAAATCTCCCCCACAGATAATTTGTTTGGGAAGTTGAAGTACAGCAGACACAGATGTGAAAGTAGTATGTGTGTTTTGAAATGACTCTCTTACTTCATTTAATAGTGACAACAGAACGACCAGTGCAAGTGAACGTGGTAAAAGTGAAAAAATCTGACAAGGGAGATTTTTACAAAAGGCAGACTGCATGGGCACTTCGAGACCTTGCTGTTGTTGATGCCAAAGATGCTGTTAAAGTATGTGGCACTTTTTTGTTTAGTCCTCTGCTCCCATGATCTTCTTCATTCCAAGTTAGACCTAACTTCCTTGTTACTGGCTACTTTAAAAATTAGATTGATAACAGGTTAATTAAGATGATACATTCCTGTGCTGCCTGTGCCTGTGTTTTCTTTCAGCCTTTGCAAGACTATAACCCTGGTAAATTGAGTAAGAGTAGTCTAGATACACTTGAATAGCAGTAGTCTCAATATCTGCCCTGTTAGTTGTAGTGATCTTGCAGTGACTGTAGAGAGCATCTGCTAAGGACTAGTAGTACTTTTTCGTTGTTAGTCTTATGTAAAGTCTTACCCAAGCTTCATTTCCAGTAAGAAAATTTATGACTGTTATACTAATGACAGTCAAAAATTTGTTAAAATATCGAAAATGTTTTGCTACATGTCATATTTTTTTTCTGGGACACTTAAAACATTCTTAATGAGCAGTGTATAAGCTTGAGGGTGAGCTGGAAGCATAGAGTCCTGATGTGGTGGACTTTTCCATAGAACAAGAGGAGCAGCCTAATTTGACCACTTAAATTCATTTGTTGCCATAAACTTTGTGAAAAATCTGACACATCTTTGTATTGTGTTATTTTTGTCTTGCCTTGACAAAATACTGCTGTCATAGCATGGGTTCTTGTTTTTCACTATCACATTTTTAACACATTTGTTAAGGTGCATGAAGGCCTTAAAGTGCTGTATGAGCTTAAGGCTGGCATCTGTGTAATTTAATTTTTATCCTGTCATCTCCATTATTAAATGTGTGGACAATCTCTGCTACTTAGAGAATCATTTGACTGTGGAGCATTTAACATATTTCATCTTTTGCAGGAGAGTCCTGAATTTGATTTGCATTTTGACAAAGTGTACAAATGGGTTGCAAGCAGTACAGTGGAAAAGAACACCTTCATTTCATGTATCTGGAAACTCAATCAGAGATACCTTAGAAAGAAAATTGACTTTATTAATGTTAGTTCACAGCTGTTGGAAGGTAAATGTCTACAATTATATTTGAAGTATAAAGCTTAGTAATTACTGATTTAAAACAGATACACTAAAAAAAATACTCTTAATCCTGATGGGTTTTCTTATTTTTATTTCTTTTCAACTTTATATTTTCTAAATCTTTAGGTAGGTGAGATAACTATACAGGAGATTTTTTTGTTAGAAAATGGAGAACCAAGACAAAATACTTAATTAATAAAAGTACTAAATATTGATAAGCTTTCTATATTTCTAAGACATTCTGTTTCTTGAAAAAAAAAAATCTACCTCCAAGAACTGGTAGGTCTAAATGTGTAACGAATCTGCTTTTGTTCTCATTTACATTTCCCCTGAATTAGAAAAATTCTTTAAAAAGCCAGCCTCTGTAGCATTCTAGAAGGTAAGGGGGTTTTATATGAGATTTCTTGTTCATTGACTGTGAGGCATGTGCTAAATTCTGCTGGCCTCTATTACAATTTATGTGACTGATTGGTGGCTAGGATGGCTTTGTATCTTGTTTGCTTATCCTGTACTAAATGTTTTATGATCACATTATCTTTTAATAGTTAACACTTTATAGTAAAGCTTAGCAAGTAGGAGTATATCACATGGAGTGTGTCAGAAGTGGCAAAACTACTGGTATTAAATACTAGACTGGTGTGTGCAGAAAAACTTGAATTAGAAATGTGAAACAGGAAGGATAGCATTTCTGTGTTTTGGTGTTGACCAGAATTTGTTTTAAACCAACATCTAACAGTTCAAGTTTGTGCAATAATAAAACATTCAAACTTACTGCCACTTAAATGTGTACACACTGTTCGTGCTTTGTCTAGCTAACATTCTCTGCTTCCTTTCCTCTGCTTTTCCATACCTTTTAATTCTTCAGAACTTCCTAAAGTTGCAGAAGGTGCGTAACACCTTTTTCCTTTATTTTGCCTTGTAAGCAATTTTCTTAAATAATATGTTTTTTGGTTGGTTGGTGGTTTTTTAGTGCTTTGCTTAGCTTATCAAGTTGCTAGAGAAATAAGAGAGATGTTTCAAATGTCCTACACTTTCTGTCTGGACTATGTTAATACTCATTTATCAGCCTTTGAGTGGCTTGTTAAATTCATTAAGCACTTCTGTGAGAAATCATAGTTAATGAAACCACTGTTTATTTGATTTTCACTTAACTCAGTACGAATTTTCCTGCTGTTAAACACATCTCGAGCATCAAAATAACTTTTATTTAATCAGTGGTATGTATCTTAAACAACTTTGGTATATTTCCCTTATGGTCTGTCAAGCAAAAGAGAGAATCTAACCTGTACTGATTTTCCACTAACAAATTGAGTCTAATACTGTAATGTATTCTGATGCTGGTTACTAGTGTAAGAAGTGAATAAACTGAGACTCGGTTTGTTCCTTGGAATAATGGAAGGTGGATATTTGTATTTTGCTTATGTTACATAATTTGGAAAACATCGCTGTTGGGAATCAGTTCTGGAAATTGTAATGAAGTGTGTGGAAGACTGAGACTTGAAAAATGTGTTCATAGGCAGCAGGTGCTTTTTAAGAGAGTTGTTTAATGGATAGATATACTTGTGGGTAGTTAAACATGCTTAAGTACTCCTAAAATACTTGTGACTTTCTTGATAACGTGTTTAATTTTCCTTCTCTACCTAAGAATCTGTTCCAAGTGGAGAGAATCAAAGTGTAGCAGGAGGTGATGAAGAAGCTGTGGATGAATACCAGGAGTTAAATGCAAGAGAGGAACAGGATATTGAAATCATGATGGAAGGGTGTGAATATGCTATTGCTAATGCAGAGGCCTTTGCAGAGAAGTTGTCAAGAGAGCTGCAAGTGCTAGATGGGGTAAATAGTCCTTCCAATGTACAGTGTGCCAGCATGTTGAACTGTTCCCTTTGATGGTGACCAAACAGCATTCTCTGAAAAGATAGTTAACGTTACCTCTCACGTACTGAAATGTAGATTTTTTTTTTAGACAACCCAACATTCTAGAGGTCACTTGAAAAACTTAGGAGATGCAAGGGTACAGACTTGAGGGAACCATCAACAACCTCCTCAAACTGCCAAGTTGTGTGTTTCTTGTATATTTTGAAAATTGCTGCTTTCATGGTGATGGCTGATCTTGCAACAGAGAATCTGACCCTATCACCTATGTTCTCTTTTTTTTGGAACTAAAAATGTTCTGGTATAGTAGGGATTACTGTTTGGCCTTTTGTTTTTCTGCAGACCAGTAATTCAGCTGGAAGAACTTGAGCAAAGTTTTGGCTTTATGTCTTATGTTTTTGAAACAAGGAAGTGTCACAGATTTAGGAATTTCTGTGTTCAGTAACACTATGGCTTAAATTATTTTGTTGATTGCATGAAGAGTTTTGGAAACTATTTGACAGTAATAGAGGGAGAAGGAGATACCAGAATGCTTTTGAGATATAAAAATATCTTCTAAAATGTGACTTTATTTTCTGTACAGGCAAATATTCAGTCCATTATGGCCTCAGAGAAACAGGTGAATATCTTGATGAAGTTGTTGGATGAAGCTCTAAAGGAAGTTGACCAAATTGAGCTAAAGCTGAGCAGTTATGAAGAAATGCTTCAAAGTGTAAAGGAGCAAATGGATCAAATTTCAGAAAGCAACCACCTAATTCATCTCAGCAACACAAATAATGTTAAACTGCTGTCAGAGATAGAGTTCTTAGTGGTAAGGATTTTTATTATGTTTACTATGGTTGTTCACATCAGGTATAAAATTCTTTTAGGTTGCTACCCTCTTTGAGACTTCTTTAAAATAATGAATTTATTTTTCTATTCCATTTATACTTATTTTCAGTAAGTTATAATAGCAAAATTATATTTATCCTTCTTGGTTCATTAGCATAGCAAACTAATTTCCTTTCAGCTTATGGACAATACTCTCCATTATTTTGTAGAATCACATGGATCTGGCTAAGGGCCATATAAAGGCCCTTCAGGAGGGAGATCTGACATCTTCTCGAGGCATTGAGGCCTGCACTAATGCAGCAGATGCTCTTCTGCAGTGTATGAATGTAGCTCTTCGTCCAGGTAACGTTTTTGTTAGACTACTGCCTAACAAACAATATTTATTATGGTAGTGCCTTGCCAACTAATCTCAGATTTTGTTCATTGATTGAAGGAATTTTGACCTCTGGTCCTCTTAGTTCCCCTACAAATATATTACTCTGTATTTTGTACACTCTAAAGTCCTTTTTGTTTGTTGTAGGACATGATATGCTTCATGCAGTGAAGCAGCAGCAGCAGCGGTTTAGTGACCTGCGTGAGCAGTTTGCACGGAGACTTGCCAGTCATTTGAACAGCGTATTTGTTCAGCAGGTATTATTTCTTACTATTGAATACAAAATTTTTGGTCACAAACTTTTCTGGAAAATAAAAAACCCCAAAACAAAACCAAACATACAAAATAAAACATATGAACCTTGGTTTTGTTTCTTAAGTGATTCATAAAACACTGACTTGACACTTGTTTCCTAAAGTCTGGGTGGTTCTTTTAGCCTCAGCTTTTTAATTTGTGTTTTTTATCTTCAATCAGTTTACTCAGACCTTCCTTCAGCTCTATAACAGGTCCTCCTATCATTCAGTTCCAGTGAGTACATTGAGTTTGATACAAGATTTTCTAATCAATTTTTTTTTCCTGAGCTTGAAATGATCTAACTAGCAGCTGCATTTTTGACTTTGCAAAAAGAAATTTGTCCTTACTGATTACAGAGCATCAGACTTATGTGCCTTTTCACTTCTATTATTTTTGTCAGCCCTTAAGCTTTGTTCGTCTGTTTATGAGCTAACATTCCACTGATCTCATTCCCAAAAGTTGCTGAGAGACAGATTGACATGCATGGAGGAAAAATACTTTCAGTATTTTTCAGTAAGTTTTGGCTTGTTGTTAGCTGTGAGGTAGTAATCAACAGATAAAAAATTATGACTTTGCTGTTAAGTTTAAACAGGAAGAGTTCATTAACTGCAAGAGATGAGATTCTGCAAAGCTTTTTTGTTGTAAAAGAGGAAAAAAAGAGGGTTTGTACTTCATTTTGAGATACAGATTCAAATGTAGAGGTATAACTGAATGAGCTTATTTTGTTAATTGGAGGAATATAGCAGTTTCTTAGTCTGTTGTTGAAAACCTCAACTCCAATACTTTATTACCTTTAACATCTGAAGAGTTGCATTATTTGTTTAGAATGTTTCTTAAAAAAGAAATTTAAAGCACTTTAGAAAAAACTAAGATAAAGGTAAAGAATTAGAAATTAAAAAGACAAATGAAAACATGGTAATGTCTGGAAAGCTGATAATATAAGCAAGACATTCTGATTTGGAAATCATTAGGTAGAAAAAAATAGTTACATTGACATTTGAGCCTAAATACATTACCTTGAAAGTATGAAATTGCTCTTTATTTTTTGAAAAGCGAAATTACTCAATGCTTGATTCAAACTACTGTTGTAAGATACTAAAGTGCTTCACCTCCTTTATATTAAAAGGAGAATAAATATGAAATTTTTTAAATAGAAATGCAACTTATATTGCCATTTGCTGCAGTTTTAAAAAATGTTTACTAACAGTTAATGTAGGTGTCTTTTTTGTGTAATACTAATAATTAATTAACCTATTACTTTAAAAATCTTTTAACAACCAGGTTCAGCACTCAATTTAAAGGCAACTCCATGCTTTCTACTTTTGAAATATGAAGTAGGTTGGAGGCTTGAAACTATGAAATAGTTGAATGACAAATTCATGGTGTCATTTGATAACAGTATAAATTTATGTGTAACAAGAGAAAGCCTGTTAATGAGATGGGAAAGGTGCCTCTAGAAGCTCTGTAATGTTTTAGAGCAGTCTTGAACAGAACATACTTTACTGTAACCGGAATGATTAGTGCTGTGGAAAAGTTGGCCTGGAGAGAGAAATGTACCTTGTCATGGAATTTGTCATCTAGCTTTATAAAGAATGGAACTACTAACCAGAGAAGTTGTGTATAACAAAGAGGCATGAATAAAACTGTTCCATGAAGGAAGAAATAAAAATTTGGAAAGCTGAGTATTTCCTAGCAGTAATATGAATGAGCATTTGGGCTGTTGTAGTTGATGAAAGATGTGACAGCCACCAGGTAAATTATGTTAAACAATAATGAACTTGAACATTAAAAATACATGGTGTAGGAATCTGACAAATGAGGGGTTAGAGGGAGTTTCTCTGATCTTTTTTTTCCATAGAAGCATATCAAAGATTTGTTCAAAATTTTCCTATATGTATCCCCAAAAGTATGCACAAAGTATTGAGTATGACCTCAGTAATCACAAGAGCAGCTGTGTTGCTAGTGCTGGCTGGATTCCAATTCCAAATTCTGTGTTCAATAATTACACTGGCTTCTTGTTGAACTACAGGATTGTTTTTATAAGCAAAATTTATAGTGTTATCCTTTGCCATTTTCTGTGAGTATAAATTAATGAAGTTGGCCAGGACTTGTTTCTTTGGGTCTATTTGTATGTCAGTTTATGTAGTTAAAAGAGGAGGGCTCAGAGCAATTTCACGCTCATGTTGCATACAGAAATGTATACTGAGACAGGTTGCAAAGAACTTGAGGATGACCCATCACTGTAAGTGTTCAAATCCAGTTGTTCAAGGAGAGGGTTTTGGCAGCCTGGTCCAGTGAAGGTGTCCCTGCCCATGGCAGGGGAGCTGAAGCTAGATGGTCTTTAAGATCCCTTCCAACTCAAACCATTCTATGATTGTTATGTAGTAGTTCAGCTTTGTCCAGAAGCTGGCAGTGTTCATGTTGCCTTACTTAGTAAAAGTTGGTATTTTACAAATTAAATCTTTGATTTTTTTTTCAAACAAAAGAGAAGCTTTCTCTAACAAAAGGCTTGATTAGTATCCAGTATAAACAGAAAAAGGGTAAGACAAAGTTGCTTTAGTTTTGATCCAAACTGGCTTCTGTTCCAACTTAGAAACAGGCAAAGGCAGTTTTTAAACAGTACAGCTTATTCTGCTGACTTGTTGTGTCCAAGATGGAACTATCAGGAATGCTTCCTCTATCAGGGATGGACATTGACTGACCTGCATAAAGCACCTGCATGTGATGCAGGAATTGGAGACCAATTAGTACAATTTTTGTGTGCTTCCATGGCGCAAACTATAAGTTCTGTTGCTTTATTTACAGCAAGCCCAGTAGAAAAAGACTTTACAGAAAATATTAAAACCATTTGGAAGTTAGTTACATAAATTATCCTCCATTCTTTTAACCCAGGGATAGTGATTGTGTGTTCTGCTGTATGGCTGCACAGAGGTGTTACCTTGCTTGGTCTTCATGAATTGCTCAGGAAGCTTGTTCAAGCAAGTGAAAGCTTAAAATGCTAAATCATGTGTTGGTCTAGCAATATGATTGGATCTTTGTGTAAAGGAGGAGCATGAAATTAGTAGCTTGTGTTAAATGGATTGTTTTATGCTGCTGGCTGTAAATGTTCACTGATGGTGTGTTGTATGTATCTGTTTGTGTGGAGAAGAGGGAATGTGTGTGCACTGATGTTTTTAAGATTTGATCAAGGAAGGCTTGGCCAAAGTGGACTACAGTATGTTGAATTGGAGCAGGCTGTCAGAGGAGAGGTATAAATCTCATCATTAGCACCCAGGCCACCCGTTAACTGGAGACTTGAAAACTGTATATGGGAAAAACATCTTTAAACAGAAGCAGCTACTTTTTTTTGTTAGAAGAATAATGTGATAATCTATTAACATTTTTCAGGAACAATTGAATGCTTCTCATTACATTTTCATTCAGGTGTACATTGCATTCTTTTACAAAAAGTGCCAAAGTGACTCACCTTGAAGGCAAAAAGCCTTAAAATGAGCAAGCTTATTAAGATGCACTACCTGCCTCGGCTGTAATAACTCAGTGTCTGTATTACGTTAGGTGTCTTTTTCAGCCTGCATCTCTAGACCTTGCTTCTATGCAAGGTGTTTTGAGGCCTTTCGTTTGTCTGAATGAGATACTGTCTTCATACTACATTTTACAGGAAACTTCTAATGTGTCTGTGTAGTGCTTCTAGATTTACTTTAATACTTTTTCTTACCAAGGGTCATGATCAGAGTTCCACTCTTGCCCAGCACTCTGCTGAATTGACATTACCCAATCATCATCCATTTCACAGAGATTTACTTCGATATGCTAAACTGATGGAGTGGCTCAAGAACACAGATTATGGAAAATATGAAGGGCTAACAAAGGTATGTGAAGTGATCAAATGATGCTACAGAATGTACATAATAGACTGGGCTTGAGAGTCAAAAGAATTCTCTGTGTCATTTTAATATTGCTGTATATTAAGTATAACTCACTGTTCCTCTTTTTTTATTCCTTTTTAGGATAATAAACTTCATTTTTTTAGTATTTGTGGTTTTCTGCTCTGTTTATTGTTTTTTTCCTCAAACAGTTTATGCTGAGTTATCACAAGATATTTATATTGATATTTATGTAAAACAAGCTTGCTATTATACAGCATAGTAAGAAAAAATAATTCATTAATTTCCAATTGGTGTGCTTATTGCCTGTGTAACACCTCTATTTCAACAGACCTTCATTACACTTGGAAGTGTCAAAAACTTCAGAGGTCTCTTGTGCAATAGATTAAATAGAAGTGTTTCTCCCTTGTATGCATGTAACTTTTAACTACCTTGTTTAAAACTAACATGGAGTAAAAAAATTACTAAAGAACTATACAAAACGTTCAGGTAGAAGTCAAGGAAAAGTTAGTCCTTACAAAACAACTGTTTTTTAAATTAAAATTCTGTCATTCTTAAATGGAAGATTTAAATTAGACTTTGAAAATAGCTTTCACATAGTTATTTGTTTGCCTTCAGTGTAAAGCACACAGTGAATGGTTGACATCTTTGTGATCTTCTAAAAAATGTGAAAATTACATATTTATGTATGCTTTGGGGGGAACAGTAAGAGTCTGATAGAAGAGGGTGCTCAATTCTCTCTCTTCTACTACCCTTGAAATGAATTCTGTGATGCTCTACCACCAGTAATCCTATCTGTATGTAGTGCATTGCATATTTTTTCTTATGAAGGAAAAGTAGAAGTTTCTGATTAATGCTCAGTGAACTCACTATGAAAATTAATGTAAGCTGTTTAAATATCATTAATATATTTTTGTGCATACTGCATATATATATATATATATATATATATATATATATATATATATACTTATATAGTCCAAACCAGTTTGCTGTTTAGTAGGACTTGAAAATGCACATGTTTAAAGAGTTATTTAATAACTATTTCTAGAATAGTTATTTTATAACTATTTCTATAATAGAAGAAAGTCATTATGAATACCTGTTAACTAAATTTACATTTTTCTTTTAAGAATTATATGGATTATTTATCACGACTTTATGAAAGGGAAATAAAAGATTTCTTTGAAGTTGCCAAGATCAAGATGACAGGCACAACCAGAGAAGGAAAAAAGTTTGGTAAGCTTCCAGAAGGCACATAACTTGCTTTGAATCTTACTATTTGCATATAAAACACTCATTATCTAAGGCTAATTTTGTAATGGTGTAAAATTCTTTACTTTTGGCAAGATGGAAGAAGTTGAATGAAAAATGACTGGTAAAACTTCTGACTTACACAAGGCCAAAGTAGCACAACTGAAACCTTGTGAAATTGGTCAAATAAAAGTATAAAATACAGTATTTCTCTCAGTTTTCAAGTCTACACTAATTTTTTATTACTTGAATTATCCCACTTTATTACCTGAACAAATTTGAAAAATCAACTCTAGTAATTAAAGGGGGTTTGGGCAGCATTTTTTTATATTTCTTCTACTGTTATTTCTGCTTTTAATAAATCTTGGGTGGATTTTTAAGAATGCTAATCCTGCCTAGTAAGACTTGCATATTTTAATGTGTTTTTTCAGTGGGATTTACCTATGTACTATGAATCTAGAAATCATAATTTGTTAACTTGTAGGTATTTATTTTTAAGGGAGTATTCCTGCTTGAATTAGTTGAATATGGAAGTATAGCTTAAAAAAATAACCTGGATACTTAAAAAGCAACAGTGCTGTAGGTGTATTTATGTATTGTCAGTTCTATATTTTGAGGTGCAGTGTTTCAAAGCTTCTTTGAAATATTTATATTTGCCGTGGATTGCCAGTTTGCGAATTTTGAATTCCAAAATTATGTGCAGCTGTAAGTAGTAAGTTATGTCAGCCTCTTTCGGGTCCTGAATTTGTGCTTTGAAGCTTGATCATAGAAATCAGAAAAATGTAATAAAGGGAAGAAAGCAGGAAGGTGGTAAGGCTTGTTTGAGAGATGGAGAACGGGAGATAAGGCTTGGCAAGCTGTTGGACATGGAAAGTGGAGGTGCCATAAGATGTCATTTTCAGAACATTTGAATTCCTAAATCTTGAAAAGCAATCTTACTGCAAGAAAAAAAAAATACCTTTAGTCTAATAGAAATTGATTTCCGAAACATTCTAAACACTTTGTCTTGACACTTGTTTTGTGATTGGTATTTGTGAAGAGACAGCTTTTGTAGCAGTTCCCTAACTTGTGTAAATGTTATGGAGCAATCAGGCATTTTGGAGAGAGAGGTCCTTCAATTCACAAGAATAAAACCTGCACCTTGAGAAGACTTTCTGTCATGTATTTGTGCAAATTTAGTTATGTTGCAGCACCTCATAAGGGTGTGTAATTTCAAAGGCTTCTGTGTTCATTGTAGTGATTGTACTACTACTAATTACACATTTATTCAAAATATATCACTTCTCAATAGTAAACTTGTTTGAGGAGTAGTGTAGGTGCATAATGCTCCAGTTGTACTCAAATACTAAAGATGACCTGTTTCCAAGTTGTGTTGGTGTGTGTTCTTGCCTTTTTTTTGTGCTTTGGGAATAGCACTGCTATTTGAATGCCTCAAATGCAGAGGAGATGCTGGGAGAATTCTGGCAATCTGTGCTAATGCAAGGTTCTTTGTCTGCATTTTTATGGCAAAAAAAGCCAGCCTGGGTCATGAGCATTCACACTTGTCTTCAGTAGTCCTTTATTTATTTTTTTTTTTCCTCTTTTCTGATGAAGCCAAGACTTTGATACTTAAATACCATAAAGTCAGTGTTGGAAAGAGTGCTACTACTGCCATATGTTTATATGATGTAGCTTGTCAAAAGCTACTAAGGCTCCCCTGGTTGTCCAGGGCCTAATCTTTGTAGTTCTTCATATTCTGTAATAAGTCCCATATGTTTAGAAATTGAGGATGATGAAGAAGTGGGACAAGTGCATGACAGTTGCATATGCCAAGTATATCATGCCTAAACATTTTTTATTCAAAATCAGGCAAAACCCATATGATCTAAAAACTAGGCTGGAATTAAATTTGAATTTGATGTTACAATTATCTGTAGTGTTGCCTACTGAGAACATCTGGTATTTAAGACATGTTTGTGGCATTTAGAAGTATCTACTCATTCTATTACAGTAGGTTCTGCTTGTCTGCTCCATTCTGGGGGGCTTGTAGCATCCATCCTCATCAAGATCTCTTTAAAACCACATATTGCTTTTAGTGTATGTATGCAAATGCCTTTTACTCTAGGGATTCTATATTTTCTACAAATGCTCATTTACTTTAAATTTTATATTTAAGTCCACTTGAGAAAACGTCAATTCTGAGAAAAACACAGGAAAAATATAAAAACCTCCTTGTAATTTTTTTTACTATATGTTTATTATCTTTATCGTCTCCAAATTTGCAATCATCTGTTTTTGTGCAGCATGAATGCAAAAGATGTAATCTCTATATAAATATCCTGATATGCAACAACTAAGAAAAGGTTAGCCAGTCTTACTGTTGATGTGGATTATATTGCAGTAATTGTGTGTGTGTTTTGAATTGAAAAGGTGGACAATATTTCCGACTCAGTAAAAAAATTCCATAAGTATGTTTTCATTTCTTCATGTCAATTGTTGATATAATTTATCATGGAAACTGAGTCTGACAAATAATTTAATGGACTTCTCAATTTGGGAGAACTTAAATACATGTTACCAAAAGTATTCTTCAAACATACTATATAAGAAAAATCAGATTTTAATACCTAGAAACTTACTCTATTTTCCATGTAGTGTAGATACTGAATTTCTAAAATAGTACCTCTCCAAATAAATGTGTTTGCTATGTAGTTACTTGCTGCTTATAGTTCTCTGCATGTTTCTTTCCAGTTAGAGCTTAACTTGCATCTTGTGCATGTTTTGTGCAAACTGCATTTTAACTTGTCTTTGTCTTTGATGCTTGCAACCTAATCCATCCCAGCTACACTGCCTCGAAAAGAAAGTGCTGTCAAACAGGAAACTGAGAGTGAGTATAACTAGTTGCATTAGTTGGTGTTGTCAATGCATGTGTGTTGATGTTACAATGTAGTGCTGCATCAGGGAGAATCTACCTCACACTGAAGCACTCTGTTCAGAATGAACTAAATGTGAGCAGAACCATTGGGCTGGCAAGACAAAAAGGAAGCACAGCTCTAAGTCCCAACATAGAATTTGAGAAGATTTGCACATAAAGACTATCTTTTGGTTTTCCCATGCTACTAGTTGATAGTAAAAATACGTTTGTGCCTGAGAGCACAAACATAATTTTTTTTGTCATAGTTTTCCATTCCTCCAGTAGGTTGAAGCGACAATTTAGATTAGAACTATAGACTTTGTCTTGTGTCCCTAGACTAGATACCAACAGAGCAGTTAAGTGAAGCTTGCAGGATTGCTTTTAAGTTTCTTTATGGCTTCAATGTGAGAAGTTTACTTATAATGATAATTTTTTGGCCTTTTTTGTTACCAGCTTTCTCTGTCCTGGTCCAACATTTCTGAAAATTTGGGGGTAAAAAGAAATAAAAAAGTAAATACATAGTCCTAGGTGGAGGCCCAGAAGTATCATGAAGAAATGACTGAAAAGGAGGGGAGAGCATTAGCAGCAGAGTTACTATGGGGCTGTAGATCTAGCAAAATAGCTGGAACAAACTGTGCAGTTAGAGGATGTTAACAGCAGCAGGATCGAGTTCAAGATGGAAAAGTGCCTGTGTGTATATAAAATGTTTAAATTATGTTCCTTCCTGTAGTTCAGTCCTTCTGGTTATGGCAGCCTTTGCCCAAAATACATCCACAAATGTCATAACTGGTCTTTCAAGTCTTCAATCCCCATGTTCCTGTATTTTAGTTTTGTTCCTTTTATACCTTTTTGCCATACTTTACAATGGGAATTTAAATAGTTATATTGTACTTTGAAAATTGCTGAAGGATTTCAGTTACCTTATAATGAGGAAAGACTACATTTACAGCAAAAACATTGGTAGCTTAGATAAAAGTTGTCTGATTTTAATATAGGACTACTTGCAATTCTTGATCTCATATGTTCTGTAACAAACTTCATATTCTTCAGTATTTTATTCTGCCTTCACTTTCCTCCTTCATAGTGTCTTTATTTCACAGGTCTTCATGGAAGTTCTGGAAAATTAACTGGGTCGACTTCTAGTCTAAATAAACTGTCTGTTCAGAGTTCAGGGAACCGTAGATCTCAGTCATCCTCACTGTTAGACATGGGAAACATGTCTGCCTCTGACCTGGATGTGGCTGACAGAACAAAATTTGATAAGGTAAAGCCAAAATATCACATAAAATTCCTGCTTAGTTTTGTATTAGAGGTATCTTACATATCCTTCTTGTATAGTTCAAAAATCTCTACTTTTTAAATCTTAAAACATTCCAATTTCAAAGTTTGTATGTACCATACATCTAATAAAGGCAGTTCCTAAGAAATATGTAGATCACAGCATTATTCTCAGATTATAAGATTCTATTTAAATCCTTTATGTGCTGTATTTGGTCTTTAAAGAATATCAAGCATAAAAAACTATCTTTTAAGTTTAAGCCAAATATGTGTTTTTAAACAAATAGGAATGAAACTGATGGATTCTCCACTGGTTTTTTTTGTTTTTTTTTTTTTTTTTTTTAACTCATTCAGTGTTCTATGACATTTTACTAGCATGTAAGCAAAAGTGAAAGATAAGAATTTTAGCCAGGACTTGAGCATGGCCCTAAAATTTTACTTATGCTGGTTTCACATTAGTTATCATCAGTTTTCAACTTTAACCAATAGCACTAAGTTGTTATTGGAGTGGCCTCATGTTTTAAAACCTGATGTCCTCAGCATCTGTTGACTTTTTTCCCTGAACCATTAAAAGTGACAGTGCTCACTATTTCTTGCACAGTTGATTCCTCTGTGCTGTGGAAGGAAAATCAGCAGTCAGAGATAAAAATAATTTTGTTGTTCTCTACTGAATTATTTGATGGAGATGAATGTTTTTCTTCTGACCACTCCATTGCTCATTCATTTTTCTGGGAGGAAATATATGCCCGAAACAATATTAACTGTTATTACAAACTTGTAGCAGCAACTTGTCTAGCATAAAAAAACTAACTTGTTAAAACAGTTTTATGCAATTATTGTGCTGTTATTTTCAATTTCTCACTTGTGTCTCACACCCACTGGGGATATGTGAATGTGATTTAATATACACAGAGTCATAAGCTATTGAGCTGACCTACTAAGTTGTTGGTTTTTCTATGGGAATTTTCATCAGCATGGATTTCCTATGTGGCTAGATTGGTTTAATTTATGTAAATTATTACATGCCTTAGTTTTTAAATACTTGCAGAGAAAAATGTAAGAGAAATATGTTTAACATCTGATTTATAATTTCCTTATTTTGTATTAATTAAGTATTGTAATTACTTATTGCTAAAATAGTGTTTCACTTTAGTTTAAATCTAAATATTGTGTTGTATGCTTTAGTACAACACCTACTTATTTGTTTCTCTAGCTGCTGTGTAGAAACTTTTTCTGCTATTTCTACAGAACAGTTGACTTCAACATACACAGTTGACCTGTTTTTCTTCCCTGAGGCTTTTAATTTTGTCTTCCTCTGCTCAGCAAGCCAGGCAGAAAAGATGGTGGCAGAGCCCAAGACTTACTATTAAAATACGAGTGCTTCCATTATAGCAAAAAAGTGCTTCCTCAGGCTGCAACTAGAAAACTTCTAGTTGTGGAAAGACTTAGATTGTTCTTTTCTTCACAGTATTACATGGGTAAGAAAGGGCTGTGTTGAAGATGCAGCTATTACTTTTAGACATCTACTTACAAGCTGTTTCCATTTCTGTTAAGTAGTAGTAAGCCTTCTAAAGCTCAGTGAAGATAAAAGGTACATGTAACAAACAATTAAAATTATTACTGTTACCCATCCATAGAGTTTGATGTGTTGATAAAATATTTTAACTTTCTTTAGATTTTTGAGCAAGTATTAAGTGAACTAGAACCTCTGTGTCTGGCAGAACAGGACTTCATTAGTAAATTTTTCAAACTGCAACAACATCAGAGCGCCTCTGGAACAACAATGGTATGGCTTAGATTCTCTCACTGGAGTAAAAAGTATTGACTAGGCCTCAAAAGAGACCTGTTTAAAAGAGAACTTTGGAATTTATTGGTGATTGTGTGATCCAGGTGATAAGTAATTAGTTTTTCTTCATGAACGGAACGATCTTTATTTTGGCTAACCAAAACAACATTTTTTATAGAAGACCTAATATGTTTCCTTTGCCATGGGTTTGTGTCCTCTTAAGATGACAACAAACCATCATGCTATATAGGAAGACAGTGGGGAGTAATTGTGGATAATATTGAATTGGTGGAATGTGGCTGAAAAATTACCAAAACTTGCAAACTGTTCTGTTTTCCACTCTGGAGGCAGGGGGTGCTGGGGGTATGTAACTGTTACTTATATTGGTTTTGTCAGATGTAGTAACTGCTTTGATAAAGCAGTGGAGACAGACCTTATCTTTACTTACATTCCTTGTTCTCACAGAATGAAGTGGAGGAAATGGATGGAGTAGCTTTATCCCGTTCATATACTTCTGGTGTTCCACAAACAGTATCATCTGAGTATGTGCTGCTGTTTTTTATTTAAGCCTGTGTGTGAGTTTATTTGGCATATAAAACTTTTTTATCTAAAATCAGAAATTATTCCCTTTCAGTGAAAGTGAGTAGTAAACTTTTAATTTTTACCTAGATGCTACATGTGTTGGTAAAAAGAATATTTTTTGTATATAGAATGGGTGCTCCTGTATATGGCTGTTTAATTCTCTTAATAGTTTGCAAATTGAAATTAGGCACTATAATATAGAAAATATGCTTAGCAAACTTCTGAGAGTGTGTCGCAGGTTCCACAGAGAAAATACTTTTTGGAATGTTTTATACCTGTGACTGTTGATTTTTAATGTGTGGTACTGACTTTCTGAAAGTCATGAGACTTGTTGAATGCAAATGAAACTACTATATGAAATAAATATATCAAAAAGCATGTAAAATAGCCTAGTAAACTGTCAGAGTAATATTTTCCTCTTATGCATTTTTAATAGGAAGGACATGATCCGACAAATGATGACAAAAATATTTCGTTGTATTGAACCTGAGCTGAATAACCTTATAGCACTGGGAGACAAGATTGATAGCTTTAATTCCCTTTATATGTTAGTTAAGATGAGCCATCATGTATGGACAGCACAAAATGTGGACCCTGCGTCCTTTCTCAGCACAACACTTGGGAATGTTTTGGTGACTGTCAAAAGGAACTTTGATAAGTGCATTGTAAGTTCTTTAGTTATTCTGATTAACCTAACTGTAATATTATAGGAAGCCCACTCCTACTCAGTTTCATTTTACATTTCTGTGTACTTAAATTCTTTAAATTTGAAGTCAAAATTAGTAATTTATTGCTTTTCTACTGGCCAAGCCTTCAAATAAATGGTGGTTGTGTTTCTTTTTTCCTCTCCATTCCAGTCTTCCTCAATAAGTAGCTTTTTGTACCAAATAAGACCACTCGCTCAGCGTTCTGAGCTAGTTAACATTCTTAGTTCTTTGTTTAAACTTGTACTCCTTCTGAGATTACTGAAATCCATTAAGTAAAATATAGCTGTCTGCCTTTTTCACTTGTCAGAACCAAACTATGTGGACTTAAAAGGGTATGAGGTCTTTTGGCAGTAGCAGAGGCTGCTCCTGCTGTCTGAAACTTTCTTTTGCTAATTTCCTTTGCAGTTACCACCATTATATTATGGCAGGTGAAAACAGAGTTGTTGGTATAACTTTGTTTTATTGTCATAAATGTAATTTCACTCTAGGCAAACATCATAAAACTGACCATTCTTAATCAGTTTAATACTTAAAATATTTGGAAACTTATTCTTTTGTTACACTCAGAAATAAAATTTCTTCAAAAGACTAAAGAAATGTCATGCAGGAAAAGAAATCATTAGCTTGGCTGAATCAAAAAAGTGAAATTCCTTGTTAGATTATAAAGTGAAAATTGTTAATTGCTTCTGGTGCATAAATTTGGGGGTTTTTTTATTGTGTGTTTGTTTTCGTAATACTAAGTAAATAAAGGGGAATAAAATACCATCTTTCCTTTTTCTTTCCAATTATTTTACTTAAAAAATTTTTAAGGGTAAAAAGCGTGAAAGACTAAATGAATGTACTATTCAAAAGAATTATTTGTCTTTTATATATGTCAGTTTTTTCAGTATGTCTACATGATCTAGAGCCTAACACTTGTTCTTGTTTCAAATTCAAGAGTAATCAGATGAAGCAGATGGATGAAGTAAAAATCTCAAAGAAGAGTAAAGTTGGGATCCTTCCATTTGTTGCTGAATTTGAAGAATTTGCAGCCCTTGCTGAATCAATTTTCAAAAATGCAGAACGACGAGGAGATCTAGATAAAGCCTACATAAAACTTATTAGAGCTGTCTTTGACAGTGGTAGGTCTTCCAAGGCTGTCATAGTTTACTAAAATAATTGTTTCCCCTTGTTTATATATAATTTTACCCCAATTAATAGGTGGGGTTTTTTTTGGACTACACTAAAATTTTGGTTGTCTCTGTTATTGTGAGTAACTGTAATCCTTTTGATTGTAATATACTTTTAGATACTTTCATTTGTACAGACCTGTAAAGTAACTTTTGAGTTGTGACAGAGTGAAGTGATTAAGACTTAAGAGGGAGGGGAGATAGCAACTTGGCATGCCCACTTTGCAGTGGTTTCTTGTCTTTTTGTTTCCCCCTGTAAAAAATCATATAGGAGGAAAAAAAATTGGCAGTAGATTTTTCCTTGTTAGCAGTTCAGTGTTTTGACTAAATTAATCTGTGCTATTACTGATACTCTTATGCCCTGGATCACATTCATGATGGGCATCCTAACAGTCTCAGCAAAATGATTAATAAATGAACAGGCATGGAAAATTAACTGCTTTTGGTTGAAGCCATCCTCTTTCAGCCTCCTTTTAGGTGCAGTACGGGAGAGATAGGTAGAATTTTTTTTTTTTTTGCCTGCTTGGTTTTTTTTTTTTGGGTTTGGGCTTTTTTTTTTTTTTTTTTTGCAGGGGAAGGGGGAAGTAGAAGATCTATGTGCAAAATTATCTATTTTCATTATGACATTTAGGGACTGATGGTAATTTTGACCATAAAACTAATAAGCAAAAACTGAGATTAAGAAGTACACTTAAGAACCCCCCGCTACCTTACTGAAGATTTTTGTCCTAGTGAAGATGGGAATTGATTTTGCTGTTGACTTCTCTTAAATAGTTCTATCTTGTGAAATTTATTAGGGATACTGAAAGCATGCTTGTAAGCGTCCTCAGAATGTGACCTGCTCCTCACACCTGTAAATGAGATCATACATTTATCTTTTTATAAGTGAATTTTTTGCCATACAAGTTTCATTGTCTTAGAGCCTGAATGTATCTGTTGCTTCCTTTGAAGGCTCTTAGATAGCATTTTATTTACTGGTAATTCTGACTAAATGAGTTACATGAAACTCAAAATTCCCTTTTTGATAGTATTATGGTTATTGCTTATGTTTTTCTGAATTTGTTCTTTTGGTATTCTTAGTATTTTGCTTTTCATTTCTTTTAGTTGAGAAAGTAGCTAATGAAAGCCAGAAGACACCCAGGGATGTTGTCATGATGGAGAACTTCCATCATATTTTTGCAACACTTTCTCGCTTGAAAATTTCTTGTCTGGAGGCTGAGAAAAAAGAAGCCAAACAGAAATACACTGATCATCTTCAGTCTTATGTAATCTACTCACTTGGACAGCCTCTTGAGAAATTAAATGTGAGTATATTTGAGTATTCATTTAAATGGTAAAGGATAGTGGAAATAATACATTCAAAAACTGTTTGATGTCTTTATCACTGTATCTATCGTAATCCCTTATTATTTTGGATTGGAATATGTCTGGCAAGAGTATTCATGAGGATAACAGTCTTGGATGAAAATAACCAAATTTTTCATGGCAATTAATAGTACTGACTAAACATCAGTGTCTTAAGCAAAAGGTTTTGAGGAAGAAGAAAGTGAGGGGAAAAGTCATCAGGATTTTGGGGATAATCTTTCTCACCTCAACTGCAGAGAAAATTGCTGTAGTTTCTGAGCTGTTCAACAAGAAGAACAGTTATAGGAAAATTCTGTGTATCTGAAGTTGAACTAAATGTTAAACTGAGTGGTGACTTAGGTTCAGATTCAGTTCTGTCCACATGAACATCTCATGGCTTTTTCTATAAACAGGATTTCAGGCATCCATTTTCAGAGGCATTTAAGATGTATTCCTGTTTTGAAAATTAAAATGCTTTATTGCTGTTTCCACTTTTGGATTGACTCTGACCAACATCTAAGATGTCACATAGCTAAACTGCTGCTCAGTCCCCCCTCTCCAGGGGGGACAACAGGAAGAGCAAAAGTGAAAAAACTTGGAGGTGGAGGTTAAGACAGTTTAATCAGAGAAGGGGAGAGAGAAAGATAGAGGGAAAAAAAATAAAGTAAGTGGTACAAAACCAGTCATTGACTACCTCTCACAAGCAGACTGATGCCCAGGCAGTTTCTGAGCAAAGCCACTTTGAAGCCAAACACCAAACCTGCCTCCTCCAACCCTAATTTTTATAGCTGAGCATGATGTTATGTGCTATGATTTGGTCAGGTTTGACCTGTTCAGCAGTAACCAAAACATTGCTGTGTTAACAGCCCAGTTTTAGCCACAAATCCAAAACACAGCACCATAGAGGCTGCTGTGAAGAAAGTTAACTAGGGAGTTACTTCTGTCCTACCCAGACCTGATGCACTGTTGAGCTCAACCTACATGTTCATAGAAATACTTCCCTCTATTACTAAAACATTTTTATTTACTATGTTGAGAAAACTGGCTAATGACAGTGAGAAGGGAGGGCAATTGTGAACAAATATGCTCTTGTGTAATTATGGTTTAAAAGATGCTCAGGTGCTTAGGGAGATCATCCAATAGATCCAGTATTTGGATCCCTGGTTATGAGCTCATGAATTGAGGATTTTGAGGCTGACTGGTTATTAGTTAAAAGGTTGCAAAGAAAAGCTCAATTGCTTCTAGAAAGGATTGGTTTCAATTTTATTCTAGTGCTTGGACTGCTGTCTTGTTGAGCTGTGTTTTAATGTTTATGGCTGAGCAGTACTTCATGCCCAATTAAGAAACAAAAATTGGGAGAACACAACAGTCATTAAGCCAGATCAAGATTTAACCACAGATATTCTTGTCAAATGCTCAGATTTGTGATAGTGACTAATGCTATTACTTGTTAGCATTTTTTTGAAGGTGTTGAAGCTCGTGTGGCACAAGGTATACGGGAAGAGGAAGTAAGCTATCAGCTGGCTTTTAATAAACAAGAGCTTCGTAAAGTTATAAAGGAATATCCCGGTAAAGAAGTGAAGAAGGGATTGGATAATCTCTACAAGAAGGTAGATAAACATCTCTGTGAAGAAGAAAACTTACTTCAGGTAAACTAAATCGTGTCTTAAAAACCCTATAATGTTACACAGAGGCTTTTTATTACTGCTTTTGCATATGTATTCTGTGAGAATGTTCAGCATAACTCTAAAAACATAAATTTTGAGTACAGCTTTTGGGTTTTTTTAATAAGCATACTCTGTTTCTATTTGTTTAATACTGATTTGGACGAGAGCAGTAGAAAAAAGTCCAGAAAGAAACTACTTTATGATTCCCTAGCTGACCATTAATGGGTGATGTCTGTTCTGCAAAATACATTGGAAGTAGAGAATAGATTTAAATTAATGGATAACCTGATGTGAATCTTAATTGGTGCACTATAGCAGAATATTTTCAGTTATCTATTTTCTGATAGTTGTATTATCTAATGTTTTCCTTACACTGTGTGAACTTTTTCACTGGAGTAAATAACAAGTAGACTTGAGTTAAGCTTGTTTAAACAGCTTTTTAAAGTCTGAAATGTGAATTATAGCACTCTTCTGGTTCGGGGTGCTTTCCTGAAAGGCAAAAGCAATACCTCTGTTAGGAGAACTTCCCCATCTTCTATTTTCTTCTTTGCACATTTATTATGTCATGTCAACATTACAGATCTTAATGGATAAAAACCATCAATCTTCTTTTTAATACAGTAACTCAATCTATTGAACTTTATTAGTAATCTTTAGCTGTAAAATGACACCTGAAATGTGAGAATCAATTAATGAACCAATGTTTTCTAGTTAGCCTATGTATTATGCCAGTTGACTTTTCCTAAAGTTTGCTTTCTTTGGCAGGTTGTGTGGCATTCCATGCAAGATGAATTCATACGACAGTACAAGCACTTTGAAGGACTGATAGCTCGCTGCTACCCTGGATCAGGAATTACTATGGAATTCACTATACAGGATATTTTAGACTACTGCTCCAGTATTGCACAGTCTCATTAAGTTCTAGGAAGGGAAAGAAGCTAGCAAAGTGTGTGCCTGTATATAAGGGAATCAAACACTATAAATGTTAATGGGTTTTTAAAAGGTGTTTTTCCATGTGTGTGTAGTTAACTGCCATGTTTGAGTAACACTCCTGCTTCAAATGCCTTTCAGGGCAAAATAAAAACTTTGGGGATTTATTGTGCTTCTATTGGGCTGAAGTAATGTTTGAAAGCATTATTCTGTGAAACACTTTGGATACAGTTTTTCCCTTACCCTAATATTCAAATATTTTTATTTATAATTCCTTCTCTTGCCAAAAGCAGTAAGCACTACCTTCATAGTATGCCAAAAGAATACTGTTTTCACTAATATTTTTCATCTTAGAAATTATGTAAGTATTGAAGACTATCAGATGTTTTCCCTTCCTTGTTGTAGGAAGTATGGATGTAGAACTTTATGCAGTGGGAAGATTGAATTCATGTTCTAAGATATGTGACTACAGCTATAATTCTTAATTAAACTATGTTCATCATATTCTTTATTTCTGTGGAGAGTTATTTCAAAAAGTTGAAAATACCTGAAGGAATTAATTCCTTTGTTTTGTTGATGGTTATTGAAGAGTTGGTGCCTTTCTGCATTCATGTTGTTTTTCTTCCTTTTAGTAAATATGATGTAGTATCACTGTACTCTAACCTCATGTAAATCCTTCCTCTTCCTGGAGCTTCAGTTGCCAGGGATTCAGGACCTAGGTTTTCTGTACAGCTTGGTGAAATTGCCAAGTTGTTGGATAGAAGTGGGGTGTATACAGGGTAGAAACACATAAAATAAACATGCAGAGGTAGAATGTTTTTTCAGATGCAGATGCAATAATAATAAAAAAAAAAAAAAATAAAAAAAAAACAGTATGAATGTCAGTTTTTTTGTAACAAACCTGCTAGATGCAACCTGGATTTCACAGATTCATAGAATTGTGTTGGAAGGGATCTTAAAGATCCTCTAGTTCCAACAGCCTTCCAAGGGCAGGGACACCTCCCAGTACACTAGGCTGCTCAAAGCCCCATTCAGCCTGCCCTTGAACACTTCCAGGAGCGGGGATTCTACAACTTCTCTGGGCAACCTGTTCAGCGTCTCACTGCCCTTACAGGAACCAGCTTTCTCCTCCTAACCTACCTAAATCTACTTCTGTTTCACTCTGAATCCTTTGCCCCTTCTCCTGTCGCTGCATGCCCATGGAGAACATCCTCCGTCTTTCCCGCAGGCTCTCGGGGCCGGGCTGTGGGCACGGGCGAAGCCGCTAGTCCCGGGTCTCCCGGGTCTCTCCGCTTGTCCCGGAACTCCCGGCTCGCGGGGCGCTGCAGGAAGCGTCCCGCCCGGCGCGCGAGGGCTGCCGGGCCGGGAGGGAAGGGAAGGGAAGGGAAGGGAAGGGAAGGGAAGGGAAGGGAAGGGAAGGGAAGGGAAGGGAAGGGAAGGGAAGGGAAGGGAAGGGAAGGGAAGGGAAGGGAAGGGAAGGGAAGGGAAGGGGAGGGGAGGGGAGGGGAGGGAAGGGAAGGGAGCGGAAGGGGCGGCCGGGCCGCGCGGGCGCGTCCCCCCGTTGCTGCGGGGCCGGGCCGGAAGCGGCCGCTGCTCCGCGCGCCATTTTCAAAGGATTTCAGGCGCTGGGACGTCGCGGGCCTGCCAGCGGGCCCGCTTGCCGACGCCTGACTTTAGTGGTGAGTGTGGGGAAAAAGTGGCGTGAACCTGCTTGGAAAGTGACCGACCGCCCCTCTTGTAGGTACAGACTGGGATTGCTGGAAGGTCTGCAAAGCTTGCAGTTTAGGGAGGCGGGTGATGAGCAGGCTGATAATCGAAAGGGTTTTGTTGTGCCGAAGTGGGAACGTACAGGACATGGTGACAGGCTGCCAGGGAGGACGTGGAGTCTTCCTCTCTGCAGACATTCTAAACCCACCTGGACGCGTTCCTGCCACCTGCTCCAGGTGACCCTGGCCTTGGCTGGATGATCTCCAGAGCTGCCTTCCTAACCATTCTGGCATTCCATTACACTTTAGCGAAAAAAAAAACTGTTTATTCGGGAAAAGCGTTGTCTTTCCATTGGCTAAGTGCCGAGACTCCACGGCAAGCGTGTTGTATGAATACCTTAGTCAGAAATGAGCTCCCGGCAAATCCACTTGGAAGCAGCCTTTCCTGAAGCAAGTGCTGGCTCTCTGGGTGTGTCTTCAACACGATGTTGCAGCGACTGCGTGTCACGGCACAGCCCTAAAGCACCGCGGTAGTCAAATATCAGGTCCACTGAGTGCCTTTGGTACCTGGGCGAACAGGACAGGGAAAAAAACCTTTAACATGTAAGTTCTGGTGAATGAAAAATGCACTTTGGTATTTCCCAAAACTGAGACTGAAACTGCAGTTCACTATTGTCTTTGGTGTTAATGTTACAGGCTCAATTAAAAAACTTGTTTCATAGCATATACATTTGTCCAGAGTAATTTCTTTGTGTTCAGCTGTTATCGATGTAGTTTTGTTGTCCACATGGCTTGATGACTGCATTATTTCTTCCATGGCCAAGATCCACCTTTGCTCTGCTTTTTTATTACATTTTCTGATTGATAACACAAATATTCCATCTGCAACAGTTCTGAACCTGTACTCACCATAAATTTTGCTGTGTTATTCTCCGAATAAAAGGAGGACTTCAATCTGCTAATCTAATACCTATAAATATTGCTTATTCACACAATTTTGTGCCAGTTGATTCTCTAGTTAAAGCCTAGAGCAGCAGGATATAAGGTTTCACTTTTGCCCATCTTTCACATCAAGGATCAGTTGGTGACTTAAAATACTAGGGAACACTTCTTAGGTGCTACATTCTATTACATAAACGTATCTTTAAAAGACTGCTCACAGCCATCCAAGCATGTCATAAAATGAGGCATGTGAATGTTACCTTCAGCAGTTTCCATCAGCAAAGGGGGAACAAAAATGAGGCTAATTGGCTCTGAATACTTTTCAGCAAGCAACTGAAAGGTGTAATCATTTAAACATATTAGTAAACCCTATTTAGCAAATGACTGATTTCAAATGCTAGAGATGTAATCATTTAGATGTATTAGTAAGTCCTGTTGAGGAATTGTCTGAGTTAAAGTACTGTTCAATTTTCTCTTTTCTATTTTTCATCAAAAATGGAAATTTGATTCTCTTCACAGCAGTCCTAAATTGAAAGAAATATTTAGATGATAAATTATGTGAACTATTTATGCAGCTAATGTAGCCTGTCTCATGGGAAATACCAAAGCTGTTAAGAGTGCTTTCCAGTACTTTGCAAATTTACAGACATCTAGTAGGTATGACATACCTTTCATCAAGATTCGGTTGTGATTCACAAGGCTATTAAGCTTCTTTAAAGAAAAGCAAATTCTGGATTGAATTGACTTGGGTGCAAACAATGTAGAAAACTTGGATTTACAAAAAGGCTTTTTGAGAAGGTTCTTTACCAAATGTTTTTAAGAAGGCAGGTGTCTGTCAGAAATGGAGAAAAGAAGCTGGAGATTAAAAGAGAGAGTAGAAAGTACAACCTTACACAGTGAATGTGCAGAAGATTGTCTGCTGTTTAAGACTGATCTGAAACAATGGGTTAAACAGCAAGGGAAAAATTTGCTCATTTTATAAACATGTTAAGTGCGATCTCAAGGATTGTGAAGAGTTTCACTGGACTGAATAATAAAGTGGGAATTAAAGAATAGCATTAATAAAGGCAAAGTGATACATGCTGTGTTCTCTAGAATGGCACTAACTGCTCAGAAAAAGATGTGGCACTGTGAATGCATCTCATCTATGCTTTAGGGCAAATAAAGACCAAATGCCCTGGTTTCAGGTAGGATAAAGTTCGTTTCCTTCCTAGCAGCCAGTGCAGTGTTGTGTTTTGGATTCAGCATGAGAATAATGTTGATAACACTCTGGTGTTTTGGTTGTTGCTAAGTAGTGCTTGCTCTCAGCTGAGGACTTCTCGGAGCCAGTGAGGAGCTGCACGGAAAGCCATGAGGGAACATAGCCAGGACAGATGATCTGAGCTGGTATTCCACTACTTAAAAATAAACCAGGGAGTACCCAGAGCAGGGCTGGTTGTGCTTCGAGGACATGCTGGGCATCAGTCAGCAAGTGGTGAGTAATTGCATTGTGCATCTCTTGGTTTTATCACTCTTTCTTGCTCAGTAGTAGTATTATATTTTGTTTTAAATATTAAACTGTTCCAATGGCAATCTAAAAAAAGTTTTGCCTTTTATTCCCCTGATTCTCCCCTCCACCCCTGTGGGAGTGGGGAGAGTAAGCAAGTCAGCTGTGTGGTGCTTGCTTGCAAGCTGGGGTTAAGCCATGACAAACACTGATCAGTAATGTGAGAGAGTGGGTTAAACAGCAGGGGACAAAATTTGCTCATTATGTGGACATGTTAAGTGCAGTCCAAGGGTGCCAGAAAAATTTCACTGGACTGAGTAGTGATGCCAGAGTTGAGGAGAAGTGTTAGTAAAGGCAAAGTGATACATGCTGTGGTCACTAAAGTGGTAACAACCACTCAGATGTGTCATGGTGAATGCATCTAATTGATGCTTTAAAGTGATCAAAAAGGCAAATGGTAAGTTAGGAATCAATATGAATAGTGACGGCTGCAGCCAAGTGTCTCAGTGGCTGCTCAGAGAAAGGTCTGTCAGGTACTATTACTATTATTTCAGTCCAACTTGAAGCTCTTCAAGGCCCTGCATTATAGGTTTATATGAAAAAAATGTATGTAGGAGTAAGATTTAACTAGTATTTTTAAGGTTTTTATACTCTTGCTGTGGCAACTGTATAAGAGACACGGGACATTGTGTCAGACAGGTCTTGGATTCAACTGAATCAGTGCATTTAATGTATTGATTTTATATTTCCAGAAAAACAAATTTTCCTCATGTAGAAGTTACTAGATACTTTTTCATGTCATGGTAAGAATAGTGATAGACTAAGTTTAGGGTGTAAGATTTAAATTATGGTAGTCTGTAATGGCAGAGGTCTGGAATTACTGACACATAATTTCTTTCCAACAAAGGGTGTATGACAATTATTGTCTTTGAAGACTTTAACATCTATGTTAACCTCTCTGAAATAACAACACCAGATCTTCCCATATTCATTTCAGGATGCCTTTTGGACCTATACTAGAGCTATTCATTTCCTGGTCTTATGATCAGATATGGCTGTAGGGAATATAAGATAATACTCTTTCTGGATTGATTCCAGTGGTAATAATGAGTTAGATTAAAAATTTCAGTTTTTAGGAAGGAGAGTGATTCAACCAGCAATTTGTCAGTACTTCCCAATACTGGATTGTGTTTAGGTTACTGTATCTTGAATGCCTATTGCAGGGATTTAGTGAGATTATATATGTACTTCCTAGCCACAGTTACTGAAGTGCTAACATATGTCCATTTATTTTTCTTTGCAGTTACTTCCTGTACAAGCTGTCACACGGATATGTTAATGATATTTCTTTTGTAAAACTTTCTCAATTCAATTAGTAAAAAACCTTTGCTGTTTCTAAAACACAAGCTTTTAAATGAATCTGAACTATTTGGAGGTAATTTAATCTTTTTAACTGATACAAGTCTTCTTAAGGAGAAGATGGGCTCAGGAGTTACCAGTTTTCTTCTGTAGTAATATAAAATGTATTCCTGAGTCTCAGTCTAGACACAGTAAAACAATTGCACTTTTCCTGAATTCAGTACAGAATCTTCAACTTTGGTGTAGAAATACCAAGAACTTGTTACTTTAGTGTTTGGCTGTCAGAGGAGTATGAAGAGCATTTCCTACACATCAGGACATTGACTTCCACTGAGCACACTGGTGGAACGAAAGTGCACCGCCTCCTCCTTCAGACATCCCAGCACAGTATGTAAAGGATTGTTGGCAATGCCATTGCTTAGTTAATATCCCAACAACCTGAAACCTCTTCAAGCAAATATTTTTAGTAGTACCCAGAGCAGATGCTGTGCTTGCAAGACTGGTGATTCTCATCCACAGAGCATTACCCGGCAACCACAGGTCAGTTGCTAGACTTCTTTGTAGCATTTTAATAAAATGAGATGAAATCTTAACTTTCCAGCATTAGATATGAGAGAAACATGCACATTTTCCTCAATTTATCATCAATAACTCATTTCCCAATACCTGAATGTATTTATTTAATATATTTTTTAAAATCTGGTGGATTGTGATGATAGTTTGGGTGGTCTCTGAATTCTGTTCCTTTTATGTGAGATGCAAACAACACCACCTTGAATTGGTAGTTTGGTCGCTCAGGTCTTTGCAGCCAATAGGTTAATATTGAAACTTCTAAAAAAATGTGAGGGAATATGTTTTACAGAAATAACTACTTTTCAAAAATATTTCTAACTATTCAACAGATGTTTTTACAGATTAAGAAACATAAGCTTTAGTACTTGATTTGTCTTCTCATTCTGTGTCTAAATTCAGAAGGACGTAATGATGTTAAAGTTCTTCTTCCCTCAGGTGTACGCAGGAAAACCAAAATTATCATTTGGATTCAGACACAATAATACTGATCCAGTCCCCTTTAAATCAGCTTAGTAATAAAAGATAACTAATGAGTCAATTGAGAAAACCCAGCTCTCTGATCCTTGAACTGTATTTTTCAGAAAATGATGCAAGTATGACTAGAGTACACTGGTAGTTTTTATCATTCCTATTTTCTATCATAGAATGTAGATGAAAGTTAATCTGTCTTCAACATTTTACATGTTTTATGCAATTTTAGAAATGGTTGCCATAAGTTATATTAAGTACTGGCTTGTAAACTTTGAAAGTAAGATTTATATATGAAAGAAAATAAGTTATATTAAGTACTGGCTTGTAAACTTTGAAAGTAAGATTTATATATGAAAGAAAAAAGTATGAGTTTTTCAGCATAATCTAGCAATTTGTATTGTGTAAGATACAGTGATGACCATGATTCGAAAAATTCAGAATATAATAGGAAAACTAACTGCCAAGGCAAATACTTATTTTTAAAGGAATATCTAAATATGTTTAAAACTTTTCAGTTGCAGTGATCCTGTTTTGATTTACTTAAATTTTAAGGACATGCTTATGCACTGTATTTCCTACAGAATAAAAAGGTTTTTCTATTACTTTTCCCCCCTGTTTTTCCTTCTTTAAAGGACAGATGCTGTAACCAACAATCTCTTGTAGGTGTCCTGTTTTTGTTGACTGCGGCAAAAGCAGCTTTGGAGGTGTGTTAACAATGAGTACAAATGCAGAGCGAAGGTTTGTTAATCTCAGGAAACGCCTGAATCAGCTGGGCTATCGGCACCCACTGGGAGTGGACAGTTTACCTTTGGTGGAAAAGCTTTTCAGGTATTCAAAGGGGATTAATTTGAAAAATAGTAATTGTATTGTAGGTATTGTTTGATTTTTGACATGTAGGAAAGAAGGTTTAATATGAGGATTATTTTCTAGCAGTGTTATTTTAGAGCTACCATTAAGTTCTGGTGTCAAATGAAGTCAAATGGGTTTGCTTAAATTATGGGAACATCTTAAGATTTAATTTAATTCAGTAAAATTGCTTCTAAGTATCTATGGCATAGGAAAATGCAACTTTTCTAACCTATTGATATGTGCTTAAAAGGACACACTCTCATAACTGGTTGTATAAAAAATAATCTCTATTGCGTGTTTTGTGACTTAAAACATTCACATCTCCATTTATTATGACCTCATTTAGGGAATTTTAAATTTGTTGTCTCTGCCCTCTTTGCAAGACACGTAACAGAAATAACCGCAAAAATTTTCAGATTTCCTTCTTGTTAGATCTGCCATTTTTTGGCTTTGATATTACTAAGAACACAGTCATTTCTATAGTAATCCAGTTACATTTGACTAAATACAAAAATGTAGCTATTCTGGCTCTGTTGCTCCTAGTGCGTAATACAGATGGAAAAACATAGGTAGGCAAATATGGAGTAATCTGTCTTCAACATGAAGTCTCATTCATGTGTCTACCAGGTAAGTTTATTCTCCCCATCACTAGCTTTGATACTTCTCAGATGTAAATTCATGATATGCTTTGTAACTATTTTGTTTTCTTTTTTTTTTGTCCTGTTCTTTCCTATTTACTGTTTTTTTTAAACAGGTGGTTCCTAGCTTTCAGTTTTTCTTACATGACATTAGTGTTTTGTTGCCTTTGTTTGAACTCATTTGCTCCCCCTCTTGGGGAAAGGGTTTTGTATCTCAGGTTATAATAAACGTTTGCATCTGCAGTGTGAAGGCTGATAACATTGCTAACATATCTGATGCTCCTTTATCCTAGTGACTTAGTTCATACAACTGAGAGCTTGCGCAAAGCAAAGTTTTCTTCTGGAAAGACTGAGAAAGAATGCAGCAATTATGATACTATTTTGGAACCTTATAAAACAGAGAATGCTAGACTTACCAGGGAAAATAATGATCTACATTTAGAAATATTAAAACTGAAAGAGCAGTCTGATCGTCATGTTAAAGGTAATATACAAAAGATGATTTTTTTTTTTTAATCCTTCCATGTCAAAATAAAAATATGGCTAAATCCTTGATCTGCAGATTATTTTATCTGTACTTTTAAGTGAGTGTGAGTGGTCATAGAGTTCAGTGCTTTTAATGAATTAAGATTCATGCTTAGACATTTCTTTTGCAGTCAAAACACTTTGGAAGTTCTTCAAATTACTGTTTTAATAAGATATGAGAATGTTAGAAATCTTAATGCATACTTTTGTACCTTGAAATGGTGTTTTTTAATTGAAAATGAAATACTGTTAAATGCTGTTAAATGGGCCTTTGTTCCACAGTGGGTGTTTATTTATAAAACATGTATAAATATATATTTTTGTGTGTTTGTTTGTAAAAGTATGCACATATGTATGTGTATTTGATAATTTTCTGCTATGGAAAAAGAATATAGGATTTTCTTTATGCTTATTTTGTGCTACTAGGAAAAATAATAGTGAATAAGACAGATAATACTGCTTTTCTCTCCCTTGAAGATTTGAAAGCCTCCTTAAGGAGGATTGAACATGAAACAACTGACTTGAAATTTCTGAATAACCAGTATATACATAAAATTAAAATGCTGGAAAAAGAGACCAAAGCCAAGACTGAAAAAATTCAGCAGCTTCAGGAGAAGAATCTGCAAGCAGTGGTGCAAACACCTGGTGAGTGTAAATAATCACAGATATTTCAACTTTTTTCTGGTTTTTTTTTTTTTTTTTTATCTTCAGAACATAATATCCTCTCGTAAGAGCAGTTACTGTAGTAAAATATCCAGTAGAATAGCATTACCCTTTGAAAGTTTGGGCTCTGAATTCTGTAATTTCTCTGTTTGAACTTTCAGTTAGGGACAAATTTGAATGCGTATTGTTTGACACTTGCATATTTTGGACAGGTAATTGAGTGTAAGTGACAAATTCAGATTTTTGGAACCAAGATCTAAGCATAGCAAGATGCAAAATATGTCTACAAGTATTCCAATCCTCTATAAACTTACAATATTTAGAGGATCTTTTGATAACTTAAAATGTTCTAGATGTTACTTTCAGGTTAATTTCTTTCTCCAGTGTTTCATTTTTCTTAATTTTTTTGAATCTAAGGAATATAGAATTATTTTGGGAAATTTTGAGTCTGTCTTTATTTTTCCAAGCCATTGAATTATATATGCATTTTTTGGCATTTGAGGAAAATCAATAGATAGCTAGGAAAAAATAAATTTCCTCTTTATTTTTGCATACCTTTCTGCACTTCATGTCCTTTGCTTCAAAGATGACATGTCAGGCTTTTGTCTGTCTTTTTGCATTCTTGTCCCTTGGTCACAAATCTTCTAGGATTTTTCTATACTACATCATCCAATATTACATGTTCTTATTTAACCATATGATGAAGAGGAAATGTTCTATCTGGAAAAAAATACTGCATTTTGCCTTTTTCTAAATATGTTATCATTCAAGCTAATAGCATACTCTGCTTTATGGGCAGTAGGATATGATAGTCACTGAAATGAACACAGAGTAGAAGGAATAAAAATATTACTAAACAATGCAAAGGTTAGTTCAGTCATAAAATAGTTCTTAAATGTGAAAACCAAATGCCTTTTGTGGTGTTTTGATTTAGCTGTTTTAGTAAGCTGAGTCACTAACAGCTTCAACAAGTTTCAACTATAGAGTATTTGGGATCTTAAACACTGGGGAAAATGACTTATAAAAGCTTTGTGTGTTTCCTTATTATAATAATGAACTTTGGCAAAACTGGTGCTAACCTGCAAGAATGGTATTGCCTAGAATATGTGAATTTTATCAGCTTATTGTAGAAGGAATAAAATGGTGAAACATGCCCATTCAGAAGCAGTGAAATAAATAGGAAAATTAACTTTGTATTAAAGTAGATTACTCCCTTGCTTTAACTCCAAGTAATATATCTCTGGGTTTGTGCTTCTAGGTGGCAGGAGGAAAAGCATTCCCTTCAGGCGTCAGCGCATGCAGATAGACCAGTTTGTGCCCCCCTCAGGTGTCAGTGCCTACCCAGTGCCTCAGCCAGAGGACCCATACATTGCAGACCTTCTCCACGTGGCTGATAATCGGTGAGCCAGAGAGCTTCTTAACTTTGAAGTTTAGGTGTGTCTTTGATTCTCAGTGTCCTACTCCTTTTGACTGATAAGTTAAATTAATGTTCCCCCACTTGAGTCTGTCACTGGTGACAGTAGTTGGTAGATGGTCTCCCTGTTTTTAAAAAGCTCCTTGACCCATGAGCTTTTTCTTCTTTTATCCCCCATCCTGTTGAGGAAAGGAAGTAAGAGAGCATCTATATGGGGGACTGACAGTCAGACACAGTCAACCTGCTGCAATATCTCAAACAACATCTTCTGCATTAATATTTTGCATGAGCAAAACTATTTCTCTGTGACATATTTGGGTTCAGGAGCAAAGAGGAAATGATAGTATTGAATTGTGTGCATACAATTCTTTCATGAATTAATATAAAAATGTAGCACTACATTTCAGAATTCAAGAACTGCAGTCAGAAGTAACAGAACTACAGAAAAAACTGGAGACATCTGAAAGTGGAATGAAAAAGTATAGCAAACAGGTATGTTTATCTCTCAGTAGTAGTGGGATTGTTGTTTTATTATTAATATTAATATTATTGTTATTATCTGGGTGTCATAGCCATGGCAATGGCCTTGTCTTAAAAACCTTCTTAGGAATGCATTGTAGGGCATGTGAAATATAATTATTCTAACTTGCCTATGTTGAGCATTTTTCTTCCTCTGCTTTTGGAGACAGCAGCAATGACAAAATACTTGCCTGGTGGTTTTGCTGATAAATTTGTCTATTGAAATTACATTAACTAAGGTAAACTTGACAATCATAAGTAGAATTTTTCTGCATATTTTAGTGTGTAAGTGTTAACTTGTCCAAAATAGCAGTTTGATCTACGTACGTCTTAGGATGGTTTTTCATTACTTGGACTGGTTATATTTTTAAGTTTTTATTAATAACTTATTTTACAAAGTTTTAATGGTATTGTATTTATAAGGTAGGTACAATCTTTAAGTAATGGAATTACATCAAATGTTCATGTGTTACGTCTTTCAAAATCTAGGGATTGGTGGACAGTCCTTTTTTCTTTACATCTTGGTTTTTCTCTTCCAATATTTCCTTTTTTCCAGCGACTAGAATAGTCACTGAGTTAGCCTATTTAGAAGTTTTTTTCCCTAATTTTAAGTGCTAGTCTCAGTTAAGTTGTAGCATTCGTTAACTTCACTTCAAATTAAAATTGAAAATTAAATTTGGTTTTCTTCAAGAATGTAATCTAGTAAGAACTGTTTCAGTTTTCCCTTACAAATTGTGTTTGATTCATTTATTTCTCTTTCAAAGATACTATTTTTTCAGAAGAACCGAGAATCTGAAATACAAAAAAAGATAGAAATTGCATTTTTAGTTGTGTACCTTTTGCTGAATGTTATGTGTGTGTTTATTTAAATGAAGGGTTTATTAATGGTGTATGAGGATACTGGAACATTTTTTTTGTCCATCAAAGGTTGAGATACGAGACAAAGAAATTGAGCGCTTAATGCTGGCATTGGGTGGTGGGCGTTCTCATGAGGTTCTCTCTCTGGAATCAAGAACTAAAAGTAATGAGAAGCTTATTTCCTGCTTGAATATACAGGTAATGCATTTATTGCAGTTGTTTAGTCAAACATAAAAATACCCACAAAACTTCTAGCTCTTCAAAAAATCACTATAGATATAAAATCAGTCAATGGAACTTGCCTTTCTTTTTTAGTGGCAGTGTTTCTTGTCCAAGGAAATTTAATTTCCTCTTTTAAAAGTCTGTCAGAAAGGTTTTGGTAAAGAATTCAATGAACTCACATCTGTACATAGTATGTTAATCTGAAAGTATTCAGCAAATTTTTGTATACCACACCATTTTCAGCAAGTTTTAAAATCCTTTTATTTAGTTAGAAAGTTATTGCATGCATGCCATTTACGCTTTAGAAAGTAACAATGGTATATGTAATTATGATAGGGGGTAACCCTGTAGATATTCTCATGAGAGAGTGGGGAATCTTCCTTATGGATTTCAAATGGTCCCCACCTTTACTCCAACACAAACTTAGGAAAGGATAAGCTTAGGGTAAAGGTCTTTGTGTTTACTGTGTGTATGAACATGCATTCAGTAGTGGTCTCTGAATAAGAATTTAAAGATGAGCTGGAGTACAAATCACATAAAGCCCATCTCAGGATTTGTACCATCAATTCTCAGGTTTTTCTCACGTGAGTTAGATGTTCTGTGTACTGATTGTGCATGATGTACATGACGGTATGGGAGCCACATTGAAGAGTTTATTCACTTAGGTTCAGTGCTGCAAAAATCTAGAATGAGTTATGACTTGGAAGCAGGACAGCTGTGCTCAGTGATCCTGAATTAGTAAGTCATGATGAATACAAATTTATTGTACAGGGAGTGAGCCCAGAGCTGCATGAAGCTGGTTTTGCACCGTCAAGACTAATTTGCTCAGACTTGGTCCCAATATACAACTTTTATTTGACAAGAAATGTATGATTGTCTTTAGATAGCAGTATTCATGACTAGGAGAGAATTCACAACATTGTATTTCTTTTTCAGGTTGATAAGCATTAAGTTCTAAAAATAGAAAATCTTATCATTTTTGGCATTTTTACTTTGCATATAGAGATACTGTATTTCAGAAGATTTGGAGGAACTTTTCTACCTAACTTAACAATGCATATTAATATTTTAATGAAAAATGTCTTTCAGGTTGATTATCTTCAGAAAAAAAACAAAGAACTTGAAAATCACATTCAAGATCTCTTGGATACTAAACAAAATGTGACTAGTGAGGTAGTGGATTTAAGCAATAAAAATGAAGAACTGTGTCAAGAACTGAATGAAATAGATCACTTGGCACAGCAGTTGGAAAGACACAAAGAAATAGTGCTTGAGACTGCAGATAAGGAAATAGGAGAAGCAAAGGTAATCACTAACATGTCACAGAGTGAAGGATCTGTTTCATTTTACTTGGTTTTATATCTTCTAATTGCAATGAAAGGCTTATTACCTCATGAAATGAAGATTAAAAGAATTTTTTTCCAGTTTTCCTAATATTACATGGAATTTCTCAGTTAAAGTAGATTATTTGCAACTATTTTGTCTTTTTACTGTATTAAATTGAGATTATTTTAGTTAAGGGACAATCTGTCTTTTTTTTTATTAGCTTAATATGAAATAAAATGCTGAGGTACTTAAAGCTATTGTGAGGTAATGCATATTTGCAACAGCAGTACATATATTTGGAGGGTTTTTTCCTATGAGGAGTCATGCAGTGATTAATTTAATCATTATGCTCCAAAAGAATGTGGGTGTTTTTACCACAATTTTTTTATGCTTTCGCTTCCTAGAAGCTTTACTACTTTATTACAAGGAACTAACTTCATTCTAACTTCATTTCTTACCAAATAGTGTGTTTCCTTTTTTTTTTTTTTTTTTTTTTTTGTAACAAAGGGATTTTTGTCATTTTGAATATGTAACTCTTAACATATAGGTTAATTTTGGTTGATAGAAAGAAATTGAAAGACAAGTCAGTGAAATACAGGATCTACAAGAAACGATAACAAGGCTTAAATCAGTAAGTAAAAATATTTTCTGTTCTTGTTTGTACCCTTTTTATCATGCTGTCATCCGCATGATTGTTTCATTTATTATAAGATAAATCAATTTAACAATTAGCAAGATAACTTCTTTAGTACCCTGAACCTTTGATGCAAAAATTACTAACGAATAAACGAAAGAGCTAGAGAAGCTACATCATATTGTTGCAAAAATAAACTGAAAGAAATTTCTGTAGACAGTATGGTTGACTATGTCCTTATTGTACATTTCCTTATTTCTGCTATCTGAAGTCATAATTTCCTGGTGACATAATAATTTTTACCACAGATGAGTTATAACATCCCAGAGGATTTTCATTGTCTTGAAACTGCTTTGTCTCTTAATTGGGATGTGAAAAATTATCCAATACTTGGCTCACTCAGAAACAAAGCATAGGCCCCAGATGAAAAGCATCACTATTATAAATTCTTTGAAGACCAGACTCTTTCTAGTATATATGGCAACTTGTGTATTAGCTGAGTGCAGTGTTTTCTTTTAATCTGCCTAGGGAACTTGCAAATACAAAAATACTTAGTTTTCAGGACATCAGATTATAGGAAAGGTGTGTCAGAATTGCATTGACTGAGGTGCTGTATTGTAATGCACTTTAACACTAACACTATTACCAAATGCCCTTAAAATTATTTCTTGCTTTCGTCGTTAATTTTTTTTCCCATGTTTGTATCCCACTATCCTACTGGTTAGTTTTCTTTTCTTGTTGCTGATTGCAAACCTTGTAAAAAGTAATGCTTACTTAGGCTTAATAAAATGTAGTAGAAATACAATGATGGCCTGCAACTAATGTTAAAGCATAAAGCATCCAGGTCAACCAGAAGTAAACAGTGTTGTATATTAAAAAAACTATCAAAATGTTAATTTTTTTCCCAAGTGTCTCTATTGGCAGTTCTAATTTTTATAATACTTGTTACTTCAGGAGTTGTGCTCATGTCATAAGGAGAATGAGAGACTGAATGAAGAACTCTTTGGGAAAACAGATGAAAAAGGGAATCTTGAGCTGCTGTTAAACCAGCTTCAACAAGAGAAGCAAAGGCTGACAGAAAAAACAGAGAACTTAGAAAGAAAAGGTAAATCATCAAATGTAGATTCTTGGAAATTGCTTTTCTATAATTTTTTTAATAGAATACCTACCTAGTAAACATAGAGTTAATAGTACTAAAAGACTTTTGATATATATAAATTAAAATAAGACCATAGTTCTCCAGTCGTAGTTGAAGTGAAAGCTCTTGTCATAAAAAGATATTTTCATTCTCTATGTGAGAACTGAAAGTTCATCTTTTTACTGTGCTCCCACAGGACATCCTTATCCTAATTCTGTGGTAGTTTCATACAAAGTAATTTCCAAAACTCTTCAGATCCATTTCTTGAGATTTATCCATTTAGATTTTGAAAACCTCCAGGGATGAAAATTCCACAATATCTCTAATGTTCTTCAGCTGTCAGAGTAAATTATTCTCCCCATATTACAATTGTTTGTAATTGCTTGTAGCAATTAATTGCCACTGTTTCTTATTTACCTATTATGTACCTGTGAAAAAACTTGCTCTACATTATCTGTAAGTGCCTCATGGTACTGTCAGTCTGCCCTTTGCTCTCAGCACTTCTCCAGGCTGAATAAACCCAGTTCCCTTGGGTGTTCTCCACAGAGCCAGTATTCTGTTCCCTGACAATCTTGCAGTGCTTGCCTTGGATTTAATTTATGTACATCTTTCTTGTTGTAGGAGGGGCAAACCTTAAAACAGTATTTTAAGTGCAATCTCATGGGTGCTAAATAAAGGAGAATAATCACATCCCTCTGTCAATACAGCTCAAGGTGCTGTGAGGCCTCTGATGGTCTTATGCTATTCATTTGTGTTTAGCCTTCTTTAGCCTTTAGAACTCTTACATCCTGTTCAGCAGGATTGCTGCCTGGATGGTTGGTGTGAGTTAATCCATCCCAATTACCAGTGTCTTTGAGGAAATTCATTACTTCCCTATAGAGCTTTTTTCTTTCTTTTTTTTTTTTTTATTTCCAGAACGAGAACTTGTCCTTGAAATTGAAAGAATGAGATTGGACTATGGTATTGCCCTAGGAGACAAATCTCCATCTCGTCTAGATGCATTTGTAAAGACCTTAGAAGATGACAGAGACTACTATAAGCGAGAATTAGACTATCTTCAGAAAATGGTAAAACTAAGGCCTAGCCCAAGCCGCAGGACTGCAGAGAAGGTAAAGTTCTTGCTGTCAAGATAAGTGAAAAAAATACTGTAGAAACATTTAAGAAGCCATCAAATATATTTTAAAATTTATTGGCATTAAATGACTGTAGTAATTTTCTGAATTACATTCTTGATGCAGAAGGTCAACTGAGAGAAACTCCAATGAACTTTTCTTTTTCTTTCCTTGTCACATTTTACAGTAACGCTGATTATTTATTGATCAGTTTATTGAAATAAACAGAGCTAGATAATAACCAGAAAAAGGTTGAAATCTTACTGGTAGCGCCTTTGCTTTTTCTTTATAACAGCTGGTTCCTGTTGTTTAGATTACACCACCAGTGTAATTTTTCTTGTGATTACAGTTATTTTGAATATATTTTTTATGTTTTGCTAACAGGAAGAATTATTTTATGGCATTAATTTTTCAGACATTTTAATTAGCAAATTTTAACAACAGTTTATTGATCACTTTTCAGAGCGAAGAGCTTAAATCAATCACTAGAGAAAGAGATGAGCTGCGGTCTGTGTTAGACAGATTTGAAAAACACATGATAGAAATTCAGTCCAATGTCAAATTATTGACTGCAGAAAGAGATAGATTAAAAGTTCTTTATGAGCAGGTAAGAAGAGATTGTTTATAGTTAACATTGAAATAACCAATTAACACTTCTTGTACTGTTAGTTAATTAAAATTTAAAACCTAGTAGAACATAACCAAGGCTAATAAAATACATACCTGTTTTTATTACTTGTTAATAAATTATGTATTCTAGTTAGTTTACTAATTTGAAAGCTATTAAAAATTACTGTACTGGCTTTTGTAAATGGTAAACATCAGGAAAAAGCAGTAGAATACATGAGAAGGTTGTGTAAAGATACAGCAAGGGATCAAGAAAGGAGTAGTTAACTGATAAGAGAACAGTGAAGTTAGGCGATATTTAGGACAGTAAAAGAAAAGAATGATGATTATTTTGAGTAGTTTAGGGAATACATTTTAGTTATCTAGAGAAAAATAAGACTGTAATGGGACTTCTCTAATTATAGCATTTGTTCATGTGTACACTATATTGTAGTCCCATGTATGCTAACAAACTAATCTTTTAAAGTCTCAGAGTGAATTGAACAGGATGAGAAGAGAAGCAAAACACAGTTTTCTTTCTCAAAGTCACACAGAAGAAGAAAGAGACATTGCACTGATTGACTTTAAAATACTAATGGCAGAAAAAGAAAGTCTTGAAGATAAATTAAAGGTGAGCTTTTATAGCTTCATTGCTTATATTGAGGTGACATATAGGGAAGGGTTATGCAATAATGCTGTGTTTGTTTTTGGCTGTCTATCAGTTCCGCTTTTCAATAACTTTGGATTTCAAACTCATAATGAATTTTATATTATTATCAAATATCTATTATTGTTATTGTTACTGTTATGAATTACCATGTTTTCCTGTAAACACAGTCCCAGGCAGGGGTAGAGGAACATGCTTTAAAGGGCAAATGTGTCATCACCTTGTGTGGGAGACCTAGATATGGAGGCCCAGCCACAGACTACTTCTTGCATATGCACTACTTTGAGGATGTCTCGATGTCATTGTTGTGTCGTTTCTCCAATGCACTGAAGTGCCTTGAAGAAATCATGCACTTCACTCACAAGAGAGAAGTAACAATGTATTTTGTTCACTTAAGGCAGTTAATTTCTAAAATTCAATGGTAGATGCAATGGTTTAACAAGATTTGATGGTAAGGTACATTTGAGTATTTGCTGCATAGAGGCCAAGGTCAGACAAAACTATCAGGGAGACCTTCCCATTGAGTCATGAGGTTCAGAAGGGTCTTCTTGCCTTCCAGATTGCTCAGAGGAGTGTGGCTGGATCCATACTTGGTCAATAGTTTGTGTCTAAAGGATTATAGCAATCAATCCTGTATATCATTTAGCTAACATTTCAACTTTTCAGTGTTCTCACTCCCAGCTCATTAGCTGAGTATGAGATGCAATAAGGATTCTCTCTGCCTTAACGAGTAACCTTCAGAAGCTTCTCAGCTCAAGGGGAGATCCTCGTGTGCAGCCTGCTGCCATGCAGGAGAGCTCAATGGGCTGTGGGCTGTCCACTAGTCATGGATTAGGATGATTGACTTCTATTTGCATACCAGCAGTATTTCAGTAGCCACATGCTCAACTAGCCCTCAGCTGCTGCCAAGCAAGACTTACAGTCCTTAGCTATCTGCTGTTAGCTCTCATCCCAGAGTTCTCCTTGAGCTGGATGCAGCTATCAGGGGGGCCACTAGTGACTATTGGTTAACCAAAAAAAAAGAGGGGGATGGGGTGAAGCACACTGTCACATTCATATATGGTTCTTATCCTACAAATTTGGTACTATATGGGCTTTTTCATTTTTGCTGATCTTTAGTTGCTGTTGCACTTTTTAGCAGATTATATTTTAAATGGTACATAACTGAGCCATGAAACATAAATTCAGTCCAAGTTTCAGTATTTCTGACCTTTAAAAAATGTTTATTAATGCAGTGATTTTCCTGTTACTATGATCTTGACAGGCAGCCCAGGAATGTGGTGGAATCACCAACCCTGCAAATGTTCAAAAAGCATGTGGATATGGCACACAGGGACATGGTTTAGTGTTGAATATGGCACTGCTGGGTTAATAGTTGGACTTCATGTCTTAGAGGTCTTTTCCAACTTAAATGATTCTATGATTCTATGAGCATATGATATCTGGTATTAAAGTGCATTAATGGTTGTAGTCAAGAGCCTATGATTTCAGGGGATTTGTTTCCCTGCTTCTTCTGTATTGGTCATTAATATAATGTTTTAAAACTTTTTAAAAATAATTTTAATGGACTTATCCCAGGACAACATATGTCAGTAGTGATTGTATGATGATTGCTTCCATCGTTTGATTTTACTACCACAAAAATAAAGACCTGTTGTGTATCTGAATGCAGTGGCAGTAAATTTGACCTCTTTGCTTAAAGTATGTGCATGCAGTAGTAGAGGTGTGTTTCCAGTTCCATCCTTTCTTCTAACAGGTGGCTACCAATGTTTTATATGTGTGCCATTTTGAAATACCTTTACAAACACACTAATCTAAGGCATTTCTAGGAAGTTTGAGAGTTTGTTTCACTGTGGTTATGCACAGAAGTCAGTGAAGAGATAAGTAATCTTTAAAAGTTTCTTCATAGATTTAGGGAAAGGCCAATTAGCTTTGTAGTGTACACTACATGTTGTAATTAATAATATTTGAATAAATTTATTTAAAATGTTTTAGGGCACTAAGTTATACATGCACGTGACCTCATGTAGTTCAATAAACTCTATGACAACTCGCAAATATTAATTTAGTTGGGACCAAATATAAATATACTATTTTAAAAAAATCTAAACCAAGAATCAAACCCAAAACAGTAATGTTATATTAAATTACAGTAATGTATTTTCAGCTAATGTGTAGTTTTACAGAGAGAGCTTTGCATTTGGTCTTTTATCTGAGAATGTAAAGCAGTATTTTCTGAAACATGAAACTTAAGTTTCTCTGATTAAAAATATTGTTACATGTAATTTTATATTTCTCAGATGCATCAGGAAGCAGCAGACCATGAAAAATCAAAGCTGCAGCATGATGTTTCAGAACTGGAGAATAACATTAAAGGAGTAAGTGCTTTTTTAGGAAGTAAGCTTTTATTATTTCTAAAATAGGATAGACTATTCCAGAAATTAATTTTAATATCTGTTTTCAACTTTAATTTATTTAGAAGCCAAGTTTGATAGCTTTCTGCAATAGTAATGTTTGGTTATTTATTTTAAATTGCAGCTTCAGATTGAAAAGTGTGAACTAAGGACTACAGTCTCTATCCTGAAAGAAAAAATAAACTATTTGGAAAATGAGTTAAATCTGAAGTCAAGTAAACTTGCCCAGACTTCTGACGATTCTTCTCAATTTAAAGCTGAGATTTGCTCACTTCAGTAAGTCTGATACAAAATGTGATGATCTTTTACAGATGCTAGGATAATTCTGTTTATTCTGTAACTGTATAACAGAGTTGAGTTCCTGGGAAAGACTGTAATTATAAATATTTTAAAAATCACTTGGTACAGCTTGTATGTTAAAAGAAAAGTAAGAGAGGAAAGTGCTGTGGTAGCTTTTCACAGCAAGCTTCTCCTGGACTTACTTGATGACCAAATATACTGATAATTTTTATGGCTCATTCTAGAATTGTTTCATGCAATAACCATATTTTCTGCTTATGAATGTAGCAGAACTGAAAGTTTCTAAAAGGATTCCCAAACTCTGTTTGTTAAAAAGAAGACAGAGGCCTTTTTAAACTGCAGCAGTAGCACCTACAGTTTTGAGAACCAATATCTTATGATCCGTAGACACAGTCTGTGGGATTTGACCAGCTTGCTTAGAACTGGAGGATTTAAGTATCGTCATGTACTTGTAAGGTCTGTTTAAGGTTGCAGGATCATTGTGTTTTTTAAACTTGCTTTAGTAAAGCAAGTTTACTTGCTTTCCCATCAGGTGTCTAAATGTCACAGAACAAGGAAAACGCTTAGAGAAAGTGAAAACAGTATTGAATAAATTTGGGTGGAAATGAGAGCCGTTGATGTAACAGATCATTATAGGATGGGTAATGCTGTAGATGACATCTTTCGGATGTTTTACAAGGGAAACCAGGGTCTGTGTAGTATCCCCCATTCCCCACCTGAGCAGTACCACACAGCACCCTGTAACAGCACAGCACGTGAGGGAATCCTAGGAAGAACTGAAGCTGAGCAGCAGGCCTTGCAGTTCATCTAATGCACCCAACTGCACAGAGTTGGGTAAAACAATTAGTGTATTGATAAAATTGTGACAAGAATCATGAAAATTAAAAAGCCTTATTAGGTTCCTCTAATTTCAGTGTAAAGCATTAATATTGCAAAAAGAAGACAATGAAGAGTAGAGCTACATTTATGTTAGCATTTGATTTTATTTTATGCATGATGGAAATGCTGTGTTTGCCCCCTTGCCCTTTCTTTTCCCCCTCTCAAGTTTCACTTCGAAGTGGATGACAGCAATCTTTATAAAGAGACATGCTGTATTCTACATTAGTGAGGTTTTTTAAGAATGAAAAGCTTCTCTAGCTTTTGTGGGATCCCACTTGAGAGGGATTTTTTCTTTACCTGTTTCATAAATAATCCATGTAGTTACTTCAGAATTTTGTTGATTTTTTTTTCCTAAGTCAATTTGATATTTCTTTCCAAGACAAACAACTATGTAGGTAGATGATTTCAAATATCTTTTAGGCTCTTTATTTTTTAAAAGTAGGATCAAAACTGTAGTTGTCAATTTGGTTGTTTCTTAAAATGTGGTGGGGCTGATAATCACTGCTATGAGCTCCATATCAAAAACTTTATAAAACAAGAGTCAAAAGATACAAGTAGTGTTATGAAGAGTAACAGAAATCAGAGGAGGTGAATGTTTCTGGTTAAGTGGTTGCTCCACCAAGGTTCCATTGCTCCATTTTGCATTGATGTTGAGGTGAACTTGAAGCAAGGGTCCAAGTGGTGTTGGCTTCAGCAATCCTTAAGTCCTCTCTCTCCTCAAGGGAGAGGATGATTAGTAATGGCACAACCCTGTGCTGCTGGTAGGTGAGACAGCCCTGTCAGGAGGTTATCCTGGAACTGTTCCAGCACTTGAAGCAGCTTAAGAGCAGAAGCTGAAGACTTTCAAGTTCCAAGCTTCTTTCAACTGTATACTCATTTTTCAGGCTTTTAAATGACCAACACCAGAAGTCTATTGAAGATTTACAGCACAGATTGTCCCTCAAAAAGGATGAACTGCTGACAGCTCATGATGAAATTATAAAGCTGAAAGAGATAATAGGTAATTGTAATTATTTTTGTGCTTATTTCGTGATTTTAAAATAGAAAGCACTTATTCTTTTGTTTTTAGATAGGTTAAACCAGAGGAGCACGTCACAGGAAGAAGCAGTCAGTGTGCTGAGAAGTACAATTAGTGTTTTGGACAAAGAAAAGGACAGTCTTCAAGAAACCGTAGATGAAAAAACAGAAAGAATTGCATGCTTAGATGACAACCTAGCTAACAGGGTATGTCCAATAAAAGTACTACTTTACATTCCACCAGGGGATTTTTAAAACAGTTATGTTTTAGGGAAACGTTTTGCCTTGATGACCAAGTCTGTGCAGAGCACATAAGCACTATGCTTGGACCCAATGCAGAGTAATTTGCCAACTCAATAGAACCTTAATTATGAATGTTTCTGTATTCTCTAAATACTCCAAGAAAATAAAGAAGCATTTGTTTGCATTTTACATGTGGGGGTATTTATTGAGATATAAAGTACTAGCCTGAAGTGACAAAATCTATAGCTGACTTCCATCTGTTTCAATGACAAGACAATCCTTTATCAGTAAATAAACCTGGAAATTACTTATTGGTGAAGAACCAAAAGGTTTATATTAAAAGTTCTTTAACTTGAAGTGTTCTCTTATATTGCAATATAATAATACCTGATACAACTTTTGATTTTTTTTCCACAGGAGAAAACAATTGCTCATTTACGTTTAACTCTCTCTGAGCTGGAGTCCTCAACAGAGTAAGTTAAGAGTAGGATGCCTTCTTTGGAGGTTTTGTTTTATGTAGTAGTTTCAAAGTGAAACTAGATGGCTATTTTAGTTATTTTGATGAAATTGAGTTAATTCCATTTGAGTCAAGTAGAGGAGTGTATAGTGTTGAGAAAGATGTACTCAGCTTTGGAAGACACTTCGTCTGCAATTATATTGCAGGCTGCTAAGGAACTGTTTCAACAGTCATTAACAATTGCTTGTCTGTATCAATTTCCCTAAACTGGTAACATTTCCTAACTCTTGGTCAAGAAGTAGTTTGCTATAACTAGGTATTAGATTGACCCAGGTAAGATTCAGAGCTGAATTCTTAATGATTGCCAATCTAGTTCTTCTAGCTTAAGATATAAGTACAGCCTTAATTAAATTGTATTTATGTAGTTTTTAGCTGGGCTTCCTCTGATCTTCTGTTCTTTCCTCTTTTTAAGTGTGACTTTTTAAACTATAGCATCTTAAAAGCAAAAATTTAAACACCAATATTTAAATATTTGAAGACCAATGTAACTGAATATTTGCAACATTGGTGCATGAATTATATGTGACAAAAAAAAAATAATGCAAAAGTTCACTTAAGTTTACGGATGTTTATATTTCTAATTTTTTGGTTAATCTTTTCATTTCTCTTTTCATAATTGTCCTTCAAGTGTAAATTATTTGTCTTCTTCCTTTATAGCTTATAAAATATGCAGTTACCATAATCACTACCAAAGACAGATAAACATAGGTATCTGTAATTGCTCTTTGTTTAATAAGATATGTCTTACCAAATACATCGTCAAAACTGACGATTAAATCCATCTTACTTCAGCGTATTGACATTTTGCGTACTTAGTTTACATTCTATTTAGACTCAGTTTGTCATCATTCAGAGAGCAATAATTTTATCTGATTATTTTCAGCAGTATGTGGTATAGGACAAGAAAGGACAACTTTAATAATGTTTTCACTTGATAGCCAGATGCAGGACATGCTGGGAAACAGAGACCGGGAGATATCCACCTTACGTCGCCAGCTTGATACATCCCAGCTAGAGCTTGCAGAAATGGGAAGAGTGAAGGAAATGGCTCTGAAAGAAAACAGGAGACTGCAAGATGACCTGGCTACAATGGCCAGAGAAAACCAGGTATGAAGACAGTACCTGATACTGATGTGTTAAACTATGTATTGCTTGCATCAAAACTGCTACATCCTCAATTTTGATTGATTTGTTTCATGATTGGTATTTCTTGATCACTGGGATGTGGAAGATCACTGAGCAGAAATTGTAAAAGCAATACTTCAGATACTTAAGTGTAGTCAATGCAGTGAGGGAGAAATGGGCAACCTTTCGGTTTGGTAACCATTCCTCAGATGAAAAAAGAAATATAAATAAAATAAATCTAGAACTTTATTTATAATATAATGAAATTTTGTTAATTGGTTATATCACTTGGCAATTGGCACTCAGTTGGTAAAGACTGGGTTTTATTACCTGTAGGAGTGATTATTAAGAGAGAAAGAAACTCCAAAAGCAGACATCAGATTATGAGGTGAAAGTGAGAGGGAGAGGAGGGAGATTGGTAGCACATCTGAATTTATTCTGGTGAAGCAATTAATTAATTTCATCCATCTGGTTTCCATGAAGCACTGGATTTATTGAGTGAGGTATGCTATATTTGAGGTTAGGGTGTTTTGGAGATCAGAGCGTTGGAGGAATAATGAGTTGGTTTCATGCAGCAGTTGGTTATTGCTGACCAAAAGCCTCCAAGTGCATGACATGGATGTCCCTGTGGTATACAATGTCTCTGTGGACAATATATAATAAAAATGTTCAGTGTTTTATAGGGTAAGTAACATCTTTTATTGGGCTGAGCATTAGAAAATCTGTGTAGAGAGTATGTGAGAGTTATCTTAAGATGGAACCTGGAATTTTGTTGCAACTCATTATATTCAACTTCTATAGCAAATACAACTATTGTAGCTCCTCATGAAACTCAAATGCCTTTTAAAATTTTGATCTTGAGATACAAAAATGTTTGTTTGAATTCACTGTAAGTGCCAACACTAAAAAGAATCCGGACATTTTTAACTGAACCATTTATTTAAATTCCCCTCAGTCACCCTGGCTGAGTCTGATGCCACAAAGTATAATATAGCAACATATTTCAATAAAGTGATGTAGGACCTTGAACAGTTCTTGCAAAACCTATAGTGCAATATATAAATATGTGGATGTACTATTGAAATTAGACCTGCTCCACACAGGTGTCTAATAAGACGAAATCCTAGATGTTATCATAATGTGATGATGAAAGTTTTCCCAGTGTTTGGGAAGGCTACCACAGAGACAAGCAGACTGATTTTGTCATATGTTAAATAAGGCATACAGTAAAAAGGCTAATGAATAGTAATGTAACACAAAAAAAAAGAAGGGGAAGAAATAAGGCAGCATCCTTTAGTTCCCCACATTTGATCATGGAGATAGAAAAAGATTCTTGCAATTTTGGCTCTCTGGGCTAGAGGACTTGGAAGGAGATGAGAGCTGAACCTGGGAGGGACAGAATTAGCAGCTCAAATATCTCAAACAAATTCCATGGTGCATTTTTGATGTTTAAATATGATCTTAGTAGTGCATTTAGTTATTTAGTCTTGCAATTTTACTTTAAAATAAATAGTATTTTGTTATAAAGTTGGCTTTCTATTGAACTTAAACTTTCCTTTACTCAGGGATAGTGAATCTTAAAGCTAGAAAAATTCCAGCTCCCAAACATCAGTATGTCAAATTTTCCAAAGATCAGTAGGGTGTGTCTCAGGGAAGCTGCATGTTTTATGAACTGGGGGGATAGTCGTTGTTTTTTGTGATTATACTTGCCTGGAATCTCTTTGGTGTATCTAAGGTAGCAGGGAATATTTCTAACCCTACAAATCCCAAAGAGGTTTGTTAGTAGAATAGAAAAAAATCTAGGGCATATACAATTACTTTGATTTAATCTGATAGAGTATTATATAGTGATTAATTTACTGCAAAGAACAGTTTTGTCTTTATGCAATCTCTCTAGGCTATCAGTACCGAGCTTAAAGATGCAATACGTGAAAAAGAAGAAATGAAAACCAGGGTTCATAGTTATATAACTGAAGTCTCCAGATTTGAGAACTTGATAGCTTCAAAGGTAAAAATATAATCTGTAGGCAGTCATTACTGCATTCAGTAAAACAAAGTAAGAATTACATGGTTAAGGTGCTGCTCTCCCTGCCTGTCCCATTTCCTTCTTTTATTTTTCCTTATTTTCTCTGTAGTGTTTAAAGCTACTAGTGTGGGATTGATATAACACCTTCTTAGATCTGAAACACTAATTAATTCTAGCACATCACAATTTCATCGATCGTATTTCAGTTTGCCATAATGCTGGAGATTGACAAACATGTCATGTTTGAATGTTATTTTGCTTTTTGGGTTTTGACCAGGCAATCAATAAAATAACAGGTACTGTTTCATGATTGTAGGCAGCAAGCAGCTTATACAATGATTTTAATTCTTTTACTCTTTTGGAAAAAAAAAAATTTATATATTGTTCTGCATAAAGTTGTAAAAATAGTACTGTTAAAATAGTGCTCTGGTTAAATGTCCTTTATCCTGATACTTGGATTCAAAACACGATGTCTGTGAGTTAAAACTTAAAATCATTTGGAACGAATAGGATTTGGGTCAGGACAACATGAACTGGCAAATTTATTATGTGACTTTGAAGGGAAGAATAAGTTTTGATCTGATTTGCATGTCTAGATGAATGCATGTGAATTTAACCACTTTTTACAAGTAGAAACTGAAGCATGGAGAAAAAGTTAAGGTCAGTAGTAGGTTAGCTTAGAACTATCAATCTAAAATATTTGAAGTTTATTTTTTGAGAATTTTACAATATATCATATCTTCAAAGTACTTCAGCTACAGACATAACTACATATTTGGCAAATGATAATCCAGTTACTCAAGTCAGGTACCAGGAATCTATAGAATACATAGCCAGAAACCAACCGTGAATGCTTGATTTCAGGGATTTTTCTAGTATTATATCTGGATAATGCTTGTGGAGACAAGGATTTACTTTTCTGCACAGTGTTCACTTGCTAAATCACAAATTTCTATTTCCCAATACTCCACCTGATCCTGTCTGCACTTTCCAAGTTCTGCAGGAAACTTATGAAACTTCTGATCATACACAGAATTTCAGAAACGGTTGCATTTCTCATTAGATAATTCTGATTTATACTACCAATGTACATATCCTACTGCACATTATGTGAGCAGGGAATGGAGGTAAACAAGAAAAATTTATCCTTGCCCTACAATACGCACTTGGCCAGAGTAAAATTCACAAGCAACATTCATTCTATCACTGCACAAATTGTGAGCACCAAAACTTGCATTTTTGTACCTCTGTGATGTACCTTAGCCATATATACTCTAGTAGATTACCATTGTTAGAGGCACTGGTGTAATACAAATATTTATAAGGGTGTGGTAACTAAAAGAGCTGAAAACGGAATTTCTTGGAAAGGGCAGCACGCATTGTATCTCAGTAACGTGACCCTTGACAATGCAGAGAGATGCAAGATAACCCCTCTCCTGGGAGCCTTAAAACTCATTAACAACTTCTAAGTGTAAGTACTTCCATTTTAATAAAACTGAATGCCATCACTACATTTATTTGCTGTTTGGACATGGAAAAGGAATGATGAATTTTAGTAGTTGCTGGATAGTGGAATTAAGAAAATGAAGGAAGTTCTGCTTTCTAGGGAGAAAAAAAGAAGAGATATTGTAAGGAACAGGCTTGAAACGAGATCAAACAACTTGAGGGTATATTGATCATTGCAGAGTGATTTACTGTTTCATTAGGAAAAAGAAAACCAAGAATTGTTAGAGAGGTTCCAGATGCTGCATACACAAGCTGAAGGCTGGGAAATAAAGGCTCATCAAGCTGAAGGAGAAAGCAGCTCCATACGACTGGAACTCCTTTCAGTAGATACGGATCGGAAACATCTTCGAGAGAGAGTAGAACTTCTGGAAAAAGAGATTCAAGGGGTAATAACTTATGCAATGAAATTCCATCTAGGAAAGTGGGATACATCCAAATGCTTTTTTAATGAAGTCAATGTATGATTTTTAACACCTTAATGGAAAATAATTTCTATATGTAAATGTTCCAAATACAAACACTGGAGTTTTTGAAACAGTAACTGATTTTGTTTAGATGTGCTTTGCTTCACCCCTGCTTGCCCAAAATTAGAATCGTGGCATATATTTTCATAGTTTTAGATCTCTTCTGTTGGGTTATCACTGTTACTATGACATTATAGGTAACGTTTTAGTTGCTTCAGAACATTTGCATATAGCTTTATGAGTATTTTGCAAGCTTAGTTCTTAAAGTTCAAAGTTCTTTGAAGCTTTGAATTAAGTATTTGAAGCATTGGTGGCTGGACTCAAGGTAAAAATCTGGTAGAGATCCAAATTCAGAATAACAATTCCGTAATACTGAATCCTAGACCAATGTTATAGAACATAAGGTTTATATTTTAGAAACAGAGTTTTATATTTTAGAAGCAATAAGAGAAGTTCTAGAGCATAATTGTGGTGGACTAACTGCATTTTGTCCCATACTTTTAATTAGCCACAAATAGTTAAGAGACGATATTATAAGCTGAGTTAAAAAATAAGTCGTATGTTTGAGGGTTAAGCTTTTTTAAATCTTGCTCCACCCTTCTATAGTACTTGTCTAATTACTCAAGTTGGTGATTAAAAATTGCAGAGATGTTTTATTAGTTGCCTTAGCTATATTTTAGGGAGAGGGAAGAAATATTAAGTTAATTTTATAGGGAAAACTAACTTTGAAGGGAAAATGAAGTGTTAAAACACCCAGGTAATTCAACAGGAAACTCTTGAATTTAACACTGAAAATGTATCCGCATTTGGTTTTGTTTAGCATATTGTTGCACATCAAGTATATGAGTCTCAGATCTCCTCCATAACCAAAAATATGTCCAGATTGGAAGAGGATCTTAAACGTGAAAATCAGGATAAGGCTTCTGTGTTGGCAGACCTCACTTCTGTGAGAGAACTCTGTGTGAAACTTGAGGCTAGCAAAGAACTTTTAGCTCGACAGCTGACATCCAAAAGCATGGATTATGAAAGGGTAAGCAGCAAAGGCAAATTTAATTTGCTGTAACAGAGTAACTTCCTTTGCTTTTAATAGGTTGTGGAGAAAATTATTACTTCTTAGAGCAAGGTAAGTTAATTTATATCATTAGTTTTCTGGTTTTATGTAAATTATAAATTTTACAATATACAGGTCTGTAGCGGTGGATTTTGTACAAAAAGATTCTTTGATTCATTATCACTGCAAAATGTTGCAGGTAGAGTTTTAGCTGTACCGTAGACAGATCTTATATATAGTTCTTTTTGGTTTTTTAATTTACTCAAACTTTATAAAAAACCAATAGTGCACTTCTTATTTAAATAGTAAAGACCCTACCCTAATGCCTTATTTTCAATTAAGAAATTTAGATACAGCTGGAATTTATTGAATATTTTGAAAGTTTAAAAAGTTCTAAATATTCATATTTTATGAACCTTTTTCTTTACAGCTGATTTTGTCTTCATTTAGTGACTGGTCAGCCTTTCTGGGACTGTAATATTCAAGACCTTGAGAAAAGTAAAATTTGTTTATATTCACAGAACTGGAGAGGAAAACAAGTATTCCTACATTTTCAGCAAAAGCCAAGAGGCTAATTGTGGGCTGACCTAGTCAAATAGAATGAAGTATAGTAAATACTGTTTTCATACTTGTGCAAAGTTCTCCTGTTAAAAGCCAGTTCTTGTTCCAGGTACTTACCTAAACATTTCCAGCACTCAATAATGCAGCTCCCAGTAAAACACTGATAGATGTACAGCTTGAATAGTTTTAAATTAAGCACAGTTTAAAATAATTATAGGCTTTACATTATTTTGTTAGCTCAGTTTCCTATTCTTTTTTATTAAACTTCTGATCATTTCAGTTTTTGTAACAACTCTTCACAAAATAAAATTCTCTGTGTTTGTAAATTAGTGTATTAATAACATAAAATATTTGTGCCTTAGGTTCTAGGAGAATTAGAAGATACAAAATCAGAAGGAGAGTTGCTGAAAAAGCAGCTATCCAGTGAGAGACTTACAGTTCAGAATCTTGAAACGTTATTGGCTACTAGTAGAGACAAAGAATTTCAGAACCAATTAATGTCCCAAGACAAAGATACCGAAATTCAGTTACTGAAAGACAAGCTAACCCTGGCTGAGAGCAAACTGTAAGTTTTAACAAATGTGTGTGTGTTATGTAGTTTGCAAAAAAACTATTTCAGTGTGACAATACTTATTCACAAAATCTGGGTGTTTAGTATGGCTGAGCAGATTTTTGCAGGAATGTCTTTTGGCCTTTCGTGGCATCATTTACTTAAAGTTTCTTTACAGGTCTTTCATATTGCTTTCAATTAATCAGCACTTTGATAGACATCAGTTTAGTGCAAGCAGTAAACTTAAACAGGAGTTCCAAAGGAAACATCCTCTACACAAAGTTTCAACACGTGTTTACTGCTCACAAAACAACCCCCCCCAAGTAAATTAACGCTAAATGTGAATTCCTGATCTACTGAAGATGCCTGTTGTCCTTGCTTTGATTAAAGCATCACTTACATTATAAATAGTGAAGTCACTGTGCTTTAAAAAAAGCAAAAGTACTTTTGCTGCTGTTGATACTAACTGTTGAGGAAAAAGCCCTGTGTCACTTATTATTCCTTTGAAATACAAACAAAAGTAAACCTGATGTCTCCACTAAATGTGGCCAACAACTTCTTCTGTGGATCTGCCTAAAGAAGCAATAGCTTTTAGCAACACTTGTTTATAGAAAAAGAATGATCTATTTGTAACAATGAAGTTAAGAAGGTAGTTGCTTTATGTGTGTGAAATTCTCCTAAGGATACATCAGCAGGAACTAATGGTAGGTCTGCATTAAATAGCAAGAAGGAGGAGTAGCAGCTGAGTGCAGATGGTGGTGAAGAGTAAAGTCAAAGCAGAATTTCAGATGTAGAAGTCCACCTGTTTAGTAAATACTAACGTAAGGAGGGAAAGGAAACATGTGGAACTTAATGGAACAGGTAATACTCCTTATGAGATATAAAATATAGCCAATTTAAACTGTCTGGAATTTGGTGACACAGATGTGCAAGAAATATGCTTTTCGTTGATTTATGTAGAGGCTACAATTTGTGGCTTATGATTGTTCACCTCAAGTAGCAATGTTCTCAGTGAATCTGGAGATGATGACATTATTATTGCCCCTGTGCAACTAATTGCTTCATGTTTTAGTATTGTTGATTTTTGTTTACTTGGGGAAAAAATGTTAATTGCAACAAACAACAAACATACAACAAACATAAGCTAATAGAATATCCTGATTACAAAGTGCAATGCAAAAGTTAGAAAAAACACAAACCAACGAAATCCCAAAAAACAAACACAAAGAAACCAAAAGGAAAGGAGTTTTTCAATTAAATTGATTTTTTTTAACTAAATTGAATCCAGTTACTTTGTGTACAAACATTATAAAACTTTTCAACTACATACATAGTAATTTTTTTCACTATTTTTCTTTTGCACACATAGTAGGGTTCATTTGTTTTTTGTAAATGTTAATACTTGCAGTGTTAATAGGGTGAGATATTTGCAGGAAGAAGGAAAACATTCTCTTGGAAGAAGAGTGGCCATTCTGTTGAATTGCTTTCCATTCTGTATCTCAGAGGTTCTGTATATTACCAGCCAAGTGCTCAGGTGTCAAAACTAGTTCTATATATCTTATTTTCTACTATTTGGTTTGTGGTAGTTGTATTCTAAAGAGCAGGAACTTAGATGCTCACAGCTGTGACTGAAGTATGTGACAATTATTTGTGTCTTGCAAAATTGTCAATTGACTTGGCAGTATTTCAGCTCTTAACTGACAAATGTCATGTGCCAATATTTTAGAACATGATTTAAAGTTTTAGCTGTATATTACCTGTCTCTCTGCTTTATTTAGAAAATAGCACTGCTAAAGCCTCTGACTTTACAAGGTGTCTTAGAATTAAGTTTAACTTGTGAAGTTCTCCAGTGCTGAAATTATGAGTGTAAAGAATAAGTAGTTTTACTTTGAGTACTGCATGGGTGATAGTACAGTAAATGAGGTCTGGATGTTCTAGAGTGGTTAAAGAATTAAATACACAGAGAATATGGAATAGCTAAACTACTTCTGGAGAGCTGTATGTATCTACTGTGAAATAGAGAGATGTCCTCTGAAAATTGTGTATCATCATGTAAACTTATATGATGATTACTTTGCATAAAGGGTTTAAAAATATTTCTAAACTTTGGAGTGATTTACTTAATGCTCTTAATTTTGTTTAAATGTCATTGACACAGAATAACCTCAGAACTCACAAACTGTTTACTTTCTTTCTTTATTTTACAATAATGATATTGGGCCCTGAATTCTTACCTCCATCTTGAAAGCATATGCCTGTCTTTGAAGGACATATAAAATATCATCAAGATGTCTTCTGCATCTGTTCTCAACATACTGCATCAAGATACCATTCTAGGAATTTTACTGATGAATAGGGAACATGGGAAAAAACATTCTGCGGTTTTATTTGGAACAAATCTCTTGAGTAGTTTTCATCTTCCTGGAGTTAAAGACCAGCAGGTGCCAGACAGGAAGCCTGTGACTGAACTAGGAGTGGAACTCATATTTCAGAACTCCAGTCCAGTGCTTTAGCAATAAACTAGTAAAACTTTGCTTCTCCAGAAGAGACTTTTCAGCACTCCATGTCACAGTGGCTTTGAAGACTGTATGGAATAATATAGCTGTCTAGATTCTTACTTAGACAACTTATTTTACTTGCAACAATTTCTTTTTCTTCCTTTATAATGTAATTGATGGTATTTTGCAACCAAGCATTGAATAAGCCAAGCTGATGATTTACTGAGAAGTATATTAATCGTGTTTCTGAAGATTTTCAAGGCTCTTTTTAATTTTGACTCTTGCACTTGAAATGGTTAAGCCCAAATACCATGGGTGTAGTTAACAAGCTTTCAGACTCTGGGTTTTGCTCGTCTGGTATTTGCTTTAATACAATTTTTACTTCTATTTGGTTCAGCTGTATTTGTGGCTAGCCATAGTTCTAGCCTACTTGATAAAAATTTTACTGAAGCCATTGTCTGTTACGTTTGTAATTTTTTGTGGATATTTACTGCCTTTTTCTTCTTTGTTTTTTACACAAAGACTATCTCAAATTGCAACAGAGAACAGTAAAACAATAAACTAATTATTTAATTGTTTTGTCTGCTTTTATCAAACATGTTTGTGTCTACCTTTGTCTGAAAAATAGCATGATATAGTCAGGATGTAGTGAGAGGTGAGTCTGCTTCTTGCTTTATTCTCACCTTAGGTTCTTCCAGAAACATTTAGTTCTTGCTGCTTCTAATATGTCTTTGATTTTGTCTGTGAAACATGTTCAGTATCTGGTTTTGTTTTATCTTTCTCTAACTTCTCTAAGCTCCTAGCTGACATTGTTCAAAGAAAACTTTGTTACTTCTCATGATTTTTTTTAGAAGCAGCAATAATAGAGAGGTTTCCATGCTTCGAAGTAAACTTGCACAGATGCAGACTGACACTGATGTTTTAAAAAGGAAACTGACTACTGAGCGATTTGAGCGGTAAGATGCTGATTTTCAGTGAGTTGACTCTCCATCCTTATTTCTTCTTTCTCACTTTTAAAACTGTTGCTTTTTTGAATAGTGAGAAACTTATGGGAACACTCTTGTTCCTCTTGTCATACAAAATTTAGTATTTTCATAGTTTCTGAATTTCTTCATAAGTTTTGTGAATTTACCACTGCCTCTAAAAGTAAAAAAATCCCTTCTCATGAAAACAGAAATAGAATTGAGGGGCTTTACAAGAAAGTGAGACTTTTTGCAGGGTTCTGTCTTGTTCCTTTACCATGGTACAGTCCAGAGTGTTGTGTAGCTGAGGTTGCTGTGTGTTGGCAGGGAGCGAGCGATCCAGGAGATGCGGCGGCACGGCCTCTCCACCTCCTCGCTCCGGGCTTCGCCTCCGCTCAGCTCCACGCTGAGGTCGCCCTCGCGTTCTCCAGAGCGCAGCGCTGCAGGAACAACTGAGCAAGCAGCAGCTGAAAAGTAAGTGACTTGAATTTAGCAAGTCTTTTCTATTTAAGAGTTAGGTTTAAACTGTTTCTAAATAATACCTTTGTAAATTGTAACACACTTCAGATGTTTCTAAGTTCTGCTTTTGCTGTCTCTCCTACTATAAAATATTGATTGCAACCAATAAATGCAAAGTGCTCTCCAAAGACCATATAATATAATGGATTCTCCTTCCTCTTTTTCTTAATGGACTTGTACCACCTGACAACTTTCAAATATATGTTGCTTGCATATTACTACTGTTTATTATATCCAAATATACTTTACCAGTTTATTATTGTTAATAGTTATCTCCAAACAATGAATGGTTCATATTAAGAGGAACACCATGAAATTCTCCCAACTACAGCAATGAAGGAAAGACGCTCCATAGAAGAGTCCAAATCAAATCCATTTGAACCCTACACTAGATAAACTATCTCCAAAACAAGTGCTTAAAAACAATTAATATATTTTTTCATTGTTAGTGCTTGAATCTATGAATGTCTAAGATCGTGATCACTATAGTTCATAAAAAAGAAATCAGAATCGGCCTCTTACCTGTTCATTTTCACTATCATTTGTTCTTTTAGAGATCGTTGTTGGTTTAGATGTTGCCAGTTAAGTGTTATAGGCCTGATTATTGACTGTATAATCCCACCTGTCCTATATTGAGTTGTAGTGAAAAGGGGAAGGACAGGGAGAGTTAAGGATTGTTGTAGGAAATATGTGTACTGTGACAGCTGATGAATCTAACAGATTTTAAAGTTTATTTTTGCCAGTAAATACATATGGCTTGTTCTAAGCTTACTTTTGTTAACAAAAACACAGGTTTCTTGAGAACTGAGCTCAGCCTGGCATGAACAATAGTCAGCAATTTTTCTCTTCTGCGAATTTTTGGGCAAAGCAAAAAGTGGAAACTGTAGCGAATGAGATACTGATAGTGGGGATGAAACAGCAGATATGCCTTTTGCTTTACTAGTGAGCCCCATGGCATACCCTGTTTTGTTGTAAAACAACATTTTGACTGAAATTATGACAGGTGATATATTTCTGAGAATAAGTATCATCAGTAGAGTATTTAGTCTTCCTTGTTTTACACTGAGTCCCGAGAGCAATAAAAAGTCTAGTTGCTATGTTTGGTGGATACTGTGTAGTGCACTATTTTTATCTAATATTTGTATCCCTAGTTTTAACAATGTCAACTCTGTACCATAGTTTACCAGAAAATACCCCATTTTCATGAAGTGTGTATTTTTAAAGAACATGTTTTTTTTAACAACTGAATTCACATGCAGTTGTTATGCACACCTTGCCTTTTAAATGTATCATTTACAGTAGAGTGGTCTCAGCAGTGCTGTTACCATCTTTCATCCTTCTTGTTTATTCTTTCTTAGGAGCTTAGCAGAGTGGAGTGTACTCTGTAATTACTGTTCTGTAGTGTTACAGCAGTCTCTCTCTGACCTGATTTCATCTTCTCAAGAAATTTCCTCTTCTTCCTCATCTCACTTTTACTTCTGTAAATCATTTTAGCAATGGGTCAGTGGTGTAGAGTTTTAAGTAATATGCTAATAGTTGATATTTGGGAATAACAGAAGAGCATCTGAGGAGGCTAAAGCTAATTGCTACTTTTTATTCTAATATTAATTAGTAAAATATAATAGGTACCTTTATTTTAACATCTTTTCTTTCTCCACAGGAATGTGACCTTCAAGGAATAATCAGTACTTGAGTAACTGAAGCATTACCTTGTTAAAATGACTTTTTTTTATAAATTATGAATACTTGTATTTCACCTTTGTTTTCTTCAAATCACTGATTACCTTTGAAACCTCTGGGAACAGGTCTAGTAATCAACTTTGCAAAATTCTGCTTTCCCAACCAGCAGGAGTGACTGATTTTTTGTTGGCTGTTTGATGGGTTTTATATCAAGCCTGCCTAAGTTTTGTTACTATTTTGGAAACATAATAATTAAAAGAAGGAAATGAGTATTGATTAGAAAACCTCTTATTTTCATTTTTCCATTTTATTTGTTTGCTTATCTCATATGATTGGAAAAGTTTATTAATCTAGTGTGAGCTAACATAGAATAACATCCCCAACTGTGTTAAAAATGCTGAGCCAGTGTATATTTTCTACTCATGATGATTTCCTGTTTGTGCATCTAACAAGTGTTTTCAGGTTATTCTTTATGGTATTTAAAAGTACTGATTATCTATTTTGTGAATGCATTTTGTTTACTGTACCTTTTCTTACTAAAAAATATATATCAATTATTCTTTATTACTTGTTCTATCCCTTTGTTTAACATTTCTGTGAAATTGCATTTTAAATATCCCCATATTTAATGAAAAGTGAAGACAGAAATTTTTAAAGATGTATTGAAATACTTTAAATATTAAAAAATTCTTGAAGTATTTTATTTTCAAACTTTTGAATCATAGCTGGAGATGTTTTTTCAAATGTTGATTTTAAAAGTTAAGAGCAACACCTGCGATCATTCACACAGTTAAGCTTAAGCTGTTGGAGAGGTGACACAGGACTTTATGTTGTGACATACATATTAGGTAAATGAAGTGAGAACCAATCTTGAAAATATCTGGTGTGTTTAGCAGAGAAACATTTCAAACTTAGGCTTTGAAGTAAGATGGAATTAGGAACATACAGTTTTCTAAATAATTACATGCCAGCAGGGTGACATGATGTGCATTCATAAGAATTATACAGAGCACTAGAAATGGGAGGATGCATTGCTGCCCATCCTTGCACTGGGCAAAAGGTCCTGTTCTGCTTGCCTAACATCCAGTAAAAACCTGTGATTATCAGCTGACATTATAAGCATCTCTAAGGTGCAAAGAACACATTAAATAACATGGGGGAAAAGATTATTTTTTTTGCTTAGATTTTATCTAGTTTGCAACAAGATTGTTCCACTTTAAAATTATGAATACTGTGTTAACTGAAAATATTGTATCATGTATTATATATTAAATTTTACTGATTAAAACCAGCTTAGAACACCAGTTCAGAAGTACCAGAAAATACTTGTATCACTTGTGGTTTCTCAGCCACGTAGGGAACTGTGTATTCATGGTGGGTACATTTTACTTTCTAGATCTTGCATTTGCCAGTTATAGGAATGAGGAAGATTTTTTCTCTGGTACTTACCTATTTATACTGTTTGTAATTAAGTCAGTAGTTTCCACTGATGTTAATTGGTGTTAATTACTCAGGTTGATTTAGTAAGAAGGAGAAAACTCATGTCCTGGACTTGACACCTTCAGTGGTGATTTTTAAGTATCCTATTTTGTAAATAAACCCTTTAAAATTGGTATTAGTTTTTTGAAAGCTAGTGTTCCACTATATTGAATATAGTGTATTTTATCTTAATGGAAAATGCATATTTTGGCACTACAATTAAAACCATAACACTTCAATTAATAGTAATTCATACATGGATATATCAATTACAAATAATTAGGACCTCATTAAACACAGCTATTATAATAAAATTGGTATAATTTTGATGACCAAAGCCTGTGCAGATTTTTAGTATTAAAACAGTACTAATATTCAGATTGTAGCATAGCTGTCAGTTTGCCTTCTTGCTACTATTATTTTATATATATTTTGATAAGCAACTAGAGTAAAACTAAAGTAATTCTTAAACAACTTCACTTTTGATTCAAGTATTTCAATTAGTGAAGTAGAAAACCAGCATAAATTTGTGAAAGATTTAAATCTGTGGACTATTGCATATGCCATGTCCAAAACAAGCCTTATGTGGGCAAGATGTTAATGTGGCTCACCTGGACTCTGCTCCCAGAGGCTCCCGTGCTGTTCTCACCTTTCATGCTTGGCTCTCTTCACCAGGCACCCTTGGCTGTTGTGTGTAGTCCTCAGCTGGGACAGTTGCAGGGGGAGAGTGGCAGACATGAAATTGTGCTAAAACGCCATATACTCAAATTGTCTGTCCTATTGTCTGCAGCTGGGGAGGGGGAAAATAGCTTCAGAGAAATAATAAAGGAGAACAGTAATTGTTAGGGCTGTTTTTCTACAAAACAAATGTTTTTCTGAGTCTAGCATCAGAAGCAGGGAAATCTAGAAATAATAAAAGGACAGGTGTTTTCAATTTATTAAAACCTGAATTTCTCAATTAAACATCATTATGTGTTTTTGAGAAATTTTTATAATTAGCTGGTTTTGGGGTTTTTGTGTCTTACATTATGTCCCTAAAATTTAGGTAATTAATCTAAAGATTAGTAATTCTAGGGTTCAGTTGGAAAGTCCAATTTATTCTTCTTTTATTACCCTAAATCTGGGAAATGCTGACATTCCTGCGTGATGCTAATTAAAAAAAAAACAACAAAAAAAAAAAAAACAAAAAAAACAACCCACCAAACAAGCAAAAAAAAAAACCCAAAAAACAAAAACCAAAAAACCAAAGGTTGAGAGATTCAATATTCCAATTTAAAATATTTTATATAGAAATTGATCTATATATGGCAACCTGACCTAGGCAAATGCTGTTATTCCTTAATGAAACCTGTAGATTTTGTGGGGGTTTAGATCATTCCTTGGGAGAGAACTTTATACTTTGTCTTTGCTAGCAGTGTAAGAAACCACGGGTTGTGTGGTTTTGGTACCATAGTCTTGCAACTTTTTATAAAAGGATATTCCAGTTTCATTTCATCCTCTGACCCTTCATAGGCCACACAAAGATCATAGTAGCTGCAACAATATTAATTTCTGGACCTAAACCCTTACCATTCATGCTGCACTGTAAATGGTGTGGGGGGAGAGAAAGCCTTGATGTGTGCAAGCATGATCAGCAATAGCTGAATGGTGTCAGGTGCTGCTGAGCTACCACAGGGCTCTGGCCACAGAGGCAAAGAACCTGCCCATCCATCTCCTCAGGGTTATCTCTGCCCCACGCAGCAGCTGAGCTGGCACGGGGCGCTCCAGCAGATCCCCTGCCCATTTGGGCTGCAGACATGGCTTGCCCAAGGTAACCAAACTCCCAGCACACAGAGTCTTCCATAGGGCCCCCAAGACAACAGGGACATGGATGTTCTTGGGAAGTGCAAAAAGAGCCCAAAGATTATTAAGGGATTGGAGCATCTCTCACATGAGGACAGTCTGAGCAAGCTGGGGGTGTTGAGCCTTGAGAAGTAAAGGCTCGAGCGAGGCCTGTGTGTAACGGTGGGTGGGAGTGGGAGTAAATTGGGTGGAAGTAAAACATCTCCTCTTGGTTGTGTCTAGGGGAGGTACAAGACAATGAGCACAAATTGAAATACAGGGAATTCAACTGAAACATACGATTTTTTTTCCCATGAGGGTGATCAAACAGTGCAACAGGCTGCCCAGAGAAGTTGTAGAGTCTCCTCCACAGAGGTATTCAAAACCCACTTGGAAGCAGTCCCAGACAGCTGTAGGTGACCCTGTTTTGAGCAAAGGTTGGTTGGACAAAGCAGTCTTCAAAAGGGCAACAACCCTTTGAAGGCTGTGGGAAACTCCTACAAATCCCCAAAATGTGATCAGGTAAGTGCTTACCCACCTGTGGTGAAATTGGCCCTTATTTATGTATCATCTATATTATGATCTTTGACATTTTGAAAATTACAAGTATAAAAATAATTGCCATTGTTTTGTCTCAGCATTAGTTGTATCTATGTTAGAGCTTGGGTGAACTTTGGAATTTATAATGGTGGTTGCCTCTCCCACCTGTGTGTGCTGCAGGCTCAACATCATCCAAGCAGAGCTGCCCCAGCAGTGTTGTTAGTGTGTCCTTTACCATTTCAAGGTGATGGTGCAGGAATTAAACTAAGTAGAACAGCATGATGGCAAATGGATGAAAGAGGGAGAAATGGAATTATTGGTAGCTTCTTCTCAGTTTAAATCCTCCTGAGCAGAGATTGCTGTATTTTCATGAATACAAACACAGAAATGAGTTTCAGCATGGTTACTCAGCTGTGAGTCAGTCAAGGTCTGCAGGAGCAGATACTGTTCTTTGGGGAGATTTTCACTGAGCTTCTAGTCCAAAGGAGCCCATTGACATCTAAACTTGTCTTTATGAAAAGACATGTGTGGATTGCTGGACTATAGCTGTGTCTGTAGTCTTTATCTTTGCATAAATACATAAAGATTTTGAATGGAAAGAAAGGCACTCCCGGCTTACTGCTGGCTTTTACATGGCCTCTTTGTGCCACCTAGTGGACCTGGGTTTTTCCAGTGATCATGGCACATCCTGGAAAGGTTTGGGTTTCTCTACAGAAATTCTAGATTTTAATATTTCTATAATAAGATAGACTTGCTAATAAAGCTATGCATGCCTGGAGCCCGGTCATCATTTTGCTGCTGAGATCTGTGACTGCATCACTTTCCAATTGTTTCCAATTTCTGAATTGTTGGTTCTTAAGAGAAAAAAACAACAAAACATACAAACAACACTTTTACTTATTTCCTGCTCCAGGAAAGAGAAAAGTTCCACCTTTGCCAACAACTTGGTTGTGATGGGACTGAATAGGGCTCCCAGGGCTTGTATGACTAGTCATCTCTAGAAGACTGCAGGTGAAAAAGTGATTTCTAGCAATTAGTGTTTATTTCAGAGTCATAGACTAGTTTTTCTCACAAATATCACTTGCACACAGGAATTCACTGAGCAACAGCTCACTAAGGAGTGGGAGAATATCAGTTAATGCCCACCAAAGCTTATATTCTTCCTTTAAAATCTCTGTATCAGGCACAGATAAAAAAAAAAAAAACAAAAAAAAAAAAAACAAACAAAAAAAAAAAACAAAAAAAAACCCCACCAAAACCAAACCCAAAACAAAACAACAAACAACAAACAAACAAACAAAAAACCGAAAAAAAAAAACAACAAAAAAGGGAAGATAGCTCTTTGGTCCAAACCAGCATGGGTCTTACCTTTTAAGAATATCAGAAGGACCACTTCTGACTGGACCAAAAAATTAAGGAGCAGACAAAATCTATAGCTGCAAGGCCTTTTTCTCCAGGGGCCATCTGAATCTGGAGAGCTGGCTGAAAAAACACATCTGTGTCAGTGATGGAGAATCATGAACCGTGGGATCAGTGTTGGTTCCAAAAGTGTAAGAGTCTGGATGGGACTAAGTGCAGCATGTGCTTTTACCATGGGAAATTCAGGAAACAGGTGTCCAATTTGGTTCTTGTATTGGAGAGCTCAATTGGAAGTCTGCAGCCCCAGAAGAGCTGATACCGGATTTAAGGCTATGAGAAAGAAGGGAGGCTGATTTCTGTGCTTCTGTGTTGGGGGACAGTTCGTTTTGGTTTTGTTTCTTGCAGTTTTCCCTATTTCTCAGTAAATTAAGGGGATAAGTATTTGCCTAACTACAGCACGGGCTAGGCGCTGGGTTCAGACTTCGGTCTTGCTGCGAGAAGAGAACAAACGGCGGATCAGAGCACGGTGCGTCTGGAGCTGCGGACCTCTGCTCCTCGGCCAGTGTTGGGTCCCGGTGAATGCGGATAAACCCAGCTTCACCCCTTCCTTGCCAACAGCAGGGGCCGAGGGGGCGCGGGCGGGGATGCGGGCAGGGACCCGGGCGGGGATGCGGGCAGGGACCCGGGCGGGGATGCGGGCAGGGACCCGGGCAGGGACCCGGGCAGGGATGCGGGCAGGGACCCGGGCGGGGATGCGGGCAGGGACCCGGGCGGGGATGCGGGCGGGGACGCGGGCGCGGCCGGGGCGCGGCGCTGCGGGGCGCCCGTGAGCGGCGGCGGCCGCGCTGCCATGGGGCGGCCGCCACGGGGGCGGCATCCGACGGGCTGGGCGGCACCGCGCCCGCAGCAGCCACCGCCGCTTCCTTCTGGCAGCACGGACAGGGAGCCCAGGTAGGACCCTGCGCCACACCCCTCGTCCCCGGGCAAGGGCCGCTGCGGTGCCGGTAGAGGGAGGGAGCCTCGCCGCAGATCGAGCTCCGCCGCCTCCCGCGGGGCTCCGCATCCCGGCCCCGCCGCTCCGGGAGCGTTCGCCGTGCGGAGCCGCCCGCTGTCGTGCGGGGCCGTGCGGGGCTTTGTGCTGCCCCGTCTGTGCTACATGTGCCCTCGGGCTCGGCAACGCCAGCGGCGAGCACCCAGGGGCAGGAGGCTGCGCCGGGAGGACGGCCAGAAAACCCCCCCGTAAGTAGTTCCCTGCCACTGTTGGGCTGCCTTTGTTCGGCGGAGGGTGTAAGGAGGCGTGCGGGTGATTTTTCAGAAGGTGTCACTTCACTGCTGCCGGGGAATTCAATGGCTGGGCTGGTTCTCTCCGATTCATTCTGCTCGCCCTTTGTTAGCGTTTTCCCGGGGAGTCCGGTATTGTTTCAGCTTCGCTGAAAAAAAGCAGGAGCTGTCAAAGGGATGACTTTGTTCCCTGCGATGCTTCCCTGGAGCAGCATCGCTTTGTTCAAGCTCCCGTGAGCCATTTGTCACACAAGTGCCGCTGCGCTGCCGTAACGAGCGGGCTCCGCTCCGCGTCCCTCTTGCTTAGCCTTTCCCACAGCTGGAGCAGGTAAGCCAGAGGCAATACCATTCACATGGGAAACCCATCTCCTCAGTTACGCCATCTCCTCACTTAGAAAACGTCTCTTTCAGCGACAGAAATGTGTGTAACGCGCATCTTTTTATGTCACGGGTTGATTTTTAATGAATGACGGTTTGGGGGTTTTCAATTAATTTTGCTGGTATTGCCTCTAGTCAGTTACAAATCTGTTTCTCTGTGGCTGTAGTATGTTAAACGTTATTACACCTCTGCTCTGTTATTTTAAGTGTAAGAATGCCCAGTTAAAACACAGTTCAAGGGGTAAATAGAGACCTGGAAACCACAACTGGGCATGCTGAAAATTTAATATGCCTGACAATAATGGCACTGAAAATGATCTGCTGTTGGGGGGATGGGACCATGGAGAAAGGGAAGAGTAATTTGCAACCACAGGCCTAATATTCTGTCAATAATAGATTCGTAGATAATATAATTTGTTAGCTTCCTAATATGTTTTCTGTACATACCTTAAATGGTATTGTATGAAAAGAGCGCTTAGATTCTGGATTATTTAAGATAGCTGATAGCAGTAACATGTTTTAACAAATTAAAGATGATAAATTAGAGCCAGAGCTGACTTTTATTTGGTATTTAGTAATGCATGTTCAATAAATTCCCATCACTGAAATAAATCTAATTGCACCTTGCATAGACGATTAAGTCTTGTAACTATATCAAAACATTAATCAATAGGCATAAATGTTATCATGAGTTTCTGTAACAGAGCCATTGTTACTTCAGTAGCTAGCAGTTCTATGTATTACTTATGTTGGATGGTTTGAATCCAGGTCAGGAATTCATCAAACAGACAAATTCAACTCTTCCCTGCTAAACTGCTGTCAGTTTATCAGATTAGATGTTGTGTTTGGGGTTGAATATTTCATTGCAACAATTAGCTTGAATTGAGCATTGTGAAGTGTATTGAGATTGTATATGAAAGTGATTTGTATATTTATTTGTGCTCCACTGGATAATTGCAAGAATTTCTGTGGAAATATTTATTGGTAAATATGGTACATAGCAAAGAGGTTGTTTCTGGTTGGTATTGGGTCTACTTTTCTCCACTAGGAAAATTTGTCTTAGTGCACCCTGTTCTAAAATTAAGGACCATTTTCAAATACCCACTTGGGCAATCCTGCATTTTAGAGAGAAGTGCTTCACACTTACAAGCAAATATTATTTTATATACTGTATAACAGAATTTTTAAAATTGCACTGGTAGCAAACACAGTTGGTCTGAAGTATGAATGGCTTGCTGGGTCCTGTGCTAAGACATTGACTTTTTCCTTTCTTCCCCACATCCCTCCCACCCCCTTCACCGTTTGTCCCCTATAGGTTTTATTTTGGTCTGTTGTTTTGAGAGGTTACACAGGTAGTAGCATTTGTGAAATAGAAAGGCATTTGGTAAAATATATTTTTTTTTTTAACATAGAGTTCCTTAAAACCTTAACAAAATTTATTAACTATTAAAAATATTGTTTGGCAATAATATTTAACTTAAATTGCAGATACTAGAAAAGTGGCAGTTTGTTTTGGTTTCACACTTCTGATTACAGCAATAAAAATAACTTTTGCAGTTTCTTCTGCTTAGGCTTTTAGTCACTCTGAATAGTGTTTTGCCAGGTATCGCAGTCACTGAAAATGGATTTGTCTGTGACTAATGTAGTTTAGAGTTATTTCAATATTCCCATTATAGATGTGTCAGGTAAGCTCTTTTTAAATAAGAAACACATGGCATAATAAGTGTTGAGTGAAATGTGATGATGAATTTATGAATATGAATATATTTGGTTGTTGTTTTAGAATGAAATCTAACACAAACAGAATTTTTATAGATAGTGTTACCTTGAATGACTATGTTTTGACTTCTAGTCCTCACAAGCCAAGAGACAAGATTTTTTTTCAAATTCTGAATTATTCATATTTGAAAATTGCTGACTCTGATTGTTAAGAGGGATTTTTTTTCCCCCTCCCATAAAATCAATGCAGTCTTTATTCCATAAAGGCACAAATAAGAGAATCATGGCACAAATGGATAAGCCTACTATTGGCATGTTGGAAAAGTACAGTCAAATTTTTTTGCATCAACATACTTAGGGCAATGTAGTTGCATAATAGCTGCCATCAACATGATGTAAATGTTGAGATGCTCTAAACACCTGCATGTTGACATCAAGCCAATGTATTTGAACAAGATATAATAAAGTTACATAAAGCGCACTGTAAAATAGAATTAATTGGTATTAAGTAGTATGATAAAAGGCAAACTAAAGTTATAGTGTTAACTTTAATTACATTGCTGCTTCTACTGGAGGGGCCAAATTTTTTTTATCTGTTATTTAAATTAGTTAGTGATGGATAAAAATTATGTTTGTTTCCATGGAGACTCCATGAGTTCTGCCTTTAGGGAGCAATCAGTTGTTCTGTAGATCTTACACTTATTTTTTTCCCATCGTTTCCTGAAGGAACTTTCACTCCTTTTGACTCTGCACCATACAACTTCTCTCTTTAAGACCTAAAATATATTTTGTCAGAAGCACACAGCATTTACCCTTGCTTCACATTCAGCATTTTTACTTATATTGGTGAAGCCTTACAAAGAAATAAAATTGACTCGTAGCAAATATTTTTTAATTAATGCTGTTCAAGACCGGTGCATCGCATGAGCCAAATCACAGTGATTTCATAATTAAGTTTGGTGGGAAGAAAAATGTAGAGATCTTGCTGCATATTATCCTGGGTAAGTGGATTACAGTGCTGTTTTAGCACACATTGAGTGAAGCTGATTCAGATGCCACTACAAATGTGTAAAGTACATCAATTCATTTTTAAATATAGTTCAGCTTCTTCTTTATATATGTAGGCTGTGTACCAAGTAATGGCAGTAATGGTTTCATGCCTCTAACAAGGCCATTTATGAAAATACTGTAATATGCAGATGATTTTAGTTCATTTAATTCACATCCAAACATTGCTTGGAAATGGCTTATCATTTTAATGCTAGCGCATGTGAAAGCTTTATTTTCTTCTCTATTATTGCCTTAAGAGAAGTAGTAAGAAAATGATTGAAATAAGTAAGAACTTTCCTCGCACTTTAGTGTTTGGGAGTGCAAACTGCTGTGCATTTTTCTGGCATGCTTGACCATCTCTTTCATTACTCAGCATGTTTTGAAAGTCAGCTGTCAGACTTGGGCAGCTTCATAAAGCAGCTCAGTCTAGTGATTCGTAGTAAGGCTTCTGTAGGAGTATCCCGCACGTTAAAGATTATGTTTACTGTTAAGTTGAAATGTGGAGGGAGTGTGATGAAAAGAATTGAAGTGAAATGAACCAGACAAAATTCTGACTTTCATGTTGCTCTTCAAAGAAAGTTGATTTTCTTCAAAGTAGCATGCTGTCTTTGTGGGTTTTATGAAAGATGCATTTGAAACTTCAACACAGAAAAAAGAGAAAAAGGTACAATTACAGTGATCTCTGGAACAGTTTGGTCCAGATGAGAAAAACAGTGATAGGAAGACCTGTGAATCTGTATTATCTTTGGGTATCTGTTGGCACATATGTGAGATAATTGGATTGAGTGGATTCATCTGCCAACAAAACCGAACTGCCTTCCATGTTGAAGAACCTCTTTTTCTGTTGCTTATAACTTTGGCAAATTTTAGCCATGTGCTCTGTAGTTCATCACATATATTTGTGACTCATGTTAATTTTTATTGTAATTAATTAATTAGTTGAGCATTAGACTAATTGTTTTGCCTTGCTAAAAAGTCCTAAGACAGTTCAGAAATATGGTACTGTTCTGTTTTTTAGCTAGGCTCCAGATCCTGCTAAGGCAGTCTCCTTTTATCTGATCTTCATTTTTACTGTCTTCATGAAAGTCTACCCAAATTTTCTGTCCTAAGTCTACAAAATGCTAGTCTGCAAATAAAGTTAAAATACTAAATCTACAAACTATTGTAATTTTCACACACTTTCAACACTATAATTTTCACATACCTGTGAAGATTTTAGCAAATAAAAAGAGAGATTACATGTTTATACAACACCCAGTGTTACAGAGTATTTTTAACAGTGACCTCAGTGGTACTTTCTATATCTGCAGTAACAATTGCAGTGAGATAGTGACTATGCTGGAGACAGAATGAAGGTTTTCAACAGAACAAAGATGTTGTAGTTATGAACTCTATAAGGAAGGGATTTGGCATTTATTCTTTGGAAGAGCTGTGGTTTATGGTAGATTACTCAAGTTACTGCTGCAATAGAAACAAACATTATATGATGATACATGAGAGAACAACAGCATAGAAGATATGAGAACTCCTCCTCAACTCTAACACCACGTCTAGGTACAAAAATGTGTATGAATTGGAGAGTATCCAGAGGAGAGGAATGAAAATAATTAAAATATTTAGAATATATGGTTTATGAATGAATGCTGAAATGTCTGGAGTTGTTTCAGCTCAAAGGATGAAGACTGACATGGTTAACAAGACATGATAACTTTCTAACGTCACAAAGCTGTTGTGAAGCAATGTTGTCCATGCCTGTGCCCAACCAGATGATTTGCAGTGGGCTCAGCAATAATGAGGTTGAAGCAATAAAATGGATTACTGAGTTTGGATTTTCATTATTTTAGCATCATTAAACCTTGTTTGAGTATTAATCAGGAATGACATAAATATAGTTGAATTCTTTCTGGAGCAGTGTGATGGAATTGATTACTCTTTGCGGTCTCTTGTAGTCTCCTAAATCTTCAACATCTATGCACCCTGGTGTTGATCAGATTGTCCCTTGTTCCCTCACCAGTGCTGCACATGGCAGAATTGCCTGTGTGTGATGTCTCTGAAGTGAACAGGGTTCTGAGCAGAGCAGTTCAGAGCTTTTGCTGTGATCTCTTGATTCAGATCAGCTCTGACATCCACTCCTCTCTCCTTTCATAGTGATTCCTCTGCTGGTGCTTGGGCAGGAATTGTGAGGGAGGAAAGTGCCATGGGATCCTGGGGGGAGCCTGAGATCCAGCTGACCATGTTTGGAGAGCATGGGCACAGATTTCACAAGGAACCAGGCTAACAGGATAGCACATGAACATGGGACATGATGAACGTGGAGGGGAGGTAAGACACAGGGACAGATGATGGGGCTTGAGAAAGAGTAGGGTACAGAGTGAACTACTAGGTGGGAAGGTGGGTTTCTGGCAGGGACTCCAGTATACCAGAAGCCTTGACAATTGCAAACTGGGATCGATGTAGTAAGAAGACAACAAAGAGCCATAGGAGATGAAATGAATGACTGGAAAAGTTATGTTGGAGACTATGGGACAGAATTAAAAGCTGGAAGAAAATTGCAGAGTCTTCTTAAGATTACATTGTCTTTTAAATCTTAGCATTTGTGCTTTACGAGACCCATCATAAATGATTTTTTTGGTCTTTTCAAATGGAGAATGACCACTTGTTACTCCAGAGATCAGCTGGAAATAGAGAATAAAATAGAGACTATTCTGTACCATACTGGTCTTAGGTGGCTGAGCAAAACAAAAGATGTAAAAGAAGCATTTTTCAATTTATTTTGGTTTTTATGGGTTTTTTGTTTGTTTTTGTTGGGGTTTTTTGAGATTGACAGGTTTGCAAGTGAAAGAAAAGAAGTGCCAGAACTACACAGAGCTGTCAGAGTTGCAAGTTGCTAAGAAGAAGAGGAAAAAAGCAGGTTTTTTGTCCTTTCCGGATCCTGTTCCAAGCTTGGTAGATATTGTGCAGTAGCCTACGCTGGCCCATCTGGGAGCTATGACGATGAATGGTGCCATCCTGCTCTCAGCCCTAAGCTTTGGCAGTCATTGCTTCATCCACTGCTCATGTTTGCAGGAAGGACAAACACCCTCAGCTCATACATGTGGGTTTTGATGTTCTTCCCAACCACCCTGTTCCAACATCCCCTGCTGACAGCACAAGGGTGGGTTGTACTAAAGAGCCCTGCTGTGTTTTTTCTGGCAAGTAGATTAATCTTGCAGCCACCCACACTGCCTGCTGAACACTGTCACGAGTTGCTGGTAGCCTGATACCAACACCTGATATCTGACAAACTGTGTGCTTCAGGTTATTGTGTTTCCTTGGATAGGAGGCCAGAAGGAAAACAATGCAGGTGAGCTTTGGAGCACACAACAGTTACTTCAGAAGTGAAGTGAAAGCTCCATTTGGCCCAAGGTTACATCCCTCATGCACTTGCCTCCTGGAACACCCTGTCCAGCAGTTAAAGGATAGATTCCCAATGCTTTAAAGTTCCCCATTTCTGGCACTCTTCAGGAGCTTTTCCAGACAGAGGCTGCATCAGTAAGAGGCAGATGGGCTGTAAGCCAGAAGGGTCACTGAAGTAATTCTTTCTCCACCCAGGTGTTTTTGTGGGGATATTCTACATTGTCAGAGTGAAAGAGAAGCTGAAGACCCATTTGTGACTCTGACAAGATGTTGAATGCTGTTGTTTGTCAAGCAGAACTGTGACAGTAGCATTAGATGCTAGACTGCATTTTGCCTCATTTTATGTGCACTGTGCTTATTTACAAATTGCAGCTTGCCTGGTTTGTAATGCCCTGGCCCACTCAGCAGGTTTAGCAGAAGGTAATATGATCCACTCTGGGTGATACATGGGACAAAGAAAAAATTCTCAGGGAATTTGACAGGAAATTTTTACTTGCAAATTTTAGAACTTTTGGGTAGAATAATGTACTGGAAAAATTTTGAAACAACATCCAGACAAAGTAAGGCACTTCACAAACTTAGTAAACTTTACTAAGTAAACCAAACTAAGTTTACCAAGTAAACGTGGTGAACAGTAACTTATCCAGACACAACAAGACCCTAAGGCATTGACTGGAATTTTTTAGTCTGGTTTCCAATATATTTTGAGGAGAAGGAAAAGGGAAAGGGGAAAGGAAGGGAAAGGGGAAAGGGGAAAGGGGAAAGGGGAAAGGGGAAAGGGGAAAGGGGAAAGGGGAAAGGGGAAAGGGGAAAGGGGAAAGGGGAAAGGGGAAAGGGGAAAGGGGAAAGGGGAAAGGGGAAAGGGGAAAGGGGAAAGGGGAAAGGGGAAAGGGGAAAGGGGAAAGGGGAAAGGGGAAAGGGGAAAGGGGAAAGGGGAAAGGGGAAAGGGGAAAGGGGAAAGGGGAAAGGGGAAAGGGGAAAGGAAAGGAAAGGAAAGGAAAGGAAAGGAAAGGAAAGGAAAGGAAAGGAAAGGAAAGGAAAGGAAAGGAAAGGAAAGGAAAGGAAAGGAAAGGAAAGGAAAGGAAAGGAAAGGAAAGGAAAGGAAAGGAAAGGAAAGGAAAGGAAAGGAGTGTGTAATCAACACTCTAGGATCCAGTGGATTGTGCCAGCTCAGCACACGTGTTGCTCTGGTCTCCTGGGTCCTCCCCCAGGCCTGCACTTAAATGTTTCCTGGATGTCGCTGGCATCATTTTGGGGCTCACCACAGGCCACGAGGTCAGGCCACAATTTTGGACCAGATTAAGAGCTGACTAAGGCTCAGCGGGGTCGGGATGTGGAGCAGTGCATTGTTCCACATACACAGAACTCACTCTGTCCCCCAGAACTTCCCACTTCCCAGCTGGTTTGAGCCAGCCATTCATTCCTCCTGTCTCCTACAACCTTCACTACTGCAGTCAAAGGGTTTGCTGAAGGGTTTGTTTACATATGTGGACTTCTGCAAAACCTTTGACATGATCCCTCACAATATCTAGACTGGAAGAGGTGGATTTGATGGGAGGAGTGCTAGATGAATAAGGAATGTGTTGAACCATTTCATCCAGAGTCCTGATGGGCATCAGTGGTGAGCCCCAGTAGTCCATATGGAAGCCAGCGCTATTTATTATCTTCATTAAGGATATGGACAATAGGACTGAATGCAGTCTCAGCAAATTTGCAGATGACACCAAGCTTACTGGTGCTGTTGACACACCTGGAGGATAGGATGCCACCAAAGGGACCAGGACATTCCAAGGGGGCCCATGGGAATCTCATGCAATTTAACAGGCCCAAGTGCGAGGTGCTGCACCTGGGTCAGCACAACCCCTGTGCATCCACACAGGCTGGGGATGAACAGACCCTGAGCAGCCCTGCTGAGAGGGACCTTGGGCTGTGTTGGTGGATGAGATGCTGGACATGGACCCAGCCATGGGCACTCACAGCTCAGAAAGCCAAACATGTCCTGGGATGCATCCAGAGCAGTGTGGTCCCCAGCACTTAAAGGAGGGCCACCAAGATGAGTAGAGGGAGGGAGCACCTCTCATACAAGGAAAGGCTGAGACAGTTTTGATGGTTTATCCTGGAGAAGACATGGCTTTGGGGACCTAGTTTTGGCTTTCCAGCACCTGAAGGAAGCCTACAAGAAAGATGGAGAGGAATGTCTTACAAGAGCATGCAGTGATAAGAAAAAGGGGAATAGCTTCAAACTGAGAGTAAGTTTAAATTAGATACTAGAAAAAAAATCTTTACTATGACGGTGGTGAAGGACTAGGAACAGGTTGCCCGGAGAAGTTGTGGATGCTCCAACCCTGCAAGTGTTCGAGGTCAGTTTGGATGGGACTCTGAGCAACCTGGTCTAGTGGAAGGTGCCTCTGCCCATGGCAGGGTGGCTGGAACTTGGTGATCTTTAAGGTGCTTTTCTACCCAAGCCATTCTATGAGTCTCTTATATGTACATGGGGTACATGAATGTGCATGTAAGGCTATATGAAATTCCAGTTGTTGCTGCAGTGACTTTCCATCTCTATGGATTTTCTGTGTACCTCTGCATTCCCTGAGCTAACCTGTTCACGTGGTCCTAAATTCCATATCCTTCACTTTGTATGTGCCTCAGTTAGAAGTTGTAGCTAATTTTAATAATTTTAATCAAATCCAATTAATAGAATTGCTGAACATCATAACTGACTGCAGTTAACAGTTGCATTTTAAATGTGTCAATAACTGCATAACATTAAGTAGTCTCAAAAAAACAAGTGTAGATATTGTAAGTTGGACACTAAATATTAGTGACCATGTTTTTGCTATAATCTCTTATATTTACTTTACTTCTATCAGGTGGGTTAAAAGCATCCTCCCTGCCTTCAGTCTGCTCTGCAGTGTTAACCCTTCCCTTGGAGGTTTTTTGGCCCCATGTCCAGTCTGTCCCACTGATGACTTATGAACTTTGGGAACCTTTTACTCTCTGAGATTTGCACTCTTTTGTGTTGCTACTGATTTGTGGCATGAGCACAACTGACCACAGGTGTTTAACCCCATTTCTCCCAGGGACCAGACTCAGTTTTGCCCAGACACACAAGTAAACTGCATATCAAATTTGTCATGTGCATTTGTTTCTGCAAAACTTTATTGCCCATGGCAAGAAAAGCAGTATAATGTGTGACAGGGTCCCAGGTGTCCAGCAGTAAATCCACAAAAGCCCAAGCAACTACTCTATTATGTATATGCATCAGTTCTTTACAGATAGTGTTATGGACTCTGCTGTTGATTATGATTGTGATTATTGTGAAGCTTTTACAAATTTTCATTCATTACTTTTACCACATGTAAACCACTAATGCAAGTTCCCCACATTAGTAGCACTGCTGCTTTTTCATGTTATACAGCTGTTAGAAGGTAACAGGTAACTTCTGTTAAGTTTGACCCTGCTTTAGTTAGAAAGCTATAATAAGTAGCATAATTTAATATTTGTTTTCCATTGAGGTACAGATATGTTCCATAAATTCTAAGCATTTTTATACTGTAGAACTGTGACTAGATCTGCATGTCTGGAGCTTGCACGTAGCATTCTGAGGATACAATACTGACTGCACCAGAAAGGTTCGTGAGGAAATGAATCATTTGGTCTGCAGAGCAGAGCATGGCTACTGTGTCATAAATCAAGCCTTTGTTTCTGAACAAGAAGGAAAAATATTGTCTAACTGCCCATTAAGTCAGCTTTAGTCTTTCAGTTCTCTAACTGTTAATTCTTATAACATTAATAATAGTAATTTAAGTAATGTTTTGGGTGCAGTATTGTGTATGTATGCCATTGGATGCATTTGTGCAGTGTTTTGCTTTTCTTGGGCAGAGCATTCCAAGATGATGTCTTATGTTCTTTATAGGTGCTGCCTATAATTCCTGTTACTCTTCCTCTAATGCATTTACTTTATTTGGGCCGTAGAATCATAAAATTATTAAAGTTGGAAAGGACCTTGAGTCCAGTCTTTACCTGAACACCATGGCTAGTTGACTGGCTTGTCAACTAGATCGTGTCACGTCCACTGAACATTCCTGAACTGTTCCAGGGACAGTAACTCCACTGCCTCCCTGGGCTCTAATCCATTCTAATCCTTGATGACTGTTTGAGAGAAAAAATTCTTCCTGGTGTCCAACCTGCCATGGCTTGAGGCTGTGCCCTCTTGTGCTGTTGAAAGCCTTCAAGCCTCAGAATGACTTAGCCAAATAATGAATATTCTTATTTTTTTTGAAAAGCAGTTGGTGTTCTAAATACCTAAACTGAGATATTTAGGATTTTTCTTGCAACAAAATGTTAAAATAAGAATTTTTTTTTTTAATTAGATAACTCTAAGTGAATATGAAGGAAATTGGACTGGATTGCTTAAAAAAATATATATTTCTTAAAGCACCCCCCAGATCTCAACCTTGATTTCTAGTAGGGAGAGCAGAAAATCTAACCAAAATACTATTGACAAATCTTTTTTTAAATATTCATTTAATCTTTGCAGTGCTGTATGGTTTAGGATAAAATATTGAATTCATAATTTGAAGTGTTAGAATACTGTAAATTCAGCATTTTTAGACAATGAAGTTGCTTGATTCACAATGAAACAGAAGGAAAATGAGGATAATAGGAGAAACACCTTAGGAAATGCTTTGACTTGGCTTTGTTTTTTGTCATTTTGTGACTCATCTTAATTCCCTTCAATCCTCTCTTCCAAATGAACAAATAACATGCACTCCCCAAGAATCCTACCTTTTTTTTCTTTTTATCTTCAAAAAAGATAAAAGTGCTGAAAAATTCTGGCACTAATAGTAGTTTGTACAAGGTGGTCCTACATCTGTGGTTCTAATTTTTAGGAGATACTGAATTATAGAATAATGTATTTACTAAAATATAACCCTGTAAAGGTGTGTGTATAAATTCACAAGTATGTTGTTGAATATAATGTAAAACACAATAGAATTAATCTTTATCCCAAATAACAAATTAAAGAAACCACTAAGTGCATCATAGTTTTGTAGACCAGCACTAGCCTGCCTAATCTGATTTCTGCAGTCCTTCTGTAAATATCAGCCTTACAGCATCTGCTCAAAGAGCAACCCCTCTGCACTGCCATCCCAAAGTGCTGGTGCTAGGAGAAAGGGTTTCAGCAGGGAGAAATGCATGCCAGCATGGGAGAAATGCATGCCAGCATGGGAGCAGCATGCAAAATTTCACTACATGCTCGCTGGAGCGGTGCCAGATTTCCTTGAGGAAAGAGGCAAAAGGAGTGTGTGATTCTATTACACACTTCAAAATGAGGTCTGTGAGGACATGGTGGAGTCAGCTGGGCTTCTGGGGAGCATGAGTTACTCCTCTGTGTACATGTTTGTTGTTGTGTCTTGAAGAGCATCAGTGGTTTCACATCTGAGAGATTTGGTCCGGTGGGGAAGGTGGCTGGTGTCAAAATGCAAAGGAATAGACAGCTACACCATCACAAGTAAACCTACAAATGGTGGCGAGACAGGGCTGCTTGGGGACTGGTGCTGGGAAGGGCTCTGGCTGGGTTTAATCGTTCAGACTGTTATCTGGTGACCTTCACGTGTGCTCATTTGTGTGTGTTTGCTTTGGTCTCTGTGCTCCATGGCTGCAGCTCATGCTGAATTCTGCCTCCGCTCCTCATGCCTGCGGGGACCGCAGTGCCAGCTTTGCTCTTCTCGCAATTAATTGCAGTTACTCATTGTTCTCTTGTCTCTTACAAGTTTCAACTCCTGTGACTTTGAGCTTGGAAGTTTTTGCTAACCTATCCGTCTGCAAACAAAGAGGACATTTGAATGCCTTCTATCCAAAAAATGCATTTGTTTTATGCCCTTTCCTGAGTGCAACCGTGAAATTTTTTTAAGCCCCATTATTTACATTTGTAGGACCTTGCATTCTTAGTTTCAGTCAGCAGAAAAAAGGCAGCATGGTCCTTTTTTCTAAACTATCTTATAAAGTTGCAGAAAAACCTCATTGTTATAATGAGTTATCGAATTTCAATAAGGAAGCTATAGAATGTCAGTAAGTAAGCCCTGAACTTGCAATAATTTATAATATTAAAAATAAACAAAAAATACTTAGTGGTGCTGCATGGTAAGTAATAAGCTACGTTGATTAGAATCATGTAGTGGTTACCACAATATGGGTAAGAAGATAACTGATGTCAGACTTTTCTTAGAGAGGTAAGAAGCTGAAGACATTAATTTCTTCAAGAAACTTTAATTTCTTTTTTAACATCTTGGTATATGGGGATGGGAACCAATCTTCTGTCTCAATAAAAAAGGAGAGCAATTAAAACCTCAGTAGTTTTTTCCAGGCTTTTCATTGGATGGTGTCAATCAGGAAAATACAGACTGATGATGCCATGTGTTGGCACTTTGTAATCTTCTGTATTTGGTAACCAAAGAAAGTGAATTCTTTTCTTCTTTTACTGTTCAAAGATTGCCTTCAAAAACATTCCAGTGATGTTTACCTTTGATATTTCTGTTAAACTCTACCAGAGATCCCCTGTGAAGCGGGAAGCAGATGCAGATGGCTGCAAACAACTGCAGGTGTTTGGTAGTCAGCTCTTGACTTCTGATGAAGGTTGTTAGAACAGGAATGAAATGTCACTGATATGCTGAAATGCTTATGTGATGAATCCATAGGTTTAAATGATTACATTTTGTGAGTTTTTTGATTTAGCACTAGAATGAATATCTCATGGCTTTGAACTTCAGGAAAGAATAGTGTTTTATTCTTTGTTACTTTGCATAAATCTTCTATCAGAGCTGTTATTGGTGTGAAATACAGCATCTTCCATTTGTGGATCCTAGACATGGGTGATGGTGGCATCAACTTTGTCCTTTCATTTTCCTCCTTTCCAAGAGCCTCATGAACCGGTTAGAGACATTTTGTGCTTGGACAGAGGTCTGGCTCCCAGGTATTTTTTGTTGGGCTTTTTAAACCGTTGCCAAGATCTGGAAGGCTTCTTGATCAGTGATACTGAAATAATGTCAGAAGTAAATAAATTAACTTGCAGCTGCTTCGTAGGTTTAAAAAATAGGGAGAACAACCTCACTTGCACAAGGTGATGTACAAGAAAGAGGCTATAAATTTTGTGGGGTCTGGTTGGTCCTTCATCATTGCTACAATTTAAGAATGACTTTTCATTCAGTTGATAGTTATGTAATCTGTTGTGTGTGGTCAGACTGGGGAGAAAGCAGCATGAAATCACAGAGACTGGGCTTTAAAACAGCAGTTTGCCACTTCAGGTAATTCTTGAGGTAATCTCTTGGTCTGTGCTGCTGAATCTGGATCCTCCCTGATAAATGTTATATTCATTTTACGTATTGGCAAAATGCAGATGCGCACAATAAATGACATGACAGCTTTCTTACTTAAATGGCAACAATTCTGATATGAAAATAAAGTACAGGACACCTTTCTGCCCTTGCACAGACCCCCCACAGTCCTGGCACAGGCAGCTGCTGGCCCAGTGGCCCAGTCCCAGCTGAGGAAAGGCAGTGAAGCGCTGCCGAGCGCGAGGGATGCTCTGCTGGGGTGGCTCCACCGGTCAGTGGCTTTTATCCTCCCCATGAAATGCTCTGCTAGCTTCGTCAAAGATTAAAAGGAGAAGCAACACTGTGCTGCACACAGATTTGCTTTCTTGTCAGCTAAATATGCTGTGTCCACCTGACTGACCTACTTTTGCTCTTTTTCTGAGCTGCTGTTCTGAGAGAATGCCTAAGATCCTGCCAGTGTGTTATATGTACTGCCTTATTCTTTAAGTTTTCATACAATTTAGTCATATTTGACACAGACATTTCTCAAAAAGTAATTGGTATTCTTGTTTTTCTTTTATCTCCTACAAGCTGCACTAATATTTTGCATCTCCCCTTGGATTCCAGTGTCAAAATACTCAACTTCTTATTTTTTAGGAAGAGGCAAGTAAATATCCCTCATTTTCCTTGCAAAATATTCCTTATTTTCTAAATATTTAAAGAACTAATGTTCATCAAAAGTCATTAATTCTGCCATGCAAACTTATTCATTAGTATTTCTATTTTCAATGTGTACATCTGTCTTGTGCCTGGGGAGATGGGTTGATCTAAACCCACATTATTTTCTAATGGAGGAAACCCTAGGACTGACAGTGAAACTCAGGTTCTTCCCAGTGCTTTAGTGTGTAAACAAACACTGTGCCTCACAGCAGACTTCACAGCAAATAGCAAGGCCAATAAAAATACACATCTGTTTACAAAGGAGATATTTTCTCTTTGTTTTTTATGCAACACGTCTGGAGGAGAAATGCAAAAATGGTTCATGGAATGAAATGAAATGTTTCTACTATGGAGGTTATCTGTTCTTTTGCTTCACATGAAGACACTTTGAAAGAGAGTGTAATAAAGTACTGCCTAAGGCAAACCTAACTCATTGATTATCTCTCTACTGCTGTATTTTTGCTCAGCTATTTCTTGATACATTAATACTGTACTTAATACACTGGCTTTTTTATAGTCTAACAAATTATAGATAAATACATGTCAGAATGATTTGACACTTCTAACTCTAGCACACTGTAATCATTGAATTATAGAATGGTTTGGGCTGAAAGGGACTTTAAGGATCATCCAGTTGCAAGTGCCCTGCCTTGGGCAGGGACACCTTCCACTAAACCAGGTTGCTCAAGTCCAACCTGGCCTTGATTATTATATCAGATAACTATTATACCAGATATGGTTATATCATAGGACTATTATATCTGATAGCAGATTGGTAGGGAAGAATATTTTGCTTTAGGAAAAAGAATTTTTCTCTGTAATTCTAATGTCTGCTAGGGAGCCATTAGAATAGAAAAAATTCTATGTGTAAAGTATATGTAGAATAACACAGAATATGGAGAATATGATTTTTGCTTTACAAATTCTCATGTATGTTAAAGGACTACTAAATTCACATCTGAGCATTTCACATGCTGTTACAGATCCATTCATAAAGCCATTTACAAGGAGTTCTTTACAGATTGCTTTCATATCTGAAGGACATAAAGAGCATTCTTGGGTCACATATGCTATGTAGGACACAGGCTTGGCTTTAGTAGTCTTAGATAACTGTAATGATAAGGTATAATAAACCTGTCCACCAAAGGCACTAGTAAGCATTGCTTTCTGCAACTACTTTCCTGATCACCTACATAATTACTGTGTCTTGTAAAAGACATGGGTGCATATATATATACACACACACATCTGTTTAGGTGCATATGTCACTCAAAGCTCTTTTTCTTTTGTAATATATGAAAATCTTTTCTGACAAGATTCATAAACTTCATTAAAAATCAAGTCGACTGTACCTAATCAGATTTTACCCCCTTTTTCCCAAAAGAAACAGATGGTTTTTTGCTCCGTGCATCTTCTTCCTACATCTGTCTGTGTTTTAATTATGAACAGTTGAATATAGCAATACAGTCATTCCAGTTATTGTCATAATGAAAAATAAGAAACAATATAGAAATATTTTCCTCCACAATATAAATTATGTTTTCACTGTTAGTAAAGGGAACATGATAATTAAAATTTCAAGTTATTTGCAGTTTCTCATAATTAAATATGAACTCTAGCTGGTCTCCAAGTTGGTAGGGAGTAACTGAGGGAGCTGGGGTTGTTCATCTTGAAGTAAAGGAGAGTCAGAGGAGACCATTTTTATTGTCTACAAGGCCTGAAAGGAGAGTGTAGCCAGGTGGGGGTTGGCCTCTTCTCCCAAGTGACTATAGGATAAGTCCAATAGGACAGAGAAAATGGTTTTGGGCTCCACCAGCGGAGGTTCAGGTTGGACATCAGTAAGACTTTGTTTACAGAAAAGTGTTCTTAAGTGTTGGAACAGGCTGCACACAGGGAGGTGATGGAGTCACCATCTGTGGAGGGTGGCACTCAGTGCCATAGTGTAGTTGAAAAGTGGTGACCAGTTCAAGGTTGGACTTGATAATCTCAGAGGTCTTTTGTTATCTTAATCATTCTATGATTTCTACAGCCTCAGGTTGTGGACACAGTGCTAAGGAGGGGGCAAGCACATCTGGGTTCACAGCTGGCTGGTGTTGTGCTGTTCCCAGTTATGAGTGACTTATCTCAAAGGCTATGCAGACATTTTTAGGGTAGCACTCTGCTAATCATCAGAAGTGTTGGATCCATTGAGAAACTACCTGTGAAAGAACTTGGACCTGTCACTCACAGTGTCCAATTAAAACACTTCTAATTGAAGATCTTTATTCTTCAGGGGAAATACAGCAAACACAATGGGCTGTCCTGGTCTATCAGAAAAAGAGAACCTTTCTCTGCTTTTCTGATGCCTGGATGGGGCAGCTGAGGCAGTGTGAGGGATGCTTTGTGTCCTGTAGCCAGGCCCTCCAACTTCTGATCTCAATCTCTTCTCATTTGCTGGTCCTCTCTGAGTTATTGGAGTTGAATTTGGTGTTTGTATGCAGGTCTCTATTCATTGCAAAATGACAGCCTTTCCTCTTGTGTGGAAAGTTTAACCCCACCATTTACCTGTAGGAGCATAAGTGTGTGCATCCTTTTTGCCCCTAGCCTTGTCTGGACTGAAAGCCATGGACGCCTCATTGGCAGTGGGATCTGGTCATATTTTGTGCCCAATTACTGGAAGGCATGCTCCTCTTCTTGCTTACCTTTGCAAGGCAGTACTCTGCATTCTCTCAGCTGGCAGATCTCCCATTGACATGAGCCTGGGATGAAGGTACTAGAGTAAGGAAGAGTAATTGTGGAGGTTGCTGACATTTGGAATTGTGAAAAGAGGTTTCCAATGCATTAGAAAATACAGAATTATATAGAACTCTAGGATGTACCATATATAGAAGTGCTGGAATCTCCTGTACTTATGTGTGTGTGGGCTTAAAGAGCTGTTTTCTAAACATTACCCTTTTTTTCCATATTATTAATCTAACAAGGAAGATTACTTTGATTTTTTTTTTTCCATTAGTGGGATAGTGGTGGGCTTCTTGGAAAAGCCAAACTCTTATTAAAAAAAAGGAAAATGGAAATGGTTATCACATGAAATAGGTCTGCTCTTTCAGACAAGTGGTGCCTTTCTTTCTGCACCTACTAATTGCTGAAGAATAATACTCACCCAGATCTATCTTCTGCTTTAGAAAAAAACTTTCAGAAAAATGGGTGACAGTTTGATCTGAAAAGATATTTTAAAGCTGATTAAATTGAATATTTTTTATTTCTGTTTTCTTTTATACTTGAAGTTGTTTTGTAACTGATCTAGGTTGCATAGAATTTAAAGTACATACACTGTTTATCCTATTTTTTCCTTTTCTTGCAGACAAATGTGTGTACATTCAAGAAAAGTAATACAAGTGATTTAATGCCCGGTGTGGGATGGCAAAGGACTCATGACATTAAGTCAACAGATGAGGAATATCAGGCAGGTCATGACCAAACACTGACAAATGCAGAACCAGGTTAGAGTCAAAAGACTTTTTTGTAGTTTTGGCTTTTATGTACATGTAGTTTTAGACCAAGCAGCTAATAATTGTTCTTCTGCTTGATTATCTGTGAAAATATATACAGCAACATCTGTACTGCTTCACCTGGCAACTCAACAATTTGATTACTTTGTGCTTCTCAGCTTCTCAAAGTCATCTGTTGGTGGTGTACAACTGGAGTTAAATTTCTCCTGAAGACATACATAAAAGCAGAGAGGATCCTGGAGATGTTCTTGCATCTTAGGCTATATGTTTGTATGTGCCTGTGCATGCCCATGTTTAATATGCATGACATATTTGTTCTGGTAGTGTCCAGTCCAGCATGGCCACTGATAGCAGTGAGGCTGGAACTGCATTGGGCCAGACCAGTAAAACAACAGCCCTCTCTGTCTGGAGATGAGAAGGACTCAGACAAGAATTCTGAGTTTGTAGATGAAGAGGGATCTGCTCCTTGCTAGGACTTAAAAGAAGTGATGACATAGTTATGACAGTCCAAGCCAGATTTTAAATTTATTGTCTAAAACAAAAAAAGAGGTCTTAGTGATAAGCCTGGGAGCAAGAAGTCATCTGAGCTATGCTGACCTCAAGCTGACTTTGTCTCTGAGAAGACAAAGCACAAAAGAAACAAACTTCATAGAAACTGTTCTCTTGTCTTGCTGAAGGATTCATGAGTTGACTAAGCAAATCTAGATTAAAGCAGAAAACTTGGAGCATCAGCTTTAAGCCTGAAACTCAGAAGAGCATCAGAATTTCTGAAAATTAATCCCTAGCTCTCTTAGTAATTTATGTGCAGAAACTGGCATCCCCTCTTCCTATCTTCATAATAAGCCTGGTATATTTTCCTGCCAACACAGTATCCTGGCATATGTTAAAGGCCAGTGAGTATTTGCATTGAATTCTTATTGGTAATAATAGTGATTTATTTATTTTTCACTCAAAGATTTCCAGGTATTGAAAGATTAATTCAAATATCTGTGTTTTGTCTTAATTTCTGAAGATCTCCTGTTCTGAAAAGATTTGGAATGGTCTCCAGGACTTCCATGGATTAGTGATGCAGCCTCTTTTAAAGAGTATGTTTTCACACATACCAGGTATCCAGCACTGCTGGACTACTGAAACACTCTGTTTTCACTTTTTAATGCCCTAGACAACTATCTAACATAGGCAATGAATAAGACAAAGGTAGAAAAAGAAAATGGTGAAAGATGACAAATGAGTCACAGAAGCTGCCCATTGCAAATGAAGAACTTCCAAAACTGTGGGGATAACCAGCAGATTTTATAACTGACACTGTAAGCCATTACTGGTTTTATATGACATTTTTTGTGCTTAAATGATTTGCTATGCACATTACAGATTAAATGTGACACACTACAAAATTTGGAGAATGTGTAACCAGGCTCTCAAGGGAAGGCTTGCTGGGCAGGCCCCATTGGTTCTGTGTGCTTCAAGCACTTCAAGTTGGCTCTTTGCAAACTGAGTTAACAAAATGTAATGTCAGAAAACAGTTTTGTTGTTGAAAGCAGCCATTTTGCTGTGCTAGAAAACAGACTAAATCAAGCCATTCTGGGGCATGAGACTGTGCAGTATGACAATCTAGAATCTAAATAAATGCATTCTGTCACCCCAAGGACAAAGTCACAAAGCCACTGCAGGCTTTGGTAGAATATCAGCGCAGGCATCAGAAACGTGCCAAATAAAAATTATTTTTTTGTTCTTGGTGGGCAACTAGGTTATTCAAACCTCTTGTTTGCCTGAGCTTTCTAAAAGGTTATCAGCCTTACTCAACAATTTACCAACATTGTCAGTTTTCTATCCAGATAAATGAGAGATGATTTTTGATGTTTTTTGGCTTTTGTAAAATGCTGCATTTCAAGTGCAGACTAATAGGCTGCTTTTCCACAAAAGAACTTTTGAAAAAGAAAGCATGCTGTCTGTTTTGCAGTGAACATGGCATCTCAGAATTCAGTAGAAAATGCATGCTTATGTGACAGAGAATAGGGAATGCCCTTGTTTCCACTTTGCATAATTGTTAACTTGTATGAAACAGAAGTTATTTATGATGAACCAGATATGTGTTTCTGGGCTTTTTGCTGCCTTTATTTCAGTCTGGTAAATGTTTATGAAAACAACTTTTCTTCTAGGAGGGAAAATCCTTCTAGTAAGTCTTTCTGTCCATTTAAAGAAGTAGGACAGAAATCTTCAGCAGGTTCAGAGAAAAATATTTAGTTAGGTTTTTCTGTGCATTTCAGTTTTTCTAATGATTTCTAGTGTGAAAGTAAAGAAGGAAATGTAAAGTTACTGGAGAAGATGAAATAGTGAAAGACTTTGTGTGTTAATTTTTAATAGCCTATACAGTTCAGCTCAGTTCCTATATGTGAGTCTTTTTGGAAACGTCACCTTAACATGACACTATTTTAAATACATACTTGAATCCAGTCTCAGCTGCCATTATTCAGCCCTTATGAAGTTGTCCTTATGCATTGAAACTCTTTCAGGGATTCTTTTAGCCATGAGTCTCCTGCAGCACTCTCGCTCAGGAATGGAATCTTACATTGCAGCTGCAAGGGCTGCAGGAAAGAAGAGCGTTTTGCTCTGGTGTTTGAGTGTGGGGAACAAGGAGTTTTGTCTCCAGCTTTGAATGGGGAAGAGATGCTGGAGCAGCAAAGCTTGGAGGTACCCTCTTAAACCACTGAAATTTTAAAAAGGAGTGTCTGCACGGCAGCGATGGCCAAGCCCAGCTGGTTTGCTCCATGGCTGCCTATGCAGATTAGCAGCTGATGGCAATATAGGGTGGCAGGACATTTTCAGTTAGTGTAACAAGGATGTTCCCTCTTCTTTTCACCAAGGTGATGAACCCCCTTCTGCGGTCTGGGTGGGGAATTTTGATGGGCTGCCACCTCTGTGCTCTCTGACCTGCACCAGCCTGTTGTCAAGGTCTGGATGGTGCCAGAAGTTGGAAAGGCTCCTTCTGCTGCCAGGAGCACAGACAGCACAGATGTGGGCAGGAGGAATGCTCTCTGTGTCTGAGGTACAGCTGGCATAGAGTAAGATCCTACTTTGCACAGAGTGCAGGATACACCGTCTAATGAGAAAGTACCAGGCAATGTTTGTTTTCGTTGTAGATTGGGAAAATCTGATATTTTTGTCATTGCTGTCTAGTCTGGACATCATGATTGAGAACACTGTCAAGGCTCCAGTGGTCCATCTATGCTAGTGCTACAGCTGATGCTTCTGTTTCAGGGCATGAGATGGTCAGCAACTGTGGATGTCTTTAGGGCAAAAACTAGTTCATAAAAGAATATATAGTCATATTTATTGGAATTTTGTCTTCTAAAAGTTTACATTTTATGGATTCTTATATCAGTGTCCTAATACATTTCCCCATTTATATTAAGAATTGCTTAGTGTTTGTTGTTTTAGGCAACATGCGTGAACAAGAAGTGTTCAGAGCACTGAAGCAGCTAATGTAACAAAAAGAGATTGTAAAACAAATAAATCTGAATAAAGGGGGAAAAAATATCAATGGGTGTATTTGGGGGGGTGTCTCTTTATATACAAATATATACTGTCTTTTCTAATAGACTTCTCTTCACATGAAGCACTATTCACATTATGAATAGCCTTTTCAAAAAAATATGGCTTCTTGGCATGAGCATCAAGAATTGCTATGGCTGTCAGCATCTGTTCTCTTATTCTCAGAATAACTTTTCCATCTAACATTAGAGGCCAAAAGAATTTTTAACTATGGTGTAGCATTACATTGTAATTTTCCTACTACAGTCAGTCTGGCAGCAGAATTTCTTTCAATGAAAAAGTGAAAAAATCAAGGTTGTTTGTTTGAATCCAATGCAACAACCTCTTCCTCCACAACCCTGTTAGCAGAGAAAGCATTCACTTTGTAGAATGACACAAATTTCATGTAAATAAGGGACAGTTCCTTCAAACAGATGTTTAATCCTTAATGAAACTATTTTCATTAATCACACAGAAAAAAAATATTTTTTTCTAAATAATTGCCTGATTGTGACTGACTTTTAAAATGCAGAGGTCTATGAGCAACATTTAAAAGAAAAAGCCTTCTTTGTGTGAGCTTTTCAAACAAGTGCATACATCATTTGTGCTTTGTTTCTAGCACAGTCTCTGCCAGCATCTGTGTAAGCTTTACCAAGGAAGCATCATTGGGGTGGCTGGAAGCAATTCCTGCCAGCTCTGATCCTCTGTAAAGGCTTGTGGTGTCTGCTTGTAACCCCTCATACAAGAGGCAGATTTTGCAGCTGAGGCTGGCACAGCCCTGGGCAATAAGATCCAGGATCTATTGTTGCTACTTCAGTAGGATGACCAAGAGCAAGGAGGGGAAAAGCCTGCAGGCTGTAACCGGTGCTATTGGCTGAGGTGGGTGTCCAAATTGAGAGGCACTTTTCCTTCCTCCCCAGTGGTGGGAGGCTGGATCTGTTCCTTGTGTTCCTTGTGAGGCAGGTGAGATGCAGAGTGTGAGATGGCAGCAAGTGAATTTGCTCTATCCCAGGTAGTGCTTTTGCTGCTGGTGAAGTGATTGTTGGCGGGGCCTCCTGCCCTCCTTTTGGTCTGGTGTGGATTACACCTGCCTCCAGCTTTGTCTCCAAATCATAGATATTTCTGGTGTCTGTCGCCAAGGCATCCTAGCAACTGTGACAAAAATAAAGGTGGGTGAGTGCAAAGCTTTTGCTAGAAAGTGGAAGAATTCAGAGAGGTTATAAAGCCTTGTTCACTGTAATGCTTTCTGTCAGCTGAAATTGCTGAAATTCCAGCAAGCCATGGGCACAGAGCTGCCACTGCCCCAGCAGGGAGGAAGGATGTTGAAATAACCACCCACAACCTGATGGGAGAGGTAAATTTATAATGTTTTATTAACCAAACTGCATTTCCACAGTAGAATATTTAATGACATCAATGGTGGTTCAAAAGACCCTAACAGTTTAAATGTCTCATTGATTTATTTTTATTGATATAATTTAAACCTTTATTAGCAGAACAAGTAGATTTTCAGCCTTTTATAGTGGTTGCCTTGTGTACTTTACTTTAGTCTCAGTCTGCTCATTGCTGTGTTAAATTAACATATAATGGCACTTCAGGCAGAAGAAGCATTTGATCAGTCTGCCTCTAACTGCAGTTGCACTGCATATACTTTCTGTTTTGAAGAATGGTAATCCTTTGTATTATACAATCCTCTTTTGAAAAAATAATCCTGGTGTTATGTAAGTGATAAGTAATGTGTCCTTAATATATTATCGTGGGTGGGAATATTTCATCACAAATACTTTTATCCGCATAACTATCAGTGAAAATGAGGGGGAATAACACAAGAGTCACACACTGTCATTAGGCAGCCAGTGGTTCCATCAGGCCATGAGAGTCCTTTTCCAGATCACAGGTTTAGTTTACTTTCACATCCCCTTGCTGAATATTGCTGCATATTGAAGCACTGATTTTTTAATCAGAGTTCATATCTCTGCTGTGGAAAGAATTTTCAATACAGTGTTCAGTAAGTTTAATTATTAAGATGCAATATCTGCACTTAGATTATATCTATTTCTGGAACTGTTCTTGAAAAAACTTTTTGCTGTTTCTTATGCTTGCAGGATTCTAGAATATAATAACTCTGGATAACACCATCTGTGCATATAGAGAATTTTTGAATGCATGGTAGAATAACCTCAAGAAATCCTTAAAGGAGTATTTTGTGGTTTTTTATCTTGTAAATCAAAGTGTCAGAATGATGCTCTTCCAGCATAGCAAGCCACTGAAAATTCATAAAAGCTTTAAAACCTGCTTAAAGAAAACAAACATGCAGCAGATGTATTGTATCTTATGCTGTGCTAATAATTCTTCTTGACTCTCCTTTGCCTTTTATTATTGCTCTGTATTCTTGCACACACAAACAGTCCCAAGTAGGAAACCCTTTATTTAAACAAATCCTGGACCGTACTTTTGTCTTTTGGCTTAGAAAAAGGAGATTATTTTCTGTTCATTAAGGAAATTTGTCTTTGTAAGAATCATGAAGTCATTAGCATCTCATAAAAAGCTATATCTGGTTTTTCATCCAGATGTGAAATGTCTTTACTAGCATGATGGTTCCACACCAAAATAATAAGTATATATAGGGTGTCATGCAATGTGATTGTATCAGGCTGTTAGTTTCAATTAACAACAGCAGCTGGAAAAGCAGTCATCATTTCTGTCTGCACTGTGTAGGACACAGAACAGGTCTGGAAGCTCATGGGTTAAGTGATTCAGAGGTGCTCTTAGACTGGAAGTATGGGAATCCATTTTTACTTTGAAATGCTTTAGAGTTGCAGTATTGTTTTGCTTTTCTGCAAGCAGAATCTTGAGACAATAATGCTTAAAAGAAGATCGGTTAGCTGTCCAGAAAACTATTCAGCTTAAAGAAATTACGGTTTTGCTTTTAGAAAATGGAGGAGATGAACAAAACCACCATAATAGAAAGTCCAGAATTGAAAGTTGTTTGCATGCTCACAAACAGTTAACATTGCTTTTTCTTTTTCAAATGTCTGCCTTTGGTTAAAGAGTGAGGACTGAAAGGGGAGATGCAGTTTGTTCAGCCAGACAGGTTGTGCAGTTGGGCTATCCAAATGTCTAATCTAATTATGGTACGTTGTTGGGAGACTAAATGAAAATCCTGCTTGGTAACAGTCCTTGGATGGTGTCATAATCCTGCTTGCAGGATCCAAGTTATGCACTTCTCTGGAAAGTCATGCCTGGGATGCCACTCTTTCTATATTCCTCTCATTTTCTTTTCCATCCCAGAGCAGGAGGAACCCCCACCTGCTGCTGGCTCTCACTGATAGCAGAGAGGGACAGGTCCAGGCTGACAAAGCAGCTGTAATGCACAAAGTCCTTCACAAGTCTGCAAGCACAGTTCTGGGGGACAGAGATCTTTACAGCCAGCCAGTTGCCAGGGCGTACTTCAGAGACTGGAGAGCTTCTGTGGATTTTATTTGGAGTTGGTGGTTCCAACACCTACTGACAGCCCATCTTGGAAAAGTCTGTGCTCTGGTGATGAGAAGATCTCATGGGTCTTAAGATTTTTGTAAGTATGTGGTCTTACAGTCTCTTTGTACATCAGGTAAACAGGCTCTGGTTTTAGAAATTTGTCTTTTTGGAATGATTCATGGAAGGAAAAAGACTTAAGATCTCAGTAACTAGAAGACACACAGGAAAAAGCAATGCTTTCCTTAGTGGTGTCTTGGACAAGGAAAGGGAAATCCTTTGTGGAACAGAATGATCTGGTGTGGTTGCATGTACTTAGATGTGAGGGGCCAGTAAATCCACTCTGAATTTTTCTTTAGATCTGACCTTCCACACAGACACTTCAGTGAGTTTGTCTGTCTCTTTTTGAGTTTGCTTTGATAAAATTGTATTATTTTATCAATGTATTCCCTTCCATCTACTAGACTACCCTTTATTTTTAATACATAGAATAGTTTATTTATTATAGTTTGAATAGCTGTCACTCCTAGAAAGCATTTCCCTGTTGGAAGCAGCACAAAGTCTTTACATGCTTTTTGCCATGAGAAAGCTGTGCTTGGTGGGGGGTTCTGTCACTGAGAGAACTGAAAATATCCCACACCTTGGGATTGTAATGTCAGGCTTTATGTGACTGTCTTGCTGGTGGCTGTCATACTTAATATGTGAAGGCCTCCTCTTCCTGTCAGCCATTCAGCTACTGGAATGCAGGCCAAAACTATGGATCCACTCTGCATTTGCCCTTGGCTCTGGATGAAGAGAACTGTCAAATGTTCATCCTTGTTGATTTTGACCCTCAGCTGGACATTGCCAAGAGGCAGCCTACAAAATGTACTACAATATCTGCAGGTGCCCTTTCCAAATCCCTGTATTTCCAGGGCACACTGTGCTGTTCTTGTTCACACTTTCTCAGCTTGGTGCACTGCCTCGTGTTCTGGGACACTGTGCTGGGAGCAGCATGCTGAGAGTATAGCTCCTCACAAAAAGCTATGAGGATCATCCAAAGTTGTCCTATAAGTTGAAACAGATTTTTCAAGTGCAAGAGGATGTTCTGTGTCCAGGTGCCTCCATTGCTTCTCCTATTATGGGTTGACCCTGGCTGGACCCTAGACACTTGGTACCCACAAAAACTGCCCTGGAACTCCCGTCCTCATATGGACAGGGGAGAGAAAATATACGGCTTATGGGTCAAGTTAAGGGCAGAGAGACATCACTCACTGTGACTGTCATGGGCAAAACAGACCTCAATTTTGTGAAAATTCATTTAATTAATTACCAATCAGATTTGAGTAGGATAGTGAGAAAATAAAAACTAAATGTTAAAACACCTTCCCCTCACCCCTCCATTCTCTACCTCCTTCCCTTCAGAGGCACAGGGGGACACAGAGTAGGGGCTCAGGACAATTCTTCACTTCCTAACTGTGCCATTCCTTTGTCTTCAGGAATAGGACTCTTCACACTCCTTATCTCAAAGTCCTCATGCCACACACTGGGTGCCAGAAAGGACCGCGGTGCATTGACTTTGGCTGGATGCCATGTGCCCACCAAAGGGCTCTATCCATCCCTTCCTCTGCAGGACAAGGGAAAGGAGAAAGTAAGATGGAAACAATCTCATGGACAGTTTGATAAAGCAAAGGCCATGTGTGGAAGCAAAGGAAGACTTATTCCCTACTTCCCATCAAGAGGAGGTGTTCAGCCACTTCCCAGGATCAGGGTTTCAGTACGTGTAGTGTTGCTCCAAAAGACAAACTTGTTTTGTAGCTAACAAATGCCTCCAGTCCCTTAGCTTTTACACCTGAGCAGACATCATTTGGTATGGACTGTCCCTTGAGCCACTTTGGGTCAGCTGTGCACCACCATGGCTGGGGAGTCCAGCAGAGCATGGTGTGCCATGCCAGCCATGTGCTGGGAAGTCATTACTGGGGGTAGGCATTACTGGACAGGCACTGAGCTGACCAAAACTGGGCAGAGAACAATCTCCTCTTGAGAAGTACTACTTTTGTTAGTGTGGATAGAAAATGCTTGAACTATCATAGCATCTTCTAAGATGTTGCTATAAATTATGTTGTTTTAATTAAGCTGTCAGGCAGTCCTGGGAGTTAAGTAATTAAATTGCATTTAGCTGTTCAGGTGAACTTTAGTAAGTTTAGTGTTCTTTAATGCAGCTTTTTGATTGGGGGACTTTTGGAACTGAAATGCTGAAACTGAAAGGCTGGTTCTCTTCTTTTTGGGAAAGATTTCTTATGATGGAGGATTGCATCGAAGATCTGTTGTACTTCTGAGTATCTTAGGGGAGGTTGTCTCTCTCCATCTGCTATGTTGTCATTCTGTGAGGGTAAGACAGACCATTAAGGACTTGCTTTGCAAAGTTCCAAAATGTATTTGTCTTTAGGGTGTTCTTATGACCATATTTTTAAATAAAAGCCAGTGTAGGTTTGGCAGAACTCAGCAGTTAAATATTAAGTGTCAAAAAAGACACATCTGGATGCAGAATTAATTTCTGTTCAGGCTCTGTGTGAAGTGTATTAGGACAATAGCAGTGGAAGACATCGAGGTACCAGTTCTACTGTGCCAGAAATGATAGAATGGTAGAAAGGTTAATGAAATTTTGACTTAGAAACAGCTATTGGTTTTGTCTTTCAAACATAAAAATGTGGAGATCTTCTGTTTTTTTGAAAGAAAAAAACAAATTAAATGCGAGAAAAAAATACCCAGTTCTCTGAAAGGTCAGCCATGAAGGTAACAGATTTGGCATAAGATGCAGCTTGGAGATGAAAATGAAAGAGTGGAGTCAGCTCTCTATGACTTGCATAGAACTAACAGAGTATTGGTCTTTTATTTTCAGCCGCACTGATAAATTGTATGAAAGCTTGGAACAGGCAAATGGTAAAAACTCAAATAGCTAAAAAATATATTTTTACCTGTAATTTGTAGTAAACATGAGAATGCATCTGATTTCTAGCCAATAAACATGGAGTAATTACTGCATTAAAGATAGAAAGTTTATCTTTTTATGCTGCAGTTTTCTTCTCCAATTACATTTGCTTAACATAATTTAATAGACAGCAAGTTAGTATTTGCACATGAAAACATTCAAAATGTAGGAAGCATTTATTTAAAACCTTCCCCTCCATTAAAGGCTTTTCTAAGCTTTTAGGATCTCAGTATGTTTTTATTTAAGCCACTTGTGGAATCCTTCCCATATCTGTTTGTCAGGGTATTTTTAACAATTTGACAAACGATTAGAAATACACAATGTGTCTTTATACAAAGTTCTCCTGGTCTGCCTGGCGAGCAGAGGTGAGGACAGTGGTGCTCCCACTAGGTGGGGCAGCATCCTGTCACGTTTTTAAGAACTAGCACGCTCATGTTTTCTTCTGTGAGAAAGCACAATTTTCCAAAAGCCTGTGGGAGCCTGTTGAGAGCCAACCCATCTGGAGCAGACAAGCTCAGGAGATACTGCCTCTTATGGCTCCCCTTGGATAATCATTCCAGCAGTTGACACAAGAGCCTATTTTTGGGAAACATTGGGGGTATTTTGCCTTGAGGTTGATGGGATCAGTGCCTGCAAAGCTGGAAGCATGGGAGCATCCCTGTGCTATGTCCCAGCCATATCAGCTCTCTATCAGCTCTCTGCTGAGCGGGAGGTGGCACAGGAGCCTGGATGAGCAGGGAGTTAAGGACTGCCACTCAGAGCCAGGATGTAAGGGGAGTGGTAGTCCAGACTATGTGTGCTTATTTAGTATATTTAGTGCTGAAATGCTTCAAAATATTTATTCAGAAAATAGTTACAAGTGACTTTTGCTTCTGCTTGTATGTGGGATTTTTCTCATAATTCTGGAGCTGCTTTTGGAACAGTAACTGTGCCTTTGACCAGGTCTGTTGGTGCCTGAGTGGAAGGGACGTGTTGTGTCCCGTGGCTGTGGAGCTACCATCATGTGCAGATGCTGTTGATGCAGGGTGCTGTTCTGAACTTGTATTGCACCTTGGTAGGAATAATGAACCAGACCCACAATTCTGGTTTTTGGGTACCCTCTGATCCTAAAAGTGTGCTGGATATAGAGAACACCAGAATGTGCTGCAGGAAGATTCAGACCTACGTGGCTTGTGTCATTTTTCCTTCCTGTACATTTCTCCATTTTTGGATGTTTTTTTAAGATGTGTCCATTGACTGTCAACAGATGTCTATGAAGGAGTTTATTGCCTTTTTTCCACTAGAAATGTGATGATTCAGTGATGCAAAGGCCTATGCAGATTACAGTGTAATTGGTTCTGAAGGTTGTCTGAACCTTGCCTTGTCACAATGCTTGCCCAGTTTCTCATCCCTAAGTTGAACTTAAATGTTCCTTCAATGTGAGATTCTTACTTTTCCAAGAGTTCCTGTTTCAAAATAAAATTTTCATAATGCAGAGTAGTCTGTCATCACTTCTGGGAATAAATTCGGGGTTTTTTTAGTAAGCCAGTAACAATATTTTTTCTTTTGCCTTTAAAAGCTGTAATTAAATGTTTCACTTAGCAGCCATTTATTCATGATGATTCTAGTTCATTATCTAATGTTTTTGAATTATATATATCAGTCTATGAAGGGCAAGAGAGTGATAAAAACACTGAATTATTTTTAAACAGATCCTTATTATAAAAATAAATAATACAGTATTCTTTATGTTGTGATGTTTCTGCATGTGTTGTTAGAACAAGGAGGAGTGGCTTTGAAGTGAGAGTAGGCTTACATTGGATATGGGGGAGAAATTCTTAACTGAGGGTGGTGAGGAAGTGGAACAGGTTGTCCAGAGAAGGTGTAGATGCCTCATTCCTGTTAAAGGCCAGATTGAAAAAGATTTTGGACAGCCTGGCCTAGAGAAAGGTGTCCCTGGCCAGAGAAAAAAAATTGATTTGAAGGTGGCAGCATTTCAAAATTACTTAAATCCCTTCCTTTAAAATCATTCTTGTCTCTTTAGGGTCCGAACGTTTTGGGTGGGAGGATGATGGGTTATTGACTTTCAATAATTTACTTTTAATAAATTATTATTCACCATAAATTATTCCACAGATTACTATTAAAAGTGTAATACAATCCCAAATTGTTAACATTTAGCATACTAATGATCTTCAATTATGAAAAATAGTGACAGTAGATGGAAGAAAACCTAGCAACTGATATTTAAGTGAAAAATATTATATGGATAGAATACTGTGCAATACTGTAATAAGAAAAACACTAATTTAAATATGTCCTAATTTTCCTGCTACTCTGTCTTTTCAGGCTAGAGTTATCAGTATCTTTCTATTAACATGACTGGACTATTACTAAAGGTGTCTCTTAAAAATTCTGGGAGCATGATGTTTTTTTCTGGGAAGAATCATAAAATGCCTGAGCAGATCCCCCTCTCCTCTCTCCCTCAATTTGCTTGTATGTGGTCTAAATAAAATTCAGGTTCCATTAAAGATATTTTTTTTAATTTCAAAGAGGGGGAGAGATATTCTTTGTATTTTCCTCTGACAGGCAATATTTTGATATCAAAGAGAGCGAAGCACTTGAGCCTTTTTAAATTATTCAGGACTGTCATATATTTTACATGAGAAGATTTTCTTGTATATCTTGATTAAGTATAGGAAACTGGTCTAATACAGTATGCATTCATTAGTAGAATTCCAATTCCTAAGAAATGAATGTGGTGTATGTATGAAAATGTATTTATATAGGTTATAAATTAATATAAATTTTATTTATATGATGTAATTAATTGAGGGGGGACTGGAAACCACTAGTTTCCATGACTGATTGCAGTCTGAATTTTCCAGTATCGTAAAAATCAGCTAAGGGATATGAACAGGGCCAGGAGCTGGACTTGATGATCCCTTCCAGCTCAGCATATTCTCTGATTTTGTATGTCTGCAGAGAAAAATGTTGTTCAAGTGTAAAACTAGCAGGAAAAATAACTGTTGTCTATTTTAATTAATAAAATTTTATGGAAATATCTCTTTTTAACTCTGTTTCAACTTTTTTCCTCAGGGAAAACAGCTTAAGTCAAACTTTCTGTCTTGATGAGGAAAATTCACTTGGTTTTAATCTTTACCAGTGAAATAAAAATTACAATTAATGTTTAATCCTAGTGCATAAAAGTCCCGAATTCAAAGACATAAAATATGTTAACAGAAAACTAATGTAATTAATTTGTTTGTTGATGACATCCAAATGTTCTGCATATGCACTTGCTAGGCAACAGTAGACATGTTCATTATGAGGCACTTCACTAATGCCTACAGACTCATGACACTGTGGTAAGTACATTTGGAATTTTTGACCTGTAGCAGGAATAAAAATATTTATTTAAAAAAAAATGTACTGTAAAGAAAGGTCAGATTACTCCTTAAGACTCAGCTTGGTTTTTTTTTTTTTCTCCTTTTTAATCTTTGAGAGAAATTCAGTAGTTCTTTCATCTGTAATGACCTGATATTTATTTTTCTCTGAAAAGCTCCCAGAGCTGTTTTTTTACAAATTACCAGTGTCAAAAAGGTACACTTGTACAAATAAACTCTTTCACATTGTGCCTCTGCAATAGGCGTGGAATCCTCTAGCTAAGAGTTTTAGCCTCTCCACTTCCCCCAGAACATAGCTGAAGTATCATTACCTGGTAGGCTTACTAAAATCTGACTGTTATTGCCACTCATCACGGGTACACTCTAATGTCTATCTCCAGAATAAAGCAGAATAAAATAGGTGGCATCCCACGGCTATGAAAAATAAGGGTTTCATTATGAATCATTCTCAAATCACCAAGTTAAATTTAGCGTCTTTGGATTTCATCAATGTCAGAAATTTAATCCTCCTGGTAGAGTGGAAAATAGAATTGATTAGCATCTAAAAATATTCAGAGTAACCTTATTTACAAAGCAATACAACTTGTGTAGATATACTTCTAAAAGTGTGTGTGTGCCTGCTTATATACATCTAAGCAGCTGCTACCTTCTTTCTAGCAGAAGCAGTAAAATAAATAACCTTTAAATAGTTTTCATATTTGGATAATGAACCACAACTGAACATGGAAATCACAGGTTTCTGTCTTTGTCTATTTATTGTGATTCCACAAAATATTTTTGTGCCAGCATGGCTGCCAGACTTTGTCCCATTGCTGTGAAGTGTGGGATAAAGTCTCTGAAAATGGTGCCCTACACATTGGACCACTGCTCACTTAACCTTTTTGCTATTTATTTGCAGCATTTTCTCTGTAAATAAAATAAAGCCAGAAGTAATTAAGTGAAACAAGTGTAGGTATTACTCCTCTGGCAGAGTAATTCTTGTGAAAATATCACTGCCTTACTCCAGAATATATGATTTTCTTTCATAAGCTGTGATCATTTGGTGAGATGTGAGATGTTAAAAGAAGTATATTACTACAAGTGTGGTACAGTAGCTGTCCAGTTCAGGAAATGTGAGTTCCACACATTGCTGACAGTCAACGAGATGCTGTATTGTACCAGTAAAATAGATTTCTCAGTGTTTTGTCAAAAACTGAGAAATGTGTGTTTCTTTCCCTGTACCTTCAAGGGAATAGTCCTCCTCTCCTGCTATTCAAACACCAGCAAGAAAACATGCTGCTTTGCCAGTGTTTGTATCTGTCCACCTTGAATATTGCTTCACAAATTGATTTTATTTTTTCCGTGGAGAGGGAAAAAAAAAAAATCTCACCCAACCAACACAGTTGTAGCCAGTACAAAATCTGTGCATAGACCAGAAAAGCAAAATGTTCTCACTAGGACATGTTGGAAGAAATCCTGGCTTTATATAAATTAGTGGGCGTTGTGCCACTTACTTCAGTTGGAGCAGGCTTTTTCTCAGCATGTGCCATTTAAAGAATACTGAAAAATTCAGACCAATTCTGGTGGACCAGATGGTTGTGTTTCAACCTTTGATGGTACAAAAGTAATTCATTTAACTTTTTGGCACAAGGGCTGCACCTTTTCAAACTCAAAAATAATGTTTGGAATTCAATCTTGAACTATTATGATAAAATGAGAAAACTGGACTAATATAGCCACATAATGATGTTAAATTGGAAATGAATACAAACTTCAGAAAACAACAACAATTCATAGTGACAGTCAGGTTTTCTTCCCTAGTACCATTTTATTTGCAATTGATGGGAAATCAAAAGAGAAAACTGTTTCATTAAAAAAAAATTAAAAATATTTGGATTGTGAAATTATCCCAGTTGTTTGACTGCAGTTGATTTAGTAAATCTAATTTGGTACTGAAACAACACATAAGGACTTTATGTCAGTATTGAGGAATGCTCACAACACACCTAAACACTCTTTAAAGCATGTAACAGCTTTTAATTAGATTACTTTTTCTGCATTTATTTTTATTTTCATTGCTGCAGAAGGACTGGTATTCTAATCTAATATACAAGGGTTGTTGATTTTAACTGTAATCTTGTGAAAATAAGACACAAGTCCAACACTTGTTTCATATTCCTTGCCAAGTGCCAGAAATACAACCTTAGGAAATGATTGTGGGGCCATCATTGAATTGTTCTTTCCCACAGGAAAAAGAAGTAATTAATTTAATGAAATTAAGCTTAATTAAATTACATATTAAAAAGTCTTATGTAATACTGGAGCACAGAGGTGATTTCTGGATGCTCAGGGAGAGAGAGCCCCTTCCCACTTCCATAGGGATGTGCTGGTGAGAGTGCTGGGGTGTCAGAAGTCAGTTTCTCTTCAGAGACTTGCTTAGTAAAAGACTTAAAAGGGAAATTAAGTAGTTTAATAAAAAAAAACTTCCCAGGACTATGTAGAAGTATTCCTGTTTAGATTAGATATCATACCTTTGATGTTGTTTTGTTAAAATGAATGCAAATGTACTTTCTTTGTGGAAGGACAGGCCAGCTTGGAAAAAATGTAAAATGTGCCCTATGTTCCGCTGAATATGTAAAAATCATAAAGGAACTGAGCTGATTGTGATGTACATCACTTAACTGGAGCATGCTTAATAAGAAAATCTGCTTAATTGGGCTATCTTCCAGAGAAGATGTTTAGGCTAAGTCCAAATGCTGCTTAAAAGGAAGATTATGAAGAACAACAAAAATTTCATCTAAATGAGGGTGCATTTGGCTAAAGACGTGTAGCAATAATCAGTGGGGTATTTAAACAGATATGAAATATAGGTGTCTTTTTCTTAAATAGAAATAGACCAATAAAGATTATGCCTTCATGTAACTCTGCCCTTACAATTTGTGGGGTTATACGAAAGGCATCATAAACCAATCATGGCCAGCAACTAAAGAATCCTAAATATTCCCTGTTTCTGTTTTGTTTTCCTGGTCTGCATTCATTTGCTCACAAGGCTACACTCACAGATAATTTTAGACAAGTGACAATCATTGCATCTCTAAATGTGATGCTTTGATCCTTGTTATTATGTCCTAGAATGCCTTAGAGCTTTCATCCAGTTCTGCTCTGGTGGAGGCTTAGCAATTTGTTTCAGTAGCAACAAATGTAAAATAATACATAGATGAGTGAACAAGTATCACTTCAAGACTTGTGTTGGGATTCTGTTCAGATCTGACACTTTTGATTCAAATTGGATACTCTCAATTTACATAAATCTGTCTCCTGAGATGTATTTTCCAAATGCATCTTACAAATGCACCTGTCTTGGTGACACACTCCTTTCCAGCTTCTTGGGGCACTTGTTTTAAACTGTGCTGTATCCTCTGTGTTGAACATTGAGCATCTTTTGTGTGTTAGGATTTTCCCCAAAGCACTGATGTCTCTGAGCAGCAACATGTATCTACATCTCTTATTTGGCAATGCAATTCTGAGGGCCTCATCCTCATACTGGGACACAGGATTTTGATGCCCTTCTTATTCTTCACGTTTGATTTCATTCTCATCAAATGTAGTACAGACTTTTAAAAATTAGAGGAGCTGTCTATATATGTTAGCTGGCATGAGAGATTTCTTAAAGCTGGCAAATAAAGTGTGATCTGTGCCACAGCTGGCTTGAAAACACAGCATAAGCGTTCAGTGAAAGAGAGGCTGGGCAGCAGCACTGCTGTGCTGTGTTGGTATTGCCTAGAATGTGGTCCTACTCTGCCACACTGAAGAATTCCACCTTTATCCATGATATTCTTTTAGATCTGGCTGAAAAAGTGGGGGGATTAGAGACAAGATGTCTTTCCTTGAAGGAAAGATTAATTTCTTGTATAAAATTTTAGTATACTTTTTGGCTTTAATATTTTCATTCAAATAACAAACCACAGATTTTATTCCTCCATAGAAGGAAAGAATTACAAAGAAGTAGTGTTAGAACTAAATTTAGATGCTGTGCTTGTCCATATAAGTCTTTACAGCATGTTTTGGGTGCTTGCAACTGTGGCCAGGGAGAACCTGCAGCTGTTTGCCACTGACCCTACAGAAGGAAAAGAATACATGGACTGTGTCTGTGCACCAAGTGAAAGGAAACAGGCTGGAGGATTTAATGTCCTTTTGCTCTTCTGCTACTCAACAGCCAGATGAGCAGCTTCTTGCACTTGCAGGAACCTAAGGCTCTCGGAGGGAGTGGGATGCAGTGAGTGGGAGGACAGAGACTGCCATGTGTGAGTGCTTCCAGGGCTGTGGCCTTTCCAAGCCATCCCCTTTGGACCTGGCTCTACTGGATAGCATCACTGTGTGAAGGCAGGATAGAAACAGCTGTGCAGGATCGTGTATTTTCCATGGACTGCCTGGAGAACCACATTTTTACTTATATTTCAATGTGGTAAATTGCCTGTCTTTTACAATGGTATTTAGCCATGGTGTCTTTCTAAAGTGTCATGGTTCAAAAAGATGCAGGAAGTTGGACTTGGTAAATTAGGGCCTGAGAAAAGATGGTCTGACCTTTCACCCTGAGAAAAGGAAAATGGTAGTAACATCTACCCCTAAGCAACATCTACTCCTACTAGCATTTGCTTGGTATTCAAATTTTACCCACTTCCAAAAAATTAAGAGAGATGAAGAGCACATGTGATGACAGTTCAGCTTTGTAACAACAGCTGACATCGTAGTTTATTTGCTTATGTTTTAAATGATATTTCTTTTTCCAATTGTTGTTTTCTAACCGTAAGAATCGTTAAGATCTACTTCACTCTGGATGTGAAAAATTCTGTTTTATTTGCTCTTGAGCAGTACTTTCAAGTGAACTGGAGACAGCAATCTCCCAAAACAGAGAACTGATATTCTTTCTAACTGAAGTGTAGGGACCTCAAAGACATAGACAGACTGAGCTCTGCAAGGATGCAAAAACTGGTTTGTGCCCATCACCAAATTTCTAGAAAGAAAAGTATTAGTTAAAGGTTATTGCCTCCAGCACTAGTCAGTAAAATTAGGGTCTGGTTTCATCTGGATGATCTGAAATCTCTAAATGTTTCTGTCGGGTTTTTATTTCTTAGGCCAATGTAGCTGTCAGAGAGTTGTGTTTTCCTGCTCCAAATGTATGTGGGTGTATGGGAATATGTAATGCAATTAATTACCCAGAGTGGATGACATTTCTTTTCTTTACAGGGCTGAAATAGAAGTCAATTATCACTTTAAAATAGCTTGCCTTTCTAGCCTTCAAACAAATAGAGAAGAATATAGAATTTGCATGTGATGACTGTACCTTGTGCAATTCTTTCCCCTGCATGCATTTGCTTTCTTTCTTGTTATTACAGCAAATAATGGAGTGTTATAGGGAATGATATACTGGCTTGATATAGAGCCCCAGGAGATGGGAAAAGTCTCCTTTTGCCTAGCCGGTTCTGCAGGAGGAGTTAAGAATCCTGTTGCTTAGCCTAGGTGGTATTGGAAGAACAGAAAAACTGTCTGAATAAATTACTTCAAGGCTCAGAACAAGACTAAGCCTTAAACATTCTACAGGGCTGCAAGTACCTGCAGATTATGAATTGTTTTAGTGCTAAGCAGTAAATGATAAAAGAATAAAGACAGAGAGGTCAACTGCAGAAGGGTTCCTCTTGCTCAGAAAGGTGTTTGGTTGCTGCATACAGAGAAGTTTCAGCCTTTTGCTTTACTATAATACTGTCATCATGAACCACTGCTTTGCCACTATTGGAGATTTTGCCAAGAAAATAACATGTGTTTATTCAATGTAGTTGGGATTATTAGTGGGTTGATTTAGAGTGCTACTCAAATACCAGCTTTGCTAAAGAATGTTTATACTTTTTATTTACTGACTGGTTCATTTAGTTTTTGTTTTTTCAATTTTCATATGTTTTCAATACACAACTGCCATGGTGTTATGTAGAAGTAATTTGGCATTTTACCTTCCTTAACCTTCAAGTTGCAGTCCACTGCTGTGATGGGCAATTATGACATGCACTTCTTTCATGAACTCATCTCACTCCAGTTTTGAAACTGGTTATAAATATTTTTCTTCCATATATTGTGCATTTCCCTCCCCCTATTCCTACAGTTTTATATCTTGGAGGGGTGTGAGAGGAGGGCAGGAAGTTTTGTGGATTTCACTTTTTCCCCATGACCTGTAGACATGCACTAATTCTCATTCAAGCTGCCCATTATCTTAAATTAACTTTTCTCTTACAGCTTCTACCTCTCTGTGTTTCTAGAACCTCTCTGCCATTCCATGTTTGCTTTAGTTTTACCACTTTGCAGAATCTGGGGTTTCTGTGCCGTTGTCCCACTGTGTGCTGCAGAACAGACACACACACAAAGATTTTGGCTGGCAGGGAGGTATCTTGTTCCAGAAGCCAAAGCAGCAGCTCTGTGCCTCAGCTGAAAAGCCTTCCTCAAAACATATGGTCATGCCAATGTATCTCCTTGTAGGATGAGAGAGGGTATCTCCATGTAGGAGACACAGCAGCAGCATAAGGATGTGCTCTCCTAAAAATAATTAGGCTGCTAATGTGAGGATTAGATTTGCTTCCTTTTTTGCTGCCTCACCTTTTAAATGCTTAGATACATCATAGCTAGTAATCCTTTCGTGCAATTTAAGGATTAGTGGTGTGGCCAGGTTGGAGTTTCGTAACTGACTGGACTGCTACTAACCTGGATGATGTGCTTAGCAGATGTGTTTGGAGCTGAGGGAGCATGGCAGTTGAAGTGCCACCAAAATCTGAAGATAAATACTGTATGTTCTTGCTGCTCATGACAACATATGTAAGCAGAATATCTTTAGCTACCGCAAGATCACTCTGTTCCCTTCCAAAGCAGTGGCTTGTGTGCTGACACCCACTCAACAAGGAATCTGTTCTCTGGCATTTGGTTTTTATTTCTTTATCTTTTAAAATATAGTGTCTGTCACTTGGGAAGATGTCCTGTCAATGGCTGTTTCAACACAGGCTAACAAATAAAACTCTCTCAATTAAAATGACCTGCTTACATGAGAGTTGAAGTTTGATCCAGGGTTTTGGTTCATTCCCAATTTCTGGATCTGTTTTTCAGTTCCCTCCCTCCTTAGGGTGTTCAGACTCTGTCCATAGTAGATGTAGCTGAATAGCTGAAATTTTCCTGTAGTTTGTTCATAGGGACAGAAGAAATATATCAAATATATTTTGATATAACCTCATGATATTTAGAATCCTGAGATCAAATGAAAATGCATTATTCTTTTAAAGGGTTGCTCATTGTACCAGACATGGGTTCAGCTTGGTTTGCTCAGGGACTTTACAGATACCACAGGAAATGTGCAAAGTGAACTTGCTCAAGAGTGCAAATGAGAATGGAATTGGATGCATGAAAAACAAATAGACCTGCACAACCATATCACTACTTCAAAAATTGTAGGTTTTTTTAAATGTAGAGTTCCCTTACTGCTATTTGCCCAGCTGTGGTATAGCAACCTCTCAGACCTCAAAAGGCTTGAATAGCCCAGAAAAGTCTAACTTGTTTTTTCTCTGCAGCAGAGTAGATTGCTTTATGTAGAAAAGCACAAATCTGTCACTTCAAAGTTACATGCTGTTATATAAAGACTTACTATGGAGATATTTTTTAAAGAATTCTTGAAAGTGACAGAGATGCAATAGAATATTTTAAGATACTGTTATCAAATGAAGAAGAATAAATATAAAGAATATGTCTTTGTGTCCAGCGGGCTGTGATGAAGCAGGTAATCAGGACAGTAATGGGCATTTCATTTTCCAAACTGTTTATGCAGGGGGAAATTGGTAATACTGTGAAACAACAACTGTTTCATTGGAAAATCTGAAGTGCTGACAAAGACATTAAAAAGTGCTGTGGTTCACTGGCTCATGAGCAAAGCAGCTCAATATTGCTAAACATGCTTTACATTCCTTTACTTGCTGTCATCAATGTTCTTTGGCCACAGATACCATCAGAAGCCTATTGCTCAGGGACCACTCTTTTGGAGCACTAATTTGTCTTAAAAAAGGAGATAGAAGTAAGTGACTCAAGATGAAGATAGGTTTGTGAGTATTGACATTTGCTAGGTGTTGGTACAGAAACAGAATAATGTATAAAGAAAAAAATTTACACCTAAAACATATTCTTCTCTATACTGTTGGCAGAAAGTGGTGTGCAAGTTTTCAATTTTAATGAGTCAACCAAAAAGCAAAAATCCTTATCAGCATCCTAAGATCTTACAACCCAGGCATAAAATTTTGTTCGATATCTTCTGGTCAAGCAGTTAAGTTCAATATTCCTAAAGACCTTGTTGTTTTGAGCTTTTATTTTCCTGATCCTCAAATTGTTTGTTTTCTGGTGTTAGCCATAAGGGACCTTAAAAGTTCTCTTTTAGAGTAACAGATAATTGCATTTGTTTTCCTAATTTCAAACAATATGTAGATTGCTAAAAATATTGGGTGGAACTCTTGGGAAATGCAGTTTTTGTCCCACTCTCCCTCCAAAATTAATACTGCTGTGAGACAAGGCTTTAGCTGGATGAATAGATGCCTAGAGAACAGATGTTATTCTTTTTTCTTAGAACTGGAAAATTTCATAGCATAGAGATAATAAAAAATTCATCACCTTGATGAAAAATATTGTTTTCTCTGTTATTCACTGAAATTGAGCCATTAAAGATACCTGTTCTGGTTTTATTTGCATGATGCTGTGGTAGAATTGCAGCTTGCTGACTCATATGAAATGTTTGGTTTTACCCAGGAGGAAGTCCTGAGTCTTCAGTGATAGTTAATATGGTAGAAGAAAATATAGATGCCCCTAGAAATGGTTTATTGTTGAAATGTCCAGGTTTCTTGTTCAAAATAATGCATTTATAGCATTGAAGACATCTAAGGTGGCATTCTGATATACTTTTAATATTTAATGTTAAATGGTAAGGTTTGTGGTCTAATTCTGTCTTGATAACAGATCCTTCAGACACCAGAGTGTCATTTCTCCTCTGTACTTCTGAAGTACAGAAGAGAAATAACAGGCTGAAGGCTACACCCATCAGAAGTCCAGCAACTTCACTATGAGGCACAAAGCATCTAGTGGAGGCCAATATCTATCTTGTAATTATATCTAAGTTGTAATAAGTTTGAACAAATTTTTGTGATGTTTTAGCTATTGTTTAGGTGTTTTAGTTGTTTAGACGAGCTAATCTGAAACAAATTTCCTCAGCTTTTCTGACCTCAACAAAATTCTGAGATAGGACCTAAGTTCCTTTTATACTTAACTGGATATTAAGGACCACAAGAATTTTATCCACATGCTTTGCTTTTTGTGCTGCCTTTATTGCTGTTCTGCCTTCCTGTCTCTGTCTTGTTACACACCCTGATCCCCCCAGGTCCTGCCATATTCTGCCCTTACCATTCAGCATCTAACACTAGCAGTGTTATGCCACAGCAATGAAATTCTCATCCAGAGGAGCCACACAGAGGTGCATCAGGCTGGTCCCTGTTCTCACAGGCAGCTTCCCAGGTGATCTTATCACCTATTAAACAGCATTTTGCAGTAGCTACCAATGTCACATCTCAGGGTCTGGGGAGAATTCTTGGGCATGACCTTCTTAGGAAAAGCATGCAAGGAGAAGCATGTCAGTGCCTTGTCGTGTCATAAATCTTGGTTAACCCTCTGCTAGGCTCCATGGAAGCTGAAAGCAGCTGGATGCTCCCTACATCTAGCACAGCACACAGCTCAGGACAAAGATGTTTTTGTGTCACATTTCCTGCAGAGTTATCTCAGAGGTGATGGAATAAGGAAGGGCCCTGTTCTTGTCCAAGCTGTGCAAGATCACATCAGGAAGACAGTAGGACAATTTATTTCAGTTGCAGGGAGAACTGACTTTATCATAAGTAAGATTTAGAGGAACCCAGAAATTCTTTCTTAACTGTTTACCTGCTATGTTTTCAACTTTGGTAATTCCAATTACAGGACATGGGTATTTGACAAGTATATGACATGAAATTTAAAACAGTTTTAAATGTACCTGCCCCTTAGGGCTCTCCTTATCTGATCTAGCCCAGTCCCGGCCCTTTCTGGGAGCAGCACAACCCACACTGCAGTGCAGTGAGAGAGGCAGGCTGGAAGCTGTTGTGAGAGCAGATGGTTCAGTGGGCTGCAACTGATTTGTAGCTCATGGGAGCATGAAGTATTTATTGCACTCAGGAGCTATTCTTGTTTAAATACCCTTACATATTGTCTTTAAGTGCTGCTATTCCTATTTTGTTTCCAGTAAAGAAGATGAACGTGCTTGTGCTAAATCCTTCCCATTGTAAATACATTTGGGGATTTCTTCCTGAACAGCTGTTTCAGGTACCCCTGTCATGACGGCTAAAATTAATTCAGGATGAGGTGACAGAAGTATCTTGCTACTAGCCTAAATAAGGAACATTGATAATATCTCCTTCCTGCCAAGATGAGCTTGTAACCTCTGGAGATGAAGGCAACAGAAACTCTTGGGGAAGGTTTTGAATGAAAAATTTAATTACTCTTTCTTAAAACTGAAAATAAGTAAAAATTAAAACACTTATGGAAACAGTTGAATGGTAGGTATTTTAGCAACAGTGTTTTGGGAAACATTCAGCTTGGAAAGCAGAGAAGGGTTCATCTATTTTGGGCAGATTCAAAACCTTTTACCTCTAATGTCATGTTTCTTGCCCTTGACCTTCCCTTCCCAAGAGTTTTCAGAATGAAATAGAGATCTAAATTGGAGTGTTTAAAACCAACAAAAAACTCCCCATATACAAAATAAAAACCTATCCTAACTTTAGCTCTTAATCTCAGAATGAAGAAGGGCCAGTGCAGAACTTGTTTATTGTAAGTGAGGTGTGTCTGAACACTGGGTGTAAGTCTCAAACAGGTTTTGTTTCCTTGTGGAAGTCTTGCTGCTTCTGTCCTGATTGATCTGTGGTTAATTTAGCAGAAACTGTCTTGATAAGAAGGTTTTGTACAACTTTGCTTGTCCTGGTTTACCTTTTAACCCAACCTGTTCTGTCCTGAGGATTATTTTTAACTTTTTCAGAAGAAACTGGCTTCTCACTCATGGGAAATTTAATCTGAGCAACAGGGAGGAGATTTCTCCTTTCTTTAAATACTGGAGAAATGGAAAGCCTACTTGCTCCAGATTTCAAGTGTTGTAAGAGACATGACAGGATGTCATGGCTCTTTCTATTGCCTTTGTAAAAGAAATAACTATAGCCACATCCCCTTTCCATGTCTGGAGATCACAGTTTTTGAATGTTCATTTAGGATTTACTAATCCTGGATAGTAATTAGGATGCTACTGGAGATATTCTCCAGAGAGAACATCAACAGTTGCCTCCTCAAACCTCTCTTAATGTGTAAGTGGATCTGTGCATGGACTACACTGGAGCAGAGAGATCTCAGTAGAGCTTTCTCCCAATATTGCTTTATGCTCTGGCATTCAGATGTGCTTCCTACACCTTCCAGACATTTTTCAGATGTAGTTAATATGCAAAGTATTTAATGGTGTTTGCTACCAAGACCATCGTTAAAATGTTTAGCTCATATAACTTTTCAAGAATAATGATTTTTGTGAGGACAGCTCTGCAGGCAAACATTCAGAGCAAGCAGATTGGAAAATGTAGTAATTCTCTCTAGAGTGGATTCTATGAGTGGGTGATACACGAGTAGCATGCTAAATAAGAGGGGAAAATAAACACTTTTACAACAACTTGATGCTAGAGCCCTCTTTTACTCAGGTCACTAGGGATTTGTGTGATGTTACTCTGGACAGTACTGTTCCTCTACAGAGATTTTCACTGCCTAGATGTGAGGCTCCTTTCTGTTCTTTTCAAACCCAACTCCCAGCCTGCACATCCTTGCTGTGTTCCCTTTACTGTGTCTATGGAAAGTGATAATTTACCTGTGGGGAATTTTGGAAGGAATTTGAGACGGGACCTCTGAATTATTTTTGATAATGCAGATTATTTTTCGTATCTTTTTTATATAGGTAGGAAGAGTGAGTTCAGCTTACATTGTTACAGCATAGTTCAGAAGGTCACAAGACCCCTAGTTACAAGACCTTTTAAGGATTTATTTACCAATAAAACACTGACAACAAGGATATTTATGTTTTTGGCCCAATCCTTAAATATTTTTTCTTATGGGTTCTTATGGATCCATGTTACAGTGTAAGCTTTCTTAATCAATCATGTTATGACACACAAACCTACAGTACTGTATTTTAAACTCTTTGTTTACCTCTATAACTACTTTGATTTTATATCTTAAACTATAAGCTTTTCTCTATTTAGCACGTCTCTGCTTCAAACTATAAAGCTACATTCTCGCTTTTAGGACCCAAGTTTAGAAGTCTTTTCCGAGATCTCAAATTAAATCTTGTGTTTAATTCCAAGCTTTGGCTTACAGGCCACAAGTTCTGAGAATTCCTTGCATTTCAGACTCCAACAATAGAACAGCTTATTTCTTTGCTGCACTCTCAGCTTAATTTCATAATTAAATAAGGGATTTTTGATTTGCCTTGTGTGCTCTATTGTTTCTGGTTTGGAGGCAAGGCAGGAAAATATTTTAAAAAGTAGAGTGTTCTTGGTTTCTTCTCTAGGCTTCACCCTTCTTGTCCTATGGCTTGTTGCAATCTCTATGCTGAAGGTTGCCTAACCCTAGGATCATACTCCAGTGAAGGGGATTTGAGGTAAGCATCTGGTGAGGGAGAAGAGAATCGACTCAGTTAGTGAAGGAAAGAAGACTGAACAATCACCATTTGGCAAAATAGGCAAAAATTTGCTTTCATTATAATGACTTAGGTTTAGGAGTCACAACTACTTGCTTGTGTGTTACTACCCTCAATCACAGTTATTTCATTGCACTCCAGATGGCATCTATAATTTGTATTTTAGCAATAAAAAATGTCTAACAAGACTACTCTTAGACAAGAGAAGCCATTTCCTTGTAGCTTGTGGACATCAGAGATTTGTTCAGGATTTAATGGATTTACAGTTCTAAATCCTACTTGCCCATAGGATCCAAATAGCTATTTCCAAATCAAAATTCTGGGAAAGCTACAGTAATTTGGTGAGAAATGATCTATTACAGCCTGCTATTGTTGGATAGAGGTGATAACACCTCCTTTGCAGTTTCACATGTTCCCTTTGTGTGGTGAACTTTCTAAAATTAGGTGGCTAATTCTGGCAAGGAGACAAAGCTTTTCTGGCACAAGGAACTTGAACTAAAGTGATCTGGCTGCAGCTGAATTCTTTGGAAATGTACAGGTTGCATTTGGAGAATATTTGACTGCTTCCTTAATGCATTCGGTTACTGTAATCCCTTGGGACAAGTCCCCAGGGGCAAGAAAGATTTCTAAAGCACTCCTTCAATGTTCTGTCTCCATTAATAACTTCATGCCTAGAGAAGATATACCATACAACCAGGAGGGTGCAATTTATAGATTAAAGACACCTAAGGGAACAGTTTCTCATTCAGTTAAAAGCTACAACTGTGAACCTTGCTTATGTGAATATTTTGATTGATTTCTCTTTTATAACAATTTCTGGAAGCATTTAAGAGATTGTTTTATAGTATTTTTAATCAACAAAAGGCTTAAACTAATCACTCGTGCTATTAAGGCATAAATATAGCTCTCACAAATTAACTACTGCAGTGAACCAACCCAGCCCCTGCCTGGACAGCGTGCGTACATTAACATCAGTGCAGACATCTTTGCATTTCTTCTTTGCTTTTTTTCTTCTTCCCTTTTAATACAGGTTGAGTTATTAGTGAAAAACCTTGTAATTTGTGTATGGACCCTGAGCATATCAGAGAGGGATTTTTTTGTGCTGTCAAAATTAGCTAGGTCTAGCACTCAAGGCTGCAGGGTGGAGGATATGATTTGTCACATGAGGATGTGTATAAAGCTTTTTATATAAACTAAAAATTTGACTTTTTTCCTGCTTTATTTCCTTCCTTTTTTCCTGTTTTTTCCTTTTTCTAACAGCATTATCTGGTTTATTGTACAGCAAGCTGTGGACTAATTCTTAGGCTTTTACTTCTAGGTGGTAAATGGACACACTGACTGATGGGGAGAAAAGCATATCTTTGTTAATTGTGATCCAATCTATTCTTTAAACTGTCTCTGTTGCTATTGAAACATAGAATTTTTCAGATTTGTTCATTTTTTGTTTCAAACAAATGAACTTTCATCCCCCTCAAGCTATCTTTTCGTAACACTTTGTGTATTTTCCAACATTCACTCCTTCTAGCATAGGGAATAATTTTTTTAATATCAAGAGCAGATGGACTTATCAAAGATTTGAAGTTGTATTTGCCTTAGGCATGCATGCTAGACTGGTTATTTAGGCTCCTTGAACCTAGACCAAAGATGGAACAAGCTGGAAACATTCACTCCATGCTTTTATGTAAATTTTCATTCTATTCTGAGATCCTGGCAGCAATATTCTGGGACCAAAATTTCTGGTAATATTTTGGTGCTTCTTGGAAACTGAAATAGAGCATGCAAGATCTTGTGAAAGCTTCTTAGACATTTTATTTAAAAATAGCTGTTGAAAAGAGCATTCCCAATTATAGCCAAATGATTCATCTGCTGGCAGTGGGGTATCAGCACTGGTGTTCTATCTGCTCACCTGCTTTTGCTGCCATAGCAGATCCCCGTGCTCCCTGCTTTTGGTATATACATCCAGCTTCTGTAGCTGGCATTCAGGTCACTTTAATATTCCCTCCCAGCTCATTTGTTTGTACTTGCTATACACTTCTCTCCAATATGACTATTCCCATCAGAATCCCTAGTCACTTAATCCCTAGTGAGCATCATGGTCATTCCAGCACCATTGAGTATTTATTTATTTATCACTGGGCAGTATCTGAAATACTGAAGCAAAAGAATGCAGGAAGTAATTGAAACAGTTTTTATTCTCTGATGTCACTATCACAAACACCAAACTTTCTAAACATCTGGAAAAATGGTTTGTAACTGGGTCCTTTTCAGTGCTCAATATCACTTTCACTTGGCCATATTTATCCAGCTATCAGAAAAGGGGGGAAATTAAGAGAAAAAAATACTAGGTCAGTGCACTGAAAGTCTTATAGGAGTTGGGATCTCTGGGTTTAAAAGGGCACAACTGAAAGTGAATCTACATTTGGAATAATTCCTTGGTGGTGAAGAACCTTTTGCCTGTCAATAACAAATTGTGGTTGATTGACCTTGGCCAGCTGCCGACCCAGCTACTCTCTCCCTCCCCCTTGGCATGACAGAGGGAGAAAATACCACTTCCCAACCCAGCCCCTTCTTCCCAGGCTCATCTCATACCCAAACAGACATCAAATACACATTTCAAAGCACTCATTTTTTTGTCTTGGTACCTAATTACACAAAAATCATCCTGATATAACAACAAAACAAGCATTTTTTGCACAGCATGTCTGCAGGATGTGCCCCAACTGTGCAATGGTGAAGCCTGCAGCTGAGCTGGTGGTGGGCTTTTCCAGGTTATCTGAGCTCTACCAAGAGAACCTGCTCCTCCAGAGAAGCTGTGGTCTTGGTTTGTTGTGTCACTGAAAATGCCTGGTACATGTCCGTGGAAACAACACAGCAGTCTTTTTTTTCCACATCTTCTTTCCTCTCCCTTCAGGGCATACTGCTTTAGTGGGTTTTCTTTCAAATTTCTGCCCGTTTTCCTACTCTCAACACCTTCCTACTAAGAGAAAGTGAGCAGATTTAAGTGTCTCTGCTACTGGCAGTTGACATATTTACCTTCTACCATCTCATTGGTAGAAGTGCCCTTTTAAGGATGATGATGAAAAGATGAGAAACATAAAATTGATCCACAGGCTTGTGACAACTTCTTACTGCTGGGATAACAGTTCCAAAACCAGGTTGGATGCTTCTCAAACTCAGAAAAAAACTTTAATGCTTATCCAGAAGAGAATGCAAACTGTATGATTAGAGCAACAACAGCCTAGGAAATTAAAAGCACAGGAAAGCTTCCTAATCCATACATCTTTTCACATGGAGAGAAAAGGTTTCCAGGTGAGCATAAATATCTGCAGGAGTGAAACCTTATTCAGTGTCCCAGAAATGCAAAAGACAAATGCTCACTGCTGTTGTTGTGCTGTATTTTCACTGATACCTTTCTTTCACTTCATACATTTTCTGTCTGTCACACTAGAGGTGCTGATGGCACAACCAGCCATACCTGGAAAAGGATATCTGAGCTGCTTTAAGATGTCACTAACTTGATAGAATTTGTGGTGTCCACAGCAAACTTAATCCAGGAGATTTTCCTGATAATTTGTAATTAGAAAAAGCATACAGTCAGAATCCTTTAAATACTGTCATATATATCATATTAATAAGTTCCTATTAAAATAAAGAACTCATTTTATAATTGGTTGCTTTTTAAAAGGTCTTTTACATCTAGTATATATTTCTTTTTGTAAGAATGGCTTCTGCAAAAAAATGCATTTTCCAATTTGAAAATAAACAGAGTAAAGCTATTAATCTCTTGCTTCACTTTGCTGGGAGACGGAACTATTTAAGTGAAGGAACAGCATGACACCGAATAATAAGCAGCACACATTCATCTTTTCTAGGACTGAAGTTATAGCCCACTACAATTACAAAAAGATATCTTTTTTAATAACTATATAAAATTCTGTGTGCATTTTCTTGAGATTAAAAAAGATGTAGCAGGAAGTTTGGGGAGGAGGAAGAAACTTAAAATTATTTCTTGTTTATTCTGTTGTTTAATTCAACAAAACCACAAATGTCAAACTGGCATTTTTCAAATGTGTTCGAAGATATGGCCCTGAATAGGTGATGTGGGAAAAAAGGGCAAAATTTCTAGCAGAGCTGTAATTTCTTTGGAGTCAATATTTGATATTTGAATAGATACTAATTCGTTTTGAGGTGTGTGAAAGGTCTCTTGCCCTATTAACTGTTTTATTTAATTCCGCTGACTAAAGCTGGGGAGTTTTTTATTTATATTTTGGGAAGATCACATTGTGAAATGTAACTAAAAAATTCTTTGATGTTTGAAGCTTTCTTTAATGTATTGTAAAAACCTGAAGACTGGTTGTGTGTATATGCCTAAGGGGGTGAATAGTTGTATTTTTTGCATGCATATATGTTTTACAGTTTTATGTTTTATTTATCACTGGTAGTAAAAGGTTTAGGAACTTTGCTGCTGATAAGGGGCAGTTCTTAGCGTCAAGTGGAGAGATATTAATGTGCTTTCGGGAAATGTTATATATTTTATTCATGGAAGCGTCATGGAATTGAAAGAAATATTGTTCCATGGTATTTGGTGTGGGTCATTCAGAGACAAGAGTAAACTGGAGAGTAATGATTGAAGTGATTTTTTACTTCCTTTGAGTTTTTTGAGTTTTTTATAGTTTTACATAACTGTTTTTTCACAAACACCCATACAATTTCTCTTTCACTACATGTAGTGCTTTATTAAATGAACACAACAAACACTGAAAGTCCTAAACAAAAAAATTTTATATCCTTGAATTTCATAGAAGACTGTCAGACTTTAGTACAGCAAATTATTTCCTTTCCTCATCCCTTCCCATCTCTTGATATTTAGTACATCTCATATTTTATATCTTTAGGATAATCAGAAACAATTAGGGAAACTATTAGTCCTCAGCACTTCATTTTCTATCTTCTCTCTTTTTGTATGTGAGGGAGAAAATATAAAAGGTTACAAGGTTTTCAGGAATGGAACTATTGATTTATCACTAAATGATATTAATCTCATCTAGACAATGTAGCTTTTTGCATATAGATTTCTTGCAGGGAAAGAGTGCCAAGTGTTTGTGCAATCTCAATTCTTGATTTCCAGATAACAGGATTGCAAGAGAGGAGAGAAGCACAGACCCTTCTATGCCTAAGCAATGAAGTATGAGAGAAGCAGATGTGAACTTTATGTGATAACAACTGAAACACCTGTCAGGATGAGATACTGGGCTGCCAGTAACCATCAACCACAGTTTCAGAGGCAAATTGTCATATTAGGACAAATTAGCTGGAACAAGCTGGGAAAATACAGTACTTTCATTGCTTGTATTTGTAGCTGGAAAACAAGTTATTATGTATACAGTAAAGCATGTAGCTTAGGCCATTTGTCAGGTGAAATCATTGCATGCAGCTGGAACAACACTCAGCTGAGTTCTTTTGCTTTGTTAGCACGATGAAGATGCTAGTGTAGTGCTCCCTCTAATTTCTCTCTACAGAGAGGAAAAAGTGTAGCATATCAGTCACAGAACTGCTAGCCCCAAAGGATTGTCCAGCATGGGTTCATTTGGCTAACTTTACCAGACACAGCATCCCTTCTGCTCTGCCAAAAAACCCACAGAAATCTTTGCCTTTGGGTTTTTTTCCCTCAGAGGTGATGTTTATATATTGAACAACCTCATTGGGTTGTTCTTGCAGTCAGATCTTGCAGTCACCTGTGTCTGCAATGTCCTGTCTCATTTAAATACTTTTTAAAGGACTGCTGTCCTCTTGAGGACATTAAGATACCTGCAGTTACTGGAAAAATTTGGAATAACCAAATTTTTTATTCTAGGCAATGCGGAAGTCTCTGTCAAATGCCATAGCCTTGATCTCCCATGACTTGGATCTGATACTTTGGATCTGTTGATCCTTGTTTCATGTAGCAGCAGCTTTATTCCTGTGCAGGAGGCTTTTTCCTTGTCTGACTTCATGCCAGCAGCTGCCCTTTTTTCCTGGCTTTTGCTGGCAGCCTTTGCCTCCTGTGTCTTCCGTGTGAATGGGCCAGGGAGGATGTTTGGCTGGAGCAGCTGCAGTCATAGGTGAAAGGTGAGGGATCTGGGCTGAAAAGACAAAACCCCAAAAAACTGGGCTTTTCTTGTCATGGTGTGGGGTGCAGGGTGGGGCTGGGAGAGCTGGGTATTACTAAGCAGAGTTTCTGTTTTTGTGTTTGGCCCCCATCTTCTCCAGGTTGGTGCTGCGTGCCACAGGTTGGACCTCGGTGGTCTGTGTTAACAGCTTTGCATAGTTTATCAGTTTAGACACAATTCCCGGTTTTGTGTTCCTAAAGTTAGCAAGATGTTTTTTACATCTGTTAAATGCTTTACTTCAGGCAAGCCTTGGATGAAACAAAGAGATCAGGCAGGGTTCCCACTCTTAATTATTGAACTGTGACTTCATTTTTCCTCAGAAGCTTCTGCTTTTTGCCACCTGTAACCTGTAGTGGTTGAGACAAAAACACAAAGCCTGTCAAGAGGAATCTTCAATAACGTCAGGATGGATACTCTTGTGTTTACTGCCCACTGGTGCGTGGCACTGCTGACTAGAAGACTTTCTACCTATAAAGCATGTTGGGTTTAAGCTTCTCTAGTTACCCAAAGATGAGGTCACTCTGTTCATTAAGGATTTATGATTATATAGTGCCTTTCTACAGAGAGCTTCCAAGGCAGCTGGCAGGTTTATATCTGCATGAGCGAGTGCCTGAAACAAACCATTAGTGATTTCTCTACAGACTGAGGACCTCAAAGAAAATTTCCTTTTCTCCATATTCTCGGGTACACAGTAGGGTTAGGCATCATTACTCCATGAGGCATTTGCTGCCTGTGCACTTTGTGATATGACATTCCTCAGACAGGAGTCTCTTAGGCTTTTTTTGTTCCCTTTTTCTTTTTCTTTCAAGTTCATTTGACTGAAGTTTTTTTTTTTGTTTTTTTTTTTTTACTTTTAAAAAAATTTTTACTGTGGTAGAGCAGGATCCTATTCCTCAAACAATTTTACAGCCTCATTTAAGTCAGCCTGTAGCACAGAATTCAATTTGTATCAAATAAAGAGTGTGGAAACAGGTCACATAATATTGCAAATAATTTCTCTAGCCATGTTTGGAAACTGTGGTTATATAGTCAGGAATGAACATAACCATAGAACAGTGTTTTGAATTACACCTTTAGTGGACAAAAAGTAACTGGAGGAGTTTGCGATCATAAATTAATCTTGCAGTGTTTCATGACCTGTATTATCATTTAAGTTACTGAAAAGAAAGAGGCAATGTTTTTTCCCCCCTAAGCATTAGAGGTTATACTTGGCACAATAAACAGAGAAGAAAAATCATAGATCTTGCTAGTGAAATAATGACATGGTAATAGATGATGTTTTTGTCTTTCATAGTGTATTAGGAGCATTTCTAATTGAAGATATTAGTGGTATTTGAGAAAGAAAATGACATTTTGTTTTTAAAGCACATGATCTATTGTGTTTATTGTTTTGAAAATAAAAAGCTATGTCTTCTTAAGGCAGTGTTGCATATAAAGTGTGTGGAAAAGAAACCAAGGGAGAACCTGGGTTTCCATTTATTCCTTGGCAATTTACACCTAAATCCTGCCAGCGTAAGTATAGCTGACACACAATAAAGTGTACTTCCATTCACACTTGTGCAAGCTCCCCATGGCTAGGAACAGGTTGAGGTTAGCCAAGCATGATCAGAGAGCAGATGGGGTAGTCTGACAGAGAAGTTAAAGGTAAAACTACAGTGTGCCCTGGCTGTGCTGCAGGACTGTGTGCATTAGTCATTGCAAAGATGCACCCACTTTCCTACTGCAGTGCGTGAAGCTCCCCTCAGTCTTGGGGGTCTGGAGGTCGAGGTGACCCCGAGAATTCAAAGTCCTTGCTTCCCAGCTGCACAGCCAAAGAAGAAGTTGGAATGCGTAGGGTCAGCTTCTCAAGGTTGTTTGTTTTCTTTTATCTGTAACATGCTTTATCAAGGAGCTGCGGTCTGTCTAGCAGGTCAGTCTGTGACAGACTCCCCCCACCTTGGGGTGGTGTTATCATTTTATACTAAAAACTACCTGTACTATGTTTACAACAATGTGCCAGTATCTATTATTTATGTTGGACAGTGTGTCTCTGCCTTAAACCAACAGAAAAGTGTCACCACCACAGCAAGACATGGAGGGCAAGAAGAAGGAGGAGGTCAGGACATGCCCAAATCCCTCCATCTTGTCCCCTTGAACCCCTTATTTTAAAACACTAAAATTCTACTTTTTTACCCTGTGTTAATTCAACTATCACTCTACTCAAACCCTTGTGGCTTGTAATTCCTCATACAAAGTTTTTTCCATGGGCTAAAATCGAAGCCACAGCTGTTCTTGACTTCGTGCCAAGGTCTCCGAGCCCCCTGCCAGAGTCTTGAGACAGCCAGGGCAGCCAGAGGGATGTCCTGAGTTCCCACACCTAAGCCCACGAGAGTTTCCCCTTTCCATGCCTTATCAGCAGGGATATCATACAGGTCAAACAGCCTCATTTACCCATCTGGATGTCTCCCAGTGTCTTTGATGCAGCTTTGAGACTGACCTGTGCAAATATAATTAACCTTCCCTGCCTCTGGCTGTGCTGGAGAGAAGAGAAGGGAGCACAGAGGCACATAGGGGGTGATCAAACCCACAAAATCTGCATTTTTCATATTATGATCTGACAGGTTTTTCTAACAAGATTATTTCTACCCTGTAGTTTGGGAGATCAAAGCTTCCTTTTTACCCAGTCTTTTGCTTGCGTTTGGATTTTATCTCTATAACCTTGACTAGATAGATGAGTTTTTAATGATGTCAGCATGACCCAGGGAAATTACAATGTCAACAGCAATTGTTTTGAAGGTCTGTTGATCCAGTTTCATCCTATTTACTCATGTTGTTTTTTGACTTGTGATAAATAGGGTTGTACTTGAAAAAAAATAGGAAAGTTTTCAATTTTTTGTTTCCTAATCGTGGGAATTACTTTCCTAGTTTCTTCCCTTCCATTTTCACAGAATCACAGATTGAGTTTGCAAGGCACCTCTGGAAGCATCTGGTCCAACCCACCTGCTCAAGCAGGCTCAGCTAGAGCTTGTTGTGCAGGACTCTGTGCCTTTAGGTTTTGAACATCTCCAATGGATAGAGATTGCACAACCTCTCTGGGCAACTTGTGTCAGTGCTTGGTCACTCTGACAGTTAATAAATATTTCCTGAGGTTCAGAGGGACCTCCTGTGTTTCAGCTTCTGCTCATTGCTCCTTGTGCTGTCACTGGGTATCACTGGGAAGAGCGAGGTCTTCTTTGCATCCTTTACGTCATTCTACCTTGTTGCCATTGAGTGTATTGTTCAGACATACAGGCTTGCAGAATACTGCTGATAGTCAGCTCAGATCTTTTTCAGAGATTTTGGACATTTTTTTTCCTTCTTTATTGTTTTTTTCCTGGGTTTGCAGCTCAGAAGAGGATTCCTTGCAATGCATGGCTGGAAATAACGGTATAAGGAGATCTGGGAGAATTCTCCACTCCCACCTCTGCCACTCCTATCTCTATTGAAGACTGGGAGCAAAACATTTTTACTGCTTGTTTTTCCATCAAGCAGCTGTATGAATTAAATAACATTTTGTGATACCCTGGAGTTCACGATACATGTAACACAATACATGTTAATCATAATAGGCATGCTAAGTTACCAAAGCTCTTTTTATGCCAGAATTCATGTGCTCCTTTTTGAGATATTATTTATTAAATGTGATTTTTATATTTTCTGTTATTTGCATATCTTTTAATTACTAGTTCTGAATGCTTAACTTCTTACTTAGCTCATGAAAACATGTGAGTTTAATTTTGGCTGAGAAGTGAGCATACATTTTGCCCACCATGCTTGGAAACTTTTTTCTGCATATAGAGTAAAAACATAATTTGCTACTATATTTGGAGGGATGGATAGGAAAGGTACATTTAATGGTGTCCTGGTAGCCCCTTTTGACTCCTATATATGTTTTGGTTCAGGAATGTGTAACTTGCAGGAACCTAAGAAATGGCAGGCCAGATCCTAACTGCTGGCATTTTTTTCCTTTAATGAGTTTTGGTATTTGCAATGAGGGGATTCATTCCCCTTGAACAGTCCAAACCTCTGATTTTGGGAAGGAAGTAATGATGTAAGTAATAAACTTTGCCATTCTAAAGCTCTGTGTGCGGGTGTGCACATGTGTGTTTGGGAATTGTGATACTGCAGAGGCTGGAGAGGAAAACCCAAGTTTGGTACCATGATAAAGTGTTAATCTGATCTAATATGATCTCTGGAGTTTATTTTCTCTGCTTTGAGCAGTTGTGGATACTAATGATGCATTATCAAAGGCAGCAATCCAAAGCAATGGATTTGTACCATGTGCAACACAAAACAAGCTCAGTATCTGGCACAGAGAAATTAAGGTTTAGTGGCCACCAAAGAAGTGCATGAGTGTTCATTTTAGTTTTGGATTTAATTTAAAGCTAAACCTTGATATCAAAATATACTATAACTTCCTAATAAAACAGTTTGTAGTACTAATTTCTCTCCTAAGCCTGACCATGCTGAAAGTGTTTTACTCAATTGTTCTGCTTTTCCTACTCCATAGAACCTCTCTATGAGGACAGGCTGAGGGAGCTGGGGCTGTTAAGCCTGGAAAAGAGAAGGCTTCAGGGAGACTTTAGGGCACCTTCCAGTACCTAAAGGGGGCCTGCAAGAGAGCTGGAGAGGGACTTTTCGCAAGGTCCCATGTAGTGACAGGACAAGGGGGAATGGCTTTAAAGTGAAAGAGTTAGATTGGATATTGGATAGAAAGCCTTCACTGTGAAGGTGGTAAGGCATGGAAAGAAGTTGCCCAGAAAAGCTGTGGATGCCCCACCTGTGGGAGTGTTCACATCCAGGTTGGAGTGGGCTCTGAGCCACCTGGCCTAGTGGAAGGTGTCCCTGCCCATGGCCATGGCATCAAGCTGGAACTCGATGACCTTTAGGTCCCTTCTGATCCAAACCATAACCCATATGGTTTGAGGATTCATAGCTAACTACTCACTGTAAGCTTTTATCAGTAAGTAGTCTGGAAAACATGTATGTTTTAACTGATATTCCATATATTTTAACTGCGTACTAAATGCATTAATTTAAAGTGTTATTAAAATTAATTTGAGGATCAAGTTTTAAAATGTGCTAGCCCTGTTTCTAGTAATGGAGAGATGTACTATGTTCTAAAGGAACCATTTAAGTCATAGAGGGTTCTTATTCATTATATGAAAAATTGAGTCATAATTTTCAGTATTTTAATGGGCAGGTATCTCAACACTCTTCTGATTTTTTCAGCAGTTGCTGTTGGTTTTTTCTGTCTGATGATAATTTTTATTCTTTAAATCATGGGCTTCCTTTGCATTAAAAAAATATTCTGTGAGTATGTTGATTATATTTACCTGTGATATGCTGATTATATTTCCTTTTGGACTGTTACTCACTTATCCTGATAAGCTGAAACATGTTTTTAGCAGAATGGGGACTTAATAAGAAGGGTGAAAAGATCTAGTGGGGTCCTTTAATGGACAAATATTTGATGGTTTGCCATGCTTAATTGTCTACTGGTCTTGTGTTTTGTGGCAAAGTAGCAACCATGTGGACCAAGTACAAGAACAACTATTGTCTGAGATGCTGAAAATAGACCAGTTGATCAATTTACCACTTGTAACTCTAGGCTTACAGTAGGTATTTTCAGGGACTTGCTTTATAATGGCCTTTCTCTGTTCTAAGGTTTTGTACTATTATTATGTCTTGAGGTAAAGTGTAGATTGTGAAAAGATAAAATGCACAACGGAGAGATCTGTGTTCTCAAATGAAACCTGAAGCTACATATTATTTCCTGATTTCTGTTCTGCTCAGAATTGCACGGGTCTGGCATCATTGCTTCTATCAGGTACTTATTACTGTAGTAGTTTTCCCTAAGTGTATGCAGAATGTGCATTTGCTTAGCTTTCTGTGTTGGAAATATGTATTTCTAATTCTGCATTCAATTTTATGGTGTATTGGAAAAGGACTGTATAGAATAGTTTCCTTAAACAATCTTTCAGGATCCAAATATTCCATGCTGGCCTGTTTTCAGGAATTTCCTTTTCATTGAAATGTTTCCCAATCCATCCATCTTCATGTCTTCCCCTGAGAATTAAAAGAGCGTTAGTAAATAAAAGGAAGACCTTTTCTGTTTGTCTATTACTGCCAGGGCATCTTCTTGCACACATCTTGAGCTCAGTAATTTACACTGGTTGTGCAAAATTTCTTTTTCTTGCACCTTGAACAATGAAGGTCTGTTTTATACCCAGGAGTCCGAAGTACTTTGAATTCTGATTTTTGAGAACAATAAACTAATTCAGAAGTTGGCCCATTGCTCCCATGCTTCCAAATCTTACCCAGAAGACTGAAAACTGGCTCTCTCTAATGGACCGGTAGATTTTCTGGTTCCCTTGGGATGCAGGCAAGGCACCAGACGTGAAGTCTCTCAGTTACAGCAGGCTCGTCATTGCACGTTCACTGAACTCCTGGTTTCTGTGATGCCATAGCCACTGCCATAAGTCACTGTGGTGCAGAAAGGGCAGGGAAACATGTGAAATTAGCACACTGAGAGATGTTCTCTGCTCTGCCAGTTCACAGCACGATGTCTGCAGGGCAGGGACACCAGAGAGGCTGTGTCAGGCATTTTGGGTGCGTGCAGGATTTAAAGCTATGAACTAAGAGAGATCTTTGCACTGGCAGTGGATTACTGGGGGATGTTTTCTGGTGACAAAGGAAATGTATTCCTACCTGTTTTGCCAGAACTACATTGACCTGATGCAGACCACAAACTTTCCATGCTCAGACCGTTGCACATCCTATTGTGAATGCTGCATCTTGTGCCCAGAAAAAAGAGGGTAGTGCTGAGTCTGCAAGTGAGAATTAGATTAGAGGTTGATGTGTGTATATGACATTTTAACATCTGACGTACCAAGTTACACACAAGCACCAGTTTGAGATGTTAAAATTTTGTCATATACATTAGGAGTACTTTTCTTTCTTTTTTAGAATTGGCCTGGCATGCTCAGGATGTTTTCATATTGCTTTTTGATCCCTCGTTCACACTGTCAAGACATTCTGAATATTATGAGTGGTGCAGAGTCAACTGAGTTCTAATTTCTCATTTCTTAGCTTAAACAGATTGCTTTGTTCAGGTACCTTTCCTAGCAAAAGTACAATTCTAGATCATGTGTCTTGGCAGCCTGAGAGCCCTCACCAACATTTAGTCCTTGAACTTTAGCAGTAACAATTTAATGCTTGGAAGCAGTTTGATCTGATTACGAAGAACCAAATATACACCTACTCTTGTCTTGTCAAATGGGGCGTAATTTAGCCTATACAGTAATTACATTGTTACAACAAAATACTCTTATTTGTGGCTGCCTAAGGATGTAAGGATGAATGAACATAGCAAATGCTATTTAATAACTGATAGAGTCTAGGAATAGTATAGTTGCTACGAATTCCCTGTCTGATCCTTCTAGTTATATGTAAAAGGAAGCATAAAAATCCCCAAAAAGAATAAAAAACTTTTGATTAAATTTTTGAATAATATACCAAAATCATAAAATTACAGTTAAATTTTTCAAAGTAAAACTTGAAATTAGTTTTGAAATAGTGAAATGAGAAGAAAAAAAAAATCTGTCAAAAAACTAGCTGCTTTGGTCAATTTTGCAGGTTGTTTTCACTTCTTTAAATTTTTCCTGTTTTGCAGTTATTCAAATAGATTAATTTAAGTTCTTTGCAGTAGATATGTTTTTAATTTTAAAAAAGATATTTAGTTATCTTTTGCCAGAAAAATAGTTAAAACTTATTTCTCCATACTCTAGTAGAGGGAAAACCAAGGATATTATAAGCTTAGTTTTTAGAAGTTTTCTGGTTTTCATTTTAAGAGAGTCATATATGGCATTTTTATTTCAGACAAACTACAGTAAAACCAGTGACATATTTTTCTTCAGAAATAACTTATTTAGAACTGCAGGAAGGAAAAATAAAAAAGTGCTGCCATTTCGCTAGTTAGAAGGAGGAAAGAAAGACCATTTTGTACAAAAGTCTCAAAGGGAAATCCAAAGCTAATGAAAAATTTCTCAGGTTGAAATATCTTTTCTTTCTTTCTCATTTGTTTTTTCTTTAGTCTGCAGACATCTCAAACCATTTACAAGAGATGTGGCAGGCAAGAATTGCTCGGCTTATAAGCACCCTTCAGAAGAGTGAAAACACAAAACCCTCTCAGGTTTGCCTAGAAAAGTTGAACTAAAGTTCTTTCTTTTCCACTTACACCTAGGCAGCCTGGGAGAAGAATGTCAACCTCTGGTCCCTAGCAACATATCCTGACTTCTGATCACTTATATTAAAGAAAAACACCCATTTCAGAGAGAGTGCAAAACTGCCTGGAAGTAGAAAATACCACACCCCACCTTAAAAAAGGTAAGAAAGGTTTCCTGCTGATGCTTTAACAATGGAAGTGATGTCTTCATTTCACAAATGAAAATTTAGATAATTGAACACTAAAACATTTATTTAACCTGCATGTTCTAACTTAGAAAAAAGGATTTTTTTTGTTTAAAAGGGAGAATGTAATGCAATTGTTCTTGAGCTTAAAACTACTTCTTTTGTAGGTTGTTTGTATTGTGGAAAAAGAAGTACTGTGTAAACCAGGAAACATTATCTTTCATGTCAAGCACAGAAGTTTTTGTTAGCCATGCAAAGTGTTACATAGCTTCCAGTGAATTTTGCCAAGACATACACAGCGTGTTCGTAGAATGCTGCTGCTGGGAATTAGTGCTAAGGAGTAGTTCTGCCATTTGTGCTTTTATCAGAAAAAATCTGCACTATCTCCCTTTCTGCTGGGTTTGATTGATAAATATTTATAAATATTTATAAAATATTTGCAATTCTACTTCCTTAGATGCTTCAGTTCTAAAAAGTATTGGAAGAAGTTGAGAACAGTTAAAACATACTGGACCCTGCACCTGTACCTCTGAAAGTGGAGTGACAGCAATGGAGGATCTTTTCCATTCAGATTTTCTTTGCACACCCCACCCAAAGTTTGGTTTTTTGTGGGGTTTTTTTTGGGTTTTTTTGGGTTTGTTTTGTTTTGTTTTGTTTTGCTTTGGTTTTGTTTTTTTTTTTCTAGGGAATGTTGAAATTCTGATAATCTCTTTCTATAGCAGCCATTCTACAATGTGTTTCCAGGACAAATGTGTTCAACATGTTTGTGAACGCCCTACCTACAGGACATACCTATAAATTTTTATTTTGAGTGTGTCTAACATAGAAATGCTGCGTTTGCTTTTGTACAAAGCAATGTGATTCTGCTGTTTGAAGTTATTGTGGTTTTAGAGAATCTGTGCTGTCTAACCCAAATCATCTTGTAAATTCAAAAGACTATTGGTTACCTGTCAGTCCTGACTTGTGACTGTCCTGCCAAAATGTTTGTTTGGCTGGTGTTTTATGTGGCAAGAGAATGAATGACAAGCAGATATCTTTGACAACTCTTTGACAACAAATGTTCAGCTGAAATGCATTGGCTTGCTGCTGAGAAACAAAGGTTCTGTTTTCTTGAGATTGTTATAGTAATTTTGACATTTTTCTACCACAAAAACCTTCTACACCTTAGCTGAGGGTAGAAAAGTGCTTGTGACATAACTGTTCATGAGATGGGGTCTGTTTACAAGCAGGACATATTTTTATTTCCTCAAAGCAGAAAGGTAATAAGAGTGCCACACACCAATGGAAAATGCTCTGTGAGTACAGGATGCTTCCTACCCACTCTGTCTAACCTCAAATTTCCACGCCATTTGTATGTAAGGATCACAGATTCTGAACTGCCTTCTGTTTCCTTTGAATAGACTTAATTTTTGCAAGCAACACAGCCTTTTTCAAATAGCACATTTTATATTTTGCCCAAAAAGATACAATACCCATTGCCTTAAAATACAGCTGTTCAAAGAACAGTCTGTGAAGGTGGTCAGGTACAATAGCATGTTCAGACTGACTAATACAAACTTCATAATGAAAATATGCAAGACATAGGTTTCTGTGGAGAATTTGCATATAATATTTCTTCCAAGAGAATTAAACCTACATTTTTTTTTCTGAGAGTGTACCCAATGTTCTTTCGTAACCACCCACATATGCTGTTGTTAGAATATTCTACTTTTTACTGCAGAAAATGTCCAAACCTTTTTTAGAAAGTAATTTTCAGTTAGTAGAGATTTTGTTTAATCTGTGAGATTCTCTGTAAATCATTTGTGAATGTAGTGTTAGTCAACTTTTGAACAAGTTTATTGAAGTATAATATTTTGGTTTTTTTCCTAATGCAGGCTATTTTTTTTTCTAATTCATTCCACCATTTCACATTTTCTAAGCTAAAATGCTCACGGCTTCAGACTCACATTTACTGGTGATCCTACCCAGGTTTTCCAGAGACTTCAGATTTCCTTTGAGGTATTGTCCATTAAACTTTTTTTTTTTTCTTTTTTTTTTTTTCTTTTTTTTTTTCATTCTACAAAAAGTGGAAGTACAGAAAATCTTGTTCTTTGGTATTCTATTAAAGTGTTGTTTTTTTTTAAATTTAATTTGCATCATCCAAAGATTTCCCCCCTTTATTCTGCAATTTCTTGTCTCCTAATTTTGCTTCTCCTGTTCTTTATATTTGCCCAATTCACATTTCTTTCTTACAACACTTAATGACTATGGATACATTTGGCTGTGTACTTTCAGTCACTTCAGAGGAAGTAAAAATAACAAAGATTTTCTGAAATGAGTCACTGTTGAATAATTAGCTATGCAAAGAATCTATTTCCTATTTTAATGAAGAAGGGGTCCTGCAAGGAAGACAGAGACCTTGGTTTAGTCAATGTTATGTTGTAGCATTTGTTCATGATTCATTTTTCATATTTTTAAATTTCTCTTGTGTTATTCTTGCAATGAGTTTTAGTGATAAGCCTCAACATGAAAAGTCCCTTGATTTGCAAACCCTCCGCATATTAATGTGAACAAATTGGTTGTCTTCTCAAATTTAAAATCACAAAACCAGCCAGGAAGTCTCTCACTGTAAATGGACTCAGACTTCATGCTCTTCTGCAATTCAGCCCTCGCTTGTTTTTGTGCAGAACAATGTCATCTCCTCGTTCGAGCCCAGTAACGAGTGACTCCACGCACCTGAGAAATTTGCTTATTTAGTCCATGTTTTTTTCATCTGGTGCCTCTGGCCATGCAGGACTGGACCTGGGGTATGGAGCTCAGCTGGATAGCTTCATCCTTACACTATGTGCAAAACTTCTCTAAAAAACTTCCCTGTGCTTACCGTAGCCATACCAGTCTCCTGTGTTGTACTTAGAAAGAATCAATGCCATTGTTGCCTCCATGACCTGAGAAGAACAACTAAGAAGATGGCTTGAGAGTTGCAGCAATCTGGAATTATGTTTGCAGTTCCATGGAAAGTATTTTCTGATGTGCAATTAATTAGTAAGTTCAGCATATCACACTGTCTGAAGAACATTGCAGCAGGAGTTGAAAACTGGGGTGGTTACATCCATCTCCTAATACTTGTAGGGCAATAGTTACAGTAAAAATGCTCAAGATTTTGATGATCTGAAACCTATACAGTAAATATCCAATAATTGTTTCATATACTGTTTGGGATACCTGCTGGTTGGGTGTATTTCTCTCTGTGGCTATCACAGAGGGCATTGGAGGTTACCAGCCTGAGAGTCTAAGCACCAAGAGTCTAAGCTCTTGATAAGAGCTGTGAGATCCATGCCTGATATTTACCAAGCTGGCAAGCAGTGAGAGATTTGGCTTTTTTGACTATTACTGGCAGGACAGTGGAAGGGCAGTAAGTAGATCAGTTATAATATGGAAGCTACCTGACAATTTTGGGAACTTCCAGAGAGCCTGGAGTAAGTGAAGCAAAAGGCTCAAACTCCTTCTGCATAAATTTCCTCTGAAAGCTCATACCATCATGCTGAAGAGCACAGTTATTGTTGATCAACTCCTTTTGAAATAATGGTATGACAGCTCTAAATAAAAAAATAATGGACAAAAGAAGATGCCATGTCCCATTTTTCATGTTCCTTTATCTTCCCAATATATAACAGAACTGGTTACCTTTTCCATCTGTTCTGTTTCTTGAGGAAGCTGCCCAGTATGCAAGAACTTGTCTTGATAATTTTGCAATAGTTTTTTCTGCTTTTACTTCCTTTCAATAAGATGGATGGTATATTTATGTTAAAATCAGAGGAGTATTTATGTTCAGCCTCTAAATGTCTGTATGTTTTTGAATTTTTGTGCTTAATACAGAATAAGAGCTTTAGGAAAATGAATATAATATGTTCTAAGGCAGAGCTAATTCTTGTGAAGTCATTTGATTGCAAGAGTATCGCTTGATTGTAATTGAATCTGTTTCTTTCTTTTGGTCACCAGCTTAGAGTTGGAATTGAAATTATTTTTTTCCTAATTAGATTGACTAGTTCTAAGCAAGATTTCCATGCTCACCAGAAGTATTCTGGAGCAGCTTAGATCTTAAAATGGGGTCCAAATTGTGCAACTTGATGATTCTTGAATTTTTTCAATGTTTTCAGAGTTTCTTTCAAATTTCTTTTGACAAGCCAGTATTTTCAGAAGGCCAGGAAACCATGCCTGCCAAATTATGATTGGTTTCTGTTTTGGTTGTTATTTTTGTGTTCTATTTAGTTGTTCTTTTTGTGATCTTGCTGACACAAATTGACTCAGATATAGTAGTTCTGTAAACTACATTGTTTTAAGTTCTTCTATACTGAATTTTGAGAGAATACTGATGAAGTGTACTGTAGGAAAAATTATCTGAGGGCAAAAGGTGATTTATGCTTCCTTTACTACTTTTAGAACTGGGTCCCTATGGTAATACCTTTTTCATTTCTGCTCCTACATTACAGTGTCAAAGTTCAAATTTGCATCTTAAGAGTACATAGGAATTCAGATTCATAGGGTTAGGACAGGAAAAATTGACACAAATCCTGATTTGACTTTGCTAATATGTTTGTGATGTTCTGCCTCAGGCAACTGACAGTGGTTAAATAATCTTAGAAAGTCAGGAAAAGACACTCATATGCTTAATTTCAATATGATTTAGTGCTTTCTTAAGCTGAAAGCTCAGTATAACACTGGGTTTCAGTGACTGACTAGGATGGAGAGAAGTAAAGTACTTCAGGAAATTCTAAGCAGAAAAGAAACTCAAGCATTTACCAGAGCTAATTCTGAAATGTCACATGAAATGCTGTTATGGTGGTGGTCGGACTATCTGGTCTGTATTTAAGGACTTAAAATTCCCTGTGACCTTCCTCCGCTACATCCAAACGAATCTCTGAGCTGAAATGCAGCTCAAAGACTTAGGCAGCTTTTAAAAAGCTTCTTGGAGATTTGTAATGTTGTGAACCAAGAGTAGACAGGCTAAAACAATATCATATAGTGCTGGTTTGTGTATTTTGTAGTTTTGTATTCATATATTGTTGTCTAAAATGAGACTTCTTCCCAGAACCAAAGATTGGTTCTGTAGATGAAGCAAGGGTACAAAAGATATATAACCTACAGGCAAATTTCCCCAGAAAAGTTCTTCAAGGACTTTTAAACTGTTATTTTAATCTGACTATGTTTTATAGAGGACAAATGTTGTAATTATTAATGGCTGTAGTATTTTCAGATCTAGAAGATATAATGTGACATTATAATTCTCCTAAGTAACATAGGTAGTAAAAGTATATTTTATTGAGCCTATTAATGTAGTTGCTTATTCTTTGGTGCAATTTAACATATGGGAAACATGCAACTAAATAATGTAATTTGAAGAAAATAAGCTTTTGTAAATCCTTGTGTTTCTGCAGCATTCAGGTAGCTAATACAGTGCATATACTATAATACTGTTCAATACTATTAAGCTATCTAATATAGTGTTCATGTATGGCACTATTTGTTTATTGTGTTAAATAGAAATGCTATTTATTATTTATTAAATAAACATTTAACATTATTAGTTTCCATTAGTGATCAGAGGAAGGAATGCAGACAGTAAGAAGAAAAGCATGTCCTGTACAATGTGACTTTCTTATTACAGAGTGCTGCAGTTCCTGAGAGTTTTGATTTACAGGTCTTTGTTATAACTGCAGCTATAATTTTCACAGGTTAAAGACCTCTAATGAAATGTAATGATTGTTGTATCCTTACAATGCTGCTACTGCATTGTTCCAAATCAGCCTAAAATGTAAGACACTTTAGTGCATGATTTAAAGCTAAGGGAGAATTTACCTTGTGTTTGATTTCAAAATCTCAGTGGTGATATAAATGTGTTGTGCTATACTTCTTGTTTCAGCAACACTTGGAAAAAAACAAAACAAAACAAAACAAGAAAACCCCAAACAAACCCAAACCCAAAACAAAGACACCAACAAAACAACATGGCTGCAGCTGAAAGTGATACTAACCAAAATGTTTTGTCTGAGGTACTGAATACTGATGATTCAGGTATTGTAAAAATAAACTGGGTTTTACATTGTAAATTAAAGAGACAGGACATATTTTCAGTTTATTTACAGAGGAAAACTCTTCCTTCTTCCTAAATAACTGTAAGGGATCTGCCTATCTCTGAGTCTGCTTGTGCCTAAAAAATGTAGATCTGACCAGGCTGGTTTTGTGGTTCTTTCTCACTGCAAGTGGGTCACCCAGTGTCTTACATAATCTGGAGCATATCTGATCACTTGGGATAGCAAGACCCAAGTATTTGTATAGGAATTCTAAGACATGACCTTTTACAGCTGGAACAGATTTAGTGTTTTCTTCCTTACTTCCCTTTTCTCTTATCTTTCCCATTATTTCAAGCTGCAGCAAAGATAAGCTTAATTCTAGTATTTGAGCTAGAGAGTTCTAGAAACTGTCTCTAAGAAGCAATAAGGTATTCAGTTTATGTTGTCTTCCTCTTTTAAGTGTAGAACTGTTAATTTCATTGTATTTCTGAGTACCTTGTTAAGGTGAATGTATCTGCACATCATGGATGTATCCAATTGTTTAATATACTTTGTTTAGAAACTTTTCCTGATACTGAATCGAATCTTTCTCTGGCAACATTTTGTCATAGAAAACACTCAGACACTCCTTAATAACCCTACTCATTTCATTCTCTGTAGTCTCACTTCAAAAATTAAAGTTTAGAACTGAAAGACAAGACGACCTTTAAAGATTCAATATGTAATCTTTTATATTCCCAAACTTCTTGGAATTCCTCTGCTAAGGTATAAAAACAAAGTTGCAGTAAGGAAATCTTCAGCGATAGAAATATAGGAAGGAATTATAGAAAACTAGATCATGAACAAAATCTTTTTAAAAAATTTCAGTTCAGGAAGGGTTGAGGGTAAATTAAACTGAATTCTTCAACTGGGCTATTGGTATCATAGTTTCAGAAATTGTTAATGAAAATAATACCAGCTATTTATTTTACTTCTGCTGAAATGATTAAATAGGCTGCCCTTATGGACTTTTCCAAGGGAACTGGCCCAACAACTTTCGAGGTTACAGGCTTGATAAATGCATTTTGAAAGACTGTCACATGAAAATGAAAGGCAATCCTCATTCTCAATAGCTTAATTACTTGTAATTCATATTAAGTGCATAAGAGAAATTTACATAGCCTTTGTGATGTCTGTATGAAGTTGTAAATTGAAGTCTATAATTCATCCATTGAGGGACTGTCAGAATATGTATGAATGAAGAAATACAGAACTTTCTTATGGGAACCTTAATGCTGAAAAGCAAAAAACATTTCCTTAGAAGACTTGAAATGCCTCTTAATCTGTAAAGAAATCTGACCTGTGTTGAGAACTAGTTACAGAAGCAGAAGTAACAGGGCTTTCTCTGGCTTTAAAGATTTGTATCTATATTCAGCTAACTAAAAGCTAGATGAACATGATCATCCTAGATCATTCCACCAATGATATTTATCACTTGAGTGCAACAGAAAAGACCTGGGCTATTTGCCTTCCTTAAGAGTGCTTGACTGTGTCAGAGTCAGCAGGATGTATACACAGTAGAAATTTGGGAAAGACTTTTTGTTTATACTAAAATAGATAGTTGAGTTAATTATGAAATGGGAGTGGTGATTTTTAGATGCTTCCACTAAATGCCAGTTTCTCCATATGTTTTTTAAGCAGCTTGGAAGAACTATGCCAATTTCTCCTTATGTTTTAAGAAGCTTGGAAGAGCTATGCAATGGTAGCTCTTAAAAGTTAAAATACTGCTGAAAGCTTTCCTCATAAAAGTCATCATACATCATGAACTGCCAGTTTTCTGCTAATTGCATGGTCGTGACTTCAGAAGTCACAAAATCCACTAGGCAGTGATTTTAATCTTTACTTAGGATTCACTTGTAGCTAATACTGTTTAAATTCTCTATGCCTCCTTATTTTTCTCCCCACTCTCTTCCTTCTGTCAGCCCTTCATCCATTTGCCTTAAAGGCCCAGGGTGGATGAGTCAGTGATTCCAATCTGTATTTGCTTAGATACCAACTCCCTTTTAGGGATAGCATTATCATGCTTTATCTCAGTAGGTAGTCATGCTTTTTGAACAATTTTGACATCTGGAACTTTCTTTTATTAGATATAGACTGCTGCACTCCTCTCGATATCAAAAATAAAGCATGATCTCTGGGTATGTTTTAAAAGAAATCCAAAACACAAACAACCCAGTTCTTGCAGTATCTTGCTGCACAGATATCACCAATCCAATGAATAGACAAACTGGTTTAAGCTTGTGTGGATGCCTCACTTCCTTGTCTACTTTTTGGTTGTTCACTTGAACATGGGTCTCCTTGCTTCCTACCTCTCCCTGGTCTTCACCTCCGCTGCACAGCCAGGAAACCCTGAACACTGACCCTGCCAGACCTTACGGTTCTGAATTTTACCTCGTGTGACTTGATAGTTTGGAGGGATGCTAATAGTATGTCTCTTCCTTGCTAAATAAATAACAAACTGCAGATGGCTGGAATAAGAAAGACTGAAAAGCCAAAATACCTGATGAGAAGCAGACCTTTCATGATGCCAACACAGCAACAGCTGAGTGCTTGAGCAGGAACAAGATGTTTCTGAAGCACCCTAAATGCCATGATTGTTTGATTCCCTAGAGCTGCAACCACATACCAAGATTAGGGGTATCTCTCTTGGAGGACTTGGAGAGGAAGGGAACATTTTTTCACCCTTCTTAATTCTCTCTTCATCTGTCAAGCCAGGAGAAACCTGGAAAGGGAACACATGATGGTATTGTTCTGTGTTAATTATTTTCTAATTAGCCGAAGCATTGAAAATGCTTCTGTTTCTTTTAAAGTGTGGTAGTTTGTGCTGTGGCTACTACCAAATGTGAAGTTATTTGAGTGAATGGAATAACTTTGTTATTATGTGTGTTGAGGTGTGAGATGACCTCATTATTCTTAAATCTGTTCCTGTTTTGTAGCACTCCTTATTCAGCTCTACTCTTTCAGCTGCTCAAGTGTTTTTATCCCTGCTCTGGTTGTGTAACAGATTTTTTTTAAATATCAGAATCACGGCAACATAAGTCAGTTGAACCAACCTCGCAGAAATTTAGCTGCTCATAGATAAGACAATAATAGAGCAATATTAATCAGGGTTTGTGGCTTAATAAGATAAGAAGCAATACTTAACAGGTTTTGCTTTGATGGAAGGTTGTTGATTAATGCAAGACATTTTTCATTCTAACTGAGACTTCTGGTAAAGACATTTAAAACATTTTCACTTTGCCTTTGCTTGCACAAAGTCAGCACTTCAGAGAAGCATTGTGTTGAAAACTCTGACAAATGGTATTCCTTGTCTGCCTTCAGAAGGGTGTGCACGGGGAGTGTTAGTATGCACTCTGCAATCTGTGCTCTCCAGGGCAGGAGTGCACGTCTCCAGGGTGATGCTGCTCCCTTCAACCCTTCATGCTTTTGCTTTTGCTGAGGACTGTGCTGCTGGAACCATTCACCTGAGAGTGGGGAACCTGTCCACTCCCAAGGAAACAGAAGTCTTTCTCAAAGCTCACTCAGTGGGCCCCAGGCAGCCTTGCTGGTAGTACCTAGCAGAGTTTGTTTGAAGAAGGAGATTAGATGGTTACATTGCAAATGCTATAGATTGCCAGGTTTCTTATGCTAACTTGAAAGTTTTACCTTTCAGACCTCCAGCATTCAAGGGCCACCAACGAAACAAGATTCCAACCACCCTGCTTGAGAACTCTCTGTCACCTCCTGAGTAGTTCCTGTGGGACATGTTTCTCTAAATAATGCATCCCACCTTTCATACAATTAACCACTCATTAGAAACTTCCTGGCTCCAGTGGTTTTTGCCTGCTTTCATTCTCTACCACTCTCTCTTGATTTCTTTTACTAGCTTCAATATTCTCCATTGACTGCATATAGCTTTGGAGTGCTTGAGTGAGTTGGTGATCTGTGGGGTTTTTAACAAGCAGGTAAGTTTTCTGACAAAGTCTGCTTCTTGAGTTAAAGGTGTAGTGCCTATGATAAATCTATGCTTGCATTAATAACATCCACATCTACAATTACATATAACAAGCCTTTATAAATCCCACCGCCTCCATTTCCTGTTGCATTGAAAATAAATCAAGATGAAATTTGAAATAAACTAAGCTGGCAAGAGGATGCAAAAATTTCAGTTTGGCATCATACGTGGCATTGCAACCAATTCAGTGATGTAAATTATTTAATTGCAGTCTGCAGATGATGTAAAAGCAAAACATACTATGTGCCTAATATTTTTAGGGGATTTACATGAACTGGAGTTGTTTTGGAAAAACTAAGACATTTTAAATGTCTACTGCATTACACTTTTCAGCTATTAAAGCCTATTTTCAAGTAAGAAAATTGAAGGAAAATACTTTTTCTCTTTATAATTTGCATTGTTTGATTTTGTCACTTCACCTTTTATCCCCTTTCATTTAATGTTGTGATGTGTAACAAAAGCTTATGTTTCAATTTTCATCCCTGTTTAAACAGAAAAAGGCTGTGATGCTGGAAGCAGGCTATTTGGGTGTGACTGAGATAAAGCTGATACTAGGAAGTTATAGGGAGAGTGATTTCTGCCTCTTCATTACCAGATTTCCACCACTTATCTTCATGCTTTCTGTCTGAGTGATGCTGCTTTCCTGCTGCTGGTACAAAAAGTCATTTTATAACCTTGTATGACAGTTAAACACTACTAATTGTCCTCAGTTAGGAGGCTGTTTTGTGGTCATTTATGCACCTCCAATGTCAATGCTAGATTAGGTAGTCCCTCTAAGAGAGGTGAGAGGTACCCCTCAACACCTGTGCTTTTCAGCATTGCAGTATTCATCTGTTGGTCTCCAAGGTGAATCTTTGTTGTGGGGTTTGAAGTGCAAAGGACCTGAATAGCTACAGAATGTGCTCAGGACAGGGACCACACCTGAGTCCAGACAATGTTTGCTCAGGTACCTGTGCAGCCTTTCTGATAGTCCTGAGCCCTGCTGTAAGCTCTCGTGGTCTTAATTAACCCTGGCTTGCTGGCTGTTTGGAGGGATGCTAGATCCATGCAGGAGGAAGGCTGGGTGAAGTTATTTATTTGCTAAAGAGAGTCTTGGTCTGGCAGCTGTTGGAGTGAAGAAAGTAGCCCTTATAGATGAGTCAAAAAGTCATGTATTTTGATAGACCACAGCAATTTCACTTTCTATTCTCCTTTTTTTTAAGCTTTTTTTAATTAAAAATTAAATTGGGTGAAAGTCTTGGCTCCTGAGAATGTATCATTAGTGAAATAAAAGGTGTCTCTAAAGAAAGAAGTTGCTGAAGTCATTATTACACATAAATCTTGGTGTATCTGCCAAAAACAAACCTGTTTGTGATACAAATCTGTATGACAAGGAGAAACAACAGGGGGATACTACTCTCAAGCTCTTTATTTTATCTTCTCATTTCCTTTTCAATCCCATTTGCTTGTGTTTAGGGGGATTATTCTGTATGTCAGTATTTGCAGTGCTTAGAAAAAAAGGGACTGCTAAGCAGCCTGGGATTCTTCAATGTTTATTCACATATTATGTTTTTAATTGACACAGAGGGAGATTGGAGAAATGAGACACTATTAAATGCACTATGTACAATAAATTAATTAAAATTCCTCTCTGTTGAAGGCTTTATCTTACTTCAAGAGTTTCTGCAATTGATATGAAAATGCCAAGGACCTCTGTCGAAACTAGATGACAACCAGAAATTTTAGTTTCACATTGAGAAAGCACAACTTTGTCTAGATCTTAAATTTTATGAGAAACTTTTTGGTCTAAACACTTTTGGGATATGAAGGCCTAAGCTTAGCAACTTGTTCCTGGTCTTTGGGTAAAACTTGTAGAACAAGTTGATTTTGAACAAACACCAAACAAGATTCAAAAAGGCATCACTAAAACATTAATTTCCTGTAGAGGATTTTACCACATGATTAGCTACCTGGTTCCCAGGAGATTTGAAAATCAGATCTCCCATTTCTCTGCCAAACTACAGATCTGGGAGCATAGCTTCACTGGGTATATTTTCCCTTAAGCCCTGGTTTATACAGCCTGTTTGTGGAAGACTGCCAGCTTTGTGAAAGAAGGTACTGGAGCTATGGGAAGTTCTACCCTGAGCACAGAGAAGTAGGATTTGGCTCAGCCAGTGTTGACTGAGAACTGCATAATGAAGCCCTTTTAGGATTTATTCCAAACTTTATTGCTTTCAAAGAGGAATTTGCATTACTGTTGCTTCTTCCATGAGAAATAATATAGATTGCTTGTGTTTGTCTCCCTTTCATGGTACTATAGGATGCTTCAGGAAGTATTGGTGTCTAGCATAAATTTTCTTGGAAAATGCAGCCTCCAGATGTTATGGTAGTAATTGACATTAAACTGTTCTTGTCTAAATAAAAACATGGATAATATAACATCAGGATTTTTCTTTTATAAAAATCATGCTATTATTCACAGCACCTATAAAGAGTAGTCCCAGTTTATTGCCCTTGTGGGAAGGTAATGTTATTTTTTGCTTTGTGATTGGGGAAGACTGAGCAAAAAGCAGTTGTATAAACTGTAACAAATGAACGATCAGATGGGAATTTTTATCTATCAATCTGAAATCATCTTGAACAGAGTGCTGAAATACATGCCCAGCTTAATTTGAAAGGCTGTTCCTACAAGATTCCTATCACATTACAATATGTCCTTCAGAGTTGTCTTTAAAATCACAAGAAAAATAGCCAAACAAGTCCTTCTCTTTGGTGATTTCATGGCTTCTGTTTCTTCCTCAGAGAAGATCAAGTCTGAAGTTTCTCTGACTTCGTCTGAAATTGTAGGCATGATCAATTTGTTTAAGAAACCTTGTAAGTACTTGACTGCTGGAGCACATGGTGTCCTGTCATTAAAAGCTCACTGTTAAGTTTCTGTGGCTTAGTCTGGAGCACTTCCAGCGGGGAGCTGGCTGAGGGGGGAATGTGCTGTGCTTCTTGTTTTTCAGTAGGAGCTGCTGCTAATGTATGTGCTGCTTTTGTCCATTTTTATGGCAGGTAGAATAAACAGTGTACGTGTGAAGCGCAGTCAAATTCAAACCAGAGAGGTTATTCTGGTTAATTTTTTGCCCTGAGGTATCACTTGGGGGTTTCTGCTCCACTGTGGGAAACTTTACTCCTCCATTTGTGTTATGTCAGATGCTGTGCTTTACCACGCCTTTTGAAATGGTCCCTTTTAACTGAAGAAAGTTTAGAATTTATGGATTTAATTTTTTAAGTAAATAGAAAAATATATATTTTTATATGGTCATCTGGATTCTTTTTCAAAGTTGTCAGAAAGCTTGTTATTTTAAAGCTTAATACTGTAGTTTTAATTTTGATGGGTTTTCCTATGTCAGTTCTCAAATATCTTTCTGTTGCTCTGATACTGACTTAACATAATTCCATTTCTATTTTTTGCATTGGATTTGCAGGGATTCTTCGACAAACTCAGAATTTGTTTGAGTTAAATGTGAATGGACTGAAGCAGTGTTAAGTTTGCACTTCTGTGTAAATAGCAAGCATGCTGTTGGATTCATGCAGTGGTGTCCTGTTCACCTGTTTGTTTGGGGGGGTTGGGGAGGGGGGAGTTTGGGGACAAGGGGCCATCCAAAGTGTTTATAATAAACAAGACTTGCTTTTACTGTGACATGATGGTTAACACTGTAATATGACTAAAGCTTTAGTCTGTTTTCAGATTTCCCCATTATGTATCTATTCCAGTTCAGAAGTAAATGGTGTCTCTGTTTCCTCCGGATTGTGTGATGTTCTGCATGAACTTGTGGTACTGAAAAGGCGTTAACGGGGGGAAAGACTCTCACCTGATCACCAGGTGCCCTTCAGAGCAAAGCATGAAGCCCCCCAGTCACTGACAGTCAGGTTGGATGCTCTCCAGGGAAAGAAATAGAAAGAAAGGAATGTAAAAAAAGTCTTTACTTCTCAACAAGTTATTTAATCAGCTCCAATTACAGATTTAAATTATGGAAGTAGTAAGAAGACTTACTTGGCATGTACTGTTGAGGAATTCATGTAGGAAGAAGAAACACAAGTGTTTGAAATACCTGGCTAGCTCTCTGTTGTCATCTGTTAATAATTCACATGGCTCTTTCATTTCTATTTTGTTGAGAAAAAGAGAGTAGGCTTGACACAAAGAAGCTCTTAACTTCCTTTGTAAAGGAGTGGGAGTACAGTGTGTCCATTCTGTACAAAGAAAAGAATTTACTTTTGTGAAGTTTTCAGACTTTTTTAGTTTTCTTTTTGTCGGCAGCTTCACCAGTGGATGGTGGGAAGGAAAATCTGTTTCTCATGTGGCTTTTACACTTGTGTTAGCTATTATTAGTTAAGCCATAACTAAGCTGCAAATTCCAGGCACAGATTTTCCCAGAATTTGGTGCCTGCTTTTATAGGGAATCATTTGTTCTACAGTTACCCCCAAATAAAATTGTGCATTGCTGTCTTGCCTTTTACTGGGTTTGTGGTGGATCTCTGTAGAGTACTACCAGAGAGGCTGAAAAAGCCCTGGCAGACAGTTGCAGGGGATGAGTCGGATTCAGTGTCATTGAGACACTTCTCTGAAAGTTTCTGTTCTAGGAAACCTTTGCCTATAACCACTGCCTTGTGTAATTGGCAAAGGATTAGCTAAATTACATGTTTGCTCTGAGGGTACTTGTGTTTCATGGATGGGATTAAAAGCAGAACGGTAGAGAATATCTACAGTTTGCCAGCATTCCAGCTGAAGTGAGTGATGACATTTCTGCACACTTTGGTGGTCTTGTTCACAGAACTTGCTTTCCTGCTAGGGCTTTATTTTGTCTTTTCTTTAAGTTTCTTTTCTAGCCTACTATGTGCAATGGTTTCTGAGCTCCCTTCCTCTCAACAAACTTACCCTGGGTAAAGAGCAAGTCTTGAAAATGTTATGCAATTAAAATCTTGGTGATATCTTGCCTGGGATGTTTGTTTCTGTTTCCCTAAGAAGGATACATTTTATAAAGAGGTAAGTATGACTTACCTCACTCCTGCGTAAGTATTAGCAGAAATCTAAAAGACGAGAATGTGAACGCAGCTGATCTATTTATCCAGAATCTCTCTACTTAGGATAATAATGCTTGCTATAGATGGAACATGAAGTTTTAATAGCTCATGGGTGGAGACAAACACTAATTGTTTCACCTGGTCATTTGTAATGAAGGCATTCATTATTTTTGTCCTTTAATATTTCTTTCAGAAAAGCTGGAATGCACGGTCTGCCTGCCTGTCCCCATGGGTCAGGACTGAATTGCAAATTACTTCTCTGGGGCTTGAGCAGACTGGCTGCTGTTGGAAATGTGACACTCAGCTATGTGGAATTCTTGTCTGTACCAGCCTTGCCATTCTGAATTAATTTCTCCTAAATTACTAAACAACTTACACTTAATGAGTTTCAACTAATTAGTACCTCTTGCTTTGCTATACCTGTAAAATTATACTTCATGAACTAATTAGATATCTCAACTCAGTTGACTTTTGTCCTCTTGTTTACTGGTTTCTTACTAGATAGTGAGATTAAAATCTTGTCATCTTACTTCAAAGATGCAATCTCGTCATGTCCTTCTCCCATTACAGACTACACTTAATTCTTATTCTGGAATGCTGTTTCCCTAAATGAGGTGTCCTCTTTATCCTGTGGAGCAGAGTGCCTGTCCCATTTCACAACATAGCCTAAAGCAGGGATGACCAGCTGCTCTGTGGCTACACTTGCCCCAGCTGATGACTCGGGTGCTGAGGATAATAAGAGGCTGACACTGCAGAGGGTGCTTGGGGTATCCTGAAGAACAGGTACAGTCAAACCTTACCAGTCTGGTGGCATGGTCCAGGAGGGCAGGGCAGGGAGACACAGCTGTTCTCCGTGAGGTCAGGTCCTCAGCACTTAAAAGCTATGGCATGGAGCCCATTCCAGCAGAGGAGAGCAAAGTTCTGGTTTGGCAAGGCTGCCTTGGTGGCTGTGCCCTTGCCCAAGAACACCTAGAGGGGCTTACAGCCATCTTGGTTTTCTTCACTGTGGATCTTGGAACAAAAAACTGTTTTTAGTGAAAGAAACAAAGCAAAGTAAGCCCCCTTCCCCCTTCAGTTTGGGCTTCCTCTTGTAGAGAGCAAGTAATGGTGGTGATGCCTCTGTGTGTGCTCCCCAGGCAGGGTCTTCAGAGCTGCTACTTGGGATCCCGCTGTGCTGTAAGCACTGTGTTTCCACCACAGCTGCAAAGGGTGAGGTATTTCAGAGAGTTTGTTTCTTGGGGACTCTGAGGACTTTTCTACGGGAAGTTTTGTGGCAGACAGTTTAAGGAAACTCTTGCTATTATTACAAGGAAGCAACACAGAATGCTGTATCTTCTGGTCCTTCCTGGGACCTTGCACATGTTCTAAATAGCCATGTTTCTTCCCCCTATCTTGGTCCCAGCTAATATCAAATCCTTTGGTTAAGGGGCTTTTGGCCTCCTTTACAGTGATAAAATACTGACCAGCTGGCAAGACCTGCAGCTGGCTATCAGTTGCATGGATCCCCAAGGCACCGTGAGGAGGAGCAGATAAAGGTAGATAGCCCATTTCAGCTTCTATCCAGTGTCCCCTTGCACTTTGTTCAGAATGCTTTATTTAAGTAAAACTGGTGAAAACACTTCCCTCTGCTTTTAGAAGAACTTGGTAAAAATATTAGAGTATTTTTAAGAGCCATTCAAGTAGCTGCTTATTACAAAGTAGTGGAGGCTGTAGCTGGGTGGGGGTGGCTCTCTTCTCCCAGGCAACCAGTGACAGGACAAGAGGACAGTCTGAAGTTGCACCAGGGGAGGTTTAAGCTGGACATTAGGAAGAAGTTCTTCACAGAAGGGTTGATTGGGCATTAGAAAGGGCTATTCAGGGAGGTGGTGGAGTCACCGTCCCTGGAGGTGTCAAGGAAAGGACTGAATGTTTCACTCAGGGCCAAGGTCTAGTTGACAAAGTAATGTTAGGCCATAGGCTAGACTTGATGATCTTAAAGGTCCTCTCCAACCTAAGTGATTCTCTGATTCTAAAAAATCTCACTGCTCTCTTACTTTCTCTTGTTTGATTAGGTGGCTATCAGAATACTATCTGTATTGCCTTACTGTTAGCGACGCTTTAGGATACAATGTGGGTGATGCCCTTACAGGAACCTGTTTGCCAAACCCAAGTACAACTATTTTGACATTTTTTAGTCACATGTTTGACTGTGATTTCTGAAATGGCACCTTAAAATTAAGTAGCAGCTGCCCTTCTATTAATAAATATATATATGTGTGTATACAATGCTAGTTATGCATTCTTCCAGAAGTTTTCTTTTACAAATGCATCAGTGATCTGCTGTATGCAAGTACATGATGCATTTTATGTACATGTAAGTTTCTGCACTAATTTTAATTCAGCATTTGTTTGAACATCAATAAACCAGATCAGTTGCCGTTAGCTAATTTTCAGTTTACAGTCTGAAACTCTTAAACTCTTTGTGCAAGTTCATCAGACAGAGAGCAGATATGTGCAATATTAGCTGTAACTGAAGCAGAACAAATTGCATTTGTTCAGAGTAATGTTTTCTGCAAACACAGTATGAACAATCCATACGCTGTGAAATAGGTCATCTCTCTACCATCATAGAGACATACCTGATAAATCAAGCTCAGCTAAAACCCAGAATATGTGGAGAGTGTCCTATTTTTTCTGTTGTGGTGTGTTCATTAATTTTAGGGTTTGTTTTCAAAAAAGCTACAGTGGAAGAGCAGGAAAAAGAAAAGGAGGGAACATGATTTTTCTTGCAATTGAGACTTATCCTCTGGTGGAAATCCTGGAGGAGATTCTGCATTGGTATTACAATATATTCCTGCCCTGCAACTGGCATTTTTCTTTCTTCTATATAACATGTAGTTATATAGTCTATAGTTATATAGTCTTAGTCTCAAAGTCAAAAAGAGGGGTGAAGAGGTGGGAGAAGACTAAGCTTAACTTGTACACTGCATAAAGTTACCCCTTCTATTGTTGACAGCACTGTCATTTCATATATCTAAATTAAATGGTTCTTTCCTCTGACTGTCCTGGGTGGGTGTTACTGCACATATGGCTTTTGGGCTTTAGTCTGCTTCTTAAAAGAATGATCAAGATTAGCACAGTCATTTAGAGCACCAGGATTTTTCTGAAAATGCAGTAGAAAACATGGTATGAGGATCTGGGGGTCTAACAGAGCGCCAACACAGAGCACTGGAATGAATGTTCTGTTCACCCAGGACTTTTAGATGTGTTACTTTTCCTCTTCTCTAAGTCCACAGGACAAAGTAACAGCTATGGTTGTTTCCATACTCATTTGACAAATCTTTCAGGAATGTGCATGTGAGAAATTTTTCAAAAATTAGAACTTGGATTTACTTTGAGATGCTTTGCATTATCTCAGTGTCAAAATACGTCACAGAGAGAAATGTAGCATCTCTTGAGGATATTTGGTCACATAATGGAAATTGATTGCATTTTAAAACTTTTATCTTGTTTATTATATTTGTACTATTAGAATTCTTTTCAAACTTGCATATGTTACTGTAACTCTAAGTGATGCTTTACAGAGATGGAAAAACACTGTCTCAGCTACTGAGTGCTTGTAGTCCAATAAGTTAAGAATGAATACAAAGCAAGTAAAAAGGGTTAAAACTCAGTAAGTGTTCACCTCTCTCCTCTGGCCCCAACCCTTTCCTAAATCTTCTCTCTGATATTTTTTGCAATGAGTGCTCTTGGACCTTGAGTTTTACGGGTAGAGCAGGGGTACAGGTGGAAGGGTATTTATGCAGGGTGTAAAGAAGTGTGTGATATCAGAGAAGCAGTTAAGGAGGGGAAATAAATGCAGTTCGGTCAACATGGGCTTCCTCTGACTCTCAGTGTGAACTTCTCTTAACTGGACAGTCAGGGCACCCAGTCCTGTACCAGGCTGTTTGCAGGGATCCAAAATTTGCTTCAGCAGCTAGGAAACAAGTATTCAGAGCTGCTGAAATGGACCCCAGCTTCCATCCACACTAGACAGACAGACCCTGGCACTGTCAGATCCAGGACAGAATTTCTGTTCCTTGGTCTTGCCACTGGACTGGAGCAGCTGGAATGTGTCTGGTCTGCCAAAAGACACCCTGTACAAGTAACATTTTCTGGAGTGATGTTGCATCATGAGACACAGAACTTGGCTGGTCCCTGGGGCTGTCACAGCCGCTGCAGCCCTTCGGAGAATGACAGACACAACCTGCACTCCCAGTGTCTTTCCAAGGCTTACAAACTAGATGCTTGAATAGTTTTCACTCAAGGGCCCATCTTGATGTCATATCCTGCAATCCACAATGCATTAAATTCCCTTGACTATAGTTATGTTTAGCCACTCTCACTAGGACATGGCACCTTGTGATTTGCCTGGCCACCTGTGTCCCCTTTGTTCTTTGTTCTGGCACATAGTAAATAGTAAATAAATTTCAGTGTGGGTAAGTGATATTTCAGAGAAAGTGCTATCTCCTTTCTCAGGGAAGTTTAATCATGCTCACTTTGTGTGGCTAAATTTGTTGTATTTCACCAGTATAATGATGATAATGCCCTGTGTTCTCAGCACAGTGAGATGACGTGTGATTAGTGTCATCAGTCACATCCTGGCCTGGCAAATCCTCGCCTGGAACCAAAACAGCATGAAAATAGGAAATGGTTTCTTCTATTTGTTCTCACTACCTAAAGGCAAGATGTTTTAAAAGGAAATATAAGGTTGTCTTAGTTCAGGAATAGAGAGAATTGTGCTTTTGTACAAAAGCCATTTTGGATTTGAATAATTTTAGGTATTTTAAAAAATGTTTAGGTTTATAAAGGCTTGAGTATCATTTCTTTATGGCTGCTTATCTCCTCTTTGATTTTGCTTCTTCATGAGCAATACATTTTATTCTAGCCTTTTAAAATAGAAGAGAGGGGGAGATTTCATTTAGCATCACAGTAGTATGATGGATATTTTTTCTATTTTGTTGTTCCAGAATTTATAAAGAACCCTTTCTTGATATTTCTATTTGGAGTAGAAATCTTACTTGGTTAACATTTAAAATAACACTGCTTCTACTTATTATAATATACTCAGTGTTAGCCAAATAACTGTGATGGCAAAATACATCTGAGTGTCCTATGAAGTGAATATTCTAAGTTTTGCAAATATCAGAAGAAATATCTCTTAGATATTTATAGGTAGGTCTAAAAGGTAAAATTTCACCAGATTTCTATATTTTCTAGTGAGTAAGTGCTTCAAGTGATGTCTCACTCTAGTTTTAATTCTGGAAAGAAAAGGCAAACCAAACACTTCAATCTTATTATTCTGTATATTTTGGTACATTGATGACAAGACAAGGAATTGAGTCAATGATAAGGTCCTTTTCTAAGCAGATCTAGTGTTTGAGAAATTTGCCAGAAATTCAACCTGAAGATATACAAAAATCACAAAAAATGTCTTACTTGCCTCTTGTCTGTGCTTGGCCTGGGTGGTGAAGACAACCCAGGCTGAGGGCTCTGGTGTGGATGCAGAAAAGCAGTTTCGTGTTCCTGGTCCTGTCTTTAATCTGCTCTTTCTGTGTAAAAGTTGTTTGAGATTTTCTTTTGTTCCACAACCTGTTGCCTATATGGGAACAGGTGATGGATAAGTGATGATGTGTGATGCTAGTATAATTAGTGACTAATACTAATGATCAGTTTAATCTCCATGGTCTGTTTATTTGCTCAAAATCTTGTTTCTGAAATTACTGGTAACAATGTTAAGTGCTGACTCAGGTGAAGATGTTTTTTTGATAGCATTCCGGTCAAGACACCATTTTCATCCTTCAGCTGATAGTGGTCTATGCTACAAAAACCAGAAATTTCTGAAAAAACTGGAAATGGCCATCCGACCCTGGTGCCCAAAAGGGAGATCCAGTGCAGACTGGAGTAAGGGAGTGCCAGCAGGAGAGGCGGCAGAGCAGCACGAGGTGTTCTCTGTGCTGTGCCAAGGTGAGGCTGTGGTCCTGGAGATGAAAGGGGAACAGGAGGAGTTACAGGTCCTGGAGATAAAAGGGGAACATGCAAGTAACTGGCTATCTTCTCCTGCTGACATGCCCAGAAGGCAAATCTTGTCCCTGAACAGCATGGAGAATGTCTCAGTGTTCTTCTGCTCTTCCTGAGGAGGATAATCTGGGTCTGTGTATGCAGTAAAAGCTGCTCCAACAATGAAAATCCAGACGTTCGTTAAATAGGAAATATCACAGACTCAAGACAGATGCCCTAAATCTTAATCTGGCCACAATTTGTGTCAATATCAGAGCATTTTTTTGTCAGAAGGAGCAAGTGAGCCTGGCAAGGTGGCTGGGAAAGGGAAGTGTGCAGCAGGAAGGTGCAGGGGGAGCAGTGAGGAGCCAAAGGTGTCCTGCCAGAGCTTTGCACAGCTCCAGGGGCAGAGATAGCTCCATGTGCGAGCACAGCGCTTCCAGGCTTTGGTGTGGAACACAGAGCAGGTTCAGCTCCTGTGCTGCTGATTGAAGCTATTTCCTGTGATATTTTGGGAATATGCCAATCTGGGGAACGAGTGCCACGATTCCTTCTGTCTACGTTGCCCAGCAGAATAAGGAAGTTGAGGTTTGGCTTCCTTCAGAAGTTAAAGAAACTTCAAGCGCTCAGCAAAACAGAACTGTTCCCAGCTCCATGCTTCTCTTCGCTCTGGTTTTCGCCATGCAAACATTTACTTTGGTCTTTGCTTTTTACCAAAGCTTGCTGGAGGATTTATGATTGCTGTGGTTTATGCAGCTCTTTTCTTAAGGTATTGTTTATTTTCTTTATTTTGCTATGCAGCTGCAAATAACAGCATGATTTAATTCTGTGAAATCAGAGATCAGCACAAGTTGTTTCAGTTATTTTAGACACATTCAGCCTGAGGTCAGATTTAGCTTGGTTTTCAGCTTGCTCAAATAAGGGGGTCTTGTGATTTGTTGCAAAAATTAGAGATGATCTTGACATTTTAGTTCTTTATATCTGGAGAGGAAAGGTAAATCTACTGCCTTCTGTTCAGCATTATAAAGTTTAATGAAGAACTTATTAAATTAATGTCCGCTTGAGTAGTTCATAATTTGTTTAGAATAAGACCCCTTTTACTCCTTTTCCATTTTATTTTATAATTCTCAGAACTTTAAAAGAAAACACATAGGCATAAAGTAATTGTTGGGGTTTCCCCTTCTCCTAATCTCCCTCCCCTTCATTTAGAGTTACATGCAGAACTATGTTGGAACTTTTTATAATGTATTTTTACTTCATCATGGAGCTGCCCTAACTCAAAAGGTATATTGATAGTTTCAATAAAATCCACTAACATCTCTTATGACTGGGGAGTAAGTAAATTCATAAAATGAAAATTTGACTCTCTCCATTTAATCTGACCTATCTAAAATATGCTAGCAGTTCATCTGAATTGCAACTTTAAAATTCATATATGTTTGTCATAGTAAAGTATATTATATAAAACGGTACAAAAGTGAAAAAAAATCACTCTGAGTATCTATGTCTGTACTGGTCTCAGTTTGTGTTAGGCACTAAAAGCAGAAATAATGAATCTGGTTTTGCATCATGACATGAAATTTTTATCCAATACAAGAAGAGAGAATTTGTTTTGTGTCATAGTGACTCAGTAATGCATTAGTTTGTTGCTCCCCTTAAAAAAAAAAAAGGAAAAAATTCCAAATCCCAATCTAAAACATATTGGATGCACCTGCTTTGTTGCAGCCTTGATTTATAAGCCCCTAGTGACCTGTTAGTCAGTGGGGTCTCCAGCCCCTGCTTGGGCAGTAACCCCTGCCACTCCCCAGAGCCCTTTCCAAAGGGGGATATTTAACTCCTGCAGCAGCACCACAGTGCTGGCTTCAATTATCCTGTAATCAGCTGGAGTGGTCACATCTGTCTTCTCACCCATTTCTAGCTGATTTGGGACACCTCAGCAATAGGACTTAAAGGAATGGGTTTGTACATAATACTTCAGCTCATTTCTATCCCAGTTATGCCAGTCCTTCAGCCATCCAGACCTTCTGGCATAGCACTCTGACTATCCTTTGAGGTCAGGATACTTCTCTGCTTTTTCTTATTGATAGAACTCAGCAGCATGCTGGTAGCCTTTCTGCCTTACCACTGAAGAGGTTTAGTGTATGAGTTTCATACTCTCTTCATGGAAATAATATTTTCTATGGTAGTTTCTGTAAGGGTGAAATGTTCCTCTTCCCACTAGTGGAAAACTGGAGGTAGTAGGGATATAAAAATGTTGACCAGTGCAATAAAGGATTTATTTAGAGCTGGAGAGGCATGAGAAACTGTTCATGTAACAAAATCCCTTGTAAGAATGATCCTATAAATTTTGAGTGTAGGATCCTGGTCTGCCAGCCTTGAGGACGTAAAAATGACCTCTGGCAGCTGGGGAGGGGCAATGGGAGTTGTTTGTCCAGTGCACGTGGTACTCCTTGGACTTTGGACTGCTCTGACATGGGGCCTCAGGGTGGTAGCTTTGCCTTAGGGAAGTTTATCTTTTCAAAGAAATTCCCTCCTGCTGAGGGACTTCCATGTTTTACCTTTTTTATTTTTTTTTCTCTGAGAAGCAAATAATGGTCCAACATCTCTTTATTGCATTGACATAAAATTTTTAAATCAGCTCTGGAAACCTCAGATAAAACCCAGCACACCAAAAGGGTCTCCCATCATTAATAACTTGAGTTAGTAAGCCTTGCACTAGTAAAACAAAGCTTTCTCTCTTCTGTTTCCTAATACTCTGTTGGTGAATCAGAAGCTATTGTGATCTCTTCCTTCCTAAAAGTCTCACATGCATCACAGCACCCAGAGCTATAATAAGCAGGTTTTATCTTATCAGGTATGCTCTGCAATGAAGCCCAGCATCTCAGGAACATCTATTGCATTTACTTAACCCTTTCTCAAATGTCCTCATGGGTATGAACTCCACCACCCATTCTTACTGTCCTCAGATATGAATTCCAACTTTTTTTACACCCTCTGGCTACTGACTGTGTAGCCAATAACTGGAGCTTTCCCCTGGAAGAAAGGAACTCTTGGGCCTCAGTAGGCTTTGCTCCTGAGGTTTATACTAATTTTCTCATACTGGCTTCCCTGATGGGAGTCTCTGCTATCCCAAACCTACCTCACACATTCCCAAAGTGAACTATCTGCTCCAAGTCTGGTTGTATTTTTTGGAGGGCAACATCTTCTCTGTCCCAAAGGTGCTGCCCAAGGAGGCAGTGTGATGGATTAAGAAGGCTGAATGTCAATGTTAAAACACAGGGTTGGATGGTTGAGGCTTTCTGACCTCTAGGGCCACTCATTGTGATGCTTGATGAAAATAGATGGTGCAGGAATACAAAGACTGGCTGAGAAGTCCTTGATTAAAAGGCAGGGAAAATAGGAGAACAGGAGCTCAGAAATGAAGGAGAATTTTGCCATAGAAAATGAGATTGAAGAAGTGGATATTTACTTAGCTCTAATTCTTCTTCTTAAGAAGAAATATTTGTCATCCAAACATTTTAAAAGTTTTATTTACTCCTCCTCTTCATTCATACGTCTTTGCTGCCCCTAAAGAGCACTGTGCCAAACCTCATGCAGTGGAGATTAAGACCTTTTACCTTCAAGAGGGTATTTCCTTGCTGTATCAAGAGAAGTGTCAAAATAGCCTTTCCTTGCTCTGGATGATAAAGCATATTATATGCTGCTTGAACATTAATAGACTCTATTATGATGATTCATAAGTGTCTCCTAACAGCTGACTGTCTCAGCTATGTATGGTTTCTGTGGAAAATATGGTCTTTGGGAGGAAGAAAAAGCACAAAATGGGCTGTTGCAGAAATGTTTTTGCTTCTGCAGATGGCAAGGGAAAATAGATGTTTCTGGAAAGTTTGTTCTTGCTGTGTTATGGATACTTTAGGTAGTATTACTAGTTTATATCAGGTAATCCAAGAATACCCCATCCTCTCTGGGACAAGGTTTGCAAGAAATAGTATCTCTTGTAAGATCACCTGATACTCTTGGAAAAACAGGCAAGCAATGCCCCACTATTTTTCCTTCGCTTTGCCTAGGTGTTTCATTAGACCATTGTGGCTACACCAATTTGATGCCTTCGATACCTCTCAATCTTGTTTTCATTTAATGTTTCTCAGGTATTGGTGTTACGTCAGGTGATACTATCCCTGTCAGCATGGGGCTATTGCACACTATCAGCTTTATGTCGGTTATATGCTAACACTAAATGTCTCACAGAGGTGAACCCATTTCTTTACATTATTAAATCTGAGCATCAGTCTTTTTTTTTTTAATGTCAGTCTTTATTCTCTGTGTGCTCTCTTAAATGTTTCCTTGGTTTTTTTTTTCATGTTTCTCCCTGATTTGTATATCTGGACTCTGTCCATCAATCAACCCCAGCTACCTATGGAAGAGAAGGCAATGGATTGAGGGCAGGTCATGAAGGTAGAAAATGTCCAGAAATCGATTTTCAGTGTGAAATCAGATATTCTACCACAGGTACAGGAGCTCACACCTATTTTAAAATATGGGAACATGGTTAAGCAGAGCAAAGCCTGCTCTCTTCCTCCTTGATCCCAAACAATTTATTTCTCTTTTCTGGAGGAGTGGAAACACTTCTCCAGGGAGCGTTGAAAATTTATCAACAAAAATGAACATCTCTGGCATCTCACAGAAATGGATGCACTGAAATGTGGAGTGTGTGGGAAAGCTGGAAGCAAGTGCCAATCCTAGTTTGTCCAGAGAAGCTCTATGCCATTAGATCAGACTAGAAAAGGGGGAGGGAAGGTAGCTTTTCTGGTGGGAACCTGAAAAGTAAAAAAGTTTTTGTAGATGCCTGGCCAACCCAGGGCTCAGCGGAGCAGTGCTTATTGTAGTGGATGCATGCCGAGTTATTTTTAAAAAAGCATCAATAATCAAACCATTAGCTTGAAATTGGGGGATTTTTTTTTAAATAGTGATACTGGCAATGTGTACCATAGCAGCCTTTTTCTGTTGCAGAGATGCAATGAGAAATGTCAGTTAACTTACCCGCTTAACAATACCTTTAAGTCCTCTTTTCCACCTTGGCTGCTGTATTGTGCCTGCAGCCCAGTTTCCCACATGTCCTCTCCCTGCCACATAGTTCCTAATGCTACATCCATATGGATTTTCATTCCCTAAATTCATTATAGAAATAGGTATTCAATTAAATAATTTTTATTCACATTAATCTCGTTTATTTCATCATATTTTATAGCCATTAAATTCACTAACAGAGAATGCATAAGTTTGGAGACAGTTCCTGTGCAATATGTCATACTATGAGAAGTGTCACAGACAGGTGCTGCATTTCATATTGTGAGCAAAAAAATTCTGCGAAATCTTTACAAACCCCATTTCAAAACTGGGGCTTGAAAAATCTTGGTCATAATAACTTAAAATCAACAATATGAATCCTGCTTCTATTTTTCCGCCCCCCCTTAACAATCATCTTTCTACCCACCAGCTGATGCATGTGCTTGGTCAGCTCTGCTCAGAGATGACCTGCCCCCCAGGTTTCCTCACCCACACTGCTGTGAGTGCCCCCAGCACTGCAGCAAATAGGAAAAGCTGCTAGGAATAAACACCCTGTTAAATGTTTAGGTGTCTCTTCTAGGATAATGTGAGTCTTTCTGTTTCTCATGTTAAGTTTGATTTGCTTGTAAACTGTTTTTCAGCTATTTTCATGGGCATTGACATCTCCTGTATCCCATTAAGTGGCATAACCTCACCCCTGCCTGTTGTCTGGAATATGCTCCTCACTCCCTTCCCAGTAGTTTAAATCTCTTCCCTCTATAATCATGGTAGTTAAGTCTTTGTTTGGCCTGTGCTTGTGTGGAGGATTCTGTGCTGTTTTTGAAGGGCGGCACAGCCTGAGAATCCCAATGGAATTGAGCAGTTTAACTGCAAGCTATTTTATGGGGAATTTTCAGCTGGCATGTCGATAAGACTTTGCCAGCTGGAGTCCAGAGCCTGTGCCTGATTTCCTGGCCATTGCACCCACCGTCAACCTTCTTGGAGAGCACAAAGAGAGACTGCGAGAGGAGAAGCTGGTCCTCTTTCTCATTGGGAGTGAGGCACCACGTGCTGCCTATGTGATGGCAATTCTCTCTGATTTAACTGGCTCTGAGTTACACACTGCATGTCTTTGTGCATCTGACAAATTATATGACAGGTTACAGATTATTCTAGTCTGCTCTGCTACTCTTCTGGTATCTGAGAAGGGAGCGCCTACCATATGTGCTGTGTTATCCTAGCTGGTGTATCCAACCTTGTTTATCTGTCGCCTTCACACCTTATGTTATTCTGTGATTCAAAACTGGTTTACTGTTAACTGTTTACAGTGATTTGAACAAGATAGGCTTGTCAAACAGACAGAAAAAAAGGTTTAATTACTCATTTCTCCTGGCCTCCTGGGGCTGGATCTGTAGGATTCCATTAAAGTGCTTAAGGAGAGAAGCAAATAGCATATGTAAACTGACTTGTTTCTTGGCTCTCCCAGCAATTGTCCTTGTTGCGAGTCGACACAGTTGAATGTCCCAACTTTAATCCTTTCCTATCCCACTTTTTTCTCAACAGTAGAGATGGACAGAAGGGATGAGCTGTGTTTGAGAACTACAGACTCAAAAGGCTTTTGTGCAGAGAATTGTATGCTGCATTGGTGATGTTTGGAATACTTTTTGTACTTGTTTTACTGTCACAGGAAGCATTTCACCGTGCAATATCATCCCACATCTTCCTCCATAAGATCTTGTGAAAAATTTACATAAACAGACTGTCTTGCAGTCAGGCACTCCCTCCTTGGAAACCCGGCAGGATGGAGAACAGCATGTTCAGCCTGTACAGGGCAGGGTGGGCTTTGGAGTGAGTCACAAAGCCTCATTTAAAGAATTCATGCTTAGTAATGTGACAGCTGTGATGATGGGTGTGCAGCAAGGAAACAGCTAAGGGACATGTTAAGTCACATGGGGAAAAGCAAATCTTGCCTGCATATAAGCATGTTGGTTTTCACCTATTTTGATGAAATGAAAGCTGTGTTGACCTGTTACATTTGTTTAACACTAGACTCAGAGTTGGTGAATCAGTACTGTAGAATTCAAGTCAATGAGGCAATTCACAGTTATATCTGAAGATCTCAAAAAGAGGAGGGGACAAGAGTAACGTGGATGAATGACATGGTGAGAGCATTTTCTAAAAAATGCTGTAGTTGAATTGATTTATGCAGTAAATTACATTAACCAGCAAAATTGGCGTCATGCAGCTCTCCCTTTTGAAGAAAGCTGAGGAAACAAGTGAGGTGAGAACTGAACAAATAGCTCTTCTACCCAGTCTTGTGTCTGGTACTGATGCTTTCTGTCCTGTATGCTCTACCATTTGATTTTTGGTGTTTTGCAGTCAGTTTCGGAAGTGCATTAAGGGTCAGAGCAGCTGTAGCCAAGAGCAATGATTTCTTTCTTTCTCTGCATTATTGCCTGCTTGTATTTTAGAGGTTTCATATAGGAATATATTCTGTTACTTATAAATATATTCTACATATATCTAAAGTCAGAACTGAGCAGCAAGCAATTGGTCTGGCTGGAGATGAAAGCTGGTCTGCTTATGGAAAACAGGGCTGGGAGACAGGTAATCTTCCATATCCTGTTTTCTCCTACACTGGTAAAACTGCTGTTCCAGTTGTTGCTTTTCTCATCTGCTTATTGTGAGTCAGTGATTCTGGACTGGAAAGTTCTGATGCTGGGCCTGAATTTGAAGTTCATAATTCAGCTTTTTATTTTTATGCTGCTATGAGGATGCCCTGATATTTTAATGAACTTGCACAAATGCTGTGTATTCTCACTGCCCAGGAAGAAGAATTACGTCTGTGTGAACTTCTATTGGGTCTGTAAAGGAAGTGCAGAATTACTATCTCTTGTGTCATTGACTTTGTACTTTCAATGTAGATATCTTACTTCATCCATAATCAGGTACAGAAAGATGAACTGCGTGTAAGTTTGATGCCACACTGGGTTCAACTTGGACTCTCTGGTTCTATGCTAGTTTGGAAACCACAGGAAGTAGGCAGGTCAAAGTACTCTTGGTCACATTTTTTCTCTCTGAAAACCCTGCAGATACTCCACCAGTGACTGCAAAGGTGTGTTACCCAGATGTAGCTTTACCCTGCTTAGGTACAGCAGAGAGGACCCTGCTTAGGTACAGCAGAGAGGAGTGTAAAACCCAAGGTGGAACTAAAGAATGTTATTGCACTACAGAAGATACTCCAGGTTTCCTGGTCAAAAGTTTCTACATGAATATACTTTGCAACTAAACCAGGGCTTTCTGCTGAGCCCCAGCCCACAGGAAGAGCAGAGCACACCGAGGCAGTGTGCATACAGCCTGCGAGAAAAGCTCATGCAGGAATGTAATTAGCTCATGAAAATATTTGTCACCAGCACAACATGATGCTTCTCAAATTAGATTATGATAGGAGGCTGAATGCTGGAGTTTAAAAAAGAAACAAACAAAGGAAAAACCCAACTACTTGTTTTAAGTAGATTTAATGCAAAATTAAGGTAAAGCCTAAGAGGCATACAGTGCTTTAACAGTTATTATGTTTTATGCATTCTCTGATTCATCCCAGCCCCGAGAAATTAACCCATTCTTGACAGTGGTTAACAAGAAAGTCACAGTACTTCTTTTTAATAGATGGGGAGATAGCAGTTGGAAGCTGCCTTTATTTTTTCCAGAAGAAAAGAGGTTACTTTTTCCTGGTTAGCTTTTTTATTTCTTGTTCCTGTCTTCATGTATGTTTTGTGGTTTTGCTGTGCTTTTTTTGGTGTTGCTTTGAAAATTTCAGTGTCTTGAGGAAGAAATGCTTGGCCAAATTCTGTCCTCAGTTACTTGTGGGAAAAAAAGTCAGAGAAGTGTATTGACTTTGCTGATATAAAGCTGGATGTTTATTGAAGTAACCCAACACAAACCAACAGAAATTGATCCTTTTCTCTTTGTTCCTTTGTAAATTGGCTTGTATAACTTGTAAACAACTAGTTATGAGGCTAAAACACAGCTGTTTGTTTTCACTTGCTTTCAATTCAAGGCAGAGGATCCAAAGGGAGGTGACCAAAGCAGTAGTTGTCTCTCGGTAAAATGGTCAAAACTGTGCTATAAAACCTAAAACGGCCGCAGCGTTACGCTCTGGCTTTGCAAAATGATCCTTTCTGTGGATCCAAGCGCTTGGCTGCAGCTCGCTAGAGCCAGGAGCAGAGGTGTGAAGGTGCTGCCTGCGCCCTGTCAGAGTGACGCGCCCGGGGCAGCGGCAGCCCGGCATTCCCATGGCGAGCGCCGGGCCGCTCCGGGCTGCAGCCTCGCTCTTTGACCCCGCTCCTGCCGCCCGCGTCCCTCAGCCGCTCTCTCCTGTCATCTGCAGACAAGAAAAAGGCAGGCAAATTCCAGCCTTTCAAGAAGCTCTTCGGCAAGAGGAAGAAAAGAGAGCCCGCCTCGGAGTGCGAGGAGCCCAAGCTGAAGCCCAGCCACTCCTTCGGCAGCATCTGCAACGGCGCCTTCTCCTCGGATGAGGAGCGCGGCGGGCTGAGGTGAGTGCCCCGCGCACGGCCGCGCTGCCTGCTTCCCACGGAGCTAACCGCATCCCCCTCTGTACTTCTGCTGCTGCGGAGCGTGTGCGTCTCTCCTTCCTCCGAACGTGACACCTCCTGCTTTAGACCTCAGAATCTCACCGCTAAAGGGGCACGTGTGCTGCTCTGCAAATCGGAAATCCCAGGGGGAAGCAGAAATGAATTTGAATCCAGCTCTGTGATTTAACACAGAGCGGAGGTATTAATGGCACTCCCGTTTTTAAAACTGGGAAAAGGGAAACCTGATCTGGCTATTATAGATACATAATTACATACATTTCTCTGCAGGGTGGTATCTTTGAGTTGGGACAGACACATCCTTTTTCACTCTATCCCAAATAATTTTTGCAGTGCAATTGTCAACAAACAGGCTGCTTTTATTTTGAACCAATTTGAATGTAGAGTAGAAGAAGGAAGAGAGGGGAGAGAAGCACCTGAAAAAAAGGTCATATTCCAATGACAATGGAGGATGACAGGACAGCATGAGAACTTTCTGTGGGGATGGTGGGAGTAAAAAACTGTATGAAGTAAACAAGTCAGCAATCTCTAACTAGGAACAGGGAAAAAAAAAAAAAAAAAAAAACAAACCCAAAAAAAGAAACAAGAAAACCCAAACAGAAAACCCCTTACCCCAATAGCAACAAAGCCCCAAGACGAGATGCACAAACTCCTAGAGTCAGTAATACCAATCTCACCTTCCAGCTGCTCATCTCAGAGAAGTTAGGTGACTCCTGATCAAAGCCTGCTGTTTTGGAAGAAAAATAACTGTTTCCATTAGGAAGTGTATCTGGAAGTGTAACAAAAAACTCAGAAAGCGTAAAAAAACTATTCCAAATTCCTCTAATTGAGAATGAAATGTATATCAGAAGCATCACTGTGGAAAGTATTTCTAATGGTGCCTATGCAAACATGATTTTTAAAAATACTTATTTGGGGGATTTTTTAGCTCTGGATTTTTATTCCATTCTGTGAAATTCCTTGAGTACTAGGTTTCCTTTTGGTTTCCTTTTGGTGTAGTATTGTACACCTCTTTTGCTCGTCCCAGCTTTTTCAGAAAATCAGTAGCCACGCTGTAGCTGGAAGTATGACTGAGCACTGTTGTGGTGCATGACCTGAGTGCACGATGCCAAGGCACTGTAGGAGGTTTTGGTGCCTTTTCCCTCAACAGCAAACTGAATGGCATCATCTCACTAGCAGGCATTTCCCACTTGGCATAGCTGAAAATGCAGTGCTGCACCCAGAAACAAACAGTGATATGGGAACCTGTACTGTTCCTCAGCAGGCACATGAAGGCTTGTTTGAGACTGTTAAATGTTTGCATTTTTAAACCTATTAATTTTTCTAATTAATGAAAGCATTAAAAGTAAGCTTCTGGTGGAAAAATCAGATGGTACAATTTAAATCTGAGGGGATTATTAAATGTAAAGGGTTCCATGTCTCAAGTGGACCATTTCTTTCTGTGATTCCTCAGAGGTTTTAGCCTGTTAGAAATACTCAGTCAAAGCTCTGTTTTTCCTGACAGGTTTCATAGTGGAAAGGTGGGTGGGATTTGACGATAATTTTCAGTTTGCAGGTAGTTTTTGCCATGTTTTTTACTCATTTTACAACAAGCATAGGTGTTCAGTGCACTGCATTTGATTGCTTTGAGAGCTTAGTTTTGCCACTCCAGTCTGTTTTCAACATCTTCCATCCGTTATATTTTTTAGTCTTTACTGTAATTTCAAACATTTATGGATTGAGTGCAGAGATAGGCTGTCTAACTAAAATAATACACATCGCTGTTTACAAGTTTACTAACAAATTGCATTGCCATACTTTCCACTTTTCATACAGAAATAGACTAGATCAAATACAAATAACTAGTAGAATATTTACATAAGTAAAATCCTGAGAAGTATTGTAAAACCATTTGCTTCAAATTCTTTAAGAAAGTACAATAACCGTATAGTAAAAAAAGGGTAATAAAAGTTCCAATGCTGTAATAAAAGCTCAGGGATGTTCCCATTCCTTTAATAAGGTATATTTCTTTCTCAACTTGCAATGTACATGAATTTATTATCTACAAAAGTGTCCTGTGGACATTTAGCTTTGTTTTGGGGAGAGGAGATTGTTGTTTTGAAAATATTTTGAGGGAGGAAGCTGCTTCAGGAAAGTAGAGACAAGCAAATGAATGTGTGTAGGCTAAAGAAGACAACTGTATTGCTTCCAAGGCCTAAGCTAGTATTTCACCTAGTGCTGTATTGGCTTACAAGCCTGCTCACAGCTAACACCTGAATCTCTAATGGAGACTGTGCTGACTGGCTGATGCAGACGTGCCTGGAGCAGAGCAATTTAGGTAATCTACATATGGTGTAGATTGACTAGCTGAGTTGGAAGCAGCCTGAGATATCTGCCTGTCCATCCTTTCTTACATCCTGGATTCATCAGATGCAAATAACTTGCTTAGTATCCTGATGTATGCACACTTCAGCCTCTGAATTTATCTATGTTATTTTGCAATACCCAGGTGGGAAGTTTCCTTATGCAGTTTGTCTTGCTCTATCTGGAATTCCTTTCCTGTTTCTATGTTGCCCTTCTTGAATTTACAAAGTTAAAACTGTATTCATCAACTTTCTGTCCTAACCATAAGGACTGGGAGATAGAAGTACTGACTACAACAAATCTCCACAAGTTTGTGGAGCTTCATGAAGTCTCCAGAAGCTTCTGTTCTGAGGCTGTGATTTGGCACATTAAAAGACTTTATATTTGTCTTTTTGGTCACAGTTGACAAATGCTCAACTTCTGAGCAAGCATTGTGAAGACAGACCTGAAAGGGTATCTGTGCAGTTTGTCATTCTGGCTTGATGCGCAGAGGCAGTGGGGAATTAAATTTCTCTTATTGGGGGTACAGTAGAATACCGTTCCTAAGGCTGAATGAAGTATTTCAAAGGACCTGGAATTAGACCTGTCAGGTGTTTAGGACTCAACTGTGACAGCATTGACCTTCCAGGAAAAAAGTCTCTGAGCAAACTGCAGTGTCTTGGCAGTGACTTCTGCAGAAATGGGACCCCTTTACTTGTAGTATTGGGCAGTTCTGTGTGGAGCAACCTAGATCAACAGTAAAAAGTGATCTGTCTACCCACTTGGAGTTTCAAAGAGCTCCCAAGAAGCTTTCTCTCTGTCACACACTGGATATCTTTTTTCCTGTGTATTAACTGTATTTCTGCAATTGGCATTTGCCAGTCCTGATTTCCTTTCTAAGTGCCTCATTTTGAGTGCCTTGTTGCTGTGGTATTTGGTGTCCACCTTCTTCTGAAGACTTCATCTTACCAGAGTTCTGATCTAAGCAAGTATCTCTTCAAGCCCAAGCAGAGCAAAGCAACATAGGGACATTGTAATGAATTTCATTTTAGAAAAAAAACAAGCTTGGATTTTCCTTACTTTTGTCAGTTGACATGCAAACACCTGGAAAAAGTTTGTTATTTCTGGGTTATGAGGTGTGTTCAGGATGTTCCAGGACAGAAAAGGTTATGGGTGCAGTTTTCCATTTGCATGGCTTTTTAAAATAAATTTTATTACAGGCTTTGGTGAAATTAGAGTTGTTTCTCCCTTTTTGTAATTTATATTGCAGCCGAGTAGCACAGAAATAGGAGCCACAACCACCCTATAAATGGTCATTTCTGATGTGTACTCAGCACCTGGCCAGAGCAGAGGAGAAGGGAAAGCCTTCTTGGAGTGGTTCCTGGTGTCTTAAGAGAACATAGGGCTAACATCACACTCAGTATTTCTGCTGACCTTAGTTTTTCTTGACACCTCAACTCTTGACTTCCTCCTTTCTGTCATGAGCTTGCTGAAATCTTTGTGCTCCAGAAGATTTCTTCTCAGGTGTGTGATCTGGGACATTTTACTACTTGCTCCAATTTTATCACTTAGTAGAAATTTGCAGTAAATGCCTTTAGCTTGCCTTTTGTTTTTCCAGCTGCTACTTGAGAGCTAAGCTGCCTGTATTTTGTATATGATCCTGAGAGCCCTTCAGTGTTTCTTCAAGTCCTGACATTTTATATCAGATGCTGCTCTGTTTCACCTTTTTAACTTGTCTTTTGTCCTCAGCCCTGACTATGACCAGCTTCATTTTCACCTTAGTAATCCTAGAACCATTTTTACTCTGGTCTTCACTTCTATCACATAGGCTGTCTTGCTGTATTCTCCTGGAAGGTTAGGCTGTCTCACTGCCCACTTGTCCTCTCTTTTGCTTCCCTTTTGCATGTTTTTGTTGCACTCCCCCTCCTAATCATCATGTATTTAATTTCCTTTCAGATTCTGCATGGCAAATGTAATTTTCAGCAGCTGGTGACATCTAGGGCTGGGCTCTGAATAAAACAGATTTGTCACCCATAATAAAATGTACTGTCTTATTTCCTCTTCCTTTCCTTCCTTATTAGCTAAATGCAGTTTCTATATAACAACTATTCCTGCCAAGGCTAGTGTAGACTTTTCACTTCCTTTTCTGTACATTTTGCCGTATTTCATGGCAAATTTTGCAAAAACAGGTGCTGCTATTTGACAAAATAGTGTCACATGCAGTGGATTGCCAGGTCAAATGTGAAAGCTTGACCATTTAGAGCCCTGTTCCTTTTATTAGTCTGCATAGTTTTATGCTAACTGGTGAATTAGTCACATCCTCAAGCTGCATTAGGAGCCACTTGCAGAATTACTGTAAACCAGGGTCATACTTTTCTTTGCACATGCTGACACTTTCTGAAAGTAGACAATTAATGGATAATTACATAAAATTCATTTGTTGAGAACTACGTAGTCCCATCCAATTATCTTCTTGTCAGGCAGCAGCAAAGGCAGAGCCACCTCTTCAGGGAAGGCAAGCCAGACACAAAGGGGTCCCACAGCAGGAGGGTCCATGGTCATGCTGCAGGTCTATAGCTGAGAAGGCAGGGCCAAGGGCAAGCCAGGAAAATGGGCTGCAAACTGAGCTCTGGATCAAAGGGCTTCATGGCCAGGCACAGTTTTGTCTGAGCTGCAGACCAGCACTTCTCCAGCATGGCTCAGGCAGGGACCAAAGCCTCAAGTGTGATCTTAAATAGAACTCCTGGACCCGTGTGTGCAGGTGGAAACTCCAGATGAGGCTGATCAGGGACATTAGAGCTTGTTAGTGCACTCAAGGCCTTGATATTGCCCATGGTTAATTTTTATGCCCCTAATTATAATAATTTTAGTTATTATTATTTAGTTATTATTAGCATGGTGCATCAGATACTTAAAGCTAGGCTTGATCTCTACTTCTAAGAAAAATAAAATTACGGTAAATTTCCAGGTTCCAGGTCCCTTGATGACACCAGACTGGAGCTTTGTATTAAGATAATGCTGTGTGGTATCTTTGAAGAGAGCAGGGCTACTCTGAGCCTGGCTGCACAACTGATCGTGGGCATCAGTGGGACTCAGATGGATCATAACAGGGGACTGTGCCATTTTCCCAGGGTTAGTGCCCTGAAATTCAGTGGTTCCTGAAGGTGATATGAATATATAGTTAGAATAAATGCAGAAATGATCTCTAAGTTTACTTCATGAAAAAGATTCCCCATTGAAAAAGCTTTTCTTTTGTCTGTTCAGACTGTGAGGCCCATGTTTGTGGGTTTGTTAATGCAATGAAGTCATGTGCTGTCTGAGCACAGCTCTAACTCAGAATCATGTTGCAGCATGAACAATATTCCCCATACAGACGTGAGTTAGGACCAAAACTCTCCTTCCAGCAGATGAAAAAGAGGACACTAAAAATACAGCTCAGAATTAAATCCATTTTCCTCTATTACAGTATTAATGAATCTCTGGAATGACTAGAAAATGCAATTTATGTTTTTCATCTCTAGCTGCCCTGGAGATATTAATGGGAGATGCAAAATGTTGAATCAGATTTCTTTTCTAAAACAAAACATCAAGTAGAGGCAACCCATGACTGCACTTGTCATTTCCCTCAAGCAATATTCTGGGAAATGGTTCTCAGTTTCCTTTGAAGAGATTATATGAAGGGTCAATACCTGGCTAAACCAAATTAGTTCTTGCTTTGCATGCTTTTTAAGTTTTTTATTGTTTAAAAATGGCTTTATGGTGAAAAGTTGACTTTGATCTTTAACGATTACAGAATTGGTTTCTAATGGAAATCTAAAAGAGTGAAAGTCATGAGACTCTGGTTTTTTTGGACTTGGGCTCTACAAACATAAAAGAACAGAACAACTCATTCTTTCCCTTTATTTTCCAGTTTCTATTTCTAACTCTTTAATATCAGAGTGGGAGGAACATTTATGACACACCAAAGAGGCAACTGGTGGTGTGAGATTTCTGTAATGCAGTAATGCATCAGCATGGGATTATATAAGAGTTGAGGTCTCAATATTCCTTTCTGGAAAAGGTTCCCCTTTTTAAAGGATCACACATTTGTCTTAAGGAGAAGAAACAGCTCTGGAGAAAAATGGCCTCTAAAAACATCACAGCCACCAGGGTCCATACAATAATGTATTCTGTGCGTAAGTGTCCCTGCACATGCTCTGATGTAGTTAAGGGTGCAGTCCCACATCAGGAAATGTTGATTGGTGTCTGGGTCTTTCCAACAGCTCCCTGGATATGCAGCTAGCATGGAAACTTGTGTCAGGATTTGCTCAGCCAAACCAGGAATTTGTGTGGATTTTTGAGTTCTGATGTTTCGGGGGATTTTTTTTTTTTTTTTTAACTTGGTTGTTTGCTATTTTGTTACCAGACCATTTCTCTGAATTATTTCATGTGAACAATGATCACTAATAAGGCACAAAAGAGGTGATGGGAATACATGGAGAGGAGGATAAAGAGAGTGTGATACCTCACCTAGTCTTAAGGTACCTAGAACTGATAGAAAATCACATCCTAAATAGATCCATAGCAGTGGATGGCTGAGAGAGGGTCCAAAGAGGGTCTCTGTTGCATTTCATAGGAGAGGAGCGAGACTTCCTGTAGGCTCAGAGTGGTCCCATTCTATTGTGGGAGATTTATTTCACATCTCCTAGTTTCTTAGCACACACAGACATCTCAGCAAGAATGAGTAATGGATAAAGAGCAAATGGAATTTAACTTTGCTCTCAGGATGAAAAAATTAGTTTTGAAAATTTGTGTATTGCAATTGAAATTGGAACATGATATTTGGGTTGCAACACATCTTCAGAGAGAACATGTTCAAGGATTTGTTAAAATTGCTTTGTATTTTGATATAGCACATCCATAATTAATGTAATTTAGTCAGGTTTGTGAAAGTGAGTCAGATGATGATTCAACTATTTTCAGTACAAACAGCCTCTGAAGTGTCATCACAGGAATTATCAACAGAAGTGCTCATTAACTGATGTCCCTGTTTTCCTACATCCCTTGGAAGTTATATGGAAGTTTGAAACTGTAATAGCTTCAGCCATGCCTATGACTGTAGCCCATATCTCTGTCATGCTGTGAATTTGTTGAAATCCACTCCTGATATTGACATTCCTGATATTCCTTTTAACTGAAGAGAGAACAGTTTGTAAATGTGGATCGTGAGGATGATATTGTATAAAGACTTCTGAGAAAACTTCAGAGATGGGTGGCAGCAAAGGAAACTCAATTATTCATACTGTATTATGACTTAAAACACATTCAGTCTTTCCAAAAGTAGAACATGATCAAAGTGAAAAATACAGTGGAAAAAGGACCTTTGTGATATAATCTGTCAAATTCACAACTGGAAAATGTGAAAGGACTGTGGACTCCAAGGGAGTAAAATAAAAAGCCTTTCAGAAAGTACGAGTAGCTTGGAAATCACCTTAACTGCTATTTAAACTTGCCTGTAAAAGAAACTAGGTTACTACAATGTGTGAATATTTTTTTTCCAATGTTCTTTAGCCTACATAGATATTTAAACAAAATTCTTAAACTATTTTTACCAGCTGTTGGACATGTGGCTAGCAGAATTGCTGATTCATCCACTTCTTAAATATTCAGCAAATTTGCAAAGCATTTCAAAGGGATAGACTAGACAGCAGCCTGGCATTAATTCACCGTGGGGTTTTTTGTGACTGTTTCATGTGTTCTGACAATTTGGAATATGTTTAATTACCAAATCAACAAGAAAACAAAAATGGAAACAAAACCTTTCAGATATGCTTGTCCTCAGCTCTATGAAACAAAAATGTGTGTGCCTTGTAACGAGGGGGAAGAGAGAGAGCAGTTGGTGTCTGGGAGAATGCTGGACATGCTGTAAATGCTTCACATGGTCCTAACCTGCCACTGGTACCATTGTGTCAAAGTCAGGGTTGGGTTTTCAGTGGTGATGTACTTGTGCTTGCAGGTCACATGGAGCTGCCAAGCTGCTTCATGTGACCTGGCGTTCCCAAAAGAAGCTTTAAATTAAATTTTGACAAGTTTGTAGGCAGGCAGAGAGACTAGATTCCTAAAAGAGTCCTTAGCTCTGCAGCAGGGTGGGGAAGATTTTCACTCACAGCCATGTCCCGGGCAGTCCACCAGAACTGACTTCAGCAGTTGCTCTTTTCTTCCACTTCAGAGATCCAGGTTTTATCGGGCAATTCCTACAGTCAGAGTATTCCTGCCATTGGTCAACTGCAGTTCTGGGGTCTGACATGCTGGCAAATTCTCTTTAGTTTTAAAGTTGCAGGTTGGCTGCTCCCAACTTCAATATTAACAATTCATTAGTAAGGTCAAGAACTACTTCCAAACAAGCCACTCAGCTCTTTGGTGCCTGAATTGCAACCCTTGCCTACTAATTAGTTGTAACAAACAACACAAATATACATGAGGTGACTGATTTTAAGTGTAAGAAATTCAACCCACTGGACAGCAAAAGGGGTGAATGGTGTTATATGCACAGTGAGTAGCTGTGAGACAAAGCCACAGGTATCTGAGCCACAGCATAGCTGGAAAAATATTTGAGAAAGGATCCTCTCTGGAGAACAATATGACCTGGACTATGCATTCTCAGCAGATCTCTCAGCTCAAAGGTAAATAGCAAACAACCAATTCCCACTGGCCTTGCCTTCTGCACCTGCAGCAGGCTCACACACTGAGCAGAGCAAATGCAGGAGGGGTTCCCGTGGGCTGGTTTGTCAAATCTTGCATGTGCCTTTCCCACCTTGTTGAATGCAATGCTGGAGCTTCCAGTTCAAACAGACCTACACTATTCTATGAGAAAGGCCAAATTTCACTCTGTTTCATGTCAAACTATTCATTTCCAGGCCTGCTAGGAATTTGTCTCTGTGCAAGAGACACTTCTCACATTGTGGTTCACTGGTTGACTCCTGGCTGGCCAAGCAAGGTAGAGGTATTTCAGTGCTATGCAATTTTCCCACAGCTCTGTGTACAGACTGAGTCACAGTGATTCAGTATAGAAACCTTTTTAGAAGCAGGTTTAAAAATATAATTTTATGATTTATCTAATCAAAGGAAAGTTTCTAAAAGAAACATTTATGGTGTACTACATCTAACAGCCAGAGGCAACTGAGATGCGGGTTTTATAAAAAAAATCATCTAATATTGAATACAGCATCAGTTAAATATTCCTCTTCTTCCATGGCTAAAAGTGTTGTGGAATATTGATCAACTCTTTGCCTGATTGTGTGTTGGTTTCAAATTAAACATGTTTCTCAAATATTAATCTGGATGAAGACTAATTTTTCAGTTAGTCTGTGATCGTATGGAAGATGAAATGATTCAGAGAACTGTGTGTGTTCTCCCTCCAAAATTGGATTGATTATTTTGTGAGTGCAAAAGTATTTTCTATATAAATGAGAGGGAGAGGGTTTGGGAGAATTTTTATTTGCAGGTTGCCTCTAAGATATTCTGTTATAAAAGTCAAGAATAATCTATCATCTAATCAGTTTCAACAGGGTTATGTAACCTTATATGACACTCTTCCTTTGTAAGAAAAGATTATTGTTTTTACTTAAAATACCTCAGGGAAAAATGAGATGAAAATATAATAAATGCATTCCCAAATTATTTGTTTCCAAAGTATGAATAGAAATATCTTGAACACTTCATGAACAATTAGCACATTTTAAAAGGCAGAAAAGATAATATACTGATCATAAATATGGGAAACTTAATTTTCTTGTTCTTTGATTTACATCTCTCTCTGGAAATATCATCTTCCTTGTTTTGCTGAAATATTTATTTATAATGTTTTTTATCATATGTAAAAGGTTATGCTGGATAGATCTCTATCAAAACTATATTTTTTTCCCTCCAGATTGTTTCCTGAAATTCTAAGTGTGTTCTATATGGTTGCCAACAGGTTATTAAAAGGAGAGATTTAGGACCTCACAGTTATTCTGTTTTTTCAAATTATGGCTTTTATCATGATTATGGGTTATGGGCTTTTTGCTTACCGTGGAATATCCTAGGTGAGACAAAACATGACTTTTAAACAGATACATTTTTCCCTCAGTGTGCCTCCAGAACCACTAGCCCTTTTCTTTTTTTTAAATTCTAAATTCTCTTACAATTAAATTTATTAGAACAATTTCTGGTAAATAAAACCCCTCTTTGTTTCACGCCTCTGCCTGTGGACTTCAGTCAGAACCATATAACAGGTTCATGTGTGACACGCCCTCCTCCTTGGCCGCAGTGTTCAGTTTAGCAGGAACACATGGGCATTTTTTGCTCTTTGTGGCTAAACAAGGACACACATCTTGGTGCAACAAGCTTCTTAGCAGTCTGGGGCTTTGGTTATAACCTTTTATTGTCAGTGTGATCATGCTCATGGACATAGGAAGTGCTGAGTAAACAGCTAAGGGAGATGGCTCTATAAAAGTAGCCTCCTGCACTGTAACACCTCTTTTTGTGTTACAAAGAGCTCCCTTTGCTTGGCACCTGCTCTTTACTTTGACCAGGAGCGACAGCGTGTCACTCCCAGGCAGTGGCACTAAGCATGGATGCACTTTCTTAGATATGCAGTCTGGCAATGTGTGCATCATCACCACGAGTCTGTATCCTGAAAGTAACAGTTAGATTTGAGACTTACAAGCAAAATCAGTTGAACTTCTCAACACTCCTATTAAAAACACCCAACTCTAGGTCCTTCCAAGGAGGGAGGCTGTGTATAAATTAATTGTGCTCCTCCATTAAACTTTTGAAAACCAAAAGTGTTGGGATACCCCTCCTCTGAGAATACACAAAGGTTTTACGTAGAAGGGGAAAAAATCCATGCAGGACAACTATGATATGAAGAGCCACTCTCATAAATTAGTACTTACTTACTTGTTGATTTTTTTTTAACAGATCCTCCCATTATTCTATGGGCAGTCGAGCTTTTTCCCATGACAGTATTTTCATACCTGATGGGAGAACAGAGGGTGAACAGGCCATTCAAGCAATGTCACAGGAGAACGTTTTAGGGAAAGTCAAAATTCTTCAGGTAAGAAATTGCAAGTGGGAAAAATATGTAAAATGTGGTGGGAAATGGTCTCCAGAACATGTTCAATGTGCACAGAGATAGGTTGTTTTCCTATAAACTTATGACAGTTTCTCACCCATTTTAAGTTCTCTGGCAAAAGGCCGTTGTAAGTAATTCAAATAATCCGCAGAACTTCCAGGTATTGGTCTTGAAAGGTACAGCAATGATGCTGTAAACATATCTGCAGAAACGTCTGCACCTGTGGGACTCATCTGAATTGAAGCAATGATTTTGGTGTGTCCTGATCTGTATGCCTATGTCCTACAAATGTGCTAATGAGAGGAAAAAATGAAGGCAGTGCTGGGGGCAGGGAATGGTATGCAGAGTGAGACTTCCTTGCAAAGCCAATTTAATTACATGTTTATATGTATTATTTTTTTTTCTCCTTTTTCTCACTGCACTTTCAATGGTTTCCATGGAGGGTGGACTTGTTTATCTCTCCAAAGCATAAACAACATATTTGGGTATTTGCTTCTAAAGAGCTTTATATGATCCACTTTCCCGTCTTTTCCAGAACTCTCTCTCATTAGTGCTCAAACTAATTTATTGCTTTACTTTCTGTATATCTGTAAGATTCCCTGCTTTACGCCTTTCTAGACCTTGCGAGAGCTGTCCTTCAGACAAATGTTGCACTTTATTGCTCAGGATGCTGACATCCTGTCAAAATGCTGATGCATTTTTAATGCTGTGCAAGTACTGTTACCCCGAAGATAACTAGCAAAATACCATTGATTTCTCTTACCTCTAAGTCTACCCATGATCCATCTTTTCTGGTGAATGAGAGATCCTGAAATTAGACAGCTCTGACCTTCAGGATGGAATTGTTCCTGCCTCCTGCCCGGTGCTGTCAGCAGACAGAGCACCTGCACAGTGCTAGCCATGCTGACTGTGGATGAGCTCTGAAGTAGAAACTACACTAGGACATCTCCAATTCCTCTGTGCTGGTTTTTCAGCTTAAATTTCCCTGGGTCAGGTAGATTCAGTGCATTCTATTTTCCAGGCTGGAAACCATTATATTTCAAATGACTACTGACTCAGGGTAAAGACCTGAGGTATGTGGGCCTGTCCTGCAATGTCCTACAAAGCCACCAACTCTTTCAAGGAGCTGTGTCCTTCTTATCAATTGGATTTGTTTTCTTGGTTTCTTCCTGGTTTCTTCATAGCTTTTCTCTGAATAACTTTTCATTTCCAGAGGTGTTTTCCCTCATATCAAAACTCAGCTTAAAATTCTCAACGGAAATTAGTGTCTTTGCTAAACTAAGCCACCTGAGAAAAAGTATAGTTAATGCAGTTGGTAACAGCCCTGCTCACTAAGCAACTGCTAAATCAAGAAAATTACATCAAAATGTCACCCTTGAAAGTCACTAAATAAATAGCCAGTGGTACTCTCTTGCTCATATGAACTTTGCATAAGCCTTTTTTTAGTGTGGTTAATTGCATGTATTTTAAGGGACAATATTGTTTCAGCTGCTTGATGAAAAGAATGTGCTTGCCTTTTTATTTAAAATTGAATGATGGTAGTTCATTTTTGTCATTTTAGTGTAGCTGGAACTCAGCCTGTAACATACCAGATTCATTTTTCAACTCTGAAAAATGGTGAGAGCCACTTATTCATTCAGAAAAGGAATGCATAAGGAATGCAAATGACACTCTTATGTATTTACATGTCCACACAGAACAGTCACACATTCATCTAAATGTCCATGGATTTTTTTTTTTGCAAACCCATGGAAAGCCTCCCTGTAATAAGCCCAGGAGCCACTTCTTGTATCTTCAAAAATTGCTGCACACCATGCAACTTTTCCTATTTCTGTAGCCATGATTTCTTGATTTCTGCAACTGTTCCCTGAGTTTTAGGAAAAAGTCATGTCAAAATCCCATTGCACATTTCAAATTGACCTTAGAGTTGAGTCTTAGGTCTGATGAGATATTTGGACTATCATTCCTGTTTGAAGGTTTTATGCGCTCAATACCCCATCCTTTTTTCCCTGCTATTTTATGAGCCAGTGTTTGCTATGTGATTTTGCAGTCACAGAAAATGTTGATGCTCTGTCTCCTGATAACAGAAGCTTCTATCTACTCTGAAATCTCTTTCTGCAAGCTAACTCAAGCTGGGAACATGTGTATTTCTTAAAGCAGTAGATTAAGAGGAGACAGTCCTACTTCTGAAGAGCACTCTGCTCCCTAAGGCAATTCTGTGGCCAGCCACCAGCATTACTGTGGCTTTGCCAGGCTTGTATGTCAGGGTGGAAGCACAGCACTTCCAGTTTCCATTTACCTGGCAAGGTACTCTTCAGTAAAGAATTGCTGCCAGGATTCCATACCTCATGCTGACTCTAAACTTGCTGCATTCCAAATGGAGACCAAAAGCTCTGCAGATTTTAACCCTTTTCAGGATTTTTTTTTGGAGGTAGTACAGAAAATGTTCCTGGAAAACTTAAGTCTTTTTCTGGAAAAGTCCCTGTGCTTACAAACCTAAGAGACAGCATGGTGAAATGGGTTTTGAAGTCAGAATAGCAGTGCAAGCCATTTAATACTGATGGTGCTGGATCTCATTCTGGGGATGACCCAAGTGTTTCTTCCTTCTTGCCTTGCATTTCTGCTGACTTCAGAGTGTTGATGAACCCACAAAAAGTGTTGTGTAATAGTGCAAACTCCATAGTAATCTGGGCAGCTGGCCAGCTCGTGCACTGGTTGAACTGCTTATTGTGGGAATTCTCTCTTTTTAATTATACATGAAAAGTAAATTACTTCTTTCTGGAATTGCTCTCATTTGGTTTTATTGATTTTCAGATTGGCAGTATTCATCTTATCATGCTTTCTGTAAATGGATTTGGTCACGTTCAAAGGTTTTACTGTATGCTAGAACTCAGACTGAGAAAAGCCAGACCTCTCATAAACCTCCAGCAGCCCTTTTGTATCCTGAAGTTATTTGATGTTGGCTGAAGCCATTTGGTGTTGTAAAAGCAGTATTTTCCTTGTCCTTTGGAACTGCTGAGATTTATCATTACCTCATTTTTTAAGAGCCAAGGTGGAAAGCCAGCCTGAACCTGCTCCGAGCAAAAGGCAGTACACAGGCACTGGTACTCTTAATGTTGAACTCTTTTAGTTTCTGGGCATCTGTTGCTTTATTTGTCATACATGGCTGTGAATGAGACACAAGGAATGTTTAAAGTGTAAATCTAGCAGTGTGTCAGAAAAAACCCCACAACCCAACTCTTAGAACTTCATTTTACATCCTTACCTCCAGAGGTTAGTGGATTTGTTTTCTTCTCCGTCAAAGTATCTTAGAAAAAATTCCTGACATTTTGTAGCTCTTTCTCTTCTTTCTACCTCTGATATTTACCAAAAATGGTCAGCAAATGAACAGAAGAGAGTTTTTATTTCAGACTAATAAAAACTACAGCAAGCAAAATGGCAGCTTGTTTAAAACATCGGTTTCCTGAAGCATCTACACTACTCTCTCCCACTTGCTGTCATGATGCCATGGTGTGGCACTGCTACTGCCTTTGTTCTCCACTGCTTGCCTTCATTGAAATTATGTTGGATCATCTGACATCTGTGTAGCTGCAGCAGTCAGCTGCAAGAAATATTAAAGATTGACTGTGACATACAGTTTATAGCCTTTAGGAACTACTGAGTTACATCCTTTTTGTTTCATGTGGCCGTGTAGTTTAAAAAAAACCCTCTGCTCTGTAAAGATATAAAGCATCTATTTATTATACAGATATAAATTATGATAAACATTTTTTTAATCACAACTTCTCAGTCAAATGCAAAAGGACTAATTTTAAAACTCATATTGCCCTGATTTTGTAATGATGAATGACCCGTATAACTTTCTCCTTGTCAGACTTATGACTGTTCAGTTTTGGATTACATTTCTTTTAGTCATTAGCATATCTTAGCTAATGACCAAGCCAGTGCTTCCCTCACTGTTCATTGCACATCTGTATTCTACCAGCCACTCCCAATGTATCTTCTGTTTCTTATTGCCCAGATCTCAAAAAAGTTACAAAGCCATTTTCCAAACCTCAAAGTAATTATCTTTTACCATGATGCTCTGAATTTTTCAGAATTGGGAGTAAATTTTCACTTCATGATTACCTAGGTTTGTATTTCTTACAATTAATTCCTTTGTTGCCATTATTTTCTAGTGCCACTGCAGAAAGATTGTTTTCCTCATATTTGAAAATTCTTTTTTCTTTATAAACTGAATTTATAATTTTTTTTCTAAACCCCTCTAGCATTTCTTGGGCAGACCCTCTTTTTCTTACGATCACAGTAATTCCTGAACATAAGCTTCTTTTCTAAGCTTCTTTTCCAAGGAAGGAAATTTTCCTTCCTTGCATCTGCTTTGCTTTAGGAGAGACTGATGTGACAAATGCCACAGATGCTGTATCTTCAAGCCTCTCCACAAAATCTTCTCTTTACACATGAGCACGTGTAAGTGATCCATCGCCACTCTGCACCAAAATATTCATTCATGTCTGGATTTGTTGCAAATACACATCCCTAAAGGTCCATTTACAGTTTGCTCCTTCACTGTTCTTCTATTTTGGACTCTCCCAAAAAGTTTCTACAAGTGTAATGCCCCTAACTACATGCTGCTACAGGAATGGAGAGTGGAACATTTTTCTCCCTGCATCTTGTATCCAAAACATCTGTGTTAATATTTGTAATTTTCCTAATTTTCTATAGGTTTCCATGTTAATTTTATACCTGGATTATTTTCTAAAGCTATACCAATATAACTTTTCACATTATGATTTCCAGTTTATTTTCTCCTTGACCAAAAAACAAAATAGCTTATGTGGGTATTTAATTTGTCTAGATATGCTGCAGATATTCCAGTTTGGATTAAGAAATGGACCCACTTCCATGGTTCACCATGAATTAGGTGAACTGTCTTCTGAGCCTAGAAAAGAAATTATAAGAGAAAATATGGTAGAGATGCCTGAAATAATGAGTGGAATTGATAAAATGAATAGAGAAAAATTATTCAGTTTTTCACAGCCTGAGAACACATGAGCAACAGTTGAAACTAGTAACAATTCCAAATCAAAATAATTTTTTTTTTTTTAAGTAAAGTTGGACTGTATAAAAATTTCTCAGATGCCATAAATCATTGGAGCATTTACAAGTATGGGCTCAGTGTAGGCTCACCCTATTCTTATGTATTCCCAAGGCATTTGATTTTGGGGCCATTGTGAGAAACTATACAGGACCAAGTGGAATTTCAACAGTGTGCCTCTTTTTAGGACAAGTGTTAATTAAGTCATTATTTTCCATTTAGATATAACTAGAAACTTAATTTCAATTAAGTTTCATTGTATTTAGGCATTGCAAGTAGATATGAAGAGTAGATCTTTGAGTTGAAGGGAAAATATTACCAGCAATTTTTGTAACCCTTGTTTGAATGGAGTCAGCTGAAATAGTACACTCTGTTTGAATGATTTTTAACTGAAAAGAGTAGGCAGCTCAGCGGATCCAGTTTTGGATTCTCTCCAGGCATGAAGCCCTATGAATGATGTGGTTTCAGGGGCCTGAATCCAACAAACATGCAAGTAGGCATGTACACAGAAGAGGAGCCAAATGGGAGTGAGAGCGAGATGTACAGCATGATCTGGGCTCTTTGCCAATTAATATGGAAAACTTGTTCTGTGGCATTTCCTATGCAAATGCAAAGAGTGCTTTGAAAGTCTGGGCTTTTTTTAATTAGCTGCAGGTGCCAGACAATACAGAACAATTTTACTTAGGAGTTTTATTCCTTAAGTTATTAATGGGCAGCTGTTGTCAGTTAAATAGTATCACATTTTGGGCAAATTATTTTACATGAAATACAAGTGGGCCTGTGTCATGTCCAGTTATCAAGAAAGATTTAAAAAACTGGATGAGTACAAATTTATAATTATTTTTTTTTAATTCCTAGTATTTATTTATCTGTACTGGATGTGCAGACCTGTGCAGACCTCACTATTGCACTGACAGCCACATGTTTTGTGTGTGAATAGAAAAAACTATCAGAAATCTTACAGAAACCACATGAATCTTCCAGAAAAAAAAAATATGGATGAAGTAAACCTGGCCTGGATATTGTCCTAAAGCTCCAGCCCCTGCTTCATGGTATAGATACTGTGTAGTAGCTGAACTGTTTCGGTGGTGAGAAGGGTTTGTAAGTCCTGTGGAAATGTTTGTCCCCTGGCTGCAAACGGAGGGATCAGGAATGCCCGCTGGACTTGATAAGGCTGGAAGTGGGAGATGCAGGCACAGGAAGTTCATCTGTTTACTTCTGCTTCTGGTTGACAAATTTCAGAGCAAGATGGTGGTTTCTGGCTGCTAAATTACAAGTCTTCTTGAACAAACCAAGAGAGACCAAGGTCCTTTGACTGAGCCCAATATACATCTGTGGAGTTTTTTTAAAGGCTATTTAGCCACGACTATGCAATGGCAGAAGAACAAAATGTGATGCCTGCAACTTCTAATGACTGGCATTGCAAATAATCCTCCTTAGGCAACAATCATCCAGAAAATGTCAGCATAGGGAATTCTTAACTACAGAGGATTTATAATTATGTGTTCAGAAATATATGTCTAACTTAAACTTTTGAGAATTTTAAAGCAGATGCTCCTTTTCAGGGATTATGGACTCTTCTCAAGGTCTTGCATCTTGAACTGACATATCTTCATCTCTCTGCAAGACTATTTATGTGTTCTCCCAAATAAAGTTTATGGGTTCTTTATTTACTTTCATGGATTATGCATTTTTAGAATTTTGATAATTGACTAGGTAGAAAATGCATTAGTGTGGAATTTTTCTGAGAGGGTGATTGCATTGCATTACATTATAAGCACATTCTAAAAAAGACCAAGAAGCAGGTTTAGCATTACTCTCTAACAGAAATAAGAATAAATTTGCTCAGTAGTTACAATGAGCTATCTGACATTTTGACATTTGGTCATTTGGTATTTAGTGTCAGCTTTAGAGATTATAATGCACCAAAAGAAAGTGGTCAGTGAAGACCTACTAGTGGAGCTTTTTGTTTTTTAAGATAAGATAAAAAAGGCCAATAAATAAATAATACAGAGATGCACCTTCTGTTCTGGAAGAGTGAGGGTGACTAGAGTTTATTCCTCAATCTTCAAAATTTATGCCAGTCTGAGCAAACAAACTTTTAAAGCTTTGAAACAATTCAAAACAAAACAAAACAAAACAAAACAAAAAACTGTCATGACTGTGTACAGTCCATTAATATTGAGGATAGTATATTTATTGGAAATATAAGGAAATTGGCATCTAAATTTTTATATACAGAAAAACACATTGTTACTGCAGAGCCCTCCAGCACCCTTGATGGTAATTAAAAAGGCCATTCTTTTTCAAGCATAGACCTTTCTCCACAACAGCTCCACCACCCAACTCCCGCCAAGCACTGCACAGACACACATCAAGAACTTGTCAGAAGATCAAAAGGGTGACACACCATGCCTTCCTCCAAAACACACTGAAGCACTGTGTTCATGTGTGTGTGTTCCCACCATGAACAGATGCACAGATCCTTAGTTTCCTAGGTGGCTGCTCAGTAATGCTGATAATTCCAGTTTTCTGCCCAGGAGAATTATTTGTCTAGGAATATGACTTTAGGAAGAAGAAAGGAGCAGTCTCAACTTGGAAAACACATTATCAAATTAAGGCTTTTTTTCTCAAATAATTTTACTTGGCATTAAAAGGCCTGAAGGGATAGAGCAGAATTAAAGGCCTCACATGATCTCCTACCATTTTGCCCACTCCAGCTTCCACATACACAATGGGAGCATGTGAGATTTCAAGTCAGAGAGCTGCACTGCTGACAAAAAAGCCTGCAAGGACTTGGTGAAACCCTTACCTTTAGATTATGCCAATAATCCAGATGGGAATAAAAGTTGCCATTCAGAACTGCCCACTAAGCCAAAATGCTTTACAATATGGATTTCACCACTTTCTGGCAAAATTCAAGTGGGCATAAATAAGGCAAACTTTAACTCAGTAAGGAGGCTGAAAAAAGCTATTCTAGTTTAATAACCTGACTATTAGGAGTTTCTGCATGTAATTTTTGTTTTCATGGTTCAATATACAAATCTGTAAATGTCTTTGTGATAATATGGATAAACTTGATATAAGAGTCTAGACCACTGGGAACTGTGGCAAGAAAGACTAATGTGACCTGAATTCCTTTAGAGAATATCTTTCCTTAACAACTCCTCACGTGTGTGCTGTGTTACTGATTCTACACTATAGGGGAAAAAAAAGAAATCTTTGTTTTACCTACTATCTACTCCAATCTTCCACAGTTCCCAGCAGCAAACTTCTCTTAGGGTCCTGTGTAAGTAACTGATATTTCCTCTGAATAGAAGCTTCACAGTTGAATTACTTGTTCATAATATCACAAGAGAAAAATGGGAGAGACCCTTTGGAGAATTTTTCTGTCCTTGAAAAACAGAAAAGCAGGAAAATAACTACAAAGTCCTTTCCTTCCTAATTGAGAATGACTCCCTGAAATATTTCAGGAATATAATATATTCATAAATGTTCTTTGCTCCATTTCCTCCTTCTAGAGAATTTCTTCTCTCTTTTGCAAAAAGTTCACATTCAAAGTCTGTATGGTACATGTCTCTGCAGTAGCCAGGGCTGCAATTTCTTTAACTCACTCTCCTAGAGGACATATAGTACATGCTTCTTATTTTATTCATCTTATGCTTGATGTAATTCAAGAGTACTTCCTTGTAACCCTTGAGAGATGATTGTTTTATGGAAAATAAATGGTGGGAAATTTTTTATCTGTCCATCTCTTGCATGTCCCCTGCCTAAGCTTCTTTGTGTAACAGCAGTGAGTGGCAGTGCCCATGAGCATGAGCAGACATGAGTTTGTATATTCTTCTATGAGACCAAGCATTTAAAAGAGCTGGTTTTCCCCTGCTTTGAGAATCTGCCTCTCTAAGGCAGGGTTGTGCCAAACCCTTAACACTTAAAATTTAAAAAATACAAATCTCATGCATTTGTATTTCTAAAAGGTATCCCTAAGGATACCTTTTAGAAATACAAATGCATGAGATGCAGGGTTTGGGGGCTAAAAAATAAAAATATTGCCTTTTGGGGTAGTTTTAGTTTCTCAGTGTATACTTTTCTCATAAGCTTAAGTTTCACAACAATAAAGCTTCATAATTAGCTTTTATAAAAAAAGTTTTAACCTAGAACATAGATTTTTAAAAAAGATTGAGTGTTTTAAAACTCACAGTAAATTTTCAAAAGTTGGCAACATTGTCAAGAACTTGATTTTATCTTCCAAAATAGGAAATCATGTAGTAAATTCCTCACTTTAGTCACCTTGTGGGGAGAAAGAAGAAAGAGCGGCCACCATGTTGCAACAATTTGAGCCTTGGTATTTTTTTTTTTTTCCAGAGTTAGAACTTGCCCAGAATATTTTTGTTCAGCTTTCAGGCAGAGAAGGGGCACTTGCTGAATTTGGCTTCCTTTGCTTGTAATATAAATACCTGCTTTATTTGTTTGTTTTATTTTTCTCATTTTTCAGCAACAGTTGGCCAAAAATATAAAATTTGGGCAGCCTCCACAAATGACAATTTCTGCAAGGACGATGGGGGAAGCAAATGCCAGTACAGAAGATGATGCGCTGCTCAGCAGCCCCATGGAGACTGAGACCCAGCAGGACACGGTGATCTCAGACTGCACTAATAAAGTGAGCACTTTAAATTGACATGTCCATGGCACTAGAGCAGTGCTAAAACAGCAAAGTTTACTGAGGTGTAGCAGATGTTTCCAGTGAGGCATAGCAGAGCTCAGTGGGCTGTTTTATGTGGGAGGGATCTCTCAGCTTGTGCTTCTTGGCCTGGTGGGAAGCATGCTCCTGGCATCCTGAGCCAGGTTGCACAGAATTACTGGTTGAGTGTTTGCTCTGAGCTTCCAGCAGTGCAGACATTGCTTCCAGTTGCTAGAACACAGGCATTTTCTCTAATACAGAAAACATTTTGAAATATAGACTTCCCAGCAAGGATAGTTGTTCACAACATCAAATACCAAAAAGGAAAATAACTTCTAAATGAGAGGTGTGTGAAGCCCAAACCTGTACAATCCTAGGTCTTGGAGTAAGTACACATATTTCTCATGGACAGGAACCAACGGCAAAGAAGGGGGAGAAGCATTTTGAATGCTTACTAAAGTTTTATTTTATTTATATATTTATATATTATCAGTATAATTCAAATAATTATTTAAATTATTCATGGAGATTTTGATGCTGTAGGCATTTAGGTGTCCAGAAAGGTCTTTTTCAGACAGTGAAGAAACATGGCAAGTGAGGAAAGGTGTCTGGAATAGCCCTTAGGATCCTGGGACACCGGGGTATGAGCCTGTGCTCATGTTCACTCACACTGTGCTGTCTGTGTGGGAGGCCAAGGCAGAAGGGTCCTGTGCAGTTCATGCCTATGTTCAGCCAAACATACTGAAGGGAGATTTATGGCTGAGCTGGCCCAAATTCTTCACCTGTCTTTAAAGGACAACATAGCTCCTCTGTGACCACTTCTTTCATGGTTGTGGCTCAATCTGCAAGGGAGCCAGGCATTTTGGTAGGACCTGCACACTCACACCTCTCCCTTGGTGATCTGGAAAGATAAAAATTAAACCAAATTAAGGTATTTTTTTTTTGCCTAACAAGTACTTCTTCTGGTGTGATCAGGTGAGGTGAATCAAGGGGATCCTGTGTGCCTCAGAGCACAAAGTGTGCAGTGGGACTGTGGACAGGCATTGGTGATGCACTATACCTACCCTGGTGCTAGGTGAGTCTGTGTTTGAGATAAACACAGATTCTCTACAGACAGCCTTCTTCCTGGCTCCTGCAGGAGACCCTAGTGCCACCTGGTGACTTCCAGCTCAAAGGATACAGTAGTTCAAGCATTAAAAACCCGCTAGAGTATTTTTGTGTAACACAGAGGGAGAAATTCAGTTCTTACTAGCTACTCTTTAAAATACTACATTTTGAAAACAAAATTAACACCTCTTTGCGCAATTCTTTTTCCAAATACTGAAGAAGCAACCATGCCAACTTAGAGGCAGTTGGAGACACAAACAAACCAATTTTCCATGGATAGTGTCAGCCAGAGCACTTGGTACTTTCCTTTTGTTTCTGCACTCTGCTAATTACCTGTGTTATCAGAGAATTCTGGTGCATGGCAGCTTCCCTGGTTTCTGCTCCTGTCTCACCTGCTGGCCCTGTAACTCCTTGCCATGTCCATCTGCATAGGTCTTGGGCAGGGGGGGTGGCTTCTGTCAAGAATTGGTGGCCAGGACCACATAGATCTGCTCTACTCCTGTGGTGCTCTCTGACTTCTGATTTTCCTGACTGAGTAACGTGGATTGGTGGAAAGAGTTTTGGGTTTAATTTAACTTGTAGATGTGAAGCTGAGCTTTCAGCCTTGATATGAAAAATCATGTGGTGTAATCAGATCCCAACATACATTAGGTTATGAAGTGATACTGGGATAGAATGATTAAAACTAAAGTTTCTGGGTGTGATGAATGCTGCTTCAAGCCCTATGCCTTGAAAATTCCTTACCATGATGGCTTGGAGAGACACAGTAGCTAAAGACTCCTAGTTATCCAGGCTTCCATGGCTCTGGGGGACTGTTGGCTCTCTAAAAAGAGTAATCAAGAACATGGAGTTGAAACTCCTTGCAGCTAATGCCTGAACAGGCTAATATCTTTTTTCCTTATGTGTAAGTCAGGAGAAAATAAAATCATTAAGACCTGATCAAAATCCTACAAAGCAAAATCCTCTTTCTTTTGTTTTGGAAACTGAATATCTTGTTAAGGAAGCCTGATTGTTTTGCCTTTTGTAGTGCTGTATAGACAGCAGTGATTCAAGGAGCAGTGAAGACAAGCTCAGAGCATGCAGGAACAAGAATTGCTTATCCATCAGTCCTGAAGGGAGGAAAGAGGGAAAGAATCCTATTCATTAACATATATGATTTCACATGTCCTTTGAATCATAATTAATCAATCCTTTCCATTTTAATACTTGTTTGTGGTAATCTTTTCTAGTCCACTGACACTCCAGATTTCTTGAGAAAAATGAATTTTCTTGGAACAGGACATGAAATGGAAGAAAAGGTAAAAGAACTTTCATACTTGGTTTGCACTGAGTTACATTCTAATTTTAGATATTAGAAGCCTTACAGTTTTTGTTTTCATGCATTGTTTGCTTGATCATCCAATATTTTGTGAATGCTGTGCAGTTTTGGAGCTAGCAATAACTAAGATTGAGAAATCTTAAGAGCTGATTGCAGGAAACAGCAGAACCCAGTCTCTGCCAGTCTTGCAGCATTCCTCTATTTGATGTATTAATCACAGAGTCATAATTTTCATAAGTACTTCTAATACTTTGTTATGTCTGCATGTAATTCAATAAGCATATGCAAAATGTTTCCTCAGCTTTTAAGTAATTGGTTCCCTGATTAGCATATGTTTAACCTCAGAAGATTACAGAGCTGTCTTGAAAACAATGTATATGATTTCTTTCCTTACAGAATACATTTCTCCCCCTTTTTTTTTTCTCTCTGTCTTTTTTCCATTTGTGTTTTGCCAAATGCAAGTCTTGGGATGATAGCTTGAGGACTTATGGAAGAGACAGATGACAGGCTCATTCTTACACACCTAGATATACAGTTCTGCTATTTATTCACAAAAAGGGTCTCACTGAATCACTCTGCTTATATTTGCACTTTCTGAACCCAAATATTTGAAGGGCATGAGAAAGAAAGCACCCATCAAAGCCAGTGTTGTCTTACTTTAGTATTTTGCTATTTGGAGCTGTCTTGGACCATTCCACACGACTCTGGAGGGAAGGTTTTCCACAGACACCATGCCAGTTGGAGATCCAATGCTGCTGTCATCTCCCATGCAGAAAGTACAGCTCTGTAGCTGTTCTATTATGAAGTTTAGATAAGTCAATCTGATTTGCTTCTGCCTACAGTGTATAATCTAAATTATTTAAAGATGTAGATCTTTTTTCACAGTAAACAAACTTTAAAATGTCCCAATGTTTGATGTTGCTTAAAACGCTGCCTGTGCCTTTCCCATTCCCAACAAGTTCAGAGTGGAGCTAAGCTCTGAAAAAACTTCAGTGGAATGGTCTAAGTAATTTCTATGTGAACACTATAAAAATGTGTAGTGCTGAAAATGGGAACATATTAGAACTGCAACTTTCATGTCCAAAGTTTGTAATTTGTATAATGGAAAGCCAGGGTTTCTAATATTTTCTGCTAGTAATTCCTTTGAATTCAAACCTGCAAAAATGTGTGTATGTGTCTGTAATTTATTTATTTATGTATTTATTTATTTAATGGAACAAATAGCTTAATAACGGTTTATTGTGTTTGTGATACAAACAGGTCACTCCAATTAAATCAACTCGGCCAAAAAGACAGTTTTCCTGTTCTGGCACAATTGAAACAATCAATTTGGATTCAGTTCCGCAGGCTCTTGCTCGTCTAGACAACAGTGCAGCTAAGCACAAACTGTCAGTGAAGCCAAAAAAGCAGAGGATGTCAAGGCAGCACAAGAGATTGACAAAGGTATTAAACGGCTGGCCAAAAGCGAGAGGAGGGAAATTACTTTTGAAACTGGGTACAAAATAACCATAAACGAGTGTACCAGGATCTATAGGCAGAGGACATAAGATCTGATCAACACTGTTATTTACCTGAAACCCTAACTGGAGAGAAGATGCAAAGAAGATTTAATATTGCCAGTTGAGACAACTGCTACTTAAACCTGAATTACTTCCACTAGGATTTTACATTAAGAGAGTTTTCTGATTCTAGTTTTTCTAGTAAAAACTTTAGGTCATAAAGGCCTGAAGATATGTGCTGCTGTTAATGCTGCTCTGATACAGGCAATCAGATGGTGCAAAATTTGGTTGGGAAAAAAAATCAAATTCTCTAAATTGGGCATGGATTCTGACGGGGTAATATCTTTGCCTTATAAGAAGGAATAAGACTTAAGCAATGTAGCTCTTGCAACAGCTATAGAGAGAAATATAAAGTTGTAGCTTTGTACACTTACTGCACATCTGTTTTGATTTTTATCCTGACATCTTATTTGTTCTTGTAAATGGGACAAGAGTATTCAAACACATGTGTCAGGAGAGCCCACTTCCCCTTCTTCTGCACATTGTACTTGCATTTATCACTGTTGTAATGAAGGAATTAAATTTAAACCTCTTGTTTATATAATGGTTAACTGGAGCCAAACAATGGCTCAACAAATAATAGCTAGACAGGACATTAACTGAGCTGTTTTCCTAAAGGGAAGCACTCTTCAGGTACAGAACAGAGCAGTATTCCTGGGAAGCTCTGGCTGTGCTATCCATACATGTTCCCACGGCTCCTACAATAGCACTGGAGTCTCAGCACAGCTAATGAGGAAGATATCCTGGCTCAGGATTTGTGAAAAGAAAGCAAATTGTGTTTCCCTGAGGAGTGTTCTTTCCTGGCTAGCATTGCAGAGCTTTTTTCTGCAGGCAACAGCTCTGTCTCTGCAAGTATCAGATTTGCCATGAAAGAACTGGCAAAACAATGCCCCTAAGTATGCATTAATTATTTCAGGCTTAAAGGATGGAGTTCTAAGTAGCAGAAGAAGATTGGGCATATGAAACTCATGCTCGGTTCCTTGGGCTTCTGCAAATTTAAAATAACAGGTCTCAATATACACCAAATGGTGATTCAATATTGGCATTATACTGCTATCACTCTTGGGATGTTTTCTTTCTTTTAAAGGCTATCATCTGAATAGGGGAGAGACATGGGATCTACGATGATATAATCCATAAATTGGAGTGGGGTGTGTTGGCTCATCTAAGTCACTGTTTAATTTTTTTTTTTTTGCATTTGCAACTCTTGGTTCACTGTGAAGGATAACAAGCCAACAGGCAATGTTCAGTAACTCCAAACTTGTCTCCAATTTTAGGGATCACAAAGTTTAACAATAACAGAATTTGAGCCAGAGGATCTAGAAACGCAGCTGTATGAGGACATATACCCAGGTTATAATGGACGCTTCACAGCAGACAAGCTAATCCAGGACAGAGATGAGCATAAGCAGCTTCAGCTGGCAGAGGAAAAAAGAATTGAAGATCAGTGGGGTATCCTTGAAGCTGAAAGGATAAGACAGATTGTAGAAATGGAAGAACAAAGAGAAATGGAAGAAAAAAGGTGCCAAGAACTCGAAGAGATGCAGAAAGAACAGGAAAAAAGATGCTATGAAGAAGATAGGAGGCAATACCTCCTTGAAGGAGAGACATCTTTGAAAATAGAAGAGCAAACATGCCATAAAGAGGAAAGAAGACTGATGAAGGCTGAAAAAAGGCCAGAGCTGGAGGACCAGATGCAGAAGGAGTTGGAGAAGCAACAAAGACAAAATCTGGAGGAGAAGAGGCACTGGGAAGTGGAGGAGCAACAAAGACGAGAGCTGGAGGAACAGAAGCTTAAGGAACAGGAGGAACAACAGAGACAAGAGCTGGAGGTGCAAAAGCTCAAGGAACAGGAGGAACAACAGAGACAAGAGCTGGAGATGCAGAAGCTTAAGGAACAGGAGGAACAACAGAGACAAGAGCTGGAAGTACAAAAGCTCAAGGAACAAGAGGAGCACCAGAGAGAAGAGCTGGACAGGCAGCAACACCAGCAATGGGAGGAACAACTGAGACTAAAGCAGGAGGAAGAGAAGAACCGGGAACAGGAAGAGCAAGAGAGACGAGAGCTGGAGGAGCAGAAGCACCAGGAACAGGAAGAGAAGAGATGTCAGGAATTGGAGGAGAAGCATCAGGAATGGGAAGAGCAGAAGCAGAAGGCTCTGGAGGAGAAACAGAGACAAGAGCTGGAGGAACAGAAGAGGCTAGCACCAGAAGAATTAAAGCAACATAGGACTGAAAAAGACAGTCAAAAGGAAGAAGAAAGAAAATGGCTGGAGGAACAAGCAGAGCTCAAGAAACAAAATAAGGAAGAAATACAGCAACAAGAGCTAGAAAGGAAAGAGCTTGAAGAAATTGAAATAAAACTGAATCAGGAGGAAGAGCCTGAGAGCCTCAAACGAGAGAAGGAACAGGAAGAACAAAGACATCATTTGAAGGAGAAAGAAAAGACAGAGAAAGAACAACCCCAGCAAGTGACAGATAAGAAACAGAAACGGGAAGAGCAGAGAAAACACAAACTAACAAAACAAATGCACATGGAAAGTTCAGACTGTGTTCTACAAGATGAACTGAAGCAGCAAAAGGAAGAAAATGGACATGAATGCAACAAGCTGAAAGAGCAGAAGGTAGACACAGAAGGACAAAATCTTCAGCCAAAACAAAAAAAATCCTTGGAACAGCCACAGGAAAAAGATGAGTTGTGTTCTGCTGGAGGGTCTGCTAGGCATCCAGCAGAGGAGAAACTCCAAGAAGGATCAAGTTCCCAAAAAGTCAAACGGCCAGAAAAAGGGACTAAAACAGCAGAAGAAATACTAGCCCAGAAACTGAAAAGAGAAGTTGAGGCTCAGGAGCAAAAACGCATAGGGGAAGAACTGCGGTGGCAAGAGGTAGATGAAAGACAAATGGCATCCAGACCTTTCACATTTCAAGTGTCTTCTGGAGATAAACAGATCATATTTCAGAAAGTAAATCTGAGTCCTGTTATGCCCATCAAAGGAGCAGGACTCTCTTCTCCATCTGCCAAAGACAGCAGGGTGCACACTACCAGTAAGGGCTCTCATTCCCTCCCATCATCTGTGTGTGTACCCCACACAGCTATTTTGGTTACTGGAGCACAGCTGTGTGGCACAGCAGTGAACTTGAACCAGATTAAGGACACGGCTTGCAAATCATTACTTGGCTTAACAGAAGAGAGGAAAAATGTGGATATTCCCTCTCCAGAGAAATCTGAGAGAAAAAAACAGGATCCTAAACCCAGCAGCAGTAAAATGAAACATGCACAAGAGGCACTGAACAACCAGGCCGTACTGGCTGAGTGGGCCTCTATCCGCTCCAGAATCCTAAAGAATGCAGAAAACAACAAATATAATGAGAGAGACCGAGTGACTGCCTGCAGGCACAGTGATGACTGGACACCCCGAGGACGTGGTGCTCCCCACGGCAACTTGAGGAAAACCCTCTCTGCAAATGCAAAGTTCTCAATAACACCAGCATGGCAGAAATTTTCAGACGTTTCAAAAACCAATTCAGATGCTGAGAATGTGCATGTGGCAAAAGGCAATGAAACAGTGGCTGTGGGGAGAACCACTGGCTCATCTGCTGATTCAAAGGAGGATGTGGTTTCCACTTTTAAGGATAACTTAGCTGAAAAACCTAAAGAGAAAATGGAAACCCATAGGGAAGTGACAGACAACACTGAAGGCTGTAAATTTGCAAAAGATCTTCCATCATTCCTTGTACCAAGTTTTCCACAGTCTATGGGGAAGGAATCATCCCAGCCAGAACTTCCCAATGCTCTGGAAAATCAGCAGAGTAACAGCACAAGAAAAGCAGATAAGCCACCACCAAATGGAGAAGAAAATGTTTCTCCTTTTGGGATAAAGTTACGAAGGACAAACTACTCTTTACGTTTTCATTATGACCAACAGGCAGAGCAAAAGAAAAAGAAAAGATACAGTGCAGGAGACAGTTTTGATGGTGTGCCTGACCCACTCACCTCAACAGAAGGTGAGAAAGAATCCTCTGTTTTCACTTCAAAAGAAAGTACCTCTCCTGGCACTGGGAGAGCAAACATCCCTGGTAATTTAAAAGACTCTTCAGTTACCGTGGTGGAGTTTTCAACACCTGTGGGCACACCAGTGGTCTCACCAACCACTGGCCAGAGTGCTTTACCTGCTCATGAGAAACCAGCATGCAAGTCACTGGTCCCACAAAAACCTGCTTTAGCTCCAAAGCCCACCAGCCAGACCCCACCACCATCTCCTCTCTCTAAAATGAACAGATCAAACCTATCTGAAATGCTGGGGCAAAGAGTGGTTAAAGCTGAATCAGATGGTGGCTGGAGAAAAGAAGACAGACCAAATGCAACCATACCATCCAATGACTACAAAAATGAAGAGGAAGAAATCAAAGAAAAGAAGTCATTTTTCCCATCTCTAAGTATTCCATGGAGAGAAAAAAATGACAAAAAGCCTGAGCCATTGAAGAAAGGTATGTATATCTCAAAGCAAATTTACCTATTATCTACATTTCCAAAATGAGATACTGGAGGTCCAGAAGAAGACATTTGGTCTTAAGTTATAATTTTTACCTGGCCTGCAGTGTGTGTGTGTGTGTGTGTATGTTTTTCCTTGCAAGAATGTTACCTCTGCCTCTAGTGAGTCAGGTGATGGACTCTGTGGTCCATGGATAATGGTGTCATCAGAGCAGATGGTGTAATTTTTAAAATCTACATTCGGTTGCTTCTCTTTTTAAAGAAATGTTATCTAGCTTAAACAATATTAAGATGTATGTCCCCTTATCGTGGGGAAATTCTTTATTTAAGCAATACACCTGGGCACAGCAGTCTGTGCTTCAGAGGCATCCTTCAGTGATGAAAACAATTAGAGCAGCCATAATGTCTCCTCAGAAGAGAGTTGAAAGCCCCTGTGTCCTGAAATGGCATTCTGTACAAGAGGGAAAAGTACCCTTTCAGAGTAAGGACACTCAAAAAACCAAGGCAGGAATTCAGCACTTCATTGGGAAATCCCAATATTTTTCATTCTTGAATTTTTCAAACATCAGGACACTTCTAAAACACTATCTCAGTGGAACTGCTGACTTTTTGTTTCTTTTTTTTCACGCACACACACACAAAAGGATAAATTTGAGCAGCTGGGTGTGTCGAATTAGGTCTTATTCCTGAGGCATAAAATCTGTTTCAGGATTTGTTGTGCAGTCTGCAAAGGTCCGTGACTGACATGGCATTCAATGGGCTTAGCTCCAGAATTTTCACAAGGTAGTTGTAGGGGTTTTCTCACGACAAGAGATGTGCATTACTCAATCAATTCTTGTCATGTTTTCTTTCAGAAAAGCCTGTCCTTCAGAGCAGGCACTCTGTAGATGGCTCTAAATTGTTGGAAAAAGTGGAAACTTCACAACCACTTTGGATTACATTAGCACTGCAAAAGCAAAAGGGATTTCGTGAGCAGCAAGCTACGAGGGAAGAGAGAAGACAAGCAAGAGAGGCAAAGCAAGCAGAGAAACTGGCTAAAGAAAATGTAAGCAATCCTCAGAAACCTGCCCATTAGAAACACTGACACCATAATGATAACTGTTAGCTACCTTTGTTATGTGGGAATATTTTTTTTAATGTCTGGTAAGACTTCATAAAAGCTAAAATGACAGTGAATAAAATGTATTCTCAAAGTCTGGAGTTCCCTCTTGCAAAACTGAGACCTCCAGGAGAAAATACGGTGCAATAGTCTGGCAATTTTAGTGTAAACTCTGATGACGGCAGGTGGTAGTTAATGACAATCATAAGCAGAACTACTGTGCAGGGGATAGAACAGAAAAATTGCCTGCAGGGTGGTACTTTCAGAGCTTACATGAGATGTTAACCTTTAATGCTCAGGGAATAACAGCTGCAATATGCAATTATAGGTGAATATTACTAAATTTGAATTTATTTTTATTGCACCATGTACTATTTGGGTAAAATACAGATGAACAAAAGAAATGAACAATCACGATATATCCAAATGCCTAAAGCAGGCACTGAATTCAATCACTTCTTTTCTGTTCTCCCAATAGCTTTTTACTCTCTATGGCTTTCTATTAGTAAGGGAAACATTTCTGCTTACAGTACCAAAGTGATGCTGCACAAACATGATGTTGTATATAGATATCACAGATGGTAAAAAGGGAGAGTATGTGGATAACTAAATGTATTTTGCTCTTTGTTATGAGAACCAAATTTCTCATGGATACATGCATAACCTGAGACATAGACAACTGATGGAAGAAAACAGCAGTGGGTGTGGTTGCCCACAGGTGCACATTGTTTCAGTGCTGTATTTAACAGGGAAGGCTGGCTCTAACTCTGTATTTTGACTGAAATGACAACATAACAAATTAAACTTTGTGGTGGCCTTTTTACAGTCTTCAATAATTGTTGGTTCAAGAAGTATCAGTGTTGTGAATCTTTGCCAAAAAGGAAGGTTAAGGAAAGGCCAGGTGATGAATGAAAGCATCAAGTGTTAATCTCTAACTTGTAGCCATTACATGACAGACTTTCTCATTTAGCAATTTTCTTTCTCTGTTCTAGGCTGCTGTAAGTAATCAGTCAGATAATAAAAGTAGCAGCAGCAAAACAAGCACACTGCAGAAATCTACAACTCAAGAAGGAGAGAAGAAAATTGATACTGCTGTGTCAAGACTAGAAAGAAGGGAGCATCTAAAAAAGTCGAACACCCTTCCAACTTCTGTGACAGGTACAGTTGAGAGATTCAGTTTCACTCTAGGAATAATGCACTTCAGAAATGGTATTGCATGTTTTTAAGAACGTGAATGAGGGGATTTCCTTTCCCTCATATACTACTGCTAGAATTACAAATGCATTCCATAAAATAACACAATTTATTCCCATCTCATGTGCTGGCCATTATGATGGAAATACATAATTTTAAGAGACTTTTACCAGTCTTTACCAGGTTATTATGGCTGCACTGCTGCAATTCCTTAGAATTGCCCCAGTTCAAGTTAACTAAATTAGGCTGTCTCCCCAAGCCATATCCAACAGTATTTTTGGAACATGACTAATGAACATTAGAGGGATCTGATTTACTGTAAATTGCAACTGCAGTACTGTTTTGCCTTCAGGTTAGGGGATAGCACAGACAGGGAATGATATTTAACTTCTACAAAGTATATTTATGCAGGAAATGAAGCATGTTGTGTTCTCACACCTCCAAGTTTGTCAAGGAGAAATATTCACACACCCCCCCCCCCCCAATATTGGAAATAAATATTCTCACTTGAAAAATGCAAAATATAATCAATTCAGTTGAAGGCAGCCTGTTACTTTGCATCTAGGACTTCTCCCTCCCAGTCAAATATTTGGCATGGTAGGTTGAAACCAGAACCTACTGCTTCTGTCACTTCAGTTAAGCTGAAACCATCTCAGGCAAATCAAAATAAATACTTCCCCAAAGGGCATAATATTTGGGGTGGCATGAGGTGATTGTTGAAATACAGACTTGCATATATTTTTCTAGCTAACACAGTCCTAGGGGAAAGGTCTAGGAGCAGATAGGTGTTGAAGAAACCTTTTTAGAAGTTGTGCAAGTAAATAGCATTTTTGAAAGCAAATACACCTATCAGCTGTATTTATTCAGTACCACTCTACACCAACGGAGTAGGATGGTGAAATGCAGCTATTGAAAGCAATGAGGTGACTCAACTGATTTGTTAAAGGCTAAACCAGTGCTACTCCTGCATTACAGACTGTCCCAGACTGGAAACCCCTACATCTGCCTATATTCAGTTGACTCAGCAGCTGGATCTTCACACTGCAACTGCACACGCAAGCAGATGCCCCAGAGAACTTCACTTGGAACATCTTGGGTTGGCCAAATGACCTTTAAAGGTCCTTTCCAACCCAAACTATTCTAAGATTTTACATAAATTGACCAAAATATTCATGCTTTGCAGCATTCCTGTCAAACTCTAAAATTCTATTGGCCCTTAAGAAATAGTGACTGAATTTCCCTGTGATTACTGACTATATTTGGAGCCAGGCAGCCTTTAGCAACTACACATATATACCAGTATTTGTGGGTAATAAGACCGATTTGGGCTTCCACAGTTAGAAGAGCATTTAAGACAGAGGACCAACCTAGTTCATGTTTAAATTGGAAGTCTGCTGAGTCCTCCTCTAAGGACTTTAAAAAACATCCAACTTGAAGGTGGTCTATTTCAAAACTGCACTTGTACAGCAGGAACTGATAAGAGTGTGGGACCTTTAAAATAGCATAAATTACCATAGTATTTAAAATAATTGGCTTTTCAAAGTGTCCATCTACAGAAATTGCTGCTGTTACTGTTCATTTACTTGCAGATAAAGAGATATGACTAAAGATGTGCTAAAAAGAAAAATAGAACTTTTTTTTTTTTTTTGCATCCATGGAATTTTAAAGCCTCTACACAACTTTCAAGCTTTTATACACATTCAAAACCTCAAAATGAAATGCAACTAAAAGTAATTTGGAATCTGAACATTTAGTAACAAAAAAAATTGTCTCCTAAAAAAAATAAAATAAAAATAAAATGTGTAAGTCGGGGGGGGGGGGGGCTGGGGGGAAATGAGAGAGGAGTTATTCTGTAACTAAGGTTTTAAGATTTTTAGAGTTACTTCATATGTTTCAGACAGGACTTATTTCTATTCAGATTGCCTTCAAGGGGATTCACTGTCTCAGAATTTATTTTCCCATCTGACCTCTAAATACTTCCATGGTTCTGCTCTGTGAAATTGCTTTTTAGAAATAATTTGTTTATTAAACACATTTTCTTATGGAAACAGCTGTTTGTCTTACACTACTTTGAAGAAAATGTGGCAAAGAGCTAGTTGGAAAAGAAGGTTGCTTTTTCAGGACAGTCTTTTGGGCAGGGTTGAGGCAGGAAGCTATAGGATCACCTTCTTCTCTGAAGAGGGAATTTAAGTACTACTGAATACATTTGGTTTACATGTGTGCAGCAGCTGCATCACCAAAGAGAAAAAAAACCCCAGCTTTATTCCCCATTGTTTGCTATGGTGCAGATGTAATTAAAATAGTTTATTTAAAGAGTAAGACTAGCAAATTGGAAATGCTTTCTTTGGATGTTACAAGGACTGAAAATTTTGTCCCTATTGGGAGTTAGATTACTTGGAGTCACCTCTGAAAAAGGAAACTCAGCTTCTCCTAATTTGATTATTTTGCAAATACAGTAAGATTTAACAGAAAGTGTTGGAAATAAATATCTAGTGTTAGAATATCGTCACATAAAAATGCAATCTCTAGAATCCTGCAACAAAGCACAGAATTCAACTTATATTGGTTTTTTTCCCTTTCCCTATCCCATAAAAAAAAGTGGAAATTTCAGATTCTGTTCCATCAACCCCAGTGACAAAGGAGGTGGCCAAGAGATTCTCTACGCCTGATGCTAACCCAGTGTCAACAGAACCAGCCTGGCTTGCCTTAGCCAAGAGGAAAGCAAAAGCCTGGAGTGACTGTCCACAGATCATAAAGTAAACTGTAAAGTTACATCTCTGTTGCTGACTATTAATTGCTTTATTTTATTTATTCTGCTTTTTACACATGACAAAACTGAAAATGCATGTATTGGAAGGACTGAAAACTGAACTAATTACCATTTTGCTCTAGCTCACTGTAAAGTCTACTCAAGTCATATATTCCATTGCTTTGACAAATAGCTAAAGGACGTCAAAGGACGGCAAAAATCTCACAGCCAGACTCTCTCAAAAACTTAAGAGTGCTCAGATACTGGATGTAAATTTTAGCAGGTATCATAAATAAGGGCCAGAACAGAATAAGAGTTCAGATGCTTTTTAAATTATGTTGGTATTCAGTTCTGGAATTTTACATCTCTATGTTTGAGATCTCAGAAATTTTTTCAGAACTTCGTTGTTGAAATTAAGGAAAGATGCATGTTTCCTTCTCTTAAGTCTTAATTTATTTAAATATGTTAAACTGTATGAACTGCCAGTTCTGCCTGCTATTTGAAAGCTTTTTCCCTAAGGAAGAGCTTCAGAATACACTATTCCACATGCAAATGAAAAGTGATGGTACCATTCAAATGCTGAGGTAATTTCTTTCATCACAGGATTAATATACTACATCTATATACCACCACTTTTAAGAAGAAAACAATTAATCCTACTTAAAAAGCCACAATTTTTAAACAAATGTCATTAAGTTCTCACAAAGAAGTCAGGGATTCACTGTTTCTTCTAGACATTTAAGTGCATCACTGTTTATGCTTGGCCATATTTATGCTGCATAGACAGTGATTGTGGCTTACAACTTTAAATCAATTGACTGGAATTAACCTGCTCCTGTGTGAATGCAAATTCCTCCAGAATTTGTCTCAGTAAGTTCCCATGGGAGTAGACTGGCAGAACTGAAGTTAACTGAGAACTGAGAAGGAAGTCAGTGAGAGTTATAGGAGTTTTAACTCTGCATTCTTCCTGACTTTACTCCACATGCAACTTCAGGCAGTTCAGATAACTTCCTGTACTTTGACCAATATAGCCAGAACACTTCAAAAAGAAGTTTACTTACCCCATCTCAGGTATCTGGTGTGGCAATTGAACACTTTATTACTTCACATAACTAAACCAGAAACGTCCACCCCCTCCCTCTTACAAAAAAAGGATAAAGTCCATAAATGTAATAAAAATGTCACTATCCTCAACATCCCACAGAAATCTCTAGGCCTGCATTTTAAAATATCACCCAATTAAATAAATCAACTGAGTTTGTTTTACAAGAAAGCCTTTAAAAAAATTTGAAAGTCTCCTTCAAACCAAAGGGCTCAAAGGAACCTTTAAGCCTACAACATCATAAAGGAGGACATTTTCATGAAAAGAAATTACATCATTCTAGAATGATACAACATATGCTTCATGGAAGTGTTTTAGCCAAACTGCTGTAAGCAGCATGAGAAAGAGTGTTTTAAACTACGCAGGAAACAGAATGAAACCTGTTGTACACTCTGTTCCCAGAATTAAAAAGGAGTTTCAGCAAAAATCATTGGCAAGTACAGCCTTTCCCACTGAACAGAAGAGAGGGGCTCAGTATCATGGTTACAGTAGCACAAACACAATGGATGTGTTAGATCAAGTACCTGTACAGCAGCAAGATGAGCTTTCTTGGGTGTCTTAAGCCATTAGTTTTGCTCAGTTTCATATTTAAAACTAGAATCTCTAAAGTAATCTTTACCAGGAATTTAAGTAATTAATATCTTTTAAGCAGAAATGAGACAATGCTGCTCTCAAATGCTTCGGAAAAAAAAACCCAACTTAATGCCTTCAATAACTGAAGAAAGGATTGGCCCTGTAATTCCTTTTGCTCTGCTAGCACCTGGAATTAGTGCATCTTAAAGTTAAATTTATATTTTTTCCATGTTTGTTTGCCTGCAGTATGGATATGTAATAACTAAACTGCCTGAAATCCATCTTTACAATTATTTATTGGGAGGGGGAGACAGGTAGAAATGCAGAGAAGGTGAAGTAAATCAGGATTAAAGATACTGATATTTTGTAAAGCATAGCAAAATTAGGTGCTATTGTGCATGACATAAGGATGCAATTTTCCAATACAATCCATTCATAGCACAGAGAATAGAGCTTTCATTAAGGATGGTCCTAAGCTAAAGCTTCAAAGCAGAGTTTTTTTCCAACCATAAAGGTATCTAGTGTAACAATGGAAACTGTATTATGTACAGTACTTGATGGAAACATTTCTAAAGCGTACATGTGCAACAGTGACATTTCAGTTAAATTAACAAAGATTTGCACTAAATACCAATGAAGTGAAGTTTCACTTTGCTTTAGCTTTGTTGCAACCATTTCTGATAAAGTATTGGAAATCTGTAAAAATAAATCCAAACCACTACTACCCAGTTTAAAACAGCAAAAATGTTTTAAGGACTGAATAAACCACTATGTAGTATATTGTCTCAATTTTTTGTAACTTATACAAACACAAAATACCATTTCTTTTGACAAGGTTATATATGATTAACCTCTATGTTCATATAGTAATGTATAAAAACTACAAGATGTATAATTGTGGGGTATTTGTTGTGTACCTTTTTTAATTTTTCAAATGTTTTAAAGTGCAATTGTTTATTATACTGTCATTTTAAATCTTATTAAACTATAACCTGGTCAGAATTATCTAATCATTGATATATGTCCTCTGTGTCTCATTTTGCTATTTAGCTCAGGTTTGCCTTACAAACAGAACTTTTTACAGTGCTACAACTGTACTGCATACTAAACAGGATTCAAAGTAGATGGCTCATGAGAGCAAGTAAGGTAAGAGTTTCTACTACACTTCTTTTAGAAGACTCTCAGGAAATGCTCTCAGTGAAGTGTACTTTTGCCACTGCAAGTACTTGATTTGCATTGCCAGACCACTGGTACTTACTTCTAAGGTCTTAAAGAACACAAAACCCAATTTGCACAACATTTTATTAATAGTTCTTGTGAAGACAATGTAAACAGTATTCATTCAAATATCTCAAAAAATTATTTCACAGTGGTTGATTGAGCAGTGCACACTTCATCTTGGAACTCATACTATTCCTGTCACTGAAATTTAATAAATATTTATAGTGTTATTTCCACTTTAGAATACAAGAGGCAACTCCTACTGACTTCAATGGAGTCTAAGTATATGCTAGATTAATTAAGCCATTGACAGGCTTAGGTCCACAGAAGATGAGCTATTCTGTTTGTACAAACTGTAGTAAACAGGTCGCTCCTTCCAGGTATATGAAATTCAGGCTATGTCTCCAGAAATCAAATTAAAAGTGAGATTCAAAAAAGAACTTGGTTTAGCTTGCCTGGCACAGAAATCATGACAGACAAACACTAGTCTGGTGCAAGGAAGAGCCAGGCACAGGCGAGGAGAGACTCAGAGAAAGCAATACACTCCTCCCCTGGAGATAAGCCTGCTATCCAAGCTGTGGAATATGGCTCCTCACACACTTTGTCCCGTCCCTGGCAAGGTGCTGAGCAGCCATCCTCCCTCCATCACTGGACACTGCCTGATGCAAAATCCCACTGATAAGCCTGCAAGGAGCATCTCTTGCCTACAGCAAAATAGGCAGAGGGGTAGAGGGCACCTCTGAGCTCCTAGTTTACAAACATAAACAATAAAAAGAAGCAGCCTAACATCTCAGCTGTTATTTTTTCCTGCTATATACAGATCTAGACAATAAACATAATCATTTCTACAGCCAACAACAAGCTTTGTTCCCCATACTACGGGCGAAGAGAAAACCTCGCCTGGAAGCTTATCTACTCCTTCTGCTGTTCCGCTCTTGGCATCCAGGATCCACACTTTGCCATCTGTAGATACTGCTGCCAAGAGAATTTTGTTATTTAAGTCATCACTTTGGAAAATAAATGGTGTTCCATATACACTTGAAGTGGCTTCAAATTTCCACAGTAAATTACCCTCCATGTTACAGCAGTAGATAAAGCAGTCATGAGAGCCAAAAAATATTTCTTGCTTAGTTAAACTTGAGAGGCATGGAGATGAAAACACCGGCCCATTAGTGGAAAATTGCCAAACCTAGAGAAAGAACATAACCACCCATTATCAAAGGTTTTTTACATTATCAGTTTTACAGCAACTGTAATTTTTAATAGACTCACTGTTGATAGGACAGCATTTCATTTCTAAAGTACACTAGATTTCAGTGAGAGCTAGTTAAATCCTTGTCAAATCATAAATAAGGTTTTACACAGAGAGTAAGCAATAAAAGTCTCATAAAATAGATGTAGAAGAGGGAAGAATTACTGCCTTTGGTGAGGCCCATGTAAAAATGGCCAATCTGGGAAAAGAATATTCTTGGGCTGTTTTTCAATTAGTAATGAACATCAAGAATCCTGTTAATGCGCCATTCTTTGCCAGAAAGGCAGATATTCCTTTTGTAATATGGATTTCCTCTGCTTAAGCTAACAATGTGCAGATCCCTCCTCAAGAGATTATCAGTTCTGCAACACTGCTGCAAGCAGAGAGCAGTGCACAGATGGACTAACATGTATTTTACAATCAGAAAAGGCTCAGGAATTGCCATTGTATACTGCCTCTCAGGTCAACAAATGAATGGTGTCAGTTGTTTTAACACCAGATACAAACTACATTTACCTCTTAGGAACTAAAAAGATACTCTCACTTAATTCAGTGTGAAGGCTGACACATATTTTACCAGAATTATGATTTGGCAGTTTTTTGACAAATGCATAAAAATTCTAAGAAACCTTTACTTCTGAATAACCACCATCTTACAGGAGAGATACCTTAAACATACTTGGAAAGCTCCAAATGAAATAATTTTATTTGCTGGCACTACACTTGACAATTCACTTTGAGTATAAGGTCTGAACTAGAAATTCTCCTACTGCATCAGGCAACTTGAGTTTGTGATTTTGCCATGAACTGCGTGGACTACAGTTTTTCTACTTTCTTATCTCTAAGAACAAACACTCCTATTTGGTTCACAAAAAGCTATATGTCAATCATTGAGCCTCAGAAAACAGTCCTAATAAAGTATCTTATTCAGGGTTTTGAGATGGACATAAAAAACCCAACAACACTTTTACCTTTTCTCCATAATGAGTGTAACAATACAAGTTTCCATCCACACACCCAACACAGACATAGCCCTCATTGCAGTGAGGAGAGGAGAAGAGTGGTTTTCCAAGATTGCTTTTCCAAATCTTACTCCCCGTCACCTGTAAGTGGCAGCATGGAATACCTGATGCTTAACACAACTGTAAGAAGCAGCACAAAACCACCCTTCCTGACCCATCACTGCCTGACCCAGCCCTTATGTAGTGTGGAATAAAAAGCCAAACCCCCAAACCAAATCAACACCCACAAAAACCAAAAATGTAATCAAAACCCAATTTTCTACCTCACTGTAGGCAAAATAAAAATGATAATAGTGTATTAGCAGTAGTTCTAATAAATTTTAGATTCAGTTTTTTATTTCATTCCCAGCTGCTCAGGATGTGACAAGGAGTAATGAAGAAGAGATACTTTGGAATCACGTTATATTGATACTCTGTGACATGTTGCACGCACTATCTATGACTGTCACAATGCATTCCTACTGTATCCTGCACATTCCCCAGGAATTAGGATTATTCACAAAAATAAGAAGGCACAGTCTCACTTGTAGGTGGGTTTCTCAACTACCTCTTACTGTGGATTACAGAATAAAAAAATATCTTTTTTAACAACAGCCCACTCTTGCAAAACAACACACTGGTTTTCTAATGGTAAACTGGTTACTGCTGAGGACAATTGTAATGGATGGAAGGTAAAGGTGATTAGGATTGCTGCTCTGTGTTGTGTGACTACAGAAACATTAACAGCCGCTTCAAGCCCTTGTTCCTTTTATCAGGCAGGACCAGCTGTAAGCCAACAATGCCTTAGAAAACCATGAAATTGCTCCACATCTATCAAGAATACCATTTCCCCAGTGCAAAGAAAAGAACTGCACACTGAGATTAGAAGGACAGCTCCTAAATATGGGGAGGGAAGCAGTGAGAGGAATGAAGGGGCTTCTTTCTCCATTCTGTTCTGATTTCTGTATATTTTTTTTTCCAATCCTACTGTAAAAAGAGGAGGGGGCATGAAATAAATCTACAGACTTGCTCTCACTCACTGGTTTTACAGATACAGGAATGACAAGCAATTGACTGCAACTTTGGCCTATGTTCAGCATTTGAATTCAACCACATCACGTCAGACCTCCTTATCACCAGGCAGATTTCTGAAGTATGGGAAGTATTATGGTAACCTGGCATATCATTATAATGCCTCCAAGTGAAAAATATTTCATGGTAACATATGATCATCTTCCCTTCCATTGGAATAGCAATCTTAACTTCAGAAATACATTTGGTTTCATTTAAACTTGAGATTGGGATGAGAGACAAAGGTACATACTGGGTTAACAGCCAGTAATAGTCCTCCTAGTGTAGCAACATAGAGATGATGTGGAAATGAACTTAGACAAGGAGATGAAAACACAGCTCCACCTTCACAGTGTAACTTCCATATACACACCTTTTCCTGTAAGTACATGAAAAAAGAATAATAAACCATTTTTCAATTGGAGTCAGAGCTCATCATGTTTACAATGACCTTTGAATGTCAAACATTATGAAGTACTCAGCAAATACCAGTTAAGAAGTGAAGACAATCTACAGCAACAAATGTGGCACCGGCTTTCTCTTCCAGTAAATAAAATAAATTCAGCTAATGAAAAGTCAGTATCTGCCCCTTTTATTTCCCACGTGCCTCCATCTTCTCATTTAGCATGTAAGATTGAAAACTAAAATTCTATTTCTAGCTAGGCACCATACTCTGAAACACCTGTGGAGAATTTAATAACTAAGAAACTTAAGCTTTGGTTTCAACCAGGACTGATAGCACAAGAACCACAACTGAGAGGACCATTAAAAGTGTTCACTGTCGCATAATCCTAACTCCGCTTACAGCAGACCTAACTTTCAGAAGTGTGATTGTGGACTCCTAAGACACTAACACCAGTGGAAATTTCTCTGGTGCACTATAAATGGAATCTAAATTGGATATTTATTGTTCTACATATAAAAGTGAGTCAGTGCTCTTACATAAATATCCAAAGCATACACATGTTGGTCATGTGATCCAATGTAAACCAGTCCACTGGAAGGGTCTACAACTGCAGAGCTTTTCACAGTGTCTTCTGTGACAAAAGTCCAGTGTATTTCTCCATCACTGCTTTGAAGCACATACACCAAGCCATCATAACAACCTATGTGGAATAAAACATGATGGGGGAAAAAAGAATAATTATTATTTGCGTTTATGGTATGATTTATGCTGCTAGTTGCATCACTCCTGGAAAGAAATGAGATTATTCATAAGGTAGAGTTTCAAAATATTTTTGAAAGCTCTACCTGTGTTTTCAGCTGAAAGGTTTTGCTGATACAGTCGAAGATGATTATTCTGTGTGCTTTTTCTAAGTTACATTTGGAATATACTTATTTCACTACCTTTCTATCAAATTTTTCAGTAGCAATATTAGAAAACACAGAGAGTTGCTGAAAAGGGAGAATACAAAAATTTTTCATTACCTCTTTTGTGTAGGTTTTGTTTCTGAAAAAAGGTGTTAAAATTTGTAGGCTTTCTATTGAAAACCGAACTGTCACCATAGAAACTCATTCATGTTAATTAAATATTCAATTTTATGGACAAGAGTGAACAGCAATCAAAATACAAACAAAAAGATGGCAACATTAGAATTCCATTAAAAAACCTCACCACTTGGACATCTATACTAACCACTGACGTAGATTATTAGCTAAAAAAGATGACACCAAGATAAATAATGGCAACTCTGCTGACAATAGATATGACAAAACCAAAAAATTATCCAAACATGTTCTTTACATTTCCAAAAAGAAGAGTCAAATGAGATAATTAAACTCTGAAAAATCGTATGAGCTACCATGTACTAATTTCTAACTCTATCAATTTACAAAGATATTTTAAGACTGCATTGCCTTTCCATATTTAAAAAAACCAAAAACAACAGTTTAAATGCCACAGCTTAATCTACTACTAAAAAAGAAATTGCAGCCATTGATTATTCCTTATTAATAAACTAGGATATACTAAACCACAAGTGTTTATGTTAGATAAGCTCCATCTGTAGTTATCATGAAACTTAAATTACTTCTTCCTTCTGTTTCTATTTTACAATAAATTAGTTCTGAGGCAGATACAGAAGTTGATGGATGGAGGACAACCAGAGATAAGAAATGTGATTCTCTGTCATTCATCTTGCATTTAGCAGAAAAAAGAATTCAAAATGAAGGCTGAAACAAAAGACATACCAACAACAATGAAATTCCCACACTTGGATACACAGGCAGAAGATTCAATGCGATCTCCAAGGGTCTTCTCCCACTTTATTTCTCCCAAATCTAGATCAATTGCCTGCATTGCATGGGAATGAGAGCCAACATACACAGATGCAGATACTTCTTCTTTAGTTGGTATTATAATCAGTGGTGATGCATCAACACATTTTTTTGTGTTTGACTTCCACCTCACACGCAGGGCCAACTCTGCCACTGATGAATGGCTACATTCTGCATGAATGTGCTGAACAGAGGAATGGTCATTTTCATCTGCCTTGTTTTCAAGTGTTAAAATTCTGTTCTCCAGTTCAGACCCTCGCACATGGCTTTTCATTACACCTGGAATCTTGGAATGCAGAAAGGATGGGTGCTGTAGTGGTTCCACTCCTACCTGTACTGTATTTTTGGGCTGCATAGAAGAATTGGTGAAATTCATAGAGAAAAAATTATTTCCTCTGTTCAGTGCAATAAATGGAATTAATCCTGAAGCAATCTCAAGCCCTCTTTCAGATGTCAGTTTAATGTATTTTCCATGGAATTCCTCTTCACTGTTTCCTCTTAATTTTCTTTTCACAACATTGTCAGGGATCATTAATTGTTCTTCATCTGCAAACAGCATTTTAAGAGTATGTCTGTAAACCTCTTCAATTGAATGGCTGAGAATAACTTCAAGGAGTCCAGGCACACCTTTGCCTACTAACATCTCAATTTCTTCATAAAATCGTAATGCCTTCAGGGAGTCTCCACCACTGTACAGAAATACTGCATCTTTAGAAATTCCAGTGGAATCACATGGAAGACCAAGGACAGACTAGACAAAAAAAGAGGGAAAGTGGTATCAGTCCACAGTTTTATACCATGTCACACATATAAAACCTCAGGTGGAGTAGAATCCACCTGAACACCTAGAAGTCTTGCTAATAATGAACAACTGAGAAAATTCACTACTCTGTAAAAAATAATTGAAAAATGTTAGTGCCAAGGGACGGACAGAACAAGAATTGGGGAGAAACAAAGAAATAGAGACATATTAATTCTGTACTACAAAATGTCTTGCTCAATTCCAATTCTGCAGTCTACGGAATTAAAGGGAATTGTACTATATATTGATTGGCCATTTTCAATACCATTTATCAATGACAGCTTTGCAGATAAAACATACATGCCTTTCAATAAAATCAATTTAGGTTTTTTATTTTAATAGTAAAGCTTATATAAACTGTTCTTTTTTACTTCTAAATTATTTAAATAACCTACTTACCATCCTACTTTTGAAGTTATCAGCCCTTATGTTCATGAAAGATTTTGCATTTGGCATTGTTACTACAACAAACAACAATAACTGTGTTGCCTCTTACCACACTCCCTTGTTATTAAGCCTGGATGTTAGATCCAAACCCTTTGGTTTTGGAAGCCACCTTCTGCTGTCCCTACTGGGTCTAGGACACAACTAATCCCCTGGGTTACCACTTCAGAGCCATTAATGTGACAAGGATTGGCACAGACATATAAATACACTACATTTACTTGTTCGAGTCCTAGGCCACACCTAATCCCACTTTCAGGTGAAACCTGTAAGTCTACCTTTGAAAAACAAAGTAATACTGTTTGGCATCATATTTCAATACCTTGAAAAACAAGTCTTTAGCACAGAAATTTAGAAACAATCCAGACAGGCAGTTCAGACAACAGTTGTGCAACTGTGCCATCTATTTAAAAAAAGGACTCTTGAATTTATAATTATCTTGAGAAATAAGAAACTCTACTAACACAGCAACTGATTTTTTACAAAGTGTCCATATTGCAGTTCCTTGTTTTCTTTAGAGATACCTTCTTTTGGCATGTGAAGCAGCATTCAAAAATCTACTGACATTACATTCTTTTTATACTAATTGCTTACACCTCATAGCCTGCAGGTTTATCTAACAGAGAAATAAAAATGACTCTCTCTTGGCCACTGCAAAGCAGCTATGTTTAAGTATTAGAATAGTAAAAGAATGTATAGGCAGCTAGAATGTTCTGGTTGCATTAGTCATACTTCTTAAAACTGTTTAATTCCTGACACATGCATAATGATCCATTAGCAAAGAAAAAAAGGCAGCTCAAAATACTACCTTCCATAAATACTGCAATCTTTCCCACAATTCTTCTGCGTCACTCAGCTTACTGTCACGCCTTCTGGAGTTTAGATGGTTCTTGTAAATCTTGTTCAGCTCAGATGTATCAACTTTGCCTTTGTAGAAAATAAAGGACGATTTTTTGTCATTGTTCTTTTAGTATTAGCACTTTCAAAACTTGCTCTGCCCAAATAGTCACATATTCTTGTATGCATTTCCTTATTCATACTGTACTGCATCTGCATTTTTTTTTTACACAGTTGATCAACTACATGAAACCCAGCAAGGTCTTCGAAAATTTACCTCTCCCACATAATCCCACCTTCAATGCCTGTTTTTTCCTCAGCAGAAGTGAGGGTTCTATTGCAGACTGCAACTGAAGCAACTGAGGTAATAGTGTTAAACTAAATTGATTTTTCCACTACACTTTGACTCTCAAAAGAAACATCATCAAGAAAACATAATAATGCATGGCCATTATTTCCTATTAGGTATTACATTACTTACTAATGTACATATTCTAAAAGCATGAATCAGATACTGGATTTTGGTCAATCAAAAAATTATTAAAAAAAACAAAGGATACCATTAAAACAAGAGGCAAGGGTTCTTAATGGCTTCATTTACCATGTGATGTTAAAGGCAAAGCTTTAATCACTACAATCTCATCAGGGACTGCATAAGCTGGTAGATGCTTCTGGAGATCTTTAAGTGTTTCTCTCTCCTCAAAATCATCTTTGGGTAAAACAAACAGGATAAGTTTTTCTTGTTGATACCAGGTAACTGCACAAGCTTCTACCTGGCAAAGATCTTCAGCAACCTGTGTTTAAAAAACATTAGTCATGTTTTGAAATGCATTTCATCAACAGAGTAACAGAATAAAAAAAAAAAAGAAAAAATGCACACCTTTAAAAACTGTATTTTTCTCACATTCCTACATTACCTATGAAATAGCTTATTTTGTAGCTGAAACTTGTACTTCACATAAAAACAAACTCAGAGATATATGTATTATTTGCCAAAATGTCATGAACGAGATATAATCCAGGAGTCCGACACTCAGCCTTGTAGAACAATCACTATACTCAGTACCTTTCAGATGTTTATACAGTTCTCAGTTCTCCTGGAAGAAACCATACAATAAAACAGACTCCCAAAAACTCAGAACAAACTCCTCCCTAAATTATGTAACTAGATATTTCATAATATACCCACTGAATTCCTTCAGACTCCTAAAAGTCATCTGAAAATAAACAAATACCCATTTCTGATTATAACAATGTGTTTCTTATAGCAGCCTTTTTATAGTGGCATACTCCGTGGATGTGAGCACTTACCTGCTGCAGATATTCAATATTGAAACGTTTGCCGTGACGTTTAATCTGATTGTCTTTCCGACCCAAGAAGAACAACTTTGCATTCTTCACTCTTACAAAATCCCCTGTTTCTCTCATTGTACCCAGTGGCACAGTCATTTCATCATCAAGAAAGCAAATTCGTTCTTCACCACCTAGACAAAAAAAGATTGCAGTCATATCTATTAAAATAGCTAACTGTAAATGAAAATTATAAAGAGTGTTTTAACAAATTCTCTCAAACTTTACCATGAATTATAAGAAATATTGAAATATTTTTATCAACATCCAAACTTCTGCAAGTACAACTTTGACTATGCAGTTAATTCAGTTAATACACAAAAATTACTTCACCTCAGAATGTCAAAATCCAAGAAGGGTAAAAGAAATCAATATAATGAAGGGATAATCTGCAGATAAAATGATGGTAATTTCCTGTTCATCATTCCAACATCCTAAAATACTATCAGAAAGCTCCTAGCCCAATCAGAACTTAAAATGCTGTATTAATCTGTATATCACAGGCAAAAAGCAAGTAAAATAATGAATATATTATTAAAACTCAATCAATTAAGCATAGCATCTTAGAAGAATTAGAAACATAAAATAACCTATAAATATTTGTCCCTCGCCTTCAAGAACTTCAGATCCATTGGCATCTCTGACCTCAAGTTTTGTTCCAAGGAGCGGTGATCCCAAAGGTATAGGAAAATCTGTTCTAAATATATTAGAGAGAAACAGTAGAAGTCTTTCTGTTCTGAACACAAAACAACTGCCCCAGAAACCAGGTATCATGTAGATTTTTAACAGACTGGCATTAGAGCTTGGGACTTCTTTCTGCAAATGCTTCTTAAAAAGGTATCAATGTATTAGAAACTAGAAACCTTATCAGAGTGCACGGGTGTCAGTAATATATACCAGAAAACCCCACAGAACTACAGAAAATAAGGCCTGAATAGACCCTGAAATACCCTGAGAGAACCCCAATAATTTCAGTTAACTTTTAAGTCTCCCAGATTGAAACATCCATGAAGTCAACCAATTTACACATTTGTAACTGCTTTCTAACTAGTTTTTTCCTTGCCTAATTTGAGCTTTTACTCTATTTTAATAAGTACAGTTAAGAAAAGTTCAGAAAAAGATTTAGAAAATGTTCAGTTAAGAAAAGACTGAAATACAAGAAACTGTCATTTCAATATCATGTATTTATTATAGACTTCTCTTGAACTACTGACCAACTCCTTCCTTTCCCTTCATTCTCCAGCCTCTTCAAGCAGTTGCAGGACCTCATTTATTGAATATAGAAGCTATTTCTGAGTGGGAATATAGAATAATTTATTTTCTTCAGTAAAGCAAAACTTAAAGCAACTTCAAATAACCTTGGCATGGATTCCAGTTCAATTTATATTTTAAAGTATTACATTTTTTTGTTTGAACTCACAGATAATTAGTTTTACCTAAGAATGTAATAACACTTCATGACAATCCCCCATTTTTAGTCTTCAAGGGTTTAAGCACCAGGTTAATATATCACATCATTTGTGAAAACCATCCTATTTTGTAGGACACATTTAACTCAAATTGCATGTATAATTATTATGCCAGGGAGTAATTTCAGAAACAAAATTAAACAGTGAGATAATGGGAGGTACCTTTCACAACTCTATAAAATAACATGAAGAAAAAATGCCAAACAACCAAACAAGTCAGAAACAGAGTAATAAATTATGAAAAGAAAGTACTTATTGAAGCTTAAGTAAAATTACTGTGAAACCTTGGGTGAGCCACTTCGGACAAATTTCTGTCACCCATACTACTAAAATAGGGGAGAGGGGGGCTGTAGTGGCTCATGAGATAATGGATGAGTCTGTTTCTACATAAACTCAAATGTAACTTCTTCCAGTATAAACACTCATGAGGACTCAGTAGCCCTGGTAACAGGAGACTGAGGTTCTATTTCCGGTGATTGTCATCATTCACATGCCAAGCCATTGAGAACAATGAATTTTCCTACCTAAAATCAGCACTAAAAACCTCCTCAGGAATCTTGTAGCAAGTGGCCCAGCTTGACACTTCAGTAATACCATAGAGATTAAAAATGCTTGTTTTGTTCTCCTTGTGCTTCCAACTTTTCAAGAGACTCAGTACAGGAAATGCTTCACCACCAAGGGCTAAGACACGAAGTGAAGTATTTGCAGACAACACTCTTGATTTAATAATGTGAGCTCCAAACCTCCTGAGAAGTGTTGGTGTTGCCTGAATGATACATATTTAAAAAAAAAAAGAGAAAGACCTGTTACATTTTATCAGGGTATGTGTACCTCTCTTCTGCTTCATAGCTGTATTATGGATGTACTTGAAAACATCTACATACCAACCATCACAATGGTGTTTTTTGAGATTTTGTTTCTTATAAGGCCCTGAATGAGTACTATCAGCATAAATTTATGCTCTTCTGCAAAGCTTCTTCTTTACTCAGGTGTGTTATAGGTCCCCTTTTGTGTCTCAGCTATTACCTCAAGTGTATGCACATTAGTTCTTATGTTAAGTACTTGTAAACAGAAAGCAACACAGTATTCTCTCTATGTAATTGTCTGAGCCTTTTTTCCTTTCATTCTAGAATGTTACAGCAAAAATATAACCTATATATCTGATTAATGTGCATACAGAACATTTAAAGACTTTACATAATGCTAAAAATTTCTTGGTTGTCAGATTCTGAGTTATCCTTGATTTATGTAAATAGAGCAGTTTATAAGAATGGGTTTGTCTCGAAGCTTTCACTAAAATAAGCAGGGCGAAAAGATATAAAACCCAAAGCCCCCAAACCCAAACCAGTTTCCTTAAACAACTATTTCTAGAAAACTATTGGTGATGTAGAGACCTTTCACTGAAAGGAAAAAAAAAAACAGTATATCATTTTACCAGGCACATTTCACTCTCATTCTTGCCTACTTTTCTAGTGAGAAAACTGGAAAATTAATGGGATTATTTCTTACCAGGTTCTTTTTTTCTAGTAACAGATGATGAAAATAATTTTTTCAACTGATAGCTTTAACATTAGTGAAATTTTAGCAACAAAACAAGGGAAAAAAATTTATACTCTTCCCTTCCTATTTTTGGTTTTCTCAAGTCTGCTCAAAAACTTCAAGGCAGGGAGGTAATGGCTTTCTATTTTTTAAGAAACGTCATAAAATTACTCATTCATCAGTTAAGCTATAAGGAGAATATTTTTGTCAATTATTCAGCTGAGAAGCCCTTCCTTCAGAGATTAGGACAGTGATCATAAAGAAAAAAGCCACAAAAACAAATCAAACTTTTCTGAGAAAGTATTTTCAAAAATCTTCATTCAGGAAATTTTGCCTTCCTCTATTACTGCTTAAGAAGCTTAACAAATATAACTTTTTTTTTAAGGTCTTAAAAGACACTTAAAAAGTCTTACTCATAGAGAGCAGTATCTCAGACAATTTTTTTCTAAAAGCAAATGAGCTCTACTAATCATGAAACTTGTGTATCATAGGATAAGCTACCATTTATAGCAATCCTAACAAATAAAGATAAGAGCAGAGAATAGTTACAAAAGATTTGCAACTAATGGATTTTTTCCTGCTGTGGAATCTTCAGCCAACTACTCTCTAATCTTAAATTTACACCCTACAATCTCAACTATCACCAGACTTACAAAAAAAAAAAAAGGGGGAAGAGGGTCTGGAACATAAATCCTACAAGGAGCAGCTGAGGGAGCTGGGGGTGTTTAGCCTGGACAAAAGGAGGCTCAGGGGTGACCTTTTTGCTCTCTATCACTGCCTGAAAGGAGGGTAGAGCCAGGTGGGGTTCGGCCTCTTCTCCCAGGTAGCAAGTGACAGGACAAGAGAAACAGGACAGGACTACAGGTAGAGGCCTGGCTTATTCAGCCATGCTGGGTGCTTCAAGTAAATTTTGCAAACTTTAAAACTATTAAAATTGAAATCATATAGGAGATATCTATTCTAAGACACAAGAGATACATGAAGCCTCATATAAGCAGGTGACATGAAAACCGTAAGTACTGTTCTGAAATAAATTATTACCTTGTTCTCATTTTTGTTAAAATTTCAAGCATTTTACCATCCTACATATAGCACTGGGTTAGTTGTACTGTTAGCATAGAAACTAGGGTTAATACTTCAAAGTTGTTTATGACAAAATACCCCAAGATCAAGTCCATTAAAAAGTGCTTAAAATGACTAACGGTTTACTCTATCATCAGATTCTTCAGAACAAAAAGTTTAATTAACAGATTAATTCTAAAAATTTCTTAAAATAATCTTCAGCTCAGTGTTTTGTGGCATAAAATGTTTGAGGTTTTGATCAAATGGCAATTTTCTAGACAGCTAACAGTCTACAACAAAAAGGATAGCTATTGCCTTTGAGCAAGAACACTCCTGTCCTACCAACACTAGATTCTAGGCTGATGAAAATATAATTTGAGCATTAGTGAAAAGTGAGAAGCAAGACACTGGAGACACTTAGATTTTGCCTACCTGCAACACTGTCACATGATGGTGGTGAAACAGAGCAGCAGAGAGCTCCACAGGCATCATTTTAATGGTGTTTGGTACAACAAGAATAGAGGCTCCACTTGTCAGAGCCATGAACAATTCAACCACAGATGGGTCAAATGTGAGAGGAGATGCCAAGAATAGTACATCATCCTGTGTGATCTCAAATATGGATCTAAAACAAGAAAGCTAGGAATTACAAATCTGTTGTATGAAGTCAAAAAACCCTTTCCAACTAAAAGAATGAAAGCATGAAATAAATGCATTAGCAAAGCTCAGATCTTAAGGGCTCTGAATATGCAGACATGTAATTTGAAGAAGAGCTCCTGGACTGTAACTGTTCATTTCACTAGTGATGTCTTTTATGAAGATACCCACCATATTACGCACCAACAGAGTTCACTGAAAGGCATATTTCAACTAACAGAAGCTCATTAAAAAAGGATAAATATAAAGAAAGAAAAAGCAAAGAAGAAAGGAAAAGACAAGACAGGAAAAATATTGTATTTTCCATAATAGATATTTTTTAATATTAAATGAAAAAGAAGAAACCTGGGTAACCTAAAAAGGAATTATGACTTAAGAACTACAGAAAACAGTAAATATAACTGTGAACAGATGATTAATTTTGTTGTCTATTTCTTTTAAACCACAAGCCAGATGACAATACAAAACTTAGAGCAACAATGCACTATTTGAAGCACAGCCCTCAAAAATGAAGGCCAAGCACAATTTAAGTATAAAATTGATAGAGAAATAAAATGTTGCATGATTCCACTTGGAAATAAAAGCAAAAAAACCCACAAAGGTGGATAAGGAGGAAAAAGCAAAGCTGTCAGCAAAAACTCTATGTACACTCCTCTGAAGTATTAAAAAAAAATCCTAAAACCATCACATTTGAAAGGAAAACTGAAAACCACACTTACTTAAGATGCTGAATATTAGGCACTATACATTTATGAGGCACTCTGACTATTTTGGGGATCCCTGTAGTTCCTGATGTATGCAAGACATATGCTAAAGTGTCTTTCTGGCCAGCGTCCTTGTATCCTGCTTCTGATGTTTTTACTTCCGTTTGATCTGGGCAAATGGTGTATCCTGTCTGTGAGTTACCCACAGCTTTGAAAGGTTCACATTTACTTTTCGTATTGCCTACTTCTGAACTGAAATCAGAGTTGCTTGAGCTCACTTGGAAGAGAGTTAAACCAATATGTTCTATGGCAGAGGAATTATGGTAAAAACAGCCAGCATGGGACATCTGGAATTTCTGCAAGAGAAAATGAACAATTCAAACAGTGGAACTCAGGAGGTACTGTTGCTGTTCTACTGCATGCAATGACATAGAAAACAGCATTTCATACAAACAAGGTGTGATTCTTCATGCCTTTACTTTTGGAGGACACACATCAGACAGTTATAAGCTCATGTATTTCTATAAATTAAATATAGCGAAAACAGACTTCATAAATGCAAAATAAACAGTTATCTAAGCAAATGGAAAAAAGAAACGGAAAATATCTTAAAAAAAAAAAAAAACGCTGCAGAAGACCAAGGAATCTGAATTGCAACTTGTCTATTCCCTTTGCAATGAGTGAGCGTGTAAGATTTGGAATGAGTTAGACAAAGAGAAACTCAAGTATGAAATGCAGGAGCTTTTTTAACTACTGCGTATTTCCAACTCTTAGCATGGACATTAAACAAACAAGTCTGGAAAAGTCTTCCTATATCAATGCCCAAAAAGGTTGCCTGAACAACAGTGTAACAGGAAAGAAGGCAATTGTTTTGAAGAAGAGAGAAACATTTCGTACTTCTGATTTTAAAGATGTTCCCTTCTGAATAAGAAAGACAACCTTTTGCCATGTAAAAACAAATGCGTTCCATCCAAGTTTATTAAAATAGAATTCAATTTGCAGATCTACAGATCTAAATTGCCCTTTAATGCTTTCTATAGAAGTCTGACACTTACATTTATTTTGTCATTCTCAACAAGAATATACTGAAGCTTGCTTTTTTTCATGAAGTAAGTGGATATCGTTGGTGGTGCATCTGGATCAATAGGTGAATAGGCAGCTGGAACTTGAAGGATTCTAATAAAACACAAATGTTTTAAAACAATTAAAAAAAATAAGTAAATCCTCTCAGATTTTGCTAAAATTTCTTTCACACCTTTATAGTTGCCTGAGCTAGAAAATGTAGTCATAACATGACTTTTAAAGATCTTGTTGGTAACAACGTAGGATGAAAATCAGTGTTGCCTTTTGATCTTTTACAGCAAGGGAAAAAATTAAAGCTAGATGAAACATTCAATATTATTTCAGGCCAAGCAAGTCAGTGACGACAAAAGGTATCACTGACATCAACAGCAGCACATTTAAAAACCTTCTGATATTGACTAGAAACAGAAATATAACCTTTCCATTTACCCACATACAACACCTATAAATGTATTCTAAATAGGCAACAAAAGCCTGCATGCTGAAAACGCTTTCCTACGAGTGCAACGAACGCAGCGTAAGAAAACCTAAGCAGACACTGGGATGTCTTTCCTAAGGCAGGAGGAGGGGCTCCCAGTCCTGGCGCTCCCGGATAAGCACAAGCGCTGAACTCGCCACCATCAGGAAAACCAAAGCGACTATGCGGAGACTGAAGTATGAACCGTCCCCAAAACTCTTCACATCTGCTCTGCTGTTGAGTTCTGTACTGTACGTATGTCCTGTACTGTTTATTTATTATACTTCCTCCCTGTGCAAGTGGCTTGTCACTGCAGTAGTGCCAAGGTCCTGAAGAGGCGTGGGAATGGCAGCATCCCGCATGCTCCTACAGCCACCCGTGCCAGCCAGCACCTAAGCCTGCCCTGCATCACACAGCCGGCAGCTACTCGCAATGATAGCTGTAAGAGTCAAACAGCCCCAGCAAACCCCCTCCCATAGCAAAGGAAACTGTTACACTCAGCTCATTGGGATACAGGACAAATCAGACAGCAAGGGACCTCAGTATGACGAGTTCAACCTCCTGCTCAGGCAGAGCCAGCTGTGACACCAGACCAGGTTGTTCAGGTCTTTGTCCAGTCAGGTTCTGAATGCCTCCAGGGACGGTGCCTGCACATCTCAGAGCAACCTCCTGCACTGGGGCAGAAGCATTTCCTGACTGGTGAGAAAGTTCCTCAGTGATTGTGGGAGGCTTATGACTACACTGCTTGCTCACTCCACTGAAATCTTTATACTCCACTGTGGTACCTCTTCTGGTGCCATTCTGTATCTTACATCAGTTGTGAACAACAGGAAAATACCAACACAGGCCATTCCCCCAGGAAGCACAACTGCTGCTGTATTCATCAACTAAAAAAACCAGGCTTGTGATCCTGTGATTATCTATTCCATCACAAATGCTACAAATACAAAAGATACCTATATAAAGGATACAAACATTAGAATCCTTCCACAGGAGCGGGATTTTAAAAATCTATGGATTAACATGAGTGTTGAGATCACAAGCATTTCAACTTCCTAGCCATCAGTTAATCAATACTACTTTAGTATTACAATGCTCATTACTTCTTTCCGTAATTTTCATAATGGAACATTAAATGCATGTTCATCTAGCTTAAATCATGGAATTTGCATTCAGAACATATTTTTTTATAGCCAGCAAGACTATAAAAAAAAAAATCTGCACAGTCCTTTTCTCAATAGATGTTTTCTGCCAGATTTAAAACTTCCAGCTTTAAACAAGAAGAATAAATATACTAGTCATTAATTTCGCTGTGTTTCTATAAACATGCTAAATCACTTTTAATGAAGGGATGCAGTTACAGTTTACAGCTTTAAAACTTAAGATTCAGAACTATTTCAGCATTGGGTTTTCAAAAGGTTGTCATATTGCCTTTTTTTTTTTTCCCTAAATGATGCAAGACTCCAGCACCCACGCTGCTCTGCTATGCTATTACTACATTTTTGTTGTTAAAAATATAAGCAAACGATAAAATTTTCTTTAACAGAGATGACCTTTAAAAAGCCAACACAAAGTGCAAACATTCAAACCATTACCCTAAGATCCAAGACGGCAGGTTTATTCCTGGATAGCAGTAAAGGCCTATTTCCCAGCTGCCTCGGCGGTCACAGTGCTTTCGAAGGAAAGCTGTCAGCTCCGCGGCAAGCTCGAGCAGCGTGGCGTAGGTGCGGATCGCTGGCGGCTGCCCGCGGCACGGGTGGAAGCAGACCGCCGCTCTGTGCCGGTGCCGGGCGCCGGCCCGCGCCACCAGCTCCTGCAGCAGCATCGCGCCGCGCCGCCCGCTCCCCGCACCGCGCCGACACCGCCCGCTCGCGACTTCAGTCGGGCTACAGAGCCGCACTACCAGGAAGGAGGAAAAAAAACCAAAAAAGGTCCATGGCAGAGCATACACAGGTCTACCACGCCTTAGACCGCAACAGGTGCAAAGCTGGATTCTTGACTTGTACTGAGGTAGCTCCTCACCGTTACACTTTAGTGGGCATGGCTGAATTGATAAATTCATTAACGCAACTTAACTAGTAACTCTTTCAATGGAGTTTTAAAATATGAATCCTTCTTTCACAAGTAGAAACCCCCAACACGTGAACTTTCGGGGCACTGTGCTTGTGCCCGTTTCTGCCCCGCCAGCCCTCCTGCCAAGCCCGGACCGGTGACCGGAGGAATCCAGGCTATGGCCCCCGCTCTCCTCTTTCGGGTTACCCCGTTTCTACACGGCACAGGCACGGCCCGGCGGCTGCCGGCGCCACCCGGGCTCCGCGCCCTCGGCACGCTCCGGCGCGGCTCGGGATCCCCACCCGCGGCACTTCCCGGTGTCCTCCTGGCCCCGCCCCCGGAAGCGCCTCCGATTGGCGGGACGCGGTAATGCCGCGCTCTCATTGGCCGGCGGCCGCCCGCCGTTTGGGTACCCGCAAGCAGCGCCTGCTCCGCCAGAGCCATGCGCCATTGCTTCCTGAGGGAAGGAGAGGGAGCAAGGAGCAGCGAGTGCGCCAGAGCCTTCCCCGCTGTCCCCTGCAGACATGGGAAACGGGCTAAAAGCAAATGCAGATGGCTCGGGGGAAGGGCAGGGTTCCCCCTCACGCTCACCGCTCACTCGTCTCCGTCCCCGTATGTCCGTCCCCCCCCGGCCCAGGTGGTGCCGCCGTGGGCGGGCGGGTACGTCACGTCCGGGTGCGGCGGGAGCGCCGCCCTGCCCTGGGCTGGCCCGGGAGCGGCCCCTGCGGCAGTCCGGTGACCGGCCTCCGGAGCGGGCCCTGCGGCTGTCCCGGGACCGGCCTCCGGAGCGGCCCCTGCGGCTGTCCCGGGACCGGCCTCCGGAGCGGCCCCTGCGGCTGTCCCGGCACCGGCCTCCGGAGCGGGCCCTGCGGCAGTCCGGGGACCGGCCTCCGGAGCGGCCCCTGCGGCTGTCCCGGGACCGGCCTCCGGAGCGGGCCCTGCGGCAGTCCCGGGACCGGCCTCCGGAGCGGCCCCGGCAGCCAGCCCGTACCCGGCGAACGGCGGCACCGGGGCTGGGCTTCCCTCGGGATGGGATTTAGGGCCGCCAGCGGGGAGTGAGGGTGAGGGTAGCGGGAGCTGTGCAGGGGGAAGGGGGGCACCGGTGCTGCTCTGGGGGCCACGTGCGTGATTTAATGACACAAAGTCATAGAACTGTGGAATGGTAAGGATTGGAAGGGACCTTAAAAATCCTCTAGTTCCAATATCTGAGCAGGGACACCTTTCACTAGACCAGGTTGCTCAATGGCCCATCCAGCCTGACTGAGCACTTCCCAGGATCGGGGCATCCACACCTCTGGGCAAGCTGTGCCGGTACCTCACCATGCTCACAGTAAATGGTTTGCTTTGGCTCCGAGGCGCATTCAAGGTGTCCTTATTAAATAAATAAGCCTCTGCGTGATGCTGGCGATGCCTCAGAGGGAGAGAACGAGAAGACCAGTTCACAGCCGTTTTTAATGTTTGCATGGGAGAAGTTAGACATCAGCTTTCTACTCTGTCGCATTCTCAGCACAGTTGCACATTGGTAATGGAGCGGAAACGGTTTCACAGTGAAATGCAAATAGCGACACCTAAAGCCAGAATTTTCTTCAGCACACTGGTGTGTGTGTTGACTGTGTTTCATAGTGTATCGAAACCTGAAGCATAAATCCATCTGCCAGAATAGAATGACACTTGAAAAGTATCTTTAACTTAAGATTTTGAGAAATACATAATAAAGGTTCAGTATTGCAGTGCATCCAAAAATTACAGTGCTCAGAGTTGCAGATGGAATTTCATTTGCATAATGTGGAGGGGGGGAAAGGCAATGAGACTATTTTTTTTAAATTAGAATTATGCAACCCAATGCTCAAATAATATTAATTAGTGATAAAGCAATTATTAGGAGATTTCAAAAATAGTACTTTGTTGAAAGCACATTAAAAGAGAATTTGCATAAGTTTCATTTCCAGTCCTGTGGATAATTTCAGACAGATATACTTCTAACACCGTGCGTCTAAATGTTTATTTCACATATAAAGGGCTCCTTTTTTTGTATTTGTATTTTATATATTTGTAATCTAAGAGCTCAACGTAGCCCTTCTAAAAATTATTTTGAGGGTGGGAAATAAGAACAGTGAAAAATGTTCACAACACTTTTTCTGTTTTTTTCATATTCCTTCCTGGTTAACCTGGAAGAGGGGGTGGTCAGTGTCCACCCAGTTCTGGTTTTGTTCAATTTACTGTCCAGATGAACTGTTATGGTTCTTTTAACAAACCAAACCTGCTAATTAGAAAAGATCCACATACATCCCCCAGTATGCAGATCTGGGTGCTGATGAAGCCTCGGGCTCATCACACCTAGGTTCTCCCCCAGGTTTGGCTGCAAGTAGGTTCTGATTCCACTGCACAAGTCACAGTCCTGACTTCATTAGAGCATGTGTATTTACATGCTTTTTCAAACTAGGACTTTAGTGTGATTGTCAGTGAGGCATAATTGCTACAAATCCCACATAAAACTTCCTTTTGAATTTAATCAGCAATCCTGTAATTCTCAACTATATGGAAGATGATGGGGAAGGAAGAAGCTCTTAAACTTTTCTATTTATTTTTTTAAACAGTGTCACAAACAATTATAAGGCCAAAATACACAATATTAAATAGAAAATCTACAATTAAGTTGCTGGTATTCAGTGAGAAAGACTGAGGTATACAAACTATTCTTAAAATTGTGCGGAAATTTGCAATAGTTATGAAAAGGTGCTTTTCCATTTTCAGCTTGTGGTTCATTGTCCAAGTTTGCATGTGTATACTTCCTGTAGACCAGTAACTGTGACCAACTGAACACTGCATTTAACAGCTAATGGTTCTTCAGAACAGTTGAATTTTTTTAAACATTACATTTCTTCTAACAGCTTCTAACAGCAATACTGTAGTAAAATAAGACTATGCCCAAAACAACTCATGATCTTCATTTGATATATCATTTTTACTCTTAAGTATGGAAAGTTGGGGGCTTTTTTTTGTTTACTTAGGATATTGACAAATGAGATGTACACTTCAGAAATTGTCAGACTTATCCCAGAGAAAACAAGGCATAAAACAGAAAAAAGAATGGCAGTGCCGATTATTTTTTTCTTCCACACTGTACTGGCAATTGATAGAAGCACACAAAGATAATGTAATTACATGACTTTAAAACAATTTTTAAGTTACAAAACTAGAGAGCTTTTGGCTGAGCATTTCCCTGAGTCTTCATTCTTAACAATCATGTTAGACATCATATGCATAGGATCTGTTACAAAGGCCTCAATTAAAAAAGAATGTATGCAGAAGTTTGATACTTCTATTCTTAAAAAGCCTAAGTAACAACTGTTGAGGAAGCAATTTCAGTCTTCAGAATCTGGTATTTTTCCTAAGGAGAAAAGCAAACTTCAGATACTTTTGCACTAAGACTTTGATAATTTGAAGTTACATCATCACACAATTTGTGCTTTGTGAACAAGTCTAATGGGGGAGCTTTTAAGGCAAGACCAAAACAACAAACTTTGGGACTTCTACATAATTAAAAAAACTTTGGTTTTTATAGCATTTTGTGAGAAAGCAGAAGGCACAACTGTGCATTGAAACGATAGGATTTTGTATTTTAATCTACTTACATTGTTTTTATCAGCATATCAGACTTTTTGTAAGTCTTTGCTTAAAGATGTGTTTTAGTAACAGTAATTAGTTAGCTGTCATAGGCTTCTGTTTGACCTAAATGCAAGAAGGCTATTTAGCAATAAGGCCATCACTGGAAAAAGTACATTCAACAACAAACGAACTGATGTCCATCCACTAAAAGTTCACCATTCTAGCTCAACGGGATAGTCTCCAGTAAGACACGCTGTGCAATGACCAAGCTTTCCAATAAATGCCTTCTGGTTTTTGGGGTTGTTTTCTTGTCTTGCTTTGATGCTTTCTTGCACAGATGACACCAACCCTTCCACAGAAAGATAGACAACACTGTCTGCTCCTAGAGGGAATAAAGGATCACCAGTTAAAGCTGCAATATTGCAACGAATGCAATGCTCTTTGGAAATGCAGTCACATTATCATACAGTTTATGAAAGAGAATGACTGAAAAATTTTAAGATTGTGGTATGTCTTGCCCTTCTCAAATGCTCTGTGCAGGGAGCAGACTCACTGAAATCTAGACAGAAGGTTCTGTTGGGATCAAATATGGGATACATAAGTGCAAACACAGAAGCAAAGTCCAGAGTGTGTACTAAGACTCCCTGAACTCCCTGTAGTCTCCCAGAGTTAACCTTAATTGAGGTCTGGAAGTAGATGTGTATTTGGCTAGTGCTTCCCAAATGTGAGCACCAAGGACTACCAAGCCTCTCTGTGACCTGGAGGAAGGGAAGACCATCATGTTAAAAAGAATCATTACGCACTTCATGCAAATTTTCTAGAAGTAGGAATGTTTGATAGCCTTTTCATATCATTAGTTTTCTATCCTTTGCACTCATGTAGTGAATAATACTTAAAAATGAGATCCTAGAAAATATTGAAATATTTGCATACACTTTCACAACAATTTGGGGAAAAAGATTCCATCGCAGTAGACAATGAAAGTAAGTATTTAACACAGGAAATCAGTATTTTCATGGAACATAAACTGTCAATCTTTCTTTTGTTCTGCAGCAAACATGACTCAAAATTTCAGAAGGTTTTTAACATTCTTTGGTTTCAAATGTAATTTCTTTTGAAGTGAAATATGTGATGCAGTTAAAATTATTTACATAAATGTAAATTTGTAGAAAATTCAGTGGGTGTTTACAAATTCTGAATATATTTTTATGACTATCTCATGCAAATGAGATATTTTCACTACTTATTTTCCTCCTGGTGTTTTGATTGCAGTAGCTTCTTTTTGTCAAGTTTCTCTGAAGGAGCTTTAAGCATTGGAAAGCTTTGTTGTCAAACTTTATTTGAAACTTATGAAATTATTCTAATACTTTCTATTGTTTTGACAAATACAGCTCCCTAACTATGCTAAAAAAACCAATATGTAGCTGAATTAGTTTCATCCATAGAATACTCACAATGCAGAAACCTAGCTTACTAACCTTACAGTTCTTTAGTCAGTTTTGCCTGGTGCCTTGATATGTTCTGCTTTATTCTGAAATAGATTATAAAATACAGTTGACAACTCTTACAAGAGGGAAAAAAACAAGCAAGTAGCATTTACCTATATAGTTTGCAAGATCATGAAATTCAGGTCTGTTGGCAATGAGTTCTTCTTTAGTTGGAATGTTTATTCCCATGTAACAAGGAAATCTTATAGGAGGTGAAGCTACACGAATGTGCACCTGAATAAAAATAGTTTCAAAACAGGGTGATATAAGTTGATAGTCAGCAGATGATAAGAGCAAAGTCTCAATTCTACACAGTGATAATGAACAGAACACAGCACTGCACAGAAATTATTGAAGGGTTAAAAGTAAGATAAAGTTTTTATCAAATACCAACAGAGCAGGAGAAGGTAAGACAGTTTTAGAACTTTATTTTTACAGTATTTCCTAATGTTCTTAAGAAGGTTCCATCCTGATTTTACTTCTATTCCATGGTGTTCAGTTCTTGATAAACAAGTTTCAGCTTACAAAATCAAACATTATACAGGACATTTTTGCTCCAGTGACTGACTTGCACACTGTTTTGCTTAAAAAAATCTTTATCAATTAAAAAAATGGTGCTCCAGTGACTTAAGATATGTGATATTTACAGCAGTATATGGTTGTACTCTGCATGTTTACAAGTCACACATAAGGAATACTTGGTTTTCTGATCTTAACTGATTTGTATTGCACTCTTCTTTTATTTGCCAGACAGTGCTTTGTAAGCAAGAGACCTGTTCCTGTCACCTCAAGCACTCAAAAGTCACACTCGTACAAAAGAACCTTAACCAATTTTACAATAAACACACACTAGGCATTGGTTTTTTCCACATTTGCCCTTTTAAATAAGGCAGCAATGTACAGTAAAATGAAGACAAGTCCCTCTGCTTTAACAGCCCATCAACTTCTATTTACATCTGTATTGTACTGACTTAAAATTGACTTACCTCTTTGGCTCCTGATTCTCTCAGTAGTTTTATTATGGGTGAAATGGTATTGCCTCTCACAATTGAATCATCAATGATAACAACTCGTTTGCCTTTAAAATTATCAGACAGAACACCAAACTTCTTTGCAACACCAAGTTGCCGTAACCTCATATTTGGCTGGATAAATGTTCTCCCTACATATCGATTTTTACAGAGTACTTCAACATATGGTAATCCACACTGCAAACAGGAGACAGTTAAACAGAATTAATATAGAAGGACTTGTCAGTCTCAGTTATTGTTTTTTAAAGTGACCTTAGGACTTAGTATGACTTCACAGTAACCAAAAAATGTTTAAATACCTTAATGTAGAGGAATAATGAGAGAAAAAACAAGGCAGGGGACTCAACAGGAGTAGCCTACATACTGAAGATATAGAGCTTTATCAATATGCAAATCTAACAGCCCACATGATTATAGTCCATTACAAAAAGAGATATGTATAAATATGCTTAGGGGGAAAAAAAGAGCAAGGTAACATATACCTTTTGAGCATAACCAAGAGCTGCTGGGGTTGCAGACTCTGGAACAGTGCTGACCAGGTCTGCTTCCACAGGTGCTTCAATAGCAAGCTGCTGCCCACATCTTTTGCGGACTGAATATACCATCTGACCTATGAACAGAAATAAGTGGTTTTCTTGGTATGCATGATTCACACTTCTTCTCAGTTTTCTGTGTTTGTATGAATTTTTGTGTCAAGTTGTAGGCATATTATGTCAGTCAGAAAAGTTTCAGAACTAGTAAGAAATTACTTGCGTGAGGTCATTTTTTATTTCCTTCCATAATGTCACATTCTAGCATTCACATCTGTATCACTTCCTGGATAACTAAAATCCAGTTTGCCCTAATTGAGTAACTAACTAAAGGTCCTTTGGATGTTACAAAATCTATTTGCAGGAGGAAAGAAATAGAAATTATGCCTGCCTGTTCAAAACATGCACATTCTATTTTTAGACTGCTTTTTCCAATAGACAAAATTTATGCAATCTGTCTCCTTCTGTCCACTTACTGGCTTTGAATTTGTTGGCAAAATTCACCCTGAATTTAGTAAAGGGATAAGGGGACTCAGACAATCTTGTAAGGTCCTAAAAAACTTGCAACATGGGAGAGAACTGAAAGTATTGTGATGAGATGAGGCATAGCAAAAGCTACAGCAGCAGTACCAAGGAATGTGAGAGGTAAGGATATTGAAGGGTAAGGCGATTGTGAAAGAAAAGCAATTTGGGGTGAAACTGGCTTTATAAGGGTGGGGAATTGTACTGGATCAATAGATAGCATGTCCCTAAAAAAGCAATTAAGAGTTAATTGCGAGGTATGAGAATGCTGGCTAGTATTTTGAGGGCTTCTATTGAAATAATAATAAAAGCATTACACTGACAATGCCAAGTACTTAGATAATGCATAGATTTACAAGTTAAATTACAAGCATCTTCCCAAAATGACCCTTATTGTAAAGAAAAATATCAAAGTTATTTTCTAAATTCTGTTTCACCCATCTAATTTTTAAAATGTTTCCCAAAAACCAATAAAGTTCCTTTCTTCACTCTCTCGCTTTTAAAAGTTATCTCATATACCTTAATCATGTTTGGCCCTTTTCATCCCTCCCATAGGAGTATGCAGGCAGCCTATCTGAGCCTGTATCCACATCCAGAAACAGGAAGGTGATGTTACACACTCTTCTTGATGAGCTCTGCCAGCCCATTCTGTCCCAGCTGTGCTCTGTAAGCTTATATCCAGTGGTACTCTGCTATGATCCCAGAGTCACTGTGCTCCAGGAAAACATCTTGCACATTTTAGGTAAGAGCTCTGTATGCAACATTATTGTACCTTCAAAAATACTGTCTGGTCTTGCAAAATAAACGTATTCAAAGATGCAGAATGCTGACGGATCTCCTTCAGATCTTTGTACAACATCCAGTGTCTGGACATCATGTCTGGATATTTTCACAATCTCTCCAGGAAGGACCTCCCGATAGTACCTTGAAAAAGAAATACAGAGAGGTTAGAAATGTCCTGAAGCTGGGTGATAATTCTGAAGTACAAACAAGAGACAACTGACAGAGAAAAATATTTTAGAACATCCTAACATGACAACTTGTTTCTATCTTAGCATTTGACCTAGAGCATTTTAAGACCAACATGCTAAGACAACTGACCCTTCCTAAAACAGTCTGAATTAATATGCAAAAGCTATAAACTAAATAAAAATACTAAACTTGGTACCAGAGAATTATGGTACTTGTCCTATGTGTCAGACATACTGTCTTGAGATTGAATATGTTTTCATAATATAGTCCTGTATCAATACTAGAGAACTTTCCTATGAAAGCTAATAAACCTTACAGTGCAATATAAGAAATATAATTACCCAAAATAATCCTGGCTCACAAGCCAAATCTACTGAAATATCTGTCTAGAGATAACAGATAGCTACCCCCAAATGATATAAAGCTGACTAGAAATGTACCTTCTATTTCTCAAATCTGCAGAAGTATGTTAGTGGTTAATAGTTAGGATTAAGTATGGAATAGTTAGGGTTAAGTATGGAATAGTTTAGGTATATTATGTTAAAGTGTTTAACCTTATTAAATATTTTTCTAGATTCTTTAGTGAGTCCTCCGGTGGCTATTCTAACATCTAAATTTATCCCAAAATATTGAAGTATTCTGGAGATACAAATCAGAGGTGAGCAAATCTGTTTATTCACTGGTCAGATACTAGCAGTAGCAGGCAACACTAGCTACAGAAGTAGCATAGACAAAATTGCGTATTGAAAGCACACAGGATTCAGCTGATTGTCCTACATAGTGAGCTTGTCTAAACAGAAATTTCAAGGAAGTTTCAGAAAATAGTCATTTTTTTCTAACAAGGAGGGCAGCTTACCAGACAGCATACTACAACTCAGGTTATTTCAGCCTGTGAACTACCAGTGTATCTTTTCTGTAGGTAAAGAATTACTTTGTAATGCAACTATGCTGTTGAAAATGAGGATAAAATGAATAAGTTATATGAGCAACCAGGTATAATGCAACAAGTAAGAGGCATTTACTATGTGATAGTAGTTGTCTTTACTGTTACTTTCTGCACACATAAGTCTTTTTTCACAATCATCTGTTGGCAAAAACCAGGACTAGCAAAAACATCCTCCACAGCAAACTAAACCTTGGTGTCTTTCATATTCTTATTATTATGGTATTTGGTAACTTGGGATTTAATGTTTAATCACTGCCTAAGGAATAGTTTTCAGACAAAGTAAGAATCAGGCCACTTACTCTGCACCAATAGACAAAAAGCTGCAGGACTCAGAAGAGACAACCCATCCTTCTGTTTCACTGTTATCTTTTCCTGAAGTAAAAGATTTCAGTTAAAGTCCCCAGTTTTTGCTACCATGACCCCCCACTATCACATTTTTGCTGCAGTATCTGGCTTGCTATGGTTTCCAAGTGTGTAATTAAAGGCTATTGTAATTTCTAACTAAAATGTATAGCATTCCACTATTTTCACCTTTCTATTATTTAAAAAGTCCCAAACAAATCCACAAAATAAACATTATAAACCTGTTCTAGGCATAAGTGGAAGTAACAGCATTGTATTCACAGCTCATTAAGAGAAATAGTTCAGGTAACTACCTTTGTTATCCCTGCATTATTTCAAACTTCTCAAATTCTAGTTTAGTGACTTGATAGACATAATTACTTTTGTTCACACAAGAAACTCCTTACTTTTCCTACACTAAATAGGTTGATAGAGAGATGCTTTTGATTACAATGGATGCCGGATTGAGTTCTAATGAGCATTTTGAGAGTCAAAACCATAGGAAAGATGTATATAGGATAGGAATGTCTGTATGCTTTAAAAAATCTTGGTAATTTTTCTTGTTGTTTAGAATTACTCAATTTACTGAAGATACGGAAACATTTACTACTTTGCCTTTGAATTATGTTAGTTTTAAACAAGTGAAGATATTTCAATCTCACTTGATGGAAACTTGTTGATTTGCAGGCTGAATAGGAACACAAGGAATTTTTCCCATAAACTGTTGTGTAATGGTCCAGTCACCCATGTGACTGGGTTACTTGGAATTCAGAGATACATTGCAAGTAATCCAGCACCTTACTATAGGTAAGTGAAAAAAGGAAGAAACCAGACTTGTTTCTAGACATTTTCCTGAGCAACTGGTTTTAAGTGGCCTGGCTTGAGCAAGAGATTTGGACCGATTGACCTTCAGAGGTCCCTTCCAAGCTCAACAGCTCTGTGATTCTGTTAATTCCTGTTTTCCTGTTAAAGCAATGAGAATTATTTGAATTGTATTACAGTTGGGATGCCTAATTGTGGCTATCATTAGGTCACTATGATTCCCTGTATCTAAAAATGGAATTTTGCACACCACCTATATATGATTTTTTCTTTACCAACTTTTTTTGTTTTAATTTTTCAAACTTATTTTTGCATCACATATTCCTACTTACACCTCAGTAAGTGTAGCTTTACTTACTTGTATCAGTGATTTCAAGCACACACTATGCATATGGAGATTCATACATACATACAGACATACATACACATATATATATATAGTTTACCTTTTCCATTCATGTCCCCTACTGGAATAAGGCGACCAATGCAGAGCGGGCGATTCCCATAAGGATCACGTACTGCATAGATTATGTCTTTATGCATAATTAGTAATGAATATGAAGTTGGAGTTTCCCTCATTAAGTTTTTTATTCTGGAATGAGACATAAGTGAACGTAACTGTGTGCCACACTAGGAATAAAAAGGTAAAATACTCTAGAAAGTGCAAAAAGGCCTTAGAAAGTAGACATAAAGCTGAGAAAGGCTGGGAAATTTCAAAGCCTTCTAATGGGAAGCTATGAAGTTAAGAACCAAGTGAATACACATATTTATCATAAGGAACAAGAAAGAACAAGAACTTATTAATAGTTTGGGATGTGAAAAGTCCTAGATATATGCTTTGCAAAGACAGAGAAAGTTTCAATCTTAAATAATGAATTATTATGTATTGCTTGTGGTTCATAGAAGTCCTTTAGTCCTTTTGTTAATGTTAAACCCACATGGGTTTCTTATTGGTGAAAGTATAATGACTTTACACCTTTTCTCTTATGTTGTTGGTTCAAAGAATAGGTAGAAAAAGGCTTTGCATAAGCTGCTATCCTGTCTTTGATCTGGATTTGCATGGATGTTGTTTCTCTGTGTCTCTTGCTTTTTGCTTGTATGATACGGACAGATAATAAATCCTAAGTCTGCAACCAGTCAGGGTTCCATCCCGTTTGTGAGACACAGACCAATCTGGCAGACCACAGGAACAGCTGTGTACATTCACAGCTGCACATCATGCCGAGGTGCAATGGCTGGTGCTGATTATGAAGCCCATGCTCCTCACCTGGCCACCCAGTCGGCGGTATCGTCGTTTTCCAGCGGAGGTGTGAAAGCCAGCAGCTGGGTGATCAGTTCGCTGTCAGAACTGGTTGACAGGCCCACACCATGCTTCATAACCTTTTAAGACACAAGCCAAAAGTGTTACCAGCATTAAAAAAACAACCTCGTATCATACCACTCAGATTTGAACCTAACAACACCTTGGTGCAATGAACAAACATTTCAGTGCTTCAGGTGATCACAGCATAATAATGCAAAATTTCTTCTAGCAAACCAATATTTTTCCTTTTTCCTCTCATTCCTTTGCTCCACATGCAACCAAAAGTAATGCCACCAATGTTCAGGGCATAAATTCATGTTTGGGTGATTTAATTAGCTTTGTGCATGCTCTGGGAAGAGAGTTAAAATATAGAGGAGAAAATATGAATATGAATAGATCCATAAAGAGATATCATGGCAGAATCCCCTTCACAGGGTATTTTCCCCCCAAAATGATTTATTTTGTTTAGGGAGCTCTTTCATAAGCCAAAGCAGTTTGGTATAAAGGAAAAGTCACAGCAGCCATATTGCTCATTTCTGCCTCACACTCAGAAAGAAACAATGCCAGAGCTCCCAGAGGAGGTACTAACCTTCTTTCTGAGACGTGAAGCATTTGTTAGCTCCCCATTGTGTGCCACAGCAATCTTCCCATGAAGAGTCTCTACAACAAAAGGCTGGCAGTTCTGAAGCTCAGAAATTCCTGAGGTGGAGTACCTCGTGTGCCCAATACCAAGGTTTGAAGGGTACAGCTTCTTCAGGCTGTCTGCACCAAAGACGTGATTTATAAGACCCATTCCCTTTGGGAGAAAAAAAAAAATGTTCTGTTGGTTTTATTTTCCTGGTGACTTTCTGAGTTCTTCTGCTTAATGCTGATATAGTATTAATGGAACTTTAAGAAAAAGGAAAATAACCTGAAAGATATGGGAAAGAAAGAAGCTGAGTAGGTCACAGTGCTATATCACATCCCTTTAGTCCCGTTTTTAAATAAAGCAATATACATTTTTGTGCTGAGGATTTTCATGGAACAATCTATTCCCTGGCTAAAAATAGATATTTTTAAGGCTGTGGTCATTATGCATCTTGTAACATCCCCTGTGATTCTCTCAGTTTGAGAAAGTCTGTGTGACCTTCTCAGGCCTCTATTCTGTCTTAGATTCTGTTTATTGTAAGCAATGGGTAAAGTAGCTGCCACTTCCTTGAGTCTCACTAGTGTAGGATTTAGTCATCCACATCCTTGTGCACAGTCTGTAATAGTATATTTTTTTTCTTTTTGAGATCAAGAACAGCATCAATCCTCTTCCAAATCTGCAGAGTTAACACCTGAAGTGCAGGGTGACTTTGGTAAAAAGTTTTTGCGACATCACTGGCATGCTCTGGTAACTTCTCTGTGTCTGCCACTGTATGCACAGAAACACCTATCAGGACAATGTTGGCAGGTTTGTTTTAAACATACACTCAAGACAGGTTACAAAATGAGATACTCTGACAAAATCAAAATAGCCTATCAAGCATGTTACTTTAGCTACATTGTTTCTTAGCAGAAACTAACTTACCTGCATCTATCTCACTTAAGAATACAAAATGCATTTATTTGCATTTTACCTTGTGCACTTTGAATGCCTGGGATGACTCGCCATCACTTGTCACAATTCCAGCACTCTCCTGGCCCCTATGGACAAAATAAAATTAAAATAAAGTACTGACATACACTTTAACATGCAATGGATAGATTTTTTTTTTAAATGTCATTTTAATGTAGGCTTATTTGTTGTTTTATTTTACACACTTATAAGCGCTGTGTTAATTGCAGGTTTCCTGCCTGTGTTATGCTTTATTTCAAGACAGTCACATAAGGCTTGTGCCTAAGCCCACTAAATTCAGTGGGAATCTTTCCACCCATAAGTACTGGCTCAGGCTCTTAATGGACTTCCATTTCAATACAGGCATAATGTAAAAACAGATGCTTAATCAGAAAAGCCATTTTTAGAGGCATAATGGTCTACACGATAGTACTAGGTTCTGTAGTGCTATTCTATTTCTGCTTTGGGCTGTGAGATATTATTAAAAACTGATGGTGTTGCTTAGGGGAATGGATTGTCTTTTCTAGTGGTCACCTATGCAGAAGTTTTTGCATTTTTGCGCTTAGCACAAGCTAGTATTTACACCTCTAAAATCTACACAGACCCTCTGATGAGAGCATCTGAGTACATAAACCGTTGGGCATCTCAGATTCTGAACTCAGGCAAAGCAAGTCTGATGTCCAAGTGTCACTGCAAATGGAAATACTTCTCTTAAGTACATCAGCCTTGGGCTGGCAGTTGTGCTTTGTTGAGCAGAAGAGCTGATTCAGCTGAAATATGTGTGTTTTTCCTGTCCTGCTGCCTGTCTTCCCAGCCCTTCCCCCTGCTGGGTCCCCTGGGTGTACCCCCAATCCCCTGATGCTGCCCTGCCCAAGGCAGGCAGAACACTGTGTACCTGCCCACGGTTTGTAATCCAGTCCTTATCCATTGAAAGGGTGGGTAGACTTCGCAGACTGGATTTTTTTTTTTCTGGTGGGTAACAGTGCAGGCTACTCCATCTCCCTTTAAAAGATTTCCTGAATTAAAGGCAGTGTTGCCTTATTTCAACAAAACTGCTGCTATATGCCTGCCTCTGCCTGTAATACTCATCAAGACTTTGGTGGACAGGTGAGCTCCTGCCCACTCTCATATATAATAATGACTGAATAGGAAAGATGCTTTTCTTAAAAAGTGAAAGACAATTAATGTCCTATTTGTACATTGGACAGGTTTAACTCAGTTGAAGTCACTGGAATTATTTATTACAAGCAGAATCGGGCACAAAAAATAGCATCAATAGAATGGATGCTAATCTACAACTGACTCATTGCCAATTTTCTCCAATTCATAAAATTCCTTTATTTGTAATTAGTCCCAGATGGATGTAAAGCAAACAATTTGAAGAATGCTTACTTACAAAAAGCAAAACAAACCAAACTTTTCACACATCTGAACAAATTTACCCTGTTAGTGACACAGTTCTTCAAAGAAAATAATCAGAGATGAGAACATTCTTTAAGCCATTTACCTTAACTCAAGAAGATGTTCTATCTATAAACACTAAGATGGGTAATAAGACTTAGGGGTTGATGCACCGCATTCAGCAACTTGTAATTGCAATGTTAATATTACAGGAAATTTCCATTTTAATACTGTCATGGTCTCTTTAAATAGTAACTAAATCACTAGGGAGAGGGAAGCAGACACCGCAAGGCAGGCCCTGGTCAAGGCGTAGGATTACATCTTTCACATGGCGCTGACAAAAGGACGGGATCTCAGTGTCATTACCACCATGCTTGCACCGTATCACCGCCTGAGCCAGACTTGAAGTATGCCAGCTTTCATTAAAACATCACCAATATATGAAACGCGTCTCTAGGGCCCGCAGTTCAGAGCAAACAGCGCAGAGAGATGTGAAGATGCCGGGCAGGACGGTTCTAAACGCGATCCCCGAGGGGAAGGCTCGGTCCGTGCCCCCGGAGCAGCGGCTGCCCGCGGCCTCCCGGCAGAGGCCCGGCCACAGGGGCCGTGTGTCTGACGTTGCTTTGGTGGTTTTTGGGGGTTTTTTGTGTTTTTTTTGTTTGTTTGTTTTTTGTTTTTAAGGGACGAAACAGGCTCTTTTTGCCTCTCTTCTCCCACCCTGGTGCCCCACTGGCTCCTGAAGAAGAGTCACAGCAGTCAGCCCCGGCCCCGGTCTCCCCGGCGGAGCCGCTTCCCTCGCCCGGCTCCAGCGCCGAGCCCGCTTATTTGGCAGTGACTCAAGTTACTCCCCTCAGGCAGCTTGAGCCAGTAAAACTAGATCCTTTCATCTCGGCGGAGCTTACTGACAACCAGCCGTCTGGTTTCCTAGGAAACAAAATCTCGGCTAGAAATAGTGAATCATTTCCAGGTCACTTTCAACATGGAGAGTGGAGCAGGGAAGCACTGGACTGAGGAGGAGGTTAAAGCCTTGTTAAGCGTCTGGTCAGAAAAAAATATCAGAAAGCAACTGCACGGCACCCTGAGGAATAAAGGAATATTTATCTACATTGCTAAAAGGTTGCAGGAGTTGGGAGTGTGCAGGGACTGGAAACAGTGCCGTGCAAAGTACAAAAACCTGAAGTACGAATACAGAACGGTTAAATATGCCCACAACTCTGGGGATGTCACTAAAACCATGAAGTTTTTCCATGATCTGGATGCCATATTGCGATATGAGCCTGTCACACAATTAGCAGCAGAAGAAAACGGCAGGTGTTCTGCGACTGAGATGCAGCTGAACACAAGCCCCACAACAGACAGCACGCAAGGTAAAAAAAAAATATTTTTGCTTCTATTTTTCTCTCTTTGCTTAAAACCCAAAGGGAACAAAACCGAAGCCCGACTTGGCTGGCGCTGGAGCAGAGGCTGCTCAGCGCCGGCAGCGCTGTTAGAAGTGACTGGATGCACGCCTCGCGCAGGGGAATAAAATGTTAGCACCCACCAGTGTCGAAGTCTGTAAATACAGCGTAATTCCAGCAAAATTATGCTAACTGCCTGTATTGCAGCCGCGGTGAGTACTTGCTGGTGTCCAGGCTCCTGCACGGGGTGGAAATGATAAATTAAAATAAGCTGCTTTCTTTCCCTTTGCCTTTCATTTGCAGTACTTTGGAAGCAGATTTTGTAGAGCTGCAATTCAGATGTAAACGTAAAGAAAAAGAAAAGGTTGAAACTGTCAGGGTGTTGTAAAAATTGTTATTTGTTGTGACACAAATTTATGATTTTTATTTCTCACATATGTATCAGCTTGATATTTGAATGTGATGACAAGGTAAATTATTTTATAAGCAGTTTTACTTATGATATTCAAGAAACACATGCATAATAATCTCTCATTAAAAAATCTAGTTTAGCAGTCAAAGTAAAAATTATCATATTTATCAGACTGTTTTGCGGCAGACCAAGTTAATGCAGCTGCCTTTATTCTGAAGTGGGTTTTACTAAATTATTTGCATCTCTTGTTTTATTCAACCTTCTCTACATATACATTTAAGCTCTGCTTAATGTTTCATTAGGGTCAATCTGCTGTTTGACATCAATCAAATCTCCTTGTCACATTCTAAATGTCACTGAAGCATCAGTCCCAATGATAGTTATAAGTACCAAAATAAGATGACTAAAAAGAGAAGTTAAAAGATTAATTTGTTCCCACAGTATGTAGCAATTTACATTAGTTTTGTCAATATTTTTTAAGAAAACAAGAAACTCAACATTATTGCCAGGGGATATTGTCAAAGGCATAGAAAAGAGCTGGACATTGAGCTTGTCCTTGTACTATTCCACGTCTCCCTCTACAAAGCTGTTTTAAAGATTTGAGGAAAAGAAATTGCTATTTTTCATTGTCATTGTTTACCTTAACAAAAAGCTTGACCTTAATTTGTCATCACTATCAGAAATCTATCTAATCTGTCAAAGTCACTTCAAATTAAAATGGCTATTTTATAATATTGTAATGTGCTCTCTGCACTGTGAATTGCAATCCATTTTTAAATTTAATCTTGCAGAACTGAGGCTAATATAAGCTGATACACTTTGAGGACTACCTGAAATCAGGATAGTGTCCTATGTCTGAGAATCTGCCATTAGATTATCCTCTGTGTTTTGATGTAGTTTGCATCTGGTAATCCTAATTCTCATCTGCTTTATACCTCTAGCAAATTTAAATCAGCAAAAGTTAATTTCAACTCTGAATCCCAAACTGTAGTATCTGTATTTATAAAATAGTAAAGTATCTATATCTATAATAGTAATTACCTCTAGGTGAGACATGCCTTGTTTTGCAGCACTAGGACAGTTTGGTTTTAAAGGTGGTATAATTACATATATCTCCTGATTGTACAAGCACTTCTGTTACTTGTTCCAGAAAAATAAAAGCAAGCAAGTTTTATGGATAAATAAAAATTAAATGCAGGTAACTGTAATAATGCAACACTAATGCAAAAATTGAAATGTGAAGATTTTCGCAATAACCACAATTGAGCTGCAACGAAAGCAAACTAAGATAGAAATGTGTCCTGCAGCTATGCAGAATGCATACACACATACACCACAAGGGGCTGAGGGAACAGCTGTGAGATCATCAACTTTCTTATTAAAGAATGCAAGTCAAGCAACTAACACTGTACTAGAGGCCCAGTCCTGTTCCACCCGCAGTCAGTCCTATGCCTGCCCAGCCCAGTACTTTGAAGAGCACTTGTAAGGCAAACCTGGCATCAGTGGCTCTGCAGCTGATGCTCTCAAGTCCTTCTGCAGGGACGGAGCTGATGGTGTCGCTCCCACAGAGGGAAAGGCAATTCCTGGCACAGGCAAAGGCAGCCCCCTACTCCTGCCCCAGCAGCGACTGCAGGGCCCTCCTGGGCTTTTCCCTTTCAACCACAGCATGTTACAGGAGAGGAGAGAAAAATGGTCCCTCGCTTATTTTAAAAGAGGCAAAAAGAGATCTCATTTTGAGGGGGCTGGAGGAATCAAGGATGTCTAGGCTTATGGCTTGGGTAGCAAGAACAAAATGTTATCAGCAAACTAAAACCTGTGACTAGTGATACATGTCCACCATGAATATCTTATTTTATTTTAGGAAACTAATAGCTATTCTGATTTGTCTTTTTAAAACACATGACATGGGACAGGGCATGTTCCCAAATAATTCACCATATATTTACCATTCTGCTTAGCCTCAGTCTCAATATTCCTATGCATGCTTAATGTAAAGATGCAAAGCATGTCTTTACATTATCTCAGCTACTGGGAGATTGCTGGGGAGGGGGAAAAACAGGAATGGAGGAAAAGAGACTACTTTTTTAATAGGACTGAATGGTATTTCAATAGTGTTTCCTCGAGGATTTTTCATATGTGGTAGAATCAATTTTCTTTTGAAAGTGTATTTGAAGAAATTATTACTGAAAATCTTAATCAAATCTGAGAGGGGTGTCTCAGGACAAACCTGGTATCAACACATACCAGTTCCCAGCTTGTTCATGAAAAGATAACACTTTATGCATAAGCACATGCAGAAATGTAAGCAGAGATGTTCATTGCTGCCCTCCCAAAACACATTTCAGAAGCAGAGCTGTACCTTAAATAATCATTAAGATACAAGTCAACACGTTCACTTCTCTTCAAGTATAGTATGTGCATTACTACCCTAATCAACAACCATGAAAAAGTAGTGGTGCACTATGAAAAATTATATCTTTCATTAGAATTCAAATGAATGACCTTCACATTTTGTTAATCAAGTTAAATCAAGTATAAATAAACTAAATACATTATTTAAAAAAAATACTTGCCTAATAGTTTAAGTTGTTTACACTTTTTATATTTATTTCTTTATATTTAAATATTAAGGCACTGGTCACCTTGCTTGACCTTCACTTTACCTCAGCAAATGCAGAAGGATTATCACTGAGCAGAAATGCATCAGCAATGACTGGCAGAAAACTCGGCTACTAAAATTCAGGAAGATCTTTCAGAAATGCTGACATAAAAGTGCCAATTACACATGGTTTTCCATGTGTGCACTTTTTAACGTGTCATTGACAGTATTTTATATAGCTTTTTTTAAACAAGTGTGCAATACTTTTATTGCACACTTGCTTTTCTGGTATAGTAATATCTTTTTGTGATAACTGTTCTTACTTACTAAAAAGAAGTTTCTCTTTTAATATAAAAATGCAATTAACCTTGCTCATGCTAGTACCTATGGCACACTCAGAAGCCTTCCAGCAGAGAATTTATTCTCCTCTCCCTGGTTTGCTCTGCTGCTCCTAAGCAGCTGAAATGCCAGTCCTGTCGCTGGAGGTGGAAGCATGAGCAGCATCTCCTTCCAAGGAAGCCAGTCAGGCAGCTGGGAGCAGTCAGAGATCAGGCCACTGCATCTATGAGTCATAGTGAGCCTTGCTGAAAAGTCAGGAGGATTTAGGATAATGGTTTCAAACGCAGTTTTCCGACGTCAGGGGTAGGAGATTGCATCCTACCTGCACCTCATTACTGCTCCTGTGACGCAGAGCTGCGAGCTTTGATCTGGGTGCCCTGCCTGGAGCTCACAGAAGCTCAGCTCCCGTAAAAGGAAGCAACATTTCAAACCTCCTGTCAACATGGTATGTAGAAAACAGCACACTACCACAGGACAATTTACAAGTCTGTACTCTGTGAAAATCTGGCTGGTTCTGAACCTCACGTACATATGCTGCTTTTTATACTTACATAGCAATTGTTGTAATGCTGCCTTTTAAACAAATGTAGAAAAGCTATGCTGGAAAAAGCTAGACTTAATCCTGTCAGCTACAAATACACCTGTTGTCAAATCACAATGAATATGGATTCCCTCCCCATACTATTAATGAATTACATTGTTTCCAGAGCTTTTTGCAGGAAATCCTTGTTTTCTTCATACTCTTCTATGAATTTATGTTTTGTTACATAAATGGATTTGTGATTTTATTAATGTGTGTGCAAAGTCTGCTTTTATTTGTATGTCTCTTACTTTACATTATTATTTACACTGAATACTGAATCAGAAGAGCATACAAGTCACTAGAATCAATCAGTTTCAACCAGAATTTTTAAAAGCATTCAGGCTTCATATACAAGACATAAAATGATTTGCCTCCTATAACACATGTACCCCTTATGGGGACAGCTAAATTAATTTAAAATTTAATTTAACTACAAATTAACTATCGAGATTTCCAAGTTAAAGATATTTTCATAGTGTATGCGACTTTTAAATTTAAACTGCTAATTCAGACCATACCTATTTTTCATGTAAAAACTCTTTCCTTCCCAGGTGATGTACCAGTTTCTTTAGAAGATGATGAGGATGTTCCAGGAGATCCACTACTTTTTATATCTCATGCCAGACCAGTTCAACTAGGTACAGTATGATGGTACAGAGAGATCAAAAACTAAAAAGCAACATGGGTGTCAGAGTACTTCCCCATAACTTGAAAACACTGTCATCCTGTTTCTGACCAGTATAGTTTTATTTCAGCCACACTCTGGCACCATCTCCTCACCACAGCTAGCACTCAGCGGTGTCGTGCATCACTAGACACTGACCACTGTATATGATGTAACACCTGCATGACCTCTATTTGCATGGAAAACACATCCCATGCTATAGCTTAGTCATGATAAACTGCATTAACCGCAGTAATTTTCTTAAATGCCAATGGAAAGTATGCCAAATGCTACAGAGGATACCCATGTCAGCTTGCAGCTTTTCCCTAGCTCATTTTCTTAAATCATGGATGCTTAAAGCAGCATGAGTGAGTGGCCTGGGTGAGGAGAGAGATGCAGAGTAATCCAGACTTGCAGTGGTCTCCAGCATAACTTCAAAATCACCTGCCCAGGCAAGGAGTGGTCAGCAATGCTTTAGTCCAACCAACCACAGAACTAATTTGGAAAACATCCTATTCTAGTAGTTTTGCTCAGCAAAGTTACAAAGCAAAGGCATAAATTGGGCAAGACAGAAAAAGGAAGAGCATCCTCGGTGTGAGCCCCTTCAAGGGGAAGTTACAGGAAATGGAGAAACAAACACATTTTAGGCAGATTTAAGCAACTGATGTCCTGATTTGTTGCCTGGATGCATACCAGCTGTCCTGAATTTCCTACACGCTCTTTCTATTTTTTATATACCCTCTATGGCTTAGTAAACATTCCAGTCCAGTTACAACAACTTCGATTACAAAATCTGCAAGGTGCCATATTTAGGAAGAAAACAAGGCACAGGCTAAGCCTATGGCTATTATTACACATTGCACCCCTCTTGCCTGGCATAGAAAGAAATTAAGTAAGAGACCGGAATGTTACATGGAATTTATGCATATATAATATACAAAACATGCAGAAAGTGTCTGAATCAAGTTTTACAGGAACATATTTTTATTTCTCAGTGCTCAACACACTGCCAAGCAGAAAAGTCTTCAATTTTGAGGAAGCTGCTTTCTACAAAGTCAGGACTTCAATTGCATGGGCTCTCAAGTACATACTAATACTAAAATGCTCTCTCCTAGTACTTCTTCTAGTCTGTAAGTTTCAGGCAGTATCTTGGAAATGACTGAAAGAAAAAGTTCACCCCTTTGTATCTATAATACCTAATATTTTGGTTTTATTTCAGCAGATTTCTCAGGTTTGGGAAAGTTTAGAAAAATCTTAACTACAGCATAGTGCATCTTTCAGATAAAAAAAATTATGTATGTCCTGCTTAAACATTTTTTAAAACAAATTAGGTCTAAAATGCTTTTAAGATATTAGGAAAATTTTTGCACTGACCATAACGACTTTGTTTCAAAGCAGTGTTTGTAGGTAGGATATTTTGAATCAGCATGTTTTTTAAATGGAATGCAAAACAAACAAACCCACCATTTTCCACTCTGCACACAAAGCTGAACTAATATTCACAACCAAAAGTGAGTTCAGTTGGAAATCAACTGACTAGTGAAAAATACTGGTCTATACAAAGAGTAAAGAAACTTTATTCCTCCCAGATGCCCCTGTGCTCTATAGCTTTGACTGGGAAGTGTAGAGAGCACCTCCTTGCACTCTTCATCCTCTCTTCTGTCATCTTCCCTAGGCTGTTCCTCAGTGGCCTATCTGATGTTGGCAGTTATCATCTGTGGCAGTTCCACTGATTTCATTCACCAGTAAATTCACCAGCATTTTCTTTCAGTCCCTCAGGAAGAAATGGAAAAAGCATAATTGATGTGCCACATGAAAATTACCCTTCTCAACTACACTGCCTATGATCTGGCTGCTGCAAAGTCCTGATTAACCCAGGACTATAAGGAAAAAAATATGGTATCTGTTAGAACAACTTAATGACAACTAGAATGAATTATGGAGACTAGCAAAGAATGGCTTTATCTAGGACAAATTTGTCCTCAGACAGGTTATGATAAATATGCTCCACCGAAGCTCTGTGCACAATCCAGGGTCGGATGCTATTGCCATCACACACATCTCAGTGGCTATAAAGTATCAAACCCCCATAATCTGGTTTGCTCTTCCAGAAAAAAACACTGACAAAGGCATTTATCACTGCGGTATGACTGTAAAAACCTGACAGTTACTGTGCATTTTTATGCTGCTTCATTTGATCATGCCCTGGAACTGTTTTTGGGTTTGTTTATTTGGGTTTTTTTAGTTATTTTTGCAAAGCTTCAGGAAATGCATGAGAAATCCTCTTCCAAACTAATCTTATAACCAAAACAAAGTCTTAAACCAGTTCATAAATAGAAAAAATGAAACATTAAGAAACTAAAATATATATTTCAGTGTTATTGCATGGGTGGCAACCTTTACCTCATAACATTAAAAAATAAAGTTATAGACTGGAGAAAATGGAAAATACCTAAAATACCTTAGTTTTCCAGAGTAAGGCAACTCACACTCATTTTCACTAAAAATCCCCAACTATTTTTGATTGATTTGCCCTGAGAAAGGTGCAGGTCCTGTGCTATGAGAACTGGGTTCTAGCACACAAATGTTCTACTTAAGCAAGTCTCCACTCCTCTGTCCTCTACAACTGGCATGCTTTGTTAAGAAAGAAGGATCAGATTCTTTAGATCCTTATCCAGGTTAATCTCTCCATGTGTGTAAAAACTAAATATTTCTTTTTTTTTTTTTTTTGCAGAAAGTTAAGTAAGTCTTAATGCTAGTGTCAGTGACTTGGGGCCAATTTATTATTGTGCTCATGTGGCACATCCCATCTTCACAGTTCTCTTCTCCTCTCTTAATTTCTGAAGGACAAAGCAGCTCATCAGTTGCTCCTAAAGGTCTTAGAGGTAAAAATTTAGTGTATTAGGTCAGAAGAAAGAAATGTTCCTCTTAGATTAATTAAATGTACATGTGCTATCTTAATATCTGTCTTCAATGAAAACAAAAATTACATCAGAATTAACAAAAATGCTGACAAATTAATAACCAATAGCTTGATTTTAATGTCACTTCTGTTCTTTCTTTAATGTTTTTTCTGCTCTTTCTCTGGAGAAACAGTGTCCTTCATTCTCATTCTCTCTGTCCTTTCCCCACCCCAACCACCCAATGCAGGTAACAAATATCTGTGTCTTTCCCCCACCCCACACAATGCGAGTAATCCAGCGTCAGCAGTAGAGGCTTCCAAACCAGCGGCTTTCATTCCTACAGTAGCAAATGAAGGAGGAAAACACTGGACTGCTAATGAAGTCAGAGCTTTGATACGCATATGGTCAGACAAAAATATCCAGCAACAACTGGAGGGGACAGTGAGAAATAAAAGAATATTTGAAGAGGTTGCTGCTAGACTGCAAAAGTTTGGAATTGAGAGGGACTGGAAACAGTGCAGGACAAAATACAAAAATCTGAAACATGAATACAAGAGTGTAAAAAGTGCCCAAGACTCAGGGAGTACGAGTAAAAGCATGAAATTTTTTAATGAACTGGATGCTATTCTGGGGCACTGCACGACGGAACAAGCAAGTAAATCAGATAATGATGAAAGTGAGAGGCCTCCAGAATGGACAGAAGCAAAATCAGAAAAGGATTCTGTAGGTAAGTACTTCAACTACCCACATATCATTTAAAATATTTAGTTTTCCAGCACTAGAGAGACCTTAAAAAAAGTCAAAAAGCACATGCAGAGAGATTAACCGATTGGCTGGGGTGGAAAAACACTGAATAGAAATTTACTATTTTGTCCAGTAGTTTTGTATTTTGTCTAAGGTATTATTTCAGATTGAATGATTGCCCTGTACTTTTTAAATAGAACTGAGAACCAATAGGAGAAAAAAAAAGACATATAATAAAATGAGAGAGAGACAATTCCAGTCAAAATCATGTCAGAAGAGACTGTTTCCAATCTAGACAACAGAAATTTATCTGTGAGATAGTCAGACTCACTGTTACTGGAAAAACATATGTTACTGGAAAAATTAAGACATTGAGCAAAAGAAATCTGTAGTAACAGACACTGGTTAAAAAAATTAATGTCTAAATTGTCTTGCTCTTAGGGTTCCAAATAGCTCAGTTTGATTGGACATTGGAGCAAGACTCCCAAACTGGTGAGACAACAGTGAAAATAGCAAAAGGAACAGCACTAAGAATGCTGGCAGAGCCTGCCTTTGATTTTGGGTGGCTATTGACAATTGATGGTAATAGATGATCAATGCAGAATTAGAGTAGACTGATGAACCTACACTACCCAAGACTTAAAACATTTTTATTGGTATGTGCAACCAGAAACATGCTTCTTGTTTAAGAACAGAATTAAACATGAAAACTTTTAGTTGAGGTGAGGAGATGATACTATGTTGGCCAAATGTAAGACTAGAAGTTAGTAAAGTAATGGGAGAAGTCAAGAAAAATATTACTGTCTGCTGGCATAAAGAGCATCCGAGGCTGAATGGATTTTTTAATTTGATACACCACAGCTGTTCTTATAAAGTATAGAAATTCAGTGCCCTAATTAATTTAGCATTATTTACACAGAAATGCCTGGAGACACAGGTGAAGAGGACTCTGTTAGTAACATGTCGGAAGACCTACAGGTTGCAGATACAAAGAAAGTTTCTGATTCAGGTAATCTGAAAAGTCTTCTCTTTTATGTAAATACCCAAATTTAGTAAATTAAAATTAATTTCTAAAATAAGCCCAAATTTAATTACAGGTAGAAAATTCAGAGACCTAAACAATTAAAAGCAAGAGATAATGTCATAGAGATAACCATCATGTACTTATGTACATATTTACAATGTCCTGCTAAATTTGATAAAATCAGTGCAGTAAGTAATAATTTCAAAGACTTGTGACATAGAATGTAGAGAAGAAACTACTGGTTTAAGCAAGTTGAGTGCAATGTCCTACTGCATGTGCATTTACTTAAACTATGTTATTCCCAAGGATTAGAATTGTTCAGTCTCCTGGGCATGAACTAATAGAGCATCTCTATTTCACAATATGTGATCAGGATATAATTGTGTAAATGCTCATGACAGGGCATAAAAACTTCATTAAAGAGTCTCACTAAATATGAAGGTCATATGCTCTGCTCTTTACATCTGAAAACAAAAATTTCAGGGGAAACGGAAGTATATCATTCAGCTGGAGACACGTGAAAGTCTCTCAGGCTGACAGGTTTTATTGTCCACAACAGAGCACCTCATGTTCTCTTTCAGCAGAGTGAGGCAGAACATGGTTTAAATTAAGCATCAACGACTAGTTTTAAAGAATTTTAAATGTCTAATGTGAACTTGAAGGATTTTAATATCAAATTAAAACTCTTCTGACAGATGATGTTACTGTAAATACTACTCCAGAGAATCGGGCAGCTCTGCATACAACGAAAGAAACAAATATGACAAGTAAGTAAAGAGATGGGTGTAACTTAAGGTATACCAGAGATTAACATTTTTGGCTTTTTTCATTCAATAGAAATTACATTATTAAATTTAAATTTAGTAACAAATAAAATATAGCGACCTTTTACCAGCTCACCATGGACACTTGATGCATTCCATGGAGAAAAACAGGTTGTCATGAAAACCGCATGCCTACAGGGACCTAATTTTCAGAGTGACAAACATGAAAAAAATAAACAGCATTTTGTGGCATCCAGTTAAGACTGCTTAAAAATATGCATTAAATTCAATTTCTCCCCATGAACAAGTGAAAGTACTACATACACATGGAGAGTAGTAAGACACTGTAATAATGCAATGATTCAGCAGTGCTCCTTAACTGTCATCTGGCAGTTGTAGCACTACCTGGTGCTACATAATATTGTAACTTCTTGGACTGAACTCTTCCAAACAAGCTATTTAAAATGAAGTTAAATGAATATTTCTAGTAAAGTTTTGAGTCCACATTTCTGTCATTTAAGATAAGTGTAGGTGTAAAGATATCTGTAGTTTACTGTGGTTACCATCTCCCTTTTAAAATATGTGTATTTTAACTGCAGAGTTTCTTTGTTTCTGGGTAATTGTAAATGCAGTATGATTTTGTGGGAAACAGTTAAAATAGCAAGTGGTTCAAAAATGTCTGTGGCTCAGCCTATCCCTCTTAAGACTATTTTTCAAACTTCTGTGGGGGAAATGCAAAACCACACTCCAAGGTAAAACCAACAAACAAGTTTAGTTTGCAAAATTCTTTCTCTCATTCCAAAACAAAGAATACACACTCAGGTTTTTTGCAGGTGGTAAAATACACATAGTCTTCAATTTTATTTGTGGTTACATAAATAGGTATTGCATAAAGCAGAGCAAAGATGCACACTTTTTACATTACAATATCACGGGGACCCTTTGTTCTCTAATTGTGGTACATGCCTTTCCTAGACAGTCTAAGTAATTTTGAAGTGAGAAACTGGTAAGTAAAGAGATTATATGTACCTCTGTACTCATAAATACACATGCTGATAAATAGTGAAAAGGCATTGATACATTACATTGGTTGTTTGATGTGAGTAATGTCTCACAATCACTGGCGTTTAGGACGTGACTTTTTAAAAAATTTCTTTCATATTTGACAGAACTTTTGCAGTAAAGTGTTTCTCAATGGAATTATTAAATTTATAGGTATTTCTGTGCCTTGAAAAAAAAAAAAATCCGTAGAAAAGCCCAATTTGGCATAAATAAGAATTTAGAAATTGTGTTGAACTCATATCTAGGTATCTTCCTTATCAGTATATGCAGTTAATGTACTCTGCAGCCAGATCTGTAAATGCACTTACTTATACACACACACATATATATATATATATATATATGTGCATATATATATATAAGCACATATATATAAGGTAGCCTGGGTAGGCATTGCCTTCTGGCAACTGCAGCTGTGTAAATGCATAGAAGATGCACGAGCTGCTTCAGAGTGCATGTGCTTCTCATGACCTTACACGTGAATCTGAGTTAGGAGCCACAGTAACACTCTCACCACTGCCAGTCTTTATAAAAAGCCCTTTTTGGTTTGCCATACTCTAGTAAGAAAAATACTAAGATGGTGTTAGTCAAAAGACAAATACATCAGTTGCAGGAGAACAACTAGTTATTTGATGTGCCATGGTATTGTTTTTCTCCTCTGCCCATATGAATTTGCTACTCAAAGAGCAGCAAATGTCCACCTGAGAAGACAAATGTAAATAAACCCTCACAGCTCCTTTCACAGCCTGTCCTAGTTCCCGACACGCTGCTGTCAGCAGTGCCCAGCTGGGGGAGCAGAAGGACCACAACAGTCCCCAAGCCGTGGGTTTTTAGCTGAAGTGTCCTGTGATAGGCTGGGGACACTGCAGGTTGCTCTCTCTTTTGGCAAAACTTTGAATCAGTCTGCAAATTAAACCTTAAATAGTCATTTTCACTGATGTTTTCAATCTCGTGGCATCACTTTTAGTTGTTACTAAAAGTAACAAATCTGTTCAGAAGAGCCTGTCTAGCCTTCAGTCTATGCAGTCTGTTGTTCTAAACTCCATGTACATTCCATGTGTCAGACTTAGCAGTATGACCACAGAGTGTATGTATAGGTGTTTGATTAAATTTGAAGTGCCAGGGAGAAACAATGGAGATGAAAACAGGTTTCTAAGAAATACCAGTAGCCTGATGTTCTTAAAAATACCTACAGCAAGTATTTTATGTCAAACAAATTCCTTTCCTTGTCTTTTATTTTCCTAGGTTTTTTTATACACCATACACTTTACTATATGTCCCTCTCTGAACAAATTTGGAGTAAGCAGTGACACTTCCAAGATGCATTCCTAAGCAAGGGCTTTTTAAAAACCTATTGTTTAAAGTTAAGATCTTAAGTTGGTACATATTCAGGCACTTAACACTGGCTTGAACACTTGCTGCTGTGTGCATGGAATTTTAAAATGTACAGATATAAAGTCAAAAGATAATGTTTTCATATATATGACCCAGGCTAGTGCTAAGCAGTATTTCAGAGAAGTGCAAACCCCAAAGTTCTTGATTATTCACTGCCTTAGCCAAGGCATATTTGGGCTGCAGACATCAACTCTTAACTGTGCATCCACAATTTTCTGTATCCATCCTCAGATCTGCATGACAGAGCAGCAACTTTGCAAGTTGTTGGAGCGTAAACATAAGCCACACACTGCAAATTTTCCCTAATTTAAACATATCCCAATTCTGTTTTATACTATACAAGACCCATATGAGAGTAAGGATTCCGAGACAAATTACTAATCTTGCCTCATGAGCCAGAAAACAAGATAATTAGTGATGGTGACAGAGTGCCAAAAGAGAACAGAGCTTGTATCAGTCTGAGTGGGTGAAAGACTGTGACAGCATTGCTCGGGTGGCCTTGTGAGCAGTGCTTCAAACACAAAGTAGAGATTAAGCATATTTGCTGGCAAGTGTCTATAGCTTCACTAACAATTCAGATGGAGCCACTGTGTTTTATCCAAGCCAAAAACTGTTGATGGCTTGTTCTGTTTGGCTCAGTCTTCTTGTGCCCTCCCTCCAAAACTCTGAAAGGTGCCTTAGAAAAAAACCAGGCTTCCTACCCACATTCTTGGCTCGCAAAAAAAAGGCACGTGATGCTAGTCACATCATAAAGAACATCTGGTGCAAACAAAGCTGTATTGATCTGGGGGTAATTTTTAATAAAATGGCTCTAGATTAAACCTTATTGCTCAATGTTTAGGGGCAATATTCTTAAATGGACTGAGAACAAGCTGGGAGACAGAAAACTGCTGTCATTGATCCATGATGTGGCCTTCACCATTTAATCTCTGTAGAGCAGTGTCCTCACTGGGAAGCGAGGATCAGCAAGACCACTTGCATCATCCACATGCCCATACCTCTGTCCTAGGGCAGAGGGGTGGAATTTTCCCTTAACACCAGCGGGCCAATGGCACAGGAGTGGAGCTCTCCTCCCCATGGAGGAGAGCCCAGGGACATCTCTTGTCACCCAGCTGTGTGATGTAAACCCCTGCAAGCTGCAGCAGCAGAGATGCTCTCAGGACAGGCTTTAGTACATTGTCTCCATCACGCAGGCAGCCTTACAGATCAGTTGTCTAAGCACAGCACCGTGATGTGCCAGGGTCCCGTGTTCCTTTCTGGGGCTAATTCAAACAGTCTTGGCATCAGTCACTCTCAATAATTTCAGTTATTGCACCCTTTATGCAAATCACTGCCTTGCCTGTTCTGCTGCACGAACATTTGTTAGAAACTAGATATCTTACCCACCATCAGTGAACCATTCTACAAATTCTGATCCAGGTTAAAATAACTTAAGAGTTTGCACACGTAACCCATAAACTTATATCCTGCAGCTGTTATGTGATGTTCTGGATTTACTTTATAAGTGGGTACACTGTGTTCTTAAGCCTATTACTGCAGAAAAATGGCAGCTTTAATGTATTAAGAGGGTAAATCTTTAACAGTAGTTACCAGCAGCATTCTGAGTAGGTGATTCTCAAGACATCACTTAAGACATGTTTAGTTAATAAGAACTCTGTAAATGATTCTTTTTTGCAGAAATCCTTGAAGATGAGAGTGACTTAGCCAACTCCACCCCAGCATCTCTGGAAGCTACACAAATAAAGAAGGAGACCATTGATATAGGTAAGTCAGGACTTTGTCAGGATAGTTTTTAACAGGACATTCTACTTTACAGACATTGCAGATTCCAAAGGCTCATATGTTATTCCAGCAAATTACACTTGTTCTACTTCTAGGTTATGAAAAATTATGGGTTTTGTTTGATTTCATAGTGCAGAAATGTATGAACACTTATTTCTCCTTGCCATAATTATAACAAAATTTTATTTTCCCAGACAACATGATCCTTTTTATGATGAATATGATTAGTGTGCATTTGATTGTGACACAAATACGGTTTTTCTTACACAGTTGCTAGAGACGATAAAATGGAAAGGTAAATAGCTGTCTCAGAAACTCAGAACATTTTATACATTGTATTTTCAAACTACTTAACGACTGCATTTATTATCAGATTATTTACTATTAAGAAATTTCCCTATATATATTCTGAACTATTTTAAATATAAAACTGAAATCAGCACCTCAGCAATATGTAGAAGTCATATATTCAATGATAAGTGATCAGGAGAAGATTTGTTTAGTTTAAAATGTTAAAATATAACATTAGAACATAGTAGGGATACTAATATTCTGAAATAAATGAGCATAAAACCATATAAAATCATGAAAAAAAAGACATCAGAGGAAATAATGATGGCATTGAAATATAGTGACCTGACACTCTGGATCCAAATATTATTTACAGTAATGCTGTTTGTACACAGAAGTTAATAGGAAAAAAAAAATCAATTCTAGTGATTCTGTGAACAGCAATTCTTTGGCCTTTGACACTGAAAGTTTCTACCCTAATAATATTTCCATTGTATCCATCAGGCATATTCCAGGCAAGAGCTTCCTTTTCAGCAATTATGTTATCTGTAGTTTGGATGTTGAGACATCCTATGCTGCACACTCTTTACAACTGTTTGCATTGGCTGATCTTGATCGTGAAAGACAACTGTAGTGACTGTGACACTGAGGACACCAGAGCAATGCCATCACAACAATGACACACAGGAACACAAGTAGCACTGAGGATAAAGTAAATCTGTGACCCTGAAAGGTGAGACACAGCGAGGTCACACAAATGCAAAGTGAAGAATAAAATGTCATGCAGCTCAACTGACTGCCTCATACACACAAACTCCCTATCAGGTAATATCCAATTGAACACAGTAATCATGCAAGTCAGCACTACAGGTGCCACTGCCAAAGACAGGAAAAGATAAGAGAGCCAGTATGGTTGAGAGAATGAGCAGAGAAATGGAAGCCATGGGGAGGCTGGTTAACGGTTTGAAAAAAAAGGAATCTCTCAGGAGCTTAGGATTAGACCTACAGCTCTGTTTTGGCCCATTTTCAACAGTTGCAAGTGTTAAGGAAGATGCAAAAATTTTCTCAAGAGTTTGTGAGAAAACCCACTTTTTTCTAGTACCCCAAGTAAATCACTTACATGTGCTAATGAGAATATGATTTCCAAGTTTTCCACAGGTACAAAATATATTCTTGCACATGGCTTATGAAAAACAAGTGTTTGCCAAATGACTGAAGAGAAAACAAGTTATAGAGCAAATATGAATTCCAAGTACTAGTTTGTGCATATATTGGCAAGTACCATTATAGAAAGCTCATCAAATGAACATACTTATTTACAAAGAAACTTTATTTCTGATAGATCCTAAATAAAAACTCGATTTTAAAACATAAAAGGAATATTTACAGAAGTAAATAGTGTTGGTAAAGTACCCTTTACCAAAACCAGTATTGAACATAATTAGTCTATGGCATCCTCTAGCAAACAATGAGAACTAATCTTTCTCTTCTTCCCAACCCAAAGAGTAAGTCCACACAAAAGTGAACTTTCAGCCTCAGAGTAGTCTGAGCATGAGCAAATGAACACAGAATCAGTAAAACTGGGTTTTGGTTGTTCATAGACAATTTTAATAATTTCTTAGTAGGCAACAATGAAGTTCCAAATAAAAAGAGACTTCAGGGCGTTGGAACAACTAGTTAAGGGATCAAGAGCACAAGTAGTCTTCTCTTCTTCCAGTTCAAGAGCCAGCAGATCACTATCTGGCTCCAAGCTTGATGACACTGGGAAAATACTAGAATTTTTAATCATGGTTCCATGACACCAGACTTGTTGGCACGTATCTCAAAGTGGGGGAAAAGGATCTTAGCACAGAAGTTAGCAAAACTCATTGAAAGAGCTTTAAAATAAATTTGCAGGTGGAAAGAGATAAAACCAGACTTACTAGAGAGCCTGGGGGCCACATGCCAATGTTTGAGGGGTGGTGTTCTAGAGAGGTTCTTCCATCTGCTGTCTCAGTAGTCAGGGAATGGAGATCAGCAGACACACAGGGGTTGTTGATGTGTTAGAACCCACAGAAGCACCTGAGAATGACCACGTAGAAATTAGAGCTTTTCACCCCCAAAAGCCCAGCTGTGATGCATCTACACCAGTGCAGACAGCATGGGCAACAAAAAGGACAAGCTGCAAGCCATTGTGTAGCAGGAAAACTATATCATAGTTTCCATCTTGAAGACAGAGGGATGACTTGCCCAGCTGGAGTAATGCAATGGATGGCTATAAACTTTGCAGAAGAGAAGGCAAGGAAGGAGAGACTGTGGGGTGCTCTGTATGTTAGAGAGTGTTTTGATTGTCTAGAGCTCATGATGGTGACTACAGCTTTGAGGATGTATGGGTAAGAATCAGGATAAGGCAACAAGGCAGGTATCCTGGTGGGAGTCTGTGTTTGACCACCCAAGCTGGGCAAAGAGGCAGCTGAAATATTTCATAAGCAGCGGGGAGAAGTCTCACAGTCACTGGCACTTGGGGGGGATTTCAGCTGACCAGATATCTGCTGGCAATACAACACAGCAGAGGACACAGCCGAGGAAGGTTCCTGGAGTGTTCCTGGCTGACAACTGCCTGACACAGCTGGTGAAGGAGCCAGCTAGGGAAGGTACCCACTGGACTTGGTGTTTGTCAATAGAGGGCTGGTGGTGGCTGGAGCCTCTTGGCAACAGCAGTCACAAAATGGCAGTGTTTTCAGTTCTTGGTCAAGTAAGAAGGGAGCTCAGCAGACGTGTCACCTTGGACTTGAGCAGTGGTGGAGTTACTGTCCCTGGAAGGATTTAAATGACATGTAGATGTGGCACTTAGGGATGTGGTTTACTGGTGGACTTGGCAATGTTAAGTCCATCTTAAATGATTAGTGCTTCCATCCTAAATGATTCCATGATTCTGTGATTCTTCAAGTCTATAACTGATGGGTTAGATTGAGGGCTTAGGACACTTAGGTGGAAATAGGTGTTTCCTACAGAAGGTGACAATAATACTAGCAATTTATTTGTCTAAATCCAAGTCTATTTAAAACTGTATGTTTCTATAGATGATGATTCTATAAGCACTACCTCAGAAGACAGATCTTGTACGCCAGTAGCAAAACAGATGGTTGGGACAGGTGAGTATTAATTTCCATGCATTTATTATTAAATAAATCACAATGTAATTTCTGTACCAAAGCTGGAGCAATCAGATCTGTACTGTAAACACAGCTCTACTTTTCTGGTCCTGATTCCATTCTAGCTTTATTAGTAGACTTAAAAATTAGTTTCATAGCTCTTTTCCTTTCATGAGCAAAACCTGTATTAACACTGTACTTCAACTTTGCCTTCTATACATAATCTAATGAGCAGCATCTGCCTACTTCTGACTATTTTCGAGTCTGAAGATTTTTTTTTCTTCTGTTGAATCCCAAGTAGCCTTTTCATTTGCACATTGCTATTTTAATTTGAAACCACACTTCTCACCAATGCTGAGATCTTTAAAGCGTAATGATTTCTGCTTTTCTACGTGTAACACTTGGATACATCTGTCTTTAATCTCACAACAGTAGCACAATTACAGCAACAAAATGTTGACTTTTAGATGACTTGGAGAAACAAAAGATTCCACTTCCTACATATCTTGCATACTTAAGAGAACACAATTGTGTATGGATACTAAAATTATAAAATATTAAAAGATATAAAGATATAAAATATCAAAAATATAAAACATTAATCATTAACTGATTAATTATCAGTTGCAATTATGCTTTCATATATGTATATTTAGTATGCATTTATAGCATTTACAGTTAGTTGTTTTTTTATTTATATTTTCAGAGAATCACATTCCCTTAGAAGAAGCACAGAATCACTTTAAAGTTATTACAATTAATGATACTGGAGCAGGAAAACACTGGAGTGATAATGAAGTTAGAGCTCTGATAAACATATGGTCAGATGAAAAGATACAACAAATGCTTGAAGGGGCCACAAGAAATAAAGAAATATTTGAGGAAATTGCCAGAAGGTTAATGAAACATGGTATAGACAGAGACTGGAAACAATGTCGCACAAAGTACAAGAACCTAAAATACGAATACCGTGCACTGCAGAAAGAAAATGAGCATCTTGGAAATCCCAAGAGAAAAATGAGATTTTATGATGAAGTTGACTGTATCTTAAGAAGGCAGCCTCTGGGAACCTCAGGCTGGGGATGTGAAAGCTCAAGTCTCCTATCAGGTACTGAAAATTTCAGTGATGAGATAAAGTGCTTGAAGTGAACTTTCTAAAGTCACGTGTTTGAGCCATGCTGTAGGTGTGAAATGTGTGGCCAGAAATGGGGAGAGAAAATAACTGGGGAGGCTGTATCTGCATGGTCACATAGGGAACGCTCAAGAAACTCAAATGGTCTATGGAGACACGTGGAAGTGAGAATATTAGCAAAAAGTGAGAGCACTGAAGTGTTATTGGAGAATCTGTTTTGAAAGCCTAAGTGACATACAGTGAAATGGTGCTAGAACACATGGCAGGTTCTAGAGGTCATACAGCAGGCATGTCAAGTCTGATGGATAGAGAGCTGCAAGCTCATACTCTTTGGAACTGCAGAAATCAGTAGCAGTCAAGCCAAGTGCAAGGACTCCAAAAACCCCAAAGTATATTAATTCAATACACAACGCAGTCAAGAGAGAGAAAAATCCAGGACAGTGATGTTTATTTGAGCACTTGTAATAATTGTATTAATTTTGCTAAAGCAGATTCATTTTTCAAAATAGAGTTTGCCTCTATTTTCATATCAAAACCCCTCTGATCTAGGAACCACACAGCTAATCTTGCGTCTGCTGTAAGGGTTCTTGTGACTGGCCAACTGCTTCAGACCTCAGGGGCACCTGCCCCCTGCTCCAGGCAGATTAGGTGCTCTCAGAAATAACTGAACCTCATCAACTTAGGATTCAGTGACTTAAGGTAAAGCAGAACTAGTTGTGATTGTTCTCAATATGTTAAATAGTTTGCAACAGCACAGCACAAACGTTATTTGAGGACTTGAACCATTTCTGCAGCAAAAGCCAGGTGAATGGCTTGAGCAGGAACTGCTAGAACCAGCCTTAAGCCAGCTGTCCTCAGTCATGAATCAGAGCCCTAATGTGGTGTCCAAGGCTGCATTAGTTGCAGCTGGAATGACAGCCATAGAGCTTTGAGATCACAGTTCTCCCCACCTCAGTCTTGTGCTCTCAGAATGTGCTCAATCACATTCTCAAGACATATATTTTCTTCCAAATACAGAAACTGAATATATTACTGTTCATTTCTACTCTCCATGAATGGGATATGTCAACACCAAGAATGGTGTTTTACATTTTAGTATGCTGGAAAATGACTGTGTGATCTGTGAATGCTGATGCAGTGGCATCAATAACCTTTCAGAAAAGAAATTTCCATTGTTAATCTGTTTGAGGCATTTGCCAAATAAATGTGTCTTGTCCTAGGGTATTTGCTTTTGTAGTATAAAACCTTTTGGTGTGTGACTGACTGTGCCTTGAGAATTTTGAAAAAAGGCTTAGTCAACCTTGTTCTTCTCTTCTAAGTTTCAGTGGGAGATGCTACAGCAAACACAGGATCTTTGAGTACCAAGAGAAAAACATGGAATGATGGTAAGAGCACCTGTCTTTTAAAAGCATCTATACACTGCTGTTGAATTGGATGCCAGATTCTTATATCCAGTATTCAAACAGTTAAAAAAACATAATCCTAAAACTTAACACCAAACTCCAAGCCAACATTCTCCTCTCACCCACAACAATCGGCAAAATAAGAGTTCTCATGAAAATGTAGGCCTAAGGAAAATTGCAATTAATTTATTTCAGTCCTCATCCCTGGTATAAATGAGGTAAACATCAGGAAAAAACTTGATTTATAAGAATCAAATGCAAAGAAAATATAGTATTTAAGAAACAAGACGTCTCAATGGTGTTGCTTAAGGGAAAATAGGGACAGGCAGTCATGGATGTGATTTCCTCATATTACAGTACTGTGTCTGTAAACATGTCTAATGTGTTGTACACAAGAAAACAGGTCAAGACAGAAGTGTCAAAGACAAGACAGACCAGAGAACCATGGAGAGAGAAAAATTATGAGAAGGATAGAAATATATGGCATGTGATCTAATAGGGGAAGTTCAGCAGCTTATTTTTCTTTCTGCAAAACTGACAGGCCCTAAATAAAATCAAACAATAAGGAACAAAAGGATTAGTTTTAAGGAGCTCACCACTATGTCTGTAGATACCATTTTGGTATTTTTAATACCAAAATGATGTCTACAGACAGATGAAATGAACATTACATTTTTTAATTCAACCTGTTTAGTTCACCACCACAAACTGTACTAACTCTGTATTTAATCACTCTGTGTGATTGAATAGACTTTCATTTATTGCCTGTTATAAAAGTAACTCTTGGAGAGGGCTGTAGCTAGGGCAAAACTGAAAGTTTGAGATATAAGTGATTTTTACAGGGTCTGCTGCATTCCTACTCTCCATTATACAATGATCCCTTATACAACATCAGGTAATGCCTGCCAAAAGAGCAGATCAGAAGAACAGCTTTAGGAAAATCCAGTATGTACTAAACTTCAGTGTCAGCAGTTCATTGACTTGTGCACTCTAACCACGTACTTTGCTTTTGTCCACAGAGGTGTCACCTGTTCCACTTAAGAAAAGTGCTTCTGAAAATGCCATACTCCATTTCCAAAAACTATTAACAGAGAGAGTGCACACAGTAACAGAAGGCAAAAAGTTACTGTTTGAAAGGCTTTGTAAGCAGGAAGAAATGCAAGACCTCAACAGAAAACAGCTGTATACTGATCCATCAGTCATACAACAGGTTGGTTTCACAAACTTTCTACGAAATTAACATGCAAATAGATTATGTCAGGTAGTATGAAAGGAGATATTTAGGGGTGTAGGTTACCCACAAGAGTACATGCTTGATTCCCTTTAATATAGTCACCTTTAGCCATTTACACTAAAACAAGGTGTGAGTAGCTTTTACTAGTTATATCAGTTAGTTGAATAAAAATTATGACCTCTGCCTATATATCTTGGTTCACCTACATTCCACAATTAACAGCCATAATTGAAAGAAAATAATACTTCAACTCATCAAAGAATACACGTACAGTTGAAATTTCATTCCATCATTTCCAATTACCATCTTCCTAACAAGTTAGTTCTCTGCAATTACCTAAACAGTTGAAGCCATAGGAAAACTTTCTGGTTAGGCAGGGCTGGTGGGGAAAATACAACTCTTAATTCCTTAACCAGCATTTACCATCCTCCTAGCCTCTCTCCCTGCTTATACTGGTGTAGGGGAATGCTGAAGGCTTCCAACAATGTGCAGAACTGAAATGGAGAATTCAGTGAGCCAGAAAGAAAGTACACAGGATTGATGCCTACGTAGAAGGGGCAGGCATGAGTTATGGTCCCTGTGCTGTACTGGGCAAGGGGTCTCTTATGTCCAGTAACCCACAGAAAACATAGAAACAGTGCAGGGAACAATGACATGAGACAAATGCCATATCATAACTGTTATTCTGCAAAATCCTATTAGCCACTACTTCATTTTATGGTTGTGTAAGTACTTATGGTCTGCATTACATTTGCAGGGTTTTTCTTTCACTGTATTCCAGCAAAACAACTTTCTGAATCTCAGTCATGTTTGGGCATAGACCTACACAGCCTGGTGAAAGCCAGGTCAGTTCTGGGCACATACAAAGACACAACTCAAGTCAAACAGTCAAGTCCTTATTGCAGCAGCAACAGCCACCAGGTTTATTTACACACAGAAGCCTAAATTCCATCCAGGTCCCTCTTCATAAAACTTTACATAAAAATATTACTGGATATAATGTGTTATTTCCTGCTCTATGCTTAATTATTTCCTAGTCAGTTCTGCTATGAGAGACATTATGAAGGGAAATACTTTCGACCAAGGTGTATTTAATCTGCCATTTGAATAGCATTTTTAAAACAATTCTGAGGAGTTAGGAGAGGGATTCCTAGAAAATAGTAGTTTTTCGATAATGTTAATTTACACAGTCACATGGATACATAATTTTTTCAGTGTATGCTTATCTACCGCTTTTCAAATTTTACACTGATTTCTCAGTATAAACCTTCTTTGGTTTGTTATACTGTCACCGAAACTATAATTTCCAACAATATTATCATCATTGGCTTAAAAATCTTTCTTATTTCTCTCTTTACAATGAGTTAGTTTAAAAGTACATCCTTGAACTTGCATTGAATTACTTGCACTCAGAAGTGTTGTCTTTGGAAGAAGGACAAGGTTGGCCCCTGGTATCACAGCAGTCAGGTATCACTATAGAACATGCTGAGTCAGCTGAAGACCCCACCATTCCCACACTTACTAACATCACAGGTACTCCTTCCACATGTGAAGCAGAAAAATTGTGACCCAACCCTAATTCGCACCAGTACATTTAAAAGTTTAGTTCAATTAAATTATTATTTAAAATACTTGCAGTAACTGTACTGAAAATAATATGGGTAACTTAAATGTTTTGCTCAACCTTTTCTGTTTCATGAATGCAAGGCTGAACTTAACTTGATAACTCATTCCAACGAGAAGATTCCCCTTCTCTCCATGCTGCTCTGAGTAATCCAGTTCTTGCTGGATGCCCTATAAACCAGTTCATTTTGCTAACCTCACACAAGACTAGCCCATCTAGTAAGAAAAAACTCTGTTTTTTCTGTGTCAGTTGAAGTAGCTCAGCAAGTTCCCAGATGTTCCAGGACTAACTCTGAATAGCTGAAAAGTTATTTTTGTTGCAGTGTGCCTCTCCTTTTAGAGGAAATACTAACTTGAGGGAAGCAGTTAGTACTGCAGAGATGACAAACTCCACTTTAAATTCTGCATGATGCACAAGAATCCAAATCTTTCCAAACCTTGCTGTCATTCAGTACAATGGTCCAAAAAAACCCTTTATCTTGTTCAAGAAAATACAAAATAAAGACTTTTAATTCATTAAAATCAGCAGATCTTTCAAGAATATGTATCTGTTTTTAAATGCTGATATTCAGGTGAGAACAACACAAAAGCACTGAGGCAAATGACTTGCTGAATTCTTAGCAGGTCAGAGCAGAGAACTGCAGAGCACACTTGCAGTCTTTACTTGGAAATGATTCATGTCAACACTAGGTGGTAGACATGAAGCAAGAATTGACAGTAAAAAAAGAACACAAGAGTGTTTACTTTCAAAGTAAAGGGTTTTTTTTCCCTCAGAAAACTTTTCAGAGAGCAGGATTTATCCAACAAACAAGTGTCCAAAGAAGGTGGATTTCCCTCTGTGTGGGATTCCTCTTCTATTCTGCTTTGTGACTGCAAAGCATAGCTTGCTTTTTGTAAATGTTTTGTCAGAAAGCTGTCTTCTGCCCTGCTGTTCATTTATTGTTGATCAAAGATGGTAGGAGATGTCAGATGTAGGATGGGGCATTTGGCATCATCTGATATTTGTGCACTACTCTCGTTTATACAATTAACAATTAATTTACTTGAGACAGATCAAGTGATATCAAGACAACCTTTCTTCACTGAGGTTGTAGTTAGAATTCCACATTAACGTTTTGCTTAGAGACAAAATTACCAGGACTGTTGACATTTATAATTCTGGTTGTCTAGAGCTATGATCTGTCTCCTTTGGACAGCATCCCCAGGGGTAGTGACAAAGGGCTTAACAGAATGTTGCTAGGACAAAGGATTTCTCAAAACAGTCCCTTCAGAAATAGTATTAGTTAATCTAACTCATCTTTCCAGTATATGTTTATATCTGCTAAAACTTTATATCCACTAAAACTTTTGCTGTGGCTCTTCTGTCTGTGATCACAGCTTTACATTTACTTTATTGGATTGAAAGAGAATTGTGTTACATTGGTGATTATCTGGGTTCTGTTATATGAGTATTAATAATGGACAGTAACAGAAAAGTTATCCAAAAGTGCACTGGCCAAGCCTCCACTGATAACAAGTTCCATACACAAACCCAGCTGAGACAAGGAATATTCCCTGACTTAATAGGACTTCCACCTTCATAGAAGAGGGCTTTTAAAGACTTTTCCTAAAAATGAGTACAAAGCTGATACACTCAGGTTTCAGTACACAGTATTACTGCCAAAAATATTTTCCAGAAATTTTGCAAAAAGTTAACATAAATCACACTTCCTCGAAGATTAACTTTGCAAATTTGTCCTGGTCAAGGACTCAAATGACGTCTAATAGATTTGTAATTCAGAGTAACTCCTCCTCCCTCCCTCACCGCCCCCAAGAAAATCCTCTCCTTACCAACATCCTCTGATTTTATTTTGGCATGCTGTCAGTGGATTTTGCAGTGAGCTTGTTCTCTGGCTTATAAAATGTGGAGATGATTTAGACCATCTACTTTTGAGCCTTGTTAATGTTGATGCCAGAATAACATGATTTGCTTGAGCAGAATTAAGTTAATGAGCATTCACTACTAACATAACTGTAAAATGTTACCATGGTGTCAAATTAAATTGATAAAATGATCTAAGTTTATTGAAGGCCTTGATTAGACTGTAAGAATATACTGGTTTTTGTTTTAATTCACAGTTTGCCATTATAAGATTAAAGCAAATAAAATGCTGTGTTCTAACTTCTGCTACAAAGGAGTGAGAATTTAAGCTTCAACAACCAGCAGCCTTTTTTTTAATTATTAAAAAATTGCAACCCCAAACAACTTTTAAAGTTGTTTCTGCTAATGTCACAATAGTGAAACTACAAGTTTATCTTTTGTCTTTGATTATGAGCCTACTTGTGGGCTCTCAAACTTTGCTTACATATACACATCAATTTTTCATGCAGGACAGTTTCAGTGAGTGAAGCAGCGAGCACTGCTCATACACACCACTGAACACATTTAAATATTTTGGTTGCTTGATGCAGTGTATAGTTTCAAGTTTTCAGCTGCAAACATCCCCACTGAAGAAAATCTCTTCAATGCCACAGTAGTAAAAATGATCAACTCATTCTTGGCCATTTATCAGAAACAGCCAAGTCCTTCACCTTGCTGCAACCGGCTGTATCAGAACACAAAGCACAAAGAATTTGTGCTGCATGTTTTTGTGGCATCTAACAAATACTCTGATTTTTACACATACAGGTAAGATTTCAAAGATTAGAAATTATAACATGTTCTCTGTGACCCAGGCATCTCATAAATGCAGCTTCAATGCCATGCTTTAATATTCTCAATTTTAAAATCCAAGACAAATTAAGGGTCAAATTCTGTAATTTGATTTATTGCACAGTTCTAATTTGAATCTAGAAGAACATTCTTATATCAAAAGGAAGTAATCATTACATAAATATCCTTACTAATTTGAAGATGATATCTAAGGACTATATTTTCTAGTGACCAGTCAGATTTCTGTTAAGTCACTCAGGCCTGACTTGGATAGTTCGTTAACATTTACTACAATCTTCCTTCATATTTAATTATTTTTAAAGGCCTGTAGTTAAGAGACATGTCTTAGTTTTTAACTTTAAAACCATGGGCCTAATGTAGTTTACTGATTCAGTGAATGCTAAACTTTAACTCTCATTTTCAAGAGACATTCCAAAAAGTAAAAAGAAAAATAGCTGTTATCCTCTTGCTTCCTGATCAGGATGCCAGCTCTTCTACCCATTGTAATAGGAAAAATGCAAAGAGAGAAACATTAGCAAAGAAAATAGGAACATCTCAGCTATTAAACAGAATTTTATTGAGTGCTTGCAAAGGTAGACCTAATAGAACAGACTATTTCACCTTTACAGGTGCAATGTTTATGCCTTCAGGAAAGCAGTCCTTAAAAATTCTGACCATTACTGAGTTAGATCAGAATTGGTGATAGTGCATATATGCCTCTATGTGTGTAGCTTCCTGTACAATTTGCGAATGAATGATGAATTTCACTCATAGTATAAATATTGGTGTGTACAGTCATGTCCTCCACAGGGGATATCTGATATTAAAGAGCTCAAGCAAATTAAATATATTTGTCAAGTGGCCATCAAAGAAAAAAAAACAAACAACAAAGGATATTGCAAAGTTGAAATAAGGTTGCAGTGAAAATTGAGATAATAAGACGCAAAATAATGAAAATACATCAATAATTTTATTTCCACCTAAAATACTCCAGGTCTACCAGTGTAACTGTAAGCACAAACAAGGTAAGATTATTTCCAGCCTCTTCAGAGGTTGGAATGATGCAAGCTAAAATGACACTATTGTTTCATTTTACATTAAAACCATGGGTTTGTTCCTGGGACTTCGGCTGCATCATTCCCAATAAAAACATTTTTGGTGGACACTGGCAAATATATATACCTGCAGCTGAAAGAGAGTTATTAGCATATGAGAGTCAGTAGGAATGCAGCATTTTACCAGGAAAAGTATACTCTCTACTGTAATAAAGAGAAAATCTCCATGTAAAGATTTCCTATTGTTGCTCCAAAACCAATTTCAGAGCAACATTTGCATGTCTGTGACCTAAGAAATACAAAGAATGTATTTTATCTATTCAGTGCATGTGTACTTACCCATGCCCAGGTTACCTAGGTAGCCCACCTACCTAGACTGTCAGGACTGTGTTTACTTAGCACACTTTTTCCAGCTGTGAAATCAACCACAGCAAATAGGCTCAGCATGTAGTACTAAATGAGCCTGTGCGTGTGTTCCCACAACGACGATATCCCTTTCTGGCACCACTGAAAAAATTATTGGTATATGTCAGTCCATAACATTATTGTTTTGAATACCAACTAAATGGAAGCAGAACCCAAACTTCATTCTGTAGCTCTGAATCCACGTGGCTGACAGTGAATCAGGTCTGTTGTACATTGCCGTAGATATGTCAGGTAGAAGTTTTATTATATCATGATGATAAATCTAAACAACTACCGCTAGTAGGAGCCTAAAAACGCTTAATAACTGCTCGATTTCTGTAGCCTCGGATTGTGTGATTTACACTTTAAGGTGAACATCTCGAGAATGACGGCCGGGCCTCGCCGCGACTAGGGCAGGAGGTCACGGCTCGGCGCGGCTGAGACGGGGCGGCGGGCGCATCCTGCTCCTCGGGACATACTCCCCCTGCCGCTCGGGGCTCATCCCTCCAGCCCGGGGCTTATCCCCCCAGCCCGGGACGCGGCCACGCCGCGGGCTCCGCGCAGGGACGTGCGAACGCCCGGGCCGGCGGTGCGGGCCCGGCAGCGAGAGCGGATGCGACTCAGACGAGATGCAGCCGAGGTCCAAAGGCGTTCGACAGGTCTCCTTCGGCGGGACCGGCCCGGGAGGCAGAAGGCGGAGGGGTGTTCCTTGCACTTCGCCTCCGGGATGCTGCCGGGGCGGAGCGGAAGGGACCGGTCCGGGCGCTCCCCTCCGTCCCAGAGCGCTCCCGCCGCCGGAGACCCGAGGCCCTCCAGGCTGCACGTGCCGCCGCACGGCCCCGAGCAGCCGCCGCGGCCCGGGCCGACACCGAGCCGCGTCCGGGCGGCCCGTCCGGGCACACCGCGGCCCCGCGCCCCTCTTACCTGTGCTGCAGCCCCACCAGCCCCAGCGTGATTACGTGGGGCACGTCCAGCTCCGTGGGCCACGCGCCGGAGGCGATGCAGCCGAACACGCCGCACTCCTCCCGGATACCCAGCTCCTCCAGCTCCATGGCGCGGGCAGCACGTGGTGGCGCGGCGGCCCCGCTCCAGCTCCCGCTCCCGGTCCCGGTCCCGGTCCCGCTCCAGCGGCTCCCGCGCGCTGCTGCCGGCGGCGCGCTCAGCCCACAGCCCCGCTCCGCCCGGGGATCCCGGTGGCCCGCCGGGCGCCTCCCGCCCTCATTTACATACGGGGGGGCGACACCGCACCCCCGGCCCGCTCCACCGCCTCTCCCGGCCCCGCCTCCCCTACATTCCACTCTGCCCGCCGCCCCGCGGGGCGCTCCAGGCCGAGGGGATGTTTGCCCGCGGGGTGAGCGTGCGGGGGGCCGGGGCCCGGGCGCGGCTCGGCGCCGGCATTGGCCAGGCAGAGGGCCGGGGCTGTGTTTGCACGGGGCGGGGGGGTGATGCTGCCCTCCGGGGTTGGCTCGGGGGGCTCGGCGGGGCCGCCCCGCGGCGTAGGGCGGCGATTGGCGGGCGATGTCGCGGCCCGCTGCCCGCGCTGCCCGCCCCTTCCGCCGGCCCCTTCTTACCCCGGCCGCCGAGCCCTGCGGCGTGCGCTCAGGCTCTCTCTTGTGCCCTAGGTGCCCGCGCCCGCTCCCGCCGCAGCCATGGCCCCCGCAGCATCAGGTAACCCGGCGGTCGTCGGGGGTGGGTTGGCCGGTCGGTCGGTCGGTCGGTCGGTCGGAGGTGCCTCTCTCGGGGGCTGGTGCTCGCTTAGCACCGGGGTATAGGTATGCCCCACCGGGCTTGGGCTATAGGTACTTGAGAGCCAACTTTTTCATGAGTGATTTTTTTTTTTTTTGGGGGGGGGGGTTATTATTTATTTTTCCGTGGGTAATCGCTCGTACGTGGGCACGGCTGCGGAGAGGTGGCGGGGGCAGCTCCAGGCGCAGGATGCTGGGGGCGGCAGCCTCCCCGCGCCGCTCGTACCGCCGAGCTCCGGGATTGCCCCGAAGTTTGAAGAAGAAAAAAAAGAGAAGCGGCGGGGCTCTCGGCCGCCCCGCTCAGGCGGCAGGTCCCGGCTGCCCGCACGGTGGGGGCGGCTGGGGCGCCGCCGGAGCGGCCCCCGTGGCGCCGGGAGCGCCGGGCGGAGCCTTAGCGGGGCTGTCGGCCTCCCTTGGGGGGAAACGTGACCACATCACTCCGTGGGTCAGCGCTCGGAGAGCTCCTCCTGGTCGGGGACCGCAGCGCAGGTTCCTGCTGGATCCCCATGGACTAGAAGGTGGTGGCTCTGCTTGCGGAAGTAAACAAATCTTTGCGATGCAAAAGTGACTTTTTTTTCCCTCTTTTTGTGTTTTGTTTTGTTGTTCCTCTAGACCTGAAACTTGGCAAAAAAGTTAATGAAGGTAAAACGAAGGAAGTGTACGAGCTGCCAGATATCCCAGGATGTGTTCTCATGCAGTCAAAAGACCAAATAACGGCGGGAAATGCAGCCAGGAAGGACCGAATGGAAGGGAAGGCTGCCATTTCGAACACAACGACAAGCTGTGTGTTCCAGCTGCTTCAGGAAGCTGGTCAGTGTTTTAAAAGCAGAGTGTGTATGCTTGTATGTTCCAGAAATTATTACGAAACAGTATTGTTTTATAAGAGAGTTTAACCTGCCTTGAGGCTCTTGCGGTTTTTTTAGTCTCTTTTTATTAGCTTTTAATTGTGCTTTTCTCTCTGGTACTTTAGAGCTGGATGAGCGACTTGTTCATGAGAGTATCTGAAGTAATCTAGTGTTGCAGATAACTGCAATAGTTTCTCCTGCTTGTTTGGACACGCCTCTAATCCCCTCCCCTCTGCTTTTGTCAGTTCTTCCATACCCTACATCTCCTTACCTGTAAATCTGGGCTGGATGCATCTGCCTTGCTTTACTACATCTGCATGCATAGAACACAGGTCTAGCTAGTGGTACTACCACGCTATGCCTGGCATTGTGAAATCGCTGTATGTAAGTTGAAACGTAAAATCGGAGTGTCTTTTCCCTCCCTCAGTTATGTGTTATAGCAGTATAAACTTCCTGTAAGCTTTGCACATAACACTTGTGAGGACCAGATTGCAAAATACATTTATCAGTCTGTATTGAATGTATCAGAAGCTTAATCTTTACTTTAAAAGATTCAAAGCATTTCTGATGCTAGCAGAGTTTCATGGAGTACATAACTTAAATCACTCAAGTAAGTGTAGTAGCAAGTTTCCAGAAATGGAGCCAGTAGCTTTGCTTTGAAAAAGCATTTTGAAGTGTCTTTGACTGAGTAGATGGCAAGTTGCAAAGAAGAATTCCTGCTGGTCGTGAGTCTGCTAACAGTAGTAGAATACAGGCACTAGTAAGCTTGGCTAAGATTCCTTTTAGCTGTGTGCTCTATGTGCTTTGAAACATTCACCCAAAGACTGCTTCAGGCAGCAGCTGAGTTACTCTGGAATTAGTATCTGTTACAAGGTATGGTGATAGATAACTATGAAGTCCTAGCAGGTTTCATATGGGGAAGAGAAAGATGGTTTCTCCAAAGTTATATCTTTGTCTCAGCCCATATTTTAAGAACTACTTACACATATGCTAATTCAGTGTAATCCTGAGTCATGGGCTTTCTTGAGAAGCCTGTTGTTCATACACTGCTAAGAAACCTCCTAGGTATTTGATTATTTTTGCAGTTGATTAAAACTTCTAATTTTCATTTAGGAGCAATTTGTGAGATGTTTTTGCCTAATTCTTGAATGGCAACAGTTAAGATATAACAATCAAAATAATAGCCTACAGATGTGCACTTTTAACATGAAGCCATTCTGTTGACCTTTCAAAAATCCGTGAGTGGCTTGTACTCATAACTTGCACAGGTGCCATGGAAAAACATGCAGAGTAAACTGCAGCTGCATTTAAAAGCAACAAAAGAACTTTGGAGGGTTCTTCTCCAGTTTCCTTATTTCAGTGGTGTAAATGCAGATAGTGGGAATGCCTTATTATAGAGGGTGTTTGTATGTTTGCCTTGCGCAACTCTTCTTTACCTACTCTTCCAGAGGTGATGATTTACAAAGTTCTGTTAAAGTTTCTCTCCCTTTTATAATAGACCTAATGTCAGCCTAGCAAAAGCACACATCTGCATGATGAAAAATGTAGTAGTGAACCAGACAGGGCCTTATTGTGCACTTGATTATTTAAGTCATTCTGCCTTTGAAGGAAATGCACCAAACTTCGAAGAGTCAGGGAAGACTTTTTTCTTCCTTTATGTTCTGGAAGTGGAATGGAATAGAACTGCTTGGTTTGACTGAGTGCAGCTCCTTTCCTTCTGTTTCTGGCAGATGCCGACTGGGCTTGGCAGTTGTCTTGCCCTGGTCAGGTATGCGATGCAGAGTCCCCAGGCAGTTGCAAAGGAGAGCTGCTTTATTGCAAAAACCAGGCCTTTTTAAGCAGTTAGCCCATTATCAGCTACATAGTTTTAAATCATAACAAACAGAATTCAGACAACCACCATAGCCCATGATGTAAACACACAATGGTTAGATAACTTGGTTTTTTTACCTCTAAGTCAGCTGAGTCACATTCCCATAGTCCTTTTCTACTTAGCCAAAGTAACAGACCTGAGCCATGATTTTACAAGGCCTTCCTTCGGTAAGGTTTTACCTATCTGCATGTCGAGGAGAAAGGTGGGACTTTCCTTGAGAGTAAAACTGAAAACAGAGCCATTTTGCACTTAAGGTGCTGATCTGCATGTTGGCTGTCCCTGTTTAATATGGGGTCCATCATCTTACAATTATGTAAGAAGGTTGACTTGTTGCAGCAGGTTTTGAGTGCACATTCTTCTGCATCTGTCTTTTGCCTAATAAATCACCAAGATCTAGTGTCCTAAATAACTTGGTTTGTGGTGAAAGGGAGGACAAAGCCATTCTCTCTGCCCCATCTGCTTTTATTAAGCAAAGTAGTAAAGACTGCTGTGCTCTGTTACTCCTTTGAAAAGCTCCAATTACTGTTTGATCTATAATGGATCTTTCACCAGAGAACATAGTTGGGTACTTGGTTGCTGCTATTTTTTTTTTAACAAACAAAGGCATTGTTAATGATAAATTTAAATTTTTAAGGCTCTGTGAAAAAAATTATTTTCAAGAATAGGATTTCTGGGTTACAAGTGAGTGTTGTATGATAAAATTGGCAAAACTAATGACTTGTGGAAGATACTGTCTTTTGCAAGGCTGGAGTGGGCTTAAAATACCCTGAAGCGATTTAGTGTATCCTTTAGGTCCAGGGAACAACAAGATTCAGATGTGCTTAAAATTAAAGATGTTTGTGACTACTGTTTTAACTGTGGAGTGTACTTACTGATGAAACTAAGCTGACATCTTTTTCTTTAGGAATCAAAACAGCTTTTGTCAGGAAACAGAGTGACACAGCATTCATAGCAGCTCACTGTGAAATGATCCCAATTGAATGGGTGTGCAGAAGAATTGCTACTGGCTCCTTCCTCAAGAGAAACCCTGGTGTCAAAGAAGGATATAAGTTTTACCCACCCAAAATTGAGATGTTTTACAAGGTAAGTTTCCCTTCCTATGATGTTAATCAAACTTAAGCAGGGCTAGAATTCTGTATTATCTCCTTTAAAATGCTGATAGATAAATCAAATAGTGCTAGTGGCTGACCAATCCTGTCACTATCAGTAGTTTTACCATTCTAATGTTTTCTTACATTCTTGTCCAAAAGCTGTTTTGTTCCAAGTCCATACAGTAGTGGCTTACAGTACAATCAAAGAAAAACAAGCCAAGCTATACTGAAAATTAGAAAAATGTAGGTATAAGGGCTTTTTAGACATAGACTTAATGCATCAGTTGAAACAGATGTGTTGATGTATTGAAGAAATTAAACAGTAGTTGGATGGTGAGGGTAGGTAGCTAGCTAGTCATTTAGGATTCTGAACTCCTTTGGGAATGTGTGCAGAAAGATATATCTGGTGAACTGCAATTTAAAGTGTTTGTGCTATACCCTGTTACTCTTGAAGATGGTCAGGTGTTACAGCAAGTGTTTTCAATGTTACCGTAATTTTTTTAATACTAATCATAAAATATTAGTTTGAAGCCTGTATTTGTTACCTAGAAAAAAAAAACAACATAAAAAACCTTGTATGTTTTAATAGCTATTTTCCTCTTCTAGCAAGCTTAAATTGCATCATATATTTGTTCTGATTTTCTTAACAGGATGATGCTAATAATGATCCACAGTGGTCTGAAGAGCAAATAATTGAAGCAAAATTCTGTTTTGCTGGACTTACTATTGGCCAGACTGAAGTGGATATTATGTCTCGTTCTACTCAAGCCATTTTTGAGATCCTGGAAAAAGCATGGCAGCCCCAAAACTGCACTCTTGTAGACCTGAAGGTATAAGAATCTAATTTTTCATGACCCTGGTTATGACAGGGAAAAATAACACTGTAAAATTACTAAAATAGGATTCTTACTATCTTTTTAGATTGAATTTGGTGTTAATGTGCTGACAAAAGAAATAGTTCTTGCTGATGTTATTGACAATGATTCATGGAGACTGTGGCCAGCAGGAGACAGAAGCCAGCAAAAGGACAAACAGGTGGTGCTTCAATCTTTACCTTCTAAGTGAGCAGGGGAGAAGAATGAAGAATGTAAAGCCTACAGTTTAATATCTGCTTTCAGAGTGGCTTTTTCTAGGTGGTCTTCCTTTGTTACAGAGCAGTTTGTATGATCCCTCGTGTCCAAGCTTGTTCTCATTAAATAGTTTATCTGGTTTATGGTAGAAAAAAAATCCTCTGTCTGTATATCTTCAGCTGGAATACCCAACAGCACAGTCAGGAATACCTGACTGGAGCTATCATAATGAAGTGTGGCATTTCCAGGAATGATAAGGATTTCTGACTTGCACAGATAAAATAGTTGATAACAGATTGGTGGGAAGAATAGAAGCTTTGGTTCCCAGGTCTGCCTCCGAGTTTCCCAATTTACTCAGATATTAATTATTATTATCTTCTACTAGTAGAGATCTGTTGATACTTAAAAGAGAGTTGCAGTACAGGTGCTTTTCTTTGTTATTTATTTTGGTTAACCATGAATTCAATAATGTTGCCTCCAAAAGCATTGCTAATAGACTATGCCCACATAACGAGGCCTGCAAACAAGTTTAAAACAGAACTTGTCCTAGATTTAAACTTAGAGCATTTATACTTCTCAAATATCTCTGAATTACCAGATCACCAGTTATGAAAGAACTGGTTTGGGAATGCTGGTGCCAGGAGTTTGTCATGGTTGCTGAGAGGAGTGACCTACCCTGGGAGAGGAAGTGTTGTAGGCCATGGGAAGATTTCAAACTGTACATGGCAGGAAGGGTATTAATTTTAAATGGGGAAAAAAAACTGCTCTGTTGTTTACTTGACCTGAATTATGTAGTAGCCTGCTTGAGTTAATTGCTCTGACAGTTCCCTAAAATAAGGTATGTGATATCATGTAGAACCTAGGTTGGTACAGTGCTACTGCAGGCAATCATGTCATTACAAATCCAATTTTAAAGAAGTTGTATGTTTTTCCTTAAATTTTTCCTGTGGAAAGCTTCCAAAACCTTAATACCCCTGTGGCTGAAAGTCTTTTGTGTTGTAAATGGGCATAAATTGCAATGTAGAAGGCTGTTTATACCTGGAGTTGTTAGAAACTGTGCAAATATTTCATTTGAGGAATAATAATTATTATTACCAATTATGGTAGCAAAATTAGTCTTTTGTGTACCCAAATCACATTAACTTCATCTGCTGGTTTTGGCTGGGGTAGGGTTATTTTTCCTGACAGTGGCTGATATGGGGCTGTGTTTTGGATTTGTACTGAACACAAGGTTGATAATAAAAAGATGTTTTTGTTATTGCTGAGCAGGGCTTATCCAGACCCCAAGGCCTTTTCTGCTTTTGGTACTGCCACACTGCCAGAGGAAGCTGGGGGTGCATGGGAGGTTGGGAGGAGACACAGCTGGGACAGGTGACCCCAACTCACCAAAGGGATATTACAGACCATGTGACATCGTGTCAGTATATGAAGTGTGGGGAAAGAGGAAGTGGTTATGGGGAGACGTTTGGAGTTGGTGTTTGTCTTTCCAAGTCAGTTGTGTGCTGTGGCCCTGCTCTCCTGGAGATGGCTGAAACCTGCTGCCCATGGGAAGCAGTGAATTAATTCCTTATTTTGCTTTGCCTGTTAAAATGTCTTTATTGCAACCCATTAGTTTTCTCAATTCTACCTTTGAGATTCTGTTCCTGATCTCTGGTGGGGGAGTGAGTGAGAGGCTGTGTGGGGCTTGGCTGCTGGCTGGGGTTAAACCACAACACTTCAATGCTTTTATTTTCCTTTTTTCAGTCCTACCGGGACCTGAAAGAAGTGACTCCTGAAGCACTGCAAATGGTTAAGAGAAACTTTGAATGGGTTTCAGAAAGAGTGGAGGTACCTGTTTTTATGAAGACCACATCTAGACTTTGATAACTGTGCCTTTAATCCTGTTAACTGCTTTTATTTCTCCTCTCTCTCTCCGCTCTTTTCTCTAGTTGCTTCTAAAAACAAAGAGCCAAGGTAGAGTTGTGGTGTTAATGGGATCTTCTTCTGACCTCAGTCACTGCGAAAAAATAAAAAAGGCATGTGCAACCTTTGGAATACCTTGTGAATTAAGAGTGACCTCTGCTCACAAAGGGCCAGATGAAACCTTGAGGATCAAAGCAGAATATGAAGGTAAATGCCAAGAAATACTGATTTGGATTGACACAGCATCATGTTTCACAATGACTTGGCAACTTAAAAGATGGATGTGGGGTTTTTCCATTTTTTGTTAAACAGAACACCAAGCTGTGTTACAATAAATTGTGTTTCACACTTGCTGGTAGCATGACTGCTTTAAGTAATTTTGGAGTAATGTATTGTTTTACTGTGCTGCCACACCTTCCATTACTCAAAGTTTAACCTCTGCTTTTATCCCAGTGTCAGAATTGCTTTGCCCAAGCCCTGATCATGTTAATAGATTTATTGTAGTAGCCTGCTGGTGATGCCAGTATTTCTGAAACAAGGCAGGACAACATTTTCTCTAGCTGACTGAATATTCTCATGTGTTACATTAGGCAGATGTTGCTCCCACAATGTTTTTTCTGTTTGATGAAAACATTTTTGCTTATTAATTTAGATGCCATGAGAAAATACTGTGAGAAAAAGATGCTTGCTTTAAATTACCCTCTTTGCCAAGAAGACTTAACATCTCTTCAAAAGTGTTTATAGCCTAGCTGAGGACATTCAGGCATTATTTTATTTCTGTGGGAGTATACACATTCTATGCATACCATTCTACTTGGTGAAACTACAAATGTGGTAACCATAGTTAAAACACTTAGAGGTGAACTGTTTCAGATTTAAGGTGCCAGAGGTTAACAGATGTCAGAGGTTTAATGGCTATGTTCTCTATAAAGCTAAGCAGCACCTCTTCCTCTGATAGAGACGTCCCCTCAGAGGCAGAGTAAGAAATGCCACTTTCAGCTGTATGTGGTAAACATCGCTGGGATTTAAGGATGTAAGATTTCTTAGAAGATATTTCTATTAAAGGAGGAAGTTGGACACAAAATATTAGTCCCATGTAATAGAATTGAAAAGATAACTGCAAACACAGTTGTGAATTCAAAGCTCCCATGAAAGCAAGTGGTAGAGAACAAGGTAGATTGCTTATCTCTGAATGTCTTCCTTCTCACAGGAGATGGAATCCCAACAGTGTTTGTTGCAGTAGCTGGCAGAAGCAATGGTTTGGGGCCAGTAATGTCTGGTAACACTGCTTACCCAGTTGTCAACTGCCCTCCACTCTCAGCTGACTGGGGTACTCAGGATGTATGGTCCTCTCTCAGACTACCCAGTGGTAAGATGATCTTCAACTTATGCTCTTGTTCTAATCAAGCTCTATTTTTTTGTTGTTGGTTGTTCTACTGTACACACACAGGGCAAAGCATTGGAAAAGCAGCTGGATCAGTACCAAGTGAAGTCTGTGGAAATATGTCACATACAGTCTTTGACTTCTTAATGGCAAAAAGCCCAACAGACAGAGTAAAGATTACATATGAATAATCCTTTTAAAAAGTAAACCTTGGCTTATCCTTGCTAAACATTTTGTTTTTAAATTGAAAATAACATTAATGGGAATTTAAGTAATTGGATTTTGATGTATTTTCCTTATTATCAAAGATCAAATAGTATCTTTCTCAACAATCAGGGTAGGTAAACCTCAATGCTTAACTGTTTATTCACTGCATTTTTACCTATATTATTTTTGTTAGTAACTTGAGTGAAGGCCCAGAAAACTGTTACATCTTTATAAGTGAGTCATTTGCATGATGGCTTTTAGTGTGAAGTACCACAAAGCAGTCATGTTAACACTAATGGAACAAGTGACACTTCACTGGCTTTAAAACTGGATCATGTGGCTCCTGGAGGCTGAAAGAAGCCTTGTCTTAAATTGCTCTTCAGAGAAAATGTTTTGTTTGACTATAAACTATGCTTTAGTAAGTGGCATTCTCTTCTCTGCAGGTCTTAGCTGTCCTACTACTCTGTCACCTGAAGGAGCTGCCCAGTTTGCTGCCCAAATATTTGGGTTAAACAACCATTTAGTGTGGGCCAAACTGCGATCAAACATGTTAAACACCTGGATCTCCCTGAAGCAGGCTGACAAAAAACTTAGAGAGTGCTCCTTGTAAGTCACACTAAAAAATAACTATTATTAGTTACATAATGATAATGGTGGGTCCATATTCATTCATATTAGGATTTACCCCTGGATGAGTTCTAAAGTCCTGCATCATTTCTTGCAGAAGAAAGCATTGTTAGAGAAGAATAGGAAGTCTGTTGTGTTGTCATCCTTCCCTTGTGTATTTTTTAATAAAACAACTAAGTAGAGATGGGGAAGTAGTATTTCAGGTACTCTTTCTGTTGCTCCAGAATGGTGCTGTTCTGCTTTTTAGTCTATACTGTTAACTACAGACTATGTTGAGAGAATGATTTGGTGCAATCTAAATAGAATTCAACTGGTCTTTTGCATTTCTGTAACAGTAACATTCTTCCATAGTATGAATGTATATCTTGAACCTTATTAACTGAACTGGACTGTTGACAAAAGCCAGTGTTTATGCTCTTCTGCTTGCAATGATGGTATGCTTTCTCTAGCAATAAAATGGCAACATATACTGTATTAATAGGAAAAGAGTGTGGAAAAATGTTTTAAGAGCCTGAAATAAATACATGCCTTATTTTAAAAATGTATATACATACATGTATCTTTTTTAAAAATATGTGTGTGTGTATATTTACCCCATTGATATCTTTTGGAATGATGTGATGAAGTTGGCACCAATTTGCTTGTTCATAACAAGCCATAAATACAAATGGCTTGAGTAACCTGTAACTTGGCTTATTGGCTGTTTGCTCTAACTCTTGCCTAGTCTGGGCTTTGTTCTTTTAAATACTAGGCAGGTCTACCTTCAGTAGTTCTACAGGGGCTGTGTGATGATGTTGGACTGTCTTCATACACTTCAATAACTGTAGCTATTCTGTGTCTATATTTCCTCACTCTTTCTGTGGAAATTTTACTGAACAGGGGAACAAATACTAAAGCAACAAACTTCTGGGGGGAAATTTAAGCATGACTTTCTTGTCTTTACACACACCAGTCTTCTGAGTAGGTAAGATTCTAACAAATATGCAATTACTCAAAGTATGTAACACCTGTGCTTTACAATTATAAATAAACTATTGAATGCATTCATCTGGTTCATGGAGATTTATTGAAAAGTACACTCAAAAATAGCTATCAGCTGTGGTATGTAACTTCAGGACCACAAATTAGGTAATAATCTTGTAAGAAGCTTATGCACTAAAACCTGCATGGAACACTATTAGGTGACAGCCTTCTGAAAGACACTCTGCTGCTTGATTGTCTCAGAAGTGTTAGGTTGTTCATGAAGTACTCCGTGATGGTGTGGTAGGTCAGGCTTGCTCTGTAGTGTGAGTAACTGGATTAAATGTTGCTGCTGCTGGCCTTCTTCACAGGCACTGACCACATATTATGTGTTTCTGTATAGAAGAACTCTAAGCAGTGTTTACTTGAATGCAAGGGTTTAAAATTGGTCAGAGCTTATCCTAAAGTAAAAGAACTAGAAATCTTAAGAATTATGGTAGTTGCTTTTCTAATGAATCTCTAAATGAAGTATCAATAGTGAGAATTAGTGGAGAACAAAGAGGCTGAAATTTCTTTGTGGCATGATCTAGATGAGGGCATTTAGTCTATTATTGGCAAATTTGCAAATAACATCGAGTTGGGTTGGCATGTTTATCTGCTGGAGGGGGTAGGAAGGCTCTGCAGAAGGGCCTGGATTGATGGGTAGGGCCAGTGGTATGAGGTTCAGCAGGACCAAGTGCTGGGTCCTGTACTTTGGCCACACTAACCCTGGGCAGCACTACAGGCTGGGGCAGAGTGGCTAGAAAGCTGTCTGAAAAGGACCTGGGGATGCTGGTCAACAGCAGCTCAACATGAGCCAGTGAGTGCCAGGTGGCCAAGAAGGCCAGTGGCACCCTGGCCTGTGTCAGCATTAGTGTAACCAATAAGACTGGGGAAGTGATGATCCTCCTGCACTAGTGCAGCTGCAGCTCAACTGCTGTGTCCAGTTCTGGGCCCTCACTTTAAAGAGGACATGGAGATATTGGCACATGTCCAGGGAGGGGCAACAAGGCTAATGAGTGGTCCAGAAAACATGTCCTGTGAGGAACAGCTGAGGGAGCTGGGTTTGTTCAGCCTGGAGAAGGCTCAGGAGGGACCTCCCTGCTCTCTACAGCTCCCTGAAAGGAGGCTGTAGTGGGGAGGGCTTTGGGCTCTCCTGCTGTGCCTGCAGTGAGAGGACAACAGGAGACGGCCTAAAGCTCAGACAGAGGAGATTCAGATTAGATATTAGAATTTCTTTTTCACTGTTAGTATTGTCAGACATTGGAATAAGTTGCCTGGATGGTGGAGTCACCATCCCTGGAGGTGGTCTAAAAGTGTCTGGATCTGGTACTGGGTGATAAGGTTTAATGGCTCAGGGGTTGCAATGATAGTGCTGGATGGATGGTTAGACTTGATGATCTTAAGGGTCTCTTCCAACCTAGATGATTCTATGGTTCTATGCTGTATTTGTGGAAGCAGTGGCTTCCAAGTAAAGATCCTCAGGATTTTGGGTTTTTTTTAGCAAGTAAACTATTTACCAAGTTAGTACTTGCCTGCATATTTGCCAAGGCACATCTGAAAGCATGCCAACAACTCTCCTGACAAGACACTGATGTTAACTTCAACTAGTAGGAGAATTAAGGGGTGAAGAGTCCATGCTCCTTTGTTGGCTTGGGTGAGTGAATTGTATCATCTTATCTTGTAATCAGACAAGCACCAGAGCCAACAACTGTAAAGTCTGCCCACTCAGCTGCATAACAATACACAACCTGAGGGTGAAGTTACACAAGAGGTGAAGGTGTAATTTCCTATTCGGCCCTACCCAGCACTACAGTGGGTGTTGGCTTTGATGGGTAATCAACCTGGCACCTGACCACCCTAGCACCATGCTGGGATACGCAACTACAGCCAGCCACTGGTGCCTCTTCAGCCCGTAGTGCTGTGCTGTCTGTAGTCTTCCACTATGCAATAACAATTAGTAATAGATGATGATTTGAGTCCTAACACCTGAAATACTCTGTTTGGTCTCTAGATACTTTACTCGCATTACTTTAACCTGGATTATGCTAACTTCATTTGTAAAATTGTGCCAATTTACGTGAGGCATGAGTGTGCCAAGTGCTTTAGTTGCCATAGAGATGGTCATTCTTCAGCTTTTGGATGGTGTGGGTTATTTGGGGGGTTTTTATGCAGTCTGTATTGAACTTTCTAGTTGCAAATCCTTGCTTGAGCAGTTGCCTTGCAAAGAAGCACCAAGACATAGCAGCTGACATTAATAGTGTGCTGCTGTGATCAGCAGACAAAACCTGCAAATATCTGCAAGGATTTTCTGTAGCGGCCCTTAAGGCCAGCTGCCCTAAAGGTCAGCTGTTTAGTTTAGCTGAAACTTCTTCACAAAGCTTTTGCCATGGAATGAAAATACTTCCCTTTGATTCAGCATTCCAACTATTACATTGATGCAATAAACTGAAAATCGCTCCAGTCCGAAATTACTTTTGTAGCACTTGCACTTTTTTGGTCCAATTTTAAAAACAATCCTAACAAATTCTTGAATAAAAAAGTGCTTTTATCTTCACAGAAATTATGTAGAGTAGTTAATGAAGTTTATTTGTATTTGGTACATTGAGTTGAAATACCTGTAATGAAGGTCTTTTAAGCACCTGCTGTGGAACCTAGGACCCTGAATTAGATGATGTCCTAGTTAGCAGTTACCTGCTTAACAGTAAACGTTCTTTAAACATAACAGCAAATAACTGGACTTAGCAGAGGGAAATGCTGATGGCAGAACTTCTTTTACATCCTACACTGCTTCAGGTACAGGTGAATGGCAGCTAATGCTCAGCCTTGCTAGCATAATTTCATTTCCACAAAAAAAGCCACAACCATTTTGTAAAAGTGAGGGGAAAATCAGTCATGGCTCACACAGGCTTGTTCTTCATCCACAGCTCAAAGGTTAAAGCATCTATCCAGAACACTGAAAGTATGTTTTTAACATCTGCTGCCTGTGGGGAGCTGTAAAAGTGAATTGAAGGCCTTGGAGAGAATGTGCTGTAGACTTCTTCAGGGTGGCATTAAGGCAGTCCCTGTTTTAAAGGAATTCATACCTAAAGAAAAATTATGATTGTTCCTCCACTGGAGTGCACATTTGAACCTTTTCTTACAGCCTCAGTGATTTCTTTAGCACTGCAACTTAATTGTGAACTAGTGGTGGAAATTCTGAGCCATGTTTTAAAATAAAATCAGAGGTGCCAGTTGCACTGTATTTGGATTGTGTTGCAGTTGGCATGGCCTGTGCATTTTCAGTTGACACTTCCTGTTCAAAACTTCCAAAAGCTTACACAACTGCTCTTTGGGTTCAGGCAAAAATAAAGTGTAAATGTTGGAATGCTCAAGACTTCTTTCAAAGTATGTATTAGAGGAGAAAGGAAGAGACGTTTCATTGAGGGTTAATTAAAAAACCCAACAAAAACAATACAAACCCAATACAAACTCGGAATTTTCTGCAGAGCTGAAATGCCTCTAGAATTGTATTGCAGTCCCAGTTCCCAGATCCCTGTTCCACTTGTGATCTAAATGTGTGCATTCAGAGATCTTCACTGTAACTGTGCAATGGCTGCCTGGGTGAGAGGGACCTAAAACCACTTCAGCATCTCCTCTTGCACTTTTGCAGAAGCATTTTAGATCTTAACAGGGCAAAGCAGCCTCTTACTAACCATCCTTATCAGGATACACGAAGTTAGTGTTCCATTCAGGACCTCAAAGCACATCTATCCACACAAAACCTAATACACACTCCTCACGTTAGAACAGCTACCCTGGTTATAAGCAATTTGATCCCCTTGCTACTGGAGAAAAGGACAAAACATAACCTTTCCCTCAATACTTAGAAGAGTGCTTTAACCACCACAGGCATGCAGAGATCTGTGGGAAGATTATGACCTCCCCTTTTCCACCCAACTGTCTCAGTTTGTTTCCTTAAGTGAGCTTGCCTCTAGAGTTTTGGGTTTGTGCCTTGGGAGTCTTGTAGCAGGCCTCAGACAGGTCCTGTTATCTTTCTTCTGTATGATGACTACAAAATGTCAGTTCAGCTGCAATGGGCAGCTTTTTTCAGGACAAGATTTACTTCCTGAAGGGTACTCCCTGAGTGCAAAGGTCATCTTAGACAGACTTATTGTTCCCTGTGGGAGGTAAAATTCAGAACTTCTTTAGGAAGGAATGAAGATGCATTTGGACAGAAGTTGGTAAAAGAATGAACTGTAACAGCTTTTCTCTCTCTCTCCCCCCTCCAGATGACAGATGTCATCACCAGTAGGAGGATATCTTCACAGAAAAATAATATAGCAAATAAGCTGCCAGAAGCTTAACAGATGCTTGGGAATATCAAGCATTAAGTTCAAGTCTTTTTCAATGACAGAGCTTTTCACAGAAAAGAATGGGCTGTAATTCATTTGGTGCTTCTCAGACCCCAGGATTTCATCCAGCAGGCAGCTAAAGCATCTGGTGAACGGGTTTTATATGCTGGCAGGGGAGGAACCTTCAGTCAGAATCAAGTGAGGGCTGATGCAAGAGGGGTAAACAGAAGGAAGAAAACAAGAGAAAAAAGAAGAAACATTGCCCCTCCCCTTAGAGCACTGCAAGGGGGCTAGTATCCCACTTTGCCCCTCCTGTAGCTCTTTATGCTGATAAAAATATTCTGACAGGCCAGAAAGCTCTTGAGCGCAAGGAACCAACACTCACTCAAATAGACAGTATAATTAAGACGCCAAGCTCCAAAGAGCTTGTTTGGATTGGAAAGTGACTGTATTTGTCTTAGTATGGCACAGTCTCTGGCTTCCCATTACATCATTCCCTTTTTGAACACTAAACATCTACTAAATGGCCAGTTTCATAGCTAGTACAGGTTTGTATTCAGTATGCTTTAAAAGTTATTTCCAATATAGGACATCCTTCCAACTTACTTATGAAACAAAACCAAACCCCTCAACTGGAATTGTGAAGACTTCATTACCAACTACTTTCTCTCCAACACTCAAAACATTTTGTCCTAGAGCTTGTCATATGCTCATAGACATTTCTGACTCAAATTTAATTACATCACTTCTACAATCAAGAGTGGATTGTTTTTAAATCCATCATGAAATCCTGCTACTTGTCTTTGCTTGTAAAAGCAGTTAAGAGTCATGAGCAGACAGGAAAGCATAACTTCACAAAAAGCAAGGGTCAATAGACTTTTGTTTTGGTAAAGGCCTTAGAAAATCTTAAATTCTATGATTAAGCATTTTACAGCTTTAGCTTTTTTGGGTTTATTGTGGAAAAGTGCATAAATGAAAGGATAATGGATAGATTGCAGCATGATACCATGAATACTATCTTCCTCAGAAAGGTAGTTCATCTACTAAGCGGAAACCCTTCCCAGTGTAAATCCAGTTGTAGATAGCCAGGTCATTACAGTCAAAGCCAGTACTGAAAAAACATCTCAACACTGGTGAGGTGCAGGCCAGGCAGATGTGGTTTGGATACTGCTCCTGACAGTGCCCAAAGGCAACCATTCTCTCTGGGAACTGTCCCTGGCACAATGTCAGGTGAGCAGAGCCTGGTACTGTGAGGCTCCCTCATGCTGCTCCCCAGGACTCAGGACTGTGTGCACGTAATTCTACCCTACTATACTGTCTCATTTGTAATTAATGCAAGTGAGTCTAAAGCACAGTTTGAGTATCTAGCAGACATTTACCCCACCCCACATGTACTGATGCAGAGCTCCAAGGAATGGGTTAGCTCACCTAAAAAAACCAAAAAGATGACCACGTTTTGTAAAGCATATAACAGTGTTTGAATCTGGCCTCATCTTTCACGGGGTTCAGAGCAAACATCTTTCTACTAATGTTCTAACATCGCTTTTAAGTTTCACTCCCATCAACATATCTTACAGTCATCTTTAGTCATCTTTGCACATTGTCCTTAAAGAAACTTGGGGCCAGTAAAAGGTCTACAAAGAAACAATTTGCTCTAATGAATGTGACAAATGCTTGCCAATTGCCAAAAAAAAATCAAGTTAGATGGAGAAATATGAATTTACTATTTCCTACCAAGAAATGGAAGTTTCTAAACCAAATGTTCATCAGTGCTCATGCAGGGCAGCAAGCTGTTACAAGAAATGATGTTTGGTAAAAGGCTGGAGGTAAATATTAATAATAAATTAAGAAATTCAGTGAGATCTCTGGCCATAATTTAAAAAAAACTGTGAAGAACTCCTTGCCAAAACACACACCACTTCCAGGCAGGTATTTCTGAGTATGGTGACTCCACCCCCATCTCATTGAAGTTTATGAGCTGTCGTATTAACATATGTGCACATCCAATTAACTGTATAGCTATTTATGGATCACCAGTCTTTTGAGACACATCTAATTTTGATCTCATGCTTATACAAAGAACATTTCTGCATGAACTTGTCAATCTTTCAACTGAACAAAGAAGGCACAATCTCAAAATAAGGTAACCCAACAGTAATTTAGGACAGCACTTTGTTGGCTGGTTGTCCTATCCTGCCCAGCAAAGGAGACTCCCTTGAGGCTGACTCTTTTGTTGACTGTGACTCATCATCAGGTAAGACTAATCATTAATGGTGTTGTACCTTGCCTACATAAGAAGAGATTTCCCCTTTTCCCTTCTGCTCAAGTCTAGACTACCTGCATTCCATTCAGGCTTAACTACATTGATTTTGAACCTTGTAACAATATAAGGTGATCAAACATTGTCCTTAGCTGGCTGCTGTTTTATTGTTCGATAGCTAAAGAACCCATGCTGCAGGAAGGGGAGGGGAAGAAAATTTAAAAAATAACTTGTAATAACTCCCCAGATTCAAAATACAATGTACAAAGTACAGCATTGTATTCTCTCCAACCTGTTTACTGAAGGGGCTTTGCAAACATTCAGGTGAATTTGTTGTTCTGCCCCACCAACTGCACAAAATGACACAATCTGGTACAAAAATATCCACTTTAAAAATTCCCATGTGAGAAACCTCTTAAAAATCTTTCATCTCCAATCTCAATTTTCTATCAATCTCAGAAACACCTATAATAATCACATCTGTGGAATGGTTACTGAAGAGTGCTACTTTAATGCAGCATTTGTTAAACACAGTAAATTTGTTTTTTATATTGTTCTTGTTTTTCTTCAATAAAGTTTTGCCTTACATAGTTTATACAATTCCAGAAGTAAAACTCCTTCATGCTCAGGGCAGAGCAACCCAATTGACACTTGCATTTTTTACTGTATTAAGAAGTCAAGGGGGCTTATAAAGACACTTAAAAGCCCCATCTTTCAGCAGACTAGGGAATACTCAATTTCAAACTCAAGTTCTTGGTGAGAATGAAAAAAAAAACAATTACAACTAGTTTATTTGGGTATTTCAAGCTTGGTTACAGGGACTTTTCACTGACAAAAAAAAAAATCCTGCCACCTGCATTCTTAAGAAGATCATTGTGATACAAAGATTACATTTCTAAGGGTATCGCATACAGAAGTGGAAAAATAGAGGATTCCCTTTCTTCTTTTATTATGCAAATAAAGCTTTCCAAATATTCACCAAGGACTTTAGTCAGACCCTAAAGGGGAAATTTACCCTAGATAGAAACTGATATTGGAAGATGATCCAGCAGATTTCAGGCTACCTGTAATATCTCCAGCCTTGAACTCCAGAAGAGAACAAGGCCAGAGTATCTGACTAGCAATTCAGTGAAATACCTCACTGCTCTGCAAGGACAGTTTCCTACTACTTTTAAGTTTTGCAAAATGCAGACTTCATACCTGATTTAAATAAAGTAGAATAAAAGCAGGACACAAGGAAAAACTTGTCTGACAAATGATCAGTCTGAGACAGGTACTATAATCAGAAACAGATTATGAACATACCAGTTTATGTCATGAAGTGGTCACAACCTTCATGTAGGTTAAACAGCAGCTTCTGGATTTACTTAAGATCCCAGAATATGGAAAAGGAAAGTGATTTTAAGTTTCTGATAAAGTTAAAAATATTACAAATTTTTAGCTTTTATTGAAAATTAAATATATTAGCAAAAGCAAGATTTAAGAAATATTTTACAAATGATTTACATACAAGAAAGCCAGTATCAGACATATTCACAAATATGCAAACCTTTAATTACAAAAAGTACCTATTGGCAGCATGATGCTAACCTTGCCACTGCAGTGTGCTCTACTATTTATATGAATAAGGCATAGAACTCACATTTGCACCAACTTAAAAAGTTCAAATAAAACTTTAAGCTTTTGAATCCTGGAAGCACAATCCCCGACAGACACACGCACACTTAACATTTCTTCTTCTAAGCTCTACAAACTAAGTGTGTGCTCTGGAAGAATAGTCTGAAAAGCCCAGTAGAAATGTAACTGGTACTAGCATTTAGATTTCAGTTTCCTCTTTAAAATGTACAGGCCTAGGTATGTAAACCATATTCACAGTTTTAAGTATTTTTAGACAGAAGTACCTTTTTTTTCTGCATTTGTTCCTTAAAGTTGGCTCTCAGCTCAGCATACAGTTCATGTCACTTGTTTTGTGATGCATACCTTTACAAGATAACTTAAAAAAATCTGTGCCATATTCATGGTCAAGTTAGTTAAACAAGAGTAGTAATAACTGTGACATTCAATACTGTATTTCAAATATTTGTGCAAACAGCAAAAAAAGTTGTTTGAGGCAAACATTTGCAAAACCTTTATTACCTCCTCAATGTTGTAAACTTGGACTGTCAGCCTTAAGTCCTGCACTTCCACAGCTTAGAAAAGTCAATTCCTAAAACGATCAAGTCTCAAAAAGGTTCTTTTCTACATAGTGCAAATTTTAATGTAGATAACGTGAAAAACGTATCTAGCTGGATTGACTCTGTGCAATAGTCAGTGGTCTTCTCTCATAGCTGAAGAACATGTGCATCCAATGAACCATGTGGTTCAGGAAGCCAGGAGGGTGGAGAGAAAAAACGGTTCCATTACACTTCTCAAACCAGTGCTAGATGTGCAAAGGCAGCAAAAATTCCAGCTGCTACTACAACCAGAACAGAGTAACTTTTCAGGAAGACCCAGGCGGTTAGTCACTTGGACTGGTCTCTAGAAAAATAGGTGAGTATATGTTGGATTTTTATCAGTCGGTCTTTTAAAGACATCATGGAGAGAACTGACAGCTGGTACCTGGGATCTACTGGGAGAACAGCTAGAAGCCACCAACACCAAGCAGGACCATTGGGCATTGCCTAGAAATAAAACATAAACTGGTTACCAATAAACAATGTCGTACAGTTGACTACCATGGAGACATCAAAAGACAAAGTCATCAATGACCAAGACTTCTTTAAAGATTGATATAACTGAGAAGTCAAATGAAGTACACTTAAACTAATCTTCTAAAGCAGTAATTTTTAAGACAACATAGGAAGCTCATAGATTCCTTGGGAAAAGATGGCTAAGTACAAGACAGCCACCCAATGACAAATCTCCCTGATAAAAATTAAATCTAATTCTTGTCATGCTGTTCTTAAGGCTTGAATATTCTTGAAGCCTAAAGTTTTCGTTGTAATTACTTTTATTTGATGGACTTCTCTGTCACCTCCCAATTCCACTCCCTTCTCATTACCTTCTAGACAGAGCGGGACTACTTAGTAAGTTTCTTCTAAGCAGTAAAAACTGTAACTTTTTCCTATACTTTAATTACCAACAGCAACCATTAGATGTCAGGCCTTGAACTGGATTTAATACTCCTCAGTAGAGGTCCTACTACTGCAGAGAATATTACGTACCTCAAGTGTTTTGCAAAATTGTTACTGGTAGTGGTACACTCCAGGATAACATTTCCTCACTTGCAGCTGTTACCACACAGCTGACACATTTGTGTCCTATTATAAATCTCAAGTACACACCCACAGTATTGCTACCCTGCTAATTATACTGGTTTTGCACATGTATCCCTCTTTACTAGTATGCTGTTTTAAATCTATTTTTATTCAATTGTTCTAAAAATCCCTTCTGACTTCGTGCACTGGCCTCTACAGCATCTACAGTTCCCTCAGACAGGTTAATGTGGTGAGAACCCACATAATAGAGGGGCCAAAGTCCTGTATACTTTAAACCATCTAACAATATTGCAAAACTCCCAAACCCTTGTCATCTTAAAAAATTTCTTATCATTACAGTCCTGTAATGACATCCAGTTACCTAAACCTAAGGTTTAGGTACAGGGCCTCATCACTAACAAATGAGAAAGCCCTTAAGACCTTGTCACTCGAAAGCACGGATACACAGGCCGGTATTGGATGGGTTCCTGCTCGGTGTGCGGGACCTGCCCTGTGCTCTGCTCTGCACTGCAACCAACAACGCCTCCCTGACGGCCCCACAGCAGATGCTGCAGAACAGTGACCAGAACAACCCTCTGCACCAGCCAGATAAAAATCTAAAACCTTTGGAATGACAACTCACCTGTGATTTCACCTGGACCTCAAGAGCCGGACACTTTAAGGACATTACTACCAAAAGCAAATGCTGCCTCTGATAGTTTTAAATGTTACCTCTGATAGTTTTTAAGTTGGTTGTTTGTCACGTTCAAGTTGTAAGTTATAAATAATTAGCCTGCAGCATGCCACCCAGTAAAATTGTGCCTTTGATAACTCCTAGACATGATCATAACATTTTTGATAAGACACAACAATAGCTAGAAAGATCAGGCTTGTCAAGTTTAGTGAAGAACTACATTCTCCTTGTACTGTGTTTGCTGTCCTTTCTGCAAAGGCCCCTGCAGAGGGATAATAAACACAGTTTTTATATTTTGGAAACAGAAAGGGGGAACTATAACAGCAAACAGCTGGACTGTGAGGCTCACAGACTCCTAACTTTAACCTGGTAAGCCTAGAGAGGGCACTGAGAGGAGGAGGGATCTGGCTACAGAGAGCGGGTGCCAGCTAGTCCCTGATGAGAACGTAAGCAGGTAGCTATTGGCACTGAGGTGGGCAGTAACCAAACCCGAGTCACTCAGGTTTGAATGTGGAGTGTTTGAATAACCTGTATAAGAGCTGTGCATGCCATTAAAGCTCCCTCTGGCGCATGAACTCCCATGCTGTGTTGTCTCTCTGTCTCCCCCGGCCATGACAGGTAAATACAGTTTCACAGAGGTATGTAGCACATGGGTGAGGGACAAGCTCCCCTAAGATCCCAATTCACATAAAACTCTGCTTTGAAAACCAAGTCTGATGTATTTTTAAATGTTACTTTTCTACAGCCTCCACTCCCTCAGGATCTCACGTTCATTAATTGTTCATAATAACTATCAAAACGGATTGCTGCAGCTAGTTTCTTAAGAAACATTTGTCAAATGCTAGCAGCTGCAGCAGTTTATGGCACTAGCTCAGAAAGGAGGAACATGTTATTTGTCATTACTTCTTTGACAAAGGTAACTGCCTGCATGTGGCAGATTGTTTCTTTACTTTCACAGGGAGAAAACAGAGAGCTTTTTCATTTTGAATTCTAACAACTTTACTAAACTAATAGTTTAACTGTTACTGGAACTTAAGAGTGTTTTCAGTTTACTGGTTTTATTTCCACATCAGCATATCATCCTTTCCTGGAGAAACTGCTGACCAGTGACAGAATTGCTTTTTGTTGCTCATTTTAAGAAAAACAAGGTGCAAGCCTTATTGTCTTTGAAGCTGGAAAAAATAGTGGTTTGTTTTTTTTTTTTTAATACTTAGCAGTTGGTAATAGGGCTTTTATTTTTAGAAATAAGGATCTAATAATGAATATTAAATGATGTCTCACCTGTATATTTTCCTCCCTGTCAGGCATTGGTCCAAAGTGCTGAAGAATTTGAGTGCGAAATTTGTTTCTTAAGTTTTGGAACCAACTGCAGGCCTGATTGTAAACAAAATTGTGCAGCTCTCTCAATTTCTTTAGTTCTTCATCAGCAACCTGTACGAGGAAGGTTGTGAAAATATGATTGTGATAAAGAAACAATTAAGAGGTTTAAGCTAAAATCAAAAAACACTCAACTATATTTAGATACATTTCTTGTGTTCTCCGTAGCCTTGACTGCTATTGACTGAATGGTAAATAAGTATTTTGATATTTTTAAAGTTACAGCTTCAAACTATTGTTGAAAAAAAAAAAACCTATGGTTTTCTTATTTGTTTTATAGTAATAAAAAAAAAAATAAGCTAGCTTCTAGGGACCTAAAAATTTGAAAGAGAGCTTTCCAGAAAAAATCAGGCAAAAATCTTGATATATTAATACTAGTAAGTATTTAGACATCATTCTGCATACCTTAACATCTTCCAAATATTCAATGTCTGCAGTGCAATAACCATCTTTCATCCCTCTCCGTAAAACTCTAAATCTCTTTCCACCAATTGTATCAACAACAGAACGTCCATCAGGTAGAAAATGAACGTTCCTAATTTGCAGCATGCAACCATAATCTGCAAAACTAAAAAGACACCTTGTCAGTAATGCAATTACTCACTTCTGAAAAGATGCTTTTTGAAATTAAAATGACAAAAAGATGGAAGCTTAGAATTAGGATGTAAACCTACCCATTTTGAGAATCACTTATGCACATCCCAAACTGTTTCGTTCCAGTTTCCATACTCCTGCGAATCATGAGTCGGTATCTTGGCTCAAATACATGTAGAGGACAAGGCACAGTAGGATATGCCATAGTGCAAACAAACATTGGAACATTCTTGGTCAAGCTTCAAGAGAACATAAAAAGAAATATACACCTTCAAAATCTGAACATTGAGCTATGCCGAGACAAAATATTTTTTTCAGTATGTCTGCTATATTTGAGGTCATAAAGCACACTTTTCAAAGTCAGAACATGTAGAAAGTTTAATGAATGATAACCCATATACTAGTAATAGTGACTGCAAACCTATGTACTGATTTGCATATATACTGGACAGTAAGACTCACTGCTATCTACGTAGTGAGTACCTAGTCAGTGAATAAAGGCCTCTGTTTTGGGGTGGGAGTGTCAGCTGCTTTTTCATTTTTGCTTTAGGTTGCGCTATAAAAACAATTAATCCCTCAGAGACACAGTTTTCCTGTAAGTAAAAGATGTACTAGTAACTACACAGTAGCTAGGTCACTGTTTAGATTATTTTCAAGGAGGGACTCCAGATCACAAGATGTAGCCCAGTGTATAATTTGCACCTTGCAATATGCCAAAGCAGACATAACTGAAAAACAAAATATTTTTTAATCCTATTTTATCAAGTATGTATAGTTGATAGTAGATACAATAAAGTTATCATTAAAACATTACTTGGTTTTTAATTTTAATGCCTTTCAGACTATAAAACCTAAATAAACTATAAATAGGTTGCAGGAGCTATAATGTTAAATAGTTTTCCAGCATTCATATCTACAATACATGATGCTCTATGTATTTGAAGAACTCTCTATGAGATAAACATGTTTACAAAAAATCCCAAAAACTTTTATTACATTTATCTGTGTAAGATTAATGTCTAGCATTAATTACTTTGCAAGAAATTCAAGTCTCTGAGACTCTGAAGTCAAATGAAGACAATTTCATTAACAGCAGCAAAACTAAAACCAAAGCTCCCTGACAGTGCACTCAGAAAGAGGAATGGAAGGGGAAACATGCTTCATAGAATCATAGAACAGCCCTAAGTTGGAAGGGACCTTTAAGATCATCTAGTTCCAACCCCTCTGCCATGGGCAGGGACACCTTCCACTAGATAGGTTACTCAGAGCCTCATCCAACCTGACCTGACCAACCTAGTGACCTTCTCAATGATGGAGTTACAAGGGAAGGGCTACAGATATCATTTTATCTGTAAAGAATTCCCCTCAATGTCCTCTCCAAAATGAAGAGAGATGAATTTGATGGGTGGGCTGTTAAATGGATAATAAAGGGTTGGATAGTTGCACCCAGAGGGTAGAGATCAATGGCTCAGAGTCCCAGTAACCAGAACCAGGGGTCTATACTGGGACCAGCACTGTTTAATGTCTTCATCAATGACACAGACAAAAGGATCCACTGCATCCTCAGCAAATTTGCTGATGATTCCAAGCTGAGTGGTGTGGATGGCACAACTGAAGGATGGGATGATGTCCAGAAGGACCTGGACAAGCTTCATACTTCTTCTTGCACCCATAATATACCACAGTTAATGACTATAAAAATAATAAAATATTTCTAAAATGGATATCCATATTAATTTCTCAAATTTTTCAAGACAGGAAGCTTACTTGGAGTGTTCTGCAGTTTCTTCAGCATGAATTCTTTTTCTCTCAAATAATTCATCAGACAAATATTTCATTATTAACTCCTCCAGCAGTTCTGTGATACTGTATTTTCTGCTTGCAAGGTACTGTAAACAATTAAAAAAATATTTTAATGTATCTTAACAAAAGGCTTGATAAAAGGGAGATTTTTTATAAAAATATGATCTATAAAATGTGACAAAACTCATGAAAGCTTAAAGCTCTAAAGTTTTTATGTTTCATTAATTAAAACCTAATGATACTCTAATATTTGAAAATTAGATTCTCTGTGTAAGTTCTTAGTGCCTGACAATTTGAATGTCTAACTCAGTTTGTATCTCTATGCTCACCAGAGACAGAACTGACTTCCCAGGATATACAGCAATAGCAATAGGAATAGTGTATAGTAATCACAGAGAGGTTTAACTGAATAGACACTGAAGTTTACAAATATGCAGGATTGAATTACACCACTGAAGCAAACAGTCACAGAAACAAAACCTCTAAGACCCTGAGACCCTTTTCCATTCTAGCAGTAATCCATAGCCCAAGCAAATCCAAGTTGTTGGGTTCAAGAGAAACAGCTTTTAAAATGATACAGTATTTGTACTTGTGAGCTTTATTGAGAAACAATACCTCTTTCAAACTCTCCTTACAGAGTGGACACTGTGGAGCATGATCTAAACACCGTTCCAAACAACCTTTGCAAAAAGTATGTCCACAAGGGGTTGTTACTGGCTCAAAGAATAGCCTGAAACAAAATTATTAGACATTAGATGTCATGTCCAGTGTGTGTTTTTCCAAAAATGTCAGTCATTAATCTCTTGAATTTTTAGGACTAGTTATGTTATAACAAAGTAAAGAAACAATTAGTCCCAAGGCTCCTTATTCTACTTTTTCCTCTATACTGCAGTTTGTTTCCATTTACTGCAACACTTGTTGTTTTGTTTTCTGATGAAGCTGGACACATTCCAAAACTCTAGGTAACTAAACATTTACCACAATATACAAAGATTTTGGTCTCCTTACAGAGATTCACAATACACAGAATTATGTGATTCTTTGAGAAACTGTTGTTTTAACAGCAGTATTACATATTAATAACATAACTATGAATAGTTAAGTACACACCGTATGTTTTATGGTATTTATTCTAAAAATCAAGATTATTCAGTAAGATTTTCAAATACAACCTACAAGGTTCACAATGCAAGGCTATGCTTCTAAGCATTAACCTTCCCAAAATAAGTTTTATTGATTGAAGAACCCCTAACATTTAATCACAAAAGATCCTGTCCTTTGATGGTGACCAGTTAACACTGCCAAGTTTAACTAAAAAGGTAACTTGATTAAAACAGTCCTACAGTATATAGCATTGTAGCAAGTGACATTTAAATACACATTTAAGTGCAGGGATAGCAAAAAGCTGCAAATTATTGACTGATATCAGAACTCAACAACTTACAAGTACCTCCGTTTGTACCTGTAACACATATGCAACCAAGCATCTGTAGCTAATATTGAATCAAGGACAAAATCTTACCTCATACATAGAGAGCACTCAAAATCTGATACATCAATCAAATCCCCTGGGATTGCTCCAAAAGCCAGTGTTATGTCCCTTTTTGTACTTTCTAAGGAAAAGCAGAAGATACTTCTTCAAACAAAGCCACAAGGCAGTAAATACTTCAAATTTCACAGTAATTGACTGTTTACCTCCTTGCTTTTTGTGTTTGTTTCTTCCATCTTCACATACAACTGTATCCTGTTCTGAAAAGGAAAGCTTTCTTTTTAACAAAGCACCTTTTCCTTGGCCAGACAGGAGGGGTTCAGAAGACACTCTCTTTAAGCCATCTTCCTTGGCAAGGTCTTTTGTTGAGTTAAGAGCATGGGCAGACTGTGCACGATTTAAGCCTCCACTCACAGGCTCCAGTACATCTGATCCCCCTAAACTCTGTAACAGTAAGATGAACCAAATTGTATTCTAAGAGTAACACAAATCTAAGTGTGTGAGACATGACTGTGCAAAGATATATAAGCCAAACTGATACTCACAGTTAGTGGGTACCTATTAGTTAATTAAAAAAATTTCTAAGTCAACATGGTACTCAAATTTGTTTAGCATTAACAATTCAAAAATCTTCACCCACTTCAAACAGAACAAAAATTGTATTTCATCTGCTTCAAAAAAAATAATTGTATTTCTCTTTATCTTGAAGTCCCTAATGTCAAACTTCAGTACCTTCTAATACTGTATTTATTGCTCATTCTAGTAATTACTAATAATGAGGAGTATAGAATTAGGAGTTTTAACACTACAAGTGAAAATAAATTACTTCTAAACCACGCTTCTTTTCCTCCAATTTAGCCAATTGCATAAAATCAGTATTTACACTTAAAAGTATGATAAATCAGGCTATTAGTACATCTGATATATACACATCAGTCAACGACAGAAGTTACTGTAGAGTTTTTATTACCTGTGGAGGACAAAGCTGTAAGTTGCAGTAAGATGCAGTCACCTCAGAACCATGTATAAAAGGTTTATTTCTAATATGGGGTGAATTCCAAGCAGATTCCTTCAGACTCTCACCTAACTTCTCTGGTGACAAAACATCACACAATATCTAGAGAAAATGGCTCAATGTTAATAACAACGAAAAAGAATCCAGACATACCTTTGTTAAAAATTTACATATCAAAAACTAAGAAGGTAATCTACATGAAGTTATTCTCGTGAACATATCTTTATTCAAGCAGTAACTGTGAAGGCAGAGTTGAAAACAAACAGAAACCTACACACCTACATTGCTAAAGAAATTTATCTAGAAATCTTTTCTACTACAAGTCAAACAGAGTTAGATGTTATCAATTCAGTATTATGCAGCTTTTCAATGTAAATTTTTATTATCATAGGAAAAACTTTTGTGCTCTGGGTACAGAGGGTTTCAACTTGGAAAATTTCACTTGTTGCCTGCTTTCCAGTAACTTCGAATGCACCTGTACTTTTCAAGATGTATGTAAAACATGTACATTGGGACTAACTCTTCAACATAGTATGATTTATGAAATATCTTAAAAGGAATCTGCCACCTAAACATGTGTTTTCTGTATGTAAAGAAGATTTTAGATGCTCAAAATCTATCATAATGCGAGTTTCATAAATGAGTCAGAGATGGGAATCTAGTATCATAAATAAAATTACCTTTTCTACTTCTAGCTTGGCTGGAAGAAAGTCCTCATCAAGGGCTAAGCACTGTAGAAACAGTTGTAAGGCATCTCCTACAAAGCCAGAGTCTTGCAGAACTTTTCCTTTCTGAAAGTAGACCTGAGAAACAGATACCACAAAGACATTTGTAGAGAATAGGGGGAACTGCAGTATTGATCTTACAGGCATTGCAACAGTGTTAGAATCAGAACCTTCCATGACAGAAAGAATGCAGCTTTAACAAATTTGAACTGTGCACAGTGTGCATGATACACATCCCTTACAGTGTTTGAAAAGAGTCGTGGGATAGGTTGGTGCAAGTCTTCTTCCAACTAACTTGTTTTGTCTTATATAAAGGGTTAAAAACCTCACTAGTGCTGAATTCATAGCCCTTAATTTGCCTCTTCTGTGAGCATTTGGAAAGGAAGAAGAGGGACAGGAAATGCAAATTATTACATAACCTCACACAACAGCTTGCAGAATACTTTTTTTGCCCTCTCTTTCATTAAAAGCCTTATGGTTCCAACGTTCAGAAGGGTGAATACAAATAAAACAATCCACACAACTGCTCACCCCTTACATACATCTCAACATATAGTCTTAAAATAAAACAATGTGCTCTCAGAATTAATTGCTTCTTCAAACTACATTTTATGCTTGAACACTGGACACCAGCTAGGGGGGAAAAAAAAAATCTCTGTATTGTTTTCTTTGAAAGAAAAAAAAGAGGGAGGAAAGACTACCGGATTTCGCTGAACCTACTCAAAAGTAGATGACATTGAAATAAGAATTTATCTCAACTTTTAAAAGTTGCACTGACAGTAACAGAAATAGTTAAGTTAGATAAAACCAACAGGTATCAAAAAAAAGTTAAAACAATAATATCTATTTGTATATAGGAATATGGATAATGGACCAAAAACTAAACTTAAAAAACAAACAAATAAACAAAAAAAGCCCAACAACACAAAACAAAACAACCAAAAAAGACTCTACCAAACCCAAGAATGCAGTTTCTACAGAATGACTGATAGTACGAACAGTAACATCTGTTCAACTAGACTGTCAGATAAGGACACACATAATCTTTGATGGATTCGGGCAGCTTCCTTTAAGATGAATTCTGAAGAAGGGAAGTTTGCTCGTCCTCCTCTTACAGACAGTTTGTTTTCCTACAGAGGTAAGGATTGTTATAGGAATACATCTATCAAACCAAGCTCAGTTAAGTGAAGTGACACTTCTTTCCAAACATACAGAAAAAAGTAGACAGTACTATGAACACTGAGAACAGAAAAGCAGGAGGCTTTATGAATTCGCAGTAGCCACGGAATTGCTGAACACAGGAGAAACAAGATCTCCCTTGTGTGCTCCTGCTGAGTTCAGAGTTTAGACAGTGTAACAACATGCATTCTGAAGACCACAGACTCCCCAGCTGCCTGTATTAATTGTAAAGCTCAGTTCCCAGTGAGTTTATTTAGCTTTTTGAAGATAAACTTTTCAAGCTAAAACAGCACTGTCCCTCTGTTAACAAAAATTAACAACTAAACAAAACAAGCCCCAAACCCCAGCTGTTACAAGTTACATCACCATGAACTATTCCAACTCTCAGTGTATTTGTCAACCAGCTCTAACCTGCCATACTCACCAGGAGCCTGTCTGATACAAGTTAACTATTTTAAAGATTACTTTTAGGATTTTGCGTGTCTTAAGAGACAACATTTAAAGTAGCTGGCCTAAGTTTTTAAATCAATGCAAATATAATTTGGAATTTATTAATTTTACAAACACAATATTGAGAAATGATTATTCATACCCACTTACCTCTGGCCAATTTGGCATTTTGGAAATAACAAAATTTAGATCTTCTATGGCTGTTTTATATTCTTGGAGGCCAACATATGACTCAGCTCTGTAAATTCTTAGCATCAAGTCACTGGAATCTGCAGACAGAAATTAGGTAAAATCTTTTAAAAGTAAGAATTTTGTAATTTTTAATTAAATTTGCTTTCATAGTGATATGTCATAATTACAATTTTTTGTACAATTCTTACAAAATTAGTGGAGAACCTTCTCTCTCACTCCCTATGTTTGGCTAACAAAAGTGGCAGTAATTCCCAGTTTATGTCTCCTAAACTAAGGAACAAATTTTGGAACCTGATGTATCTTGCAGCAACAAGAAAATTTATTTTCAAATACTGAACAGAGAGGCTCAAAAAGCACTGCTCAGTACTGCTGGGACAACAATAATTGAGGACTAAATAAACTTTATCTTTACAGTATAACCAATCAAAACCACAGAAACCTGGGAATACACCACACTTGTATTAAAAGCCTAAGTATTACAAAGTTTGATTTCAAATACCCAAGTCTTTCTACAGACTGCAATTTGTTTTTATAGTGCCTGACCCCTTCTGACAATGGCTGGAGATGCCACTGTGGCATCCATCTGGGAGGTACCAGAACCAGGCCTTATCACTATGTGATAAAAACAGATAGAAAATTCCAGAAAGCCTTTAGCATCAGTTGGCAGCCCTGTTTTAAGGAGTTGTAGTAGTGGAACTCTAGAGTGGGAAAAAAAGCAGGATGTGTTCAGTGAGACCAAATTCCCATGTCAGACATATAGTATTTTGCACTTGCAGTACAGCAACCTCTAAATGGGAAGGAAACCCATCTCCTTGCCACTAAAACAACAGTTTTGTAACACAACTAATTGCAGTTGCTGCTTGGAAAAAAAATGCCAGAACACTGTTTTGATCTTAATTGTTTTTTAAAATAGACCTGATTTTGATTGAATAAGATAAACTAGTCAAAGGTTGGTCTACCGTAAACAATACTAAAATCAAATAGTTCTTTAAGTTTGTTTCAAAAAAGGCTTGGAGGCTATCATTTCAATTTAAAAAATCTTAGTTTATTCTAGATGTCTAGTATAACTTCTCATAAATTTCCAACATTAGCCTGTTCTACAGTTAGGAGACATACTGGTCAATATTCCCATAGATTGTAACACACTGCTTTGTATTTAGATTCCCAATGCTATATGTAAAAAGATCTTAATGTAAAAGAAAGGGTCAAGAAAATCAGAGAAGAATTAAATTAGCTGAAAGTAGAGTGTCTCCCTGATTTGTCTTTCTTTTGAGTTGATGGTTCCCCCTCAAACACAAATATTGCCAAAGCCAGTTTGTTTCATTTTCTCATTCCACATAATAAAATGGTTGTTTTAACTGAATTCCGGGACACTCTTTTTGTCTGAGTAAAATACAAATTCTGCAAGCAGAACAACTCTGAAGCCTGGTTTCCTGCAGCTGTGTTTGGTGTCTGCTATAGCCTAGCAAGGTAAGAGCTTAGATTAAACTCTTCAGATAGTTTTTAGTGTTGTACTTGACTCTTTGATGTCCAACAGAGTCAGTAGCAAATCGAACTCCTTTGTCCAGAGGCAGCAGTAAGTGCAGGTCTTTGTTCTCTGATAAGCTGCCTATTTGCACAGAATCAGAGGAAGCTCATCTGTTTCTGCCTTTCAAGTGCAGAACATGAGCTGAGGAACTCCGAGCCTTTTTTCCTAGGGGGAAAACGAGGGCTAGTTCAAAGATAAATATGTGAGTTCAAGTGTACAGCAGGTGGGCACTTTACCCACTTTTTTTTCCCAAAAGAAATGCATGATTCCAACTGAACTAATACAAAACAAAGAGTTTAGCTGAGATCCCAACTTTGCTGCTGAAGATACAGTCATTGAATGATCAATAGATATGATAAACTGGGCCTGAATATTCAGAAGACCAAAGGCAGATGATTACTAGTAGTGTTTCTCAAAGCTTAGTACTGGGGCCAATCTTTTTAATATCTTCATCCATGATCCAGACAAGGGGATAGAGTGCACCAAAAGTTCATAAACGACAAAAGTTGGGTGGGACTGTTGACCTGCTGAAGGACAGGATGCTTCTGCAGGGGGATCTGGATAGACTCAATCAATGAGCCAAGGCTATTGGTTTGAGGTTTAGCAAAGCCAAATGCTGGGTCCTGCACTTTAGTCACAACAACCCCCTGCAGTGCTACAGACTGGGATAAAAGTGGCTGAAAAGCTGCTCAGTGGCAAATGACCCAGGGAATGCTGTTCAACAGCAGCTGAACATGAGCCAGTGTGTGCTCAGATAGCCAGGAAAGCCAAAGACATCCTGGCCTGTAGAAGGATTAGTGTGGCCAGCAGGACCAGGACAGTGATTGTCCCCCTGTACTCGGCACTGGTGAGGACATACCTCAAGTGTATGAACTGTGTCCAGTTCTGAGCCCTTCACTACAAGAAGGACATTGAGGGGCTGGTGCAGGTCCAGGGAAGGGCAATGAAGCTGGTGAAGGGTCTGGAGCACAAGCTGAGTTCTCCTGAGTTTAGTCAGGAGAAGTCTCAGGTGGTACCTTATCACTCTTTACAACTACCTGAAAGGAGGTTGCAGACAGTTGTGGGGCGGTTGGCTCTCTCTTCTTCCAGGTAACAAGCAACATAATGAGAGGAAATGGTGTCAAGAGAGGTTTAGTATGGGTATCAGGGACTATTTTTTCACTGAAAGGACTGTCAGGCATGGGAATAGACTGCCCACAGCAGAGTTAAATTCCCTGGTGGAATTTAAAAATATGTAGATATGGCATTTAGGGACAGGAGTGATAGACTTAGCATTCAGATGGCTGGATTAATGATATGAGAGATATTTTCCAACCTAAATAATTCTCTGTTTTTATCTAAATTTATAGACTTTTTAAACCACAACTTAATTTCTAGGCTTTGTTACAATGAAAAACAATTTTGCAATGTTTCAGCATATATTTTAATGTTTTTCAGCTAAAGTTTTGAATCTTTGGCTCAAAGCAGAAACATAGCTAGTTCTAAAACTTTCAATTTCAGTGACCAAATATATTGTAAATACAGAAATCACACACTTCTAGCATCCCAAGACAAATGATTTTAACAAAAAAATGTACTAAGTATTTGCAGCATAGAGCTGTATGTATCAATTGTTATTATTACATTAATAGGAAATTATACAAAGGTGTACACACAAGAACACATTCAATAGTCTAGAGTTTTACATTACTTCCAAAGCATCTGCTCTTATTGTAAGTATAAATATACCAATAAATGGACCACCTCTGATCTGATTCTTCATGCTTTTTATACGGTTCTTAATATGCCAAATTTTTCAAAATAATATGCACATTAAAAACATTACATAGAAATAACTATTTATTAACACAGTACTACATGGCCACCCTAAAAATCAGAGCTGGAATACACAACCCTTAAGAGCCAAAAGAACTGGGCTTATTTAGCAGAAAGTAATTCCTGAAAGCATTGGGAGAGCACAACAGCTTTTCAGAATCCAAAAGTGGGTTACCTAGAAGACTCTACTGAAGTACGCAGTAAAAAAAACAAAAGAGACAATGGCTATAAAACAAAACAATGTCAGTTAAGACTTGAAATAAGGAAAAGATTTTTCGCTATGAGGATAATTAACCTTTGAGCAGATCGCCCAGAGAGGCTGTGGAATTGTCAGTTTGTAGGTTTTCATGATCCAGCTGTACAAAACCTCAAACAAACTGCTCTGATCACAGTATTTGTTCTGCTTAAACAGGAGACTGATTGCTCAACGTATCTCCTGATGTCCACTCGAGAAGGAATGAGTGAGAAGCAGATCAAATTCAACCCACTAGTGGTGTGTTTCAGGACACTTGATTAAAGGCAAGCTGCACTTGTATTTTAATTTAAGAGAGCTCCTTTAACTAAGCTATTTCATTTCAGCAAGGAATATACTAGCTATATGAATGTTAACATTATTTTGGTTTTTAAAGTCACTTTTGTATAAGGGCAAATACGACTCTTTCAAATGTTTCAGAAAGAGAAGAAAGTTATGAAAAGATGCCATTTGAGTAGAGGTTTACCATCAATGACATATTTAGGACAGATTTAAGTTTATCACAACTTTTTATCTATGTGCATTAAAAAGAAACAGATGAAGCAGCAGTAAGGAAACGCTGAAATGGAACACGAATTATTTTAAACATGAACACATTTCTTATGCTACATCTTTTCCATCTCTAAGTGTCTTCAAAATTCAAGGTTTGAAGGAACATGGAAAGTATACCAGCAGCTATTAATTTATCTATTGACCTGGAATCATCTTCAATTTGTGGTTGTGAATCCGCAGTTCTAAATTCACATAACATATGCCTACACACTGATGCCCAAAGTTCTTCAGTATCTTTTCCAGAATATGTGTAATGTTGATAATTGTAAGGATTGGAGACACAGGAAAGAACGGTACAATGGACCTTAAACTGAGCTTCTAATACTTAATTATAGCACATGTACTGAACTTGAATAATAAAATTTTGAACAAGCATCACAGCTGGTAAGTATACTCAAATTTCAAACCCATTTTGAAGCCAAAAAGAAGATGCAGATTCACATAAAAAAGAATCAAAATTCTTTCCCCATATTTAGGAATATCTAAATAATCTTCCTAAATCCATAAAAGAAAGATTAACAAAAACTGTGTAATTATTTCAGTCTTTTATTCTTTCAAAGCAGTCTTGAAACATGAAAAAGGAGCCCTGTAAACATATGTGATCAGTACTGGATTCATCAATTTTACCCTGGAAACTACTGAGATTTCTTTTTGACCTGTATGAGTCAAAGCTGTACTTCAGGAAGAAGTCTGCATCTTATAGTTTCAAGATTTAAAATCCATCTTGTATTCTTACACTTTGGAAACACCCTGGAAAATAAAGTAAAATCAATAACCAAAGCTAAACCCCTTAAAATTAGGTTGCCAAAAAGCATATAAAACAGATATTCGACTTAATCCCACCTACATTGAGAACAGTTTATTCTGGAGCTAGACCTAATGTATCTCCCCAGAACAGGTTGGAAGGATTAGACTTATGCAAGCTTTTGGTTTTTTATCTCCACTGCAGACAACTGTATAAACGTAATACACTTAATCTGTAAAAATATTAATTTCTAAATTACCAAACAGAAAAAAAAAAATATCCTGGTATAATTCATAACAGAACCTCCCATGTCACCAGGTGTTAAAATCCATAGTCAAATTAAAATAACAAAGGAATCCCTCGCTGGATCCATCTAGGTGTATCAATCACATAAATTTGACTCTCTATAAAGAGTAAACTTTGAAAAATTGAGCGTATCTTAGGAGTCCATGGTACCAGCCAGATTGCGACGGATATAGGATAGCCTAAAAGCGTGCCTCTACCTCCCCTCTTTGGACCCTCTTCAACACTATATAAAACTCCAACCACACCCACCTATGATGTCACTGCCATTACACAACCTGTCCCCCTCCGTGCCTGTCTGCTTATGCAACTCGGCCCGGCCTGCTGGGAATTGTCTTGGTGACACTTAAGACTGAAAATAGGTCTCTCTCTCTCAGGAAACAAGGTTAAATACACCAACGGAATTTCTCTTTGCCCGCGCACAGCGATTACCCAACACAAACCGAAGCAGAGCCCACGGACTCCTCTGTAAACAAGTCCCACGGAAGCGTGCGGGGGGAGACAGACCGCAGCCCATGCGGGACGCTCGCCCACCCCTCTGGAGTAAGCAGAAGCAGGTGTACCCCACTAGCAGGCTGGGCGCCCAACCAAGGGCCGGGCAGCCGCGCGTCCCCTCCACTCCGCTCTCCCAATGGAGAGGTTCCTCGGATCCTCTCAAACTCGAGAAAACTTCGGACGCTCTTCATCGGCACGCGTCGATGGCTGACGGTCCCGCCGCACTCGGGGATAGGGGCACATCCACCTACTCCACCACAGCCCCAGCCCCCCGAGCCTGCCGCCCCGGGCCGCTGGCCCGCCCCGGTCCCGCCGGGACACGGGCGGCACCGGCGGAGCCCGCGCGGCCCCGGCGGGCGGCAGGGCGGAGGAAGGGAGCGCTCCCCACAGCCTTACCTGCTCGCAGAGCCTGGTTGGCGGCGCCCAGCGCCTCTCGGAAGCGGCCCTGGGTCAGCAGCTCCTCCAGCCGAGTCCCTGCCCTCGCCCTCTCGCACTCGCCCGGGAACCACTTCTCCGCCAGCCGGTTGAGAACGACGCTGGTGCGCAGCGGGGCCGCGGCCGTGCTGGTGCCCCCCGCCGGCAGCAGCCAGTCCCGGCAGCGGCGGCAGCGGGCCCGCAGCTCCCTGCGGAGGCAGCGGCGGCAATAGGTGTGCCCGCACGGGACGGTCACCGGCTCGCCCAGGAACCTCCGGCAGCCGCAGCAGCGCAGCGGCCCCTCGGCCCCGCGCTCCCGGCCCCGGCGCGGCCCCTGCCGCAGGCGGTAGTTCAGCACCAGGCAGTCCACGAGGGTCCCGAGGCGCTGGGCTCCGCCGAGGGGGCCGAGGCACAGCGACGCCAGGGACGCGCCCACCGCTTCCTTCAGGCGGCTCGCGGGCACCAGCCGCGCCAGCGGCAGCTCCCGCTCTTCGTCCGCCCCCTCGCCGGGGCCCCCGCTGCCGCCCGGCTCCGGCGGCAGCTCCGAGCCCACGGCGGCGGCGGGAGAGGACGCTGCCATCGGCTGCGCGGCTGCGGCGAAGGGGGTGTGGCGCTCCCGCTCCGGCCGCCGGGACGGGCTCCGGGCTCGGCGCGGGCGGGGGGCGGGAGGAGGCGGGGGGAGGTTACAAAACACCGCTCCACGCGCGCGCCGCCAGCCGCGCGGTCACGTGGCGGGCCGGGGCGGGCCCGCCCGGGAGCGGCCGGCTCGGGGGCGGCGGTGCCGGACCCCCCCGCGGCCCGCCGGCACCGGGCAGGGGGCGCGCCCCGGCCGGGCAGGGCCGGCTGGCGGGGCCAGAGGGACGGCCCTGCGGGTTGACTCCGGGGAGCGGCTGCCGTGGTGAGGGTCGGGCGCTAGCAGGGCTGTGCGGGAGGCAGGGATAGAGGGACAGTCACCGGGGCCGGGAGAGGGGTCTGCAGCGGGGAACGGGGCTCTGTAGCTGCCGTGGTCCCGGAGGCATCGCCCGGCGGGCGCCCGCCGCCCTCCCTGCGGCTGCTGCTCGCACTCGTCTTGGGCCGCTTGGGCTTGCCCCTCTTCCTTCTTTGTTAGTCTTTTAATGGAGGACACGATAAGATAAAAGTTACAAGGTTAAGGAAAAGCTCTTTGTCCTTAGGGCTTGTTTCCCCCCCTCTCTCCCCGAGTGTTCGCAGCCCTCGCAGGACTCGGACGCGCCCGGCGGGCAGCGAGCCGCGCTCCCCGCCAGTGTGCTGCCGAGGCGGGCTCTGCGGGGAAGCACCTGATCGGTTTCGCCTCAAGTAGTCCCACTGGGAAATGCTCAGGCTTTCCAGGTGAACGCCAGCCTCTAAAGGAAGCTTGAAGCCTATTGCATAAGTGCTATGTATTTATAATTGTTACAGTGCCTTTTTTTTTTTTTTTAACGTTAGAAGTCTGTCATATATCCAGACGTTTCAGATAAATATAGCAGTACCTTTAAAACCTTCCAAGGAAAGCTTGCACATCAAGAAAATTAATATATGACTGTACGAAAGGAGCAAAGCTATATATATCTTCAGCTGTGTTCCATGTATGGCAGGCTGGAAGATGATGCTAAAGGTTGTTAAGAGAGCTGTAGGCAAACATGGCATGATTGGAAATAACTAGACACATCTGGATTTACATTCAAGTGTTTTGTCTGACCTCAGTACTCTAAGCTTGGTCCTTTGCCAGTGGCTTTCAAGTTCCTAAAGTCAAAGAAAAAAGATGCTATGGTAATTGAAGCATGAGGGCACCATGGGTATATTTTAAATATGGATAGGAAAGATGGTCTCTTACAGTAATCAATTAAAAAATTGAGTGAGTTAGGAAATTTTTTATCTTTTGATCTAAGGATCAAAGTAAAGTAGATATCTGTAATATGAACTTGAGTTGTAATGGGATGTTGAGGACTGCTTTGAATTATTATGAATGGTTTTAATGGATTACGGATTCTGGTGTGGACATGTCAAGCATGAGTTGGCCCCTCACAAAGAATTTGAGTTAGCCAATTTGGACAAAAGTACTTCTCTGAAAGAAGTACTGTTAAACAGTAGTTTATTTTGCATTCCAGATTAGATTACTTGTGGAAATACAGAAGACAAATAAAACAGGACAAACCCCAAGGGCTTGTGGGATTAGAATTAGAATAGTAAAGCTGTCCTCTGATGAAACAATTTAAAACAGTAGAAATGAAAACATGTTTCCACCATTGCCACTTCCAATAGGTCCTATTAAAGTTCATACATTAGTGATTCAAGCAGTCAATGCAATCAGCTGTTTTACATAATTTCCAGTGTAAAGGCACAAAATACTCATGGCTTTGCCAGCATTAACATCTTGGAGCAGAAGAATTGAGGTTTTTCCCCATTATCTTTCCCTGCAAAACTGAAACAGTGAAAAAAGGGATTTGAAGTAGGATGAATGAATATATAGGTAGGGAACCTGACATTTTTTATTTCTCTCACTAGTTGTAGAAATGTCTGTATCTCGGAGATTATTTACAAGAAAGCTAGACTATATATTCACCTGGTCCTTATTCTCTAGACATTATTTTTTATCCATGTTGGAAATGATACTGAGCCTCGTTAGACTGTGAAATTACCCAATGTTAACACTCTTGTATCTTTGAACTACAGTTGATTCTCTGAGCTTTGGTTTTGGTGTATTACTCCACCTTTGGCATATTTAACTAAACAAGGAAAAAGCATTCAAATTTCAACATTTTTACTGTGTTACCATCAGGATGTTATCGTTATGTAAGAGAGGGAAAAAGACATTTTCAAGATTAGATAACAGGCAGCTCCACCACCACTTCATTAAAATAGCACACTCAAAAAACCTTTTTTTTTGTTTTTTTTCCTGGCTTGTAGGGTCAGATAAATGATATTTTAAAATAGCAAAGCCTTGCCATTGTGCAGTTCATGTGGGCCATTCTAAGAAAGACTTCAGGGACTGTCCTTTCCCTTCCTGCTGTAGAGCAGTATTGTACTGCTGGTTATGGATGTTGGTGGTTCTCATTCAGGAAGGTATCTGCAGAGCACTGTGCCTTCAGTATAGTGAGGTAGGAGAAATTCTTTTTCTTTTAAGGTATTGGTTGAACGTTTTTGAAGCAATTCCTTGTATGAGTAGTGTGTGCAATCTACATGAGATGACAATAAAACAGTAGTTTAAGTTGTATTTGATCCCACTTTAGTTAAATTAAGCACAGTTATTGTGATTCAAGGTCTTCAGAAATTAGTAGCAGTATAAACAAAGTAAAGCAAGACCAACCCAGATTAGGGAACAGGCAGTGGACCTAAAAATTAATGCCTACATACTGGAAATCTGGAGCCAAGCCCCATTTTTACAGGTTCTAGGCATATACCCCATGAAGAAGTAGTTAACCCAAAAGATATGGTTGTATTCTAAGAGAAAAAATGGCTTTCTGGCTGTTTCTCCTCTTTTTCTGTGAAGGTAAATGCTAGTTACCCAGCTATTGTAACTTTTTGCAAATAAATGTGTAGCAGAGGCAAAATAAAATTAATAAGAGAAAGATTAGGCAAATAAGAGTCATACTTAGAAAAGCATAATATAAAACTATTTTTTCTACCACAAAACACTTAAATATAATTTCTTCTAAAAACCTCAAAAAAAAAAAACCCTCAAAAAAAAAAAAAAAAAAAGGAAATATCAAGCCATATTTAAAATTCTTGAATGGCTTTTGAAGACCTTAGCTGATAATGCTTGAGTTCCTTCAGCCCTGGTTAAGAAATGATGCTCAGAATCAACTATGATTTGTTTTGTTTCAGATTTTCATGGTTGTTTAGTAGAATTTTGGGGCTTTAGTGAGATCTAGCAGAGAGATTTTTAAATGGAAAAATCCTCAGCATCACTGCAGTAAAACAGACACTAATCCTTGTTTGTGCAACGTAGTGGTGGGCAAAAGTTGGTTTTGAATTTTTTTTTTCAGTTAGGAGTGGTCAAAAAGCTGCATTTGCAGCTTGGTCTCAGAAGGTAGTTATGGTAAGCTGAACAGGGCTAGACTGTCAGCAGTAGTGTGGCCAGGAGGACCAGGGCAGTGATTGTCCCCCTGCACTCAGTGCTGCTGCCATGCCTCAAGTGCTGTGTCCAGTTCTGGGCTCCTCACTACAAGATGGATGTTGAGGTGCTGACACAAGTCCAGAGCAGGCTAACAGAGCTGGTGAAGGGTTTGGAACATAAGTCCTACAAGGAGCAGCTGAGGATACTAGAGTTCATCCCAGAGACTAGTCTTTCCAAAAGAAAAGAATTTTAAATGAACAAGATTTATTTTAGATTTTTTTCTTTTGGCAAAGGCAAGAATTCTAGCATTTGTATGAAATCTGTTAAATGCAGTGACTTCTGTTGCACAAAACCAGTTTTTAGCTGTCTAAATAAACTGCTAATTAACAAACAGTCAAGTGCTCATTGGGATTTCCCTTCAGTGTGAAATCTGAATTCTTCATAGTATAATAGTATGGCAATTGCCGGTGGATAAGGGACAGACTGAATCTGGTCTGTAAAGCCTTTGACAGTGTTTCCCACAGTCTTCTGGAGAAAGCTTCCTGGAGCAGCATGGCTGCTCATGGCTTGGACATGTGCAGTGTTCCAGGCTGAAAAGCTGTCTGCATGGCCAGACCCAGAGAGTGGTGGTGGGTAGAGTGACATCCACTTGGCAGCCAGGCCCTATTGGGATTCCCCAGGGCTCAGTACTGGGACAAGTTTGGTTTCATATTTTGATCAATGCTCTGGGGGTAGCGGTTGGTCTCTTCTCCAAGAAACAACCAATAGAATGGGAAAATGGCCTCAAGTTGCCCGAAGGGAGGTATAAATTTGCTATAGGAAAAACTTTCCTCACTGAAAGGGTGGTCAAGCATTGGAACAGGCTGCCTCGAGCAGTGGTGGACTCACCATCTACGGAGGGGTCTAAACCACATGTAGATGTGCCAGTTAGGAATGTGGTTTAGCAGTAGTCTTGGCAGTGTTGTGTTAACAGCTAGACTTGATCTCAAAAGTCTTTTCCAACCTAAATGATTCTCTGGTTCTATATCCTCATTTTTGGTTCAATTACAGTTTTGGAGGTGTCTGCCCACTTTGTCAAAAGAGCCCTGAAGGTGATTTTGGATTTGGGGCAGTGACACCCAGAACCCAGGAGATGCTTGCCTCCTTTCTTCTTTCCCAGTTACCAGAATCCTAGTTTGTGAGACTACTTGTTTTCAGTAGATCCAATGACACTTTTGATACTTGTCTGAATGAGATTTCTCTCACTTTGATGATGATGGCAGCAATACTTGTCTTAAAAATACAAATGGCTGACAAAGATTGACCTCAGGGATTAAAAGTAGAGTGTATAAAAGGAGTGAAAGTTTAGAGCAGATTTTATCTAAAGACATAAAATCTCAGCTAGGGGAGGCTGAGCACATAAGTTTCCAAATGTGACAGAACTGACAGCCATGACCGTCAGATGATCTGGGAAAAAATCTGGGACACTGGCTATAGCTCAGCAAGCAAGTATTGCTTACAAGAAGGAAGAAAAAGGCATTCACCAAGTATAAATTAAGCTACCTCAATAGTACATTAGGGATGTAGAGCACATTTTCAAGTGAAAAACTAATGAGAGCTGTAAAGCTAACATGAATAGCATAAATCATAACCCTTGAATTTACATAACATAGATTAAAGTCAACCTAAGTAAGTCTGCTTTTGTTCTTGTAATGGAAATTCTGTTCTGCAGACGGGCAGTGCTCAGGCTCTCATCTCTATAGACTTGAGTAAAGCAGATGATGTAATGAGTCACTTGGAGAATTTTGACTGAAACAGAGTAAGGTGGAATTGCTAAAAAGTTGTCAGATCCGAAAGATCCTTTTAAAAGCCTGTGGAAATGGATCATGAAGAACTTCTGGAAACACACTTCATATGCATTTTTTGAGGATCAGCTTTAGTACTAATTTTACTTGATATTTTCATCAGTGACCCTGGCACAAAAAGGCAGGAAATTGATCTTTTGGTTTGGCAGCAAGTAAGAAAGTGATGTCAATAAACTGAGGAGAAAAATGTCAGACAGAAAGAAACCAACCTGCATGACAACTGGGGTAGTAGATATGGAAGAATTGTAGTCATGCAAGTGCCAAACCATGTACATATATTGAGAAAATTATTGCTAGATACTGAGAGTTTATTAACAGGAAATGCTAGAAGATGAGAAAGAACAGGAAGCTATAAAAAAACCTGATAGCAACCTAGACTTTTTTTTACTGTTGAGATAAGGAATTATTACTCACTGTGCTCTGTGTGACTCTGGTGAACAGGGTCACACAACAGACAGACTGATGAGGTTATTTGTAAAAAAGAGAAAGTGTAACCAACTGAAGGAAGAAAAAGATAATTGGAACAGATTTGCCATACAACAAGAATTGGAGAAATGCTTGCTCCCCTGTTGTCTTGCCAAAATGAGGATGGAGAGGGGACACGGTTGCCCTAGGTAAGTGATTTATGAGAACAGATAGCAAGTGACACATAAGAAAAATTATGAAGTAAATGACTAAAAGAAATTTAGATTAGGAGAATACTTCTGAGAATCTGAAGTGAGATTATAGGATAGTTTCTGAGAAACAGTGGGAGGATTTACAGGCTGTCAAACAGTGCTTGTTAATGCCAGGACAGGGATTACCTGACTTGCTAAGCTGTTACAGCAAGGGACTGGATTCAGTCTGAAGAATGGAAAATAGTTAATCAGTAGGAAACTAGTTAGTAAATAGAAGAATAATTGACAAACTGCTGCCTAGATTTTTCAGCTATTGAGTCCACTCCTTACTCTCAGTCATTGTTACACAGTGAATGTTTCAGTGTGTCTCATCTCAGCAATGAAGGAACAGTTGCAAAGTCATGAGGACCACTATTGAAATATTCCCCAGGTCCTTGGAAAAAATACAAACTCACTCAGGGAAGAAGACTTTGGAGAAGCGTGAGAAGGAGAGGAAACAACTTCTTCCTTTGAAAGACAGCAGGAATAAGGCATCCTAACCCTATGCTCAGGTTAGGATACCCAACACGCAGAACTGACAGAGAAGGTAGCTGCTGTCAGTGCAGCAAAATATCCATATCCCCATGGAGCCATAGAGAGGCATGTTAGCCACTACTTCCATGGTCGCCAAAATTGGGTGGGGTGAGAAAGCAGCAAAATCCAAGCTTAGCCACCTTGAGCTTCCTGTAGTATCACTCCAGAGAGGAGTGCTTGTGGCTGGTGCTCTGCCTCTGCAAGCCATGCGTGGCCCTGGGGACTTGGCAGAGATGGTGACTATTTAAACCATTACCTTTTGCTTTTCACTCCTAAATGGCTGTTCTGCCAATTCTCACTGCTTTAGCTGAATTGGGCATATTCCACTTCAGGCAGATCCAGTGAAGGACAGAGCAGGCTGTGCTTATACCTTTGGTGATTGCTCTAAATGGGAAAAGACCAGTTGAGCTGAAGTTGAATCCTCTCATGGGAAATAAGCTTATTACTACTAATAAAATTTTTGTTGAATAACATTTCATTATTTTTTAAAGTTCCATGCACAAGAAACCAGCAAAACCCCAGAATAAACAGCCCTGTGAAAATGGCCATGCCAAATACTTCTCTGAGACATTTGGTATCTCTCTAATAATATTTTTGTAATTGTTTCAGAAGGAAAGTGTGCAACATAACCTGCAAACAGTTCATACATAGTCATGCCTTCCATGTGTTAACTGTTGGGGAGTGGCTTCACATTGCTGCACATTATAAATTGTTACTTATTTACCATGCCAGTTGGTGGCCAAGGTAGCATATGTGAAATTAATTTGCAGTTTGTATTACTGTTAGTTTAAATTTTCCAGTGAAACATTTTCTCAATTTAAAAGGAAAAAAAAAAAAAAACAGTTACCCTTACCCATCAATCAGGAAGGCAGTGCTTTGTAGAAGACTATTTATTCAGATAATCTGACAAATCTTGGGTAAGTTTTCATGAGAAGCATTTTCCAAATATGCATGAAGATAGAACTAGTGGTTTGTGTATATTTCCAGAATAGCTCTACCGTGGGACTAGTCCCCACATGCCTCTAATCTGTAAAGTCCCTGTTGTGGAACAAGAAAGTGATTTTGGGAAATCCATTTCTTGTCAAAGGTCAGCTCCTGGCTCCATAGCAATAGCCTCCTGCCATGTGTCTGTAGCTGCAGTTAAAAAACTTCAAAATTTCTACTGAATCGGCAACCAGGACCTTGCAGTTCTGGCTTCGAGCCCTCCTCACATGAAAAACCATGATATGCAAAATTAGTAGTGATATATACATATTAGAGAAAAATCAAGTTTTTCTTGAGAATCCACAGTAATTTCCAACTTCTAGAAGCAGATCTGTTTAGAAAAACATTTTTACTTCTTCATCCATGAATAAAAATATTTTGCCTCAGCTTTATGGTATTTATTTTTTCCTAAAGTAGTTAAAAGTCATTAAAATTGATGCTTGATGTTTGAGTCACTTCATCCCTGGCTAAGAAATAATGCTCAAAACCAAGTTGGTTTTGTTTTGTTTCAGTTTGTTCTGTGTTGCTTAGTAGACTTTTGAGGCTTTAGTGAGATAATTCCAGCAGAGAGATTTTTAAATGGAAAAATGCTCAGCATCACTGCAGTTGAACAAACACTAACCCTTGTTTGTGCAACACAGTGGTAGGCAGAAGTTGGCTTTGAGTAATTTTTAGTTATGAGTGGCCACAAAGCTGCATTTGCAGCATGGTCTCAAAAGTTAATTTGAACTGAACAAAGCTAGACTGCTACCACTGTCTCTAGCATTACTGTACAACACTGCAGTGTGAATTTTCCAAGGGATCTTAATTCCCTTTGAGAAAATTTGAGCTATGAATTCTCAGTTCTTTTGAAAGAAACCAGCCCAATAGTATGTTATTTAATTACACGGTAATTATGTGTGCACTAGTATGAGAAAAAATGCTCTCACACAGGATAAATAGTTAGCTACATGTTAGAAAGATAAAGATCTCATTAAAAATAAAAAGGGAGGCAAAACATAATAGGATCTAAAATACTTAGGTAAAGACAGAGAGTTTATGGGCTTGATCCAATAAGGGACTTAAATACCTAAGACAAAGTTTATGGAGAATTCAGGTTCTTAAGTCAAAAAATGAGATCTCAGCTCACGCAGCTACTGCCTAACCCAGGAGTGCTTAAAATCACAAGGTTCTTCCTTGATTGTAATCTGTATCTTTAGAGTGTCTTGGATTTTGCTTTTGTGCACAGTGTGCAGCTACTAGAGCAGTTTAGGCACTTTTTAACATTCAGCCATTTGCAGTCTTCAGCTGAAAAGTTCAAGGACGCTTTTCTGTCACAGGCTACACCAGGCACAGATTCACGTTCTGAAATTCTTAGGTTGTTGTAGTTGCTTACTTTTAACATGAAAGACGAAGAGGTAGACTAACCTTTTATTTAACAATCTCTCTGTTAGATTATTGATACAAGGATAATTCTTGCACATCATTTCTGTTCCTACAAACAGCAGAATTCTTTGCTTCATTGTGGCATGACTTTTAACAGGAACAGGGAAGGATCATCTTTTTTTTCAATAGCCCTGTCTCTTGCTGGGTAGGTTCACTTTTCTGCCCTGTATTGATTTGCATCTTTTATGTTTAATGGGGAAACACAAACAATGGGTTGCTGTATAGGAGGTGCTTGTTTTCTCATTTCCTTCTGTTAAACTGGCTGTGATTTAACAGAATACTGCAAGCCCTGCTCCTCATTTCTTTTTTTTTTTTTTTTTTTTTTTAACAGAATGGTAATTGGATCCTACAGTTAGGAGGACTCTAAGCTGTGAATTTTAAGCACGCAGTGTTATCTGTGTTGTGGCCTGACTTAAGTTTCTAAGGAATTGCAATAATGTTGCTGCATTTCTGGGGTTTGGTAAGTCTGGTAATACTCTGACACTGTTGAACTGACTATCCTGGAAACACTAATAAATGGAGTCTCATTTTCCTGTTTTCATGTTCATCGTATTTTTTCTTTTCCCATATGTGATAATATGTGGTTGTAGATTCTAAAGTATAGCTGAATGCTTCTATGTGTGCAAGGAAACAAACTTAAAAATGTGATCAAGAAGGTATTATTTTAAATTACTCCAGCTTTAAAAAGTAACTTAGCTCCAGATATGACATGAATCATAATTGTCTTTTCTTCAGGAAGAGAAAACTTGGACTGATCAGACTCTTTCCTTCAGCCATTGTTGCTTGGTAGGAGAGATGGATATAATCTACAGATTTATAAAATAGCTAAATATTCACTGGAAAATGTGCTCCTATTAATATAAATAGTAATTATTCAAAGAGCAATGCACTTACAGGGTGAAGTACTAAATTTAAAGAGATAAAGTGCAGGAGTTCTTAGTGCAGAACTGTAACTGAATGATGAACAGAAACCGAAATAATAGCCAAGGAAGTACTGAAAAGGCTTCAATTAAAGAAGGCTTTTTATTTTTTTAATAAAACTTGCTTATTAAGGAAGTGTGCAAAAAGCAAATAAGTCAGCATTTTTAATGTTTATCAGTATGTTTTCCTTCAGCTGAAAGCTTTTGCCTAACAGTTATGTTGAATATCTCACAATTTTTTTCTGAGTTTTTATGTATTCACTCTACAGAAAAAGTAGAGGTTAATTGGTTAAAAATAATGTATAGCAAAACAAAAAGTAATGATTTTGGACATGTGTTCTGTATTTAACTTGGTATTTAAAAAACACTTTATGTTGGTATCTATTTGTATAGTCTCTAATATTTTCTAATGTATTTCCTGATAAAACATATATATTCTCCAATATATTCCTCGCTATCAAGCTGGATGTTTTGTATCTCTTTATGATTGTCCTCTGAGATAAATAACATTGAGATACATTTGGTGTTGAATATAGTTTGCCAAATAGGAGCAGTCTATTTGAATTTTTAATAATTATTGCTCTTCATTCTTATTCAAGTAAAAAAAAGGGGAAAATTAGAGTTATTGCATCATAGTTGCATTAAGGTATGCCTGAATTGTAAAATCAAATCTTCAACCAAACTAGAAGGAAGGAAAAAAGCTTATTATGCTTGATACCTAGCCTCTTGGAAAAAAACCTTTCATTTCTGGATGGTCAATAATAAATGCTCAAATAGGGTTTCAGTCAATTAAAATATATCTTAAGAAATGCATATAGAAATCAGAAAATACTTAGCAACCTACTTATAGTGGTAACTGGAGGGAAAAGCCCTTCATTTGTTATTACTGGATTGGACTGTTGCTAGTATTAGATAAATTGTTGAGTCTAAATAAATCTAGATGATGATAAAACAGTTAGCAATCTTTTAAAATTCTGAAGAAGTTGTTAAAGTTACAAAATTCGTGTTTACTTACTCTTCTTAGGTTAGCTCTTTGGGATAAGAGGAGCAACTGCTCCTTGTGTTGTAGATATTTGTTATTCATAGAGTTCCACAGAGGTTTTGCATGTATATCCACTTTTTCTGTGTCTAATGGGTGTCCTTCCTTCAGAGGTTTTAGAACACTTGGCAAATGTTTTGTATCAAAGAAAATAGGAAATACATGATTTTTCTTCAAAACTCTGTGACTTGTACTCTTTACTAACTACAGTGTAATATAAAGAACATGAACTGAACAAAAAGCAGTCACTTTAATCACAGTGGCAGAAGGCCACTAATTAAATCACCTTATTTACAGTAGTTTACCTTTTAGCAGCAAAATGAATGTTACTGTTTATTCTGACTATTCAATATTCTTTTTCTACTTTGGCTTGTACCTACTACTGTAACCCATGTCCTGTTTGCTTCTTGAACATTAGTAGCATCACCAGCAGCACGTTGTGTGAGATAGGGAGAGCCTATCCATAGGCTGAGATATCACAGCCACATCTTTTCAGCCTCTCCTACAAACGTGCTACAGGAAATGTACACCTTTATTTTACTTCTGCCAGAGACACCAGATGGCAGGGTTCAACTGGGAGACCATTAGTCTCCATTAGACCAATGTTTTTCAGTGGAGCATGGGATCATACAGGAGAGAAGTGAGCACTCAGATTCTTCATTTCAGCATGATTGTATAAAGAACATTGTGTTTCCATCTTTCCCCCACCTATATGTCTCTTTCACCATGTTCATAGAAGAAAATAATTGAGTATCTGGTCTTTGGCCGTTGTCCACAAATATTCTATCTAGAGGCAAAAGAAGATTTCATTTAAATTTTTTCCATTCCTGAAAATGCAATGCAACATTTTTTTAAAAAACTCAAATGTATATTGAACATAATTTATCCATGCAATTGTAACAAGTTTCAGTCATACTGAGTCTAGGCTAGACACTTGTTCACAGGAGGCTCTGTGGTAAATACCTCATCCCAGAAGGATTCTATGTGATGTGTGCTGTCCTTGTCATACTATATATAACCATTTTAGGGATCTTTTTTAATGATTTGCATCCCTCAATTTCTGATTGCCCAGGAAAGGTTTCAGAAGGGCTGAAAGACTGTGATAAGCCCATGCGTGTGAGAGTATTTTTAAAATCACCTAATATATTTTATTTATCTTCATATTTCTACCTCTAGTAAAAAAAAAAAAATCACTTTTTTTTTGGTGAATAGCTTATCCCACTGTTTTTCATGAGTTTGCTGATGGGCTGGATCTGTTTTACATTTGTGTTTGGCTATGCTGGTATTGATAGATCACTTGAGGGCCCTGCCTTACTCCCAGTTCATGCTTACCCTTCACTGGAGAGCTGCTAACCTGACAAGCTGTTGCCATAATTTTTCTTTGTGACATACTGTAGAGCCTTCTTGTTAAAAATTCCTTGGTTTGTGTTCTGGGGCTCTCAGCTCTGGAGATTTGATGTATGGCTCACTCTTTAAAGTTTCATGGTTCCTGTAATATTTCAATTTCCTGCTGGTGCTGATTTAACACCTCAATTCCTGGCCATAAATTTAAGCCAAAAGTTAACTTTGTAGACTAGCTGTAAATATTTATTATTAATCTTAGAAATAGAAGCTATGACATGTTTTTCTTTGCTGTTTTTAAACATTGAAATGGACTGCTGAAGGAGGCAGTGAAATCACCATCCATGGAAGTGTTCACCAAACGACTGGATGTGGCACTTAGTGCCATGATATAGTTGACAAGGTGGTGATCAGTCGAAGATCTCAGAGGTCTTTTCTGTGTTTCATTAAAAAAAATGTTCTCAGAGGTTTTTTTCCTTGGTTACCTGGATCATCTTAATGAAAATGACTAGTAGAAAACTCTGGTGTTTACAGGACTAATTTCTGGGGGTAACAGTTTCCCAGAATTTTTGAATTCTGCAGCACCATTAACAAAATTAATAGTTAGTAATTGATTTCAGGTTTAAAAGCAGAGCTGAGTCATATCTTAGACATAGTAGCTAAGTAAACTGTTCTGGTAAAGTAAACAGTAATACATCAGAACAAAAGGTTTCTGAATAAGGTATTTGCTGATAAATTACAGCATAGCAGAGCCTGCCTGTCAGGAATGAAGCAAAGAAGGCGTCAGCCTATAGTCCTTTTTTATCCGGAAGTCTTTCTCATTGTAAAAGATTTACATTGTAAGGAAAATACCAAGTATTTGTAGAGGGAGGTTTTGGTAGAATAAGTAATTATTGGGAAGGAAGAAGTAATACTGAAGGTATATTTTTCAAAGACCTCCTATATGTATATTTACATAATGGGACTGATTGATACTAATGGGACTGAGTCCCTCTTTTCCTTGAAATCACCTCTTTGCCAGTGGTGTAAAGTTGGCAAGTCATGGATGTAGCTGCTTTCCTACTTTCTGGTATCACTTAAAGAAAAATATACATTGTGTTCAGATTGTACCATAGCTCAGATTTCCCTGTGCCCACAGCCCTTTTGGGAGCACAGTGTTAACTGTAAGCAGCCTCTGAGCCTTCCTTTCCTGGCCCAGACATAAGCATATGAGTGATAATATGCATCAGTAAACATGAAACAAGTCTTCAGTCTTGGTACTGCTTCATTTTGCAACAATGGCCTCCTTTCTAAATCGAAATAGAAAGATGTAATGCCTTTACCAATTCTTACTGCAAATAACAGTTTCTTCATGGAATGTCTATATTAAGAAGTCTTGCTTTGAAATGACAATTTTAAGGTGATTTACATAAGAAATAACAATGGACATGCAGCATGGAGCTGGGGGAGCTGCTCTGCTTCCCTGCTCTGGGGGTCACTGCTCCTTGGTGTACAGTGGTCCTCTGGTCAGGATCACCACTGCATATCAGAGGTTATAGAAAAGGAAAGGATCTTCTGAAGGTTTTAAAGTGTGTGTACGTCCCTCCAAAGCAACCTGTTTTAGTGCCATTAGTATTGCCTGTGCTTGCCTGTATTCCTGCTTTAAATGCTTTGAGAAGACACTTCTATTTCTCCTGCAGTGGAGATACCATCTTGTAGTTTCACTGCTTGACTCCTGGAGTTAGGATTAGGCCTTAGCAAAAAAGTCTGTGAAGATTCTCAAGGGCAATTAAAAATTGTGAAGCAAAATCATGATGATTATTGAAAATTCCACTGTTACCATGGAAGGTGTTAGTGCTGAATGAGATTAATAAGTTCTTTTAATAAGGCAGCATCCAATTTCTGTTTTTCTTTCATGTAGAACAAAAGTTATTTTTTAAATTTTTGCCCACTTAGTCAAGTTGCAGACAAACAAATACACATCTTGGATTATTAAAATTTTGGAATTACTTTTATTTCTTTTGGAACAACAGACATAATATGCTTTATTTAATGTAAATTCAACTCTCAGTGCTTTCTGTTTTAGGATGGTACCATCTGGGAATTTTAGAAGGGTTTGATGTGCTTATTGTGCTTTACAAGCTCAATTCTCTGGCCAGAATGTGTTTCTCATGATGAAGCAGAAGATTCATATATCTCCAGGCAGATGTTTTCCTGCAGGCTTGGCCCTTAGAAGAAAGGAATTTTAAATTCCTGCTTGACTTAGTAAATGTGCTGAGTGGGAGATACATTTATTCAGTGTTTAATAAACTAGTTGGGAACAATTTTTCAGATGAGATAGAGAAAAAAAATTGTAGTTTGAAATTATGTTTAGTTTTCCCACTAGAAAATTGGCAGTTAACAACTACATTATTTGTCAAAAAATCTTTCAAGCAAGAAACTAAAGTCAGTTCTATTTGCTCAAAACTAATGGTCTAACATTGTAAACAGTTTTTAATAACTTCTTTCATACATAATGCATCCCAAAAGCAACATACATTTGAATGCAGAACAACTGCACTTTTAGGAAAGTACAAATAAAAGACAAAAATAGAGCTTTCTGCTAACCTTTCAAGTAATTATTTATTATGAAAAGTTTGGCTGTAAAACTTTAAGGACTGCATTTTGCATTGAGGTTTTCAGTGGAACAGTAAAGTTATTGGATACAGCAAAAATAATAAAGAATTTTTTTTAGTAACAGGGAGCAACAAATTATTTTTTAAACTATTTTCATACTATTATGCGTAACTGTTTCAGTTAGGTAAGAATTTTACTAACTGTCCTTTATATTTATTTTGGTTTGTCATCAGATTTTGAATTTCATGAGTCCCACAGGACAATTCCCATTCTTGATCTGCATAATCCTCATGGGAGGCATCTGAGTTCTGGACCACCAAAGCTTCTTCTGTCATTATTAGAGATGGTGGATGCTTCGGGTGTTGGGCAGGAATGTGGACTCACTTATGCTCACACAGAGAAATATTCCTGCACTTGTATGTGCTTTTAGGAAACTCCTGGCCTGACATGCTCTGGCTCTTGAGGAATGGAATACACTCAGTGCTGGTAGCTCTGTGAGCAGCTGCAGTGCCAGCTCTGGGTTCAGCTCTGGTGGTGAGAGCCCCAGACAAGAGGCTGTGACCTGGAACCAAGCTTTGCACAGCAAAGGGCACAGGGACTGTGGTGCCAGCCAGGGCATTGGGCACTCAGAGACACGGCAGGAGCTGAGGATCTCCAGATCTTCCTGTACATTGACTGTGAGGGTATAAAACCCTGGGTTTTTCTTTGGAGCTCCTTCTTGGCAACACCAGCTCAAGCTGTTATTCTGTTGTTACACCATGATTAAAATATTTGAGGGATCCAGACGTCTGGGACTCTGCTGTGGGAAACTTGGAGTTGAGCCAATAGAGAAACCTGATGTGACTGTGAGAGTGGCACGTGTGGCTGCAAAGGGAGCTCAGTGCCAGCATGGGTGGCGTGAGAGTCACTGGCAGAGTGGCTTCTGAATGGTCAGGCAGGAAAGTTTCCTTAACACATCCCTTGGTGGCCTCCAGTTGTGTTGTGTCAGAGCAGAACGGGTCAAGTCCATGTACATGGTTTTGTGCCTTTTGCTCTTGTCTTAGCCAGTGTATCTGCACAAGTGCTAGGGCAGTAAATGCCTGGCATACCCACAAACTTCCAGCTCATTTTGAGCTAGAAAAATTTTCACAGAGGTCTGTCTTTAGATGTAGACAAAGGAAGCAGATGCCAGTGGCTGCTTGGAGCAGTTACTTTCTGTTCTAGCTGTGCCAGAGGTGTAACACGGTGTACCTTCTTTTTGCTGCTTTGCTGATGTTGAGGGAGGAAAGTGTGGGAAATCAAAGAATTGCAGTTTTTGCAGAGTTGTCAGTGGCTCTTTCCAGCCATTGATTTCATGCTTTCCTCCTTTTCCTCCTACTTTATGTATCATGCAGCCACAGAATTAATACTTGTTTTCTAGGAATTTTCTCTGACTTTCTAGGCACAGCTTATTTCATCACCCACCCTCCACCCCTTTTGTATGACAAGCCCTTTCTGGTTTCTGGAACCTCAGACAATATAGAAGTGTTATGAGAGATGGTTTTTAGGGAAAAAACTCTTGCAGGAGTATTAGTAGGAAGTGCTTGTGTAGGAGTATGGTAGGAATTTAAATTTGCTTTGACAAACTAGTTGTTAACAGTGAATGATGTTTTGAGTGACCTTTTGTACAGCAGAAGTGGAGTTGTGCTGGTGGTTTTGCAACAGTGGACATTTCCAAATATTCCATCAATATACATACAATTTCAAGGTGACACTACTGCCAAGAATTTACAGAACAAGAGGCAATAAAAACAAACTGAAATAAAAAATAGGAATAATATTTTTAACCATGGTGGTGGTCAAACTCTGCAACAGGTTGCCCAAAGAGCTTGAGGAGTCTTCATCCTTGGAAATAGTAAAAACCTGAGTGGATAAAGCCTGAAGAACGTGCTCTAGTTCAGTCTCCTTTGATCAGAAGGTGGACCCAAGACCTCCAGCAGTGAAAACTCAACCTATTATTCTGTTGTAAGAAAAGCATGCAATAATCCTTTTTTAAGTGAAGGTAATTCCCTGAAGTATTGTTCTGACTTCCCCCATTTTGTGGTTCACACACTTCTGAATACATTCAGTTGTCACTTTAGAACCCTTAATTATTATACAGGATATAAGTATAAATTACACATGCAAAAAAACTAGACACCAGAATCATTGTTAATTAATAGCTCCAGTTTTATAGTCACTAGACAGAAATATTTTAAACAATAAAGAGACGGGCTTTTCTTTCTTTGAAGTCTGCAGTTAAAACTTCAGTTGGCTTAATGAGATGAGGAACTTTATTAATCACATTTTATATCTAACAGAAAATAGAAACTTAAACAAAATGAATAGGTTAGTTATATATTTAAACAGTCTGTAAAACCCAAACCTCAGGTAATAGGAAGTTCCCTCCAACCATCAAGCAGCTGTTTCTGGTCTGCTCTTTGCACAGTGCACTAACTGTTGCATGCCCACCGTGTGTGCATTACTTGCTGACATAATGGTCTGGCTGCTTGGCAGAAGGGAAGAGCTGGGAAGTTGCATTGTTCTATAGGAAGGCTTTTAAATGTGTAGAAGCAGCTTGGGAGTGCACAGTTAAGGAATGGGCCAAGCCTTGTATGTGACAAGACACACTTTGTACTTCACTGGACAAAGAAATCTCTTGATTTGTTATGTTTGAAAGTGGAAAATATTATTGTTCTGTTTGATAAATGAAAATGTTTGTCTGCAAAGCAAGCATAAAAAGAATAGAATAAACATATTTTCTCACTAAAGGGATAGTTTCAGGAAAAGAGGATTAAAATTCTTGGAAAATCAGTGAGGCAGCTACAAGTGTCAGGTGATTATATGGTCTTATGTAAGTACAGTGGTTGGTGTCTAGCCAAGTATTTCTAAAACTTATAGGGTAACTTCACATTTAGGCAAGCATAAATCTGAAAGCACTTCAAAACTCAGCAGTGTTTGCTCCTGTGTTAGAGTTTCTTTTAAAAATGAAAATAAAAACTTTTTTTTTTTTTTTTTTACTACAGGGAATTCTTACAGGGGATGGTGTGGTTAAAACAGGGACTTCCAAGAACTGAATTTTATTTTGCCTTTCTTGTAGATCCCTTGTACTGTAATGGACAGGCCATTTTTGTAGCTTGATTTCTCGCATAATCATAGCAAACATATGTGTGCATATGACACTGAAAAAATACAGTGTGTGTTGGTGGGTGTGGCTGGTGGGTGTATTATCTAGTTGTTGTATGGCAGTGTATTAAAATAATTTTGTTACTGTTTTGTTTCATTTAAAAAAAAAGGTTCCTAACTGGAACTAACTGGGAGAAAAAAATGTTTTTTTTTAAACAAATTTTACTCCCATTTAGTCTGGTAGTGCAGGACTTAATAACCTGCTTCTGAAGGCAACCTGTCTTAAATGAGTAATTTATTTGTATGGTTTGGTAGGGTTTTTTATAATATAATGATTTTTCAAAGTCTTTTTTTTTCCCCTAAGATAGCATTCAGGATGCATTTTTTTCTCTGGATCTTATTTTGCTTGTACATCCACATTTTTTTTTATATCATGCTTAGTTTTTGTGCTGTTTATATCACATCACTTTTCCACTTCAGGTTTGATTTATCTTTAGACTTGTTGAGAAACACCATTGAATATTGAAATACCATTGAATGATTCTCTGAGACACAGGCAAATCTTCAGGTATTTAAAAGGAGAAAAGGAATATTTTTCACTGGCAGAACATTGCTTGAAGGGATGAAGATGACTGGCTAAATCTGGTGAGTACTAATTAGACAGAATTTGTCAGTCTGTCAGTCTTACAGATTTTCTTGATCACATACTGAACATACACAAAGGAAGAGAGTAGATACAGTGAATTTAAGAAAGGTCTTCAGAATTATGCTTCTTTTGAAAGAGATTTATGAACTGATTTCTAGCAGAAGCGTAAAATGTTTCCATATGACAACAGGATGACAGATGTCAGAGAGATCTCAGAAAGAGAGATAGAGTAGACAAGAATCCACTTAGAAATGTATTAGCTTTTACTGAAAGTGTAAATTTGGACATCAGAGAACTTCTGTAATGCCTGCCAGGCTGTGTTCTCTGTCCCACAGGGCTTTTGGCACTACAGTTGCCCACTAGGCAGCATCAGATGAATCATCATGAAAACCAAACAAGACAACTTTACTTAAGAGAGAGAATATAGAATATGAACAATCCAACTGCCATCTGTATGTTTTCCTGATGAATGGCATTATCACATCTTTTTGTGCCAAATGAGTAAACTGTTTTCACCACACAAATACTGTCTATTCCAGCACATATTACATGCAAACTACCAGCACAAATTTCAGGGTGATGTTTGCAATGTGAATTCACTCTGCCAGTTTGAATCCTATCTAACGAGTTCTGGTTAGAAAAGTAATGCCAGAAGAAGTGTGGGTTTGTTGTTAGGTCATGAAAACTTCACAGCTTTCCAGGGGTTTATAAAATTCAGCTGAGTCCATCGCAGTTACATTGCTTACTAATGTACTTAAAACCAGCTGATTTAGTTACAGAGAGATGTACAAGCTGAAAATGTATATGAAATAAAAGAATAATGGCAAATTGGAGACTTGTATGCAGGAACATTTCAGTGAGCTAAAAGAGAATAGAAAGACAATATGTTGTGGTATTCTCTAGTGTTTCACAGGAACCTTCCAGCCCATCTAGCCTGGTTTCAGAAAGGAAAGTAACATTTTTGGTTTACTGTCTATTTAAACAATATGAATATGTATTCTATGTTTGTAGAAAGAAACTTTTAAATCATTACTTAACCTTTAAAATCAAACATCTTTTTTTCAGAATGAAAAAAAGTTAAACTGTCCCTCAAATAAGGTTTTCATATTAAGAAAATATTAGAGATCTAGATTCTCAAAAAGCATTTGCTAGCTTAAATGTAGAGACTTTTAAGATCTTAAGTTTTGGCTCATTGAGTGGTGTTTCTTTGTGCAGTGTGTCTTACATACAGTAAAGCCCCCTCACAGATTTCCCAAAGCCTCTGTGCAAATCCACGATTTCTGGCAGCTCATGTTTATTAAACAATAATGTGCTTTCAGTGGAATAATGTCAGTAGTGGACCAATGGCTGCCTGAGCAAAGCTCTGTGAAAAGAGAAAAGTAATAAAAAAGTAATAAAAAAATCAACTTTTCATATTGATTAGAGAAAACTAATTTACAGCAACAGAATATAAATACAATCAGAATTCACATTTTAAGATGGGTATATGAGGGCAATATTGTAACAAGTTTGACAGTTGTTCTTCCTGGTCATGGTGCTATTTGGTGTTTCTCATACAATGCTGTTTAGTACTAAATGTTTTCAAACCTAGAGGATGCTGTTAGAACTGGTAAGGGCAACACTGGAAAATGCTGCCATTACAAAGCAATAACAGTAAGATTTACCATGAAGAATATTTCCATTAAACAGCTTTCAGGAGTAGTGCAAAAGAAGTTTCTGGAATTGTGCTTGTGACAATGACCTCAGTCTTTGAAGATCCAGCTAGGATTGGATTATACTTGTTAACAGTACACATTGCAAGCTGTTGACAAGTTACACTTCTTTTTATTTTCCCTTTAAGATGTGTATTTGTCTTGCATTCTGTATGTACCTTTCACCTCAAGATATATTTACTAAATAATTTATGACGTACTTGAGGTTCTTTCCCCCCCACCCTTTGTGGCTGAACAAACTGCTGTATGTCAGCAGCATAACTTGTTACAACAAGAAGTAAAGCACAATGCCTAGCTCATAATGCAGTGCAAAGAATTGAGAGACCAAAACCACACCTTTTCATGAGATTCTTGACATTGAAGTGGGCATCTCTGCAAAGAACTCATTAGACTTACTGAAGTTGTTGGGACAAGAATCTCAATCTCGGAACTCTTAAGAGTTCTGGTTTCTGAAATACCCTTTAGTATAAATATCTGACCCTAAAAGAGTAGAGGATCAGAGATTACCTAATGAACTACTTATGCCACTTCCTGCTGCACCTTGCATTTATATGCCAGCTCCTGAAGCTGGCTATGTGATCAACTGTTGAACTTTGGGAAAAAGAAAACAAGAAAACAAGAAGATACAAGATATAAATTTTAAATCATTTTTTTAATTTTAATAATAAAATCAAAGAAGAAGTTTTAGGAACTTGAAAGTAAATCAAATTTGTAATAGTTCTCCTTTACAATAAATAAAGGTGACATGAAGACTTTTTTAGTACCTCAGGCTCATATGCAGTGATTTGGATCTTGAAGAGGAGAGACTTTTTTTAAGCATTTCCTGATACTATTTGCCAAACTCTGCTAAATGATTTACTGAGTAGTTTCAGGGCTCAGTTATCATACAATTCTTCAGTGTTAATATATCACTCTTTCATCTGGAATGGAATTACTAAAGAAACTATTTCTCTTGATATTTTCTTGGAAACAGTAATTATTTTTTGTGTCTCATGGCATTTGATTCCATGATGATTATTTAAAAGTGTTTAAAAAATCTTTAATAATTTCCTCATCATTTCTTTCTTTGTCTTTCACAAGAATCTCTAATATTACCAGTAGCATTTCTGTTTCTCTGTTTCATTCTTTGCCTCATTAATTACCTCATTAGCTCTCATTTGCCCAAAGGGAACCATATTTTTCTTTCAAATTGTGCAGTTTTTAAAAATAAGTAAAATAAACTGGGATCCATTTGTTCAAATCTTTATTCATCCTTTCAGACCAGAACAAATAATGGTGTATGCTAAACTTGTCTTTTTTTTCCATCAGCTGTGTCAGGTGGTCTTGTAGAACATAATATTTGTCCCACCAAGCTTGCCTTACTTCCCTGTTGGGTGATCTGCATTCACCAAGGCTCTGGTGTGGCTGAAGGAGGAATGGGTCTGGAGACAGGGGTTCTGTAACGTGGGACTCCAGCTCTTCCTTAGACCTGGGAGATGAGCAGGAGCTCCCAGCCAGGAACTCTGCTGTACAGTCCTGGAAGACAGAATGGGTCTTTGGGCCCTGCAGTTCCCCTCTCTGCCATACAGGGCTGTGCTCTTTTTGCAGCTTTTGAGCTGTAAACATCCGAGGATGAGAGCTGTAATTGAGAAGCTGTCCCTTAGCAGAAATCCAAACATGAGAGAAATTTTTTCCTATTCTCATGACTAAGAATTTTATACCTTAATTTTTATTGAATTCTTCTGGTTTTTTACTGCCTATAACTCTAAATGTTGTATGTGCAAACATGTATGACCCTGATAGTTGCTGCTTAGCCAGTTGCCTTGTGACTGCATATTCAGTGTCCAAAAAAGCCAGAGGAAAAAGCATATTACATTAGTTACACTGGTTTTGCAAGTAATTTTCTGAAATAACTGCTGGTAAAAAAAAAATGAAACAGAACCTTTCCATAAGTTATAAAATGCAGTAATAAGAATTCATATTTTTAGTTTGTTGTAGCTTCTCCAAAATGTCTACTGTGTTGTTGACTCAGAATAGCTTTCAAACTAGGAGAACTGGATCTCAGCCATGATACTTGCAAAATAAAAATAAAATAAAACAAAAAATAAGATAAAATATAATCAATTTGTTGATCCTCTGTGTTCTGACAACCTAGATTATCCTCACAATAACCTTTGTTATCTTTGATTTTAAAGTCCTATACATAAGAAAGTCAACTTTTTAACAAAGTTTAGTTTACTTGTGCTGGAAATTTAGAACACGTCTGACTGCTTTTCAAACCAGAATAGTGAATTGTGTTACAGCACTGAGAAGGTTGATATATAAAAGGAAAGCAAGGCCAAACAAATATCTTGAAATACAGGTTTATTAAGTTATGATACATGTTAGCTTTGTTAATTCATCAGAAAAGAATGTTTGGATTTTTTTAACTTAATGAGCACGTGAGTCTGTTTATCACATGCCTCCAAAATAAGTGTCTTTGCGGATGTTTTCTCTAAATACTTTTTCTCTCCTCAGGCCATGCTGCACTATTAAATTAAACAATGAATTTTCTTGCTTATTACAGAAGACAGAACACTATGGCAGGCATAGCCCTGGCTATCCTGTGCATAGCACTAACTTTTTAATATCAATTTTAAGATTTATTTAAAGATTAGTAGTGTAGCACGTATATATTTTGTCTGGCAAAACTTTTTAATATAAATTCTAGGAACTGTCTGCACATTATTGTAGTATTTCATTGATGCTATATCTGGTTAGTCAAAAATGATCAGTTCATTTCATTGAGAGTGATATCTGTGATAAATACCATTAATTTTACTGACTGCTAAATGGTCTGGGTCACCTAGGATAATTTTATTACCCTACTTAATTATTAATTGTTTCTTTGTCCTAGTCGTCCTTCCCATATCTGCAATCACATTTCTTTCACAGTGAGTTTCAAACTTACAGTTACTCTCTAGTGTCAGATGTCATGTTGTCAGTGTTACCTCAACAAACCCAGCTGTTTATGACTAGACAGTCTCTTCACAGGCAGAATAAACACAAGCACTTCTGAAGAGGCTTTATAAAACTCTAGAGGGGAAAAGATTAAAGAAAAATTAGAAGTTACTGTGTAGTTAAGGAACTTTGAGTTAGAAAATGCTCTGATACACGCCTGTTTAAATTGCATTTCAATCTGAGGTAATTCACTATTAATGTCTTTTACAGTAAAAGCCTGAAGTCATTTAGTAATGTAACAATTAGTAAGGAATAATAATAGCTTTTATTTGCATATCCTGTTAAAATGTGGTACCTGCTGACTTAGCAGTGAAATTTTGCCCCCTCACCCCCCCTTTTTAAACTTAAAATGCTCAAGTCTGGGTCTACTGACTAGGCTCATACTTAGAGAGGTAAATACTACAAACCTAAAACGTCTTTGCCTTCCAGTCAAGGTTGGTCTATATTGATACTTGCAAAGTTAAGCAGTTATCACATTCTTTAAATATAGCTATCTTGCCTGGGCATAAGAAACCTTCAGCACAGTTTGCACGCATTGTAAATTACTTCAAGCTCTTCCTAAGGAGAATTTTCTTGGCATAGTTTCTACAATGCATGCTTCCCTCATTAGAAGAATAGCTTAAAGAAATAGAGTATGAAACTACAAGAGATTACAAAGAGCTGTAAAATTAACTTTGTGTTTTGTGATAATGTCTGTGAAATCCTTCCTTGTGTGATACAAAGTGGACATGATGTAAAATCCACCATGTGTACAGAGCTGTAACAGAAGTCCTGACAGGGCACTGTTCTAGCACTCCATTGTATAGTGGCCAAGGATATAGACCTCCCTTGCAAAGAAATAACCCAAGGTAGTGCTGTCATCATGTAACATTCAGTTCCAGTAGTTTGCCTTAATTTGAATCAGTCACCAAGAGAGGAAAGGGAAGGAATGCTGGGCATGTGTATATTTGTGATAAGTAATTAGTGTTCATGCACAACACTAACATCCATCAGACTCTGAAGGAATGGAATGCAGTGCATCTGCAGTGAGGACATGTTTATGTTGGATTATCCTGTGCTAATGCAGAGTGTCATTTTCACCATTTGACTCCTGCCACTGTATCTCATGTAGCTGAGCCACCTTACTGCAGTGGGCTGTGGCTTGAGGGCTTTTCAGATGTGGAAATGGTTTGCTTTGTGTATCTATAGTAACCAACTGCTGGCATTTTCACTAAGTGCTGTGCATAAGCTGAGGGTGTGTTACTGTTATTATTATCTGCTTTATAACTTATCCCAGAAGGCAATGTAGTATGTGGAAGCTAAATTTTCTTGAAATAAAACAGTTCATGATCTGAAGTGGTTCAGCTCTGGCAGCAAAGATGCTCGTGAAGTTTAATTGACCCTGTTGAAAATAACCTTTAGTATGTCTAGAGAGACCTTTGAGTGTTACAATTTACCTTTCTTGATCCAAGAAGAGTAGAGTACAATGGCTGTGTGGGCTGTAATGCTCTCAGTGCCTATCACTTCCCTGTATGGTAGACATACCTTTTAGTTAGTGGTACAGCAATCAGCAGGTGAATTTATATTTCATCCAAAACATCACTTATAATTAAACGTCTGATCTTCTCAGTGGTGCCTAGTTCTGCTGAACTGTTTTTACTCAAGTAATAAACGTTCCTTTGCACATTTTAAATAGCAGTAAGTGTAGTGGCAGTTTCATATGGTGAAGGATTATTCAATGACAGCATCTTATCTTACCTATGTGTGAAAGGCAAGAGGTTTTATAATTATGAAATTACCCACTGAGCAAACTTTCTTAATAATGCTCTAAAGAAATTAGTATGAAACACAGGTAAGGGTAAAGAAATTATCAGAAACCAAAATCATCATTACATCATTTTTCCAAATAGAATACTTTAAAACTTGTCAAGCTGCCACTGCTTGGCTTGTGTCACTATGCCCCTTCCCTAGCACCCAGCCAAGTGTGCTTAGCAGCTGTTGATTTCCTCCTCATATGTTTTTTAACTACCATCTCCTTTGGGTTGTGGTGGTAAAACATGAATGGACTTGGGAATAAAAATCAGGGCGGGAACTACAATCACAAAGTCATAGAACGGTTTGTGCCATGAGCAGGGACACTCCACAGTAGACCAGGTTACTCAGAGCCACATCCAGTCTTGAAATGTTGATGGGACATCCACAACTTCTCTGGGAAAACTAATAGTGATATTGTAATAGCGAATTAGTGATGCTGTGATATATTGTGGTATTAGCGAATTAGTGAAATTGCAATCAATATCTGTTGACGTCTTTGCATGTTTTCCAGTGAAATTAATTATGAAGCAATTCTGTCTCTCACTCTTGTTTCCTGTCACCCTCTCTTTGTCACCATTTTACAACAGGTATTTTTCACTAAAGCCTATTTCTTAGTAGGTAATGTATTACAGAGCATGGAGGATCATGTTACAGAACTTGGTGCATATAAGTTTTATACCGTTTCTTCTAGGATGTGTTGTGTCTGTAGAGAACTATTGTAAACTAAAAATACTTCATTACCTTAAAAGCAGACAATTTAAGAAGTCTTCCTGTATATTGTGAATCTGAAGTCAGGTGGAATTCATATTTCATCACTCTGTAAATTATGTGGTTTTAAAACTGTGGTTAGCAGCTTGTTCTGATATTGGCATTCCATAAAGAAGTTAAAAGAGTTTTTGAGAACAGGGCATTATGTTCTCTGCCATGTCAAAAGTGAAAAGTGTAGCAAGTGTGGCTTCAGAACTGGAAGTTCCTGCCAGATGACACAGATTGTATTAAATCATCCAACCCTTATGTTGATACTTTGCTGTGCTGTTCTGCCTTGTGCAGAGATGGTTAAAAAAGATTTGTCCTTGCAAGAAAAGGTAAGTAGACTAAGCACAGTCATCCTGCTTTATTGCTGTAACATCAAGGCACTATAAAATCTGCAAACAAATCAAATGGGAGAGGAATCTACAGCTTTCCTAATTAATTTACATAATCTTTAGCTTTTCTGCTCAATTTTTATGTATGAAGATAGTACCTCATAATTTGTATGTACAATCTCTTACCTTTCCCATGCACATAATTTTAGAATTTTTGAAGCATTAGGATTCCTTCACATCTTTAAATATTTTAATTATAAATCCCTCTTGATTGATTGAAATTAACATCCTCCTAAACATCCACAAGTAATGATTGCTGTTGGCTAATTTTTATACCATTGCTGATAAAACAGTAGATGATGAGTGATCTAACAAGTATTTCAACATTCTGCCAGCAATTATTTGTTTAATTAAATTATACATGATAATGTAGGGTATTCACAGCTGCTCTACTGCAGCCTGCCTGTATGGGTAAATCTCAGTTTATATTCCCTTACTGGGTGCAAAATTCCTTATATTCAGTGAACTATTGGGTAAGAGTTGCATAACATAGAACAGCTGGCCTTTTTTAAAATAATACCCTAGATTATGCAGAGATAACATTTTGGAGTTAAAATATCAAGCATTTTCCTGTCTTTTTTCAGTCTTGCCAGAACACACAGTACCAAACCTATAGTTCTCAAAGGCATGGAAAAGAAGTTGGGTATGAGTTTTAAAACCTGCTGCCTTGCTGACAAGCATAAAGAATCATGGTAACACCAATCAGCAAATCATCACCTTCTGGCTCCTCCCAAGTTTCAGCAGACTTCCTACCAGACCTGTGAAGCAAGCTGTAAGAATTATCTTCCTCTAGGCACTAGGCAGCAGTTTCCAAGTCAGTTTGCTCCACAATGCCTGCAGAAACTTGGTGGAAACAGCAGATTTTATCTTGCCTAGGGATTATAGTCTGCTGCCTGAAAAGATGGTGTTGACAGTTTGTTCCCTATTAAAAATGCAGTAGTACAGTATACAACTTACATAATCATCCACTCAGTAGTAGAACTCTTCAAAGCACATCCTTACCAATCTCCTTTGAATATCAGCAGGGACAATAACCCTGGGGATTATCTGAATATATCTGAGGAACAAAATCTGTTTTTGGGATATCCTTGATTGTTCAACTTCACTTTTTCATATCTGTATGTCAGATAGGAAGGTTGGAATCATCTAGACTAATCCCCATGCCCAAGCAGTGTCAGCTAGAACCAGTTGCCTTTGACCATGGCTGTGAACTTTTTAATACCTCCACAAGTGGAGATTGCAGAGCCTCTCTGGGCAGCCTATGCTGGTGTTTGGCCACTCTCACCAGTAAAGCATTGTCTTGTGTTCACATGGATTTGTGTTTTCATTGTGCCCATTGCCACTTGACTTATTGCTGGGCACTACTTGAAGGTCTGTCTCTCTCATTCTTTCCTTGCATATATTTATTGAATGATAGAATAATTTGGCTTAGAAGAGACCTTTAAAGGTCAACTAGTCCAACTTTCCCTGTGATGAGTATGGATGAAGCTGTGAGCTATACCCTTCCTCAATCCATTACACCCATTGATGTGCCTGAGCTTTCTCTTCTCCAGGCTGAAGAGTCTCAGCCTCTTCTCATACAACAGATGCTTCAGTCCCTTTATCACCTCTGTGCTATCCATTAAATCCATATCTCTTTTGTATTGGGCATTCCAGTCCTGGTCATGCAATGCTCCAAACTATGGTCACACAAGTGCTTAATGGAGGGGGAGGATCATTTGCTGTGACCTATGGTCATTGCACTTCATATTACCCGGGATGATGTTGGCCTTCTTTTCTGTGAAAGTGCACTGCTGGTTTGTGATCATCTTGTCCACCAGGACCCCAATGGCTTTCTCTGCAGAGCTTCCTTCCAGCAGGATGGTCCCTGGTGTATATACTGCTTGTGTTTATTCTTCTCCCACAGTTCTTTTCAGGACTTTGCATTTTCCCTTTTTAAAATTCATGAGGTTCCTCTTGAACCAACTCTCCAGCTTGTCTAGGTCCCACATGGTAGCACAACTATGTAAGTGGTTCAGCTGCTCCTCCCAGTTTTGCATCATCTGTGAACTTGCTGAGATGCACTCTGTCACATCATTTCAGGTCATTAGTGAAGCTGTTAAACAGTATTAACCCCAGTAATGATCCCTGGATTACACCACTTGTGACTTGCCTCCAACTGGACTTTGTGCTGCTGATCACCACCCACCAAGCCTGGCCATTCAGTTAATTTTCAAGCTGTGTATTTATCTAGCCCTTAATTTGTCAGCTTGTCTTTGAGGATGTTACAGAGTCTGCCTTAACTCAAGTTGAGGTGAACAGCTTAAGCTGCTCTCTCCCTCATCCAACAAGCTGCTCATCTTGTAAAAGGTTATCAGATGGTTAAAGCATGATTTCCCTTCTGCAAACTTATACTGATTGCTCCCAGTCTCCTCTATTCCCTTCATGTGTTTGGAAATGGTTTCCAGAATGATTCTCTCTATCATCTTTCCATGGATATAAATTGCTGCTATTTATTTACTTCCATTTTGGCTTTTCAAGACAGTGGATAAACCTACACGAATGTGTGAGACCAACTCCCTTATTCCATTCAGTTGGATATCACCTTACGAGAAGTGGATCTGTAGGACATACTGGTGGGTTTGTGTGGGCAAGTGAGGTATTGCCTACCGAACTAACCATGGCAGAGAGGGAGAGAAATTGGAAATATGTCAGAAGATGCCTCAAAACAATGCATATTCTGATAGCTAATTTTAATTTGCTGGCTAATCATGGAGGACAAAGTCATTCCTACTACTCAGACATTTGGGCTTTTTTTAGTCTTTCTCTTATCATAAGTATTTCTTCTCTTTTTAAGTATGGGTCAATCAGACAAGAATCTAGGTGGAAAGGCAATCAGACAGAATGAAATTATGAGGCTTTATAAATAATCCTGTTTTCAATATACCCAGAGAACTTCCGTGATTGGATGTGATGTATGTAAAATCAAAGGTCTAAGAGAAAAATTGAAGACAACTGTAAAAAGCTTTTTTCTCTTGTGATTGAAGGCTAGAAAAAATGAGTTTCATATCAGCACCACATTGTCCATATGGCCTGATCACAGAGGGGAATGAAAAAATTATCATGAAAATTAGCTTTATGGGCCAGATAGAGAAAAATAACATTTTAATTATTACTATGGCTTGTTTGTGAAAATGGTAAAAAGAATTCATTTCACAAGCCTCCAAATGCTTTCTTATACTGTTTTTAGCCTTTAGGTCCCTCCTTGAAGTTTAGAATTGGCCCATGTATTTTCAGAACAGGTTCTGATTTTTTTTTCCTCCTATTCTGATTATTATCTTTGTCCTGCTTTCTTTTGCAGTAGTTTACAATTTAGCTCAGTATTCCATCTGCTTTTCCTGTAGTACTAAAATAATATAAATAACACATTTTTCATGTTTTCATGAACAATTTGAACTCTTGCAGAGTGACTGCAGGCACAGAGGTGGGGAGTTTATCACCATGTGAAATTATTTGATACAATGAACAGCTGGGTGATGAAGGCTCATCTGTTAAGAAAATGTTTTATCTCATGTTGTGAGACATACTGAATATGAAACAGTAGCTGGTAGTTTAAGGTCCATCCTTATATGAAAGTCAGTGCCTACCAGGAAGTGCCTAAAACTTGTGCAAGGCATGTTCATCTTTTTCTCCTTGTGCTCAGAGCTGCTCTGTTTCAAAGAGTGCTGTTTAGGAATGCTGCTGGATGCTCTCATACTAGGAGATTATAATACAAAGTTTGTAGTGTAAAGAATCAGCTGAAATTCTGCAGTTGCACTGGAGGATTATTTTTAAATAAATTCTCAGCTGGCATAATGTGCAAGCATTGCTTTATATTTTGGAAAGGCTATCTACCTGTGATTCAATACCATCCTGCATCTTAAAATTTGCTGTTGTGACTACTACTATGCTTGCAAATTTAAATTACCTCTTAAGAAACTTAGTGTATCTGTTTTGTGTGACTAATTTCTATTTTTCACTCTAGCAAAAAGGGGAAGAGGAAGAGAAGAGGGAGTCATTGTTTTGTGATGATGGGACAAAAGGTGTTTCTCTAATTCTTCCTCTGCAGACTTAAGAGGAATTTCGGAAATAAGCTCCTTTTAAGAGTTATCTTCACTGATTCTCTCCTTGTAATAGTGCTTAGCATTTTGAATGTTCTGCATTCAGGTAAAGAACAGTATATATGGATCTCTTGGGATAGCATGTTCTAGCTGTAGAACATCCGAATTTGTAATTTCAAACTTTAATGGATAGAGTTGAAAGTTTTATTATCTGCTTTGTCTTGGCGATTTTATTTTCCCATGGAACAATTCTGATCTCACTGTTCTACAATCAATTCTGCTTTGACATCTAGTTTGTGTTTTCCCAAGAGGCATAGTTAGTTCTTGCTGATCACTCCTCCTGAAAGAAAATTCAATGTACATTTTAAGACGTTTTCCTGAAAAGTAGCTTCTGTGGGATGTTTACATAAGCAGACTGCAGTGTACCCTGTTTTTTGAAGGCATTTCTGGTACAGTGGACAACTGTTTGTAATACTGTTGGGGTTGGGTTTTTTGGTTCTTTTATTTCTTTTTTTTATTACATGCTACAGTGTCCTTTCTGGATCCTTTTGTTTGTACTGGTTTAGGAAGGTACTGATTTTAGACATTCTGCAATACTTTTCCTCATGCATCTGAGCATCCTCTGAAGATTTTTTTATGGAGGGACTTTGAGAACCATGGTCCTAGCTATCCCTAATGTACTAGATTATCTGTGATTTTTTCTAATAATTGCTTATGTCTTAGCTGTATTGTTTCTGTTAATACTTTTTTTCATATCCCATATTCACAGTGCAGGATTAGACCCTACAGGCCTGTTTTAAAATTATTTGCACCTTTATTTTGATGTGTTAAATTGTGCATTCTCAAAAATCACACTGTGGTGTGGCACAGAACTTATATTTTATTGATTAATTTTATGTGAGCAGGTGTAAGGCTTCTAGAGTAGATGTCCTGTCATTCACAGCCCCATTAAATACATCAGGGCATTCATTTGTCTCTTGTTGGTCTAAACTAGATGAAATCCCTAGGATCACATATGCTTATTCAGCATGATAATTTGTCCAAAGAGAGATTAGCTAACATGTCACCATTTCCATGTTGCTGCCTTTGGCCAAATTGGTGTCACTCTTTAAGGAATTGGACTGATGCCTATGGCTGGGTCTGGCCTTGACAGTATGTCTATGTTCAGTGCTTGTTTCATCCTGGACTCACTGCTGTGCTCTTCCTTTGATCTTTCAGTGCTTCTAGGCCTGTTGTGCTTCTATTGCTGTTTAAATTCTAGGGCTCTTATAGCTAAATTAGAGCTTTGGTTTGCCTGGTTTTTCTCCCATTTCCTTTTGCTTGAAAGTCTTGTGTATCTTAGGTCCTTATCTAATCTGATTTCTAACAAACTAAGATCAGAAGTTCAAGATTGGAGTCTCAGTTAGAATGAATACAGGAATTATTTCCCCACTTTAATACTCTGTGATGTTCAACCTGGACAATGCATTCTTCACAGTTAATGTATTCAATTTTTCTTTAGGAGTCTGATTGGTAAAAAAATTGGATTAAAAACATATATAACAGAAAGGAAGAAAGGCAAATGCAGAGCCCTGCTGCTATTCCCACTCCCCTCCTGTATTTTTTGTCTCACTTAAAGAATGAGTACACAGTTCATGTACAACTCTTAAGGAACTAGGACCATACAAAGCAAAAGTGAAGATGATGGAAAATGTATGTATTGCATTGATATGATACACATGTTCAGAGGCTGCTTCCTCACATCTCTCCTTTTAATCAACCTTTGAATCTGTTGATCTGCCGTGCCCACTTCTATTGCTTTTTTTCAAGTGAGCTGTGCCTTTGACATTGACAGATTTAGATTTTATCCCATAGATTTCAGAAAAACATGCCCACTAAGTGCAGTTTGCCTTACTGTTTGATTACTTCTTTGAAAACCTTTCCATTTAAATGGAGAGAGGAATCATTTGTCCAGCTGCTCAACCTTGCCATCAGGCTCATGTTCCAGGGATAAGCAGGATTTAGCAGAGGTTAAGGGGGTACATCTGTACAAGAGCTACTTGTTAATATATTAGTGACGTATCACAGAAGGATTCACTTCGGGCAGGAGCTAAGTGTGGGCTTGGTACATCAGCTGATCTCAGACAATAAGCTCCATTCTGAACTAGGTTGCTTTATCTTTTGAGGCTCATCAATTTATAGAACAGTATTTATTGCTTTTTGCAATGTTCCAGTAAATAATTAATCTGGTAAAGATTTAATGGAAGAAGTCCTATATTCATAGAAATTTTTTTGATCTTAAGCAAAGTGCAGTGGAACTACAATGTTAGCTTTTAATACCTTGAGAGTTTCTTCAGAAATAATCTTTCTTTGACATAAGCTCTTACACATAACGTGTGCCAGTTAGGTCTTGTGTATTAACTGCAAACACGGGATGTGATATAATGCAACCCAGAGCATATCAGAATTAAATTTGGCATTGCTGCAGGAAAGAGCCAGTTAATGTCCTTGTATAATGCTTATGTAATAGATTAGATTCTCTGCCTGACTGTTCTAGTTGTCAGTGGTGCTATATAAAAAGCTTACCAGCTTGCTAGTACTCAATTAGCTCATTCACCAGGAGTAAACTAGTTTTCTAGCTTATAGGAGCAAAGCGCTTCCAATCCTCTAATTGGTTTATGCATATAATCTTTTCCACACACCAAGTGCAAAAGTTGACTTGCTAATAGAATTGGAGAATAAAGTGAGAGAGGGGAAAAAAATACAGAACTATCTAGAAACTCAATCTGTATAAACCACTGTTTATTAATAGCACCATTTGTTACTCCTTCAGTTCTTGGTTACTTGAGATAACAGGTAAATCTTAATAGACAAGAAAAGCATTCATAGTCACCTAATGCATAAAAAATGTTTGGTTTTCAAGATATACAGTTGCTGTCAAACTCTCAAACTTTATTTGTTTTATATATATTATTTTAATTTTCTACCTTTTTTCTTTTTAATGTTTTTAGAGGATACAGGTAGGCTTTAATTGTTACCTGTTATAAGTTTTTAATAGGAAATTGTACATTTTATAAAACAAAACTGGTAAAAGAGATTGGAAAGCATGTTTGGAGATACTATGTCAATGTTAGTTCCAGTTGATTCTTTGAAAAATTATGCCTTATAGCCTATTTTATGGCATAGAAGATAGGATTTTAGGGCTTTTAACTGAAAGCTATAATAATCTCATGATAGTATATTTAGTGACCCTTCAAATAATTTCTTCAAAACTTTTAATTATGAACATTGTCAGGACAGAACCAAATGAGTGCTGGGCTTTTGTTATTGTCTGTTCCTCCCAGGGCAGAAGCACTGTGTCTGAGAGATATCATCCTGAGATGGGACACATACCTTCCAGGCTTCAGCTGCTCCTCCAGCCTTTCTTACTTGTCTTTTGGCATCAAAAAATGCAGAAATATCCCTTCTAGAGTTAACCAGGACTATGGTGAGGCTTCACTTTAAATTTTGTTATTTTAGCCTCTTGTCTGACTTCTCATCCATGCAGAGTCTTACCATGAATAAAATGTGGGAAATTCTTGCTTCAAAGTATTCAATGCTAAGGAAAACTTGAATATTTTATAAAGCTGTTGGTAACATCTGCTTCATGTCCTGCTTTATTTAATATAAGCTCTTCTTAAAACTGCATAGTTTTCTTTTGAGATGCTGAGATGTTTTATAGGTATTTTTCATCCAAATGTACATCTAGCTTGCTCATCTCATAGCTAATGCATGTTTAGAAATTTTTATATATGAACATAGCTAATAACATACTTTTTAGTTTAAGAATCAGTCTAAGAGTAAATATGAACTGAAAGCTTAATTCTTCTGCTAGAGTTTAAGCAGATCCTTGCTACAAGCAAAAGAGAAAGTAATTTTCCTAAAGACTTTTGAGCCTTTAATAATAATTCAAATTTGAAAAATTGCATCAAATTGCAATTGAAAAGCTTTAAGTAGGAAATCAGGGCCATGGTTTCACTTCACCTATGATTTTTGCTCCTTTTAAACTTCAAGAGAATAGCTCAGAAAACAGGTTGTATTATTTAAAAAAATGGGCTTATCAAAGAAAATGCATATGTTCCTGTACCTGCATGGACAGGTACAATTTATTCTGCCAAAATCTTTGCTCTGTGCCAGTGAACCTCCTCTGTTCATTGGACAATATCTTCCACATAGGCAATTTATGCAACTGATTTCCAAGATACCCATTGTAACTCTCTGAAAGAGCTGCACCTTCTGGGCATTCTCAGGCTGGATACCTGGTTCTGACTGTTACTTGATAAGAATAAAATATCTTATGGTTTGCTTTTTCCTCTGAGCATCTTTGAGCCCTTATAGTCCTAAAAACATTCCTCAAAGAAGCTGGATGTGTTGATTCTCCCCAAGCACACTGAGTCTCAGAGAAAAAAGAATGCCACCTTGGAGAAGAGAAGCCTCCTGAGAGACCTCATTCCAGCCCTATGCTACTTAAAGGGGACTTATGTAAAAGAGGGAGAGTGACTTTATATGGAAAACAGTTTTAAACTACAAGAGGAGAGATTTAGATTAGATGTTAGGAAAAAATTCTTTGCTGTGAGAATGGTGAGGCACTGAAGCAGGTTGCCCAGAGAAGCTGTGGATGCCCCATCCCTGTAGGTGTTCCATGCCAGGTTGGATGGGGGGTCTGAGCAATCCGATTTAGTGGATGGCATCCCTGCCCATGGGCAGGGATTGGGACTAGATAATCTTTAAGGTCCCTTCTATGGTTCTTGAAAAGTCTTCTGATACTGAACTGGACAAAAAAAAAAAAAAAAATCAAAAAAAAAAAAAATCTGAGAGCTTCCATTCCATCTCAAAATGCAGGATACTTTATTTTCCACAGAATGAGGTGGTGAATGAAAATGGTGATAACTTTAACAGTGCTCCTTGTACTGTGCTTTACTGCTGTTGTTCCCCCCCTGTCCCATGGCTCAGGGTGGATGTATTCCTCAGATGGGAGCACCAGGCTGGTGTGTGTAAGCACAGGGGAGGGGAGCACAGCCCAGCAGAGGGAAGTGCCTGGATAGCAGGACTGTGGTGTCTGGCCATGGTGGGAGAGCAGGTCTGGTCAGGCACCCAGGGTAAAATACTGCCCAGCAATCACCAGGCAAGCCCACAGAGATGAGGCAGGGCTGAGAGCAGGCCAGAGAGGCAGCCTGCCTCTCAGGGTCTGTCCATGGGGCTGGTGGCCAGGTACAGGCACAATCACAAGCAGTTGTGGCTCAGCTTAAAGACAGCTTGTGTGAGAAAGGGGAATCAGCACCAGTGGAGTGTCCCCACAGCACCATCAGGAGGGCTCTGCCCAACGTCACCAGAACCCCTACAGAGGGATGTAAATGTGTCTCTAGTAGAACATTTCTAGTGGTGGATGTCCTTCTGTGCAGTGCCCAAACCTCACTGCTGTTTAGCAGCTTTCAGCACTGATTTCATGCCCAGTTCCTAAGTCTGCTAAAGGTTCAGGCTGCTTTCTGAATGTGGCAGAATGCATAAGAGAGAAATAAACTCTTGGTGACTAGGAGTTCAGGTCTGCTGATAGACAGATGTAGTTTTCTGTAGACTGTTAGTCCAATGCTGTCTTTAGAATCTAAAGGTTAACATATTAGCAACACTGCTTGCTAGCAGTGACCCACCATTATGCAGTCATTTATATGCAATAGTATTGAAAGGGTAAATGTTCTCCCGCAGTGCAGAAGTGAAACATGACTCCTGCTTTAAGGTCACACATTGCTTTATCTGATACTACTGGACAATATATTACAAACAAGATGGATTCCAAACCATTCATCTTTTGCAATGCTTGTCAAATGGATTTTATGAGCCCGTATTATGCCAAGCATTGTGAAGACCACTCAAGACTGACAGAAAGTTTTTTGGACTGCCAAACCTCTTTGGAAAGTTCCACATCCTTTCATATTGTCATAGTTATGATCATCTGTTTATCATAGTTTAGCAGATTCTTTCAAGAATGGATGGTGTAGTTATAACAAGAAAATTTGTTAAATTACATTAAATGATATTAAATGTTCAATTTAAATAATTAACAATCATCAGCAAAAAATAAAAATAAGTGTGCAAGTTCATGATGCAGAGACTTCTGCGATGCTCTCTTGTGGTACAGGAAAGGATGACAAGTTTCTGGCTTTTGATTGTCATTGCAGACATTTGTTTGTGTAGAAGTCAAAATAAAGAGACTGGGCCCTCCTTTATTTAGTGTCTATGCCCTGAAGAAAGGGATTAGCACCCATGAAATTTTTCAGACTCTGAGAAGGAAAGTCCTTTATAAAGAGAAGACAGAAGTGCTAATTGTGGGAATAAGAATATTTCTTGTTTATGACAGATGTTTGCTTGAGGTTTTTTGTTGACTCTTAAGCAAAGTCCTACACACCATAAATACAAAGCAATAGAAATTTAAGTAATGTTAGGTCTTATGAAAAGGTGCTCTTCCTCTTAAATAGTGCATATTTTAAAACTATTTTCTTTGAAGAAAGGTTTCCCAGTAGCTATAACAAGCTGTCATCAAACTAGACAAAGAAATGCAATAAATCTTTGCTTGACACTCATTTATTGAAATTGCACCTCGATAAAAAGGAAGCTTAATAATTAATTATTTACCTCTACTCTTGCACTTCCTCTGTATCCTCCTATCCCTGTCTTATGGTGTGCAAATTCTAGGAAATGTGGCACAAAATGACTGGATGACAATGGTAAAGGAGCACTGGTGCAGTCTCATGTTGGTTTCAAAATCTAGTTTCAACTTGCTATAGGGCTTGTCATTATTAGACTTGTGGCAAGAGAGGTAGGAAAGGTCAAGGTGAGGATTTTCTGTGTATCCTTAAATATCATATAATTATACAGTTGTGTCCTTTATTCCCCACATTCTTGATAGTTTGTTCTTGAGAAGATAGTGCATCTGCCAGTACCAGCATGTACAGGGATTTGTGGATTAACATTTTTTAAATTATGTTTTTATTCTTAGAAGCCAGAACTATAAGAACTAGAAATTAATATTCAAAAATACTTTTTTAGCAGTTTTCTGCTTTGCTGAGGAAAAAAAAAAAAGGCTGCACTTCACCCAAACTGGAGTAATTTTTACTCCTTTTGATTACAATGAATTCGAACTTCAGTGATATATTTTGAATATATTGTCACATCTTTCAGGCATTTGTGGAGGAATAGTAAAATAATGGTCACCAACATCTCTGATTTGCTTAAGATCAGAATATTTGGATCAGCAGTGTCCATTTCATTGCATTTGAATTTTTGTTTCTTTGTGTATCAAAAACTTGAGGGTGAAAGATAAGATTGACTTTCAGCCAAATCCTTTTCATCACACCTACATTTAGAGGAACTCATTACTATCAGTTACGAATTTCTGATTCTTTTACCCCTCTTCTTTCAGTTAGTGGTTTTATCAATTTCCTATCTGTTTAATATTTGTAGACCTGTAAGTCCCTGTGCAGACTTAGTGTACTGCAGCTAAAGGATCAAATCAGGTGGATTACATTTCTAATGTAAATAGCTGAATTGTTTCCAGTTTGAACATATTTATGGTTTATCTTAGTTAACAAAAAATCTGTAGAATTATCAGCAGATTATAATTATGGCAACAAGAACAGAGAAGATGGAACAATTTTTTTTCAGGCAATTTTCTAATAGGCAAATGATCTCAGGTTTTGTTTCCACTTTTGATACTCTATTCACAAGTCAGAATCATTAATGTGCGGCATCAGAAACATTTGGCAGCCTCATGTCTATGAAATAAATGCAATATTAAACCATAGCATGATTAATAGTGGATGTTAAACAAGCTTGTGATTTGGAGAAATAGTCTACAAAAGATTTGGTGAAATTTGTGAAATTGCAGAGAATGAGTCCTTGTGTTTGTGGTTGAAAAACAATGGAAACAAATAATCAGTGCCAGATTAAGCTGTTACAACATGGAAGTAATTATACTTTTCATAGCAATTAACAATTAAATATTTACAAATTCTAAGTTATTTTAATGACAATTATAACAATGTGTATACACTTTCCACTGCATAAAATACAAAGGTCCATCTTGAAAAATAAAAAAGCTAGTTTCTCATTGAGTTGCTCTAGTGAACCTGATGAAACTTTAAGCCCTTTATTTCTTTGCAAAGTGAAAAGCTGTGTCAGGGGTTATTGTCATTAATAGTCATGGCTCCAGTTTCCTCTTTTTGAGATGTTTTTTCTTCACTGAAATGTTCTATACAGCCTGGGTCTCTCTCATTGCATGCACTCCATCTCTGCATAGGTTCTCTTGGAAGTCTGTGGATGAGTTCTCCACCAGCAATTCCAGGTTCAGTGAGTAGGCATGGAGGAGAAAGAACTTACAGCTCTGTCTGCTGGTCATGAGCACTTGAAATCCTCTGGTGCTTCATCACTAGAGTTTTGGTCTCACTCTCGAACAAAATGCTTCTTCCATTCACTTTTCTGTGACTGTATTTTTCTTTCCTTTCCTTATCACTGAGAAAGCCCAAGTCTCACTTTAGTGCCTGATGGCTCTTCTGAAGCCGCTGCCTGTGGCATTCTGTGTTTTCCAGCTTGTTGTGATTATTTAGCAAAGTCACAAGAATAGGCCAGAGTCCAAGTCAGCCTGAATGCATCCTCCCACTGGAGGAGAGAAAGCTCAATGCCTCAAGCTGAGAGATTCCACTGGCTCATGACTGCTGCCTCTGATTGCTCTCTGTGCAATCAGCCCTTGCCAGCTCGACAGTGAGAGCACAAGCCTGAGCTCTACCCGGGGCTCAGGGACAATCAGGACAGTTGAAGGTTTTTCACTGGTGCTGCAGTGGAATGGCTCTTTCTCCCTAGGAACTTCTGCCAGCCAGGTAGCATTGCCACTAGGGCTGAGCAAAACAACTTTATTGCAGGCAGCAGAGAAGGGCTGACCACCTCTACAACCAGGGAGCATTTGATTCATCTGCTGAGCAGCACCACGGGTCAACAATATGATTATTGTGGTGAGTCATCCTCGCTCAGCTGAAGATGATCATGGAAAGAAACCCCGTGGGAAATGAACCCTTTTGAAGAGAATAATTCAGCCCCTTTTAGTAACTGATCTTTTGTTTTGCTTGTTCATGGTGTTGGAGGAGAAGCTGGCCATCAGTGAGCACCAAGCGGTGGGGACAGGACAGCATAACTCCAACAGTTTGTTGAAGTGGAGATGGAGGAGGCAAGGAGAGGCCTGCAGACAGATTGAGAGACTGAAGCTCATTTAACATCTCTACTGAACTGGTAGCTGAGAAGAAGGTGGAGGAAGCAGATCTACCACAGGAAATCCCACTGTTGCAAGCAGTAACTTATGCCACAAATCTCTAGGGTTTTGCAACCTCTGATGACAGGGTTTGTGGGGAGAAAGTGCAATCCCAGCATGGCTCCTGGTGAACAGGACATACAGAGCAGTCAGGTGGATGGGTGAGTGTTTCTTCACTTGTCTCCAGACACAAAGTGTCCTAAGGATAGCCAAACAAGGTGAGCCTCTCTTTCTTCTCCGGCTGTTCCTCCAAATGATGAGTGCCATAAGGCCCAGGAGCATTCTCTCTACATTTCTATCCTTGTTACATGTGTTGTGTCTCACTGCATTCACGTAGGTCTCAAATTCCTGCCCTGTCTTTTAACAATGTATCATCTAGTCTTTATGTTCTCTTGTGTCCCACCATGTTTCACAATTGGAATTAAGGACCTTTTCCATGTCCTTTTCCATGACCTTTCCATCCAAAAGCCTGGATCATGAATAGTAGAGGATTGTGGCTTTTATACTTGTGGGTGAGCCCCATTTCTGTTTTGAGGACTTCTTTCTGGAGTACCTGTAGCCTCTTTTGACTGGAAAGGTTTGATTAAGAATTAGGGGAATGAGTCAAAACAGTGTTTGAGAAGAAGGTCAATAGATGAGACAGAGGAGGAATAAATGTACCCAAGTGTGGTTGAGGAAGCTTAGTGTTTGGGGTTTTTCTGTTCTGGCAGACTTATTAGTAGCAATCTTGGCTGTGACTTCAACATACATTCAAATAAGTAAGTACAATTAAATTTTTTGTGTAATCACACAATTTTTTTAGTTTGTTGCAATTAATCTGAAGTGCATGTATAAGGAAATAGCTTTAATCATGTATCAAAAATTAATAGATTCAAAAGTTCAGGTATTTATAAGGAGGGTCAAGACAGGTTTGCAGTGCAAAAGAAGTTTCTGGTAAAGTAGTTTAGTTTGATAGTGATTAAAGGGTTACAGGTATGTAGAAATGTGTACTGATTACACACATTTCCTGTTTCAAAATTAGTCTAAGCTAAAAGTAAATATATATGTATATAGGTACTTAGTGGAATAACAAAATGCTTTATTTTGTTTTATGTATCTGTACTGAAAGGAGATAGGCTATGTATTTAATTAGTAGCTTTAAATTAAGAAATAATAGCTAATGAATCTGCTGAATCTCCTGACAAATATGTATGTGGCTCCAGCTTCCCTCTCAGCTGGAGCCTGCCCTCCCACCACATCTCTTGTGGAGAAGTCCTGGCTTCTGTATTTTGTTTGCAGAATGCGTAGTGAGCTAAAGGCTTTTTTATGGAGCTGTGTCCCTTGTCTCAGAAAATGTTGCCATGTAATTGAAAAGGTATTCTTTTCAGTGGTACCCAAAGTGCTGGTACGTTTTGGTTGTGCCTCACCATTTCAAGGTTAGTTTTGTCAGTCAAAGAAAAAATGTTGTGAAAGCTTTAAATTAATCCACCTGCACACTCATGGATCTTGTGCATTTCCCGTTGGACGCGAAAACAAAACCAAAGCAAAGCGGATGGAAGGAGGGGGCGGTGACGCGGGGCTGCGGTGCGGGGCGATGCTGATGGGGCAGCGCGGCTGCTGCGGTCGCTGGGTCGCTGCTGCCACCCGCTGGCGCCGGGCTGGGGCTGCCCGCCGCTGCTCCGGCCTGCAGGAAGCGCCAGGTGCTGCGGATCCAAGCGGTGTTTGCTGGGATTCTGCAGGAAATGGGCAGCATTTGTCCGAAGAACACTGCGACTCTTTAACATCGACCGTCTTGTCTGGCGACTGCCATGTTAGTACAGAGCTAAAAAGTTTTTTTATTCATATTTTCTGTTTAGTTTTATAATGATTTTTTCCTTTTGTCGTTCTCATTACTGTAATTCTGAGGATAGTATATATTAGGGCTAATGATACTTCATTCACAAAAAGCTCCTTACTGGAAACTGTCCCTTTTAGTAATGTCTAAATATAAAATCACACTTGTCTGTATAAAAAGACTCCCAGTTTAGACAGTGACTGGGAGTAGACAGACCTGTTTAGACAGTAACAAGAAATCCACCCCAGAGCAAAACAAGACCAGTGAGACCTGAGAGGGTTATCTCAGCTGTTACAGAGACCTCTCCCCTTCAATTTACCCAGATGGCTCAATCTCTCTAAACTCCAGAGCAAACACATAAGATTGAAAGGATGTTTTGAAGGTCAACATGCTTTGAACCTTTCCAGTGAAAGTATTGCAAAGTCACTATTGAGTGTTCTGTCAGGATCTCCCATTACCCAGTTTTGCTGGGCACTGGCCTCATTGCAGCACAATGTCACTTATGGACATTTTAGGCCTTAATTGTCCTTTAAAATGTTTTTCAGGACATCTGTGGTTTAATACAAAGATGCACATCTATTTAACCTCAGCATATGTGTGAACTTTGTGATTCTACTGCTTGTTATCAAACACATTTTAAGGTACTGCTTTTTTTAAGGAAAGGTTTGCTAGGCTAGGACAGAGATTACATAAATGTGAGTTATTAGATATCATGATGATAAACTGCCAGGTTTGGCTAGCAACCTGAGGCTATCTTCTCCTTTATTGCATTAAATGTTTTAGCTTTCTCAAATTTCTTGGTCTCAGTGTCTGTCTCAAATCTTGCAGTTGTATCATCTGTCCCAGACATGGCTTATGTTACAAGCATCCAGGACTCCATTACACTCTTGTAATACAAGTTATAGATATACAACATATATATATATATATTCTTGAAGGAGTTTACTGTAAGACTGAGGTTATTCTTCTTTATTGCTGTTTCTGGAAGCTAACTAAAGCAGAGGTGAAGGACATTGGACAAATAATTGAATTCCTCATTTAATGGGAGTACCATTTTCTGTTTCTACTGACATGATCTCTCTGGCATCCTTTCAGTCTGTCATAAACAGGGGGAGTTAAAAATTTTCTTAGCATATGAGTAGGAGAGTTCAAGGTGGAATTGGGGTGGGAGTTGATTTATTACTCTCCAAAAGAAATGTATTCGATTCTTGGTGTGGTAGCCTGTTAGATCCGAGGATAAAAGATTTGCTCTTTTGCACCCATACTGAGCGCTACTGACAGCTGTGAGACCTCTTACATAGTTTCCACGTGCTGCATGTAACAGAGACTATGGTTGGAAGGCAGACTTTGCCAAGGAGCATATCTGGAATGCGTGTGTTTTGGAGGAATACAATCCTTTTGGTCGCTGTTGAGAAAGCCGCGGAAGAAGCCGTTGGCGGGCGGCGGGGAGGCGCCGGCGGGCGAAAGGCGCTGCGGAGCGCCGCTGCAGGGTGCAGTGCTGCCCGCGCCCGCGGCGCGGCGCTGCGGGCGGCGGTGCCGGCGCTTCGGCCTCGAGCTCCGAGCCCCGAGCGGGCTTGGCCGGGGCCGGGGCCGGGGCAGCATCCCCCGGCAAAAGAGCAGCTCGGTGTCCGAGTCTGCGACAGGCTTTCAGTAGCGCGTCCACGGTATGCTTCCCTACAGGCAGTAAGTTAGTAATTCTAGACTCACGAGAGTTACTTTTACTTGCGTCTTTCTGATAGCTTTGTCATTTTATAATCCTGCTTTTTTCTGGTTTTGTTTTCTCCTCCTCCTTTCTTTGTTTGCTTGCTTTGTGTTTGTCGGTCTGAGGCTGTAGCTTTAGAAATTATTTTACTAGTGGCTGGTCCAGGTATAGACCCTGCCCCCTTCCCAGCTGTGCACTGTCACCTTAACTGTTTCTTCTGCTATAATAGTGGTTTGCTTGATTGCTCTATCTGCTAAAGTTTTGTAATAAAAAATTCCATTTTATAATGGGATTTTTACCCTATTTACCTTATGCTGTTATTCTGGTTTTAAATTTATGATAATATCACAGGTCTGTTTAAGAGGGTGGTGAAGCAAATACTAGTATTGAGCAGAACTAAGATAATGGTAACTTCATCAGCTGGCTGGTTAATTATGTGATAACTGGAGTTAAAAGAACATTTCTGTTCCCTGTATGTGACCTTATATATTTCCTATATATTCCTTACAAGGGATTTTTAACAATATGGTGTTCTAGTTCAAGGCTAAATTTTGGCAAAGGAACCTTGCAGCTCTTCATAGGAACTTGTTTCGTGTCAGAAACATTTGTTTGCTTTCAGAAGCTACCATCCACTTGGGACGCTTTGTGGTGCTGGTCATAGCTTGTAAGCCTGGTGGGATACCATGTGGGATAAGTATTTGAATTGCTTCTGTGCCTGCAGACAGGAGACAACCTTTCTAAGCACATTGTATTGCTCATGCACTTATACTGTTTTTCAGGAACAATGAGATAACATTAGAACTCTCACAGGTTGAGACTCTGTGTTAGCAATCAAAAGGTAGAAATATTGTAAATGCTTTATGAGTTTAATAATGATCTGAAAACAATTCAGCTTGGTCTTTTGGCACTTGAATTGCTTTGGGATCCAGCCAGTATTTCAGAGCTTCAATGTCTGAAACAATTCAGTGCTGCAGGCCATTTTTAGGATGTAAAAATTACTGTGGGTGGCTCATCTTTATGTGCCTGTTCAAAGGATAGGCAATGTCCTGATCATTTTCCTTCAGAATCATAAAAACAAGAAACATCAATAGCAACTTTTAAGCATTGATTAAAATTAATGTGAATAGTCATGAGGTCTTTCAGTAAAGAACGTTTGCCTTGCTAGAGTCGGACCACTACAAAAACATTCCCAGGACAGTCTGGCTTTCTGTAAAAACACATTTCATATTAAAGATGAGATTTTATTAGTCATTATGTTGATTTGTTTACCCACTATTTGTGTTGTCCTCAAACTAATTGGCAGTAGGTAGCTCTTTATCTTGAAGGTTATTTGGAATTACATGTTGCATCAGAACACAGTAAGTTTAACCTAGTCAACAAATTTAATATATCCAACAGGAAATATAATGTGATAAAGCAAAAACCTTTGTTTATTGTAGCTTGTATTGGTCTTCCACTAAAATAGAGATTCTTTTGTGACAGAAACACTGATGTTATTGGTACATAATTATTTCCTGTTTCAATTAAAATCAATTTCTGATGATAACAGGAGCTATCCCTTTTGTTGCTGATACACCTCATTATTGATTGTCATGAAGTTTTTTTCTGAGGTATTTATACACAGGTCTATTAATGCTAGCATTGTTGGGAATAAATATACAATTATATTAATGCGGTTCTTTCAGAAAGCTGTGCCAAGGGACACCATAAGAGAACAAAACCTTTTGAATTTCATTTACTTTCTCCTGATTAGGCACTTGGCTGCTCACAGCCAAGTGAATAGTCATTTATAGTAAAAATGAATGTGCTGTGGCTGTGAATAATGGCTGTGTTGTAGTTGGAACAGAGTCATATCATTTTTTCTGTTCTGGTATTGCAAATATAGCTTCAGTTCAAATGTCTGCATAATGTTTCTATTTTTTGCACACTTACATAGAACTGAACCAACTGAGGGGCTCATATACATATATATATATATATATATAAAATTTGGACATAACTAAAAAAAAAAAACCAAAACCCAGAGTTGCTCCTCATATTCTATTTGAAGTTATCCATAAAAGAAAATTTTGTATTTTTTAATGTATTGCTTTACTGTTTATGCCCTGTGTGAAGCTGTTTTACAGACTATGCTGAAAATGGTGATCAGCAAGCGATTTGTTAAAGATGATGCAGAACTGCTTTTGCACTAATGAAATGTTGAAGGTCATCTATTAGAGCACTCTTATAGTCCATTTAGTATAGGTTCCAATTCATAAAACTATGCTGTGAGACAGAATTCGTATTATAGGCTGGTATGCAAAAGCAAGAAAATAAAAGGCTTATGCATGAAGCAGTATCATCTGTTATTGTATTTTGAAGCAAAATTCAGGTCTATGCAGGTTACCTCTGTCAGAAAAAGCATGAAATAATGTATCTTAAGGATGATTCCCCCATTTATTGACAAATAATTAAAAATACCCCAAAGAACCAAAGCACAATTATTTCTTTAATCACAAGAAGATAAATTAATTTCTTAGGATTTCAAGAATTCCAGTCAAAACTTAAAATAAATAAAAGTAATTTTATATGGTAATCCTATGAGATCACAATATTACAGGACGATTGGTGGGAAAGTCTTTTCAAAACTTCTTGCACTTGTGTACAATTGCTCACCCTCTCAAATTGTGTTTTTGAAGCCAGGTTGTTTAACAAAGCCAATCTATATAACAAAGATGCAGCTAGGAATGAGCAACTGGGGGCAGCAGAAACAAAGCAGAATTTGCTCTTGGCTTGAAATTAGTGTCCTAATGCTGCATTTTGATGTTACCTTTCTAGAATTCTGTTCATGTTTTTCTACCTCCCTCTCATTGAAACAATAGCCATAAAAATTCCCATTATTTTAATGATGTTTTACAGAATCTACCTGTATTTTTTATACAAGACTCATTTCTGTCTGTTGGTGTTAGAATTGCCGTTGCCCTTGGTAAACAATGCCCTATTTTCCAGCAGGGACTACAGCCTTCTAGAAGCTGCTGTTCACTCTTGATATTCCAGAACAGCATTGCTCATTCCAGCTGTACCCATAAAATCAAACTCTTCATATCAAAGGAGGAAAGCTCAGGTTTTGATAGAGAACATGATGACAGGTGAGTTAATATAGAAGGTTAATATCTCTGGAAGAAACCCCATGGCCTTCCAGATTGTGGAGTGTGTTGTTAGCGGTGATTTCCATGAGGTAGGACATCTATGTAGGATATGCACTGAATATGCACTGAATGCATGTGGTCCCTCTGGGAACAGAAATTCCAAGTGGTGCTGAAAATGTCTGTGGTCAGGTAAGGGTTGTCTCAGGGCTGCTGAGAATGTAGTGAGAAATGTCACTGCATTTCTATACGATGTTAACAGGATTATGTACTGCAGACATGAAGCATGCTTATGTGGGTATATTTGGTTTGGGTGGCAAGGTTTTGGTAGTGGGGGGGCTTCTGTGAGAATCTGCCAGAAGCTTCCCATGTGTCTGCCAGAGGTAATGACTGCAGGACCCACTGCCGGCCAAGGCTGAGCCCATCAGCGACAGTGGTAGTGCCTCTAAGGGTGGAGAACACCTGTGTAACAGCACCGGGAGAAAAAAGGAGTCAGAATATGTGAAGAAACAGCCCTGCAGGCACCAGGGTCTCTGCCCCAGGCACTGGAGCAGAGATTCCCCTGCAGCCTGTGGGAAGGACACAGCACTGTCTGGAGCAGGGGAAGAATGTGGGGAATCCTGCCCCTGATGGGGAAGGAATGGCAGAGACAGCATATGATGAACTGGCTGCAGCCCCAGTTCCAGTTCCCCATCTCCTTGTGCTCCTGGGAGGTAGAGAATTCAGGAGTGAAATTGAGCCAAGGAAGAAGAGAGGAGTTGGGGAGAAGATATTTTAAGTCTTTGTTTTCTCTCTCATTACCCTGCTCTGGTTTGATTGGTTATAAATTAAACTAATTTTCCCAAGTTCTGTCTATTGTGCCTGTCAAAACAATTGCTGAGTGATCTCTCCCTGCCCTTATCTTGACACACAAGCTTGTTGTCATAGCAGAGACATAGCAGCTTTGGTGGGCACCTGACAATCAGGGGCCACCCACCACAGCCAAGGGTGTTCTAAACATATTTGGGAGTACTCTTCTACTGAGAATGGGACTATTGAAATGGTGTTGGGGGACTGTATAAGGAAGAAGGAGCCAGCTCTAGTGATACTTTGTCCATAGGAAATTTAGGTTGAAGTCTTCAGAAAAATTACCTCTGGCCCTCACCTAAGCTTTGTTTTGTTGAGGAATACCCTCAGTGCTGGTAGCTCTGTGAGCAGCTGCAGTGCCAGCTCCGGGTTCAGCTCTGGTGGTGAGAGCCCCAGACAAGAGGCTGTGACCTGGAACCAAGCTTTGCACAGCAAAGGGCACAGGGACTGTGGTGCCAGCCAGGGCATTGGGCACTCAGAGACACGGCAGGAGCTGAGGACTCAGCTGGAAGACCCCAGACTTCCCTGCACTTTGACTGTGAGGGTGTAAAAGCCCAGGGGTTCCTTTGCTTGGGGTCCCTCCTTGGAGGCACCAGCTCCAGCTGTTATTCTATTGTACCATGGTTCAGGTACTGAAAGGATCCTGAGCTCTGAGACTCTACTATCAAAACCTGGTCTGAGTCTGTGAGTGTGGGGTGTGTAGTTGTGAAGTGCCTCTGACCAAGTGAGACTTCCAGAGTGGCTCATCAATGGCCAGACAGTCTTTAATAGCTTTAGGGGGTCTAGTCATTTTGTTCCAAGTGAGAGCATAAGCAGAACTCAGATGCGTGCAGACTAAATTTTGGGAATCTTTGGAAGAGCTGAGAAGAGCAGAATGAATCTTGGGAAGAGCTGAGAGCTTATATCATTTGATAACATAAATTAAGTCTGTGTACACCTCTGCCTCTGATTATCCATTATGCATGTATTTCACCTGTGAGAAATATCTCTAGTATTTTCTTTATCTATGAGTGCAAAGACTGATTAATAAAGAGCATTTGATAAAGTAACAAATATTTTTATGAAGACAAGGATATTCAGAGCAAAATGTGTCTAGGGAATATTCAAAAAGATCAAAAGCTTGTTTTCTTCATTATGCTACTAGGGAGTGAAAGGAAACAATCCATTTTGCATCAAAGTACCACACTGTCTCATTGCAGCACAAATAAAAACCTATCTAGTTTATAGCAAAGTTACTGAACTGCTGTCCTGTGAACTGGTTGAGCTGAAGAATGAATTTTTCTCAAGTCTGTAAAATTTTCATACAGATATGCTGAGCATCTAGTTCCTCAAACTACTGCTGAGCCTGTCCATTTCCAGGAAATGATAAACTTGATTTCTGGGAGGCTCAAAACCCAGAACATTGATAGTATAAATAATGCTGTGCATTGACAACATCCAATAACATGAATATAACACGTACCTATAATAGGATAAGATAAAAATAATAATTTTAAGCATGAAAAACCAGTTTTAACACAGCATTTTTAATTGCATTTTGAATGAAATATTGAGAGTACTTGCATTTATTCTGAATTGAAATGAGGACAGATATTGAAATGCCTTTGTTTCCTGCGAGGTGGAAATTTTAAGTACTGATCAGTTCTATTTCTAGAGGAACTTTGTGACTGATTAGATGTCAGACTAATTGCTAGTTCTTGTTTTCAAAAATCCAGAGAAGGAATCTGTCACTTTGAGTTGCCAAGATTATTTTATGTACATGTGTTGCAGTTTGTACGTCTTTTAGTCAAACTAATCTTCACTCAATCCTGTGTATGCATTTAGGAATTTCTCTTTGTAAATTACCTTTTTCCCCCAGTTGACAATAACAGGTATACCAAACATTGCTTTCATCATTGCTTGTCCATCTACCATCCATACAGGAGAAACTATGGAGAAACATGTTCTTGAAGAGATCAGAATCCTGTATTAGGCTGTAGTTATTTTGCATGTCCATATACTGTACAAGAGTAAACATGATTAACTCATAAGTAAACATGATTAACTCCATGAACTTAGAAGTCTTTTCCATCCTAAATGATTCTATGATTGTATGAGTATCTTAAAATTATGCTGGTAAAATCTTTTGTTCTGACCTATTTACCTCATTAGCCTGCACACAATTTTCAAGGTTGGCCTTTCAGCTTCAACTTATATAATTACAATGACAAAGATTGTTAAAGCTGCTACTGTGCAGTTTCCTTATTATAGACAATGTCAGAATGAGTTAAGATATTCATGTTTACATGTATTCAAATTCTGATTAAATGAAATGTAAATCTCAAAACTTGAAACTACTATTTCAAGTTATAATTTATCTTTGCCTATATTATGAGAAAATAGCACACCTCAGTCTAGTGAAGTACAGGCATGTCTTGTAGGCATTTTTACATTATTTGATCAGCATGTCTCCACTGATCTTTTTATTGCTGTTACACTGAAAGAGCAACAAGAGCCCCCAAAGAGACTCTGAGTGAAATATAGCCAATGGGATTTTACTTTGAAAATACTTGCACAGTATTTAATGAAAAAATGCCAGTGTACCGAGGATTCATTAACTGTTGTATGTTGCCAACAGAGCTATCATAGTTTTTCCTTTCCTCCAGGCCACAAACGCCACCCCTATGTCTTTATCTGACAAAACAATTATGTGTTCAGGCTGTGAAATAACATATGGTAAAGTGTTTTATTCAACAAAGACATCCTAGTGAAAAATCTACTAGTTTTTTTGACCTGAAGTGCCACACTGTATCTTTGTCCTTTGAAATCTTTTACAGAATCATAAAGAGCATGTCACTTAACAATTTGGAAGTGCATCAGATGCATCCATTTTTCATACAGAGTAAACCCTTGCCAGGAAAATTTAATAAAGTATTTTGCTGAGGTAGAAGAATGTTGATAATGCACTCAGCATATCTAGCCAGCGTACAACAGTGACAGTTAGTTCTTCTAGATAAACAGAGGACTTTAGATATAAATGTCTAAGTAAATCCCAACACCTAGGATACCATCACTTGGCAGTCAATAATAAGTGGATTCCCATGGTATCTTACATGGCATCTTAAAAGATTTTCTGTTTACATTTTCACCATTCCAGATTTTCATCTGAAATGGCAAAACAGTGTTATAGAAGTTTCCCATCAAATAGAATTCTGTGGCAAATGCTTTATCATCAGATAATATTCATTCATAAAAACCAAAGACTTTTTCTGAAGAAGGATGGTTTTGCTGAGTTGTTTTCTTGACTTGTTTAATTTTCAGTTTCTTTAAAATATTACTTTTTGAACACTGTTTTTGTTTACATTAGAATTAGAAATGGTGGAGACTCAGAAGATCTGATAAAATTTTCAGTTTAAAATTTTGGCTGAACTAATCCAATTGCCTATCTGGGACACTTGGAAAAAGAGGAAAAGAGGGAGGGATTTCTAAATTTTTTTTCCCCTTTACTTTCTGATTTTTCATCCCATGATAGTTTGAAATTTAATTTTTGCATCAAAAAGTACCTTCAGGACTGGCTTGAGTTTTCCAAATGATCTGACAACTCTCTCTATGGAGCTTTCTGGCCACCAAAACTCTAAAAGAAATCACTGTGTTTTTTCTGTTGGGGTCACTATTCTTGCACCTGTGTAGGCGTGAGCTGATAGAGGAATGGCATATGTGAATGTTTTGCATGAAACCTTCTTGTGCTGGTCCAGTAGAATCATAGCAGCTGGCACATGTAAGAGCCATGAACAATGAAGAAGCATAAATTTAGATCTACTGGACTTTCACACATGATGTAAGGTCTAGATCTTCAGATGATACTAAAGAAGAGCTAGGATGACTTACTTGGAACTGTATCAGCACTGTATTGGCACCTTATATAGATCGCAGAGGATAATGGTATTTTAAAATCCCTGATAAACAGCTTTTTTCTGCTCTAAAGTCATTTTAGTAAGAAAGCTGGATCAAAACTGAGATCAGAATTTCAAATAATACTGGAGTATGTCATTATACTTCTATGGGTGGAATTGGAAATCAAGAAATTATATAACTATATATGCATTGTGATTGAAAAATATTAATATGAAACATACAAGAATATGAGAGTTTTCATGCATTTGTTTTTCTACCATATGGCTGTGATAGACACCTATGCCACAATAAACAGAAATGTTGATTTAATATTCTCCCTCTTGTGCAGGGATGTATAAAGCACAGACTAGAAGTTAAGTGTTTTAAATTAGACTTAGCTGATGTAATAGCAAACAAATGTGCTGTGTGTCCAGATTTCACGAACATGTAATAATCTGTGTATTCATAATGAGTATTTTCATTGAGCTATTTGTTTTGAAAATCTGTGGCAATCCATCTGTTTTCTTAATAACTTGACTCTGGTCTTTCAGGTAATTTGATTAATTTTTATGACTTTTTTTTTTTTTTTTTTTTCAGTTGGTACACTCTCAAATGAGTTTTGATATTATTACTGGAAATCCTATCCATTGAACTACATTTAAGTTTTATTGTCTAAATTATCTATATAATAATGAGATGCTTTAGATTATATTTTTTTACGTGCTAGGTCAGCTGGCCAGTGTAGAAATGCTTTCTAAGGCAGGAAGATGTGAAAGGTACCCAGTCAAGCAAAAGGAAGAGATATGGCCTTTTAGAAAAATCCCTGAGAGAAACTGCTATGCCTCTGCTTTTGTAGTCTTTGTTTTCATCTGTTTTATTGGACTCTAAATACAGTGGACTTATTGTATATGCATAGTGAAGTTGTGTCAGATTAATTGTTACAAAAGCCTTATCTTAGTCTTTTACAGTTGTAATCTTCTCCTGTTTTATGTTGGATGGTAATTTGGTGATATGCCTAGTACTTGGGAAGGTTAGTGGCTTAGGCCTAATTTAGTTATATCCAGACTGTTAAAACCTTTCTTTCCAGTGATGAAATAACCTTGATAGATTAAAATAACCTTGAAAAGAGTTTGCCAAATTGGCAACTGTAATTGTTCATCAAGTAGCTGGATTGCTATGGAAGCACACTATGCAAGCTTTAAGAGGAGGCTGATTTCATTGACATATTTTCTCACTCCTTCAATTGCTGGGATATTGTGAGCATAGTGAGGTGAGTACTTGTTTGAGCAGCTGCTGCCAATAATGTGCCTGCCTGAAGGCTGTGCTAGCTGCTGGAAATGCTGTAATCATATTACCACAGTATGTGCTTCTCTTTGGAGGCAAGGAAGCTGTAAAGCCTTAAACATTGGATCAGCTAGTATTCTATTTGCTCTTGCAAATAGACTTTGGCCAGTCTGAATTTGTTGTTTAAAAAGGAAAACCTGGCATGATATTTTCACCACATCCTTTCAGATCTGAAATAGGCTCAGAAATGGGTCTCAGTGGTGTAGTCATTTTCTGTACGACAGAAATTCAGAGTTGCCTGTTACATCGCTCACACTGAGAGTGACTAATCCATTATAAGGTGCTTAAATCTGGCTCTTGCCACATCACTTTTCTGAAACTATAATACATTAACTGACCAAGACCTTTTGCCTAACACTTCCTGGGAGACAAACTGTGCAAAGTCCTCTGGAGCAGGGTTTTAATCCTTTCCAGCTTAAGGAGAACTGATCTCATTTATGCTCTTTCAGAGTTCTTGTTCAGTCCTCTGAAGGACGGTGTAGAAGTAAATTAAAGTAACTTCTCAGATACAGCTTCTTTCCTCTCTAAGGACTGGAAAACCTCAAAAGAAAAAGAATTTCCAGTCTGGTAGCAGTTATTTTGTATCTGTCTGCAGATTTTTCATCATCAAGTTCATTTTCCTAATGGCAATTACATAAAACTTAATTGACTTGTTCAGTGGAAAAAGCAAACCATGTGCAAAAACCACACAGAGGATTCAAATTCCCCCTTTTCTTACAGAAGTAGCATCAGTTTGTGTGACAGCTGCCAGTTAGTCCAGGTACAATGTTATACTAAAGTGCTGCTTTTAAAGTCACTGGGAGTCTGCTCTGCTGTGCTATCACTCATACCCTGGCAGGAATGCTAGAAAGCAAAGGCCTGGGAGGTCGACTGCAAACTGCTGCATTTAGAGTAAGAAAAAGAATTGCTGTTTCAGAGTTCTTGTTTGCATGGTCCTGTTGTTTCACAGGCTTGAGAGAGGAGAGGAAGTGGCTGAACTGCTCGCATCCAGTGCAAATTAATTTGTAGTTGTGCCAGCAGGCTCCAGCTGAAACTGAGCTGTGCTGTTGTAAGGCTTGTATTAGCTCACCTCTGCCTTCAAATGGGCTTAGCATTCAGATGAGAAAATCTAACAGGGTTAGAAGAAAGTAGGCTTAGTGAGGTGGAATTACTAGAAGTTTTTGTGGATCCAGATTCTCCCATTGAATTAAACTCTCCTTTCAGGACAGTAACTATGTCTGTTCTCTGTTTTTTTCCCCCCAGCCATATGTTTCTTAGGTAATTAAGACTAAGTAAAATCAGCGGGTGAAATTTTTAGGTATCTTTGGGAAAAGTGTCATTACAGAGCCCTGATTATGCAAAACAGAAAATAAGGTTTTTCCACTTGGCATATGCCAATTAGCTTTTTCAGTGGCTTAGTGTAGGAGTTCAGCATGAGTTCCATATTTTGAAAATAAGAATTGCTGAGAGATTAGGACAACATGGATTGCAAAAAAACAGGTATCATATTCTAAAAATTATTGTCTTCACAGTTTTGAGTTAACAGGACATATAAGAAATGGTGCTATATGAGTGTGTCATTGAAGAAAATAGAATTGCAAAATCTAGCTTCTTTTTTCTCACTTGTAAAATTTGCTCATTTTTCAGGGTTTTTTTGTGATTTAAATATTTTTATTCAGGAGCTGTCAAATGGAATTAAACTAAGCACAGTGCACTGCATTTCACTTAATTTCATGTCCACTGCATCTCAAGTGAAATCCACCAAGCAATTATTACCATTCACTTGCAAAAACTGCTATGTTCATAATTTATGTTTCCCAAAATGTAGCCAGTGAGGGAAAGTGTGAAATGCTTCTGTGCTGAATTGAAACATGAAATGAACTCAGAAACTGTGGCTTAGATTGAATTTAAATATAACTCAGCATTGATTGAAAATCTCAGTGTCCTAGATTTGCACTTTTAGGTTTCAATTTATACTAGGCATGAATAAGTGTTGTTAGCTGCATGAATAATGAATTATTTTCTTCAGCTCAGCTCATTCCCTTCACATATTTATTCATATATGCTGTTTAAATGAACCTAAATGCTTGTATTGGTAGGTATTCACTGGTGTTCCTGCAAGCTGCAGGATAGACCAGTTTCCTCAGGCTTAAAACAGCTACAGAACTACTTACCAAGAGACCACCCTTCCAAACAATCATTTATACTTGGTTGTCATCAGCATTCAGTGACAGAAGCCCCCTTTCATTATTATTATAATGAATAAAATTCTTGTAAATTTATATGTATTTTTGTAATATATTTCCAGTGTCAGAATACTAATTTGTGGAAATGGGAAGTAGCTTTTATGACAGAACCCAGGGTTTGGGGCTTGAGGATGTTTTTCCCATAGACACAGGATGCCATAATCATTCCACACCTTTTCAGAGCTCAGGGAGTGTGTGAACAAGAGATTGCATAAACAGGAGGAGGAAGTGGGGCTGAATTTGTCAGGTTTCATTGCTACAGGAGCTGCACAGTTCTGTTCATGTCAGTTCAGAAAAGAAGGACTAATATTATCTAATTTTAGATGAAACTAATTTTGTAATTTCATTGTCAATTTGTGTTTTATCATTCTACAATTTAAATGTCACAAAGTTAGTTTTTATATTATATCAGTTATTCAGACTTGTATGGATCCATAATTTATTACTGCCTCTAGGTAGATAATTAGTATATTTCTTTTTTATAGTAAGGTTTAGTAACAATTGTTAAGGTAGCACATTATTATTATTGTGCTCAAAGCACAATAAATAATAAATAATACATTTAATTTTCAAAAAAGCTTTTAAAGATGTTAGTGATAGGTATATGCCACACAGCCATCAATTTCTGTATGGCTTTTTCCTCAGTTTCTTACCATAAGTAATGTATTTTCTTCCTCCCAGTGTTTGTGGTGTTTGTTACACATTAGGTACTGAGAAATGCAAATAACATGCACGCAGTCACAATAAAGTCTGCAATAGAAATGGAACCTAATTTGTGCTTCTTGAGTCCATATTATTGCCTGGATGCTACATTACTGCCCATCTTTTTTATTCTACAGTTGTGTCTTTGGAAATTATCTCTAAATGAGGACTTAGTAGCTATTTGAGTTATTCAAATGAAAAAGATGAAAAGAATCTGCTTGTTAATAAATCTCATCCTCAGTTCTCTCTTTTTGTAACTGGTAGTCCACTAAGATTGTTTTAAAAAAGAAAAAACAACAACAACAAAAAAGAGAAAAATAATTAAGTAAAGTGTATTTGTGGTGTTGGGAAGAATTTAATTTTCTGTATTATGGAAAATGTAAATATATGTGTTACAGAAACACTGCCAAATTTTGCTATTGTGAAGTGAGAATGATTTAAAATTTAACCCGGAATGAAAATGTTACTAATTCCTTTAATTTCTGAAGCAGAATTTCTTTGCAATGGCACAATTCACTTATGCTGGTATGGGACAATTTTTCCTAAGAAAATTTCCTGGTTGTTTTTTATTAACATTCCATCTTTCTGAGACCCATGTACAATTCTTAAATCAAGTCTAGAAGCAAGCAGCTCTTCCATATTTATGAAATAGCAAGACTCCATGAAATACTAAGGCAATGAGAGCTTGGAGGTGTGAGCTGTTGGCAACTGTTACTGTCTATCAGTCTAATAAGATTTTCTCAGAAATGAGCAGAGTCTTTTCCAGTGCAGAATATAGAGTTTCTGTCACACCAGTACAAATAGAAGTACCAGTCATTTTCAGAGAAAATTGTATTTCACATGAAAAATGAAATAACAAAATGGTCATTAAGGCTCATGTAAAATCCAGTGAAATGACCCAAGGAATGATAGATCCACAAGCTAGAATCCCATTAAAATTTTCACATTTTTCATGTCTTAGCTCTCTTGTGTCAGTCAGCTTAGACCTTAAAATATATTTCTGCTGCTTGTTCAATTTCTTTTCAGAGATAATCCAAAAGGGCCAGTATATTGGGTTTTCATGGCCAGGTTTTGGTGGCAGGGCAGGGCTACAGGGATGGCTTTTGTGAGAAGCTGCTGGAAGCTTCCCCATGTGTGACAGAGCCAGTGCCAGTGGGCTCAAGGATGGATCCAGCACTGGCCAAGGCTGACCCCAGTGATGGCAGTAATGCCCCTGGGATAATATATTTAAGAAGGGAAAATATTATTGCAGAGAAGTAATTGTGGCAGAGAAGAGAGGAGTGAGAATATGTGAGATAAGTCCTGCAGACACCAAGATCGGTGAAGAAGGAGGAGAAGGATCTGCTGCAGGTGCCGGAGCTGTGATCCCCCTGCAGCCTGTGGTGAAGCAGGGTGCCCCTGCAGCTCATGGAGCCACAGGGGTGCAGGATTCACCCACAGCCTGAGGAGGAGCCCCACACCACCTTGAAGTATTGTACCCTGTGAAAAGGAGCAGTTTCTGAGGAACTGAAGACTGAAGCCCAGGGGAAGAAGTCACACTGGAGAAATTCATGGAGGACTGCCCCCCTCCCCAGGAAGGACCCACACTGGAGCAGGGGCAGGACTTTTCTCTTTGAGGAGGAAGCTGTGGCAGAAACTTGTGATGAACTAACCATAATCCATTCCCCACCTCCCTGTGCAGCTGAGAAGAAGGAGGTAGATAATTGGGAGTAAAGTTAAGCCCAGGAAGAAGTGGGAGGTCAGATGAAGGGTTTTTTTGCAGCTTTTGTTTTACCTTCATTGTGCATCTCTGATTTTGATGGGGAATAAACTCAAGTAATTTCTCCAAGTGGAGGGTTTCTGATCCATAGTGGTAACTGATGAGAGATCTCTCCCTGTCCTTATGTACACGGCATAAGCCTTTGATTGTATTTTCTCTCCTCTGTCCAGCTGAGGATGGAATAGTCAGAGCAGTTTTGGTGGGCTCCTGGCATCCAGCCACGGTCAAACAGGCACAGCCAGTTAGACCAGTGTGGCAGCATTCTGCATGACTGGGATCCCTGCACTTTGGAAATAACTCACCTGAGCTCTCTGCCTTTCAGTATCTGGATTACAAAAAAGCTACTGGGTGACAATTACTTCGAATTGCTCTTAGAAAGGGTTGGATCTAAAGCAAATGATTTTAGAGATGTGTGCTCCACTCAGCTGCCTGCATAAACTCTGCTTTTTATTAGTCTGATTAGCAGTCCCAAACATTTAATGATTTGTTTGCTTCTTCCTCCACACATGTGCTTCCTTTTCATCAGCACTGGCACACACTGCACACAGTGTGGGGAAATGCAGATGTCTGAGATAACTGGCAATGTAATAAATAGAATTAACTGACACTAAAACTGGAATGTTGGACAAGGACATCTATGAAAACAAAGGAAGACTGGCCTTCATGAAAGAATAACAATATGAAAATAGAACTTCTTTTTAGCAAAATAATTTTAGTGACTGGTCCCTTTGATGGAAGCTTACTGGAATAGAATTTATTTCTGGCAAATGAGATGAGCAACTACCCTGTTCTGTAGAGATACAGCCTTTCCAGTGCTTTTAAGGCCCAGTTTCCCAGCTCTCAAAGGTATTAGTGATCCTCTCTGGTTTTTCCATGAGAGCACTCACCTGGTGTTCCTTCAAGTGTGTCTGGTCCTTAATGTGCCTTTCAGGGCCCATATATCCATGGTACTGATGATCTGCCTCATAACTGGCTCAGTCTAAAATGGCCAAATCTTCCAGCACCTATCAATGGTCTGCACAGCTGAGCCAAAAACATCATTACATGCACCAGTGCCCAGACTGTCTCACCCACTGCATGCTTCTTTGATACTGGGAAAGAGCAGGAACATGCAACAGTGACATCCAGCAAGGAAAGAGACTGTGACTGTGTGCTTTATACGTGATAATTTTTAACAGCTTATGTAGACTGTAATGTGTCAACATGAGAACTCAAGCATGGCAGTAGAAGATGTGCTTATGTCTTAGCAATATTTAACTATACAGTACTTAAGGGAGAAGAAATGAGAGAACTGCAAGATAACTTTGGTGACATTGAATAAGCATAACTATTTATGGAATAGATATGAAAATGGCATTGGGTAGCTACAGTAGTCATTAGCAGCATTGCTCTTTGAACCATGAGCAGCACAGTGTTATGGTTATGGCAGCAAATTTCTGAATTGTCCCAGTCCAGTAAGTCCTCAATATCCCTCCCTTGGCATTCTGGCCCCACAGTCCTGGCAGCTGATATGTTGAGAGGCCTTGAGGGCTGTTTATCAGTATAACCATCAATTCTTAGGTGCTGGGATCTTCAACACTGATCATCTTCTGCTGATCCTACCTTGGTAATCTTTGTTTTTTTATACCTTCAAGGTGCTGTGACCTTCTGTACTTCTCAGTATATAGTTCTGTAATCTCTCAGAGAGATTATTCATTGCTTCTGTTAAATCAGTTCAATCTAAAGACAATTGGTCATTGTTGGTCACCATGTCCTCACCCTGCAGCTCTTTTCCAGCAGTGACAATTCCATGAAACCATTTCTCTGTCCTCATGCCACAGCAGTTTTAATGGCACTGTTATTGCACTATTTTCTTGTATTTTATTAATGGCCTTCAATCAGAAATGTTAAATTACTTTATTTTAGTTCAGCATTTCCTATATGGAGATCTTGCATTTGTGACCAGCTGTTTGGTTAGTCCTTATGTTGCTACAATGCCAAATGTTTGTGCAGGGTTAGTGAAGTTACATCCAAGCCAGTCTTGACTTAGCGGTTCCCTGTACTTCGCTGTGATGACTTGCAGCCTTTTACCGAAACCCATCTTAACCCAGAGAGGCCTGGCACAGCTTGGTTATTCTCAGCTCCCTGACACATACCCAATGCCCACTTGTTTTTTACAACTCTGTGAGATACTCCTCTGCAGCTGAGGAACTTTCCATTTTTCTTTGTTGAGCTCCATGATGTCCTGCCAGACCCCTTCTCCAACCTCTCATGATCCCTCTGAAAAGCAACCATAACTTCCAGCATATTGCCTGCTCTCCTCATTTTCTCTTTCTACTGCTTTGCTCTTTTCTCCTTTGTCCATTTTCTACATTTTTTTGGGATGTGAGACCTAAGTAAGAGAACCCAGTTGGCTTTTATGGCAGGGAAGAGTCAAGGGCCCCTTCAATGTATTGGCACAGTGGCATCCCCCTGCTCTGTTGTGGAAGACCAGCAGCCTGAGATAGCGCTCAGAGCTGCAGTGCAGGATGGAAAAGTACAGTGTGGTGTTGGATGCCACCTTCACCATGGGAGCAGTGGCTGCTGAGGAAGCACTCCTGTGTTGGGTGCTGGGCTGTGGGCATGCCCACCCGTGTCCTGGGAAGTGCTTTGGAAGCACTTGGAGAGGAGCTCCTGTGCTGTACATACTCGAAACTGAAGTAACTGAAATACTGGGAGCATTGGCCTCTCTGAATCCCCCTTGCAGGAACACTGGGTTGGAAATGTGTCTTCTTCATGATCTTGGTACATTTAGGCATATGATGATTTGGCCAAAGGCTCTGATATTTGAGAGCCCACTCAGGGTGTACCCTGATGGTAGACTGCTCAACACAGCTCCGCTGTGATGATTCTGGCAGTGAATTTACTGGCACAAAGCTGCTTGAGCCATGGATTGCATTGAGAGGTGTAATAAAATTTCTTGGCATCAACTGACCCATTTCTGGGAATAGATGCATATGTAAAATGAGTGTTCTGTGGCACAAGAACTACTGCCAGCTCAGCACTCAGGACCATGCAGTGACCTTGCATTCAGATATTAATGGCCCAATGGTGGTTATTCTTCAGCTAGGTGATAATACTTTCTTTGCCCTTCACCAACCCTGCTCTGACTGCTGGTGATCTGACATCTGAACCACTATGCCATGGGTTTTGGGAGTGGGTGGCCTTCGCCTGTGCCAGGCTGGAGCCAGCAGTAACCATAATGGACATGACAGTCTAGCTGCCAGAGCATCCTCCAGAACCCTGCTGGGCCAGGTGCTCAATACCACCAGTCAGACCACCACCATACCATGTAAAGGAACCTCATTTTTTTCACTCAGAGGAAATTAATATAGTAGTAAGACCACTGCATTATGTTATTTATCAATTAAAAATATGTTATTAATTATTATTAATTAAATGTACAACATGTTAATTATTTCAGTTATGAAATCTTAACAATCTTAATATTTTAAAATAATTGCAGGTTTGGTGTAGTAGATAGGGACAGGCGAACGGAAGATTTCGGGATGTGACGGAAAGAAAGACCCCTTCCCCCTCTCACCCTGCAACATGTTATCCATTTACCCCAAAGAATGTAACCACACCTAACCCAGTAGTTTTCCACTCCTGACTAACCCTAGAGACCCTACCAACCCCCCCTGACGTAACAGAGTCCCCCAAGACTATTTAAACCCATGAGATAAGATAATAAAGGCTTTCGACCGTCCACCACACTGGTGCCTGCGTGTGTCGTTGGCCCGAGTGGCCCAGGGGAGACTGGGCTGCCGTGCTGTTCCTTGAAACCAGGTCGCCTTGCCTTCCCCTGAAGGCAACATAACTGGTGCCGAAACCCGGGAATAATTCGCTCGAGTTGCGGGTGTCGCCTGGACAAGAGCAGCGGCCGGACCGGTGGAACCGTGTTCTCGGCAAGGGAGACGTCCCAGGACCCGCGATCATCATGGATGCCATTGCCAGGGTCGTAAGTGAAGTTCATAAGCAATGGGGAATTGAGTGTAAGCTCAAAGACTTTTATCTTGCTATAGCAAGGCTGCTTGAGCTTGGGGCAATTGAACGCCCTGTGGATGTTTTGCATCCGGAGATATGGGAAAAATACACAGCCGCGCTGGCCGAGGACACGAAATCCTCAGGCAGCGGCAAATGCCTTAAGGCGTGGGGAAAAGTAGAGAAAGCCCTGCGCAGAGCAATAGAAGAGCAGGAGACATGGAGCGCAGCGCGTACGTGTTTATTGGTTACACCCAAGCTAGGGGTAGGAGCGGCAACGCAAACTACCCCTGAGGGCGATCCGCCCGGGAGCGGGGATCCGGGGGAGGCCGGCGCGTTGCCCCCCTCCCCGGGCGGGGGCCCGGGACCCCCCGCGGAAACCTCCCAAAAATCCGCGGCTTCCCCATCCGCCCCGCCACCGCCGGTCGGTGACCCGGTACCGGAGGTGCAGCAGCGCGCAGAGCTCTGTTGGCAGGGACTGGCGGGGGAAGCCAGAGCCGCGGGAGCCGCGGCTCGGGAGGAGATGCTGCCCACGCCGCCTCCATACGCCTTTGAAAATGGCGCCGGCAGCCAAGGGGAGGGGCGGGGCGCGGGCAGTCTCGGCGCAAAGAGCCCAGAGGCGCAGAGTTTCGCTAATGCGCGTGTGCGGGAGAAAGAGGAGGAGAGTGGCAGAGGGCTCGGAGCCAATCGGCAGCCGCGCCTGACGCTGCCACCATATAAGGGAGAAACCCCCCCCTGCAGGAGGCAGGGCGAGCCCGGGGGGCGGCAGCGGCGCCACCCCCGGGGGGAGGAGCGGGGTCGGAGCCGCACAAAACGGCACCGAGCCCCGGAAGTGCGCTGGCATTCGACTTCCGACTCGGAGTCCGGCAGCAGCTCCGGCAGCTCGGAAGAGCTGCCGGGAGCCGGCTGGGACTCTGAGACGAAGAGAATAGAGCCAATGCAATTTAAAACAAAACCAAGTAAAGCTTTAAGCCGCACCGAAAAGCAGCCACAATACAAACCAGCCCAGTTTACCGACTGGGGAGAAATAAAAATAGCCTGCGCTGAGCTGTCCCCAGCTGGCATGGCAGCCCGCCGCGGCGCCTCCACCCCAAGCACGCCCGAGAAGAGCCTGTTTGGGGCTGCGGGAGGAAGGGGCATCTGGCCAAGGAATGCAGGTCCCGGACCCAGGGAAACGGGAGAGGGAGGGGGCGTGCGGGCTGCACCCAGCCTCCTCCCGCTGCAAATGCAAGGCAGCCCATCTATGCCAACCCCCAGTGGGACGGGGCGCCCTTATACCCCATACCCCCACAGGAGACAGCCAGCTTCGTACCCTCGCCAGCGAATTTCGCAACACAGCCTGCGGTACCTTCGTACCCACTACCGCCGCAAGCAGCGCCTGTGCCGCAGGGTCAGCAGGGGACGCCCCAGAACGGGACCCCTGGGTGGCCCTGGCCATGAAAATAGGGAAGGAGCCACCGAAGGTGTGGGGGACGTGCCGCCTTTATGGCAGTCAGGACCCCCATGTCATAGGGCTTCAGTTTTGGGCAGACACAGAAGCAAACTGCTCGATTTTTCCCCAAGCACTGTGGCCCCGACACTGGCAATGCAAAGAAGTCCCCCCAGTGAACGGAGTGGGAGGGCCGTCCCGAGCTTGGAAAAGCACCCAATTAGTAGCCATAACGCTTCATACAAAAAAGGGACCAGAACGAACAGTAGCAATCCACCCCTACATTTTGCAAAACTCTCCACCCCTGATAGGAAGGGACATCCTTGCTATGTTAGGAGTCAGGATTACAAATTTATAATAAGGGCCACTGCCGTACACCCACTGCTGCCAATCAAACTGACTTGGAAATCACCAGACCCCGTATGGGTCGAGCAGTGGCCCCTGTCAAAGCCTCGAATGGCAGCCTTGCTGGAACTGGTCGACCTCGAGCTGCAAAAGGGTCACATAGAACCCTCCACCAGCCCGTGAAACACCCCTGTGTTTATATACTAGAAGCTACCTTTCTAACCCTAAACGAAACCAAACCGAACCTGACTAACTCCTGTTGGCTTCGTTATGATGTTAAACCCCCTTTCTACGAAGGCATCGCTTTAGACACCCCCTTCAGTTACTCCACAGCCAGTGCCCCCCACCAGTGCAGATGGGACACTCCCCGCAGAGGAATCACCCTGAGTCAAATCACAGGACAAGGCAAATGTTTTGGCAATGCAACTTTAGCAAAGCAGAAAGGCAACTTCTGCACTAAAGTTGTCAAGCCCAACAGAAAGATCGGTAAGTGGGTGGTCCCATCCGCATCTGGGATGTGGGTTTGCCAGCGATCCGGAGTGAGTCCTTGTGTGTTCCTTGCCAAATTTAATGACTCTATTGACTTCTGTGTCCAAGTTCTGATTGTTCCTAGGGTCCTATACCACTCAGATGAAGAAGTGTACCACCTTTTCGAAGAACCTGACAGACTGCACAAAAGAGAAATAATCACAGGTATAACTATCGCAATGCTACTCGGCCTAGGACCAGCTGGTACAGCCACAGGTGTCTCAGCCATCGCAACCCAACAGCACGGACTTTCTCAGCTGCAAATGACCATCGATGAAGACCTGCAGAAAATCGAGAAATCCATCTCCTATCTAGAGAAATCAGTCTCTTCGCTTTCAGAAGTAGTTTTACAGAATAGGCGAGGACTGGACCTCTTGTTCATGCAACAAGGAGGACTGTGTGCAGCTTTGAAAGAGGAATGCTGCTTTTATGCAGATCATACAGGAGTCGTTAAAGACTCCATGGCAGAACTCCGAGATAGACTGGCTCAAAGAAAGAGAGACAAGGAAACCCAGCAGAGCTGGTTCGAATCCTGGTTCAATCAATCACCTTGGCTCACCACTTTAATTTCTGCCCTAGTAAGTCCACTGGCAATACTGCTTTTAGCTGTTACCATAGGACCATGCCTGCTGAACAAGTTAGTCTCATTTGTTCAGGCCCGTCTAGAACGGGCAAACATTCTGTTCGTGGGCCAGCAACAAATGCTGTAAACCAAAAACTGCTAACACAGTCAGCTGCAAAAGCCTTCGAAACTCACCTTGCGAGATTTACTCAGGTTTACCAAAAACCCTTTTTTCCTTACCAAGTTACAAGTTTGTACCTCACTCCAGTGCCTATATCTACGACTACCTCATGTTACTTATGAAAAGGAGGGGGGAGATGTAGTAGATAGGGACAGGCGAACGGAAGATTTCGGGATGTGACGGAAAGAAAGACCCCTTCCCCCTCTCACCCTGCAACATGTTATCCATTTACCCCAAAGAATGTAACCACACCTAACCCAGTAGTTTTCCACTCCTGACTAACCCTAGAGACCCTACCAACCCCCCCTGACGTAACAGAGTCCCCCAAGACTATTTAAACCCATGAGATAAGATAATAAAGGCTTTCGACCGTCCACCACACTGGTGCCTGCGTGTGTCGTTGGCCCGAGTGGCCCAGGGGAGACTGGGCTGCCGTGCTGTTCCTTGAAACCAGGTCGCCTTGCCTTCCCCTGAAGGCAACAGTTTGGTAATCAAGGAATAAATGGAAATTTCTGGCTTATTCCAGTGAATAAAGATAATTTAGAAATGACACTAGCCTCCTTAGAGGAATTGCTTATTTGTTAAACATTATTATAAGCTGTATTTCACCCTTTGAGTACCTAAAAAATTGAAAGTGATAACACAGAAACTGGAAATCTATTATGGAAGTAAATTCTTAGTCTTGCAGCCATCAGGAGTGATTACTGAGGAAGTGTTTATGTACTGCTATCAGTATATTGTATATAATACAGATTCATAAATCTGCTGAAGAATGTAATTCATCATAACACTTATTTTACATAATACAGGTGAGCTGACCAAAGAAAAATAGCTCTACAAATAAAACAACCTAAAGTATTCAGACCTGGAGTAGTTGGTTGATCAGATTTGTCACCTCCTCCCACAAGAAAACTGTTTGGTATCATGATTTGGACAATCTGGGGTCAATTAAGTTTGCACTACTGGAAAGAATAATATATATGGAACTAGCTGGCATTTATGGATTAATTAGTTAATTTATTAGCATAATACAATTAAGATCCTGATTCAGCAAAGTATTTTTTTCAGCAAAACATATCTTACCTTTCACCATTGTCACAAAGTAGTCAGTACAAGTTCATTGCACTTTTATGTACATAAACATCTTCCCGGAGGACTCTTTATTTTTATGGAAATATTTTAAAGTAATTTTTCTGCTGTCATTCTTTAGACAGCATTATACCAAACCAAAAATTAGATTAAACTGTTTATACTTTTCAATTAAATTGAAGAAAACGAAATGAACCAGTATTACATAGGACAAGAAACAAATTTGGTTTTCAAATGTTTCTGCTTTAATGAATGATGGCAGCTAAAGGGGCAGATATTATTTTGCAACCTTTTAACATACCAGTAACGATTTGTAAACATTGCATTATACCTTTCCTGTCTCAACCCTCATTGAGCATCTCTCATTTTTCAGCTTATACATTCTTCAGAACAGGATGTGTTTGCTCAGTGCCTAGAGCAAAAGGGCTCTTGATCTTAATTGGGGCCTTTGGCTTCTGTGGTAATCTAAGCTATTAGGGAACAATAGCCTACAAGACTGTTAGCAGTATCAGCAAGGACATTTCAAAGGCCATTAACGCTAGCTAATATCCATGTATCACATGAGAGGCTGCTATTACTATGAAGTTAAAAATGGCAGTTGCAAGATATTATTAAGCTTCTAAAATTCACTTTGCTTTTGTGGGCTAGGATTTTAATAACATCAAATTATCAGTTTAGAATCTGAATCTTCTGATAATATATTGGATAGTAACTTGGTAGAAATGTGTGGGTGTCTAATGTCACTTTTATTTATCCTTTCCATCACCAGTGACCTACAAACTACAAGCATAGAATCCTTTAGGGGATTCACATCATTCTTGATATATGGAATCACTCTGCTCTTTAAGGCTGTATCTAGTGGTTTAGGAACTGTCATTTAGGCAAAGGCAAAATGTTCTTCCTGCAAAAGAAACAGACAAATGTAGGATTGTTAGAGTTTCATCCCATGTGCTCTGTTTCTTCTTTAGCTACAGGAAATATCTAAAATCATAGGCACTGTGATGGGAAATTCAATTAAGAATGAACAATATAGTGTACATAAAGATTAGAAAAAGGAAGCAAATATAAATTAATTCAAAGGTAATGATAGTAATAAGCAATAATGGTAAAATGATTGTCTATAAATAATGGTTAATCAAATACTGTTGTACATGCATATGTCATTTTGTGTCCCTACTGTCACAAGCTGTTGATTCTGTAGCTGTGTCCCTTCTGTAAGTTCTTCTCTACAGGAAAATAATCTGAGTATTGTTTAAAAGTCTCCATCTGGGCTACACCAAGCACATTGTTAGCTCAGGTTAAAGCATGCTCACGTTATCTAAAAACTTGAAAATCTTCTAATAGCCTTCTTCATCATTTTTCCAGATAGGTAAGTAAGTTCTCATGTTGTTGATTTAACCCACTTAATGTCCCCATAGAGTGGACACAGTGAGGTTGCAATTGTACAGGGACGTAAACTGAAGAACCTGTTGCCAGGCTGAGAAGATCCTGGAACTCAGATGCTCTGTGATGGACACATCATCCTTACTCTAATCAGGGTAATCACATAGGACTGAATTTTTTCATAGTTGGTGGGCTTATTTTATCTACTTTTTTTAGTGATCTTGGGTTTTTTACCTCCTGGTATGCTATCTTTGGTCCTTAGAAGAGTTTTCCTCCTTTTTTTCTTTCTGAGTTCTACTCTTTACTTATGTCTCTTACTCTTAAGTCCCCTTTGAAGTACCACCTACCCAGGAATCATGCCTTGTTGGGAGAACCCATTTCGAGCTCTTTTTTTTGGTGGCTAATATGATTATTTTTTAAAGCAATATTTTTTTTTTACCCAACCCCTAACTTTTCTTTTTTTTCTGTAAGGAGAAGATGTAATTACTTGAAGAATGCAACGTAAGTATCTGGCACTACAGACAGGCTGGGATTTATGGGAAAGCTCAGCTTTTAGGTGATGTGGCAATATGGGATTTTGAAGCCCTGAATTCATTCCCTCTACTCCCTGTTTTGCTCTCAAAAATTTGTGACTGTGCCCTCTGTCATCATAACTGCTTTCTTGTGATAATTGTAGCTTGTTAAAATTAGAGTAGTAGTAACAGGAAGAAACGTCCAGATTTAGACCTCTCCAGAGACAGCAAGCTAATACAACGAAGGCTGAATTTATGGCTAGGAAGCTATTTCCCTTTTTTAAAGGGCACTATCTTGTGCAATGTAGCTCATCTGGGTACTTGATAAATTCAACTTACTTAATGAGGAATGTCCTGTGAAAAATGGTATCATATATCTTGTCCTTGTCTTGTTAAATGTGTCACCCAGAGGCATATTCAGAAGTCATGTAAATTTGATGAGGAGGAATTGGCTCCTTTTTTCTCCCAAGTGCTCCAAATAGCTGGGAGCACAGGGATGTTATTACTAATAAAGGAATTGAAGAAGAATTTTGTCTTGATGATAAGCTAGCATAAAAGAAATGAAATATTATTTAGCTAGAGGTTTATGCAAAACTCATAACTGCAGTATCTGAGTATCAGTTTAACAATGAAGGCTGTCTTGAAAATGGAAATTCCTCTTATAATGATTTACAAGGCAGCAAATTATTTGTTTCTTGCTAAAATCAGTACCTAGAAATACAAGCTTGCACACAGCACATCAGGCTAGCTTGGATGTTGTATTCACAGGCTGAGTTCCTGTTGGAGCAATATTAACCCTGAGAGTAAATAACTGAAAGTGTTAACTCAGAGAATAAATCATTAAAAATGCCATTGCATGAGATAGCCTCCTGTTAGTGTACTCCAAGGTAGTCTACATGGAAGAGTTACCACAGAAGGCTATCAAAGTTGACTTCCCAAACACCCTAAAATGTTTTCTGCCTTTCCTCTAGTAGTCTGAAATTCATCCAGCTTTCTCATTTTTTTTTCTTTAAGATCAAATTAAAAGAAGAAATAATTAATTATACAAATAGCTATAAGTATTGGAAGTATTGGTGTAATATCCTCAGCTATAATTCATGAGAATCTGGCATGATTTTCAAAAATGTCAGTATGTCACTAAGGCTTACTCAATATTCTTTTACAAACAAGGCATTTGTATTCTCACAAATAAGTATCATCCTTTCAAGTTTGTGTTTCAGATATCACATTAATAAGATAAATTATAAAAGAGATTAGGAACATTGTAACTGTTGCTTTCTTTTACATGGAATTATGTCAGTTGTGAAGCCCGAGTAGCAGGAAAGTGAAATGAGTTCTGTTCAACTACTAGAGCTCATCGAGCAATTAGATTAAAAAAAAAAAAAAAAAGTATTCTTCCAGGTTCAGCTTTTGTTTTCTTGTGTAAAGAGAGGGAAAACAGAAAAAACTTTGAGAGCATTGATTTGTATATAAAATATATGAGTAAAAGTCCATCTTCTGCTGTGATTATGTAATGAGTTTACATGAGATATTTTCAAACATTCAGTGGAAGTTTTTAAACTGGAACCCTGACATTAGCCATATAATTTTTTCCTCTGAAACAGAGTCAGCAACTGCCACATACAGGATTTCAGCTTATACAGGATGTTCCAAGTACAATGACAAGATTTAATTCTAGAATCTCCTGATTTACTTTTCTCAGTTGGGTGTTGAAAGGAGCAATTTGTGAAACTCACCTAGATGAGAAAAAAAAATGCATCATGTCCTAACCTGATATTTCCAATTATTGGAATTTTCTTGTCAAAAATACTCCTTTAGCATCTCTTGGTCTGGCTTACAGAATTAACTTAATCTTCTGTCTGTATTCTTAGGAAAAAAATGATGATCCTTCACTTTGGGACTGATATTGGATGACACTATATAGAACAAGTCTAATGAGTTGTTTTGAGGCAGTGTAACAAGAAGCAAGGTCACAAGGCTGCTGAATTTCATCATTCAATAGCACTGTCAATTTATAAGGCACAAAATGACATTGCTGTTCAAGATTAACAGAGCATCCTTACAAGAGAGAAATAAAGAGAAGAAAAATACTAAGCTTTTGGATGTCTGTAACAAATGAACTGGAGTTCCTAGAGGCTGCTTATTTTTGTCAGCAGAGTTCACATCAACTGCCAATATGTCTGAGGAATGATTTTCTATTATACACACCAAATCTGTGAACCAGAGGTGTCCTTTTAATATTAATACAGAAAATATTTCATCGTTTACAAGGCAGTTTCCTCTGAATTTCTGTTCAGTCTTTAGGATTATGCCCTGTAAGGTGTTTCGAAAATGCTAAGAGCAAGAAAAATTTCTTAGAGAAATCCTTTCTTGGGGGAAATCTGTTCTGCTTTAAGAGAAGACCTGATGTCCTCCTTTAGGTCTGTACAATATAGGGGAAAAAAAAGAAGAAAGAGGTAGATGTTTTGGAAATACAGTAGTTCATTAAAGTTTCTCAAGATAAAGATAAGCAATGTATTTTCACAGAATTAAATTAGAGAGGTAATATTATTTGTCTTGGAAGACAAATGAACCACTGTGGATGAGGTAATTGAGAGGTGAGTTGGCAATAATCATATGCCTGCTGAAAAGTAAATAAATAATGTATAAACATGCAATTTAAAAAATCCCTCCTGATTTGGGGCTATTGCTCTTGAAAAGCTAATAGAATAAGTATCCTGGGAAGAGCACCAGTAAAGAAAAGGCTGGTGAGTAGCCAGCTGATGAATACATGTAATGTTTGTGGTGTTTGTGATGAAACACAAACTACCTTTTGAGCATTAATCCTAAAGCAGCTGTCACCTTGACAACTGCAGGTAAGGGATGGTTGTAGTGTTCACGTCTCCAGATTCGCTTTGAACTATTAATAAAATCTTAGAATAGCTTGTCTTTTTAAAGGCTTCATGTGGCTTTCCAAATATTTGGATTGATCTGTTCCTGAATGGCAGTTTTGCATACAGAATTGAATTTGGGGAACCTGACACATAGCAAAGAGAAGCAGTTATTTATGAGGTCATCTGACTTAGTGGTTGCCTTAGTGGGAAGCCTGTTATGGAAATAAAGCACATGCTGTTTCTGTGCTGTGTTTTGCAGGTCCTCAGGCTGTGTGTGAGTGCACCTTGCATTGTGTCACTGGAACACAGGCACGGCTGCTGAGCTCCTGGCCCGGGTGGGCTCCAAGGTGTCTCCCTGTGGTGTGAACACATTCTGTCCTGGTTGGTGATCCTGCTGGAAGAAAGCAGCCTCAGGTGGCACTGCAGCAGAAAATGTCTCCTGCAGCATAGTCATGTGAGCAATGCATCACAAAGTAAGTAGTATTTTAAACTGTACACAGCAGTGGCTCTCTCAATAATCTTTTATGGACTACTCTACATCAGCATGGTGTGGTTGGTGAGCCCTCAGAAGGGATGGAGAAAGGCCATTTTGGCATTTCACACTACCCTAACAGCTGACTGCTTCCTCCTGCTCATAGTCCCACAATTAGAATACAAGCCTATGCATGTTTCTGACCCTGCTTCTGCGGATGTGCAGCCTCACTCAGATCTGAATAATGTCTTTGTGTACCATGAAGGGAGTGTCTCACTTGGAGTTTGGGTGATCCTCATATGATATACTAACCAAATAACAATGTCTGTACCTGGATTGTTCTTGACAACTCTGTTAAAGGAAATATAAAAGCTTCAATTTTTCTATGTGCAAACTGATCCTTGAAAATGATCCTTGAAGCTGTTTTTAGTGCTCCAAATTGGATTCCCAAGAAATTAATCAAGGTTAGCAAGACTACAGTTTCCTACTTACATTGCAAACTAATATTTTTGGATATACTGAAGTTTATAGTCAGTATGTAGACCCCTAAAAAGAATTTTTCTTTCAAAGGTCCTCGGTATGTGCATATATTTTGTCCATTCATTTGTTTACTGAAAAAGAAGTTCAGCAACAGAGGTTGGATTTTGATATTGAACTTGTGACAAATTATACAAATACCCTTCTGTGCCTTTTAGTAGATTTTCCTCTATGGAAAATACTTGTTAAATCGCGTACTTAGTTCTGTCACACTCTGATACTATCACACTCTGAACACTTTTGATGTTTATCTTCTCTGGCACTGAGGCGTTATGTTTTCAGCTGATGTACATCCAGTTACTTAGCAATAGAACTTAATGTCTTCTATATTAATAGGATTGTTGGAAAGTGTGAATGGTCCTTTGACAGAGTATTAAGCCAGCCCTGGAAGCTACAGCTATTTATATATATGAGAGATAAACAGAGAGAAGTTTAATATTGATACTGAAAATTTTATTCTGATCTGTAGCACCTTGTGATCTATGGCATAGCCTTAGGGTATGAGCTCATCAAGCTGATCTCAGAAAATTGGGTAAGTGCTTGCTTAGTTCAGGTTTTAGTCCATATATTAACTTCTTACGGTTTTGTGTATTTTGTGCATGTGTGTAAGTATAGACATGTTTTAAGTTTTTACTGCAAAAAACAAATTTAAATTCCCCTCTTTTTAACAGCAGAAGAAAAATATTCAAGTTTCAGGACTGTGAGATTATTAAAATGCCACAAGTCTTATTCTTGGCAATGAAATGAAATTATAAGTAAACACTACTGACATATTCATCAGTTTGATTTGTTCTCTAAGACTTCATAGAGCAGCAGAAAGGCTTCAACAGCATTTGCCTATTTAATAATGCAGCTGTTTCTGGTTCAGAGAGCACAACAGAGAGTTAATAAAAAATGACCAACCAAAAATCAAGACACGTTCCAAAACATTGTCAAGAGAATCAACAATGACGATTTCCACTTTCTGCCCTTCTCCTTTTCTCCTGGGATTGTCTGCCTGCCATCATCATCAGTTTTATCTGGCCTTTTAGGTCTCCTGGACATTGAATGTGCTTTGTTACCAATGTATTGGAGATTCTGATCAGTAGGGTGAAGACATCTTCTATGGGTACTGAACAGAGAAAACTTGGACATACACTGAATGGCAGTTTGAAGGAAGTGGGATAACAGCAAGGTTCATCCTGTGTTGTAGCAGGTGTTGACAAGATTAGTACAGTTAGGAATAGATACAATTAGATATATTCCATTATATCATTTGACACAGAGCCAGAGGAAGAGATCTTCCTCTGTGTTACAATACTGTAGAAACTGTGATATTTCAGCAATTTCCTTTGCAAGAAAAAAAAAAAAATAGTGTTTCCACTGGCCTTAGTTCAAGATGGAAATAAAGAAAATTAGTATCACCTCCTTTGCTGGGTCACTGCAGAATGCTTTTTGGCATTCTAGCAAGAGCACTTTGGTTGCCAGGAGACAATAAGTTAATTTTGGAAGGTAATGCCCTCCAAGCAAGTAATGCCAGCATTCTAGATCAGAATAAAATCTAATGCTCTGTAGCCAGAAGATTGCCTTTTAAAAAGATTTACCTCTCTACCTTACTGATAATAAACAAACTGCTGCTGCATTGTCTCTTGCTGGCAGAACAAAATCCTGAACAGTAAAATCTTAGGGTGTTGTTAGGTAATCAACATAAAAATAATGCTGCAGCAGGCTCATCTAGGTTAAGCCATCTGCTAGCTATGCTGGTACATATGTCAAATGACAGACTGCCAAAACTATTTTTCACAATCTTAAAATACAAGGGATACCAATGAAATGTTACAGGGATAAATTCAAAATGATTTCACAATTAATGTATGGCATTAATTTCACCATATGGGACATGGCAACCAAAGGGTTTTGGGACACTAAACATTTACTGATGCTGTTAAAGTCTATACACAAAACCATACTGACACCTTGGAGTGGAAATAGCAGCAGAGCAACGTAAGAGACACAGGAAGCTGTATCTCTGATGGTGGTACCAACTATAGCAGCACAGACACATTTCTCTTCAGTCTAGCTGCAAAACTGAATCTTCATATATTCACACTCAAGGTTATCAGAGTTATGGAGAATTCATGGAAGATGAATATTTGAGACCAGAATCACTTGTGCAATTGTTTGAGCTTTTCTGGGTGGAGATGGGATCCATAATTGTACGGATTGGTCTGAACTGAAAATCTTTTGATTATTTGGGAGAATGGATAAATAGGCAAATGGATTGCAATGGTCAGCACATATGAACTCTGACATTGAACAGTGACATTGACATAGTTCAGGAGTGTTTTGCAGTCAGTGACTCCTTCAGTACCTGATAAAGTTCAAGTAAGTTAAGTCAATAAAATCTACCTGACTGCTAAAATGATTGTAAACTGACAGTGGAATTACAGTATTTGCAGAGAAAAGAATAGTGAGGCCTCAGGGAAGAACTGTAACAGTTCTTTGAACATTAGAGAAAATGTCTTATAATGGCATAATTAACGATTATAAGATAACTGAGAGGTGACTTGATTATGGTGCAAAAGTTGTAGGAAAATATCATTAGGTAGTAATATTTACTTTCAGTCTAAAAAAATTACACCATAAACCCCAGCATCTGGGAATAAAAACCAAGGAAACCTGTAATCAGCTGTAGAATCAGATTTTTATCAGTGTGGGTGATTAACTTGTGCAATGAAGTAGGTGCTTTATGAAGTATATTTCGTGAAACACACGTAACAGGACCTGTTAGAAACGTAATAGGGCTGGTTAGAGATTAGATAAAATGGCTTAGCCTGTGGTGTCCAGAGGGTGTGATCAGATTATTTGTGGTCTCTGAACATTCTACCATAAAATCTTTTTAAAGGTGTTTGAGCTTCAGTTAAAAACTTATAATGGTCCACACATCCAGAAAGATTGAAAGCTATCTGACAGAATGCTAAACTAAAGAAAGCCAAATTCATGGTGAGATAATATCTTTCATTAATAATGGGAAAGTACACTTGCATCTATATATCATAAGTTAAATGAATGGTCTAAAATACCTATTTTAACATCAAAATCTTCAAGTCTGAATCTAGTAAATACATTTTCATTCTTAAAATTGTTGGAATTTTCACAAATAATGTGGCAATTTTCAACACTAATTATAATGTAGTTTTTTAAGCTTCTGCTCTAAGGTACATCTTGTGTTTCAAACACATTAAAATAAATAAGAAAACATTAAATTTATATTTGTAAGAGTTTTGTGAGTTTTGAACTTCTGATTTTTGAAGTAGTGTAACCATGGTGGCTATTCCTACATGAAAAAGAATAAATTTATGGTTCTTGTTATTACAATGCCTTATTCCATATAAGGCTTTTAGCCTAGAAATTGCCACTTCAAGACAAAAATTGCCACAGAAGCTAAATGGACAGCTTTGATAGAAGAGATGGAGTTTGATAGATAGCAATGAGGTGATGCAGTGGTGATGCTCTTTGCTCTGCTGGATGAAACAGGCCATAGGACTGTCCTGAGTGACCTCCTGTCTGAACTGGGGAATGAGGGTGGTGGTGTGTGTGAAATCCAGCTATGAAGGTGGACCACAGCCTACAGGAAATGCAATGTGAGTACTCTCCAGCATTTCTTTGTGGTGTGTTCATAACTGGTTTTGGGCCCAGACAGAAGAATTATTTTACCTCAGGCACCCAACCAGAGTGTTGCTGTGTCAGATGTTACAGGGCCTGCTCACAAGCATTTCCTGGATGCTGTTTTGGTCGTGAATGTACTTGTTATGTGACCACTTATACAAGAGTTGGAAGCCCACAAAGTTTTTAGGATGAATACATTTAATTCACCTATCAAACTAAAATTTCCTATCAAACTAAAACCAGCTTCCTTAACTTCATCTGTAGAGTGTCCCCACTGTGAAACCTAGGGACAAATCAGTATTGAATATACAAGCACCTATTGTCCTTGTTCTACCTGAAGAGAGAAAACATGACAGAAATGGCTTATGCTTACATGAAACTCTTATATTAGAGCAGCAGTTGATGGTGGAGCAGCAGCTGACTTCAGAGCAGCTTGCAAAGGATTTTGTTTTGAAATTGAGCTTGTCCTTATTTAGATGGGGGGCTTTTAAATTGAGAAAGAGAAATCACATGGTAACCGGTGCTACAAAATATGCTCTTCCTGAAACAGTCCAATCCCAGGTTGCCAGTGCAGTCTCTTGGCTGGCTCAGCTATCATCAACTCTCACACTTGCATGAAAGCCCAGGACCTGTAATACTGTAACAAAATACTCAAGATGTTCTGATCTTAAACGGATATTAACTAAACCTCCTCCACTCCATTTTTCGTCTCCTTCCTATCCACGTTGTATCTTCATTATTTTTCTGAATGTTACAGTTCTTATGGGCCATATGGTTCACGTTTGTAGGTGTAATACCAAAGATAATTTTCCCAGAGTTTTTTTAGTACATTTTAGAACATTTTCATAATGTTAAATAAGCCTAATAGGACATAATTCCATCTTCCTTTTGAAGTCACTTTCAAGCATCTAAATGTTGGATTTCTTTGTCCTTCCCTTCCCTTTTGGGCATTATAGCCATAATAATTTTTAGTTTCTTCCCTCTCTTTTTCTCATTCACTTCTTACAGACTACTGTAGAACCAAAACAAAATTGAACATTGAAATGCTATTATTTATTTTGTTTTAATTTTTAAAATGATAAATTCATATATATAAGCAGATTAATGAGACCAAACTCACCTGGAGTATAAGTGTTCACTAGTTATTGGAGATTATGTTTCTGTTCTCTAGTTATACTGGAGAGGAATTACTTGCCATAAAAAATAAAAATAGAGAAGCCATGAGGGTTTCAAGGAGTTATGATAATTATTGAAGATCCTTATATATAAATACAAAAATAAATTACTAAGTTTAGTAGAGGAACTGAAGACAATGTGCTGTCAGCTGCAGTATATCAAAACTGCTGAGCAGTGGATAGCTCTTTTAAAAATTCTTTTTTTCTGTCATGGAACTCTGGGAAGCAGGTCAGAAACAGCAACACTTGTCTACAGCACAAAATGTATTTGTAAATTGTACATTGTATTAAGTATTATGACAAAGGCAGAATGCCTGTCAGTCACACAGACACAGACACAAATATTTGTTCCACTGTTCTCAGTGCAGCTCTCTCAGGTTTACAGTGGACTAGGTAGAGATACAGGTGCTGTACAAGCAGGGTTAACTCACAGGAATATCAGACATTATTTCTTCTCATTACTTGGGCCCCTAAGGGAGCCATGTTGGTATAATGAGATCAAAGACACTAGATAATTTTAATGTGCTTAAGTATCTCCATTCCAGAAGAATCTATTTGGTTTTATTATGGATACAGTATGCAATTTAGTTGCTAATAGCAGCATTGAGCCTTGAAATTAAGCAACACAGCTAAGGAAGGGCTGCGTGGCAGAATGTGTTTCATGTCTGTAATTACAGACTTCAAAAACCCTCTCTTCCCTTGAAATCTCTTACAGATTGCCATCTAAAGGGAAATTTCTATAACTGAGTTGAACACTGGATATTTTCAAAACTCGTGTGCGAGAATCACAGTAAGGAAAGAGACAGTAACTCTAAGATTGTTGTAGTTATGATTATTTTGCAAGAATCACCTTTTTCCCCTGGGAGGTAGCAGTGATCATGATGCATCCTCTAGAAAGATATCCAGATGTTTCTCAGTGCATATCACCTGCAGCTCAAAGTCTAATTACTCATTTTCACTACCTTCTTGTAATAGAATTTCTGTTTTGCAGAAGGCTGAAGATGAGTCATGGAGGAATTGTCTTCCAATCATGTTAGCATCCATCACACAGCTGCTTAAAAGGATTTTATCAGGAGATGCTTATTCACTAGGATGCCTCAAAAAATTGGATTCTGCAAAATGTACCCATGTGAAAATCTTCATGCATACAAGCAGCTTCACTTGAACAGTGACTGTCATTCAGCAGTTACAGAGCTAACAGTTCATGACTCTGAAATTTTTTAGTCCTATAAAGCTGATAGTTATTTCTCTGGTGTTTGTAGTTATGACTTCAGGGTGGTTGAAGAGGAGTAAAGCATAAATCTAGGCTTTCAAAGCTTAATTCTACACCTCCTTAATTCTTTCAAATACAAAAATCAGCAAAATATTTCCTGATGTGTTTTGATGTTGAAATACTGTATTTTCTTCTAGTCATTACATGTGGCCTTGTGCCCACACTGTAGGAGTGCAGTACATTAATCAGGACTGTAGTGTGATATCTTGGAGAAGCAATAGGAAGGGATCTGCTGCCTCCTGCCCACTCCTTCAGTGAAGGTGTTCTGAAGCCCAATACAGTATTTAATTTCTATTTATGTATTCTCTCACTTTGACTGGGAAGTTGCTCTTAGATCTGTGGGAGGAAACAGACATTTTGTGACATACACATATTTGAGAAAAGCCATGAGACTCTATTATCTCTGTATAGTGAGTATAGACAGAACCAGAAATGGGACTTAAATCCCATAATGTAGCCTCAGGCCAGTTCTTTTTAGGGATGTATATGTCAGAAACATGTGACAATAGGGAGTTGAGATGAAATGCTGTGTTACAGTTGTCTCTGTAATTCACTGCTAGTTTGGCTTGCAATGTGTCTGTGCAGGCACTTTGGTTGACATGACAGTCTTTGAGTGCTTTGAGGGACAGCTCATCTGGATCAGACAGATGCTCTGAGCTGGAGCAGAGCCTGAACAGTGAGCCCAGCTGGATGCTAGCTGGCTTCTTGCTGGTCAAACATCTTCTCGAAGTCAGACATAGTGGGAGGTGCATTTAGTAGTGACAAACCTGAAGCTCAAAGAGGGACAAGAACAAAGTTTCCTTGAGGGAAAGGAGATGACAATTTCTTTTTGGGCAATTTGCTTTTTAGCTTAACAGTGATGTGATAATGCTTGGAAGACGCTTGAGGCAGCACTGTGCCCAGTCAGCACTGTGCCCAGTCAGTGCTCTGGGAAATAAAAATCCATGATCTTCAAGTGACTCTGTGACATATCTGGGCTTGAGTGTTACTCATGCACATCTGTCCTATGTCCTGAACTCCTGAAGCTACCCTGACACTCTGCTATGTAGCTAAAAAGTAAAAGATTCTTAGGGAGACAACAATTCTACAGCAAATGAGGGAAAAGGTTTCTGGTTATAGTGGTTGTGGATGAGAATGGAAGGTAGAGTTTTTTGTAACTAAAATATTTTACAATAAATGTGTTTGTTCTTTTTAAGCACAGTATTTTGTCAGAGAAAGCCAAGTTGGCTTCTGTGTAGAGGTTGTGTGGGAGACCTTTTAATTTACCCACTGATATTTAATGGCATTAGATAGCCTTCACACACAATTGTCATTGATTTGCTTATGTATTCTGGAGAAAGTACCAGAGGAGCAGTGAGGCCCTGTGGTGTGTAGCTATTATGTATTTGCCTTCCTGCTTAGCTTGAGCTCTGCCAAAGTCTTTTTCAGGACTTTCAATAAATCCCTAGGGTATGTTATCAAAAACTTTTATATGGAGCAGTAATTCCCATTAATAATTCCCAGACAATGAGGGAGAACCCTAGGACTTTTTAAAATTAAAATACTTCACAGATGATTAGATGAAATATTGTAAAAAGCATTTGGAATATTATCAAGAACTTTATGATACAGACAACTTGATGATACAGACTACTTACCTCTTTCTTTTTTTCCTGTGAAAAAACATTTCCTATTTTCATGTAATAATTGAATATAATATGTAAATTTGGTCCTTACTGTATGTTTAGAAGTGACTGTGTAGTCTCCATTACTAGCAGGATTCCAGCAGATCCACATCTCCCAGAAACAAGAACATATAGATCATAAATGAGGTATGGTTTAGAAACTGAGACATATTTCCCCGTAAAGTTCATTTTTTCCCTTTAGTTGGCTACAGCTTCCTCATTATCTCCTGTTTCTATAACCTTTTTTACCACTTTACTGTGTCTCCATTCCAGAGGATTTTTTGAGTATAGCCTGTTGAGACCCCTTCCTCAGATTCAGAAACAGCTGCTTCACAAACTAGTCATTGTCACAATTCTTACTGAGAAGTTTCTGGAAATCAAAAAAAGGCTGTCCCACTCATTGTTGACATGCAAACCATAGCATATTGCAATTAAAAACATCCTCACTGTGGGAAAGAAAAACTACTCTTTCATGGAAAATGCTGTGTGTGCAGCAGGTAGGCTATCAAGGAAAATTAGGCATATTAAGAATTTTGCCCACTTCAGTTGAGACTGGGCAAAGAAAATTTTGGGTTGAATAGCAGATAATGTGTAAGATACGATTTCTTCTTTTGTTTAAGGAAAAATAAATCCCAACAGCCCATCAGTTCCAGACTAGTCTCAGAAAAAGGACTTTCATGTCTTCTGCAGTGAATTACATATTTATATTCAAATCGATTGGACATTAAGAAAAAAAAAAACCCAAACAAACATTTGTCAGAAATGTCAGTTTCTAGTTAAGAAAGCTTCATCACAGTTGTTACAATTCTATTACTCCCCTACACACCAAATCAATCAGAAGAGCTTGAAAAGAAACAATCAAACAGGCATTCCTAAAAGCTTGTTCTTGTTTGAATTAGTGTCCAAGATCTTTCAAATTACAAAGCCCACATTAGGATTTTTCTAAATTTCTGTTCATGAGGCTCTCTTGTATTAGATTTAAGTAGGCTACATACGATAGCTTTTTATTTTTGTGAAGTACTGTGAAGCCAGTCAGAGCCAGACAATATAATTAGTGTTTCTTATTCCGTGGACTGTCCCAGTAAGGCTTTTACTGACTTTGATAACATCATGGAGAATGACTCAGATACACTTCCAGATAATTTTCCATTGAAATTGGATGCATAATTTCTACTATAAAAAGGCAGATAATTAATGGCTCTGATTTTATTTAAAATATTTAAGCCTTGTTAACTCTTTCAGATAACTTTACATAAATAATAAAATGAAACAAGTGTAGAACTCTAATTGCTGGATATAAATGGTAAAATTATTAATTTTGCACTAAGATGCTAATGAGAGATTTAAGAAGCAGCTTAATTAGGAGGAAAGATAGGAAATTTGACCGATACTCTGGCGGAAAAGTGTGAAGACAGAAGGCAATGTCCCTTATAAAGGGACTTTGGCTAGAAATGCAGATGGGTTTCTTCCTTGAGACAGATACAGTGCTCATCATTGAAAGCTCTAATCTTTTAGACATTTGTCTCTCTCATGGCACTAACAGTTTGGTAAAGTTTGCCAAAGCTCATCCATATGGTGAAATTTAACCACATAAGAATGGCATTCATGGAAGATAACACATGGCTCTTGTCCTCAGCTGTCTTCTGGAAAATGTGAATAATGGGGTTTGTGGTTTTAGAAAAAAGAAGTTCTACCTTTTCCTAGGAGTTAGATTTCCAAATCTGAAGTATTTGGCTCTTCATCTGCAGAGAATTTTCTGGAAAAGCTTAATGCTATTATCTCAAAAATTTAGCCTTATATTCAGGGATTCAATAAAGTTGTCTTTCAATGCTCTTGTCTGTCACAGAGAACTTGTGCCTAGGTCTAGAGTCTCCCTGAGGTTCAGTGCAAAGCTTTCTAGAGTAGAATTTAAGTGAGTTAGTTCAAATACTGAATGTGGGCTACCTATGAGTTTGGTCTCCTTGATAAATAAATTAAGCCCGCTATATTGCAATTCTACTCAAGATGGTGAACATAAAGTTTAGATACTGATGTCAGAGCCATTAGGGACTTAAACACATAGCAAAATAGGCAGACAAGGCTAAAACAAAAGTCTTGGATCTCAAGAGTAATGGCCATTTCTGAAAATGCAACCTCACACATTTGTGGTAGAAAGCAAGGTTGAAAAAAAGCAGCCTGAGGCTGTAGAACAAGACATTGTCCTCACTAACCCACCAAAGGGAGGGGAAGCTATTAAGAAAACTGTTGTCTCAGGTCTTAAAAATAGGGATTTTTATTTGCAGCTACAACAGGTTGCTTCTCTGTTCAAAAATTTTGCTGAAAACTCACTAGAAGCTGAGAAAACTCACATTCTTTTGTTTTTCTGTCACTGATGCTTCATGCTTAGTGAATGTAGCTGTTTACAGTGAAATTACTCATGTACCTGTAGATTGCTTTGTAAGGGGTCATCTTTCTCACTGAACTCCTTTGAACATTAATGACTAAAGAATGTGATATTTTAACATGTTTCTGTTCTTCTTTCCTTTCATAGAACCACAGAATCACTAAGGTTGGAAAAGACCTCCATGACTGGGTTCAACCTTTAACCCAACACCACTATGTTTATGATTAAACCATATCCCCAAGTATCACATCCACACATCTTCTGGACGTTTCCAGGGATGGTGATTCCATCAGTTCCCTGGGCAACCTGTTTGAATGCTTGACCACTCTTTCAGTGAGGAAATTTTTCCTACTATTCAGTCTTAACCTCTGCTGGAGCAACTTGAGGCCTTGTCTTTTCACTTGTTACCTGGGACAAGAGACCAACCCTGACCTTGCTACAACCTCCTCTCAAGTGTTTGTAGAGAGCGATAAGGTTCCCCTTGAACCTCCTTTTCTCCAGGCTGAACAACCACAGCTTCCTCAGACTTGTGCTCCAGACCCTTCACCAGCTCCATTGCCCTTCTCTGGATCTGCTCCAGCCCCTCAATGTCCTCCTTGTAGTGAAGGGCTCAGAACTGGACACAGCACTCAAGATGTGGCCTCACCAGTGCCAAGCACACAGGGACAGTCACTGTCCTGGTCCTGCTGGCCACACTAATGCTGACACAGGCCAGGGTGCCATTGGTCTTCTTGGCCACCTGGGCACTCACTAGCTCATGTTCAGCTGCTGTCAGCCTCGAGGTCTTTTTCCACTGGGCAGCTTTAAGCCACTCTTCTCCAGACATGCAGTTTTGCATGAGTTTGTTGTGACCAAAGTGCAGGACCCGGCACTTGGCTTTTTTGAACCTCATACCGCTGAACATGGCCTGTCAATCCAGCCTGTCCAGATGCCTCTGCAGAGCCTTCCTGCCCTCCAGCAGGTCAACACTTCTTGCACAGCTTAGTGTCATCTGTGAACTGACTGAGGATGCACTTGATTGCCTTGTCCAGATCATCAGTAAAGATGGTAACAGGACTGGCCCTGAGCCCTAGGAAGCCCAATAGGGACTGGCCACCAGCTGGATGTAACTCTATTCACCACCACTCTCTGGGCCCACCCATCCAGACAGATTTTCACACAGTGAAGTGTTCATCTGTCCAAGCCATGAGCAGCCAGTTTCTCCAGGAGAATTCTTTGGAAGACAGTATCAAAGGATTTGCTTAAGTCCAGATGGATGAACATCCACAGCCCTTCCTTCATCTACTAGGCAGGTCACCCTCTCATAGAAGATCAGGTTTGTCAAGCAGAACCTGCCTTTCCTAATCCCATGCTGTCTGGGTCCTGTTTGTGCTGTATGTGCAATATGATGGCAATCAAGATGATCTGTTTCATAGCCTACCCTGGTACCAAGGTCAGGCTGATGGGCCTGTAGTTCCCTGGCTTCTTCTGAACCATCTTGTAGGTGGGAATGTGCTTCCTCTCCCTGTTTCTAGCTCTGGGGGCTGGGTACCCCAAAGGCACCTGGTTCTACTGAAGCAGAGAGGACATTATGTATATCAGCCATTTACTCATCCTTTGTCACTAGGTTTCCCTCTGCATCCAATAAAGGCTCCTTAACCTTTGGAGAGTCTCCTTAGCTCTCCTTGTGATTCTGATTCATAGAAACAGTTTTTATTGTCTTTTGTGTCAGCAGACAAAGTTCTAGCTGAGCTTTGGCCCTTCTATTTTTTTCCCTTCATAACATCACAACATCCTTGAAGTCCTTCCAAGTTGCCTGCCCCTTCTTCCGAAAGTGATACAAATGAATATTCCAACAAAGGACTAGCCCAAACTTGCTACATCAGCTATAATGCAAAGTCACTTCTTTAGGTCAGGCAGAAGTATCCTTCTTATAGCCAAGGAAAACTACTTCCTCTGTCTAGCCTTTATGGATGTTATATTTTGCTTTTTGAGATGGTTCTTTCTAATAAGTATATATGTACCACTTCCCCTTCCTTTGCTGGTAAGCCTATGTAAATATTTCTTACAGAGCAGAGCCAGCTCTTCAGGATCTATAAAGAGACATATTTTAAAAAGGCATATATTTGCTTATCAATGTTCTGAAATAATTTTTGTTGATCTGAGGGACAAATTGGTTGGTGTAGATGGCCAAGTATGCCTTCATGTGTTACTGTAAATGATTTATGAACCCTGGGTTTTCATGGCATGTTAAAAATTCATATGAACATTAGATTTAAAATTTAATTATCTGAACTAGCTGAAGCACTTCTTCAGGCTTGTAATTGGGTAGATATATAGCATTATACACAGCAGGGGAGACTTGGGACTTGTGTCCAGATCATCAGATGTATTATGTAGCCTACTGTCATTGATGAAGGGTCTAAATTTGGTACTTGAATAATTTGGTATCTCCCTTTAATCATCCTATATACAGAATATGTCAATAATTTATGTTTACTCTTATCCTGATTTTTCCAAATTTCTTTAGACATACTTGGATTAGTAGACAGTAACAACTTACTTAACTAGGAAGCACTACTAAATGTGAGTGGTGATAGTGAAATCTGACCCTACATCTGCCCTTTGCAGGAAAAATTATAAAAGAGTTACCTTGCACTTAATTTTCATCTTTATTCAAATCACATAGCTTTGTTGGGGCTGTATTCCTCTTACTTGACCAGAATCATCTGAGCACATTATTCAAGCACACTAAACATGTGCTCCAATTTAAATTATTGAACTGGCTTTTTAGCAGAGTAGAGGGACCATTGGAAGGCAGATCATCCCACCTTCTGTAAGAGTGTGATAAACTGCCTTGTGCAACTGCCTGTCTCTCTCCCTGCTATCCATGTGGGAGTATGGACTGTTAGGTAGTAATACACCTGGTCAGACAGGGAGTTTTAGGTACCAAGTTACCAGAGATTATAAGATATGTCCTTTTTTTTCTTCTTTTTCCTTTTCTTTTTTCTTTTTTTTTTTTTTTTTAATTGAGAAATCAAACGTGGACCTATGATGTTCTATTCTTTGTACAATAGCAAAATATTGGCAAAGAAACTGCTAAGGAGAGATTCTGCTAGTATTCTCTCAAAATTGACAATGAAAGTAAACAGAGAGATCAAATCATTTAAAATTTTAACCAAGATGGCAAATAAAGTGTGGTTTTTATGCGTGCTTATGGGATTTAATTTGCTAAAATAACTTCTCTGAGATTCCTGGAATAAGAAAGCTAATAAACTGAAAAGCTTCAGTGTTGCTAAAAGGAGTAGCTCTTTAAGCATTTGGTTTGAGAATTTGTGTGAGCTGGAGGAAAACTCAAAGAGTTATATTGTCTTAATTATACTTAAATTTGAAATCCTAGGGATACAGACTTCTAAAGTTATAGATATCATAGCTTTGAAAGAGCTGAGATAAAGGAAAATTAAACTATTTACAAATAAAGCTTTCTTGCATAAAAGAGAGAAAGCAATAACTGATATGTGTAATATAAATGTTTATATTTCAAATGTTATCCACCAGACTTCATACAAAAGATCCAATATTCAAAGATATTTAAGCTAATTGTTTATCTTACTCCAGATGGTAAAGAGCTGTTCCTTACAGTAGAAGTGAGCATGACAATCAAAAGTATGCATTTAAGTAGAAGGGAATGTGCCCAGTTATGTAATAGCAATTTATAGTTCTTGGCTTGATGGTCATTTAGGGTTAAGAAGGGGCTACTTGTGTAAGAGGAAGCCACAGGTAAATGGAGGTATCAGATACTGCACCTTAGTACTCAGAGAACATACTGTGGCTGTCACAGGACTGGCAGTTCTCATCCTCTTGACTGATGATCTTGTGATTTTTGATGTCTCCTTCTTCATGGAGCCTTGTTATCTCTGAAAGGAAACTTAACCAGCTGTGAGCCTATGCACTTACATCTCCTTTGAGGAAACAAGGGCAATCAGTGAACAGCAGAACACTGGTGTGTACTGACCAACCTTTCTGGCAGCAAAAATCAGCCTAGATGTAGCTTCCTTTATGAAGACATTGTATAGGCTACAGTGTTGATTAGAAGGGCCTCACTGTAGGTGAGAATCTTGTCCCTGTCTCTCCTTATCTTTCAGTGTCCTAGTGGCAGCCTTGGACTAGGAATGTGCAATCTGCTCTCTGGAGATCAGGGATCTCCTATCATGATAATGGTCACTAAGAGTGGAGAATGTCACATGAAGAACATGCCTGCCACTGACCAACAAGTGCTTTGTGTTTCAGACTAACAATTTTTCTCTGATTGAGGCAAAATCTTTCAAAACTTGCCACCTCTCCTCCTCAGAGTAGACAAACAGATAACCATTTCTGAAATATATATTTTTTCCTTTAGAGCCCTGGAAATTCTCAGTAGTAAAAGTAATAATAATAAACCTGTGGGGCTTGAGATATAACACAGAAAAATATTTCCTTTTCCCTGTGTACAGTCACTTCAGAAATACCTGCTGGCTGAACTGAGACCAGCCAGCCAGTCCTTTTTGAGTTAGGCCTATGCAGAACAGAATGTAAAGTTTGCATCAACCTTGAGTGATCCTTTGATCTTAACAGCTGTATGTCCTGAATGCACACCAGCATGAGCTCTGAAAGGCTTTGTTTATATGGTCTTTCTCCATCACAGCATGAGATCTTCCTCCATCATCCTTCTCACAAGACTCCTGAATAAGCTCATCAGTACTCATGAAATGGTTTCAGAGTCTTGAAGATATATTTTAAAGGTGTGACACAACCTAGCTTTCTGCCATAATGTAGAATTCCTGCATCCTGGGGTAGTGGGCCATTTGGGCTAGGGTGTCCATTAAACTCATCTCCAGACTCAGGTATGAGTTTGAAATGTGAGAGCTGAGCTAAAGAGCAAGGCAGACTCATGGGACTGCCAACTGATCTGTACCTCTCATACTACTCATATGCTTGAGGAGTGATTCAGATGCTTAGATGATGAGTATGGGTTGAGAGTCTGTGTAGAACAGAAAAATACAGTTAAATGAACAAATGAAACACATGTACAAAGCAAAAACATTTCATTTGTAACAATATCAAACAGAAACTAGGGAAAATATCATGACTCTTGGAGAAGAGCACTGAAATTTTCTGATGTTTGTTTCCATTATTAAAATACGATCTACATATAATATAAACCAAACTGTGGAGTAATAAAAGTAAGATAAGAACTACTAATGCTGCAAAATACTATTAATATGCAACAAATAATATGTTTCAAAAAATATTTTTAGTTCATATCTATATAGCACCAAGGAAAGCCAGTCACATTTCTAGTTGGTCTGATTGTAGGTATTTATCAAATCAGCACAAGAATCTCAAGGGGCACTTCACACGAGTAGCAAGTGTGAATTTGGGAACAGAGTGTGGTCTTGTGATTCTTACTGTGAAGCAATCAAAAAGAACACTTTTTTTTTTTTAAGTTAAGACTCATAAATCTTAACAGCCCTATATTTTGCCATCTGATCTGCTTTCTGAACTCCAATCTAAATAAGTATCATATTGACTTAAGGAATATGTGCATATTCACTCAGATGAAGACAGTAAGTTTCAGGTCAATGGTCTGAGTCTAGATTTCAGTGCCATTTTTGATGACCCAAGGAATCCTGCCAGGTTTCCACACTTCTGCAGAAAAGCACAGGTTTTGTACAGTTCATACATTGTATTTTCTGGTCTTGTGGGGATATTTCAGATGCACAGTCCCCTCTCTGTAGCCTTCTAAACTGTGATATCTTCATCTGTGAGGAAGTACTTGTAACTTATGTTATATAACTAAACATACTTTCAAACAGATGGCTCAGCAGCATCCATTTGTCTGATTTAGTGGGAATTGCATATGTTATCCAAATGCAGATATGTGGTTAGCAAGCTCTAAAATCTTTCCTGTGGATGCAGAACTCATGCACAGCTATGTGACAAGTGTGACTGGTAGTGGTTAAACTGGTAGAAGCCAAACAACTTACTGTGTAAGCATATCCAGAGAAGGTAAAGAAGTTCCCTGCTCCCTCTACCTCTGAATTCAATAATATTCAGCATCCTGGCCCTTACCAGACATTTCCCTTCAGGTCTTTGTTGCAATTCCTGTCAAAATACAGAGATGCCAACTTCAAGTCAACTTGTGCTCAAGAACATTTTGCACAGCTTTTCTATTTAAAGATTTTGGGAGTACTGTGTTTCAACCACATCTTTTTACTCCTTATGCCAGGTGCTTTTCCTGCCACTGGTCATTCTCTTGTGGCCTAAATGCTCCAAGTAAGATCAATGGAGGAACATGTTCATTTCTCCCTGCTGGCAACAAAGTATGCTTCCAAAGGAGAAATCTGAATGTTCTTGGAAAGTAATCTCTATGGGTAAGTCTAAAATAGCTAACCATTTCAATGTCTGCTAAAGTTCTGTTGTGCATTTTGGGTGATCTTACTGCTATTAGGGTACTTCAGAGGCACGAGAAAAGTGAACCTACAGCTTTAGTGAACTAAAAAAGGTGTATTTTCAAGATGAGAAGTAAAATTCAGTTTGTCAGCAATTAAGTAAAAACCTCAGCTAAAGACCCACCTGGAAATTACAGGCAACTCCCTTCAAAATGGAAATAGTTCCATAATATACAACCAGGATAGCAACTCAGTACTTACTGCCCCTGTGAGTGCAGTGAATCCCTCTGCTCTGCATGGGTCTTCTTGAGAAGTAAAGCTGAGGGAGCTAATGCCTGCAACAAGGATGAGAAATTTCCAAGTGAGGTAGTGTTCTTTTGTGCCTGGAACTGCAAAGGACTGAACTAGCAGTTCAACAGCCTTGTCAGGATTTTCCCCAAGATTTTTCTCCTTTCTGGAGAAAGAAAAGGAAAGTTATTAAAAAGTTTTAGATATGGAAAGATAGTAAGATTCCCAAGACCTAATAATTGACTTAATTCCTATCCAGAGCATAGCATAGGGGTGCTTTCATAACACCTGTACACCTGCCATTCTGTGGCCTGGGGAGGGGGCACAGGGACTTAGGAGACTAGATTGTGGGTAGTATATGATAAACAGCCCCACAAAGCCAAATTGTGAAGACTTGCTGATCTTTTGACCAGGTATCTATCACAGCACTGGCTGAGACCCTCTTTTATGAACAATTTATTATCTGAAGTTAGAGATGGCCTTTGAGAAAGATCTTTGAGGTGTGGTCTCCAGAATGCCACATATTTGCTCTTCAACACTCACTCCCTCTTCCATGTGCTTTCTGAATCTGAGTTTCCTCTTGCTCATAGGAGGGTGCAGAAAGATAGATTCTGGAATTAAGTGGTTGAGGTAGAAGTTTTGGTGAGACTGTGATAAACATGGATAGAGATTTGCTCATCCCATCCCCCTGTGTGGAGACTCATAACTCTAATTGGAGTTCTTCCCAGATCTTAAGAAGCTCCTACTTACTACTGTGTTAATTGTTATGGGGTTAAGGAAAAGGCACATTTTTTACTAAGTCTGTTTTTCTGGACTGAGAGGACTCTGCAGCTCTTCAACACATGCTCTTTTCTTGGATTTATTTTTAGTAATGTTCTCCTCATTTTTTGGTTTTTGGGTTTCTTTCCAAATATCTTTTCATAAAACTAAATTAAACTAAAAGAGAAGAGAGAGAAAATCGGTTTGCAATGAGGCATAAGACACTTCACTTTATTGCTGTAGTGTTAAAATGGGCAAAGGCAAAGGTTCTGGAATATAACAGATCTGTGAGCCATCTCTAAGAAGTGCTTCCAAAAGAATTCCTTTCCCATCAATCTATTTTTAAATACAAAAGAATAGAAGAAACATTTTCAGCATTTCACTGCATTGAGTATGCAAGAGAAATACCATGGGAATAAGTTTAGAAACACTGAGAACTCAAATTCAGACTCTTTGATGTTAACAGCTTTTCTTGCCAAGACAGAATATTTTTCTCTACTTAGGATAGAAGTTCTCACTGTTACACATATGCAGCTGAAGTGAGAATTTTCCTAGTTCTGATGCAGGTTAGACAAGAAGGTTTACTGGAGCACATCACATGTGCTTTCTGCTTCTTGGTGATCAGAAGAATTAAATTAGACTAATCTCCCTGTCACCTCCTCTTCCCCGCATGAAATGGGCTAATGCACAAGAAAACAGAATTCTGTGCTTTGAGTCAAGATTAGAACTTTGGGCTATTCGGTCCTGAGAGTTATGAGATTGGGTAGGCATGGGAAGAATAGGAGCCTCAGGCAGTATGGAGAAAAGTCAGAGGACTCTACAGCCCCAGAAAAACAGTTTCTGCTCAGAGCTTAGGGTACCAGAGAGCTGAGGTATTCACAGTAGCTCAGATAGCTAGTTCAGCAAAAGACAATATTTAAAGTCCTATTCAAAGCTCATCTTCCACCTGAAGAAAGGAAAGATAAGAAAGATGCACATGGTCTTGCTGTGATGGATCTTGGTCTCCTGTCAATATGAGGAGACTGTGGACATGCCATCCTTCCATACTGCCCATGTGGCCACTGCCAGCATGACACAGAGGCACTGCCTATTAATGGTGTGTGGCCCATTCCATGGAGGGACTGATGGGATGCTCACCTACTTTCTGTCTGGTACAATAGAGAGTGGCTTTAGCAACATTTTCAAACATTTGGTGACGGTTCTGTTTTTACAGTGTTTAAGTGTTTCTTGTTCAATACACCAAAATCACATGAGAACTGAATCATGTTCACTTAGTTCCAAACTGTGCGTGACGATCTGCACAGAATGAGAAATGAAGAGCAGTCATTGTATCTTTCAAGCTCAGTAACTCAGGCATTAGAAGAGCCAACTTTTTTCAAATTCTAACTAGATTTGTAATGCCCCTGGTAAATGTCTGCCCTTTCAGAAACACAATTTCACTTCTGCCAAAAAAAGCATTAAGAATACTAATTCAGGTCAAGTTTACTGTTGGTATGAGCAACACCATAAGTAACCCATAATGAATCTAAAATGAATAACAAGTAGCTGCCATTGTATGATTTAAGATTCTTTAAACAAAAGAGAAGGCAATAAGAAAATCAAAGAAAAATGCTCCTGAAAGGACAAAGGAAAACAATGTTATAGCTGAATTGCTTTTTTTGCTTTTGCTGTGACACTGGTGGGAGAGCAACTGTGCAGGTGAGTGGAGTCTCAGATAAAGGCTTGGAAAAGCTCTAAAGTGTGTTAAAGGACAGAGAACCCTGAATCTCTGCAAGATTGCTTTTGAGCTTAAAGAGGCGAATCTGAATGAAGAGTACTACCTCCAGTCTCCCACATCTCCTGGGACAGCTGGTCAAAAGCCTGGTAAGACTCTGTTAACAGAGCGCACTGAGTCAAATTTGCCACCACATACAAATAATTTCTATGAACAATGTGCACTACACTGTCCCAGTCTGTTTTAAGCTGTTTCTAAATCGAATAACTAAAACAGTCTGGGACAGGGTCAGTGTCTAGAAAGCTAAGGCTCTGGCTAATTCATGAATTTATTTTGTGTTTTTGGATAAGTAATTTGATCTTCTGTGACACAATGATTGTTATTAACTTAATAGAGGAAGCAAAGTCAATGATTTCTGAAGAGAAAGTAGAAGCATTAGGGGCCTGTATCTTCCTTGACCCAGGAATGGATAAGAATCTCTGTTGTGCAAGTACACTATTCACTTTCTGTTTTCCCTCTTTTACCTTTACTTATCTCTAAAGCTGAACTTCAGTCATACTGGAGACAGTCACTGAATTGAATTTTTATTATATGCTTCAACTGAGATCAAAATGTTAAAGCACTATAGAAAAGTAGTCTTTATTTTTAGCCACAGAGAGGACATGCATATACTTAAAAAAGTCTGTCCTTGTTAAATGTCTGCAGCACTTTTGCAGAGGCAAGAAATGCAAGTACTAAGGGCTTTGTCCTGAAAAGACACTTCCATTGAATAACAATTAGTCTTTGTAAGGTAAATAAACCAAACCCTCCTTCTCTGCATGCCAAATAAGGTCTTCATGACTTCAGGATGCTGGGATGCAGCTCAGGGTCCAACAATATGCCACCTTAACCTCTACAGTTTGTGTCTGTCAGCAATCCTGAAACACATATTCCTCTATCTCCAGCATGCTTAAGTGTAAAATGATGTCACATTGTCCTGTTTTGCATTGCTATTTTATTAGCAAATATTTTGTCCCTTTGCTACCACAAAAACCCCAATGACTTCTTGCTGCTGAAAACTGACATTATAAAACAAGAAAGAAGAAGGTTTATATCAGAATGAAACCCAACAAAGCAATTGCATCAGAATAAGGTGTTCCCAATCTGATTAATAAAGACAGCAGTCTGTGTTCATATTTCTTCCAAAATTTTGACTTAAATAAGCTAAAATATATATGAAGTACATACAACTTACCAATGTACAGATTTTACCCATCCCTACTGTCACTTGGCAGCATTTTCAGCTGATAAATTTGGTTTATCTATAGGTCTGGGATTTGGAGTTCTAGAGAATAGTCTGTGGATCTACTTGGGCAAGATAGGACATAGTAAAAATTACAGTACTGGCACATTAAGGAGCCCTGCATTTTACATGGATTTCTATCAGTGCATTTCATAATAATTATTTTTCAATTGATTTTACTGCAATACCACTAAGTTGTATCTCACTTTACTCTTTGATAATGAAATGAGAAAGGAATTTCCTTCTGTCATGGTCAGTTCTGCCTGCTTTACCTCTTGCAACAACTGTACTGAAATCACAAAGAAATAACAAAGACTCTTTCTAGTGAGGTGAACATGAGTTGTCCTGTAAAGCTTGGTTGTACTTAAGTATTGAGTAATAATCTTAGCACTTGTGCAACTTAATGCCTTATAATCTTCAAAGCACTTTACAAATCTTAACTAGTAAATCCCCACAGCAGCTCTGCATGGTAGGCTATGAAGGTCACACATTAAAAATCTCCCATGATACAAGCTTGACTTCATAGTAAGCCTATGGGAAAAAATATCTGTACAGTTATGTTCCTGAAGTAATGAGTGTTTAATTTTACTGGATTGTAATATGGCTTACTTTCAGTAAATTTGTTTTGCTTTCTTATCCCATTCAAAGTAAATCCATTACACCCTGAGCATGGCTCAGCACACAGTATTATCAAAATTTTGAGGATTTTGTTATTATTAAAACTTACGGAAGTAAATGAGAAGTAGAGGATATGAATTTTATTCAATAAATCAAGTTTCTATTGCCAGTGATTACAAAGACCATGTATGGGAAAAGGTAAGAAAGTACCTAACGACTGAAGCACTCAGGACAGTAACTACCATTTTTAGCAACTTTTGAAAATTTGACTTCTGTGATATTGAGATTGCCAAGCAAACAAAATATGTTTATACTAAATTTCACTGGGAAACTTAAGCCTTTAGAAACCCCATTTCATTTGAAAAATAGCACGGTTTTTCTAGATCAAATTTGCTTTGGATTTTCATGTTGCAAAAAAAAAAAAAAATTGAATAGTTGCTGCTAAAGAATATTATTTTTTTAGCCTTTTAAGGTCTAAAATTTCCCACGAAGTGAAGCTACTGCTTTTAGTTTACTGTAGTACTATCACAAACACCACTGCTTCCATCTGTTGTTAGTTTTCATGGAAAACTTTTTAAAACAACATTACAGTTTGACAGTAACATTATAATTCTATGTGAAGACCAAATTCACCAACCAAAGATGTAAGTCATTAGCTCATGACTACCTCTCAAGCATCTGCATAGAAAATAAGCTTCTCAAAGGTGTTTAGTCTTTGTACTATTTATTGTAGAGAGGAAAAAAAAAATCACACGATGAGGCCTTCTTCCAGTGGAAGCAGACATAAAGTAGACTTTTTGTCACAAGCTTAAAAAAAAAAAAATCACTTTTCCAGAATGTCTACTGAGACACTGCAGCCTTATTTATATATAAATACAGCAGGATCCTTCCCCTCCAAGGCACCAGGCAACTTAATACTGCCTTTTGCTTTCAAGTACAACTGTCTCTTTGTAAAGCTTGTAATTTGAGAAATGATCCTCTGTAATAAGGAAGCTCTGTGATATCATGAAGACTGACCTTGATTCCTTACTTCCCTACTGCTTCAACCTGAAACTTATTTCCTTGGGTTTCCTTGTCTTTTTTACCCTTGCTTTGTTTTTATTCCTTTTTCTTTCTTTCTTTTTTTTTTTTCCCTCACCTTTGGAGAAAAATCACAAATAACCTTTGAAGGAATAATTAGCAGTTCCTGTAACCTATGGGGGTTACCTTTACCTGACTGACTGCAAAAGGTTATCTAAGGGTAAAGGTTTCAGACAGACCAGGGAGAGAACAATCTCCAGATGAAAGATGATAAGGGATGAGCACAAAAGAGATGCTAGAGAGTAAAGGAATAAATTAATGGGAATGCAAGAGGCAACATAATTAGCCAGTCTTACATGCTTGCCACTACATAATTTCAAATGTTCCAAATGGAGCCTGGTATTCTGCAGAGAAACTCATAATTAAGTACAGGGTTGCAATACACAGGCACAAGAGGTCTGAATTAAGGTTTCATAGGCAGCCTTCTGGCTTTCCCAATGTTTGGTCACTTAATTTAATGACCTAAATCCTTTTTAATATAGAAAAAATATTTTAATGAGGTCTTTTAATTGTTTAGGGAGGAGGGGTTGCTACAGACTGCAGTTTATTAGGTAATTGTAGATGCATAGTACTCCAAAGGAAAAGGTATTCTATTTTCATTCTGCCTAAATTTGTATGATGAGACCATGATGAGACCTTAATAAATGTAGGGGTTGGTTTAGCCTTAATTAAAAAAGGGTTTATCTTTTCTAAAGTGTATTAAGCTACATGCTTAACATATATTTGAAATGCTTCAGAAGCACAAAGTCGTCTGATGAGAGAATCTGTATGACTGATACATAATTCTAGTTTTAAGGAACATCCAGGAAACATTAGATGGTAAGGGAAAAGGCTGTGTGAATTGCTGACAGTAAAGTTTTATGAGTCTACATCATAATCTTTTTCTAAGAAGGTTAAATTTGAGGCAGTTATTTCTAACTGAAGACCTTTTAGAATAAGTAAATTATGTCAACAAATAACATAAGGTAGTATTCACACTTGAGGACTTTTACCTGAAGGAAGAATGAGGCATATATGGCATTATCTTCCAAAAAAGGTATCTGAAAGAGCCTGGGAATGGCAGACCCCGATTTGTCTGCCAATTTAGCCCTCACCATATTACAGAATTAAATTAGCAGAACATACATGGAAGTATGGAATAACAGGGACAAGTCAACACAATGTTTGCAAAGGACATTCATGTCTTTCAAATTAGTCAAAGCTCTTTGAAGGTGTTAAGAAGGCTAGTTATTATCTAGCTGTTTAATTCCTTCATAATGGAGACCAAGAGTTTCATCATTACTCCATTACTTTGGTACATTTAATGGAATATTAGGTTTATGTGTTTTCACTGTGCTTATTCTCATCTTGTTCTTAAAATCTTCCCCTGAATATTTTCATTCAGATGGGATTGTCAAAGTAACAGGAATGCATGTTCTTGAGTAATTTTGTCAGTCATGAAAACCCCATCAATACACAGTCATGTTCCTCATAATCCTGTCTTCAGGTCTTAAAACCAATTTGAGGAAAAGACTACCTGTAACAGTAAATAATTCAGTACATTCATACTTTGTGCAATGTTGTGCTGAATTCCCTGCCTGTCATACTGGCTGGTATTGTTTTGTTGCATTTTTCTTTATCTGTAATCACTTATGCATAATTTATAAGTTCTTGGGACAGGACTATCTCTTTAGCTCATGTTTATAGTGCTAATTGTATTGGGGTCCTGGTGCATGGCTGGATTGCACTTGTGCAATAAACACCTGTAAGTATACAAAAGTATAGAAACGATCTGCCATTTTTAGACTGCTTTAATAGGAATCAGTGCGGGAGTAGGGGAAAAAAATATTCCCTCAAGAGTCAAGAGATGGGAAGACTTGCAGACAGGACCTAATCACAAAGGTTAGCTTTGCGCTTAACCTTTAAATGACAAGGGCTAATCTTCCTTGGCCGCCTTTGCCATCAGCAGACAGCGCGGCTCCCATATCCCTCGGTTTAGAGGAGCTCGGGGACCCTGCTGCTCCCCCCACAGCAATTCCCACTTCCCTGACGGAGCATCCCACCGCCACCACCACCTCCATCAGCAGCGTCCTCCTCGCAGAAGCCGCCCAAGGGACTAGAGAAGACCGCAAGGAGAAGAGTTAACAGGGAATTGATAACCCGGCCCCTTTTCTGTCTTACCCCGCCTCCTGCCGCTTGCGGGGAAGTGAGGATCGGGAGGCGCCGAGCGGGGGTGGCCCCGGCGGAGAGGTGCGGGGAGGGCTCCCCTCCGCGCCGCTCCGCCGGGGGCCCCGCGGCTCGGCCCGGCCCGGCCCGGCTCGGCTCGGCTCGGCTCGGCCCGGCCCGCTCGCCCCGCCGGGATGGAGCCGCCGCCGGCCCGCGGGAGCAGGTGAGCGCGGCAGGACGGGGCCGCGGGGGGATGCGCAGGGCAGCCCCGGGGAAAAACCGGGCGGTGGGGAAAGCGCAGAAAACCCCACCCCGACCTCACACCAAAAAAAGCGTCGCGGTACATTTCTGCAGCTTGAGATGATCGTCTTAAAAACGCTGCCCGCAGAGCCGGGAGTCGCCCCTCTGGAGCTGACCCAGCCCGAGAGGGAAGGATTTGGAGATTGAAGTGGATTTTTTACACACGTGCGGTGTCCCCGCACCCCCCGCGTCACATTTTAATTGAACGGAGCCGCGGGTTGCAGAGCTGGGAACGAGCGTGGATGCTGGAGCTGAATTTGGTGTAGCACTTGGGGAGGGGAGTTTTTACGAAACGTGGAGGGGGGGATTTACCGCGGCAACAGTAAGTTTCTCCGTGGTCGCCTGATTAGTTAAAAATTAAGTACGCGCTGTGTGTTGGCAGACAGTCCTAAGCAATGACCGGGAGCAATCTTAAACCGTAACACTTCATGATTATTTTCTTCTTTTCCTAGGGGATTCTAAAGCCTGAGGTATTGCCGCCACGTAGGGCTCTCAGCATTGCAGAGTGTTCGCTGCTTAATGAATGTTTGTAAAGGGATTTTCATTCCCGCTGAGCATCAGTGGGAGCAGCCAGAGCTCAGGGAATCAGCTCACCCGTGCATTTTCTTTTGCAAAGAATTTCTGGCAGAATTCAGCAGCCCTACTGTGTTGACGTAGTGCACAGGATAAAATTCCTTGCTGATGCAGTTGCTCAGGTGAAGCATGCTTCTGGAGTTTATGATTATGTGCATGAAACTCGAGAAAGAGATAGGAAAAGCATTCAGCAGCCTCTCCATGAGCAACAGAAATGGTCCTTTCAAGACTTTTTCCTGCCCATTGATGGACTCCAGAGGGTTGGTTTCATTTTAGTAATTTGTTTTCAGTCTAGTACATAAATATATTTATTTCAGTAATATATGCTATTTATAGACCATGTCTTTGAGCAGAGTTTGAAATCAGCCCTACATCAAGGAATAAACACTTCCCAGGCAAACTCTCAGATTTGCAGGTATTATGTGATCCATTCCAGATGGATAAATCAGAATATCGGACAGTAGAAGCAGTATAAGGCTCAGTCTTAAAAAGTATATTTTGCAAATTCCTGCTTTTAGTTATTATCAATAGGCTACCTGAGGTCAGTAAGGTGATTTATAGGTATAAAGTTGAGCAGATGTCCATATGTTAGCAGTATCAGGGCCAGTTCATAGGTCATAATGGCAATGGAATACTCCTGTGTGACAGAAAAACTTGGCTTGAGGGCCACGTCTCTTGGATTTATGAAGATTAGAGAGATTGAAAAATGATTTCAGATTTCTGTATGCTTGTGAAATAATTTTTAAATGAAATAAATAAGAGCAAAGACAGTGATACTTAAAAACTTTGTATGTACCTTCATAAATGGACATAGGAATATTAACTGAATGACTGGGAGAAAAAGAATCTAATTGTTGAAAAATAAGATAAATTCTTGTGTCAAAGCCAGGCTTTATGTAACTGACTTAAACTCATGTGACACAGAATCCTGGCCGATTTTTTTTTTGTCAGAAAAGTTTAAGCGGAACACAGTTGGACAAAAGGCACTGTATTATTTGGTTTATGTTTTGCTGTTGAAAAGTATTCCATTTTGAAGAAAACTTTACATTCACATCAACATGTATTAATTTCAGAGAAGTTAATTACTTACAGCCCAAATTTCTTCTAAGCTAATATTTATTTTTATGCTCCAAATATTGATGTTTGTAGATACCAACTTTTTTCCCCTGTCATACAATAATTTCCTGATTTTAAGAAAAAAAAAATTACACCTAAACAGGCCATGGGATTAAAATATTTTCCAAATAGAGAACTTCAGTAGTGTTTATATGAAATTTCAGCTCCCCCCAGGGAGCCTTTCCTTTCCATGCTGATGAAGAAAAATTGTGTTTTTCAAAGGCCTTTCTCGTCTTTAAAATAGAGGGCTTAGACTTCACAAGTTATGTGAAAAGGTATCGCTCATACTATAATGCATTTAAAAGGAAATAATCTTTGAGTGAATGTCTGGTGATTTATGAAAACAAAGGATCTTTTCTAGAGATTTTGACTACAGCACCACTAGACCTTCACACTGCTCAGTCTACTACAGTTAACACTGGAAGGAGCCATCAGTGACAGACACTTCATAGAGGGTTTCACCTCAAGCTTTCAGTAGCAACGTAATGCAGTTTTTCTGTGGCTAGGTCTAAATCTGAACCCTGATAGGATTACTGGTGTATCTTCAGGAGCCTTTGTCAGCTGCATAAACACCCAGTTACTATTAGAGCGTTCTTAAGACACTTTGGAGCACTAGCCTCAAAGATATATGAGACATCTTTTCTTTTTTGAGAAATAAATACCTGACTGCCTATAACTAAAACTTAACAAAAAAACAAAAAACAAACAAACAAAAAAAAACCCAAACAAACCAGTGTATCAGTCAGATTTTCTAGTTTTGTAGGATAAACAAAAGTCATACTGGCTTTGATTTCATTTCAGTGGCCATCTACTGTGGTAACAGTACCTAGTACTGTCTACCACAAGATCTGTTCCTTTAAAACTGTATTTGGCAAGTATGCTGAATACTGAATACATTTGTATATGAATATTTTAAGATAGGAAATTATATGTTCACTTGTAATAAACATGATAATCAAGAGTAGTTTATAAAATGTATCAAGAGAAACCACTTAGTAGTTCTGTAATTACTGTAATTGATTCTACAACATTTTATATCAAAGATCAAAGGTAACCACTGGCAGCCTCCATTATAGATCCTCCTTGATAATGTGCTACTTATCTTTCTGTCTCTGAGATTTCAGCAGAAAATATGTTTTCAAGTAATTGAATGTCTTAAGTCAGTTTGTAAATAATTTTAAATGGGGAGGTTTTGTGTATTACAGCAAGTACCATGTAAGTACCAACAGTGATGAGCTCTATGACTGAAAAAAAGGAGAATTATATTACATAAATTAAAGCTAATCCAACTGAAAATAGTACTCTAAATGCAAACCCAGAGTGTGAGAACACAGAAAAAAATTTAAAACCTGTAATTTGAGAACTGTAGAATGACATTCAGGAATAAAATATTCCTGTGAATATCCCTTGGCCTAAAGAATCAAGACATACGGAGAGGATACTTAGAATGAAAACAGTACTTGTAAAAGACCACCTTGACTGATTCATCAGGGAAGATGGAAAGTACTAAATATTTAATGCTTGCTTAACTGCTGGAAGATGAGGACACGTGGTAATTGCATACAAATGTTTGAGACAAACAGTGACCAAGGAGAAAAAATAGCTGCATTTAAAGCTTATGGGTAGATTGGCATGGTCAGGGGCTTTGAGATACTGATGCAGGGTACAGAGTATTTCCTGACAGGTGCTTAATTGACATAGATTTTTAAAACCCCATTGGTAGAAGCTCCATGTCCTACCCAGTCCACAGTCATTTCCAGTGCTTGTCTGTCCATCCGCTTTTGTTTAAAGTGCCCTATCTGCATCTTCCATGTTGTAGCTTAAGCTAGTGTCCTTTGTCTTCAGTTCTGGGAAACAGCTATTTCCCTCTACTTTGCAGCCCTTCTTGTTATGAGATGGTCCTCTCTCATTCTGGACCAACACTTTGAAACAAATTTCTTTCTCCAGGATTTACGTGATTTCTGATCTCCTAGATATATACAGTATCCCATAATTTTTCTCTTAATTTATTCTTGCTTGAAGTTGAACATAATGCTCAACCTGATATACCAGCAGTGCTGAATGTAGGAGAAGGAAAATCTTATGTAACTTGCCTTATTTCTGTGTGCTGATCCTGGGGTGTTTTTTTTGGTTGGTTTTTTTTTTTTTTGTTGTTTTTTGTTTTTGTTTTGTTTTGTTTTGTTTGTTTTTTTTTTTTTTTCTTTCTCTTATTTTTTGGCAACAGTATATTGCTAAAACCATCATAACAACATAACATGTATGGTGTTAAATCTATGAAATGTTACATGGCCCAGATCCACTTCTGCAGAGCTGCTGCCAGTCATCCCATCCTCCCTCCTTCAGTCTTTGTGCAGTTGGTTATTCTTATCTAAAAGTAATGCTTTGCTTTTGTCTTTTTTGATCTTTTACACATTTGAATTCTGTTACCATTATCCAGTTCATTTGGACCCTAATGGTTTGGTCTGTCTGCAAGTATCATACAAAAAATTATTGAGGAGTGTCCAAAGCATATTTCTGGGCAGGTTTGCTGAGGGTATCCTTCCAGTCTGATAGTGGATTTTGATAAGTACACTCTAAATACTCTCTTCAAAATGGTACCAACTGTACCATTCTAGTGTAATTTCTAAAATCTAAAACAACTGTCCCTAAATTTTTTTACTAGTGTATGATGAGACCAGGGATTGTACATGTTGCCCTCAGTTTCTCAAAAGCAATTTCTTGTGATTTTGAGACTGTCTAACCCAAAACCAGCGCAATCAGCGCATACTGTTTATTAGGCTAGTTTAGAAAACTCTGAAATTAAAAGCCCCAACCTGTTCTCTCCCTAAGTTCTTATCCCTTCGTCACTGATGTATTGACACCTGGTGGCAATTAATATGAGCAGTGAAGAAGAAAATCCTAAATACTTTGCTCTTCTCAGCACTACTTATTATTAGACTTTCCTTCCTGCTTAGTAGGCCAAATTTTTCCTGGTCCCCACTTCTCCGATGCCTGTACAGGGTGATTCTGTGCAGGATCTGAAGATCCACATCAGTGCACATCCAGCATCACGGGTTTTTGACTGTGTAGGACTTCAGTAGGAAGGGACTCAGTGCTGGGAGGTGATTTGTGAGTTTTGATGTGATAGTAAAGATGAACAGACACATAACAGGACTGTGAAGCTTCTGCATGAGTATGCAATGGCCAAGGGTCCATGTTTGTGCATTTTCATTTAGCAGAATGCTACCTATCTACAGAATGCAGTTTATGTACTTAGTGAAAATAAATCTGTTTCAGGTACATAGACTATGACCCTAAATGCGAAGCAGCAAGGAGGAATATTAAATGATTAACTGATCCAAGAATATGCAGTGAATAGTACTAGGTTTTCTCTGAACTGGAAAATAAAGCTAACAAAATTAATGTGACTGTGAATGGCTGTCATTTTGAGTTACTAGAGCTTGAACTATAAGCTTATTTTGTCCGAAGTCTTGTAAGAGCAGTCTCAATTCTTTTACTATTTTGCTGGAACAAAGTTCTATGTATTTTAGTAAGATAAAATACAATGATAGTGACTTCAATAAACAAAATTACTTTAAAATGCTAATTTCAGAGTTAGTGTTCCACTAACTGTGGTTCTTGTCAAATGTGTCCTAGCTCTTTATTTTTTGTTTCAGAATTTGCCAAATTTTACTGGAGGAATGGTTTTGAACTAGGTTTTCAGCTCAAAAAAGTTTTAGTAATGCTGCATTGAGCTCCCCTTGCTCTGATTTCAGGCTGTGCATTTTCATGGGATTATAATGGTTCATGCATGGTTGAAATTAATTACTGGAGCTGTTAGCCTTATGTAAGCAAATCATCTTCTATTGTATTCTCTTGCTAAACTTTCATTGCAGCTAGTTTAACTGTTCATGACACCATTCCTATTATTTTGTTTCATAATGCAGCTGCTTTGCGTAATGGTCGTATCTGGAAGCCACTTAGTATGTCAGCATAGACCAGCTTGTTGTCTGTATTATTGAAACTGTCCATCAGAATGGAAGTTGCTGCTATTGAATTTATAAATTCAATCCAAGGGTGAGCAAAGTTCTGATAAAGAAATCTTAGGTTTGTTTTTCAGAAGGGCTGCAATGATGTTTTGTTGTTGGGGATTTATTGGTTTTTTGTCTTTGCATAGGAAAAAATACTGTGGTTTATAGTCCACTTGGCTGTACACTTCACTTTCCATGGCTGCCTGTATTTGAATGAAAAGACTGATAAGTTTTGGATGTAAACTGGAAACATATCTTACTGAATAGGTGATTCTCCCTGTTCTAGAGATGAAGGGAGAAATACAAATTGGACTGCCCCATCTTTTACTTAGGTGTTAATAACAGCTACAAGTGCATGTGTTATTGCTGGAGAGCAGGGTATTGAGGATGTAGACCTAGCCCTTGTGGTTTATCCTGTTCCATTTAAGATTAATTAGGTTATTGCATGTGTAATCAAGATTTATGTTGCTCTGGCAACAGAGAGACACAGCTGTGCTAAATTTCCTAGATCTTTGAAGCAGTTGTTCTTACCCAAAATGATGTTGAGGATTCCCATCAGCATGTGAAAACAAGTGTATCTAAGAGGTGTTCTCATTAATAGACTGAAATCTTGCCCTGAATTGAGTGAGTCCATGCTGCTCATCAAAGGGTTAGAGAAAATAGGCAGTAGCAAGAGAGAAGACGAGGAAGGCCTGTGGCGCAAATTAATCAGGAGCAATTGATTTCAGGACAAGTGGGAGCAATGCAGGAAGATTACAGTGGGTTCCAAGAGGCCACTGACAAAAGCTTTGTGACGTATCCTGGGTACTGTGCTTGGCCCAGATAGAAAAGCAAGGAGGAGCTGTACATGAGCTAGGTCAAGAAGGAAGTTGCAATAAATGAAAAGAGTGTGGAAAATAAATATTGTAGGTGACTGCAAGGAGATAACCTGCGGTAGGTGAGGAAGTCTGCAAGTGATTCAGAACTGCAGGTTAGTGTGAGAAGCTTTTGGGGTAGACTGTGGTAGAGGCAGTGTTTTTGGACTGAATACTACTTCTGCGCTTCAGTTTCAGGACACTCCAGGCATCTGGGAGCCAGCAAGTATTTTGTCCATTTGAGGATGAGGTATTTAATACCATTAGTCAACACTGTAAATTAAATGCTTTCAAAACCAACAGCAAAAATCCAAACACACTCCCCCTCCCAAAAAAAAACCCAAAAACCCAAACATGATTTTCAAAAAATGTTGGAAATGGGGGTTATCAGTTTTATTTGTTTTCATTTCAAGGTCACTTGCTGAAATGTATTTCTTACTTCAGCAGCAATAAAAAATACCCAAGCAACATGACTTTCATTAAAGCAGTATCCTTGAAAAGTTAATTATCTAAAGGGTTGCAGATTGTTAATGGAATGGGAAGAAATTAGATTACCTTAGAGTCAAAGAACTCTTAGTGAGATATATAGCTATGAAAATATATCTCGTGTTTGTATAATTCCTTTTGCCTTCTTGCAAGGTGTAATATTTTGGGGGGGTGGGGTTTGTTTGGTTGGTTTTTTTTCTTAATAAAGAGGAAAAAGAGAAATGTAAGAAAAAGTCAATGGACTACAGCCTATTTACTTCCTGACAATTTACTTCCTGACAATTTGTTAATGAACAAAAGTTATATATTATGGACTTGTGATCCATTTCCCTGCAAATTCAGCAGGATTGAAAATACAGTTTTTATCCAGTTTCCTAATTTAATAGATCAGCTGCAACAAAGGGCTGTTGTAGTCTCATGAACGAATCCCCAGGAGGATGCCCAGGAAGCACTGAAAGGGAAAACAATCCTGCTCTTCAGTTTTTGTCCAAGCTGCTTCCTTGCAGTTGGTGGATGTTTGTTGAGCTGCATTCATATTTCGGGGGCTTGGCAAGACTTGTTGCAGAGTGACTGAACAGCTCAGTGCCAGTTTACTGCACACTCCCATCTCTGCTCCAAGACTCTCCATGAGCCCTTTTAGCAGGAGCATAAGCAGAAGAGAAGAATTGAGCATGGGAAAAGCGTCCGTAATTACCACCTTCTGCTTCTCTTCGCTACTCTTATCAGACAGCTTCTGGGAAGCTTAAATGAGAACTGGAGCAGATGCTGAAGCAGTGGGATTTCTGAACAGATTTTCATTACCCACTTTGCAAAACAGACTTTCCAATTATCCAGGAAGTTAAATCCAGAAGTTGGATGAAATGAACGTTTTCTACAATTCATGTCCAACAGAGGCACTGTTACTTTCAAAGCAAAGAAGTTGTTGTGGTTGTTTTTGTTTAGACAGAGAAATAGGGGCATTGAGTTTGGCTGGTAAGGTTACATGGATCTAAGTTTCTGTGGTTTTTCGATGACAGCATATTTGTCTAAAAATGATACAGCTGCATTGTTTTTGTTTGTTTTGTTTTGTAAACATTGAAATGGAAAGGTTAATTGCTGGGACATTTCCTGCCATTGTGCAAAGTAAAACCTGATAGTATTATGGATCTTGACTGGAAAGTCAAATTGGGAAGTTTCATTGTCATGTGCCTTAATTGTTTGCCAAATAGAAACAATCAGCAGGAATGGAAATTGTTACAAAATGGTGCATGAAATAATTTGTCTTTAAGTATACTACCATTATTCTATTATAACCAAATTATTTTCTTGACACTATTTATTAAGAATATCTAAAAATAATAACCTCTAATGGTTTGTTGTAAGACGTGAAAGTCTCCAGCACGATCTGTGTAGTTGAAGACTCAGTACCAGTTCCAGTGAATGAGAAAGTTAAAGGAAGAACTTAATGGTCTTGGATTCAATAGGAAATGAAGCCAGATCTCAGTCTGCATTGGAATTCAATGTAGGCATTTTAGGAAAATAGAGGAAAAAAGCCAGCATTTGGAATTCAGTATGAATGGTTGAAAACATTCTGCCTTTTCATTTCTTTTTAAAACTGCAAAGGTTGAACAAAGAGCTTCAAGTAGAAAGATAAAAGAAAGCACTTGGATACACTGAACCACATGGTAGCTAAACATGAAATATAAATTAGAGCAGGGAGCTTATCAGGGAACAAAATAAAATAAATGATTGTTAGTCTTTGGAATTACTGCTTAGAGGACTGCTAGGCAGTTGAACAACCAAAGAGAGTATGTTTTGAGGCAGAGAAAAAAGACAGCTGGAGACATGAAACACCTAATTTATTTTATTTAAACAAAGGATTGAGCTTTCAAATCTAAGGAATACTTACTTGAAAATACTGCAACTAACCTATTCTATGTGACAATATAACTTGAAATGGATTCTTAGAAAAGTTTGATTGAGTAACTTCTGGTACATGTAATATAATTTCAAATCTATGTTGCTTCTTTTGTTCAGTCTGTTACAGCTTTTCACTCTTCAATGAAACTGAAAACATGCCTATATATGTGCTATACTGTTCCTGAATTTAATTTTTATGTAAAATTAGTAAAAGGTGAACTAATGCAAAATAAAAGAAAATCGTGGATTGTAGAAAAAAAAGATAAATTATGGATTGTGAAAATATTGAACATAAATGTTTTGAAGAGAGATATCGATAGATACTACAGTCAGAATAGACTGTGAAAATTGTTAACAATTTGTCCCTACCTCTTACATAGTACCAGTGAAATGGATCAAGCCTCACATACTATTCTGTAACCATTGACACACACTTGAAGTATGTTGTTTTTTTTCAGGTACTGGGATTAATTCCCATTTTTAATTTTTTTTAAATAAAAAGGATTCTTTTTGTATGACAGGTGAAGGACAGGTTGTGTCTGTAGAGCAGCTGTGCTTCCAGCTCACATTATTACACATACATTTAAAAAAATAAAAACGTTTTTTCTCATAGATATCATAATTTCTTATATAGTCTCATCTTTTCTCTCATACTAATGTATTTCAATACTAAAAGTGACAGGAAGAAGAAATTTTTATTATGGTTCCTAAGTGTATGTTATTTGAAAATCAAGGAAAGTAAATTAAAGTCTTTGCTTCTGACCTTTTCAAATGCAGTCAAAGGAGTAACTTTTATAATTTTATCTTGATAATACATTTCATACTCTGTTTGATGTTTGGAAGCAGGCTTTAATCTCTGTGGAGCTCTTGGACAATTGAATAAGTTTTGTTTCAATAATGGGAAGAAATATTTCCCATATAAACAGGCAGTTTAAATTAGTTTGAAAAATGCCTTAACACTTTGGAACATAATCTCATCAGCCTTCATCAGATACTCAAGCCTGACCTGGTTGGTCCTTGGATGAGAGGATACATTAAGGAAGATGTGAGATTCTGTACAATGGGATTCTGCATCCGCCTGGTATTCTACATGAGCTCAGGGGTAATACTTGAAGTTTAAGAAGATACCACTTCTTGAATCACTAAACTAAAATATATGCTAAGACATGAAGATAGTGGAGTGGAAGTAGGGAAAGTGAGGTTTTGTTGACAAAAAAATTTAGCAAAATAATCACTTCCAGAGGGCTGATAAACCACACATCACTTATGAATGATTTAGGGGCTTAGGTTTCAGGTACCAGGTTATATTTCAAGTAACATATTAGTAGTTTCCGTACATTACATTAGCAACAACAGGAAAGTTGGTTCTTAAAATCCTGTTCACAGCTGGTTGCACTGGTGATCGTAAAGGTCTTTTCAAGCTAAATAATTCTATGATTCTATAATCATTTTGCACTTTCACTGAATACAGGCTCTCTTTTATACCAGATAAGCTTTTACTATATTGGTGAACTTGGGAATGTGCCTGTTATTGCATAGTCACGTTCAGTTACATAGTGCTTTACAGGGGAGGTGATACATTCACATTTTCTCTTGACTTTCATGAAATAAAATCAGATCCTAAAGACTATTTTATAAATATGACTGGTAGATGGAAGTAATTTATGAGTATAAGCATACAAGGTCCTGAATTATGCATGCCATATTATAAAATATAAAGTCTATACTGGAACAATTTGTGTTTTGTTATACATAATCTTCATTATGTTTTCAGGATGGAACATGAGGCTACCCAGCTAGAAAAGCAGCACGTGCACAGTGTGTATGAAAATACTGCTGCCTACTTTAGTGATCTGCAGACCAAAGCATGGCCTCGTGTTCGGAACTTTCTGCTGGAACAGAAGCCTGGCAGTCTCGTTGTTGATATAGGTAAGCCATTCTTTGAGGTGGCATAAAAGATTGTTTATAAGATTTGTTAACTTACCTGTTAATTATATTTAGCCTTCATATCAACTGTTTTTTAAAGTTGTTTAAATCTGTTTTAAAATAGTTTTTAAGCCCCAATGCTAGATGCCATATACAACTTCTTTTCATTCTTTGGCAGTGTATCAGTAGACAGTAAATAATTTTTTCCTTCATTTTTGTTGAGCTCAGTCTTAATATATCAATTTCCCCACTGGCTTAATGGTCTTTCATTCCGCCAGAGCCCTTTTGAAAAAATTATCTTAATAGCCCAATTATTTAATATTCCAGTTTCTTTAGATGGCTTGGTTTATGTAATAATACCATTCTGCAATTTATTGGTTTTAATTTGTTCTAAAGCTCCTCCAAGCAAGGCTTTTTCTTAAATTTTCTGATGTGATTGCTGTTAAAAATATATATAAAAAAAAGAGATCTAAGAATCTCCATATGATCCTAAATATGGACACCATATTTAGGTGTTTTCCTGTTATGGCATTGTCTTCCCTACATGTAGTATTTATACCTGGATTTTCTGTTGTTTTTGCAGACTCTCCAGGGGCTTCCAGGTGCTGGAATGTTTCCTTTGCTTGCATTATGATTTCAGTCCTATACAGCACATTGCAAAACAAATGCTTGTTTTCACCATTGTCTTTTCCATACTGTTTAAACTAAAAAAATACTTTTATACAGCAAGGTTTAACAAATGTGCACAATAAATTATGCATCTGCTTTATAGTTTAAGAGAAAAACATTACTTGAATATGCTGTAGGCCATAATCAGAAGACAATATGTAGTTCTCCTGCTGCTATTGAGCATTATATCAAAAATACTTAATTGATATTACTTCGAGCATGTAGCTATTTTTATATGTCTGCATCATTGTCACTGATAATCTCAGGAAGTTCCTATGGCATACACTCAGCTGTGAGCTAGATTGATACTTCTCAACCAAAATCATTGCCACCTCAATAGAAGTCGTTTGCATCTTAGCTGAAGTTTTTTGAGGCTTTATCAGCAGTGATTGCTGAAAGCTTAAGGTCACCCTGTTGCAGTGTCATCAAGAGAAGGTCAGTCCTTAGAGTTGCCAATAAGAATACTCCCACTCAGGCACACAAGATATCTTCTTTTATAAGGTTTAATAAGTTCTACAGGAATCTGACAGTTGTATTTACTTTTGGCATGTATTTAAGGAGGAGTTGCACTAAAGTGGCACTAGTACTTAGTGGCACTAAAATTTTCAAAATCTTGAATTGTAATTTTCTTTTCAGTTTAATACTGCCTTTTATTAAAACATAATTTTGTCTATTTGCCTTACTATTTTTCATTGATCAAAACACATGAAAATAGCTTGGCCATTCTTAGCTTCAAGGAATTCACCTTCCTGATGACTCATTTAAAAGTGAATCTCTGGCAAATGTAGATTTTTAGAATACTGGGATTGTTGACACTATTTAGCTTCATTCTAGAGAGGACCCTATACTTCCAAAAACTCACAGTGATTAAAGAGTACTTCACCAAAAGCCATGTATTATGCAACTGAATCTTCCAAATTAGTGATGGTTGAATAAATGTGTTCCTCTGCAAACACAATAATGAATAATAAATTATACAAATTTTTAAAATTTGTAGTTTTGTAGCATGCAGAGCTTCATGTATTATTGCATATATTCCTTGAACTGCATTAGTAATATTAGTATTTTCCATTTTTCTCAAGTGTTACTTCAAAGAACAGTGCTTGCTTTTAGCTGAGAAATATGCTCTTTTTCACAACTGAAGTGCTGTTCTGTTCTGCAGTGGTTCCTGTGCTGTCTCTCTCGATAATGGTGCACATTAACATCACCGAGAGCAGCAGCGCTGCAAGAAGCAGTGATGTTTCTAAAGATAACTCCAAGCCTTTAAATCGAATTACCAGTACTGAGATGATTCTCTTTGCCAAGCTGCTACCCCATTGCTTGGCTGTCAACTTTCAGAAATTATTCCTCACTAGTGACCCAGAGCTGCAGTGAACTGCTCCCAGTATAATTTTGAAAAGTGCTTGTTATGCATAAGGCATTGAGGGATCCTCTGAAAGATTTCAATTTAGTACAGCACAGCACAGTCCTTGAGAAGACAGACTTTTAGGTGGAAGACATTCTGGAACAGTTCATTACATTTACATGGGTTCTAATGCATTGGCACAAAGACAAAAACAGGATGTGCCTGCAATATAGAAAGAACTTTCATGATTTATAATTATTTTTGAGTCTGTATCTGTTGCAGCCTGAATTGCTGCTAGTAAAGTCCAGGGTAAAGAAGCAGAAAGGGCCTTTGCATGGTATGCACAGATGTTTAATTCAGCCGTGCAGTGAGATGTTCAGAGTCCCAGGCACACACACGTGCAGGGTCCAGGTTGCTGTCTCTCAGAGGGCCTGGGGTGACCCTGGTCTGGGAGCAGTACAAAGATGAGGGCCAGTCAGGGAATAGGGGTTCAGGGACACAGGAACCGACGTAGGAACAGGGCAAGGGGCCAATGGGGTTTTATTGGCTTTTTGAGGGAAGCTTCTTGTGTTTCCCCAACCTAGGGGATGCCCCCCAGCGTATCCACATGTATCTAAAGTAAAAATTTTCCACTCTGACTTGTCTAAGTGGCATTTATGGTTTAGGACTTCTTGGAGAAAAATGGGATGCATCCCCTGGAGAAGTACTGTATGGGGTTAAGCAAAAGAAAGAGATCTGCTGCAGATCACTGAAACATAACACAGTGGCTTCAGGAAATCCCCTGAACAGAAAGTAGTTGGAAGCTGGAATGGTACTGGGGAAAGGGGCCTTAATGCTTATCCTTTTTTTACCCTCTCCTGGGCGCCCATTTATGCTCTTTGTTGGTAGTGGGATACCAGGTTATGTAGACTCAGTGTGAAGCAGCATTGTTGAGTTTTTATTCTTGAAGATGTACAATACAAAGGATAATTCTTTCCTCCTCCCACCTGCACTTATCCCTGTTCCCCACAGAAATACAGATAACCTGCTATTATACAGGGCTGTGTAATAAGTGTTTTTGTTGGTGATGTTGGTACTGTTACAATCCTAATAGTGTGAATATACAATTTAAACAGGACAAATGAACAGCAGTTAGGCTAGTCGGCACAAACCCTCTTCTTGTTTTTCAGGAAAATTTAGGATTAGGAAAGCCTGCATATTATTTTCACTGCTTTGGGAGGGAGAATAAATGTTTGGAATATATGACTTCTGATCTAGTATCCATTTCTTTAGGTTGTGGAACTGGAAAGTATCTCAGTGTCAACAGTCAGGTGTATAATCTGGGCTGTGATTACTGTGAAGGACTGGTAGAAATTGCAAGGAAGAAAGGTGATGAAGTTCTGGTGTGTGACAACCTTAACCTTCCCTTTAGGGATCAGTGCTTCAATGCAGTCATTTCAATTGGAGGTAAGAAAACATACCTACATTCTGGCCCCAGCAAATGAGAATTTCTGAATGTTCTTTTCTTTCCATGTGGCTTCCGTGTGTAATTGTTTTGAAACAGTTCCTTAGAATTGCAGGAGATATAACTTAAATTAATTTAGTCAACATGAATAAACATAACTCCCATTACTCAAGAGGCACTGCTGACCAAAGAAATATGCATATCACTTGTTTGTTTATATGTGGTAGAGAAAAGATTTCCTTCCAGCATGGATTGTAAACAAGTGAAAACTAATCTAAACATGGCTGCTTAAAGCTTAAACAGATTAGATGCTCAAGACAAACTCTTGGTTTCTCCATAGTATCTGTTTTGATCAGCAAATACATTGTAATGAAAACTTTATAGCAGAACTTGGAACTTGCATTAACTAATATGTGTTATGAATTTGGATTTCTCTTAGTCATAAGAACTCAGATTCATAAAAGCACATGTTGTCTAAAGTGACCAGAGCAACTCTGCATCATACTCTTTTGATATCTCTTTTTGAAAATACTACTTGTAATTTGAGAAGCATATTTTGCAAAGTGTAGATAAAAAAGAGTACCCAATTAGTCTACATTTTTAGCTCTAGTCTTGACTGAGCTCCTTTCAGGATTTTTAATTCATCAGCAAAAGTACAAAGCATGATAATTAATATTGATAGCAATCAACAAACTACTTGAAATGTGATAGAAATTTATTTTAAAATGTATCTTTACCATAAACAGGTGGAAGGAAAGGGTGACTAATACACAAGCAGTAATCATATTACTTTGCTTTCATGTTGGCTAGTTAAACCAGTGAGCCCTACTCACATTTTAGGTCTCATAGCATCATTTCAGTGCTTATCAGATCAGCTGACTCAGAAGGATAGCACATCTGTCTAGAGTTTATACCAATTATAAGCCTGACATGTTTAAAAGTTCACATTCTATTTCAGTACATTTAACAATAACAGATTTTAATCTCTCTTGAATAGAGACATGGTATGCCTATGTCCATCTAATTCTAAATAAAGTGGTTTTCATCCTATTACGGAGAAAAACAATTATTTATGTACTTAGTCAAGTACACTTCTTGGATTTGCTGGTATAATCGTGTTTATAGGATTGATTTTTCTGCAGAACCACCAGAGTGATTCTAACCAGATGGAATATTTAACCCATTAAAGAGTTCGCACAGATTGACAATCAATTGGTTGACTGTCATTTCTTTCTGGTAAATTAAGCTTGTATGTGTATGCTGCCTCTGTCAGCAAATCTAGTACTGATGACATATAGAAAAATATGACCAATGTGTCCAAGCTCAGTACAAGTTAATGCCTCTAAGAGTTTAGAGAGAAAATAGTTCTCTTAGCTATTCTCTGACTGTTAAAATTGGCTCATTCGTACTCCAGGTGAATAGGAAGATAGAAATAATGTAGAAATCTTGAAATGTAGTGTCATTTCACATTGGAGTGAAATTTGAAAATGTAGAAATTGCCCTGGAAAGAAAATCAAAATATTGTGATCCAAGTTTTTATTTTAAATTTGACTTTATTTTTTACTGGCATAGCATAATGTAAAAAAATCATAAATGCTGAGACATGCAATGTATACATTATGTTTTACAAAAATTAAATTTAATTTGACAAAATTAAAGCAATAGTGAATATTTGTCTCAATTTTCTCACTAGATCTTTTCCAAGTGTGTTGTGTGAAAGTTCAAAGTATCTTTTTACTGATGTTACATTTTGCTGTTATTTATTATATGGTGAAAAAAATTTCTATTTTCAGTAAGATAAGTCTGAAAATTGGGCCAAAAACTAAAGTCAACTAGATACTAAATCACCTAGTTTAAGTGAAAGCATGCCATGTTATATTGTGTTATGGATTATGCAGAGAAACAGAAACCTTAAGCTTATATGCCTAACTTTTCTTGAATCCCTATTTTGGATGAGATTAATTTCATCCTTCCAGATTTTCCTATTTTTATCTGTTGAACATACAAGAGAGCAGTCTGAGGTAACCTTCCATTGTGGTACCTATAAATTCAGCACTGTTGTTGACTTGCAGCAAGTGATAATTTGGAGTGAGGCAACTGAAATGCTTGAACATGTAGAACAGGTTGTAGATGGAAATGCATTGTCTTTACTAATATTCAGTACATAATACCTTTCTTTTTTCTCAGTGATACATCATTTCTCAACTAAACAAAGGAGAATCAAAGCAATAAAGGAAATGGCAAGGATATTGATGCCCGGAGGCCAAATAATGATTTATGTTTGGGCTATGGAACAAAAGAATCGTCGCTTTGAGAAACAAGATGTATTTGTTCCATGGAACAAGGCCTTGTGCTCACGCCATTTTTCAGAATCAAATCAATCTGGAGATAAGGCTGGGTTTGTCCATACTGCAAAAGGCCAAGACATACACCCTGCAAAGCTTGTCATCTCTGAGTGCAGCTACCAAAACAATCTGCAGCCAGAAACTGATTCAAAACATCCCCGCAGTATGGACCATTGCTTACCCAGAGCCTGCTGCATGAAAATTTCTGAGGAAGAAAACAGATTTTACAGTGCTTTAGGAAGATCTTTCCGCTCATGGTTTTTCTCCAGATCCCTTGATGAATCAGCCCTGAGAAAGCAAAGTGACAAAATGAAGCACCTGAAACATGAAGGAGTGTGGGCCAACAGCGCCGTACCCATTCAACATTCACGACACTGCAGTTTGGATTTAGGTCACCATGGAGCACTATTAAATGAACAGAGTTTAGATGATGATGATGATGTGTTTGTGGAAAGCTTGTCTCTCAAAAAACCACAGTGGTCGCCAGCCACAGATGCACCGAAGGATTTAAGTTTAAATGGAGGACACCAAAATGTAGCTCAGAGCAAGGGGGACAAATCTTCATTTATAAATGGCCCAGTGGAAGACAGGGACTGCATCTGTGGTTGTAATAAAGATGGTGCTGGTAAGTCTGATGCCAGCAAGTTTTTCAAAAGAACTTCAACAACTGACTCCACTGACTCAGCTTTGGATTCAGCAGTGTCTGTTGGGGACCAAACGGATGCCATGTTGGATCCAAAGGCCTTCATGCGTTATTACCATGTTTTTCGGGAAGGGGAACTGAGTTCTCTGGTAGAAGAGAATGTGCCTGAGCTTCAGATACTTTCATCCTGCTACGACCATGGAAACTGGTGCATTATTGCAGAGAGAAGAGGAACATAGCTATAAAGAGAACAAAGCAGAATCCAGTGACTGGGGATTTTAAGCTCTTCCTTGTGTTACTGTGATTGTGCAGTGTGACATGGAATTTGAATAATGTAGTTGTGTGCCATTCATTTTTGAGTTATTATCTCTTAACTATTTAACTAGCTAATGCAAGGTCTGTATATAGGAATGTAAGTGGTAGGCAATATTTATGTTTTGTTAAACTTTTATGAAGTTAAAACTGTAGAGTTTTATACTGCTGTTAGCAAATAATTGTGTTTTAAAATATACTTTTCTATTGAGAAATAAACCTTTTTATAAAACAAGGATCAGGGCATCTTTTATGAGAAATATCCTAGACTAGAAAGTCTAGTCTTTCTTCTTCAGATGCCAGAAGTTTGTCACATTGCTCCCTATTCTTGAAGTCCTATAAATGAGGCATAGACACTATGTTTAAAATTGTACTTGACTGCACACTGGTAGAGTGCATACAGCAGAACTGGGAGCAAGCATGGTCCCAGTGCTCCTTAGTTGGGAGTAGAGTTATTAATGGGCAAAAAACTGTGTACCAAACAAGCTCTGCATATTCTGTCATTTGATGTTTGTATTTGGGAGTAAATGACAGCACAGATTTTGGACAGTATTTTTTACTTTTGTTTTTAAAATAATTTAATTTGTTTCTCAGGTGCAGGTGAAGTTTGATGTGTTAGCTCTCACAAACACATTATCTTAATTTCCTTTGCTGTAGATTTTCATTGGCTATGTATAGATAAAAGTCAGAGGGATTTGTGAGAGTGTGGATATTATGTAAAGTTCTAAAATAGCAAATCCTTGAAATACATATATCTTTTTGATAAGCCTGGGAAGCTAAGATTAAATTAATAAAAATGCAGTGCATATCTGGTCAGCTGTTGTATTTACTTTTCTTGATCACAGATATGAGAGTATATATTAACAGTGTGTTAAATAATGTAGACAGGAAGAGGATAAGCCCAGTTTGCATATAAATTACAAATTCTTGTGAAGTTTAAATGACCCTTTTGAGACCTAGGTGATAATAGATGGTTTACACAACTTTCCTATTCCCTCTAAGACATACCATCACTATCCATCTGTAGTAGGTTGTAGCATTTTATAGTGCTGGGGATAAAAAGCACCTGGCTTCAGAAGATCAGTAGTGGAACTGCCAACAGAAGCAGGGCTAGAAGAGGCTAATTGCCTCATTAGCACAGAGTTACTCCATTCCTGGACTTAATTCATAGTTAGCTGGTGTGATTTTGTGACCTTTAATGGAGCTGCACAGATTTCCCACTTCTCCCTTCCCTGCCCCCCCCCCCCCCCCCGAAAAAGGACCCCCAAACCCCTTTTGTTACAGCAGTTTTAAAGAGCTATATAATTAAGATGTATGCCCTATTATTGAGCAAGTAGCTCTGAATACAAGGCAATAGGAGTGAAATGCCAAACTTTTGCGGTCTGTCCTGCATGAGCAGGTGGATTTAGGATTGTTTAGTAGAAAACCTTGGTGGTGCTGAGTATTTTTGATGTAGCTTCCCAGCTGTTAATTGCCACATGGTAATGTATTATAAATTTGTTTACTGGAGCTATGTCCTCAAGTGATCATTTTTGTCTTCCTCATAGCTTGGGATCCTTATACTTTATCCTTCCTGGGTCTGTACCACTTGCATTCACCACAGGCCTTTGAAAATAAAAGTGTGGCCAAAGAGCCATACATTTGAGACTCCTGAAATACCATTCCACTCTAATCTAAATGTTACTTTCAGTACAGCCTGGGGCTGTGGCTTTCAGTTGCTGTGTATGAGCCATACTTCAGAAAATGGGGCATATTCCCTGCCTCACTGGGTCCAGCTGCTCCTGGCTGAGGGGGCTGCATCTGCTGCATCCTCAGGCTCCAGATTTAGACACTTAGTGCCAAAGTACCCATATTGCAGAGCCAGCATGGATTGTGCTGAGCTCCACACCTCATTTGCAATGTGATTGTGTCAGACAGGGGAGGCCTGCTTCTTTTGTTGGGAATTTCTGGATGAGCTTGAGAATTTTAGAAGAGAAGTCAGGTGCTTCCAGATAAAGTATGCCAATGGATATTCAGCACTCCTGGAATTTGGGCTGCATTTAAGAAAGAGGTAGATTATTATCATGCTATATCCAGTTCTGAAACTTCATCCCTAAATGCTAGCATGCAGAAACTTTATTACACAGATATAAAAATACTTATTTAGTATTAGTAATTTTAACTGACAGCTGAGTTTAGTTATTTGGAAGAAAGAACATCACAATTTTGTTATATGAACTTCTGCAGTCTGACTGTGGTGCATTTGATGTGTAATTAATTAGACTGATGAAATTTGGGGTAAACTGAGAAAGGAAAGGTGTTCAATCTCTTTAGAATATAAACTTATCATCCTTGCAAGAGACCGGATCTGTGTTAGGCTCCAGTTAGTACTTCATGCTCTATATGTTTGAATAACAGTTGTCCCCTCAAAGCTGCTGAAATATTTTGAACCACTTTTCTGTTTGTAGACTTTCCATGCATTATTTGGTTTGAGGTTCTTGCCCAGGGATGCTTTGCTGAGTTTGGATTGTATTCTTGTAAATTCCTAGGAGAAGGAGAGGGGAGGTTTGGTAAGCAGCTTTTTTTTTTCTTCCCCAAATATTTAGTTGGTCTCTGAGGATGTATCATCACCATGTAACGTAATTTTTATGCAGTGGGGTCAATCAGATGAGGTAGTGACTGTGAAGTCTGCACAGCAAACCTTTATTCTTGCAGTCTCCCATCTATTAATGGAGCCTGCCTGGATCAGTAACAGCTTCATCATCTCATAAACCAGATTACCTCACTGAGAGCATGGTGAAGGTCTCTGTTGAGTGGTTTTTGTTTTGAGGAGTCACACCTTAAGCAAAAGGTAATTTCCAGCAGAATCCATGTGATCTCAGACTTTAATAGCTTACAAAGTTAATGTGGTCAGAGAAGTGGATATACCATTAAAAAGTATAGTAAATTAATGAGTAAGTAAAACCCAGCTGTCCTTGCATGCCTAAACTTTTGGTAATGTCAAGACTGAAAGATCTGACTGTTATAAGGTAAAAGGCAAATGTGTTTTTAGATTGCTTTTCTGATAATTGGGCAATAATCTTACCTAAATTCTGCTGATAAAAAACTTGCTTCTGGCTTTAGTGGGCTTGGATTGCTCCTAAGGTGCTTATGTAGCACTAAATGGCATGTGGAGAAGTTTTGATGACATAAGAAATATGCCCTGGTTTCTTACAAAATTAATGCAGGTGGAACTTCCCGTCTATCAGTTTCTGCCCATTGCCTCTCATGCTATTGCTTTGCACCACAACAGCAATAAAAAATACATTGAACAGATTTATTTTTCCAGGACTGATACAGTTGTAATCGTTGATAAATTGTTTCAATTGGAAGTGAACATGTGTAATTTTTTTGGTACTAACAGTGACTAATTTTCTTTCTCCAAGCTCATGCTGTAGGAATTTTAAAATCACAGTTGAGAAGTGAAAGCTAAAAACATTCTAGCAGAGTTTACTGGTACTTATTTTTATACAGGTTCCTTATAAGCACAGTTCAAAATGATGAGTGAAGAGTTGTGTGTGTTCCACCAGCAAAATATTGCTGGATAGGTTCTGAGAAGAAATAATAGCTCTGATCCTGCATCCTCTCTGCTGTGTCATATCTCCATCAGACTGCATCCATATCACTGTTGGGCTGTATTAGTATGGACAGTGTGTTAAATCTGCTTCACTACCCATTTTCTTGCTCAGCACTTTCATAGGATTTGGGACTACTTCAGTACTTCAGGAAAATGAAATGTGTCAGTGTTAAATATATACAAGTGCTTCTCTCTTCAGTCTTAAATATATACAAGTGCTTCTCTCTTTTATGATTTCAGCATTTCTTACTCTTCCAATATATGAATTCTGGCAGTTAGCCATGATTTTATCTTCCAGTCTGCTGGTGAAAACCATACTTAGGTACTGCTCTGAAGTCAGCTCTGTGTCCATACATGGAAACTGTTCTTTAGCATTCAACAGAAATAAATCCTACTTGGTTAAAATATAATTTTCTACAAAATTTGTGTGTCTCCACATTAGCTAATAATATAATAGCCCCTGAAAATCTTTGTCTTGGAAAGCTCTTAATGAATGTCAATTTGAGAAGACGTGTTAGTGCTGTTTTCTCATTAAGTTAGACCACATGGACCCAGTGCAGAACAGGAAAGCACAGTGGTTTGCTGTGGAGGAGGGGAGCTCTGCCCTTGAACTGTTTAAGCTATCTCTACATCTTCCTAGAGCTTGGGGTGCTTGAGGACAGCTGATGCCTCTGTTGCTCTTGTGGCAATTCACCTGCTTCTTCCCCGGCACCTGCTTCTTCCCCCAGTGCTCAACAGAGATAAGTTGTTTTAAAAAGAATACAAATTGTCCTGTTTTAAAAGAGCAAGCAACCAACCCTCCACCAAAACCACCACTACCACTAATAAAAAAAAACCTAGTAGGGGTGATTCAACAATTATGATCATATCTAAGTAGAAATAGAAATGTGAAAGAAGGAGAAAGAAAAGAAAGATACTATGTGTGACACTCCTAGCTTTGAAAAGATTTCTACATATAAATTCTCCACCCCCTTTAGCCTTGTTGGCAAGGTGCTATGCTCTGTTTTGAGGAGGGGTTTATGGATGGGACAGTGGATGCAAGAACAGTGAGATGGTATTAGGTTGCCCTCTTCAGTTGTGACAAAGTAGGTTGACTTCTGCAAAATTTTCAGTTTATTTTTGCTTTTTGTGCAGCATCTCAAATTATTTTTCCAGAATGAAGACAGTATTTTTTGTCATTTTGAAACTGTTACAAGTAAAATAGACAAATTATGTAGCTGAAGATACCTCCTCTTACACATGTGATAACAAAGATATCTGTGTGTACACAATCAGGTTGAAAGCCAATGCTCCTGTTGCACAGGATAAAAATAAGTAATTTGTGAGAGTCATTTTGTGAGAGGCAGCGTCATATTCTTCTCATGTCTCTTCTTCATCTTTGCAGAAGACACTATGCTACATGTCAGAATTACAGGGAATAAATTGACCCTTCACATCTCTGCTTCCTTTCCACAGAACTGACAGGATAGTCAGGTTTAATTCTGAAACAAAGTGTTTCTTGTGAAAGGAGGAATTGGCCATTGGGCAGAACAAATGCTGTAGTGCAGAGAAAGGACAGATACTCCAGACGAGGTTAAACCTCTCTACTTTAAAAGAGGAAAGCAGAATGTTTTGTGGCTCACTGGCCAAAGCTGTATTCCAGTGTGTCCAAGAGAATGCAAGAGATGAAACAATGAAAAAATTAATGGAGAACAAGTTGTGTACAGCATTTCCAGGCTTGTTTAAATTTGTGTTTTATTCCATGATGTAGCCTGATGAAGGTCATTGCCTGTACTGAGCACTAGCAGCAGCTATCAACATCAATAACCATCAAGAGTGCTCACTGCTTCTTGGGATCTGGCCCTCTCCACTTTACAAAGACTGGTGTTCTAACATTGACCACTGGACCATTAAAAATATCTGTCTAACTCCTGAGGTTTAAATAATGAGCAAATACAAATATATCTCTGCCTACATATATTTCATGTATAATTATTTTTTAATGCAACCTTTTAATTTTTCCCCCCTTCATATGTTAAATGCTTTAGTTACATTATAATACAATGGTATGTAGCCCTTGGTGCAATTTCAGAAAGGGAAGGAAACAATTTGACAGTGAGGAAGAAAGAGCTAAGCCGTGCATACAATTGAGCTGCCAGCCAGGGCATGTTTGGATGGAGGTAGCAGGAAAGAAAGGGAAGGTGCTAGGAGAATCATATTAAAGAGAATGACAAAATGTTTCTCAAGGCTGTGAAATCTGACTTCATTCAGGGAAAAAAAACCTCAAAATCTGATTCAAGGTATTCCATTGACTTTCCTGGTCTTTGTATTGGTTGTTCTTAGAAATTTCTGTTTGCCCTGGGATTTTCCTTTCTGTGGCTCCGAGCAGAAACAAAGATCCCTGGGAGGTCTAATTTATGTTTAAATATGAAGTAGAGCAGTCAGATTAATAGTGGAACAAATGTTTGGCCACAGTTTCACAGGAGTGTTTCCACAGTTCCTAGAAGAGCGAGCCACAGGCACACCCAACTCTTTTTCTTTCTCCTGCCGCTACCTGAGATTCACAAGGAAATAAAAGGAAAAAAAAAAATGTGCATGAAGGGCAGACTGGGCTGAGATATGTTCTCACCTGCTTCTAGGTAGCAGGTGAGAACATAGACCTAGCTTTGAGCTGGGTACTCAAAGCACCAAAACTTTGCATTTTTTTTTTTTTTTATTTGCTATGAAAAATACCTAAGGCTTGTCTGGAGAGACCAAATTCTGAAGTGAAAGGAAGCTTTTAAAACTTACCTGTGAGAAACCAGTGATTCTGTACCTGAATTTGCTTTGAGTTACAGCCATTGATTTTGCTAGTGTTTGGGTCAACCTCCTAAATGGGAATTTTGCCACACAGAGTGCATGCATGCTGTATGCATCCCAGGGTCCTCAGGTGCAGCTTTGCCTTTCAGTTCTCATAACAACCTTACAGGAGATGTAAGTGATGTGGTGCTGTGCAAAGCAGCCTTTTGACTGTGAACTGAATTTGTAATTGATATATCTGTGAAATAAACAAACCATTAATGTCTCCGAGCAGGTTAGCCACAGGAGCCCTTCAATCTGCGCTGGATCGTGTCTCTGTGGTAACATATTAGGCTCTGGTTTATTTCGAGTAAAGAAGCCTAAAGGAGAACTGACTGGAGACAGAGTATGAAAAACCCATGCTCCATCAGATAAATACAAAACCAGATTTAATACAGCAACTACACAAAACAGTTTCAACATTCTTACACTGAACTTTGAAATAAACAAAAAGTCGTGTGCAGCAATACCCATTTGGTGATGATAAATACGGAGAGTTCAGGAATATGAAAATGGAATGCTGGCAATGGTGACATGAAAATGGAACTCTGGCAATGAAACCAAAGGAAGGAAAAATTATATTTTCATGTACATTGGTCAAAAGGGTTGTTCCCTATGTGTAACAGGCTATAAGATGCCTATGTGAAACCAAGGAATGGAAAGAGGATCAAGAGAAGGAAAAGATGAGTGCATATTCCCGAAATTCTACACTTAACCCACTGGACAACCCTGTGGAAATGTCACTCTTAGGTGACACTTCCAGTCCCTTCCTCACATCCTGAGGAGGACATTGAATGACAGTGATGTTCATACACCATTGTGGTCCATATGTGAGCTGCATCTTTCTCACAGGATGTTTGTCAGGGTGGCTTCTCTGAGGTGCTCACTGAAAGCCATCTTGGTTACATCGAGCTGACAGTGTGAAAATCATCACTGCAGCCTCTAATAGAGACAGACTCGTACTCTTATCTTAAGTACAAGGGGAATACATAATCAAGGAAATACCAGGGCATGATCTGGGGCTACTTTTCAGCTGGTTTGTGTGTGCCAAAGCTAGATTGTTCCTGGATTGGTTGGTTGTGTGTAGAGAATAATGTGAAATGATGTTTTTCTGCCAAAGCTGAGATCATTGCTATCACTGTCATAGTGGTCTCCTGCATTTGCATGCCTGCTTACATTCAGAACAAGTGCAAATGTTTGAAAAAATAACTCAAAAGGATTAATAAATGGAAGAAGGAGAGAGACAATAGGTAGAAATATTCATAACAGTGCAGGCGAATACCACAGTTAAGAAAGAAATATTAAATGAAGAAATTAAAAAAATTACTAAAGGAAAGGAAGAAAAAATGTGAATATGAAATTTAAGGCAGTGTTTTTCTCATGTAAACCACCCAAGAGTCCATTCAAAGGACCACAGGAAGTTTCTCAACATATTTTTTGATTGAGAAATAGAAAAATTTATAAGTAAGACTTGATCATCATATAGGTGGACTACAGAAGCTCTTATGGGATTATTAGTCTGGGATTTATGTAGGAAAATTAACTTTGGGGTAACAGTGCCATGAACAGACTCACTTATAAATAACTTCTCAGGACCTAGACATATATTTAAGGTCACCTCAGATCAAGATGTGTATTCATTATCAAACCTGAAATTCAGACATGTGGGATTTGGGTGTGAATGGCACTGCTAGGAGTACCAAATTTTATTCTAAACTACTTACTATATAACTTCTTATTAAAAGAAACCAAACATCAGATTATCTTTCAGGACCCACATGACACTTATTTGAGATAGAGGAACAAGGCAGAAGAACATGGAATATGGATCTGACTGTGTAGATAACATACTGTGGAAAAGTACAGAGAGAGGCACTGGGAAAACAGAAGTGCTGTCCTAAGGAAGTGCATGCAAAAGCTTCTTGCTACCAGGAGACTGTATTTGGAGATTTTTGCCTGTAAGAGAACACCCTCTGTTTAATTTTTCACCAGCTGGACCTTGTGATTTCTCAGCAAGGCTGGCAAAACACAGCATTGCACCAATCCCATGCCTCAGTCACAGCACTTGTGGGACAGTACCTGCCTCAGTCTGTGGGAGCTCTGCAGTCAGCTCAGATGGGTTGAGCATTTGTCTGGCATTGCAAAATCACTTCACAGATCCTGAATATTAGGTGACCACTGAGACAAGAGTCTAAAATATTCTATTAATCCTAATGAGAAAGCAAAATTTTCTTCATATTTTTGCTGTTAGTCAGATTAATGATAACATACAGTGAACTTTTTAAGGTCATTAGAAATAAAAATGTACTTTTCACTTTTAAATATTTACACATAAATTATTAATAAGGGAATAAATAATTCTGTTTTGGTAGAAACAACAACTCCAGAACACTGTTAGTTTTGAGAATAATTTATGCTTATTCATTAGTGCTTTATGGACTTCCAGAGCTATGTGTTATTGATATTCTCAGTGTTAGGAAGGGATGTGCTTGGTTTGGTTTAATACCAAGTTCCTTCATTAACTGAAGAGCATGAATATATTTAAAATAAATTCCTGTTGATTGTCCTGTCTGTGCTTCTGTTGAATGTTTGAATACTAATGAAATAGAGATAAAATACAGGTGATCCAGTAATAATATTGTTTTCTACAGCAATGGTAATACGTATAAAGTCAATTGAATGCTGTCTGAAGTGTTTCACTTAACCAAATAAGATGAAGAAAATCTTCAGTTTTCCACTAGGTGTCAGTCAATCTATTTTTTTGGTTAAATAGGATCTGCAGAAGAAATCTGAGAGCAAAAAGCTGATGCCAAGCTGCTATAAAAATAGTTACATTTTTTTGTGAATACCAAACAGAGGTATTTTGAAAGAATGAGACCAAATGGATGACTTTTTAATTTTAATTGTGCCTCTATTTGTTTTGTTCGCTTTACATTTTCCATTTAACAGCAGTCAAGAAAACTCCCACAAACTCTAACCCTGATACTGCTCCAGGGAAACAGGGGCGAAGGAAGGAAGAGAAGGAGCAGTCTGGCCTTGACTGTGGAGACTCTGCTTGCTTATTTCATGTTGGTCCTGAGCCAGCAGCAGCAGGATTCGTGCTTTTAAGTAGAAGAGTGCCCAAGACAGCAGAATCCAAAAACTTTCAAGAAAGCTCCAAAGCATCAAGCATTTGAACTGCCACTGTACTAAATGGAAATGGCCCTTTTCCCAGTGCAAGGCATGATAAGGCCCTTGGGAAAGGTCTTGAGGGTGCAGGAAGAGTGCAGAAACATCTGTGCAGGAAAAGAGAAGACAAGATGCACACAGCGAGAGGAGTGTGCCAATATGGCTTTGAAGAGGGGAACCAGACATAGCTCTGCTAATGGTAGCCTTGGCCCCACGTTGCTGGTCCTAGTGGCCATTGAAGGTAACCAACCTCTTCTTTTGCCAGGCCTGGCCAGTCCAGAGCTGCTGTGGGAAGGCAGCACTCAAAAACATACAGAAAAGGAAAGGTCAGAAAAGGGATGGTGCATTTATCAAGCAGACAAAGCGGGCCAGATGCTGCTACTTAAAGTACAAGAAGAAAGAAGGTAACAGCCTTCAGCTCCATAAAAACAGAGCCCATCTCTTGTGTGTGTACCTGTGTCCCAGCTACAGCTTTCAGTGCATCACATACACAACTGCTCTGAACAGGCTGCTCTTACACGGCACCTGAGGCTGTCTGCTGTGTCCCAGGTAGTTGTGTAAAGCAGGATTGTTAATCCCTAAGGCTCTGTAAAATCATTTCTCATCATCTCTGAGTCCTTCTCTACCCCAGCCACATAAAGACTGGCAGGATACCTAAGGGAGCAGTGATTTGAGGGGCCAATACAAATGTCTGAGGTATCTGTTAAAACAGAGCAGTAGTTTCTGACAACAGTTCAATTTACGTCCCTTGTCCATCAGGGAAAGAGTTAAAGACTAACTGTGCTCATGTAAGAGGAAGCCCTCTCTGAAGAACTGGTAAACAATGTCCATAGGGACAGCAGGGGAGCAGGGCTGTCTCTGCAGTCTGCCCAGAGAGCCAGTTGGTCTTGCTTTGAGTCTGTGGCTGCTGGGTTACGTGATCTGGGAGTTCAGAAACCCCCAGTGTGGAATTCTATTGTCCAGCCTGCATTTTCTACACCGACACCAGTGTCCTGTCATCTCTGTGATATTTTCCAAGTTACTGCTCTTGTCTGCTGGACTGCCTCATTTCACTGCAGTGCAGTTATCCCATTCACCCAAGATATTAAGCCATTAATGTCATGGGAATTACTGAAATAATCTGGCAGAGGAATTATGGTGTACTTTAACACAGACCCCAAAATCTAACAACTAGTTTATTGTATTTATTATTGCATTGCTCTTCTTTGTGGCTTAAATATTGGTTATGGCACAACAGAGAGAGAACTGAATCTTTTCATGGGTCTGTTTGTGCAATTTTACAAGACATACAGAATGGGCAGACTCAATGGCAGCTACAAAAATCCTTCATGCTTCCTGATTTGCTTTTCTTCCCTCTGAAATACTCAGATTATACCCAGAGCTGTATCTTACTTTACATAACAAAAGATGAAGTAGGGCACCTCACTGTGCCTGAGGTGGTTAGAAGAAAACCAACACCAGTCCATGTTCCTCCTGTGAGTGTTGGAGCTAGCAGAGCAGCCAGGAGCAGCATGGCCTGGGAGCCCTGGAGGTACCTGGGTCACCACCTGGAAGAAGCAGCAGCAAGGCTTTGCAGGGTGAACTGGGAACCAGCTGTCCCATGTCTCTGAGCTATCCTTCAGCAAACCTCTTCAGCCCTCCTCATTCAGCTCAGCTTCCCTGCTTGGAGGATGAAAATAAAATCAGCTCATATCTTCACAGTGTGCTTCCAAGCTCCAACATCAGCAGCCTCATAGTGTAACTTCAGGGACTTGAAAAAGAATGTTTAAATTTTCTCATATTGCCTATGCTATTGAAGTAAAGGGTAAGTTTCTGCATTGGATCAGACATGGAAAGATTTTTTCTAGAAACATGTGATTTGGAAGGTGTGTATCAGTGTTTGCCAAGAAACATATTCAAGTACTCTTATTAATAGCAGACCTATGCTAACCATTTTTAAAATCACATATCTAATATAGGCTATGCTTTGGAGGTCACTGGAATTGCCTTCTGCCATCCTTCCACTAAGCTGTGAGCCTCTGAATATCTTGGCTGCAAGCCAAAAGGAGGTACATTTTCCTAGCATGGTAAATTTAGGAGGTTTAGGACCTGAATGTTCCCTGTGTCTTAGTGAAGGCACTTCCAGATGAACTGGAGGCTGTAGCTTAGTGCTACCTATCCCTCCACCCCCAGGTATTTAACTAAGTTGTTTAGCTCTTGCATACTTCTAATTTAAGTCTCATGATTTTCTTCCTTTAGTCTGATGTATTTCAAATCAAGCTCATACAAATCTCTCAACCAAAAGGTTTTTAGAGTGTGTGTATGCAGGGGTGTTGGTTTGGGACAGTGCAGGGCTGGGGGAAGGAGCCAATGGTCTCAGGATGAGCCAGGAGTGCCAATGGGAGATTTCACAACTGCCTTGTCATGTGTGCCTTGGCTTATAACGAGCCTACAAGAACCAAAACCCAACAACATTAGCTGATTTTGTTAAAATTGCATGTCTACTCAAGACTGATGTCTTTGGTGCTGGAATCAGTGCTGCTATTACACTGTGTTCTCTTCCTACTATTCACAAACATCCATGATTTCTAGCTCAGCTGTGTTTTCCTCCCAGCTGGCAGAAACTTTGGCTGTGAAGTGTGGGAAGAAAGCTTGGGATCTGCTGCAGCCAATTTTTATTTTGCTGTTGAAATTCTCACCTCTGTGAAATCCCTACATAAAAATGTTTTTATTTATGATGTTTTATTTATTTTCTATTTCTATGACACGTACTTCAGAAATGCAAGAACCCTCCTTTGTTTTTCTGTGTGTATCCAGCTCGTTCCCAAGGAACGAGTGTGGCTGCGTATTTGTTTGAGGTGGAGGCATGAGGGAAGTGTTGGCTCCCCTCAGTTGAACACGTGGGAGCTCTGGCTTTCCATGTGTGGCTGTGCAGATACCCAAGTAAAATGGTTTCCTATGGAGGCCTTCAGGACAGTACTTTCTCCTGCTGCGATGCTGGAATGGAAATGCTTGCTGGCTGCTTTCCTTTGAGGTTGGTGCTCTGTCCTTGTACAGCACAACTTTCTAATAGCTGAACTTCCAGTGAAGCTCTGAAATGTTGAGCAGCTGAAAACCCATCGTGTGCCTCTCACTGTAAGGGACTATTGGCCACTGGGCAGAATTACTGATCTTTAATTACAGTGTCTGTACAGATAATGATCAGCCTGGAGCCATAATCAGATATAAAAAGTCTCTGAAACAATCTATAGGCCAAGTTCTAATTTATGTAAAGCCCCAACAATTGGGAGGGCATGCCAACACAAGTGGTTAATGCCACCATATTTTTATCATGTAAATATGGTTGTGCAGTTAGTGATGATCAGGGTTTCTGGATATGGCACTGCTGCCACACACAGAAGTTATTTCAGCCAGTTGGTGGCATTTGAGAGTGACTTGCATACTGACAGTTCTGAAGTGAAAGGAACTTACTATACTTGAGGAGACCAAGAAAGAAGCAGCTTTTCTCAGATTTTTTTGGAACAACTGCACTGACTTGGAGACTGCAATTCCCTGAGGAAGCTATGTTCAGCTATAAATATCTCCTGAGCTAGCTCAGTGGGTTTATCTGGACTGGGGCTAATTTATAGGTATGGCACTGGATCTCAGAAGGGCATGTTTCTTATACTCTGTGACTATAAGAACAGTGATGGGTAATAATGACCAAGGGAAAGTCTGAGATACATCTTAACAAAAAGCTTAATCCTGACTATTGTGAATGTGAACCTCCCAGTGGTCCCCAAGAAAAAAGCTAGGGGACAATTGGTGTCTTGAGGCAGAGTTTGTCTGCAGGGAAAGCAGAAGATGGAACAAGAGCTGTGCTTCTTTGTCACTGTATGTGCCTGGTGCTAAATAATAAATCTTTTCAGAAGTTAAATTTAAGTAAAGCTGCCCACGATAGCCACCCCCACTGCCTGTGCTGCTGGATAGCAGGAGGAGAGACCTGGTAGTGGTAGATGTGCTTTTAGCTGGAGCCAGGCATCTGCCCCACCTGCAGGTAAGCTTCCTACATCAGAAGGGAGCAGGGCAGTGAAGCAAATTGTGGAATTGGAGTGTGTAGATATCAGTCTGAATAAAGAAAGTTAAAAATACTGCAGTGAGTGAGGTTTTGGAAGGCAACAATTTAAATGTACTTCATGTTGGCTCTTGGAGAGTGTTTGCCCAGAGGAAAGCTGCTGGCATGGAATGTTGTCTCTCATGTTTCTTCCCTCCTTTTAAAGGCAATAGGAGAAGAATGTTACATGTACCTGTTTAAAAAGCCTGATGAAGAGCTAGGTATGGTCACTGTTCTTCTGCAGGCCCTGCATGAGCTTGAGGAAATGGATAGATGACTACCCAAAGCAGGGGATGAGGCAATTTGGAAAGAGTTGTCACAATGGAGAGTGCCATCCATGGAGCAGGAGGCCTAGGCTTATCCATGTTTACCAAGAAAGAAAGTAGGTACTTTTCCACCTATCACAGATGCATCACAGGGAATATGACAGTAAAAGAGATGACTGAAAGCTAAAATAATTTTTACTAGTCCTAGAAATACCTTGTTGAATAGTGGCTGGTTCCTCCTTGGGAAGTGTCCGTGTATGAATCTCAAACGCTTGGACAAATGCTATCGCTACGCAGCAGCTCCAGGCAGAGGCTGTGCTCTCACAGGTTGGTCTCTCTCCTGATGAAAAGTGACAGGGTGCAATACTTGCCACCAGAAGCAATACAGAGTGAGGCAGCTGACTTCCCTGAAGACACCAACTTTAGCCACAATTGTATTGGTTGCTTTTCCAGGCTCGCAGAAAATTATGCTCAGCCAGTTCAATGCCAGAGTGGATCTCAGTTCTCCAGGAGCAGGTAGGTTGTGGTATAGGACACATGAGAAGATAAAGATTTCTTGCTCTTGGACACATAGCCAAATATCTTAAAATAGATCAAGGTCTAATCAAGTTCTCTTGTGCCAGCCAGGGAAGCTTCTAGGTAGTCCCTCCTCTTATGTGAATGCATGCAGTTTAGGGGGAAGGCTGGTTGTTCAGAACTTGAGCTCCCCAAGAGGGTGGTGACAGGCCCCTTACCTTAGAGCATTGCTAAGCACGATGCAATCTAAGCACCTAGTCTGAGCTGTGCATATGCCTGTGAGAGGTTTTGTATCAGATCAGGGTGAGCAAAGAGAGAAGGAAATGAGATACCATCATCTGAGCCAGATCTGACTGCAGTGCTGGATCTGGCAGGATGGACAGGATGTCACAGGCAGACAAAACACACAAGTAGTGTAGAACTGATTGTAAAAGAGAGCTTGCAGGGTTTAACAAAAGGTTTGCAGAACAGAAAGTGTCCATACAGAAAATAGGAGGACTGCAACAGCAGTGAATGATCTCAGAAGCTGTTGTTTCTCAGCCTTGACTTCTTATGCAGTGTTCAACAGAGAGCAAGCAGAATATTTTCTCTGTGATTGGGAAGCATTTGGGGGTTGCTGGTGCTTTTCTGAAGTGTGCATCTTTAAATCACATACAGTATGTTTGATTAATAATCAAGGTAGAAAAAGAAATCAGTATTTTTCAGCAGCTCCCTAGGAAATGCATCCTTACAAAGGGCATCTCCTTGGCTATTCTCTGTTTCATGGCTTGAAACAACTGCAAATGATATGTATATATTCTTTTCCCAGTTTATGATCCCCTGGAGCATGATAACGAGTATACAACATTAATCGGATTTGTTTAAAAATATTAATCCAATTTTTTTTGCTTAATGGTACAAATCTGGGCACAACTGATAACAAAAACTGACAGCATCTTATCTGTTTAAGGAGCTAGCTAAATGCAGAGCCATTCATCACGGTGATAAGTAGTTTCTCAGGCACAGATGCACACACATCGCAGTCCGTGCATGATGCCGACCAGATACAGCTCTGTTTTCTGTCTGCTCTGCGTGGCGCTATCGACAGAGCTCTGAGCAAGGGCAAAGCAATACTCAGCAAATCCTTCACAAATGTTGGGCTTTGCCGTCCTATGAGCTTCTCTGGCAAATTTTAAACAGAATCTAGGAGTCTTTTAGCAGGAGAATAGACTGCAAATAAGACTTCAGTCTTGCAATCAGCCCAGCATTTTGTTTGAAAATGGATTTCTTGTCTTTGAGTCAGGCTAAAGCTGATGTCTGGGCTGCCCAAGGTTTGCTGTGTTGAGAAGAGCCCTGCAGAGCAGAAATCACCTGCAGCAGTCCAGGGGTGTGGGGGTGATGCAGTGTTTGTGCTGTGTCATGATCCTGAGACAAGACTTCTCTTTGTTATCCAGTGCTGGCTTCAGATTCTGTAACCACCTTAATGTTACTACTATGAAGGTGTGTTACCAGGGAAATGTGGAAATACTTGAAAATCATACTTGTAATCTTTTAAATGACAGTATTTTCTTTTTTTCTTTTACCCTTGAGTTTATATAAGCATTCTTTTAATGAGGTTTATAAGCTCTGATATGTCAAAACTTGTTCCTGTGATTAGCATGCAACATTAAGGTTCAAATATTCTGTCTGCATCTCTAGTTCAAAATCCTTTATACTTTAGCACCCCATCACAAAATGTAGTTGATAGCACATCTGTTTCATCTCTTGTCTACCAAAAGTAATTTGATTTCGAAATCCTCTAGAGTTGTGTATAGATGAGAAGGAGCAAAAAGGCAAGTTTTTTAGATATTTTTGTTTTAGTTTCTTGCAAAACTCGCACTTTAAATTTATGATTACTGAAGTAAAATAGTATTTTTTTCCTCTTGGTGTTCTGGGGAAATCTGCTAGGGAAGGCAAGACACAGAGAAAATGAAATTCACGTAGGAAAGCCAACTGAGGGACAGGCTTAAGTCATTCAAGGAAGCCTGGGCTGAGTTCCTACTTATACCAAAGTTTTTTTGGATAATTCATTCATCTCTGAGGCTGGGACAAAACCTGGCAGGGCAGTGGACTGTGGTGAGTGGGTAACCAAGTCCTACACAATATGGAAAATGCTCATGCCCCAGATACTACTTCAGGGACTAGTTTCTGTAAGAATTAGGCAGAAGAGAAGGGCAGCAGAATGAGCTTGTTTGTTTAGACACACAATGTTTGCCTTTATTTCTCTCTGTCTTTTCTAAGGACTGTGACGGCACTTCCTTCCTAGCTCATTTGTGTGGCTGCCTGAAAGGGATATGTCTAAATAGGGGTCAGAGCGACTTTGCTTGTTTGTTAAACAATATGGGAAGAAAACAGAGGACATGAAGAATACCTCCCTCCCCTCTGTGCCCCAGGGAACATTCTTTAAAAAATTTGGCAGCAACTCTGTCATCGCAAACCAGCAAAGCACTACATGGAGCAGCTGGCTCTGGAAACTGTTTTACTCATTTAACAGGATAGGAAGAGGAGGCAAAGGAAAGAAGCTTTTTTAAAAAAAAATGTATGAAGCCTCAGAGAAAATCTCTACATTAGTAAGATGGAATGTTTAAACAGTAAAAAGTTTGTGGTGGTTTTCAAGGAATTAAAACAAAAGAGTTTGATAAGCTTGACATGGTGCATTATATAAAAAAAAAACATAGTAAATATCATGTTATGTCCCAGATTGTGCTGCTGATCAATTTAAACAAATGCTGTCTCTGATAGTGACCATTGCAAGGCTGTTTGCACACCAGCACAAGAAACTTCCTGCAGGCTCTTGTGAAAAATACATCCAGGAGTAAGTCCAAGTGCCCAGTGCAGAAATTAAAAATAACAGGAACTTTGGTACTTATATTTTTCTCAAAGCTCTGCAAAAAATCTAATAATGAATTCCATGTAGAGTTTCAAATGATGAAATTCCAAATTATGAAAAGAATTACTTTATTATTATACAGCGGATGGTGCTAGAAAACAGCTTGTTTTGCCTTCTCTCCTCAGACCACTCGGTGAGATTTTGAGTCAGTGTCTTTACCCTCTTTTCTAGCAGTAAACTGGGGATATTATTCTATGCAAGCCTAGAACTCTAGAATTTTAAAACTTTCCAGGGTCTGCTAATTGCTTAGGTTTTTATCAAATATAAAGTGTGTTAGCCATGACTGGCCTGCTTAAACCTCTGTGCTCCTCAGCAGCAGGGCCTATGAATTCTATTACTGCTCTTGAGGTGTCATTCATTCCCCCAGTGATCTTGCCAGTAGGATGCTTGGGGCAGAGCTTCCCCTCCTTCCCCAGTCCCATATGTCTGTTGAATTGAACCTAGTTCAGTAGCTGCTCTGCCTGATCTTGTTTACAACTAACATGACAAGGCCAGAGCTTTACCTAGAAAGTTATATGATTATTTTATACACAATCATTTATCCTTTTCTTAGGTTGAAAGAGTGAAGACAGCGAGTGTGAATATAATTCCTTTTGGACTGTGGTTCAGGTGTTAGCTAGAAAATCTTGGCTTTTCTACTTGCTCGAGGTCATTCTTAAAAGGACTCAAATGCAATTTAATGTGTTTTCAGAGGTCCCCAAAGCCAAGTAAGGGAGCTGGCAGACCAAGCACTGTGCAGTGTTAGTGCTACTGTGGGTACCATTACAATTCTGGAATTCATGAGCAGTTGTGACTCCATCTAAATGTTTCCACTTTATTGAATACTTGCCCTGCATTCTGAGGACTATGTGTTTCTATGCTACACACCCCTGTACTTGGCACTGCTGAAGCTTCATCTCAAATCCTGTTTTCAGTTTTGGGCTTGTCACTGCAAGAAAGTCATTGAGGTGCTGGAGTGTGTCCAGAGAAGGGCAACAGGGCTGGTGGAAGGTCTGGAGCACAGGACTTCTGAGGAGCGGCGAGGGAGCTGTGGTGGTGAACCTGGACATAAGAAGGCTCAGAAAGGACCTAGTGAGGTGAAGGTCAGTTTTTCTCCTAGGGAAAAAGCGAGAGGACAAGAAGTGCCCTCAAGTTGCCCCAGGGGAGGGTTGGATTGGATATTAGGAAAAATCTTTTTCTGGAAAGAGTTGCCAAGCATTGGAACAGGCTGGCAAGGGAAGTGGTGGAGTCACCATCCCCAGAGTTATGTAAAAGATGTATAGATGGGGCACGTGGGGCACACTGTTTAATGGAGGACTTGGCAGGGCTGAATTGATGGTTGGACTCAACCATCTTAGAGGTCTTTTCTACCCAAATGGATTCTGTGGTTATATGCATACTTTGAATTGATGAGTAGCTCAGGGATGCCCTTAGGGGAAGAGAATTACCATCGGTTCTCACTGTGGAAGACATGAATCATCCTCATCAGCTTTTCCCCTCACTGGGAGGAAGGTGCTTACTGAGGATTGCTGATCCTGTTGCTGAGGATTACAGGAGTCACCATCAGAGTTTTTCAATTTCAGTAATTAGTATGTACTTCTCCCTGTCTTAGATAACGGAGCAAAAGCACCTAAGTAGAGGGAGGGCAGGTTCTATCCTCCAGACACATTACCTTAATGAATCTCCCTCTCTTTCTTTAGAAGGCTTTCAAAGCTGCTTTTCTATGTATCTTAAAGCAGTTTTCATTGTTGTCTGCTGAATGAAATTGTTTGTAGGCAGGAAAGTTTTACCATTTTCTTCCTTTTACTTAAGTACCAATTTTAATGTTGTTCTAGCTTTGTAGGCTATGGGTGAGGTGAGGTATTGGTGAGGTGTGATATTCAAATTCAGTTTGGATTATTGCTTGTATTATTGCATGATTTATTACTTGTTCTATTCTTTGGAAACTCTAGTTGATAAATTATGTAAGTGACAAAGTCTTCAATAAGAAGCAAAAAAAGCCCATGTGGGTTCTTCAGACATTCTGTTGAGAGAGAGAAATAAAAAATACAGACTGCTAGAGATAATATGATTCACTTAAACCAAACATTTTAGTGTCTTTGCATTCCTTTTCATATGTTTAAATGGACTACTTAGAATACACTCTGTTGTACAGCTTTCTCCAGAGATTTGAGTGAAAAAGTAGCCTATTAAAAACTTCACTAACCACACTGTCAGTGTTTCGATGAACTTGAATTATAGCCTAGCTGAAGACGACATATTGAACCAGTTCATAACAGTGCCTTGACTGAAATTTATTTTCTTTTAGTTGTTTTTGAAAAAAAAGGCAAATACTTACCAGATGACCTGCTTGTTTTGAATAGACCTGTCAGGTTGCTGTCATTAAGCATGTTGGAAGTGTTAGGCCAAAACTTTAGAAGAACCATTCCTCTATTACACACACCTTTCAAACCATCAAAGTCTGGGCTGTTTTATGAATATAATCTGACTTCATTAATATAAAATGGTTTAGTTTAAAAAAATGACAGTTTTCTCAAGTGTCATTCAAGTGTTTTAATTGATGCCACCCTTCCCTGAAATTCCCTTTTCATTTGTTAACCATCTTCCTATGTCTCTAATAAATGAAGGTATAAGCTCCCTCAAATCAGACCCATCTTGGCTATTATCACCCTGTCTATGAGCTTATAACATGCTTATGTCATCATATAATGGAAAAAGCTGTTTAATTTCCTTCCCTGGAAAGCATACATAACTGTATCAGTCCTTTTAACACTCTACCTTTTGAATATTTGATTTTTTGAATAGTAGTATTCTTTTAGTCACTGAGAATTCTGTTCCTTAGGGGCTTTTCCATTTTTAGTGTTATAAAGTATTAAGAAATGTCTGTGTGGGTTAGGAGCAACTGTGATATTCAGGTATTCAGACCCACCATATCACCCTTTTATTAGTTGAGCTAATGAAGTGACTAGTAGAACACTGGTACCTGGAAAACATACACAACACACTTGCTGTAGTTCTTTTTCTTCCTGTAGTAAGGAAAACCCCCTGAGCCTACATAAGAATGGATTTGATTCTATGTTGAGGACATCATGCTAATCAGTTATGGATCTTTCTGGATTTTGAGTAAAACTTAGGAAATCAAAGGTCTCCATGTGGCAACCTCCCCATGCTGATTTTCATGCTCTTTGCCCATGGTGGGAAGGCACAGCATCTTCCAATTTAAGTGAAAGTCCACTTAAATAAAATCTAAGCAAATTGCACTCCACAGCCTCAAATATAATTCTTAGAGAAAGGACTATTATTAGTTCTTTATTATTATTATTATTAACTTCCAAAATAATTGAGATATTTTATTTTTGACACCAGATATTTTCTTGCCTAGCAAGGCAGTGCTATTTGACAGTGATTAAAGGTCAAAACCGGTAGTCTGTAAGTCCTGTAATCACGGCAAATAATGAAGACAGGACCTTTGTTATGTCTTTGTGATACTTTATGGAAGCTAGGATGTAATGATTCCAGGGTTTGAGCATGAACAGCTTTAAATTACTTATGCTCTTGCTGCTTCTCAGGAAGAGATTGTCCCACAATCTCAAAGACCTCTTGCTGTGTGGAAAATGCCTTTTCCTTCCCTTCTGCCTCACATTTTCCATTAACAAATTTTTATCCCATCTTGTACACCCACTCAGCTAGTTTGAACCCTTCTTCTGGGCTTTTATGATCTTCTAATGCTAGTAGACATTTACTACATCCCCCTTGTCTAGTGGCCAGACTGTGTCTTGAATTTCTCTTTATGAATGTGCCTCTTCAGTGCCTTAATCTCTTTTGATGGAATTTTTCTTCTTTGAATTCTTTCCTATACTTCACTCCATTTTACTGTCCCTGGATTCAGCTTGCAAGTGTATTTTTTGCAAGTAATATGGACACTTCAGAATACACAGGAAAATGCAGTAGGATGGTGCAGAGGAGAGGAAAATTTAGCAAGTCTCAAGAACTTAGGAGAAAACTCAGTGCAAAAGGCCCATGTGTGTAAGCAGTGCATATTAGCATCAGATCTTCACCCTAATCTCTGGTGCTATGAAATAATTGGTTTAGAATTTGATACCTTTCCTTGAGAGAGGTATAAAACATTCTTGTTGGCAGATGAGAAATAGATGAAAGTAACTTTTCAGAGATGCAGTGAAGGGTTGTATTGAGAAGTTATGGATGGTATAACAGAGAAGAAGGAATTAGTATTTCTTAATGCACTGTTAAAACAGTAGCATATTTTCATTCCTTATGATTGTAGGGCACTGCTTTCAGCAATTAGCAGATTTGTGTGTAACAGTTAATTTTCATATACTTTAAGTTAAAATATCCACCTTTCATAATGTAGTCCAAGTAGTGGATGCTGTTTTCATATTAACTTTCTCCTGGCACAGCCTACTGTGGATACCAGGTCCTGTACTTTTCAAGGTCTTGTACCAGACTGCAGAAGTACCTCTGTGCATCATTTCAGTCTCCCTTTCCCAGACTGTCCATTTGCATTAGTGACATTCTGGCCTTTAAGGTGAAGGCTATTGATTATTTACAGCTTCATAATATCTAATTGTGGAGTGAATTACTTGAGGAATGACAGTGAGACATGGCTTCTTCTGTCTGAATTTGTCAGAAAGAAGTACTGAAATCTAGCATTACCAAAGCACAGGGCAGACTGGACCTGTGTTACACCAGAGATGTGATGTACACGGTTATTCATAGCAGCACCTGGACAGAATGGAACAGGGGTCCAGCCTGCTCTTTCTCTGTGGCAATTACTGCTTAAAGCAGAATGTCCCCAGAGGAGCCAGTGCTGCCCTGAGTGGCAGCTGACAAAAAAACCCACAGCCTTGGAAGATTGAATTCTGTTGTTCTGCAACATGGACATCTGCAAATGAAGGTACCAAGAACACAAACATTCAGGAGGCTGGGACTACTTAGAAGATTCAAAATTAACTCATATTGCAGAAATGTTCGGGAAGATGCTAATTTGAAAGTAAACTAAATGCATTTTAAACAAAATGCAGTGTAAATCCTTAAGTTGCCAGGAGTGTCATGAGTTCGTGTGCTTAAAGATCCAAACAAAATCATTACAGAAAAAAAATTAGCTCTAACCCTGCTTGTTCCAAGGGCCCAAAACTGTGCACAAATCTATTCGGCATTTTTCTTTTTTTAATGTTTAGTTGTTTAAGTATTGACTTGGGAAAGAAAAAGGTTCTGTAACAGCCAAAGTAATGACAGTCCTTTATCAGAAAGCTTCTCTAAAACGCTTTGGTGTGTGAGAACTAATACCATAGCAATAAGAGGTTTGCTTTTGGCAGACTCTGAAGCAGCATCTCTCAGTGCTCCCTGGGGAATGAAGTGGGAAGTGATAACGATCAGGACTTTGGGATGCTCAGGTAGAGAAAGAACAGGATGATGGTAACTGAAAGGCAGCAGGTCTTCTCATAGCTGCTGTATCAGACAAGCCTCACAAATCAAAACCCTCCTTCAGATGCCCAAATTATATTTCTGTTGGCTAAGACTTTAACAACTTTGAAAAGTTGCTTGAATTAACAGCTGTCTTTGGCTTGGTTTTTCACCTTAGTCAGTTGCTTGTATATCTTCCTGGCCTCCTCTTTGGCTTCATTTTATTGCTATGTGTGCTTTAACTTTCTCCAATTACTTTTACACTTGCATTTTTTGAAGCAAACCTATGACTCCACAACTCATCATGTCCTCATTCTCTCTTTAGAGAATAGGAAAGCAATGAATCATTCTCCAGCATTGCATTCTGCTGCTTTCCACCCTGTTAAATTCAAGCATACCTTTCTACAAGACCGCAGCAAACCAGAGGTTTCTTCTCACTATTATAAAAGAATGAAGCAATTGAGTAGGGAATGTTTCTGTCCAGCTATTTGTTCTTGTGATGTCCTGTCTTCCAAAAACTTTGAAGAAAGAAAGAAAAGGTTGGTACCTGCCTTTAGCAATAGTACACATATCAGCCTGGGAGGAGGGCAAGGGTGGCTCTGCTCTTGGCAGAGTAGGTGAAGAACCAGAAGTAAGAAAAACACCTCCCCCTCTTGGTATGAGAGTGGAAGGAAGAATGTAAAATAATATAAAACTCATTATGAATATCCAATTTTAAACATTTAATAGTGCACTTATTGAGTATATTCTGTACAGACATCTATAGCAAGTTAAACATTTTCCTTTCTCTCGCATAGATCATACTCATGTAAAGCACATTTACAATAGAAAACATAATTGAGGTACAAAAACCCAAAAAGAATATCTGAGGTATAAATACAGGTATATTTTAAATAATCTTTATCATGCTTAATCTATGTTTGACAGTACACTGTGGGCAAGTATACATGTTTACAATAGAATGGTATGTACAACATACAATTTTACAAATTCAAAAGTGTTTTATGTAGAAGAATATACAAGATTTTCCTACTCATGAGGAACATTGTTACAGGAAGTACTACATTATTTGCCATTTATAAAAAAAATCTTCATCAAAAAAGCTTAAAATAATACTGACAATGGTAAAAAAGTCTCAGTCAAGATTCCATCTTGCAACTCATTCATACCCTAGCCACAAAATACATTTATCACTTAATACTGCACCTTGAAAGCAAATCTTTACCTTTACAGTAAAACCTACAGAAAGGCATCTTTCCAGAGGACCTCAGGACTTCCTACAGTTCATGTAAGTTGATTCTCAAGAAGGGGAGAATATCCCAAAGGGGTTTAAAACACAACAAAACCAAAGACAAAACTGCACCCTCCTTTCTGCCTCCAAATATAACCTTCCAAACTGCTCACATACAGGTTCTGTTCATGTTAACATGCAGCTTTTAGAAAAACAGGCAAAGCGGGGGTGAGTAAGAGAAAGAGTTTGTGTGACTCTCCCTAGCCAAGTCACCCCAGCTGCTACTGCAGGAGTCCTGCCACCTCCTGGCACCACAACTCCAGTGTTGACTTTTTTCCTATTGAGCCATTAGAATACAATAAAATATATAAAGTTCATTAAAACACCTATAGATAACACAGGTAGGAGTAAAAGCAATGGACATTTTTGTTTTTTAACAACTGATGTTATTGGCTCTCCTCACCATTGCAGACATTTCATTTCTAAGCTGCTATGTTGCTCAAAAGTGTATTTACTTAGCATTTGCTATAGAATTGCTCATCACTCCTAAAAGATCATCTGGATAAGGAGTGGACAGTAGCTGAAGCAAGCCTCTTGTAACATCTGCTTAGGGTTTTCAACAAGTTTATAGCTGAGCAAGACAGAACTAGCACATTCGAAGGATGGCTACTCCTGGTCCACAGGGGAGTCCCATTCTAGGTTGAACTGTATCCAGCATACTAAAATCCATTCTGGCTGCCTATCAGTGTACCAGACACATTTCAAATTCAACTTCTTCTATCCTTTCAACCATTAACACACTCATTCACACTTTAATCTCTGTGCAAACCTTTCTCTGCTTATCTCAGTGAGAACACATTGAAGAGTACCAACTATTCCAGTGGATACACCAGTCCCTCAATGCACTACAAATAAAATGACATGAGTATGTACATAAAGCTAAGTATTTCACATGGGAATGATGAGCCTTCACCATATTTTATAATATATTTTGCATTTAAAGAAATTTGCTTCTCAGAAGCAATTCAAACCATCTAATAGTATTTTTTTTTTTTTTTTAGATTTTTATCTTTTGCACAGTTCTCCTATGTTTTCCAGTCGAGGCCTACTATAGACCTTACACAGACAGGAAGCAGCTTTAAAGTGTATGGTATGGCCACAGTCCTATAGAAATGCTCACAGTCAAGTTCTCACGCTGTCATCCCTTCATGACACGACTGGCAGGTGGAACCCAGGGCCGGTCTGCAGCGTGCACGTCTCAGTTTTGGGTAATGTCTATATTGCTGAGGTGGGGAGCACATGGCTGTTCCTCTTCAGTAGTCACCTGGATTTTACTTCCTTGCTCTCAGGACTCTGCTGACTGAAAGAGTCTCGTATCTTAACAACTTCTGATGCACACAAGTGTCCAAAAGACTTGGTGTACCAGTCTGGCATGTGGCCCCTGTTGCATGGAAGAAAAAGGTATGATGAAGAAGGTACGAGTGACTTTGTATGCATTTTCTTAGTCACAATCAAATCTGTATCTAGTTGGTTAAATGCCTGGCTAGGAAATCTCCTTACTGCTTACTGCACAACTCAGCCCTAGTAGATTTGCTCAAAAACAAGTTTGCTGCAGTAAGGAAAAGTTATGGAAAGTTTTGTGACAACCTGGTTCTCTTTACTAGCTTAGTATTAAAATTAATATGTCCTTGCATCCAATATGACTGTTAGAGGAAAGGTTATACCAATATATATACCAATATATATTGGTATAACCTTTATATATATACCAGTAGTGGTAGTGGAACACATATTGGAGGCTTCTAATGCAACAAACTACTGGTGCCAGATGTGCACTGAAGCCAGCTTCCTGTGACATCTCAGAGACCTGTGTGCTTGCCTTTGGGAAGGATGTACTACTGGCCAAGCTAAAGTCTAAGTTTTCCACTGACCACACTGAAACTATACAAGAGAAGTTACCACCTCCAAAGGACAGAATGGAATTTCCTACCTTAAATCAATTCTGCACATATAGGTGAGTTTTGATTTTCCTGACCCGCAGGGCTCAATCAGATACCTCGACAGGAGCACATTGACTCTAACACCTGCCACAGGAGCCCGGTCGTGGTCCACTGAGGTTGCAAGAAGCACACAGGCTCCTTTGGGGAAGTTTGTCCTCCATGTCCTAAGAAAAAAGAAGAAAACCAAAAATCTTTTATTTGACAAATAGTAAGTCAAGCATCTAAGAAGAATTCAAATTAGGCACAAGTAGATGTTTACCAATACAGCTGATATGATAAAGAAATAATCAAGGTTGCCATATGTGTAGGATATAAACATATGAAAATCTTACCTTAAGACTACGAAGTCCCTGGCTGGGTGAGGTGCCATGCTGTTCTGGACATACTGGTATATATCTGTCTGGCTATCCAAAGGCTCAATTACTTTGGACTCTATAAGATCTTCATCCCAAAGATGCTGCTCTTTAAGTAAACGATTTAAAACCTCCTCTGGTGTAGCTGAGATTTCAATGGTAGTTTTCCATAATCGGAGTGGGGGACCTTCACATACCTGGGGAAAAGTAGCAGAGTCCTTAATTTTACTCTTCCTTACACTTTCTTTTTCAAGTTCATTTTTTTCAGAATCTTATTGAAACACTTCTCCATCTGGTAGTTCTGAGCTGTACAGGATCAGAGATGAGAAATTTCTTTCTTACTGCCTGCATAGTGACTCAGCTTGTTAAGGCTTTGCATGTGTGAGTGAAGGCGTGTAAATTCAATACCGTGAACATTCCTGTTTATCCTCTGGATAAACAGAAGAACACAAATCAGTGTATGCTGGGAAACTACTGCTGAAAGACATGGTGCTTCTATATGGTGTGCAACTGCATCACGAGATCAAGGGTTTTTTCTATTATCTGTCTGCAAAGTAAAATGTGTACTGAACCTTCTGTAATATCCTACGTCACAAGAGAGCTAAACCCCAGAGCTGTGGTGTGAGTGGCAGGGTGCATACCTTCTTGTACGCCAGCTCTGCTTGCTCTGATGTGGAGCAGCTGACCCAGCCTTTAAACTTCTCCTTCATCTCCTTGAGCAAGTCATCCACGCAGTCCTGGAGGTAGCAGTGGTAGTCAGAGGGCTCAGTGTTGCTGCTGCTGCCCCGGAGCTCCTCCAGGCTGAGGGGACGCAGGTCCTGCTCCGTGTACGAGTTCCGACCCCTGCTCATTTCTTCCGGTATCTGAGAGGTGACAAGAGTGAAATCATCCTCTTGCAGCTCTCTCCCCAGATCACTGCATTAGTCTAGCAGCTCAATAGCCACAAGGACACATGTATGTTAGTTTTGTAAGTGATGGGATGTGTATGTGTCAGGTTAAGCACTCAATATGAAGAAATGCCAAAATTAAGTTTTTAACTCTGATTTAACTCAAATTAGTTTCTCAAATTTATCCTGCAAACTGAAGAAAGAAAGGAACATTGTCAGCTGCAAGAAAAGAGACAGGCACATCTTCAATTGAGTGCTCTAAAAAGATTTGATGACAGTGAGGAAAACCAGGACTCGACTTGTTGGCTTCTCCATAACAGGCCCTAGAGGGAGCATGCTTTAGTTCCTACAGATCCCTCAACCTTTGCTTTGACAGTGTTACATTCCAGGATGCTTTTGTGGCCTGTCTTGCTAACTCCTGGGAATTTAAGTACAAAATGAGCACTGAAATTCCTGGAAATAGCTTCTTGCTTTGTAGTTAGAGCTGAGGTTCATAGAGCCTCATGGCTGCACAATAAAAATTTTAAAATGTATTCCAAATGAAGCTTGGATGCAACAAAAATGTGCCAAACCCCACAACTGCCTCCTGACTTGAGAGCACCAGTGCCAACAAAACAACTCTCTTTCCTTCTGGCACCACTTGCAATTAATGTATGCACAGAGATCAGGATGAAAAGGCTTTTAAAAAGCTATTTATCATGTGTTAAACTTCATTAAAATACAGAGACATTCCTAGCTTTTCAGTATACAGCAGATCTAAGACATCTTAATCAATATTCCAGCCATCAGTTTTGTAAACAGATGTTTTACCTGAAAGAGTTTCTTGCATTCAGCAATCATATGAGCTAGCCCTTGGGTTGCAGCCAGATTTTCATTTAAGTCCTTTTGATCGGGTTTGCCCAGGCTTGGTTTCCTTTGCATCACCCTTCACAGGGGAAAAGAGCACACACATACACAAAAATCCTGTTATTTGTTGCAGAGCAAGAGATGTTTGGGAAGAAAACAGTAGGATTCACACATCTGCTAGTGATATAGAGGAGTGCTGCCTGGTACCAAATATTGGCATGGTGTTGCAAACTTCTCTTGCTACTCTTTCTAAGCCTTTTCTTTGGAAACTCCTTCCCCACCCACACTTTTTTCCTTCTTATGAGCTTGTTTGCATTTTAACAAATCTCCAACAAAAGGTAAGAGATCCCATAACTGTTCTACAGCTGGTGCTCTCTGAGGGGATCACAACTGGCAGGATCAATCCCAGACTGCGCCGGTTGCACATCGCTGCCAGCTGTGCTACGGGACCAGCAGCAGAGAGCTCTGCTCCCAAAAACCTACCTTGGGGAAGAATTCTCTCTTTTGAGAGTGTTCAAGTGGAAGAGGGAAGGTGCTAAGCAGACAGCCAGGTTTGTTGGTGTCATCTGGTTTTCCTTCACTGCAGCTGTGACATCACTCAGGAAATAGAGAAGAATCTGGAGGACCTCCCTGTTCTCATCAGGTAAAAGCATAATGGCAGCCTTGATAGCCTGGAGACGCTGATCCTTTGGCACATCTGCATAATATTAATAATTCTCTCATCAGCCCATTGATTTTCCACACACACAGCATGAATACATCCCAAAGTAAACTCCAGCTTCAAATATTTGACTCGAGTTTGAAGTGATTTCCTTCAGGATGCATACCATTCGTAGGAAATGTGAAGGAATGTTTTTTAACCCACTGGTTTAACTACCCTCAGCTATTTCCTGCGTCACAAGAATTGCAAGCAAGAAGCTGTACCTAGGCCAGAGTTAATTTTAGATTTAGCTTCAACAGCTACATGCTCCTGCAGATGCACTAAAAGGACAGAAGCCTGGATTCAGGTAGGGAATGAGCAAACATAGTCCAGCCAATTTAGAAGTTCATTGGCTTGCAAAGAAATTTAAAACAACATGAATGCATTTTAGAATAGGTAAATGAAATAATTTAGCTAGCAAACCTTTTCAACAGTGATGTCATAAAATATCCGGAAAGTGCTTTACCAAACAGAGAGGGTTACTTTATTAAGCAGATCATTCAAAGTCATGCGGTGGAAAAAGAAAGTCCGTGCTGTGAAGCCCCATACCATTAAACAGCTCCTTGGTTACAAGGAAAAACAAACAGCCATTGGAAAGATTTGATGTGTCTTTATATAAAGCTTTTTCCTCCAAAGTTGAAAGGAACAAAAAATGAAATAACCCAGACCAGATCTGCTTCTTATAAAGTGATTTCCAATAAGCCATCTCTAAAGACATCAGAGTCTGAGTCCTCGAGCATTTATATCATCATTAGCAGCCTACCGCCCTCACTGCATGTCTCATAATACACATGGTGCTACCCAGATACTTAATTGGTATTTGCTTTGGGCTTCAGCAACTTTGTAAGGCTAGCAAGTCAGTTTAAAAAGCAGTTTTAAGCAAAAATCCACTGTTTTCCACACTCTTCTCTCAATCAGTTCAAAGCGCATTCAAGCCATGTGCATTCCAGTGTGCAGCCTGCTGCATAGCACCCAAGCAAAGGGAAAGTTTTCCCTTTGCAGGGAAGCAAAATTTACAGCTGTTTTAAGGCTCTTTGCTTTACACAGAGATAATACTTCCCAACCACCTCTGGGGATTCCTCAGACCTACCACCTGCAAAAGGAAAGGAACAGAAAATCTGCAGTGCACTGTCAAAACTTTTTTTGGCTCTAAACCCATAGAGCTGCTGTTTAATCTGCATGGAATTGGAGAGTCTGATTAATTCTCTCCATAAACCTGTTTGGGAATCCAAACACACACAAAAAAATGCTTGCACTGAAAAAATGGTCTGTACAGTATTTTAAATCATCATCTCCACCTCTGGAGCTCTGGTGGAAATTCCTGTAACCTTTTTGTATTTATTTCTTTTCACAAGCATTGAAAAACTCTTTTTTTTTTTTTTTTTTTTTAATGTGATTTATTCTGAAAATATTATGGTACTTATTTGCAAAGTAGCTACAAGTCAGTAAAAGAAAATCTTACCACTTAGAGGTTGTTTTTAAACAGCTGAGGTGAAGGGTAGCAGAAAATTAACTATAGGAAAGTAAAAATTTTCGGTAGCTTTGCCAATCCCCTTAAAAGCCCCGAACCCTGTTCATGTAGTGTTTGCTCTGCTTGTCTACTTAACCACATGAGATGTGGCTTATTTTCAAACCATAATATCAAGTATGCTCAAAGAAGAGAAAAAAATTTAGAGCAGGTGATGAAGGATTTATATTTTCTCCTGAATTAGAGAGAAAGGGAAAATCAAAAGATCTTGTACTATAAATTTTTAGAAAACTACAATACAAAAAATCCACTCATTAGAGGCAGCCTGAACTGTAATAGTTGCTGGAGAAAGGCAAAGACCAACATAAGAAACACCCGTAGTGCCCAGAGCAGCAGTGTTACAAAGTTCCACCCTTGCTACACAAAAGACCATTTGTTATCTGCTGCAGAATCTCACACTTACACTGGTATATCTGTAAGAAGGTCTCGGAGAGTTTGTTGGTCATGAGAGGCTCAGGGAGATCACGGAAGAATTGCTTTAACATGTCTGCTACATCATAGGCAGACTGGCCTTCGTAGTTGACACTGTCTGTGGAACTCTCATTCATCTGACGCAAAGCCTGAATTCTTGATTTGACTCCAGATTTCCTAAACAGTCCAACCTAAATACATGTGTAAAAATAAATACATTTATGAGGAATCTAGAAAATCTAAAATGTAAGCATGCTCTTTAGCTTCTTAAATATGGGCTCTAATTTTGTGGAAAGCTTTCCACACACTAATTATCTATTTTGTCCTGTTTTAAGTCTTTTTCCAACCTGACCCAGGAACAATAAAAACTCATGGAAAGCTGGGCTTTGGCTGGTGCATGCATGTGGAGCAAGAGAATAACAAAACACACCTGATCCAGACAGTGGTTGCGGAGGTAGCGCATGGCTTGCTGAATGCTCTGGGGAAGAGGCTGCCCCGTGCGCTGCACGTTCACTTGCAGTGGCACTCCAAACACATTTCGGTCTTTATAATCTGGCACCTTTATTCTTTTCATAAACTTTGGTACTGCCCTATTTAAGCAAAGGGAATGACACATTGAATTAAACCTCTGTTTATTTATCTCCTGTATTTCCACTAATTTGGAAAGTAAGTGAAAGTAAGTGACATGCTTTTAGTAATATGAACAATAGTGACAGTATAAATTAGTTAATCCACTCTGGGCTGGAAAGGGTGAGAGGAAAGAAAACAAGAGTTTCTCTAAGAGAAAGGCTTGACATTTGGGCAGTATGCTGACTCTAAGTATTAATGTGGTGCTACTCCATCAATATTAGGAGGACGAAAGCTACAGGGTAAAACTGCAGGGGCCAGATTGAATTGCAAAAGAGTCAAAATAAATCTTGCGGTCAGTGACCCCTTATAACACTGCTTCTTTAGGTTTTAGGAAAGATGGGCATTTGAACAATGAGCTTTTGTATGTCAACTACTTGTTCTGCAAAGTCCTCAAACTGGGTCCACCACCCACCAGTGTGCAGAACAGCAGGAAACTGATGTAATACATTTGAGTTTGTCAGCTAAAAACTTCAGCTCTATAAACAACCCCTTTGAAGGACCCCCCTCCTTGTCAGCCAGTGACTTTTGTTACCCCCACCTCCCACTCCAGTTTCATTGAGAGGCCTTTCCATCTGCTTATGACTCCAAGGAAAAAGTTACTAAACACAAAAGAATGATTTACCCCTGTGTCCCCCAGAGTATTGGTTTTATAAAGAAGAAAAAAAAGGCACTAAAATGTGAAAATATTGAGGTCATTTTCCTAAACAGGGAGGAAAGCTAAGGTCCAGTGTAACAACTAATAGGACACAGTAGCAATGAAAACAGGGAGACATTTAACATTTCAACTATAAAAACAGTGCATTGGATTTACAGCTGACTAATCTGTTACACAGAAAAACAGAACCAATTTGTATTGCCATATAGTTAAGTTTAGGGATTATTGATACATGTATGAATAATACTTGCTTTGTCAAAAAACATGCCAATGGAATGTGAAAAAACACATTGCGATCTCCACTGAGAATCTGAAGCATGCAGGGATAACTGGTCAATACTTATTTCTGTCTTTCAGAACAAACAACTTCTGTATTTAGAAAGACTGACATAATAACAGCCTTTGAACAGGAGGTACTTTGATGCCGAAGCTAAATACTCTCTATGACTCCTGGGGAAGGAAGGAGGCTGGCCTGTGGTAGGGACAAGAAAAATTTTATTTGCGTCCTTTGCATCCTGAAGGTTACAAAGGCTGTAGTGCAGATACTATAATAAAAGAGCTTTCTATTTCATTCTTCTGACAAAAAATATTCAGCTGGTTTACAAACACCTGGCCACAGCAGAAATTGCTGCCTACAAAAAAATGCCACGGTTCTCTCAACCTTTCTACTTCTCTCCATGTCTTTTGCTAATGGATTTATAGTGCCTTAGAAAGGGAAAACAGAATTTTGGCTATTACTACTAGATACTAGTAGTAAGAGAAATTTACACTATTCAATTACATCATTATGGAAAGGAAATAATGCAAATATTTAAGAATAACTGAAAAAAAGAGAGCCTATAAAGATTGGTTACCATTTCTGCCACTGCTTGCTAACTGCCTCAATAAACAAGTGGTCCTTCTTTTGCTATAGATACTTCTTCCTCTTCTGAACATCCTCCTCTTCTGAAAGCTGGTCTGTACTTCATTGCTTTGGTTCCCTCACATGTCCCCATAAACACATCTCTGATGCCTAACAGGATTACACTTACGTAAAGGGTTAGTGATTTTAGCCCCATCTTAGGAAACCACAAATCATTGTCAGCACAGGCTGGAGGAAGAAGTGCAAATATGGAAAAAGAGGGATTGGATGGATGCATTACATCTTTCCAAACATTGCCTGGGACAAGCACAACTGTCGTGCTTGCATAGTTGGGTTCTCTATACACAGTACTGTGTCCTTACCAGCTGAAACCATGCTTGTTGGAAGGTGTGTACTTTTCCAGGAGCGCAGTCAGCTTCAGGAGAGAGTACTTCTGCAGCAGGTTCATCTGTGCCACGGACTGGCAGTTGATCTGCAGTGATGCCGAGCTGAGGCTGGGCCGGTGGGAACTCTGGAAGCTGTGCCACCTTAGCTTGTGCCTGTGGAGAAGTTGGGAGGCAGAGAAAGGGCAGGTTACTGAAATGTCTCTGCAAGGTCTCTGCAAGACATGTGCAGGAATTAATGCAAATGTACTGCTGAGATCCCTGCCCTTGGCAGCTGCATTCTGCTGAGATTTCACAGGCATCAGCCAGCGGCATCTCTGCCTCACCTGGCGTGATGCAGCATGGGCAGCGGCTTCACATGGGAATGTGCACTCTGAGTTGGCCCACAGCTCAGTGCTAGCTACACAACCATGCCCTAGCAGATATCCTACAAGGGCTCCAACCCCTTTCTCCCAAAGTCCTTTCAGTATTAGGGCAGTAGGAATAAAAAATATCCATTAAGAAAAAATGGCATGAATTTTCAAGACATATCAAATAGGAACTCTGTGCTTCTGAAAGTCCCATTAAGTTTATACAAGCAGCTGTAGATGACTAAATTATTTGCATCACTTTTAAAGGAAAACTGGAAACAAAGCTAGAAAAGTTAAAATCCTTGCTCTGCTCACACTACAAAATACAGCCATGGTAAAACTCCCAGCAGAATCTGGAGGCCACTGGAACTCCCCTAGATTCCACTGTGCTACAGTGATCAAGAGAAAGCAATCCAGTCTCATTTTCCCTACAGATTTAGTGCCCTAGCATGCTATTAGAAACAGCCTGCTACTGAAAAATGCAATTTTTTGAAACAGTCTAAAAGTCCAGGCTTTTACTACATACTGACACAAACCAGAACATACTTACTTACTCTTGGTTCTCCTAGCCAACTTAAAAAGTGATTAATCCTACTTGAAGGCCTTCCCCTCCCAATGCACCATTTCAGTTTGAAGAATTATTGTGCCCCAAAACTGTGTTAACATTGGTTTTTCAATGACAACTCAGGCTGAACATACAAACATACAGCTATGAACTGTAGGAACCACAGAGTCTTGCCCAAATATTTCTCCTGTCCATAATGGTTTTGGGAAACAATGGAACAGCATATGTGTGCTTGAACAGCCACAGCTTCTACTGCGCCTGCCTTAACTAAATGTGGTGCAGCTACTATAGAGCTGCTCGGGTTGGAGGGGACATCCCCAGGCTACCCCAAGTCCTATTGCTTGTGATCTCACCTGCTTGAACGTGTCAGCGATGCACCAACCCCAGAGTCTCTCCTGTCCTGGATCCCTGTGGGCTCTTCCGTTTCATTCAGTGAATTCCCTGTACTGTCAAGGTCACTTGGTGTTCTTCGATCATTGTCTACATCAAGGTGAATCTGCTTTGGAGAAGAAGGACATGGGGAGATGGAGTCGAGTGCTGAGTCAGAATCCCCTTCATCTGAGAACTTCTCTGACCACTGGTTCACTATTCTCTGCATCCCTTTGACATGGTATAGGATGTCATCTAGTTCTGGGAATATGTCTTCATTTTCGAGGTCTGCCAGGTCGCTTGTACTGGAATACAGGATTGAGCCTGGCACATTGTCGTAAATACTCAGGCGGCTGCTCATTGAACTGGAGGAGTTGCGTCTTTTTCCCATGCCTAGCTCTTTGGAGCTGTCACCACTGTTCTCTCTCTGAAGGGTGAGGTGGCCATGTCCATGGAAACTCCCTGTCCTCCAGTTCACAGAGGTGTTGCCTTCTGTAGGGGAGAAGTTGCCATTGGAGAGCGCTTTGGGAAAAGTGCCGGGCTTATGATCCTCAGGGATAAAAAACACGGTGTCTTCCGCAAAGCTGCCCCGGTTCTTGAAGTTCTGCTCCATCACATCGCTGAACGTTGACTGATTGAAGGGGTCAAAGCCTTCCAGGTACATGCCCACCCTTTTGTTGTAGGCACTGAGGCTGCGTGTTCGTGTGACAGGACTGGGCGTGCTGACAGCACTGCTCGTCTCAGACTGACTGCTGCTGCTGCTGGTCTGGGTGGAATTGGAGACACTCCTCTTTCGTACCATAGGGAAGTTGATGTGATTGCCATTGAGGGTGGAAATCTCCACGCAGTTAAGTTGTTTCAGTTTATCCTCATCCATGCCCTCCTGCAGGATTGGCCCGCTAATAATGAGGCCAAGCTTTGAAGGAGCTTTGCTCTTGCCATGGTGAGAGCTCTTGATTTTAAGACTCTCCATTCTCTTGAGCAGGCTCTTTGTTTTGGACTTGGCATTCTTCTCATTGGCTTTTGTGTTGAAGCTGAAGCTATTCAGTTCCCTGGGCGAGGGCAGGCTGCTGAATGAGTCATCGTTGGCGACAAAATTGCTGGATGAACAGACGCTCACTACCGAGTTTGTCCTGGTGGTAGACGCCTCACTCTGCAGGGTTGGTTGGTGGCTGCTGGTGCTGCTGATGCTCAGAATAGAAGCCACCTCCTGGCGTTCGCTGAGGTCTGTGAGCACACTCTCCCGGCTTGCTGCGTTTGTCAGGTGAGGAGGAGCTTCTGGGGATGGGATATTCAAGTCCAGTTTTGGAGGGAAGACATCAAACTCTTCAAGCCTTGACCACCTCTTGCTGTCCCTCTGAAAAGTCCATTTGCCACTTATTGCACAAGGTTCATCTTCATCTGAATCTTCACTCTACAAAGAAGAACCCTGAAAGTAATGCTTGCAAACTGCTCAAACAGCAAAGGCAATTGCATTTAAATACAATGTCCACTAAACTGCTTTAAGCATGACCTTGCCCTCACTGAATTTAAAGTGAAAACAGTCTTACTTCAGGGAGAGGAAGATTAGGCCATAAAGCCTGTCACGGGAAAAGATAACATGGTACAGGCAATATATTTTAATTGTTTTTAAATGCAAAAGATATAGCGTTCATAAAAAGAAACAAACAATACAATCTACTTTAAATTGTTCTATTTTAAAAACCCTAGTATCCATAGACTTAATTAATTGGTCACAGTGGATAGCCCCTCACATCAGTGGAAATTCCTGGCATGCATAACATTTTAAACTGGAGTCAGTCAGGGGTTGGGGTCCCTCTGGACTTTCTCCAAAGCTACACTTTGTTGATAGTGGCTATATGTTTATACTCCTCTTTGCAATTATGAGATGTTTCTCATACATTCTGAATTTTAGTGGCTTAATTCCTTACCCATTTGGGAACTCTGTGACTAATGAGACAACAAAAGAAGCTCCTGCACTCATAGAGTGTGATGGCTTCAGGCTCTTACCTGGTCCACTCTTCCTCCCACAGGCTAGCAGCTAACATTTTAAGAATGTTCTGTGAATTCTCTACTTCAGTCTAGCTTCAGGCAAACTTTAACACTCACAGATAGTGAGAGGCAAGAGCTCACTGACAGTGTAGCACGTAAGTAACTTGTAAATAACATGTTTGATGTATGAGTAATGCTTAGAGTACAATTACACATACATCAATTACGCCTACAATCTTTTCATCTAAAAACTGAAAGGGAATGATCCTGACATAGTTGGTCTTCCAAATATACGGAAAGCTTCACGTTGTAGGAATAAAACCAATGAAGTTATTTTCATATGACACCATGAAACCACAAAATAATCTTTGGTGTTTAGAGTAAGAAACACTAATTGCCACCCAGCTCCATGAATTTAACTTCATTTGTTTAAGTTGCTTTAATTTAAAAACAAACACATATGCATGCCCCCAAACTGTAACTATTTGTGTGCTAAGACTACAAACATTTATTCTTTGAAAAACAAGTAAATTATTCATATTTCAAGTAGTTTATGAATGCATAGTTCAGATCCTGATTATCTCCTACTTTTACTTTTTTCTTTTTATAGGACATTTCATCAGCTCAGGAAAATAAGCGAAATACTGTATTTATTTCTTATGACTAAATACACATGTGACACAGAGCGAGCATAGTTTTCTTTGCCTCCTCACTCCTGCAGACTACTTTTGTCCATGATTCAGGTGAAAACCCAAGAATTCTGACTTGCTTATTAAAGTTTTCAGCAGGAAAAAAGTAATCTGAAACTGCCAGTGGATAATAATGATGGTTTAGGGGTGAATGAGATGGATTGGAAGAAAAAAAGGAGAAGTAACATAATTTTAATTTGCAAAGAGGTTAGTGGAAACATAAAGAAACATGTTTCTGTCAGCAGAATTCTTCTCTACTATTAAAAAGCTTTAAAAGCTAAGTATTGATTTTATTGACATAAATAATGAAAGGGAATAGGCTCCAAGTCCATCTTCAAGAACATGGGTGGTGAATGAAATGCAGGAAGAACTGAAACAAAAAGTAATATCCAGACTCTGGAAGATCTGAGGTTTGGACCTGAGGTCAGATCTGGTCTGACCTCTAATACCAACACTGTTAACAAGCTTCAGGAAAAAAAGATGAGAAATCTTCTGGTGGTCATAAATGACAATCCAGCTGTCTACCCCTACTTTTAAGGAGTTTCTATATATGCTGCCTCAGTGTGTTATCTTCTGGAGCTTGGATGCTCTTTCCAACATACCTCAAACAGATAGGGAAAGAGGGGATTAATTCCTGGTAAACAACCTCAGAGCATTTGTATGCATTCTTGTTAGGGGTAGGGCAGCATTGTATTGCCTTAACTCAGTCATCTTTATCTGCAGTTGTCATATCCCAGGGGATGGTATCAATTACTGATCCCTCCTAGGACACACACATAGTTTTAAGACAGCTATTGAGTGGTACCTTATTAGCAAGTTGGTACTATCTTACTGAAATTACAGTAGATGCTTTCTTATTTCTTACCCTGCTCCACAGGAATCCTGAAGATTCAGGGAATACTTTTAATTCCTGCTGAGTTCCCTGGAAACATGCAAACTTTTTGAAAAGATAGCTGTTGTATTCTGAAAATATATTGGAAAGGAACCAATGTGCTTAATGCTTTCCTTTGCAGGCCAAGCACAGTCTAACTGATAGTGTCTACATCATAATAAAATAATACAACTCTAACGTGATGGCAGAGAACCAAAACCGAAGATGATGTACAAGATGGTGGTCTAACATTAAAGTCAGGTCAAAGTCACTCAAGCCTACTTTGTAAAATCCTGCCTGAGTGCAGGCAATAGGCATCAACAACAACCTCACTGGCAGAGAATTCCAGTGCCTTTCACACTGGAAGCAGCATCCCAGGGAAAAGTTTTCTAGACAACCTTTATCCACTGCCAAGCCTTGCACTTTTCACTCAGTGAAAACACAAAAATAAATGTAAGCAGATTTTTTCCTTTTTTGCTGTGTCCTTGCCAGGTTCTACTCAGGTGTAATCCTAAACTAAAGCTATAGAATCTGCTAGATGTGGGGGTTTTTTTTGAGTTTTATTAATACATAGTGCTGTAACAGAAGAATTAAATGAACTTACCCTTTTCCTGTGGGGACTAATTTCTAGCTTCATCACTGCACATTTGTTTAAAGTATTTAAGCGCCTGCAAAGAGCAAAGGAAACCATATTAAAAGAATACAGCAGTGTTTTGACATAGGCTATTCCAGTTCAAAGCTTTTGTGAAGGCTGTCCCCAAACTGCTCTGCATACAAATAGCCAAAAGCAGAGTTACAATTAGAGCCCTAATTTACTTAACTATTAACCCATTACATTTGGCTGTTCTCTAACTTCAGAGGGAGAGATGGATGACTACTTGTCACAATTACCTGAACCAAAGTAAAGAGAAGTTAATGGAAACTTGGACTAAATTGAGAAGTACATCACATCCTACAAATTGTAATCATTACATTTGTTCTAAATAGCAGACATCTGAACCCCAAAATACTCAACCTTGATAGGCTAAAACTATCAGAAAAGTTTTCCAGTTTGACACTGTAAATATGTGACTATATTAAAAAAAGTATGCTGTTTTAAAATTGTACTTTATCAGCTGAAACTTCCCAGATGAAAACTTATTTGCCACTTACTAGATGCCTATTTTGCTTTTGAATAATTATTCTTTTCAATACTGTCCTGGGACAAGACCATTTGCCAGTTAAAAAAAAAAAAAAAACAGAACACAGACCCAATTTCTGCTTCCTAACCTGAAAGTTTCTTTCATATATAAAAATATTTTTATGAAGGACTAAAAGGGAAACAAAAATAAATTGCTGCAGCAGCAATAGCTAAGCAGCCTCTTCATAAAATGTGTCAGCAGTCTGGATACATATACTGAAGTACTCTATCAATACATATGAACATTCCTCTATTCCTCAGTAAACTAATCTGGTCACCTGGTAGGTATCCCTAAAACAACCAAAAAATTATCTTTCTTCTTCTCTCTTCCCCAGTCACTCATTGTATAGGACTGAACACAAGCAACTTAAAACACAGCAAAACTCAAGTGCTATTTGTGACACAGCTCCAAGGCAGGTTAGGCTCAGCTAAGTGCAGGCTGCCATGGTCTCCTGCCCTTCTCCATGTCCTTGCCTTCCCAGGAACTGTTCCAAGAACATGGTTCAACTAAAATTTGTACTGGTAAGGTGTGATTAGAGAACTGCCTGTGCTACGGAAAGGCAAAAGGAAGAAACAGGCTGGGTACAATACAGAAGGCAGAAAAACTGAAGCAGAAGCTTTCATGGAATGATAGTTTAGTCCTGTGTCATGAGGCTGTACTGTGGGTTTGATGAACAGACTAACTGAGCTGAAAACCAATTTTTCAATACTTCTTGGAGTTGAATTTCCCTGGGGTCAGTACCCTGAGCTGCATGAAGAGTAGTGTGTGCAAGGAGGAGGCACAGTCATAGGGCTGCCCCTTTAATTAAACTGGACCCCAGCCCAAATTCAACAGAAGCAAAGCTGAGCTTTAAAAAGCCTTTATTTATTATTATTCCAAAGGAAGTTGTGTAATTTTCACATACAAATTCATCCGAGTGAAGTGCAAAGACCCTTTTTTAGTTTTGAAAAACTAAAAAAAAAAAGAAATGCTGACATGCCCTATTGCTTCAAATGAATTTTCTCAGATTCATGAAACTTGTACTTGGATGTAGAAAATGTGTGCACAGGGAGAATTACTAGTTTCTTCTCTTTTCCCTTGCCTTTTATGCACGGGATTGGCTGCAGATGGTATTTACACAGGGCTTGATCCCGAAGCCATCAAAGAAAATGGGAAAGCTGCTACTGATGCTTTCGCTGCAGGTCATGAAGCAAAAAAGAAAAGACATTTTGATCTATAATTAGACCCAGCCACAACACAGCAGAGAAGAAGAGAAACAGGAAGAATTGCCATGGGTCAAATAGCAGGGCAGTGGCAGGTTAAAAAAGTTATCCAGATCTCTCTTTTTTATCCAGATTTCATCTTTGCTCTGAATCTGGAAGGCAAAAGGCTCAGTCCTGCAAGCTGCAGCTGGTGGGTACATGCACAAGTCCGGTGATTTCAGAGGAATTGTATTTATGGTGTGGGAGAAGGGTGAATGTCCCATCTACATGCTAGACACAAAACTGTATGGTTTTTTTTCAAGAGGCCACACAAGTATCTGAAAGCTGCCTCCCTCTCTGCTATAAACACATTCTCCTCTCAAAGTCCTGGACCTCAACACCAGGAAATATTAAACCGGTTTTAGTTCTATATTGTGTAATAATTTACAAATTTCACAGTGTTGCAACCTTTGACTTATGCAGAGAGAAGTTACCGCTGAATCCCTGGATCAGGCTTTATCTAGCTCCAGCCTGTCTGACCACTAATAAAGACAATCTCTGATTTCACAAAGATTACATCCCCAGACTTCTCTCCTGCTCAACTAAAACCCCTGAAATAGGTGGAAAAGGGTAAAGTAAAGACCTTTATTTTCAGAGGGTATTTAAAAAAAATATTCTCCTGGCACACACCTCACAAAAATTAGTACAAGGCAAGATAAGGTAACCCCCAATGAGTGAGGTTAAATTCAATAGCAGTGAGGCAAATAAAGTCTCTGTTACATATTTCACAGGGATGCATCTCAAAACCAGTTTCCCTTTTAAAATCTAAATGCTCTGCTGCTATTGCATCAGGTCTGCAACTTCCATTACATACATCACACATCCTGCTTCAACTTCTGCTCAAATTCTGGAGTGCCAAGGTCCTTGAACTACACACCACTGAAAATATAGTACAATATGCAAAACTGCCTTCCAAACACATTAGTGTGTCTTAAAATCTAAGCTTACAGCTTGGTTTTTCAGGATGAAATTTATCTATACAACTGTCACTAACCTTCACATATGCTTTGTAGCCTCTAAGCACATACTCATTTTCTACAGATCTTCTCATCTAATTGATGCTAGCTAACAAATGACAATTTTCTCTTCTGGGTCTGAACCTTCTCCTTTGTTAACTCCACTCCCAATGAAGTGGATAAATTCACTTATCATTTTCTTACTGACAGTCAGCAGACCTGCCTCATTCTTTAGGATTGTCTTATTCTGCCCAAACCTGTCTCAGTAACACCTTCCTGAAGACGAGATGGGAGACGGAGGGACGGGGCAGGATTGCTGCAGACAGCAGTTACAGCCACTTTCACCGCCTGGCTGTCTCAGTCTCAATTCTGACTATGCCTCCTACCCTGGCCACTCTCTACATGTCTGTCTGGATGACAAGATAATATTCTTTCCCATCATTTAGAGAAACATCTTTGAGTCAGCTCTCTCTATACATCTTCACATCCAGACGTTATCTCACTCCCATGGAGCAGTCTATCTCCAAGATGTCCCTTTTCTTCACTCTCCATGGACTCTTACCTTGGTTCTCATCCTCTTTCAACCCAGCTCTGCAAACCCCTTCCTCCTGAGGGTGACCAAGGCAGCAGGACCTGCCTCTCCATCCCAGACCCCAAGTCAGCCCATATCAGCCCTGAGTGGCCATTACACAGCCTGAACCTGTTGCATTCAAATCATGGGGCACTGGAGCTTCTCTCAGAAATGATGCAGATGGGGCATTTTAATTAGTCCTCTCAGAAATGGCCAAACTAGTTTAGCCTGAACTTCTTTTAAGAGAGGCAGCCTGAACACTCATTATGAAAAACTGCAGTGTGAACAGCTAACTTCTAAATTAAAATGTGGGTTTATGACATGAAGTCTTTTTTAAACTAGGTACTAGTCAGTTCTATGTTAAGTATAACACCACGTAATTAATTATGTTCTCATTAACAGAAGTTCTTACCCCATGCACCCAAATAAAGTAGTAGCAATGCAGAATACTGGATTTATGCATTTTAAATTATGATTTTGAATTTGAGGAACTGTGTGTTCTAGCTTTAAAGTTTAAAATATTTTCTTGATGTAGTTAAATTCATAGTTCTGCTTATAGAGCAAAGTCCAGCTCCATTATACTTGTAACTAGCTGTCATACAAAGGCCTTCTTGTCTCAGTGGACAGCCTCTACTTTGGCTCGGGGGTTTGTCTGCATGTTCTTCTGCGAAGGAAGTCAGCTCTCCACAGACCAAATGCTATATACAGTGAATACATTACAACCAATTTCTTGGATGAGAAGTCCTGATGATAAAAGATTTAAGAAACCCCTTGCATATATAGTGAAACAGATTCCTAGCCGTGTATGAGGAGATTTAAAAGGATTTCCATCATGGCTTGCTATGTATTTTGTACTTAGCAACAACCTCTAGGATAAACATGTTTCAGTACTTAGTTTCATCAGCACATGATGCATCCAGTTATCCACTGGAGATAAATTCCCAGTCATTAATCTACATAAGGTTTTTTGAAACCAAGGCCAGCAGTGGTTTGCACAGTCACTAAAGAAAGCATCCAAGAAAATTAAAATACGGTCATCACTCTTATATTTTTAACGTTTCATGGTAAGATCACTAAATGACATTTCTTAAATTCTTTCTTAATATGGCACACTTACTGAGTGCCATTTGCTGTCTCTGTAGTTCAAGTTTCAACTCACTTTTCACTTGAAAACTTTCCTTAAAAAACATACTGGGGTGGGTTAAAGTTAACCAAATTTTCCCATTTAAATTAATAAGATTATTAAATAATAATTAGCAATACTATTCAGACATAAGCTATCATTTGAAATGCTTCAAACTTAAAACAGAAATCCCTGCCACTGTGATTTCTACAGTCTTTTATTTTAAAACAATTCTTTCACATACAGTTATCAGAACAAGGTAATTAGAATTTCTGGGAAACACTGGCTGTTACAGAGAAAAGCAGATTCTCAGGACAGACCTCTTACTATTTCGCTACCATCCACTGTGTACAATGTTCACTTAGCTCTGTACTGAAAGTGCAAATAACTCCTAAAGTATTCTGATTTTCAGTCAAGAAACAGCCATAGACTTACAGTTGTGAAACTGTTCAAAGCCTTTACTGAGTAAACCCTTTACTGTTTACACACCGACTGTGGCATGAGTCAAAATAAACCCGGACTGCAGGCAGAAAGGCAGCATTCCAAACTGTGCTTCTCCACCGTTTTTAATGAGCTTTGCAAAATTAAACACGGAGATGTGAAAAAAAAATTGAAAGGTGGAAATGTTGTTATAATGTACTACTTTTGGCTAACACACACAATAAAAGGTCAAATTCAGACATCTCAGATGGTGAACTGAATTACTTCAATTTTGTTTTGAGGTGGGATCTGAATGATTCTGGACATACTTCAGTGTCAGTTTTAAAGTTATTTTGTAAAATATAACTCTTATGTATAAGCCACAGGCTTCAGAATGATACAGTTCAACCTTTAAAATCTTTGTCTCACAGAGATATGGGCAACATGTTGCCATTTTAATCAGTGAGAAGCAATCCACTATGTTTTTTCCCCTGAGTAATTAATTAATCCCAGGTTAAAAATATTCTTGGAGGAGAGCACCAAAAGCAAAATATGCTAGCCTGACTGTATTTTGTTTTCCTGGTGAGGGAAGACCATGCTTCTGGAATCAGCATTTATTTGCATTGCTGTACTTTCTGTTCAATGACTTCACAAGTTCCAGAGAACACAAATAAGCAGACCAACACATCATATTTAAATACTGATGGAATAGATGTTCCACATTTGAGTAAGGCCCATCTTGCATGAATTTAACATTAATGTGATTTTTTTCCCTCCTAATGACTGGACAACAAATCTGTTTGCTTAGTTTGAAAATCCTGTAGATATTTCTGAAGAACTTTAAATTCCAGTCCCTATCTTTCCCTACCAAGTATGGCAGTGATGGCATTAGAGCACTATAAACTTAAAGCTGTTCTTAAAAGGGTTTTGTAATTCATTAGAATTACTGACATTTACAGTTGCACACACCATGCATGCAATATCCAAAAGCATTCATTTTGCAGGCAGTTTGGAAAGCTGCCATACTGAAGGACAAAGCCATAAAACTGCATTTATTTATAGGTAAGAGGAGATACGAGATGTTAAAGCTTTTTTTCTTTTGCCATTTAAGATTGTGGACTCTCACTAGAGGAGGTAACTGATGGATGGATTAATGTTAGATGATGTCAGATGGGGCCATTGTGATTGCTTATATAACCAAACTGGTAAGGCTGAGGCTGTAGCTCTGTAAAAAACTCCCTGTCACACACCAGTAAGTCTTGCTCCCTCTTTTTCTCTACTATCCCTTTTCCTCCTTCTTCAGCTGGCTGTGGGATCCTGCCCATTCTTCACATCTACTGTGAGCTTCATTATGGTTTTTCACTGATTTAATTTACTAACCCAGAAAAGGACTATCAGGACCCTTTCTGTAGGGTGAGCCAGTTGAACTGATTTGTGGAAGGAGCCCATAAACAACAAAGATAAGTTAATGTGAGCATGTAGCTGAGGGCAGACCTGTCTTTGGAATAGTGATAAACTAATAGATTCCCTTATATTATCTCTTTCAGCCATACCCATGTTACAGGGCGATGCACTGAGGCCAGCATGCGGGTTTGTATATAGAGCACTTTGTTTATACACACAGCATTCTGTTTGTATACACAGCTGCCCACCAAGGTAAGAAAGGAGAGTAATGGAGTGCACCAGCATTGCTTTGCTGATACTACTTCCAAAACCCAGTTCCTGAGTGGGAATTGGTGCTGCAGTTGTATGTGCAGATGGCTATAGCCAGCACAGTTCTGCTTTCACATGCCTAACTTGGGAATTAGGAAAGAAAGCAAACAAAGAGGAATAATAAAAAATATCCCCATGAAAACCCTTTCAAAGATTCCTGCCACTCTCCTCCCAACCTTGATTACTTAACCCAATAAAAGTATTTTAATGAAAACCCCATACTTTTGTGAGCTTTTTTTGTTATGCTTTTCCCAGGTACTTTCTGCTACATAGGAAGGGTTTTGTTTCAAAATGCAGTGTGATTTTTATTCACCTACCTGCATAACGCCTCAATAGCATCTCTGTCCAGAAAGTCGTGCTCTCGCTTGACTAGAGCAATGTCAATTGGAAAAAGGAGATCTGCAAGAAAAGAAACAGATCAAAAATCAAAGTGAGACTCATTCCCAGTGATGCGTTATTTCAAACAACCAGCTGCCTGCAGCTGAGCCCATCAAGATGCCAGTGATTGGTGCTTAGGTAAACACATGCTATCACCTCAAATGCCAGAGGTGCTTCCTTTTCATCTACAAATTTTTGACATGCAGCCTTGATAACTGAGAGTTCATACACAGAATAGAGGAAAAATGATTAAAGCAGAGGTGAAACAATAGGAGATGTAAAAAGGCAAATGCAAGGTTCCCTATCAGACATCAGAAATGTAAACTAATTAATTCTAGCTTTAATTAAAATAAATATGCAAGCTCTATGAAAATACTAATATCTCACATTGAAGAAAAAAGGCCAGTAAATGCCAAAACTCTGTGAAAGAATGAAAAAAAACCCCTTGACTCTCCTTAGCTGTTATCAAGCTATTTAAGTTTGACACTGTTTCATTAATGAGATATGGCTTGGAACGAAAGCAAGCCAAGCTGTGTGGAGACCATACTACCTCCTTTCCTTAGGAGATTATTTAGGTAAACAACTGGGAGAGTGAGGGGGAGGAAACAATGTTGGCAGAGAGCTGAAAATTTACTACAGCTCTGAAGCAGCAAACACATATATATCATTTACTGTACTCCACAGATTCCTGACTGTCATACAGGTCCTGATCTGGCATTCCTTGCACAGCTAAGACTCCCACCCAAAGCTGCTGGTTCTTCATGGAACACAGAAATACAAGGTCAATCTATGAGCAGTCGCACACACTTTTTCCGATCCAAGGAACTATCTACTAATTTTTAAATTTCTATAGACTGGGAAGAATAAATTGAAATGAGGAAAAGAATTAAGACTGATATTAATATCTAAAAAGGTACTTTCCATACTAACAGAAAATTAACTCTATGAATTTTATGAAATTAATTCATTTTCTGTAACAACAGAAATAAATTCCATGTCCTCATTTTCATAGCATCATAGAATGGTTTGGGTTGGAAGGACCTGAAAGTTCAAACATTTCCAAGCCCCCTGCTATGAACAGGGACACCTTCCAATAGACCAAGGTTCTCTTAGAGCCTTGAACACTTTCAGAGACAGGGTATCCACAGCTTCCACAACTGCCTCAGGGATACAAATTATGACATATTCTGCAAAATGCTAGAAATTCTGTATTTTCTACAGAAAACTGCAGATTTAGCAAAGCAAATGGCAAAGGTTCATTGATTAATCTCCCATATTAAATGTACCCTGCTTGGAAACACACCATACAGGCAACTTCTTAGAACTCTTGTACTATACCTAATTGATTCACAGGTCTCCCCTTCAGTGTTTTAAGTAGAAAGTGCAAGTAAAGAAGGTGAGCACATCTAACCCATATTTTTCAGCAGTGCTGATGTACGTTTTTCCACTGGGAAAGTCGTATCTTTAAATATCCACAAGAGAACGTGTGAGAACTTAAGTGAGAGAGGTGACTTGAAAGAAGCTGATAGTCTGCATAAGATCCTTTTTTTAATGCTTAATCTATGCTATTGCTGGCTTTGTTCTTGCTGCTGTCAGGGGGACTTGCAAAGGACAATGGTATATTGTTTTTCAGTAAGGACAGCTGTCCCTTCAATGGGTATGACTGGCCTTGCTCTCACTGCTTCTCTCACCTCTGTGGTCCTTTTGATGTTAGGCAGGACAATAGAAACTTAATCTAAGTTTAGAATCTCTAGGTAGGGCAATAGTCCTACACAGGTAGGACATGCTTTCTGAATGCAAGTAATTTATTAGGGGATTTTTGTCTCAGCATTATAAGAAACCCATAAGCCCACATATTCAGCTGAGAGTTTTGTCTCAGTTGTAACAAGACTGGAACTACAGTTCCAGCTCCATATCCCAAGAAAATCTTGGCATCTCCATTAGCACAGAAAAAAAAAGAAGGAAAGAAAATAAGAAAAAAAAATAAAAGGAAATTTAATTTCTGAACAGGCAAAGAAAAGTTTTGCCAAGTGCAGCTTTTGAAAGTGCTATTATCATCTCATATTGCAAATGCAGCTGCAAATCAAAGCTAAACAAGATCATTTTTCAAGAAGGTCATCTCAGCATTTGCTGTAATTTTCAGCAGTTATTCACTGTAATAATGAACTTTCTATGCTCGTTCTTACAAGCAGCAGCTGGAGTTTGCTTCATAAAAATGAAGAGGCAGTTAAGAGTGCATAATAGTTTCACTGCAGTGAAAGTAATTTTAAGTGGTGTGGGGGAAAATTCTGAAAAAATAATATACACATATAAAAAGAATGTCACACTTTTAAACAAACTTCTATAGACTACTCTGCATCAGTATAATAACTGTATACCAAACCTGCAGGTTTCTAGGAGGTGGAGAGGTAATGAAGAAAACAGTTCTCATTGAACAAAACCTCGTAAAAGCAGACACACAATGCATCCCAGAGAACAACAAACGACTGCAGGAGGCAGCCACTCCTCTGAGGAGCAGCTGCACAACAACAGCTTGCATGTTCTTTTTCCCTTCATAGTAAGCCTATTTCTAACTACAACCCAAACTATTCTGAATAAACACACAGGACTTGGGAGTCATGAAGCACACAGACGTCCCCATGCATATTTCCTACTACTGTTCCATTAGGAGAGCTGGCCAGTGGAGGTGTACACAGATTTTGTACTTCTCCAAGACTGGGGTTGTAGCAGTGGCTGACTATGTTCCTTTCTGCTTTAATCAGAAGGAACATACCTCAGTAGTAACCTTTACATTTGTGCTATGATGCTGTTTCAAAGATTCAGACTAAAACAGAAACCTGAAACAAATTCAAAACTCCAGTGTGCTTCGGAGTCTCACTGCATTTGGTACATCTCTGTGTGGTGGGTAGCAGAGAGCAGCCCAGTCCCTTAAAGTCATCTTATGTATGATTCGGTGGTGCCCCTGAATCTCATTTACTGGTGAACATTACCGGTGAATCCTTGTCCAAAAGCTGCTGGGGAGGATTGAGTTCAGTGCCTACCTTCATAAAGCTGCGCATACTGTGGGAACCCAGCAGCCCGCAGCCAGTCACAAGCTTCCTTGGCCTCGATTTCTGAAAGAGGACAGAAACACAAAATCCTCTGATTAGAGATCTGCAGAGATAAAACTTCCTCTCCACCACTTCTACTATTCCTGCTACAAAATAAGCACAAAGGTTTCCAGAAACTTTGAACTGAGACACATGTTTGCTTATCCCAGTTTGCTTTTCTTCTCACTATCAAACATATCTTAGATTCTGGAAAGTCACTAACACTCAGCTGCTATTTATCAACAGCTCATCATTTCATCATTTTAATAGTAAGAGAAACAGGCACTAATGAAAACTGCAGCAGTTATGTATTATCCTGTACAGTATTTGTTAAAACTAGAAAAAACAATCTGTAATCATCATGAGCAGTGCTTGTTCAGCAAATCTTATGGTCCTCTTGGCACAACTACTTTGTCTTGACAGAAATTCCTTGCAGAGCTCACATTACTGTGCACTTTAACACCTTGTAGATAGTACTTACAGACTCAAGTCCAAGAACAACTGACACACTGTACTGCAACTCACTCAAGCACATATTTACTACCCAACAAGAACCTAGTTTCATTGGAAGTCTACGAGGTATTTATGAGTTACTTGGTGTATTACAGGAAGGTTTCCCTCACATTGCCCAAAACAGCATGCCACAGAATGAAATTATTCACACACATATATGTTACACAGAGAGGAATATTAGTTTGTGAATAAATCACATATAAATTAATCTGCTACTTAATACAAGTAGAGATAAAGAACATGTTATCCTATTAGTTCAAACTAGGAAAATATAAAAGGTACCTAGGGTATTCTCCAAGTGTTGAAGAAATGGATTGGGCTAATTATGGTCTTCAAAAAATTCAATGAAGTGCTATTGGGAATTTAGCTCCCTGCTTCGTACTGATCAAACAAACAATGAGAAATCAGAAAGAATTAAAGTTTGTCTGGCTTTCATTATATTCACTGCTCCTGATGGATCAGGAAACAAAAGCTTCATTATGCACAACTCAATACACAATTTTGCCACCTACTTGGAGAGGATACTATGGCTACCTGCTGCAGAAGCCATGCACAAAGGGGCCCTCTCAGAATTGCTCCACATACAGGTTACTGCAAGCATGGCATTGAAAAGCCAAAAACGGTGTAAGTAAAATATCACAAGATATTGTCACGCTATGAAATATTCCCAGGGAGATATAGGTACACAAAATTGTAAAAATGGCAGGCACATTTTAGCATCTCCAAAATGATGGCAACCCCCCTCTCATTTTCCAAATTGCTACAATAGTGTTAAAATATTTGTGCTTTGCCAGACTACTTTACTAAGAAACATATCCAAACCAAAGGGTTAAGGTGAGCCAAAACACAACATTCCAGATAAATAAACATCTAAAAATCCACTCCTGTTGAAGTCAGGACAAGCAGGCATTTATGCAACTTGTGTTTGCTTCACCTTTGGGTTATGGGACCACATGAGAACAAGCACGTACAGACATATTGACTTAGCTACTGATTAAGAAAAGGCATTCTTCAATTCCAGTTGCAAACTATTACAAAGTTTTGATTAAAGTAGTATTTGAATTTCAGTATGCTAAGGAAATACGTGGGAAATTTAATAAAGAAGAAAAAAATTTGAAACTTGTATGGCTAAAGCAAGAACAAACAAGATGACAGATTCAGGAGCAATTAAAGTTACAAAGAAAAAAAATCTGCAACTAATTTTTAAGAGTACTTAAAATAAAATGCAGTATCTTATAGGTCATGTTCTGCAGAAATGCTTGGATTGAAAGAGAATTTTGCTTGATTTAAAACCAGGAAAAAAATTACCCTAGATAGCAAGCATTTAGCAAAAAATGCAGGGAGATGCTTGTAGTGCAATTGAAAAAAGTTGTCAGATTCCTTACTACTACAGGCATTCTTCAATGTGTTTAAATATTTGTTCACAGGTCCTTTACTGAGCTCCCCAGGTGTATGACCTGTAAATTATTTCTAGAGCTAGAATATTATGAATATGCATTCCCTGGACTTTTTTTTCACCATTCTCTACAGAGTCTTTGTGTATCTTTTCTGCAAATGTATATGCCAGTTATGTTAAAGTTACATTTTATGGGCATCCACCTGTCATGTGCCTTTGGAATTTTCAGAGCATATTTGCTTTCAAAATACCTTTGTGAATCTCCCAAGAAGTTTAGGCAGTGAAACACCTGAGTTTTTCCTATCTGCCCACAAGAATTGCAGAGAACAGCAAAGCACAAGTGCACCTGTCCACCCTAATTAGGCTATGTAAATGCCTCGAGTTGGGTACAAGACAGTGCTAAGTGTTTAAAAACCACATTTGCCCCATTTCCATAGGGCAAGTTGCAAGTCCTGTTGCAAATCCTGGAAGGGCAAAGGGTTGCAAGTCCTGTTGCAAGGCCTTGGAAAGGTGAAGGGTTTGAGTACCATACTGAACAAGGGGGCAGGGAGTGCCCTGAGGCCAGGGCTCTCTCCATCATCCCATCTCCACCCACACAAAGCATGGTTAAGAGAGGGACATGAGGGTACTGGTGACAGAGTGGAGGTGGGACCTAAAAGAGTAGCTCCTTTTGTTCAACTCAGGTTGGCCAAACTCAGGATTCCTCCTGGACTGCACTCCTATGTGGTGTGACCAGACAAAGGGAAAGGTAGTTTTTTAACCCAGCTTCTCTATCTCAACCTTATTGGCTACTGAGGAGCCAGAGTATGAACAAAACTGTATGTGTGTGAAATTCAGGCAGATCAAAATATAGTCAGAGGGAGAATCCAGTCCAAGGTACACTGAATAAGCTGCATAGAAAGCTGAGTACAGTGAACAAGCTTCCTCACAATAAGAGATACAAATTTAAACAGCTGAGGGCTTGTCTAGGTAAAAAGTTCATTACTGCATCTTAACTGAATCTGTTTGAGAATAATACACAGTGGCTAAACCTGAAGTTCTGGCCAAATAATTTAAACTACCCTAGAGGAAGAAGCTCATTCCTAGTTTCCAAATTCCAGCTCAGCAGCACTAGCCCTGGGACTCTGGGTTTGCTAGCTGCCAGTTTCATATCCAAGTGGACATGAGAATATTTATGTGCAAGTCCTTGTCTTTCTGATCAATGGCAACCAAGATAGTAAGTGGCAAAAGAAAGAAGAACAGGTCTTTCAAAATCAGATTCTCCAACTACTTCTAAAAACATTTAGAAGGGACAGAGCATTCAATAGCCTTTGTTCAATATCCCAGGGGACATAGGTTACAGATCATTATCTGAGCTAGGAACTCACTGTCAAGCACAGCATTTGCTTGGTTGGGGCCAGCTGATAGCCACAGGGAGGAGAGGAAACTTGCAGGGGAACTCTACACTGCTTTCCAACCTATTTTAGGAAAGTCCTACTTCAGCCACAATTTGCAAAGCAATTTCTGATGAAGACCTGGCAGCTAAACTGATAAGCTGCTGCAGGCAAAGGACTGGTCTCACTCCCTCCTTCTCACTCCATCCCTGCAGTGCCACTTCCTTTCTGAATCAAACATCCTTGCCAGTTAAAACCTTTACAATAAACTACAATTCAGTATACATTCCAAGCAAGAAATGTATGTGCAGCTTTTCAGACGTGCATCCTGTTCCCTCCCCCAGCAGCAGGAGGTTCTTGTACAGAAAACTGCTGGCAAGAAAGAAGTTGTGCTATTATTTCTAAATGTCCTGATAAAAAAACCCAAAAACCCCAAAAAACCTCTTAGAAAGTAAAACAAAACAAATTAAAAAAACCCCACTCAAATCCCCCAAAACCCCAAAAAGTACAATGAAGTCTTTATTCTTGGTGTCATGTAAGCAAACAACAGGCAAATGTGTTAAGGAGGAAACAGGAAATTTTTATTGGAAACAGCTTTATTTGTTAGTCTGTTTTACAAAGCAGTCCTCCATGCTCAAATCGAGGGTAGGAGTTCCTTTTGTGTATGGCTGGGAACCATTAGTCCTTATTTACCCACTTTCAGAGGGATTAGGAGAAAACTCAATCCTTCTCCAGAGTAGTAAATGAAAATGGGAAAGTCTAACTTCCTTTTTTTGTTAAACTTTGGTTAATCTTGGTTCCTGGCCTTGTAAGTTTGCAGGTTTAGACCTTCAGAGTAAAAATATCTTAATTAACACCTTGTTTGAAACTGCAGTTGCAGAAGGGAGAGCTGTAAGATGTCTATAGTCTTTTGTTTAATGATACCTTCTCTCCCATAGAAAAGAAAAACCACACAGTGATGCTGCAATAACATTCTTTCAGAAAAAAAATCAACACAGCAGTCCAACAACAGTTACTTTCATTCTTCTTTTTCGTTTCCATGAAATAACAGGCAGTTTAAACACTGGCTCTTTCAGGGTCTTCAGGACAAGGTGCAAAGCAGATGTATCTTTGTACAGTCATGCATTGACTCAATTTTCACCTAAGTGCTAAACATCTTATGAACAGTTTTTCCAAGCAGATGGCTTCCTCTTGCCTGAACTCAGACACCTTTACAATCATATTAGCACCTCCACACATCAGTTCTACCCATCTCACCTTTTGGCTCTGTTAAGAGAGCAGCTTGTAAAAATCTGTTGTGAGACTGGTAAAATCAGCACTGTCCAAATCGAATTTAAGAAAAAAATGGGCTTCACGTTTGAAGGTTCACTTCAATGCCATACATAACAACTGATTTTTTTTGAGCTTCTTAATTGCATATTGATCTTAATTATTAAGTAAGTTATTCTAGTTGAAATTCACTATTTGACTTTTCTTTCAGAAGAAAAAAAACCCAAAAAAAACCCGTGTAGAAACTCAATACAAAATCATCTTTCTGAATTAGCTTGCGGGAGAGACTCTCCCATCCAGTGCAGAGAATGATTCCAGATTTTCATGAAAGCTGGAAATGAACACACTATCTCCTTACTTTAATGTCTAAAACTCCATAAACTATCTGCATGTTTGCTAAGGCACATAGAAGCACATGGAGCACACAGAGCACAAAGGATTCTTCCCCATACAGCACTGATGGTCCAGTTTAATGGCTGTAAATGGCTGGCATGCTTTTTTTCTGTCTATATCAGAAATTGCCTCTCCCTACACCTCATGACTCTCTGAAACTTCTGGTACTTTGCAAAATTTTTGTTCAACTCAAAAACACTGTCCTGATCTATTAAGAAACTTGAGATCATTCAGGATCGTATTTTTTAAGACCAGCTGTGGTACATATACGAAATACTCTTTGGATAGAATTCCACTGCCCAAGTACAAGCAATCATTTTCCCTAGTGCTTGAATTGCATCTCTGACATGTGAAGTGTGGTCCCAACATTAGACCTGATCACACTATCCATCCACTCAGTCTATGGATACATGAACACAGATGTGAAATCTGAGACAAACCGGGGAAATAACTGTGGCAGCTGTCTACAAATGAGCAGTCCAGGCATTGAAAATGCTAAATCAGCTCTGTGTAATGTCATATGCCTGCAGCCCTTTAAAGTTGGGACAGTATGACTGACTTCCTAAGAGTAAGCCTGTTATGTGTCCAGGGCCTCAGATGGTTTTCACTTTGAAGATATGCGACTGTTGCTTGAAAATAATTAAATTCCGTCTCATAAGTCTGTTTTTTCTCAAACTTATATCGTTTAATATTCCTTAGGCAGCATCATTAACTTAGTGCTCCACACCTTTCAAGAAAGCAGCACATAGTAAGGACTAAAGAAAGCAAAAATATAATTAGTGAAGAACAGCATTTTATACAGATAATGCACTCAAACACAAACTTGGGAAGTTTGTCAATAAACGTTCAAGCACTAAAAACTACAGCATTCTGAAAATCCCATTAAAAGCTCTTGCCAAATTTCTAACACACTTGGAATTTCTTCTGTTTCTAAGAGAACAATCTTATCTTTTACAACTGCTCTAGAATAACAGTCTGACACACTCAGTTCATGTAGAATGCATTTCTAGAAGAAGCAGCAAGATCAAGAGAATATAAAGCATGGCTTTTGAACTGGCTATGCGCTTGCAGGTTTTGAAGTGAAAACCTTCCCAAGAGAGAAACTTTTCTCCTTTTACCTTTAAAATGCAAGTTATATTTTGCATTTGCAGCTGCCTTTTTTGATGTGCTCCCATATTTCACTGTGCTTCAACTTACCTTCTACAGTCAAACTATACATGCTGTGACCTCCACTTACAGCTGCCTGTCTCTGCAATCAATTTGAGCAAGTATGGATGCATGTGCAATTTTAAGAAAATACCTCTTATTAAAAACTTTCAGAGGGATGGGGAGAGGGGGACTCACAAATTCTTAAGACAAACCATATATGACACCAAATACATATACTGCTTTCTAGTTATAAAACTCCTAGAAACAATGATGAATGTTACTCAGATATTCCACAACTATATGATGACGACTAAAAAATACTCTCTTTGTGTTGTCTCCTGCTGGCTTTGGGTTAAACATGGGACTGACTAGCTTTTTCAAGTTACAGAGCCTTGAAGCAAGACAGCAACTATGCAGTTGATGTTATGTATAAACCACAGGACACTGGGACAAGAAACAGAGTATGTTTGGAATTTGTGTGGGAACAGATGAAGAAGTAAGGAAACAGATGTTTAAGATCATATACTGATGTTTTCTCTGAAAAAAAAAAAAAAGCAGGAAGCTTTAACACCCCTTTTTTTTTTTTTGGTCAGCAGAACTTTTGAAAAAAGCAAATGGCTTACTTCCACTGATAGGATTTCAGTTTATTTCCTTATTGATGAAAGCTAAATAAAAATAAGAATTAAAAAAAAAGAATGTATCTGGTTTCCAAAATATCTACAGAGGTGTATGTTGGCTGTATATACCTTCCCTCCTTCTCAACTAATACCAAATTACAGAATATAGTACTTTTAATTGCTCACTAATACTCTTGCTAGCACAGCAAGCACAATACTGCTTTTGTGGACCAAAATCTAATTTTTAAACTTGAACCTCTTTATCACAGTCTTCCACATATCAAAATCACTTCAGAACTTTTACGGCTCACAACATAAAAAGAGAAACAACATTTTTTGAAAGTATTTCAAACGTTTAGAGATTGAGCCAATGCTTGTTAAAATCAATGGGAGCCTCTATCAATTTCAGAGGACTTAACCAGGACTTTCCCAGTGTGGATCCGTGGGTGTCTAAAACCCAACAAAACTTTTGCAGGAATAAATGGGGTCAGTTTCACTATTTTTAGCATGGAGAGAAACCCAGTTTTTCATCAGAACATAAGAAAGGATAATGCCTGATGGCAGGTCAGAGAGGGCACAACCACCACCTCCAGAGCATGCCCTGGCTGGCAAGAGGTCCTTCTCTCTGTCAAGAGGACCAAGCACAACTGATTAGCTCTGAAAAGCACCAAATCAACGTAATTTCAGGATCTAATAAAGGGCTACTGAAATAAAGGATATTTCCCATGTGTCTGTCAAACCCTTTCCCTATACACTCTTTAACAGGTTGCAATTTCTGCTTATTTTCACACCAGTAAATATGATTCTAGCTGCCTAAGGTTAGCTGCATTACTTCCTAACTTGTTGAAGACTTTGGGAAAGCATGATCTAGGACACAAAAGAATCACCACAACTGGTTTACACTGCAAGTTAATTATTTATTCCTAAATAGGGTTTTTTTGTTTTGTTTTGTTGATGCTTTGGGGTGATTCTTTTTTTGGCATTTTGAGCATATACAGGAGAATTTGGAAAGAAATTTAAAAACAAATGTGGTCTGAAGATAAAAACTAACTTTGTTTAATCAGAAAACTACATCTTAATGTGGCAGTTATCCTGTCATATAACAACTCTTTTTATAGGTTAAAGATGGTCTTCTCCCATCTTGTTTTTACGAAGGCTTACAGATGAAAAGGAACAACATGTCAAGTGACTTAAAAACCCCTCAAAAAATAATTGGGCACGTGGGTTATTTATCTGGCCTGCTTAACACAGGGTGGTCTTGGAGGAGGATTATTTGGGGCAGAGAAAGCAGTTAGTCAAATCCTCTGATGGAGGTTATGTTGACAGATTCCAGAGTGAGAACCAAATCCTCCTCCAAAGAGTGGGAAACAGAAGATGACTTTAACCTTCTCTCGGAAATTTCTTGGTCAGCATGACCTTTGAGAACATACTGAAGGGCAAACATTAACTATTGCTAGTCCCAAGCCCAGCACTAATTCCTCCAACTGCCCCCTGTCTGCAAGCTTGTGGTGTGCCAAGCTCAGCTCAAAGGCTCATCCCGCTCCAGAGGGAGGCAAAAGTGAGCAGGCCCAGCGTGACAGGTACTTCACCTAAAAAAGGCACAAAATGTGGGCTACCTGTTCAGATCTAGGAAATAACAATGCTGTAAGAACTGATCTGAACTAGCTCAATGGTTCATACAAAAGAAAATAGATTTTGTAGACAGTAGACAGTTTTGTAGACAGTTACTTCTTGTTAAACCTCAACCTCAACCTCAAAACTATCCATGCATGTAGGAAGAACTGCATGGAAGAATGACTACCTTTATATCATAACCATTTATGGCCAATCTCATTGATGAGCCAGTCCCAAACTATATCCTGTGTGGATGATGTAACACTAGATACAAAATACCAGTGGCAGTGAACAACCCAGCATAAAGCTAATTGCCATCACAGATAAATGCCTTCTTCCCTGATGCAGAATTAAAGATGCAAACATGGATTTTTCCAAAGCAAATATTACTGTGAACGCCCTATTTTCAGATATTAGAGACAGTTACAGCTCGTGGAGAACAGAGTGAAGGGTGGCCAGCAGAACATCCAATTGTATAGGTCCACGGGGTCACAGAGAGAACATCCCCAGAAAGCAAAAATGCGGTGGGGAGGGGGGAGGGGGCATGTATTTTTCTTAATTTTGAAACTTCAGTAAATTACGAAAATAGATCTGGGAAGGTCAAGCTGTTTCCAACACTGACTTAGTAAATGTCTTTCAAGAATCTCTTCAGGAATCATTCTTAGTACAGACTACTGCATTTGAATAGAAAAATTTAGACAACTATAAAATAAATATATTTAAACCACATCTATAGAATTCTGCACCCTTTTAGACTCCAAAAAAAATGCCCCACAAGAAATAAGTGAGCCATCCTATTGTGTCTTTATTAGGAGAGAGACCAGACAAAATTTTTTCCTGATCCTGTCTCATCTCCCACAGTCCTTCCTAAGGGAAACAAATACTAGACAATATTTGAAAGAATATTAATCCTAATAAATAAAAGTGCTTGTCATGCTCTTCTGAAGGCACCAAAGTAGTTCAGAATGGTCCACAGTATTTTTACCTGTAACTTTCAGATAATGAAAGTCAGTGAAGTACAGCTAGCTGGCTAAGTCATTCTCAGCTGTCTTTTGGTTCTGGCAGTTTTGCCAATGGTATACTGAACTAGCAGATCCACTGATTTCAAAGATATGCTGAGTGGGATAGGGTAGCACTGTCAGCAAGAATGGCCAAAGAAGTGTCCAGTAAAAGGAACCAGGAAGTTCCAATCACAGCCCAGTCCTGTGCCCCTTTCATGAGACTTGCTCATCATTGAAGACAGAATTTGTTTTATCCTTTGAACAGGAGAAGGAGGGAAAGTAGATGAGAAAATTAAAAAAAAAAAAAAAGAAAAAAAAATAATTTGTGAAAAACTTGGCAAAAAACTTTCAAAATCAAAAAACACACAAGACAATCCTGATACTCTGCACCATGCAGAATTACTGATTGCTTAGATACAAGAAAAAATAAGCCTGAAATTGCTGAAATTACGAAAATTACTGTATATCTTCACTTACTACATTACTGTAGAGAATATAGAATTTTGTAATTAATTCACCTTGAAACACTGAGATTCAAACTGTAAGCAGAACAATATGATATGCAAAGAATATATATAAATTATACAGGGCACCATCTCTTTATTTAGTGGAGATCAAACCAGCAAATTTTCTGTGAACTGCATATCATTCGGTTGCTGTATTTCTATAACATGCACAGGAAGGAAGGGGAAACATCTGAAGCTATTTTTATTTCCCCAAGTCTTGTGGCTATACTGTATGAATGCTAGGGTGGGTCTGGCATTGTCTGAAATGTGTCAGGGTCCTTTTGCATAGCCTCATTTCCTTCTTCCTGTCGCTAGGAAGGATAGTTAAGCATGAAAAGTGCTTGTTTACTGTACAGGACCATCCTGTTAAACACATGAGCTCTCTTCCTCTGTCTCCTTTTAACCAGCCGAGGGTGCATTGTGTTTATGCTCAAGCCAGTAGCAAAACTCCCATCAGAGGAGAATTGGAAGAGAAGTCTGAATCTCTCAAGAAGTCCAAACATAACATACTGTGGTATTTTGCCTAGAAAAAACCCAAAACTTTATAGTGCAAATTGCATCTCTAAATATTTGCAGAACTCATAAATTCACATGCCTCACACAAACCACTGCCTAGAATGTAATGAATCAGAAGAACCAGAAAAGTAAAACCAAGCAACCTCATCTCCTTTTTCTAGGAATCTTAATATAAACATTCGACATTAGTGCATGAGTACAACTATAGTACTTTTTTTCTACACCTCACCAGAGGCAAAATGCACTGGGAATTTGAAAGTTTCCATGAGTAGCATCAATCTTCCTCTCTGGCCCTGCAAGGGCAGCTGCACAAATGGCTGGGAAGACCCTGACTCAAGAATTAAAAATCCTAGACTGAATCTACACTAAAATAAAACCACCAGATATGTTCTTGCTGCTAACTACCTCTTAGACGTAACATTTTGTGACAGGTAGGAAGTTTAAACCTTATGGTGTTTAAAACAATGTATCAGCACTTCCTTTTTTAATCAAAAGTGTCAAATAACCCAAATTATTTTAAAAGAAGATGGGAGCAAGAAGTCCTGGAGGTCACACAGCTCCAAATGCTCTTATTTCTATGAACTTGTAGGTGAAAGGAATCTTGTCAAAACATCTCGTATCTACATCTTCTCTTACATACATTGCATTCCATAATCAAAGAATCTCAGTCCTAATTATGATCCCATCAACAAACTGAAGTAGTAACCCAAACCCATTCATCTGAGAACCATACACCCCACTTCCTGGCCATCTCAGCCTTTTTCTTTTTGTTGCTTCTACTGGAGCAGCAGAGGACGAGCCCTAGAGGACAGCAGTAATTACAAGTGATACACCATAGCAGGCTACGGCTGTGGAATCAACAGACACACCTAATACCAGCTCCATGTGCTGTCAGCCCAGCGATGCCATGCTTGCCAGACACATGCTGGATCAGTCTGGCACTGAGCTGTTGACAGATTCATACGCAGAGGCTCATAAGAAATCTGCCTATTATCTTCCTTAAGTTCACTACAAATAGCCTTAAAACACAACCTGACTCAGAGAATTGTTATTGAACTGCTGTCAGGAATTTCTTGATGAGGGCAGGGCAATTCAAACATATCACACTCCTGTAAAAAAAAAAAAATAAAAACACCTCTAATTGATGGCTAAGATAAATTGCATTCCTCAGTCTTTCTAATCAGGTGTGTTAAGTACTATGACACATCAGGCAGAACTATCTGACTTACTTAAATACGTTGTTTAAATGTAGTTATTTCTTCAAATTCTCCCAAAGAGTATGAGGGGACAAAAAACCCGAAAAAAAACCAGTTGTACCAATAGTAGGTGCCTTGACTGGCAATAGAGCTCATTAGGTTAATGGCAACACATCGCTCAACGGTTTAGGTGGAACTAAGTCATTGCAGTGGTTTGCAAAGACAGGGAGGGTGACAGGGAACGTAAAACTGACCGACTGGAAAACGGCATCGGCTTTCCGTTTTCCTCGAGAAGGGAGAAAGGAAGAGGGGGGTAGGGGTGAGCCCGTCTGGCAGGAGATGCTGCTCCTCCACCGGGATCAAAGCCGCCGGGGTGACTCCAGGGCTGGCCACCGCCGCACGGGGGGAGCCACTGGGCTCCTGGAGGCCATCGGGCTAATTACGGAAAACTTCAAAAGAACTCGACGGTTCCCGTCTCACAAGGGCTCCCCCTCAAAAAAACAAAACAAAACAAAAAAAACCAACCAAACAAAAAGCACAAACAAAACAAAAAACCACAAAAAACCAAAAATTACGCCCAAAACAGAGACAGAGTGAGACGAAAAATAGGGGGGAGAAAAAGGAAACGGAAAATAAAAAAAAAAAAAAAAAAAACCAACCAAAATCAAACCACCGAAGAAAGATGCGCCACGCCACGGTGATCTTCAGGGAGCTGCCACATCCCGAGCGGCGCTCCGCGCCCGCGGTACCCCCGCGCCTCCTGCGCTGCTAACCCTTTCGGCCGCGCTCCCCAGACACAGAAGGAATCCCGGCTCCCGCAGCGCTCCCCAGACACAGAAGGAATCCCGGCTCCCGCAGGCTCCCGTCTCACCTGGGGCAGCCGCCGCCCCAGGACGCTTCTCGCCCGCGCACACCGACGGCGGCGGGGCCACGACCCGCGGCCGGGGACGCAGCGCCCGCGGGCCGGGGAGCCGCCCGCTGCCAGCGCTGCCTTCCCGGGCGCTGCGGGATAACACCAGCGGGATCCCGTCCCCGTCCGCCTCACGCCCGCGGCGCTCTCCGGCAACGCCGCCCGCGATGCGCGGAGCCTGCGCCCCCCCGAACGGGCCGGGAGAGAGGGAGCTTACGTGTGAGGATCATGGTCTCCGCCGGCCGCGGGGGCTCCGCGGGACCGCCTGTGGGGCTGGCTGGCTGCGTCCCTGCCTGCCCGCCTGCCTGCGCGGCGGCGGCGGCTCGCAAGTGGCACCGGCCGCGGAGCAGCGCAGCGCCCGCCCGGCCCTCACCGCCCCCGCCCCCGCCGCGCCCCGCCCCCGGCCCCGGCCCCGCTCCGCTCCGCGCCCCCGCCGCGCCTGGAGAGACCCCCGAGCGCGGGAGAACAGTGACACGGGCGGGCACACCGCACACGCACCGCGCACACGCTCACACACACGCGCAGGGACATGCACGCACACACACGCACCCCTCTGCCCTGTCCCTCCGCTGCTCCTCCTCCGCGGAGTCCAGGGGAATGATACAAACCAAAGGTAATGCGCTCAAAGACGACATAAAGGCTTTCTGTGCCTTTTGTTCCTTTGGTTGGTAATGCCTGTCAGCTCTTGCGGTGACCAGGTTTATAAAAAGCAGTCACCAAAGCTCTCAATACTTTTTCCAGGAAACTGAGAAGAGATTTGACTGAAAAGGCATCATGGTTCACTGGTGTTACAAGTTGTAGAGGTTTGGAGTTGCCTGGGCAGCCCAAGGCATGGGGGATGCTGAGCCGTCAGCCAGAAAAAAGCCATGCAGGGTGGCCAGGGCGTGCCAGTCCCTCCCTCTCCAGACGGCGCGCTGGAGAGTGCTGTGAAATGTTAGGATTCTCGAGCACCATCAAAGTCTCAGCGTGAACCTGGATGGAAAACAAACATTTTTCCTATGGGGACCACAGAACGGTGATAGGCAAGTCTTGAAGAGAGTGAAGTAAAGACTGGGTTCATAGTCTGTGTCTAGGAGTTTCTCCCTACACCACTTATTCCCCTTTGTATTTTGCAAAGTTTTTTTGAATTCTTGTTGCTTGGTTGACATATTCAGGATTGTAAAACAGCACAAAACAGGTACTTTTGAGCAGCTGCCAAACAATAAGCATGAAAACAGTATTGTGAAAATTTGAAAATATCTGGACCCTGTCAAAGATTATGATTCATTTTCTTCCAAGCCAACATCATATTTTGTACTCACTGGTGTTATTCTAATGTTCAGTTGTAATTTCTGCACTTGGAATACAGATATAAAGTATACATAATGAGATGCTTGAGCTGGCAATTTCCTAAAGAATAAACATCTCCCCATTCTAGAGGCTGCATACTGTGGCCAATTGGCCATTATAGTGTTGTTTCTGGAAAACCCTATACAGTTCTAGATCATTAATTTACTTTAATAGCCCAGAAGAGGATGGAAATGCACTATCTCCTCAAGCTTAACTTTACATATGTTACCTGTTTAATCAATTACCTCTTGTATCTAACCTGGCTCATGGACATTTGCCTTTGTTGTTGAATTTTTCTTGTAAGGTCAGGATATATGTTTATTAGATAGGTCAGGCACGTAAAATGCTAATTCCTCACTCTAGCATGGGGAAGACAGACATATGCTATACCCCAGCTGTTGAACAGCCAAAGTAATCCTAATCTAATTGGCTTTCTGTATGTGCTGTCTTTCATTTTATGCAGTTGGTAAACTAGTAAGTGTCAGAGTAGTACTGATGGGATGAAATATACTGGTTGCATATTGTGTGTGAATCTCAGTCTGAATTCCAGGGGGCAAAAAAAAATTCTCCATTAAATATCCTCAAAAGGAAGAGGGGCAGGAGGAATGAAAAAATTATTGCCAAGAACATGTAGGGAAACCTGCTGGCCCAAAGGCATTTCTATCACAATAATAATGCTGGAACCAGGAGACCACCAAGTGTCAAGTTAATACCGCCTGTAAAAGTCAGGGTTTGTTCCTGTAAACACAGACTGCCTAGGCTGCTTCCTGGACCAAGCCTTCATTTTGTATAGGAAGCTTTTGTATAGGACCCACAGGAAGCTTTTGAAGGAGAGAATGGACTTCACAGAAAAAATCGGAAAGGTTGGGGCAACTTGGCATTGTGGAAGGGAACTCAAAGAAATCTAAAAATGACAGGAGACGTACAATAGTGAAGTAAAATCCAAATTGAGAGGGTTGTGTGATAGTTGCAAATCAAGAATTTGAAGTCAGAGTTTCATTTGAGGATTCTGAGAGGGGTACATGATAAGATTGGTGAATACTTGACAAGTGTGTCCGAGACACAGAAGATGGGAAACTCTCAGTAATTAAATCAAGGGTTATCATTTTCCCTTCTATCACTTTGTTAAATAGCAAATGAATGCTATTTAATGATGATGCTGACAATGAAACACTATACTTCTGCTTTAGTTCAGCACTCCTGTTCTCCTTGAAAATCTGATTAGCTTCCACAGTAAAGGAGGAATCTTCATCCTCATTTCAGTCTCTGCAGCTATGTCAGAAACAGTGACTTTTGTGATGGAGCAGTCTGTCTGTTGGGATCATTGCTAAATAGATGCTGGAGGATTATCACTGACCTGGATTAGATTCTTGCTGGTAATCTAAAAGAGAAAGGCTTTGATTGTAGTTTGTTATCAACTGCTGAAGACACACAGTCACTCGGGCTTGCATTTTAACTTGGAATTCTATAGGGGCTGCTTAAGCAGGCGTATTTTTGGAGCTGAAGCAAGGCACCAGTCTCATATTTGCTGTAAAACGTGCTCAGAGGAGCATTCCACCTGAGGCATGCGTGTTTAACAGGCTACAAACACCCTAATCACTCATCCAGCTTTAAAGAGTGTTGTGAAATCAGAAGAACTTTAGCCTTTAATATTTTTATTCCTTTATCTCCCTGGCTATTCAAAGAGCAGGCAGCTGCCTGACAGAGACACAGGATTTTGGAAGTAGCCTGCCTAAGAGGATTGTTTCTGTGGAGTACTGTTATCCTTAATGCAATCAATGAGCTCTTGCTGGATGGTAAAGTAATTGTAAAGGGTTGCCCGACAGGCACAATTACTCAGTTTAAAAGGTGAATTCTCCTTCTGTTGTAACTGCATAAGGGGTGATTTGCAGGAAGGCATCTAATAATAAGGACTTGATTGTCCTCTGCTTTTCCTTCCAGGCCCAAATGCCTTAATGGTTAACTGTACCCCTGTCATCCTTTTTCTTCTAAATAGTGCAGTACACAGAGAAGTTCCAATTCACCATTAGTCAACTGACCTGCTGGTACAAACACAGGATTGTCAGACACATGACTGCAATTCTAAATGCTAGTATTAATATCCTCTTAGCAACAGCATGATAGATTACGGACAGTTTCAAACTGAGTTTCCAGGCCTCTGGTTCTGGGATATATTTGTATTTCCACAGTCCTAAGCACTTATGTGTTCCAACCATTGTCAGTGAAATAATTAAGTCTGAATCTTCTAGCACTTGATTTTGCTGAAAGTAATTACTTTAAGAAGTCTGTAATTGTTCAGGCCTCTTGACAAAGAGTGTTTGCACTATCACTTTGCAGAGATAAGTGACCCTAACAGTGCCTTGCTTCCAGAGGAAGAAAGACATGGTTTCACCTACTCGAGAATCACAAAATGAAAGAAAGCATATACCCAAAATACTTTTTCACAAAATATATAGTAAATTCACTATACTGCACAAACAGAGGTGCTCTGCATGTAATTTATGGGCTTTCTGCTCTAGAGGTCTTCCTATAAAAATGAACCAATTTGTCGTGTATATTAGACTCTTGTAGCTGATCCCAGGCAACATTCAGTTGGGTGTTTTCCCCCTTTTTTTAAACAGTAAAAAACAATAAAGAAAACTAACCTTGCCTTATTCTTTGTGGTCCATATAAGCAGCTATTTTAAAACAAGAGGTAAGATCTCTGTGCTTTTGCCTGCTTTTGAATGCCATCAAAGACTGAGTTCAACAGTTCAGGCTGGAAATGAAATAACCAAGTTCACACTGTATTTAAGAAAGACTATTCTCTAAAGGCACAACAGAGTAAGAAACAAAAATATTATTAAATTGACAAAGATACAATTTGATAAAATATAAATAGGAGAGAAAATCAGTTTTTTCATTCCATTTTAAGCAGAGAGGATAAGCTCTTTAGCTTACATGGAATACCATTGGTTTATAGAAATAGGTGGAGATGTAGGGTATCTTTCCCATATTGTGGTTAAGATGCTGTCACAGGTGAAGGTTTATTTTTAAAGACTGCAGATTTTTCTGCTGTTAATGGCTCAGCCTTCCCTTCAATTTAAACCTATATAAGTAGGTAAACTAAACCTTATCTAGATGAAGTGCTTAGAGAAGCATAGTTAGAATGTCCAACCTGTGATGAGAGCTCAGAGATGATCCAGAGTAAGTGTATGGCTTGTGACACATAGAAGTCCTTCTTTCTTATATTTAGAAAAATTCATAATAACTGTACTATTACTGATAAAGACAGCATCCATAACTGATCACTGCTTCACAAAAAGGAATCTAAACCTGAAATTATCAGGATTAAAACCTCTGCATGTATGTGGTAGATATGGTTGTGTAAGTGAGATCTAATGGATATGCAAGTTAAGGGGGTCTGACTGTTATACTGCACTAGAGAAAGCTGTAATGAAGGTTTGTCTTGGCCGAGGCACCATCCCCAGCTGCAGTGGTGGCTATTGCCTTGGTGGCTGTGGGGCAGCAGAGCACCAAGGCACCAGGAGTCATCTCTGAGCCTTCTCCTTTCTTTATGGGCCATGTAAGTCTCCAAGTCTCATCCCAGTTCTCTTCCTCTGTGCTTACAAATCACAGAGTGCAATCAAGTGTGAGAGGAATACGGCACAAAGGATGCTTTTACTCAAAATATGTAATACAAAATGATCAAAAGATGAGCAACTTGATGATGGTGTAAAATGGTGTCAGGAAATAAAGCTCAAATTTGTGTTGCCTGGGAAATTAATTTTTTTTTTTTCAGAACAATGCTCTTGTTTTCACTCTGTGTTCTTGTGACTGTAGCTATATCATTGCTGAATCAACCTGCTCTTCACTCTTCATTTTTAAGGCAAGTAGATTTTACCTTCCACCTTTAAAACCACCAGTATCCAAGGCATTCCAATGTTAAGATGCGTTTCATTAAACCTCATTCTCTGTTCATGCATGACCTCCACTCTGATGAAGAAAAAAGGTCAGCTTTTACAGAGGCAACAGTAACCTTTCATTAAACAAGATGTAAGTTGCCCATTAAAGTAGATGAAAACTGAAAGACTGATGCCTTGAACATGTCAAAACAGTGATCAAAAATTGGTTTATGAAGCAGCTGTGTTGTTATGTTACACATGAGATGCTAGACTTTTGAGCATGAGACCCTGGACTGTCAGCCATGCAGTGCCCAGTTGGAGTTAAAAGGAGTAAAGGGAAAAGAAATAAAGGTTTTGGGGTAATTTTTTTTTTTTTTGTTAATTGGAGGTATTTTTAATTATATTGAGTAAAAAATTATGAACGATTAATATTTTATTTTTAAAAGAAATTTTTTTTTCTTACTTCCATCTTCCATCTTGTGAAATCCAAGGCTTTTTACCTAAATTAATTCTATATTCATTAAACTTATTTCCTCTGGAGGAAATAAGCATATGCACCCACCTGGACCAGTTGACCTATTATGTGAGAGACTGTTGCTGTTTTAGCCTTGGGGAAATCTCCTGACTCAGGAAATAATTTTAAACACACGATAACTATGGCAACTGGAACACATACATTGTGATGGCTAATTTCACATCAGCATTCATCAGGGGAGGTACTAGCTTGGTACTACAGCATGGAGAGTAACTATTGTTATTGTCATGTGAAGCTACAGAGACACGGAAGAAGGAAAACATGTTAATAAGCCCAGTGAGAAAAGTGAGGTCTGGTGTAAGTTATAACAGATTCATAATCCTTGGTCCTGTTCTTGACAGCACAGGAGACCGAGACCCAGAATACCTATCTGCAGTCTTGTTTTAACTTATCAGGAAGCCTTGGTCTATCAATTCCCCTTCTCATGTTTAATTTTTCCTTAGATAAATTAGGGAGAATAGTACATGCTTTTTTTGCAAAGTCTTTGAGAAATACTGTGGAAAGTACTGTATGATTTTTTTTTTATTTATGTCTAATAAAAATCCTCTTGCAGATTGCTAGTTTGGCTTCTTTCATTGTCCGTGTCCATGCTCTTGCTTATTGTAACTGAAACCTGGCTTATAGCAGCAATTACCTTGCCTTTTACTGGGAGATGTGTACATGCAGACAGTTATTTAAGAGCACCTTAAGCAGCTTGCTAGAGTGTCAACACCCATAATGATGTCTGAGGAAAGACAAGAGAAGTGGAGGGGGAAGCTAGCTGTCTTGCCAGCAAGAACAAACTGAGTTGGAGAAGATTTATTAGGTGTATATTGCTCAGATAAATGTGATCCTGACTTGAATGAGAGCCAGCAATAGCAAGGGGAGGGGATCAGGCAGAAAGAAGTGGCTGTTTGGACTTCGTCAACAGATTCAAGACCTGATGAGGATTAGGAGGAGTAACAGAATTGTTGGGGTGCTCATTCATCACTTTAAAATTTAGGGCTATGAATTCTAAATGGATGGTCAGTTTAGCTGGAAAATGCTTCCTTCTCTTCTTGCTACATTTCTCTTTTTAGGCCATTACGTTAGAGACTGAGAGTATTGCATGATGTTATTTGTGAACATGGTACAATGCATAGAAGTGACTGACACGTTAATAGGAGCTTTCGTGTTTTAAAAACAAAGTCTCATATTCTGTTACATGACCACAAGAAAAGGAAACATGGAAAGTGGTTAGTATGCTTTCATATTTCAACACTGTCACATTATGAAGGGCTACCTTTTATACTCCCCTTGTTTTTAAAGTTTTACTTTTGTCTTCATATCAGTTTACAAAGACATATGGTAAATTAGTTAATTCTTGAGACAGGTAAATCTCTTATATCTAATCTTAGCCCAGAGCAGTTTTTGAATACCTATTTTCTGAATTAAAATACCCCAAACTCCTATTTCTTATGACTGGGAATATATGAAAAAGAATTATCTTTGTTAAAGTAAAAAAATCAGTGTTCTGTCATATTCTGAAATATTCTTTTTTTTTTTTTTTTGCATGCAACTTAAAAATGTAAATACAGATAGCAGTTATTGGAGAATGCTTTAACCTAAATATCTTTGCTCAGTACACCTGATAAACTGAGGTTACCATGCTGTTATATTAAATTTTACAACAGTTCTGTCACTAGAGCAACAAAGAGCAAACATCCTACACTTGCTTTCTATTATTTTAAATCAAACATGCTATGAAACAGATTCTTTCCTGTTGTAGTTGGTCTTTTTTAGAGTCTGTGGTTGCATAGTAATTTGCAAGAGCTATGCATCTTCTACCAGAATTACTAAATTACTGTTAGACACAAGAAATTGATAATAGGCAAAGTTTATCTTATTCCATTCTACATCAAATATTTCATATTTCTGTATGTCACCTTTAGTATAGCACCAAATGCATTCTGAAGAACCCCTTTGATTTTCCATAACCACCAAGTGCCCAGCTGCACCAGTAATATGATGCCTTCTGTGGGCATCTGAAAAGTTACATACATGAAACAAATAGCCTAATGTTTAAAAAATGTTTTTGCCATTGGATTTTCTTAGTCTTTGCTTTCTGTTGATTTTACTGAAGATTCATTAATATATATGATGGGTGATAGAAAATAATAAGTAGTAGTAAAATAATGAAGTAGATCTAGAACCTGATTATTTCTTCATGGAAAAGGAAGTTAAAACTATGAGCAATATTATTTATAGGATGAGGTGGTAACAGGGGTTTGGATCATTTCTGGTCTAGTACTTGAAAATGATAAAGATCCATTTTGAGAAAAATAATACAGGGGAAAAAATTCATTGAGCAAACCTGCTTTTTCTTTGATCACAACCTCAGAGAGTTCAAGGCAGCCAGGGACATACCTCTGCTAGGATCAATGGGGCAAGTGATTAACAGTGATAGGACATCCTGAACCTTTCATGCTCAAACTAGAACTTTCCCTCCTTTGAAACAAGAGCCTTTACATCACTCAGTAGAATTGTATTTCTCATGAGCAGCACTGGAGTACAGAAATATTCTCAATTTTCTTTGGTGAGGAATCTTTATTTTTCCAACCATAGATCTCAAGATTAACACTGCTCCTGGCCTTTGATTTTTAGTCAGGAAGTGTAAACAATGACTCAAAAGGTGTATAGGCGAACTTTCCATCTGATTTACCAGTATATTTTTATAATCTGTCGTGCATGTCATGTTGACCTTACAAACTTAATTAGCTAAGATCTAAGAAACTAGGATTGCCTCTTAGCTCCTTGATGTAAATCAGTGTTACCACTAAGAAAAATAGCTTAAAAATATCCTGAAAATTTAGATGCTAACAGGTTAGAATATGGAATTTCTGAGCTGTTCAAGTGAACTGAAGTATTTGGAAATAAAAGCCACATGTCACATGGCCTAGGGTGCAAGAAACCCACTTGTCAAAAAATTATGAGCCTTATATGAGCCAGATATTCCAAAATCATATCCTGTTTTGAATGTGGTTTTATATCAAAGCTGAGAAGATTATGTAATTGCAAATACGTAAGAAATGAGCCAAATCCCCAAACTGGTGTTCCCCTTTATGTCAGACAGGTACCTGAAATACTCAGTAGCTTATCTCCTTTGCTATTTCTGTTGCACTTCACCAAGTTAGTGGACTTCATTATGAGATTTGAGCTATGAGGGAAACTTCCTAGCTAGCATACAGAATGAGAACAGGAGCAGTTCATCCTTAGATTTGCTTCTGACGTAATGAGTTACTGCCCACCGTGGTAACCTTTTAGCTAACCTAAGATTCTTGGGTGCTCCATCTGTTTATAAAAGGCAAAGTAACTTCCTGAATTGCCTTGTGATAACACCCTTTCCCCTATTAAGCCGTATAAAAAGCTTTGTACCTTGAATAAGCATTTATAATCTTCAAGTCTGTAGCAATTATGCTGGATATTTAGTTCACCTACTGCCAGCTTCTCCACCTCTTTTTTTCCATTTCCTTTTGGAAATTCCTTTCTATTTCCTTTTTTCCATTTCCTTTCTATTTCTGTTTTTGTCTTCTTTTTATAGATAGCTTCTACTAACAGCAAGGGGCAGAAATGCCTTCCTTAGATTTTTTCCTTATCTTTTCTTCTTTTGGCCAACCCAGGTAACAAGCAGGCAGAACATTAGGTCCAGAACTGTTGGATAGTGATCCCCAATGAGGGAAAAACATATGGACCAAAAGGAAGAATCGAGAGATGAGTTTCTAGATTCCCTAGAAGGAAGTGAGAATCTAGGATTCAAAATGTAAATATTGGAAGACTGAGAGAAAAGATCACTGCCAGACAGAGTGAACTGTGACCAAGTAAACTGTATCTGCAATTGTAGTAACACAAATCTAGCAATTAATTTAATGCTTCCATGGAGCCAGTTGATATCCAGTGCTCAGAACCATTGGATATGAATAAATGTACTAAATTAAGGAGGAAGGAAAATGGCCTTCAAGTATTCTGATGAATTTCGGCAAGAATTGCTTTATATGGCAATTAGTTATGTTAGGACAAACATTATCAGAGTACACTGAATATAATCTAAACCAATATGAGAGCTACCTAACACTTTATATCTTCTCCATAATGTATTACAAAGCATTATGGAAGGCCCAGACAATTGTTATGGGTTTCTCTGTTTGACATGCAATAGTATTTTTCTGCTTACAAATCTCCCTCCTTGGTTAGAAAGGACTTTGCTTATTTCAGAATGGAAAGGAGTTTAAACCTCAATAGTACAAATTCATGTATGCAATTCTATTCGATTTGAATGGTATATTGAAATTTGAGTGCATAAATGCTTTCAGGATCATGTGCTTAATTTTTTGGTGATGGATTTTCAGGATCTTTAGCACACTATTTCTATGTTCTCAGCCACACTTCATTTGAAACTCTTAAACTCATTCCATTAAGCATATCTCCTCAAGAATGAAAAGCTGATGCTTAAACCTCTGGCCACTTGTACCCACTATTTCTGATCTGACTGATAATACCAGAAATCGAAGTACAGATTATCAGAACAGCAAGGCTTTTCATAATGGTCTCTCTGCATGAAAAGTCCATGTGTCAGCTAAGAAAATGAATTTTTAATAATACTTGGCACTGAATGAGTGGTTTGTCTCAACAGAGTGCATCAAGAACTGCTTATCTGATCTTTGTAACTCTGAAATAGAGTTCACCTATTTGAATGATCTTTTTCTTAGCCATCTTTATATCAAGAAGCTTATTCAGGATATGATAGCCTCAATTTCAACACATGGATTTATTTTTTTAATAAGGAAATAAAAACACAGTAGGGATATTTACATTGGTGTGCTCAATAGCATTTCTCTGTTGGACAGGGAACAAAATTTTCTGTGCCTGTTTAAAATTTTGGAGAAATTTATGCTATCATTTTAAGCCAGGCAAATATTATGAAGTTTATGCACAAATTTAATATATCTTTTGAGGATGCTATCGATGAGCATGATGTCTTTTTCATTCTCTACTTAATTACTAAATTAAATTAAATTTTAAGTACATGGTACTATGCAAATTCCATGTGATGTCACAGAATGTGGCTCTGCAATTTGCAGTGTTGGCAATAGAGGCTCTTAGTCAGTTTTCTTTGTAGCAGTTTGACATAGACTGTTGTCCTGGGTTTGCCTTAATTGAATTTTTGGTGAGGAGGAAAAAGTGCCAGTTGTCAACCTGCTACAACTGTGTATGCATATACTGTAAAGAAATAAATATTCTCTCTTGAGACTATTTTAGAGACAAATGCCTCTTCTTTGGTATAGATTTGAAATAGTAATCTGAAAAAATAAATATATACATAAAAAAGCAACCTAGTTATTCTTGGTTCATACAGCAGCAGCTTTAAAAAACAAGCATTCCTTCATTGACTAAAGATGAATCGAAGCTCTGATTCCTGTAAAAATATGTGTATCTACAGTCATAGTTTGTTCTGGATCAATTCCAGTGCATTGTGACAATAGGAACTAGAAAAGAAAACTCAAAAGGGTATTTTTAATCACTTTTACCTCTATTAACAATGTGATGCTATTTCCATTGTTCCTGTTATAAAAATAAGTAGCTGACATGTTCCCCAGAATTGATTATTGTGTTATAATCAACAGAACAGCCATCAAGATATTTCAACCTATCAGGAAAGGGAGTGGAAAGGAGCTGACAGAGAAACCTCAAAGGAAGGACAAGACACTGTGTCTTTTGTCCTTTGTTCCAAGATGGAAATAAACTGTCTCCACTTCTGATAAGCTTTTCTTTTGATCTTTGTTTGCAATAATTAGGGTTAGACACTAAGTTATTTTATGAACCCTTTCAGGTTTAGTCCCCCCCTTAGTTAATATGAATATGAGTTATTTGACCTAAGCAAACAACCACATTTAATAAGTTTTTATTATTTGCTTTAATTTATGGAGATTTTGCCTAATATGCAAGGGAACTAGAGAGTGATGGATTTGGAGAAGATTAAAAGTACTTTTTTCTGCAGATTTAATTTTGCTTCATATTTTAGAAATGTGAGAACATAAAATACATAAAAAGATATAAAGATCTGTTTTCTGTCTGTGACTATTGTATAAATACATATATAGTTATATATATAATTTCTCACAATTTAGGAATGCTCATCACACTGTGCTTGCCTCTAGTTTAGATGTTTTGGAAAATATGCACTCTGTATGGATTAGGGCTCTCATTTATGAGCATCAGTAAATATGTCAGGCTGCAGAGAGAAGCAGCCTTTAATTCATGCTGAAGGACAAATTGGATCCAGGCACCTAAGGAAATACTGGAAAATAAGAATTTGGGATTTTGCTAGACAAAGTTGGAAGCATAACTGAATTATTATCAGCTTGTGGTGCAAACATAACAAGGAATTCAGGTGTTAGTTTAAGAAAAATGTGTTTTTCTTTGTTTGCAAGCTAGACTTTGTCCTAGGCAAAACCCCCCAACAGTCCAAACCCAAGCAAAACAAACAGACAAACAAAACCAGTGAACTCCAAAACCACCAAACCAAAAACCATCTCCACAAAAAGGTAAAACAAATTCATATGAATACTTAAATACGTTGTAAATCTAGACAGTTTTCACATATATGCCAGAATTCAGGATACTACTGAGTAAAACAAACATAATATGCAAAGAATTTAGGCAGCGTATTTTCAGAAAACAGTCCAGAATTAAATTGTGTATATATTTTTACATCACTGATCATAGATTTTAAAGATCATTGTAACAACCTGAACTCTAAGTCTTGCTTAGGTTTCCTGCTTTAAGCTGAATCTCTCTTGAAGCATTTTAAAATGCTTCCTTTAGGAATGCACCTTGATTTGAAGATTTCAGATGACAACTTCAAAGTTTAAAACATGACTAATTGCTTTAGAATTTATAATGCATGTCTTAGTACAAATTTTTATCCTCTTAGAATCTAGTATTTCACCAGTGTTCTTTTGTATTGTCCTGGAGATCATAATCAAGCTGTGGGATTGCAATGAGAACTAAATGATGCAAGGCTGTAACATCCCTCCTAATGTCAAGGACAAAAAATGTGTGCTTTGCTGAGACACATCATTGCATTAGTAGACAGTTTCATGTCTGCAGATTTTAAAAAATGCTATAATTTTCAGTAGCTTCCTGAAACATGTAGTATAGTCATTTACTGTAAAATACAGAATGCTCTTTAAGGGATCTAAATTGCTGAACCTCTGTGTCTCCAGTGGAATAGTCTACTCTTATCAGCTGAGTAAGTGATACAGTCTAAACAAAGGGTAATAATGTTCAACTGGAATTCCAGGAAAGGAAGCTTAATGCGAACTTCCTGATTTAATCTTACAAAAATAGAAAGGTTGATAGGATAAATGAATCACTCTGAAGAGCAGATTTTGCTTCATTTAATTACAAAAGACCATAAAAATGTCAAAATACTCCTTTGTAACATTAACTGCAAAACTCATATATAAAGCTATTTAGAGTATCATTTTCATGCATGAGACTGAGAAAAAACTCTTCAGAGAAACAACTCAATTTTCACAAAATTTCTTCTAATTTTCCAGCCTAGAAAACATAGTGACAGATACATAGACATTTCTCATACAATTTCCTGTATCTTCTGCTTTTGGTAGGTCAGGAAAAGTCTTCTCAGAAGTAAATTTGGAACTTCTGCTTTTGGGAGATAATCAGCAAGTCAGAGATGCATGAATATTGAAGAAAAACAAAAGAACTATTTTGAGCCTCAAGAAGAGGTTTTCTTAGGTCCAGTTTGTGTTCACTTTGACTTCCTGACACTGGTAGTCACTCAAGTCTGGAATAAACTCACAAAGAAAGTGGAATGAACAGTTTTTTGAACAAGATACTAGGTAAGTTGCTGGGAAATGAGCAAGAGAGATGGTCCTGCATATTTCAGGTGGAATGGAAATGACAATGTAGTAGGCTCTCTCAATCTTTAAATTGTACAAATTTGTAACCTGTCAACACCTTTATAAAGAGCCAATATGAAAATATGTAAAATGCAAGTCAGCCAAATAACAAGCTGTGATTACAACTTTCTTCTTGCCCTCTACAAAACCAGCAGGAAAATGTGTAAAAAATATGTGTGTACTGCTATAACCCTCTCAGCAAAAACAAGCAGGATATCCACAGAACTGCCAGAGGCCATCCATATCAGAGGAACATGCATCCCATTTCCTGAGTCTTGCATGTGTGCAACCCACAATCAATCCCCTTCCCTAAGGTAGAAAGTTTTTACTTAACATTTGGGTATGAGATTTTCATCTTCTCAGAAATAGCTTTTTTTGCCCAATAGTTTTCCATTTCTAAACTCTTCCAGGATTGAGTTCTGCTTAATGGCAAGGTGATGGGTGGGAATCTTTTTGTGGTCTTAGGCAGAACCTTGCCACAGCTGGCTTTATTTTTTTTTTTCCTGATTAGGGTTTGATCACAGGTTGGTTTATTTTCTGTTTGTTTTGATGTTACCAGTTTTTATTGCCTTCCAGTTTGTTACTTTCTTCTATTTTGTTTTTGTGGTTGTATGTTTTTTCCTTTATAACATATAAAGTTACCCAGAATGGGATATCAGAGAGACACTTCAAGTGAGAGGGCTGCTATGTGCATTTATGGCTGAGTGCTGCCAGAAGAAAACAAGAAGAGCCAGACCTGGTGAAACATCACATCTGTGCATGTGAAAGATGTTCAGAAACATGCTAAGGGTAGATATGGATGACTGATAGCATCTGCAGTTGGAAGAGGTGCAGCTCCAAATTAATACTGAATTCTATTTTATTAGATGACACTGATTCTATTTTACTCATTCCTGATCCCTCAGAAAATTCAAGCACAGGATTAGCCAAGTCTGATTTTTGTTTTTATGCCAAGATGTGAAGAATGTGAGGAATGACTTCTACAGAAAATCACATGGGAAGAGGAAGAAGGAAGAGGTAAAAGAATGACACAAAATTCCTAAACTATGTGGACTCCCTTGCCTAGTGGTTGACTCCACAGTGAAAGTTAGAGATTATCTCCCACTAGAAATTTAAAATGGGAAGATCCCAAACAATGGTAGAAATCAGGTCAGTGTTATATGAAGGTAGAAAAAATATAAAAAAAAGCAGCAAGCTCATACTGACCAAGAACCAGTGTCATCTCCTCACTCCCTGTTGGGCCTGAGATATCTGGGTGTTTCAGACAGCTGTGACTGATGAGGCGCCCATCTGTGATGAGCTAAGCATGGGATGTGAGCCTTGGAATCAGAATGGAATTGCCTACTTTTGACCAAAATGTACTTTATAGGCGGGTGTGCTTTGACTGCCAACTATCTGTTTTCTTTTGGCACTAGAAATAACAATCTTGGATAACCTCCCTTTGGAGGTTTAGTTCCAGTTACAGATATTGCAGAAGATTATTCCATTTCATAGAAAAAAAAATGATGAAAATTAGAAGGAACATGCTCATCTTTTGCCAGACTTGCGAGATATATTTTCCCCTACATATTTAGTGGTTTGGGTAATTATTTTCTTAATTAGGAGACTTGTCAAAACACATAATGGTGACCGATTTCACATCACCACTGTTTTTCCTAGCAGTTTCTGACTGCTGATTATATATTACAGAAGAACATTAATTTATAATTGCGGAGAGTAATTTCTTAGATATCATTAGCAGCCTAAATACTATTGCCTACCTAAGTATTTTAAAGCTTCCCTAGGGGAAAAAAAAAAACAACACGAATTTTTTTTTGTTTACACTTAAAATTTGAGTTCCGAAAAGGGAGTTGTTCTGTACATTAGGAACTTAAAGGCAAAAGATGATGAAAACATGTATGTTTATCTGTGCTATTCCTGCATGATGGTGCCTACAATACTAAATGAAAAAAGCACACATTTGCACTACTGTGACACTTTCAACAGAGGTTTGCAAAGCATAATGCAACTAATGTTCTAGTCTCAAAGTAATTTTAATGCAGGAGTTCTCATTCTACAGTTAGAGAGACTGAAGTACTCAAGAAGATATGGGCATTTCCCACAGCTACTTTCTGAACTGGCTGAGAAAACTGTGAACAAAGTCTGCCAGCCTTTTGCCTTTTTCTGGACTTTACCCTTAGGTACCATTCACAGCATCCCATACACTCCAGGACTGGCTTGTGCCTCACTTTCACACCTTTATGGCAAGAAGGAAAACCCTACTGGTTCCAGTACTAGGCCCAAAATTGCTTGAAGTTTTTGTGTTCAGTCTGCTTCTGACACTTCTACTGTACACTGTTTCTAATGCAAGCCAGTGTCATAATATAATGGTTTTATATAGGATGCCATGAAAAATTCACATTCTGTGTTGTTTTATAGAAGGAGAAAATACAAAACAAATTTAATGTATGGACAAGTATCTAGTGCAAGGTATGTATTCAAGTATGCATCTCACCTGGTTTTCTTTTACCTTATCAATAACATTTATAGTTTTCTTATCCAGGGATAACCTTAGTGTTTATGCTGTGTTATTTGGAATACTTGATGTAAGACAGAATCTTGCTAGTGTAGCTATTCTGTACCAGTTTACCAAAGTAATTTTAAGTATCCAAGGATATCTATTTTTTGGTCATTTTAAAACCACAGTTATCTGCAGCTTCCATTCTCTGCTAACAGATGTTTGGTTACTAGTGTTCAGTATTATGCAATAAGACAGTAAGTCCCCAGAACTCCCTGTTAGGAACACAAAGTACTCTAAGATAGATCACTTTCATACTTTCTGGCATTGAGCGATGGCTAAATCTCCAAAAGGTTTGTACATCCATTTAGTTTAAACTTAATATCCATAACTCAGATTCCTAGAACTAAGTTTTCTCAAACTCAAAACCAGACTAGTTATATAATGAGCTGCATCTCTTTTAAATACCTATATGCAGACTCTGGCGACAAGGACTGGTTTTGAAATAAAATAAGGATTGTCTGAGGTGTTCAAATGTACTTTGATTATAATATTTCTCAGAAAGACAACTGAACAGAAAGAACTTCATTTGAGGCATGGCTGAAGAAGTCTTTTAAGTGTTGGAAACCTTCCTTTTATACATTAGTCACCCATGTCAACTGCGAAGAGCACAGGCTGCAAAAGTAGATTTTTTAGTAACAACTTCAGTGATATCAAGTATTAGGAAAAGGTGAATTATGACATTTTGTAATGGACAGCAAAACAATTTCATATGTTTTGACTGATTTTGCACACACAATATGGTATATTATCTTGAATGATTTAGCATAGATAAATCAGTTCTTCATCATAGGCCTATGAATATGTAATTGGCATGATGACACTTCCACAAAAAATAAAAGGCTTACTGAGACTTTACATTTTAAAATGCTGTGTAGCACATATTTTTTTTCTTCTAATGAAACATAATTGAACATAATTTAATTACAATTTCTTCATTGTTTTGCAATAATAATATTTAAAGTCTGTGTCATTCCCTTTTTTCCAGCTGTTATTTTGTTCAAGGAGTCAGTGTATTACTTGACTTTTCTGTAAAATTTCCAAGATTTCCATTGTACTTCCTTTAATGTTACGGTATTTGGTTGGGCTGTTCTTGTGTGAATAAGTGAGTGAAGATTTGCAAAATGTTTTGCAAAAATTTTCATGAAAGTGCAAATAATTGGTTTTTCTCAGAGCTGAGCTTGTGCAAAAAAGCATCAATCACCCTGTGGTAACTGATGAAATTATCTGTTTGATGCAGTACCAAAACAGAGTGAAAACAATATTGCAGAAATTCTGTAGGCTGCAAGAAGAGGTAACAAAATGATAGAAACAACAGAAAGAATTTTAGATGACAGCTTAAAGGACACGAGGAAGTATACTGCAAGCACTTCCTGTAGCACAAACAGAGGAAAAGGCTTTCACAATTCATTTCACAATTCATTTCACAATTCATAGCCTGTAGAGACTCTGTGTGAGGGTCATCCATGGCAGCAGGCACACACATGGCATGCACAGCATTTTCTGGGGATGTGCACATGCACTGAGTAGACATAGGAATTAACAACTACTTTGAATTGTGCAGGGAGCAACAGGCTCTGCATCTTTTGCTCTCATGATGGACCACGGACTTAAGAACCTGCTTTTGATTTGCCCCAAACTCAAGTGGCCCTCCTCCAGGCACTGCTTCCCAGCCATGTTTGCTGTCATGCTCGCACAGAGTCTTCTTGCAGCCTAATTGCTAGAAAAATCTTCTCTTTTTCTGGACCTCTCTGTTGTCAGAAGGGAAGTGGCTTATTCATACTCTGCTTTGTTTTCCAAGGAAACTTTGTTGACAGCCTGCAATTCCCCCAGAGCCCTTGCGGGAGCCTGAAATTTTGCCCAGGGTCCTCTCACCACAGAACTGGCCAAGAGCTCTGGGTGCTACTTCAGCCAGAAGGCTTGTGTAGAAAGGAGGGAGGGATATTGCACAGCAGATGGATTTACTGGTCCTGGACCTTGGATTTGTACCTCCAGCTTTCACTCTCCACTCCTCCAAAACTTGGATAGCAAGAGGAATGCCTTTCTCCCTTACTGTGTATGTGCTCAGGGTTATAGTGAAGCCATGAGACTTCCATGAAGTCATCTCATGGCACCTAGCTAAATGTTTTTTAAAATACTGCCTTCTGCTTAGGGAGAGAAGAAAATTAAGAGTCTCTGTTGGGGCTGGGGCACAGTTGATGCATGAAAATTGATGCAAATATGTCTATTCACCAACTGGATGTAGCAGGATAGGACATATACATAAAAGAGTAGGAAAATCAGAATAAATAAAATACATGCAGGTATTATTCTGCCATTCAGGGCAACATGCTGAGTTCAACCCCTGAACTGTCTATTGCATATCCAAAAAATTTTTGATTAAAAGTGAGATTTTTTAGGTAAAGGACACATTCATTAAAACCTTGCCACAGGCCAAGATATAGCCACAGGTTAGAAATTGAATAGTAATAGGTCAGGGAAAGACAAGAAATCTCTCTTTTTTTTTTTTTTTTTTTTCCCTTAATCACAGGGATGTGAGCTTCTGAAGGTTAGAGCAATGTGCACATGGGCTTACTAATAACTGTAATCAACCTAATAAGATCCAGAAGTAAGGAATAATTTAAACTCCTTATTATGTCCCACTGGCTTGGGAGAGGATCTAACTTAAGTTGTTTGCCACTTCTCAAAGACAATGAACTGAATACACTTGCTAATAGGAAATTTTGATGTTAACATTACTCTCTAGCTTGTGCTCAGTTTTTGTGTTTTTATAAGGGCAAATATAAAATTTTAATGAAACATAGGAATTAACAAAAAAAATTATTTCTCCAGAATAACGATCCTGGAAAAACAACAAGGAGTCTGTTTAAATGTAAATGTGAGATGGGAAATACTTCAGCATATATCCTTTTTCCTCAGCTCTCTTATCTTATGAAAGAGACAGCTGGAAAAAGTGAATAGAAAATGACTTATTGAAGAGTTCTGCCTGTCCATTCCTTGCTGATATACCAGTTAAATGCTTTAGAGTAAGCAGAATCTGATTCTCCCACATTTCCAGAAAACCCAGGAAATCACTCCTTTTAAATGCTGGCAAGAATAAGTAGGCTATGAGTATTTTCTCTGACAAGCTTTAGTCATGAACGCATATAATTTTGAGAAGTTGAAAACAGTATATTTGCAACCACATATGCAAGATGTCAATATACCCTCTGGAAAATCTGCTGCAGCTGGCTGATAGCCTTACAATATTATTAAATGTGGGGTTATTATTTCACCATGTTTAGATCACTTTTGGATACAACATCGGGAGAGAGAAGTATTGGCCCTGCTGTACTAGGCAATGAGCTTTCCATATGTTGGAAATAGCATCAAGAAAATAAACTGCCGAGTGAAAAAACTTGGTATCAATGAGAGGGAGTACTCAGTACATCACCAATGATCCCATCCACCAGATAGTCTCAAACCCTGCCTGTAACCATGCTGTCTGATCTCAAAAAAGGAGAGGGATGTTATTAGTCTTAAAAAAAAAAAAAATAGTTAAGCCATCCGTCAACTAAAACCAAGACAAGTGTTCTGTTCTCACTGTTGAAATGGGATATTATTATTCTCATGGGGATTAATAAGCCTAGCTAGAGGAGTCTGGCCCTTCAGGAGGTCAATAAAGGAATGCTTATGATTAATGTTTTGGTCCATGGTCTATCTCTATGCTAAGTTATTAAAGCTACACTGTCTTTTACCATCCCCTATTAACACAACGTTAACTTTCTGCTAGCACTGATGTTGCAGACTGCCCTTGGCTCCATGGAGTAAAATAATACTTTGTGGAAAAAATTTTGCTGTACAAATAAGCAGATTTAACATCCCAGTTTTTCCCAGCTCTCAGATGTCAGCATTGCCTGTAATTGGCTGTGAGCTGGAATGTGGGTTGCCATGCAGTAACCAGTAACCACACCAGGCATCTTCTCTCATGTCTTGATTTCCCATTTCAAATATCCCTGTTGAGTTTGGAAAATGAACTGTGCAAGCAAAAGAGAGCAAAGGAGAGGAGACTCAGAACAAGAATATAAGGTGAGCCTAATGTAGAATTAGCTTACTAAACATTTTTTGTTGTTTTTAAAATTTACTAGTCTTCACAAAAAATACAAAACATTGCTGGAAAGCATTGCTTGAGCACACAGATGCCTTGAATAAAATAATCATGTATATTCAGCAGTTAAAAATATATTTCAAATGGCAGTTTCCACTATGAAATTCAAAACTCTCAAAATGAATGTCTGGGGATAACAGTGGTGTATTTCCAGGTGATTTTATTTTTTACAATCAGATTAAGGGTGAAAGGTGAATGTTTGCAAATTCTGCACAAAATTTTGTTTCTTCTCCTGACAGATCTGTGAACGCTGTGCAAATCTCCCCAGAAAACCTAGTCCTAATCAGTTGCTATCATGAGGCTGGTAGAACAAATTCTCCTGTTCAAAGTAAATTTAATTTTCTGACTGCCATCATTCTCCTGACTTCCATAGAAGTGCTCCATATTTGCACCGAAATTAGAGAGCAGACCCAGCCTCCCTTGGATGTGGTCAGCTGTGGTTGTCAGGGAAGGTGAGAGAGCTGTTGATTCCTTGCCCAATTTTATTCTGCCACATGCCAACATACTCAGCAAATGCATGCTTTTGTTGCCTACACACAAATGTGAACAATATTGTAATGTAGGGTTTCGTTACTTCATTACCTGTTTTTTTCCAAATGGGTAGAAAGATACATAATGGACTTCAGCTAGTCCAGAGAATGGCTCTCTGGTTTCCACTGTACTTCTCTGTGCAACTCCCCCAGTACTTTTTGAACTCTTGAGACTGTAATTGTAATGACACTGGATATCCCAAACATTAGCACTTCAGATAGCTACAACTGCTACTTTTAGAAATAAATAAAGCAGTGACAGTAATAGCAGTTGTATTTAATCACATGCGACCTAGCTGTAGGGAAAGCTTTCTGTAAAGGCATTTCTTGATTACAGTTTGCTTTGAGGTATTTCTATAATGCCTATGGGTTTTTCCAAATATTGCAAAGAAGGAGGGAAGGGGACAAGAGGCACTCTGAACACTTTATTTTTCAGCATACGAATATGCTCCTCAGATTGCTAAAAAGGCATCTTTTTATGAAACAAAAATAACTTGTAAAATAAAATCCTTACTATCTCTGTGTCCTGTAGCACACATCATTTGGGTAAGAAAAGGTGAGCAGGGAACTGCCAGCAAGATGACAAATGTGGTGATTTTAACAATACACTGGGTAACAGAGGCCATGTTAAATACCAAAGTGAGCAAGGACAACCTCCAATAGAAATGGCAACAATGTTCAAAATGTTTTGGAAAAGGCATGTGTTTTTCAAAACCAGTTAAGAGTCACAGGCCAAGCATTCAGCAACTTTCTCAGGAAAAATGGCCATCTGAGGGGCTGCTGCTTTTGCAATAACAATAAACCTCCCAATAGACAAGAGCTGTTAGCAGCGGAGTGACTAAACTCGGGATGTAAATCATTCTCCAGCTTTCATACAGAGAATTGCTAATCTCTCTGGAATATCATGTTAAAGCCATATTTTGCATTTCCATGAAGATTGCACTGTCTGACAGCAATGGTTTGTCCCAAAGCAGCAATGGAGCTGGGTTAGCTCTGTGTTAAGGGATTGGAGTGAGGCCAGCATTTCTCCTCAGCTTCTCAGAAAATGAGTCAACACACCTGCTCTAAAAATCTGGATGCAGTCAGCAGCCAACGATGTAATCTTTGGCGCAGTCACCAGATCTCCATCTGAATGATGTTCTTTAATTCAGGTTTTAACGCTTTTAATACAAGACACTATTGGAATTTTTCAGGACTTCAATATTTTTTTTCCCAAAAGATGTTCGATAAGAAAGTAAAAACGTTGCTTGCTTTAGCTAAAATTTTAATGTTTTTTTTGTGAAAACTATAATAATATTACTTTTACAAATACAAATAAACGATTTGTTTTTGGCAAAAAGTAGTCTTTTTTTAATTAGCTGTGTTTTCTTATTGATAGTAGGACTGCATTCTGTAAAAGAAGCATTCCTATGAGTAATTCCATAAAATTAAGGAATTAACTCATGTGAATAATGGCTTGCAGGGCTAGACCCATATATTTGGATATTTCTTGAATATACATATAGCAGAAAGAGACTTATAACTGAGGAATTTATTTTAACTCCACAACAAAGAAGAATCAAATAATTTTGGTTATCTGACCTTAAAATATTGTCTGCCAATTTCTACAGAAGGAAGATGGTGCAAATTGTGGTACAACAACACAAGCACAGAGGTAATATAAATCCCACTGAAAATCCTGTTGTTTGGGTGTGAAGCAGTGGGTAGCATTATGTGTGTGGTGCAAATAAGCACAGCCCATTCCACAGCTCAAATCTAGCTATTATAGCTTCGTTTTCAGGGTGGTTTGAAAATGCTGAGCTACCTGTTCTTTCACAGACAGTCATGAATAGAAGCAGCCATTAAATTTTGTTTATTGGCATGTGGTTGACAATAAAGTTTTGCAATTTTCTCCTGGTGCAGGAGGAGGTGTTGCCAAATGAGCTCTGCCCAATGTATGGAGGAAATCACTCAAGTAATGTCTATATCTTCTTACTGTTGTATCCTCCCATTTAATTGGTCACAATGGGGATGACACCAATATGCTGATGAAGCTCATGTTTCGAAGCCAGTGGAGGATCTTGAACTCTTCATGAATGTTACCTACTATCGAATGTTGCAAAGCAGAATTAATTAAAAAAGCAGAGCAGTTAATATCACAAGTACAGCAAAGAACCCCTTACTTATTCAAAATAATTCAGTGCTACTGCTTTGAAAGTAAAAATGCAGCTTTACTTGATATATTTTAGAAAAACAAAAAACAGTTTCTACAGGTTTTCCTTAGATGCAATATTTGGCTGTGTTACTTCCTAAGAAGTGGTAGTCCATAGTAACCGTAGTGGTAGAGATACCCAATTCTCTAAAATTACTACCCATTTGACATGTTAGTATACAAAATGCAGAAAATTTGCACTGTGAAACACTTGAAATATGTTATCACTTAGAATCATGGAATAGTCTGGGTTGGAAGGGACCTTAAAGATCATCTATTTCCAAATCTTCTGCCATGGGCAGGGACACTTTTCATTAAACCAGGCTGCTCGAAACCCAATCCAGTTTGGCCTTAAACTTTTCTCTGGGCAACCTGTTTCAGAGCCTCACCACCCTCATAGTGTGGAAGACTTGAGTTCAATATACTAAGAGGAATATGGAGTCCCTGGTTCTCTAGGAGTGATTCTAGCTAGAATAATATTTAAATATATAACATGTCAGCATAGTAACACTGTTGACAGTGTAGTAACTGTGACTCATACAGATAGTCTTCAGAGAGCTTTAATCCAGCAAGCTCAGGCATGAGCAGTTTAGGAGCTGTGTAATATTGTAGCACCCAAGGAGAGTTGTACCATCTCTGAAGAGAAGTTCTGTTCAGAAGGAGGATGTATTTTCTTTCTTTGCGGGAAAATGAAGACGGGAATAAAATTGAAATAGGAGACTGAAACAAGGTCTTGTCAGACTAAAAGTGGAAGGAGGGAGGGAAAGAGAGAGAGAGAAGGAAAAAAGTGTAGAGACAACCAGGAGGTTCAGTTCTTTTTGAAACTAGAATAATTTCTTAATGTTTGTAAATAACCTACCATGATGGGCTATCACTTTCACAAGGGGATACAGCAAGGAGTAGGAGGATTACGCAAAGAGAGGAGCTGAGAGTATGACTCAAATATCGTGCTCTTAAATACAGAAAATAATGGATATACAAATTGCATGTAAGCTCTGAGATTAATATCCAGTCTGAGAAATGTGTACCAAAGGATGGATGGACAAAGGACCAGTGTTCTCCCATAAGTCACATTTCTTCAGAAAATTGTGTTAATACTTCCATTGGCAACCAAAGCTTTCTGCCCAAATGATGTTGATTAAAGCTTATTGCTACTGTTACTGCTATCACCTATTGGACAATTCATATTTATTTCCGTACCTGTCCAGACATTTAAGTATATTTTGTAAAAGTAGCATGTAGAAAAATCTTGAAAATATTTCCTGATTGCTATTATTGGGGGAGAGGAATGTTATTTTGTATTTATATCTATGTAGTTGAGATAAAACTTTAAAAAATTTCTTCTCAGATTTTTAAGCCACATAATAAACTAGTAAATAAATTGAACATAAAGCTCAACCACCTGTCTTTAATATGTATTAGCAGCTGGTTTGGTCTTTTGTCATGACTGTGGGAATGAGTTAACATGTTTAAGACAAGTGTATCCATGGCTGCTGGAGCAGGGAGTTCTCAGGTCAAGGGTTCTATGAGAAATGTGGGCCAACTTAATGGTGCTTCCAAGTGAATCTTTCCACAAGCCACCTGTGTGTTCATCTCTGAACAGAAAATGAAGTTTTTCTGTGAGAAAGAAAGCCTCAAATACACTACTCTCTTTGGTTCACAAAGAATTGTATCATCATGTAACTGTAACTTCAATAGGAGTTAAAACAGAAAGAATGTTAAATAAAATAAACTGAGGTTGTTTAGAAATTTCAATCTTTCCTCCACACCTTTGAAGTTCTACCATCTTCTCAGCTATCAAATCCTCCATTTTCTTAATTGTTTCTCAATCAGTCATTTTAGTATTTGTTGTTTTGGCTGAGACACAAGTTGATTTTTGCATCTAGGAATAGCATGGAGATGTCAGGCATTGTGCGCTGTCATCAGCTCCTCATGCTGGCTGGGAGATTGATGTAATGAGTGAGGGTTATGGGAGATTATGGATGATTAGAAACAGGAAAACACACTCTTAAAATGGGGCAAACTGGAATGCAGAATTGACTCTGCTGCCAAGAGGCTTATGGAAATGTCAATGGTGCTATGAGAAAGAACTGAAATAGCCAAAAATATTCAATGTGTCATTAATTTGTGGTGTGGTTATTGCCTATGAAGATGCAGTGAGTGTGGTGCCAAATTTCTGTTTTACTTTGCTTTCAATAGGTTTTTCTTCTTTTAAAGAAAGAAGATATTTTCCTGCTTTTCTCATCCTGCATTTTCTTTTTTAGTTCTGGCACTTTTAGATTTTACTAATGATTGAACATACTAAATAGGAACTGACCTTTTGTTAGAAAAATGGTCACAACAAAGAATCAGTAAGCTGTAGAAATTTCTTGTATAAAGAAGCAGTCCTACAGTCCTTAGTAAGTTGTGCCCCAGTGCAGGGACTCCTACTCCTTCACCCAGTTGCACAATGCCTGCATACTCCCTCCAGTTTATTCTTTACCAAGGTAACTGCCCTTTTCAGTCCTGAGGGTTTCATTCTTCCTGTCCTTACTTGACTTGGCAGCAAATCCAAACTGAGTGTCTTGAAAAGCAACACTGGGATCAAGAAGAGTTTTGTGTGGTTCAGACTGCTGGGTTGGGGTGCTGACTCCTTCTCCCAGTATATGAATGCAAATACTCAACACCCCAATAGCTCATGGGCTGGTCAACGTATCAGCAAGAGAAGCAGATGCACAGTGTATTTAGCATTCAGACTTTAAGCAGTACATAGTTCCATGATGTCAAATTCTACAGTTTTAACTCATTTTGCAGACTTCCCTTCTCTTTTTTAATGCATAATTGTAATGAAGAAGTTCCTAATGAAAATAACATGATGCAGGGCTCATTGCTGAATGACTGATCTATTAATTAGACATCTTTAGATAAAAGGCTGTCCTGTGCTCAATGGATTAAACTGAGCCCTTGAGATATTTGAAGTTTGTTTTGTCACTATCAGATAAACACAACAGAACATGCTAGCCTGCAGAGGTTCATGACTAAACTGTTTGCAAGGTTAAAAAGAAAGGGAGAGGAAAGTCCTTGCTAATCTTTTCCATTCCTAATTTTTTTAAAAAAGTAAATATTTTTGTAAAAACATTTCAAAGGCTTCCACTTTCAGCTATGTGGCAGGTCGAGATTAGGGAAAACCCAAGCACCTCCTAAGGTTAAACACACTATTTGTCTCTGTCTTTCAAACTACATCTGAGTATATTTTGCAGATAAATTTAGGTAGGTTAAAGCTCAAACTCCTTTCCTTTGACTTTTTACCTAGAAATACATAGTCAAATATGGAGTTAAGTTCAGAGCAATATTTTCCTCTCATTACAGACACTCTACTCAGTTCCTTGAACTGAGGATAAAAAAATGGATTACATGAAAAGTATAATGATTTGAAGCTCCTATTACATTACAGATAGAATACTTTATGAGTAAAACAAAATTTCACGCAGATGTCATTTTAGACAACTGGAAAGCTTTTAAAGGGCTATTAGATATGCTTTGTTTACCACATTCAGTCATTCAGATTATTAACTTATTTATTAGTCTCACAGAAGACCGGAAGAGTTTTTGGTAGATAATTTTCCCACTGTAATTTTTTTCTGAGGTAGGGAAATTACTCTGATGATTTATAGAAATTAATTAATTTTCATTATATTGTAAAAACTAGGCTTTGATTTTGTACATGCAATTGGATTGGATGGGGGCATATGTACTTCTAAAAAGACCAAAGAAACTGTTTTCACTTCACTGTGTCTTGTGCTTGGATGGTCCCCTTGATGTGAGTGTGGTGGCAATGGAATTAAATATAATTTTCATTAATTAAAGTTATCTATTGTGTAGGAAAATTCCCTAACTCCACATAGCAAAAATAATATTTGCAACTGCTACAGAGAAATCTCTCCAGCCAACACAAGACAATTACCCTGCAATTCCTTTCTCAGGCTTATGCTCAATAATATATTAATATATTCAGAATAATTTTATATTTTACTTCTATTTATTTATATTTTAAAATTTTACCTTGGGAATAGACTGTGTAAACATTTCTATCTGTCTTGAATAGTAGGCACAGATCTGAGCTGCTGAGAAGTGGCAAAATGCCAGCATCATAAAAGAAAACACGTTTATTTATAATGACTGATTTTCTGAGCCAGGAAATCTCTTTGATTTCCTTCAGTGACAAGGGAGTCTTAAGTACAGGTGAGGGTAGACAGACAGGCAGATAGAAAAATATTTCTTATAGCAGTACTGAGTGATTTTTTTGGGGTAAGAGGAGCCTGGCAAGGGATTCTCCTGTGTAGAGCCACAAGGCTGATGCTCAGATGCCTCCTCTCACTGTGGGTCCCCGAGAGCCACCCAGCCAGGGACTCTGCCTGTGTGGTTACCCTAAAACCACATCTAAGTAGGGTTTACACCACAAAACAGAAAACAACAAAAGCTACAGAAACCATATTTCCCGTGGTGGGAAGGGTAGAATTATTTCATCCAGCCTCCCAGCTAGAGGAAGCCCAGCAGCAGCAGCAGCAGCAGCAGCAGCACTCTCTTCCTTGTGCAAGGCACATCCCATTCACTGACCTCAGGAGATGATCTGCCCATATATCCTTGGAATGTGGGTAGCAGATGCTGGGGAGCCCAGCGCCCTACAGATGGCTCACACATGGTTTTCTCTTTCACACCCTGGTGCTGTATTTTGGCTGTCCTGCCATTGCATTGTCTCAGCAAATTGAAGGGGTGGGTGTTTAAAAGAAGAAACAAAGAAGGAAATCTGGCACTCTACAGGTGCAAACCCTCCAGCAAGGGCAAGATTTTAGGGGATTACTACAGAAATCGTGTCAGTTAGTTCAGACAGAGCATACACTGCCACTGAGACCATTTTCTGCAAGGGTTGTTGACTGGCCCTGCAATCAATCCAAGGTTTGACAAAGCAATTCCTTCCCTTGAATATTTATCCTGTGAACTGTTCCCACTGACAGTATCTTAGCTTGGAGTTTTCTTGTGAAGGAAACATTAGCTTTTACTAACTTCTGGCTAAGACAGTCATGCCTTACTCCCAATCTTTGTGTAAATCTTCATTTTTATTTCTTTTTGCTTTGTATTCATAGATGGAAATGCAGATTGATTTGGAGGAGCAGTGGATCCTCACTATAGGAGGAATCAGTGTAAATGGCCTGGTTTTAGGAATGCTGACCTTAAGAATAGCTCTTGTCTGAAGCTTCTGGTTAAATGTAATATTCAGTTACCTACAGATACCATATGTGGATTGTAACTCATAGGATGTAGTGAGTTTTATCCTGCCACATTGTGGTCAGGAAAGATGCCCATTCCTTTCATCCAAAAGTTTAAAATTAAAAGCTATTTGTCACCAACATGACAGCTGTATTTCTTTCTGAATGGAAAATAGAAGTTGAGTCTGCATTTTTTTCATGTTTCATATAAATCTATATGAACCCCTGGCAGGGAAAATAATCTTCTGTGTGTGTCAGCATTCCACAGCAGGGTTTTAACAAAGATCACATGTTACACATTGAAAAACTAAAGCACAGAAACATTGCACTTGAAAACAAAACCTCTGCATATCTGAATAACCCAGCCTCAAAGCTATTAATCTGAACAGCTGCCCTGTGCATGATAGGCAATAAAGGACTAGGTCACTCAAACAAAAAACACAAGAAACCCCAACCAAACCCCTACCAAAACCAAAACAAACCAGGTTTCTACAAAAATATGCTTAACAACCCAAAATTTCATCAATTTTTTTTACAAAATATTCTTTTATTACTTTAACCAGATTATTGCATAACTTTTCCTGTATTGCTTTCCTAAGATCTGACTGTAGAAAGATTTTTATACAATGCACTCTTAATGCTCAACAGAATTAATTGTTAAGGAAAATAGGAAATAAAAACCAAAATGAGTGATTGTAATTGAGCTATGAAGAATTTTTGCCTAGTCATTGTTTGATTCAGATTCATACTTTCCAGACCATGTAGTTATGTGATATGGTCTCATATTACGTGAGTAAGAAATGATGTTGTTGATTCATGATCCATAGAAAATTTCCATTTGAAAAAATAGGACTATGTGTTATTGTGATGCACAGAAAGAAGAGTAATTAAAACCATGATTATTAGATTTTTTTATCAGTTGTGAAATTTACTGAGAGCTTTGGTATTTGAATTTCTGCATTTGTTGACAGGAGACGAGAAGCAGAGTCAGTGGCCATACAAGTTTGTTCAAAATGCCCTCCAAATAGTATTTTACCCTGTTTTGATGTGTTTTGGCAGTAACTCAATTTACTGATCCATACTCTTCAGCCAACTAGTGCCTGTTATAGCAGTAGGTAGATGTTGCAATGTGCATACTGAAGTGTTAGGATGGGAAATGACAGCATTGGATATAAAGAAAGACAAAATTCACTGTTATGATCTCAATATAATTAATTCCATATTGCAGTTTTTGGTTACCACACATTTACTTGTAAAACTCAAAAACTTGAAAAATAGTGAAAATATTTATTCTGTGCCCTCTTCAGGGTAAGAAATGCAAATCTGTTCATACACTGAATCGTCTGGCAAAACAAGTGACCCACATACTAGGATCTGGCATGTTTATCTCTTGCAGCAGCAAATTTCAAGTTAGCCAAAAGCTCTTGGTTTCAATTTCATGGCTTTTAGGAGACAGTTTATAGTTTGTGAGTTTGCTGGTGCAATGCTGCATTAAAGTATCAGATTAAAAAGCCTAATTTAAAAAAATGTAGTTATGTAAGGAGATAGTTAAATTCTGAAAGCTTTACTCATTGCTTAGCTTCAATTAATTCAGAGCAAGTTCTGACTGAATAAAATCTGTGTAAGGGCTTTTGGATTTAGGTTCTGAGTTCTTTCCCACAAATTTCTCTGAATATTTTTTATTCATGTTTGGATACTTAGTGAACATCTGTGTCTGGAGGTTTGTTTTGATTTGGTCAAAAGAAGAAGATTTTTTAGAGTGTGCTTAAACATAAGTAATTTTAAATAGCTTCCTGCTCAGTTAAAATACTCTTCTATTGCTTCTGTACGTGACTTGGCCCAGGGCAACTTATTATTCTCCCTGCATCACAGAAGTGTGTAGCACACATTTTATGGTTGCTTAGAACTGGAAAAAAAAGGCAAAGGGTGGGGAAGGAATAACAAAAACATCTTTTGGTGACTTGGCCCTTGAGGGTTTGTCCAGAGGATGAAGACAACTTGGAAGGCCTTTGAAGGGCTCCACACACTTATGTTCATATGGTTAAACCCTGTGGTGTTTAATCACTTAGCAGAATTAGAGCCACACTTGAGCCATGAATAAAAGTATGTCACTCAAAGGAACAGGGGTTTTGTTAGGAGCTAAATTTGGGATGAGAATTTCTTTAAAGAGATTTTGAAAAGGGTGAGCAGATGATCAAAGTTAGCTCAGAACTAGATAATACATTTGCCTGTTTTCAAGCTGCAAATTGAACCTAGAGTTTGTTACTTGCTATTTGCCTGCTACCCATTTTCAAAGGAAAAATTGTCAGCCTCAACATAAAATAGGAAAGTCAAGTCAGCCCCACATGGAATTTTATTGGTTAGTGAATGCTATTAATATTAGCATGCCAGGTATTTCATCCATACTACAGCACACTGTTCACTGGAGGCCAGAGGAGGCCATGCTCCTTACACATAGTCCCAAACAGCCAAATTAAATACAATATCTGCAGCTGCTGCAGATTCCCTTTAAACCCAAGTCATAGGCCTTCTGATGTTACTGATTTAAGACAAAGAATATCTAGCTGTGTTTTAGTCCTCTACATCTCAGAAGAGACATTTGATCAATTTTTTACAGAGGTACATAGTAGGAGTTTGACCCAGCAGTGCTCACCTACACCCCTCTGCATTAAAAAGAATGTCCCGACTGTGTCAGTTTGCTCATTCTCTCTCTCTCTGTCCCCTGGCAGGACTGGGACCCACAACTGTCAGCCCACACCAGTGAGCTGGGGTTATCCCACTGGGGACTGCACAGCCCCTGTGAGGATGACCCTTGCACAAACACCTAGCAGCTTGCTGGCTCTGAAAACCTGACACCCCTCCGTGCTCTCCTTGGAAGGTCAGGAGTCCAGAGAAGTTGGGAAGCAGGTGGGAAGTGGTGCAGAGGTGTGAGCTGTGTGGTCCTGAGCTGCTAGAACCACACAGTACAGTGCAAGAAGTCGTACATGTGTCCTAATTATCTTAGATAAATACCATCACTGCTGGGCTACTGATTAAAAGCACTTGGGATTAATGTCACTGCTGCCTTCTTTTCTGTTTTGTTCTTGTGATTGATGCCTCATGTGAAACTTTTACAAGCACGGTTAGAAATGCCTATGGTACAAACAAATAATTTTCTGATTCAAAGTGAAGGAAGTCTTTCTGTTTTAGCATAAACCAGACATTTCTCCCCAAATTGTTATTTTGTTTTATTCAAAATCCATCCTCCTGCTGCTTTGCTTTGATGGTTAAAAACCATACTAGTCTGCAAGATTGTGGGAAATCCTGAAAAACATGGTGGGGGATGATTTTAGGCAAGACATAAGAAGAGTGGTGTGGAGAGCAAGGCTTCACAGTGGCTTCTGCCACTGTTTAGAAAGAGTTAGCAGTTATTTGGGGGTAGAACAAAATACTTCAATGGATACAGGATGAATTCCCTCTTGTTGTCATTCCCCTACTTGGAAGAAATTAAATTGAGAAATTTGGATTGTAATATCTTTTCTACCCCTCTGAGTCAGAGCTTCATTTCTAGCCAGACCATGCAGCTGAAATCAATTTATACTCCTGATTGTTAGCTAGTAACCAGTGAACAAAAAACAATGCTAACATTTTATTTTAGTTAATCTTTTCAGGTGCTCAGACCTCAGTGTAGCAGCAAATATTAAAACAGGATATTTGTTTAATTAAACTTCTCCTATTACAGGAAAAGAAAAAGGAGCTTAAACATTCATTATTGACTTCTCTTGGAAATACATTGAAATAGATGGGCAAAAGCTGAAGTTAGTCTTCTAACAAAAAACTTGGCTCTTTTTAGGCAGCTAGAAGAGTCTTAAAGAATAAAGGGACACTACAAGCTAAAGGCAACCAATTCCCCTTTTCCTGAAATATGCAGTGCAGCTCTGTAGCTTTCTTCCAAAAGTGTTTTGATACAGTACCTATCCATAGGGCAACAGGGTTATTAATACATATTTGACAGACATACAAAACCAGAAATTGTCATTAATGAGTCTTTTATGCTTCAGCTTCTGCGATAATTCCTGTTTCTTAGTTTCATTATTTGCTTCTCTGAGCTTTAAATGATATATTATTCACTTTGAATGAGATCCTAAGTCATCCTCCTTATAGAAATTTTCTTATTTCATGCCTGACTATTGTTTCCTCGCCACACAGTGAAGAGTGGCTGTGAAATAATTTCTTCAGAGAACAGAAGACATGAGGAAAAATTCTAACTTCAAAGTATTCAACCATGGGTTTGAAGGCTACAATCTTGGCCAGATTTCTTTTTTTTCCTACCGAACTTGGAGTTTGACTACATTTGCCTAAGATCTCTTCAGAGCAGGGAAACAAAGCAGCCATTCATGCCCAGAAAGCCTTTTGTCCAGGTCCCAGGAAAAGACAGACAACCCATACAGACAAATGATGGAGGCACAATTTGAGCTTGCATGACAGAAATAGAACAGCTGAAGTTTAGCAGAAAAACAGGAGCCTGCAGAAGGAACATGGTTTGCACGATTTTTAAGAGTAATTAGTGGAGTCCCTTGCTACTCCCTTTATGACAGGTCAGATGATTTCTCCTGGTACCTCTGTGTCCACCTAACACATCCAGAGAGCCAGCAGTTGCACAGAAATTGCATTTGGCCACAAAAAGTCAAATCAGTGTTGCCAGAAATGGAACACAAACACAAGCACACAATACTGTCTTTGGGCCTTTTTTTATCTGGTGTGGTGTATGGCTTACAGCTTTCTCCAGCTAGGACTTACTAGCACTTCCACTGACCCAATCATTTATGAGCTGAATCTGTCCCAGAGAAAAAGCTTGTGAGCACATTCAGCTGCAGGAGATGAGGAGAATAAATTGTTTCAGAGGGAGCCTCTGTGGTCTCGGTGGAGGGGGCTGATAAACAAATCCTGTTCCATTCAGCAGCCTGGTGTACAGACATTGTGCATGCCTCGGGCCATGGGATGTATTGTTAATAATCACTTCAAAGCACTCCATCGGCATTTAAAGTTGCTCTCTGTTTGCAGCAGTTTCTTTGGTCTTTTGGACACTTTTGAAGTTCTGGCCAGTGGTATGCCAGTGCTGCCAGCAATACAAACTGCACTATTGTTGCGTGGTGCTGCCGCCTTGTCTCAAATACTGCAGGCCTCCTGTCTTGGCATATCAAGTGTATTTGTGCATGTTTATTAAAATTAGAGACCCTTGTACTCTTTTGTGCACATTTAGTAATATTTTCTCTAATGCAAGGACAACGTGCTTGTGTAGCACAGAACTCATTAATGACCGCTTTTGGGGGTGGGGATTGCAATGATGAATATCTTCTTTTCTATCCACTTATATTACCCTTTTTGCCTGGTGAATTAACTTAAAAATGGATTATGAATAATCTCAAAAGAAAAGGAATTTTTTGGGTTTTTTATTTGATTTAAACATTATAAAAAGAAGTCATACAAAAAAAACCCAACCCTAGGCTCATACAGCAGGGGCTCATGGCAGGCCACATACATTGCATTACATCACAAAATCAATTTCAAAGTTATTTGTAACAGGATAATATGGATAATATGAAGACTGAAGAGGATGACATTGGGTACAGGAGATCCTGACTCCTGGTAACAAATGTTGATACTGATCTTTAGGTAGTGGTGAGGCCAGGGATAGGAACGATTTACTTTGCACTTCTGACAAATGCTGTAACACTTCATCAGTGGTGCTCATGTCCTGGACTTTTTTTTACCTCTGTAAAGGTGCTTGTGGTTTCAAAGTAGTTTAAAGCTGATATAAATGAGAGCTAGAAGTAAAATATTGCCTCCTTCTTTCACTTTCCATCCCCACCTATGCACTCCTATTCCTGCCTTTGTTCTACCACAAAAGATCAGAAAACCACACAAAGACTTGGATCAGGAATTACCATGGCTAAAACCTAACCCTAACCTGATAGCAAACAAGCAAAGAAACAAACAAAAAAATTAACCCCTTGTCCAGTATTTTGAGCTAACTGGGTTTCCTACTTCAGCTCAGCACCTGACAACCCTAACATCTACAACAGTGCAATGTATGGTCAGCCTTTGATTGATTGTATTACTGAATTTCATCCACAGCACTAACTGCCAGTACTTCACAAGCAGATCATCAGGGCTGGGATGTGTGAGAAGGCAGCTGCTGACTGACATGCAAGTGACTGCAAGGAAGGTGTGTCAGGAGTGTCAGCAAGACCAGAGGGAAACTGAGTGATGAAACACAGAAACAAGGCAAGGTGATGGCTGATTGTTATGTAAACCAAACAGAGAGCTTTATATTGGGAAACATCACAGAGGAAAGTGTAGAGAGTGTGTTTTTTTTTCTGTCCTGCTTGTGCAGCATTCAAACAGTTGAAGATATTTCAAAACAAGTTAAACTTTCAGTAGCCTTACCATGGGGTACATAAAGAAGGCTCCTTAAAACAAAGATTTCTAGAAAGCCATTTGGTCTTAGTATAAGGGTTTAGGAAAAAAAAAAATCATATCTTGAAAATGCCATGATGATGGAGGGAGGATTAGATGTGCTCAAAAGTGTGGTGGGAACCTGCTTGATGCAGTTACATCCAGGGAGTGTATTGTCACTTATTTCTTCTAACATTAGATTAAATTAACCTCAGTCTAACATACAAACCCCAGTACAATGACAGCTAAACACGTGGCCAGGATGACTAGATCAGGCTCAGCTTCAATTCAAAAAAATGCTTGAAACCTGCTGGAAAGTCAAATTTTCTGAACAGTAGCTTCAGAAAAATCATACACTGATAGTATCTTATATCTGCCATAGGACGGTGCAGTTTTCTGTAGAACGAAAGCCAAAATCCAGTTATTAGTCAGGGATCTTAAGCCCACCTGTGTAGATAAACCTTCTACAAAATGCAGAACAAAATAATCTCCAAAATTATGCTCTCAGGCCTAGGTTCCACTAACTTGTATAGAGATAAGTTAAGCGCTCTTCTTACAACATGTGGTCCATGGCCACAGAAAGCTCAGTCTCTAGAAACTGCTTATCCTGCAGACCTAAGATGAAAAGCCTGCAATGAACTCTTCAGAGCCTACTGTTTGTTTGACAACTGGGAAAACTATGACACAGGTCTGAACTTGGTTCTTATTCTCCTAATCAAAACTAGAAAACATCACATAGCCTCAGTGTTTGACTCTTTGCTGAAATATTAAGATGACAATGAAATAGGCTGTTTGCTTTTGTGCTGTCCTTTATCATGCATCACCCTTGCTGACCTCTGAATAATGCTCTTGTTTGTATCTTGAATTTGTTTTGTACTCCTCTAATATTCTTATATGTGAGTGAATAATAAGAAGTCCAGATTATAAATTCTGCATACCTGCTTTTGAATAAAGGAACATTCTCCTTCATCTTATAGGTAATATTTTATCCTTTTCCTTCTGTACTTAATTTCAGGATGAATATCAAATATAATTTCTATTTATCTACTTTTTGCATGCTGTACCCTATAAGCTATAAGCTTTCAAGCTTTATCTAAGCTGTTTTGTTTGTATTATTTACTTTTCATTTCAGAGATGAGCATCATTTGAGATCATAAACAGTTCTGTAAAACTTCTTCTGTTTTAGCCAAAGTTGCATAGATGTGCAAACTTAGAATATAATTTTGCCACTCTCTTAAATTATAGGTCAGTGGAAATATGATCGGTGATTTCAGTGAGTCTTTGAGCTATAGTTTACATATGATATTAAAGCTGGGGTGTCATTACATAACTCTTTGGTGGAGGGTTTCTGAAGACATTGCAAGTTTTACCAGTAAAAACCGCAACCATTTGAAGACATACAATTTTGTTGAAATCAAAATGAACCATTTACATGCAGGAATGCACTAAACATAATACAAAACATACTAAATTGAAGTTTAGTTTCTATGAATCAGAACTCCAGTTTTAGATGCCTATATAGACTGATACTTTGAGTCTCCATTCTGTTCTTTTAGAGCTACTAGTAAGTCACCATATAGAAATAATTTTATTCTTCCCATAAAAATCTAATGTACTTAAAATTATGTAATACACTTAAAGGTTTCAATATAAATTATGATACTGAATATTTACTAAATCTTTGACCCTCATTATGTAGGCTATGGAAATTGTTTAATGTTTCTAATAATTTCAGGCTGTTTCAGACTACATCTGCTCTTTGTTATATAGTAAAACAGAGAGAAAATGGAAAGATTTCCTATTAGATGTTGAGACTGTTTAGAGAAACTATCCCTGCTAAGTAGATACTCTTCATGCAATGTGATCGACACAATTTTTGATTGTATCTTTTTTACTTTAAAATTCTATTATCTGATTAGGAACTGCTTTTGGAGAGGCCTCAGTTGGTGAGACCTCTGAATTATTTAAAACACCGAAAGTAATTTATGATTGTGAAGTCATACCATCAAAAGAGACCGAAGAAAAGAATACTATCCAGAAACTAAGTTTACTAAAACATAATTCTCACACAAATACATTTCTATAGAGGAGAGATAAGCTAAAAGAGTTTTTAACTTAGAAGATATGAAGCTAAGTAAATCAGTTTTGCTCCCTGTGGTTTGGCTTTTGTGCCGTGATATTCTTCTTTGTGTTCAGAAAAAAAATCCATGAATGAGTCGTTACAATTTGAAGTGTATGAAATATTTTTTTTCTTGCTAAGGAGTGTGACATTCTTTGCAAAGTAGGAACAAATGGTGCAGATTTATCTGCTTAATCAGGGATAGCAATCTGAAGAGCATCTGAGAATGCCTTGAGTGCCAGTGCATTTTAGAAATATACTTTTAGTGCAGTCTGAGGCATGGTCACCCTGTTTTGATGCAGAATGTTAGTATTATGATGGCAAATGATGTGGTCTAGGTTAGCACTGTACTTGGAATTTTTTTGGTTTGCTTTCCGCATTCCTTTGCTTCCTTCCTCAGTGAAGTTATTTCCTTCCAAACGGCTTCAATTGGTACAGACCAGCCAGAGCACAGTCTGGGCAGGTTATCAGCAGGCCTCACAACTGGAACAAGTGTCTCTAGATTTCCTTATCCACCTCCCCAGCAGTTACTGTCATCAAAGCAATTGGATGGGACACAGATGAATAGCTGCTCTTAGAATAGAAACCTGCAGCAAGGTCAATGGTGTTCAAAACAATCTGACCAGCAGCAGGAAATTCCCTCCAAGATTTCTAAATCTTGTTTACAAAAGATGTCGTTCTGCAGGATACAGCCTACCCAATGCTGTGCTGGGAATGTCATGTGGTGTAGCACATTTTCATGGGTAGTCTCAGAAAGCAGATAGGATGAAATCCTGGCAAAACTCCCACTTCCTTCAATGCAACTGGGTTTTAATTGAAATGTTTCATTAGAGAAAGTCTGGAAATTTTTGGCATCTAAAATCAGTGCTGCCAGGCAATATCTAGACTGGCACATTTGTGGCAGTAGTAGAAGATGACATATGGAGATTCCCTTGCTGAGAATGGGTTTCAGCTAAACCACACTGATAGACAAAAAATAAATCCTGAAATAGACTACTTTAGAATAATACTTCTTGGAGAAGACTGAATACTGGGAGTCTGTTCTCTTAAGATCCTAAGAAAAAAGAAAATCTCTAAGAGAGAAAAGAGAGTTGTGTCCTAAGTACCACTGCGGGAGCGCAAGCTACTTTCTAAAAATACCCTAATGCTATACCAAAAATCTTCATATTTTCTCTCTCACATGTTACTATATTGCTATCCAGGACAGATTGTTAATCTGTTATGGAATCAGCCTAAACCGGGTAAAAACCAATTACATAAAAAGCCTCATGAAAACAATGTCTTGCTATTTGTTAGTCTGCTGTAAGGATGACTATCCATCAGCACCATCACTTAGGTATAAATAAGAATGGTCAGTTCTGAAATGAAAAAGTGGATTACAGAAATTTTATGGATTTGAATTAACACACATGATATAGTTGAAAAGAAATGGTCTTTACTGGATAATTCAGATTGTTAAATGTGTACTTTCAACACATTGATAATTAATTTACTGACTCACACTTTTAGGTTCTGGCCTAATTCTGCTGACAAATTAAAAGCACTGTTTGTGAGCAGTTTGATACATGTTTAAAACATACTTCTGGACAAAATGTCTGGCACTCTGATGAATAAACACATCATATGATGGGTGAGCAACTGGCTCAAGGTTGTCAGGCAAGAAAGAGTTTTAGTGAATGGCGTGATAATCATGCTGGCATCTGGTCACTAGTGGGGCTCAGTGGGGCTCCATCCTCAGACCTGTGCTCTTCAACATCTTCATAAATTACTTGGACACAAAACTTGAAGGAATACTAAGAATATTCTGTAACTGTGCTGATGACACTAAACTGGGAACAGCTATTGACTCCCTCGAGGGCAGAGAGGCTTTGCAGAGAGATCTTGAGAAATCAGAGAGATGGATAATCACCGCCCATAAGAAGTTTAACAGAGGAAGGTACTGGATTCTGCAACCAGGGCAAACCTGGACTGAATATAGCCAGAAGAATGAGATGCTGGAGAGCAGAGCTGCAGAAAGGGACCTGGGAGTCCTGGTTGATGGGAAGTTAAATATGAGTCAGTAGTGCCCTGGCAGCCAGGAGGGTGAATCTGTCCTGGGGGGCATCAGGCACAGCATCACCAGCTAGGAAAGGGGGGGGGATTGTCCCGCTCTGCTCCACACTGGGGCAGCCTTACCTCGAGTGCTGGGGGCAGTTTTGGGTACCACAATATAAAAAAGGCATTAAACTATCAGAGGGTGCAAAATGCGGGCCATAAGGATGGTGAAAGGCCTTGAGGGATAGCTGCGTGAGGAGCAGGTGAGGGCACTTGGCCTGTTCAGCCTGGAGAAGAGGAGACTGAGGGGAGATCTCATTGAAGTCTGCAACTTCCTCCTGAGGAAAAGAGGAAGGGCAGATACTGATTTCTTCACTCATGAACACTGACAGGACTTGAGGAAACAGCATGAAACTGAGTTCCAGGAGATTTAGGGTAGATATCAAGAAAAGGTTCTTCGACCAGAGGGTGTTTGGGCACTAGAAGAGGCTCGTCAGAGAAGTTGTCACAGCACCAAGACTGGCAGAGTGTTTGGATAATGCTTTCAGGCACATGGTATGGTTCTTGGAATGTCCTATGCAGGGCCAGGAGCTGGACTAAATGATCCTAATAAGTCCCTTCCAACTCAACGTATTCTATGATTCTGCTCTAAACTCTGTATACAGATTCACACAGCCCATACCCTGCTGGACTCACTATGAGACAAGCGTGCAAAATGATGTGCAGTTAGAAAATTTAGGCTTGCATGCTTGTTATCTTCCATACTTGGTTCATAGTGTGAAGAATAAATCTTGTAAGAGCTCAGTTTTCCTTTTGGATAATCTTTGACTGTATTTTCCATCTTTGGGGAGGATAATTTAGCTTTATATAAACATATTTGCTCTGCTATCTAAAGTTGGTAAGAATCAAACCACTGTACAGTTTTAAACAAATATCAAGTTATCTGTGAATAAAGGAAACCTAAATAAGCAAACAAATAAATGTTCTTCATATATCTATTTTCCTTGAACCCTTTTATAAATGTTTATGCTATATCTAGTTTTTACTTAGGGTATATGAAATGTTACATTTGCTATTGGTCCAAAGCCCTGCTTGCCTTGTTGTCTTCATAAGTGAATTTAATAACCTAACCTGCATAAATAAGAATGAATAAGGATATCACTCAAAAAAGGATAGGGTGGAGAGCACTTTGGGGAGTGATATGAACAAGAGGAAACAAACAGACCTATTTAAAGTCACTTCTTGTCTCCTTTTGCTGAAGAAATATGTTCAGTTACAAATAGAAACACTAGAATTTAAATTATCTGTTTTCCTTCCTGAGTAGAGAGAAGGGCTTCTTGACATATTTTACATGAGATTTGTTGGGGTTTTTTTTATCAAAATGTTCAGATTATTCCTGCATTCTAACAGATAAACAGGTTTCTTTGTTTTGGTTTGGTTTGTTTGGTTTTTTTGTGAGTTATGCAATCACCCTGATCATAAAGTCCTGGACTGGAGGCTGGATTAACTCAGAGGTTTGCAGTATTTGTCATCTTGTAAATACTGTTTTACCTATCTGCCAAAGCAGGAGGAAGGAGTCAGCTGCATTCCAATGGGCATTGGGTCACATCAGCGTCAGGCACTGAGCACTGCCTTTAATCAGACATGTGTGGTACCACGCAAAAATATGTGGCATTTTTTGTTTTCTTTGATCAACTTCCTCAGCTCTGCATGCCAGATGGATGGAGAGGGAACAATTCAAAGGACTCCTGTTACTGTCCTCTCAGAGAAAATTTTGTCAAGGACATTACTAGATTGGCCCTTCCCTCACTTTTTTTGGTCTCTGTTCATTACAATTACAGTTCATCACAATCAGATTACTGTTTTACAATTTCAATGGGCTGCTAGTCACATATATATGCATGACCACTTTCAGAACGAAAACATTTGTTCACAAAGTAGCTTCTAGTACATTTTCCAATTACCACTCTAATATGATGGGGCAGTCTGTGTTTATGGGATATAGGTGCTATTCAATATGCACGACCTACTGCAAAATCTTTTGTAGAAAAATATACAAAAGAGAGTAAGGATGGTGTTGGGCAAGCAGTGTTTTAATTTTATAGTTAAATATGTTTTTTAAAAATAATAATTGTATTTTGTTTTTTCTTAAACTATGTAGATGTTACACCATTCTTTATGATTTCTATCTCTTTTTCAAAAGCAAGAGCACACCTACTGATAGAATAGCAGATCCAGTCCTGGGCTTGTTTGTAGCTAGACAGAGATGCAAAAAGTATTAGCATTTATGTTATTTTAAAGGAAACTTAACTCCAGCAAAGTGCTGTCTAATCTTTTTATTTACATGAGCCAGATGAGGGGCATCACATCTCTTCTAACTCTGTAGCTAAACTTAGACACAGCTTATATCAATCAGACCCATAACAACATGTTAAAACACTTAAGTATTTATAGAAAAAGATGGGCTGAAAACTGAAGTCAGCATATATTAGAAAAACAGTAATAGCAAAAAGCTTTGTTGTTGTCAACCAGAAAGCTTAACCACATATTTGATCTAACAAAAACAGATGTGCAGGCACTACTGAAGGAAGCGGGGCACCTTTGATCTGCTGGCTTCTGCTGCTCACTTACAAAGGACAGTTGATTCCATTAATGAGGCTTTCTAGTTTATTAGGTTCACTGATTTTATGCACCCAGAGCAGAAGGGAAATTGCACTACTCTCTAAGAAACCACTTTGATATCTTGTAAATACAGAGCTATAAAGCACTCGTGTCACTTTCCACCTTAAGTGCAATACATTTGGAAACAGTTGCTATGATTTCTTGATGATATTTTAAGGGTGTGAATGGTGAGGACAGAGGTAATTCCCTGTCAGATGAGCTGATCTTTGTTTATCTGTAAGGAATGAACTCAGGTAGAAGAAGAAAGAAATCCTTCTTCAGAATGAGTCATCGTTATAATAATAATTTTCGTGGAAAACTAAAGTGAATGCAATTTCTGGCATACTGGGAAATGCCTACTCAAATCAGAACAGATGGCTGAATAAACAAATGATGCCTTATTTGCATAAGTCAAGGGGGTCCCTCTTACTCCTATTAATTACACTTATAGTATATTTCATGTAGTAAGCTATCTGAGGCATAGGATTTAATGAGACTCATAAGACCACACACAATGTCTCAAATTCATGACAGTCCTGACATACATACAAAATACTTTTTGAAGTCTGGTAATTTTAAAGTTCAGAGTTTTAAAGACGCTTTCAGAGCCTCAAAGGTCATTCATTCTCTCAGGAGTGTTCTTTAATGTAGCAGCTGCTAAGAAACTGTGAAGAGTCATGCCAAAGACAGATAAAATAAGATTCATCCATGTTGCTGTTGGTTTAGTTTACTAGCTGCTGCTGAAATAGATCGGTTATTTAGATTCTTGGTTTTATTGCTGTTTCACAAGGTTTTACAGAAAGTAGTAAGTTAAATAGTGAGTTCCTTTCATTTTCCTCTAGTGAATGTCAGTGCTGGATGATTTTTGTTTGTGTCTTGTGGTGTGCATGTAATTTTGAGCTTTGCTCTTCAATTTCTCCTTTCACTCTTAATTAACAAAACTGCTTAATAGATATGTCTCAGCAGATTTTTTTTGGGATTTTTTTCCCTGTAGTGACATTCCAATTTACTACAAATTATTTAATGCTACAGTAATATTTAAAATAATAAATAGAGTAATATTTAAAACATGCTTTGAGTTAAAATTAAGGTACAAGTGGCAAACATATAGAAAATTCCAACTCATAAAACAGATTCTGATTCTCCTGAAGTCTATTTTGTTGCCACACAGTGGAATTACATTTTGACTACAAAATTTGATTTTGAACCCTACTGTATTTTATTTATGCAAAGCTATTCCCATCTTTAAGTTCTCATACCCAGTGAAGTGTGGATGCATTCATTTGCATGCAAGAAATTCAGTGGTAAACCCATCAGCTCACCCTGAGTTTGTGGGAAAAAAGCAGAAAACCCACCTTCACGCTTGCCTGTTTGTAGGCCAAGAGATTAGAATTTCATTACTCTGCCCCCACAGGGTGAAGAATAAGGTAAGACTGAGGCATAGTCACTACCAGGTGAGCATGTCTGACTGGCTGTAAAGATTTAGCAGTTTTATTCTCTTCTTAAAAGGAGTTACTGTGCCTAAAAAGCTGCAGTTCCAGGCACTGCTGCACTGCTTATCCTCACCTTGAGCAGAGAGAAAGATGGTTTCTAAAGCTGCATGGAGTTTCACTGCTATTTCTATCAGCCTGTTGAATTTAAAGGGACTTCAAAGAAGCAGGGTATTAAGCACTGTTACAAGGGCTCGAGTGTGAGTGAAAACTAAGTTTGAATCCTTTTACCATTATGTACACAAAAATGCTTCTGAATTAATTTGTGTAACAGGCAAGAACTAAAGGACAGACCTATAGACAAGCATTACAAAATTTCCTCTCCCCTCATGTGAGAAGATGAACTCTCTGGAGCCATGGCTGTACTCATATCCTGCACACCTACACTGGGAGCAGACTGAGCCAGGGGAATTTTTATGGGATGATGTCACTACATATGCATATTGCAGGGAAAGCATTAAGGGGGTCCTGCTGAACAGCATGGAATTTGCAAGGAACACTCTTCTGGAAAGGGTGGGCTTACATTAGATTTACAAGGTCAAAACTGTTGAATGTGCAATTTTTTTCCTCTTTGCCTTTCCTTGGACAATTGGATTTCAGAGTTGGAAGTGTTTTATCTGTGTACATAGGTGGAGTATTGGAATAGCTGCAGAACTACACATGGGGCTTCCAACATGAAGGGGCTTTCTGCATTGATTCTGGACAAGGGAAAAGGAAGACTTGCTCAAATATTTTGGGTCTCTTCTAGTGTTACTATCATTTTACTATTGAGTATTTGTTGTAACTCCACTAAAATTAACAATGCTCTCTTTGACAAGAAAACCGGTTCAGCCACAGTATGGTTCATAGCATGCTTCAGATTGAGTCTGTGGGGAAGGGAAAAATATTCTGGAGTAGGACTTCCCTGCAATATTCAACACAACATATTGGATCATATGATGTTCCCAAACTCAGTTAAACTGTGAATTATATTAAAAATCCCTTAATGGTGAAGAAAATTCAAATATGATTGAAACTGGTGTCTTGCTAATTAAAAGGCAGTTTATTTCCTGTTTACCCCAGTTCACCAGTTACAAGTACTAATTATTCTGTACCCATAAAATGAATACTTTTATGTAATGTACTGGGATTTTTAGTAGAGTGATTTCATCTAGTAAACAAATTAAAAATCAGGGGAGGGGGGAAGTGTGATTATTTTTCTCATTATAAATTAGTTCTGGTATACCGATTTATTTGTGTTAGTCATAAGTACAAGAAGTGTTTTCAGCATGATGACACAAATTCCTCTGAGACTAGTTTTTTGGACAGGTTGCAGATGTTTCATGAGAATTTTTTTGCAAAGTGTTAAGCAAATGGGAGAACAAGTCTCAGTCAGGCAGATAAGATTGTCTCAGTACAGGAATTTTATTTCCATTTCCTTTTATTTTTTGTTTTGATGAGTTATCAGTTTTCTAGCTTTCTAGCTATGCTGGGGCACCTTTCTGCTAAAAGTACCATGTTTTTGCCACATACCGGGAGGAGTCAGATGTCTGATGGCAATTAAGAACATGAAGTTAAATCCAGTTTTATGGGCTTACCCATAAGAGTGATGATGACCCTCTTTGCTTTTTGTTTCAAGGCCAAGTGCCTGTTTTGTTTGTCTTTAATTTCATTATATGCCAGCTTTCACACAAATAGGAACAAATAGAGAACAAATTCATGTAGAGACTTCAGTTATGTTGTTAAATGCACAGGAGGAGGAGTTTCTACTCCCTAGCTCTCATGATAATTTAGAAAGATGCAAATAATTGAGACAAAAAAGAAAAAGCCCAGACTTGCTGGGTATAAATGCATTCTGCTTTTCAAAACAACTATAAATTAATTTTGGTCCCATGGAACTATTCCTGGTTTTATAAATTCCTCTTATACTTCTGAATAATATACTATTATTTTTCATGCTTTCTAGTAAACATTAATGTTAAAACAGGCAGGTGTGAAATCTAACCTTATGTACTTTGAGAATACGGAAACCATCAATGGAAGTTCTGGTGTACTGCTGTGTGCAGCTAAACGTTTGTTCTGCTCCTCATTTCCACTCATGTCCTTTCAATTTAATGAGTTATGACCAGCAAAATAAATAACAAAAATAACGAGACATTATAAGATGTACAGAGTGGTCAATTTTAGTAATATTTTAAATATGATGGAAATTTTGTAATAAAGATAATTATTTGTGTGTATTTCTAGCATTAAGAAACTGCACTATAGTAATCTGTGGGGATTTTTTCTATGCCTTTTGTGGTAATGGACTTAACATTTTAACTGAACTGTCTTTGAAACATTAAAAAAAATCATAGTTTCTAATGTTTTTAATGAAATAATTTCTTTAAATACTCTTACTTATTAAAGATAAATTTTCCTGGTGGTCTAATTCTTTTGCAACACATTAAAATATGTAAGCTTTCTGCCATTCTGAAAAAAAAAGTCAGGTTTGCTCACTGCTGTGAACCCTCTGTCCTAAAGAAAAATTTCATCTACAGCACTGTCACTCTATGGAGAGATGTGTATGTTAGAGTGCTCAGCACCTGCTCCAGGCATTGCACGAGCATATGGTGTTGCCTATCCTTGTCACAAACAATCTTCTACTTCATATGTGAACTGGCCCCTGGCAGAAATCTGAAATGGTGGGAATTAAATGGTTTGATGCACTGAAGACAAAGGAAGAACCACAGTAACTGATCTTAAAGTGGGCAGAGAAGAGTTAAATCCCTGTGAGGATTTCCCCAGGTGGTAAATACTGAAACCTCATGTTTGAAATTACATCTTGCTGTGGTAGCTTGAAAGAAATGGAACCAGATGTGCTCATCATTACCCATCAGGCCACCATGGCAAGCTAATTTTGCCAAATAGCCCAAATATACACAAGGCTGTAATGACCTTTAATTCCTAACAGCTCCAGTAGATCTTATTAAAAGCAGTGGTGGGCTCTCAGGGATCAGAAACTACTGGTTTCAGCTTTCAAACAGGCTGTGTGAGGATGCTAACCCCAATGACATTACAATATAAGATATCTTATGAGCAAAAGAAGTATTACAAATAGTACTAATTAAAACATAGAAGAAGAAGATGAACTTGTGAAAGGAGAAGACAATTTTCTTATCAATCATTTTTGTTTTCTGCAGTCTGAGGAAAAAAAAAGAAAGGAGATGGTTATTATTTCTGTTCATAAACACATAGATCTGATGGATAATAGAAAAATATAGGAATTCAGACAGTGGGATAGTGGGAAAGGAATCAGGTATTATAGTCACCCATAAATGTTGCAATGGCAGTAAAATGTAAAAAAAAAAACATGTTACAAACATTTCTACTTATGTTTGCTAAATCATTTCTACTTCTCATGGTAGTTGGAAAGATTGAGAAATACTGATTATCTTTTCATTGGTCTTTGAAATCTCATCAAAATACCTATCTTCAATACACAGATATTCTGTTGGACAACATTCTTTCCTCAGCAAAGTTACTGTGGCTTTCACATTAGCAAAATTCCTTACTCCTAGTAAGTAAAAAGCTATTTAAATTTTCTGTAATGTGAAAGTATTTAAATTTGAGATAATCTAATTTTATTGCTTCACATACAATAGCCTATTATAAGATACTTAAGAAATTTCTCAGATTAAATTCATTGGCAATATATACATTTATATCTAATATTTGACCCACAAATTGAGATATTTAATTTCTAACCTAATATCTCATTTTTTTTCCACATTTACTGAGTATCCATTGTTTTAACCATTCTGCATATTCAGTTGAACAAAAAAATCTCCAGAGGATTAAAACACAGATATACACCAGTCAGCTTCAGTAAGGTTAGCATACCATGGAACATAGCTGTGCCTATACTTCACTGCAGTACAACATTTCTAAGGGGTACAGAAGGAGGTTTCTTCTGAAATTATATGAAGTAAACATATGTAATATCTTACTATGTCAGGTTGCAGGCCAAATCCTTAAAGCTTATAGATGATAACATATGCCTATAAGAAATGGAATAGATTTTATCAAGTACTTTCAAAGGACAGACCCACACTGAAAAGTGGCTTCAAGTTATATTAAAAGCTGCCATGGCTGGGATATGAGCCAAGGAATCTGTGTTTCTACAATACTTGTGCTGATGCCAGTCATAAATATTTGTGCAGTCATTTTCCCTTCTGCTTGAAGTATCTGAGTGCTTGTTTGAGGGTCCTAACAGACTACAGATAATTTTATCTTCCAGTGAACAAAAGACTAAAAATCAAATTATAGAGCTTACTACTAGAGTATGAAAATTTAGAAAATAGATATCAGAACTCATAAATTAAAATGAACCATATAGAATTCTCAAATATGCAAGTTACTGTGTAAGATTTTATGGGATTTTTGGTGTAGAAGGTTAGAGCTGATGGTCATAGTATTCTTTTTTGGCCTCAGAAAAGGAACTGTGGCTATTCCATATAATCTGAGACACAAAAAAGATGAACTGGCAGTCAACTAGTAAAGAGCTCTCTGGGAATTCTGGATTGACCCCAGCAATAGATTTAAAGCCAAGGAACAGTCTTATTAGAGAACTTTATTAGAGAAATTTAGAGAAATTCTGACTATTTTTGCTTAAGCATTCTTCCTATCTCATTCAGTGTATTGTAGAAATCCAGACTATTAATCAACATAGCAAGAAGCATATATATATATGTGTATGTATATATATATGTATATATATGTGTATATATATATATATATATATATATATATATATATATATATATGTATATATGTATATGTGTGCGTGTGTGTGTGTGTATGTATGCACTGTATGTAGTAATAGCTACTAGATTGAAAAAATCACATGGAAACCTCATCTTCCTTTTCTTTGTTGATACAACTGTGAAAAATAACTACTGTAATTCTAGATAAAAGATTGAATGTCAGGATTTTATCAATACTGTAATCTTCATTAGGTTCTCAGACTTGTAAAATGTGTGGTACACAGAAGAATATGGTCAGCACTTTTGTATTAGAATTTGGAGTTGTGGTTATGTCTGTTCAGCAAATTCTTGCAGCAGAAAAACAAACAAATTCATCAACATAAATGTCTGATTGCAATTCTGTTTGTCTTGGTTCTGCACAATGAGACATTTTTAGGCAGCACCTTCTCATATTATAAAAAAATAAAAAGAGTTTTTCTTCTTCAGATCCATTACATCAAATTCATTCAATGTATCATCAAAAAAAAGCAGAAGGAAAAAGATCAGTGTTCTGCTTGACTTAATCAACTGTTCTCAAAATTATTATCCAAGGTTTGTTAGCTTTTTGAAATGTACCAAACTTTCAGCTTAATCTGAACTGCCTTATAGCAAGATCACTCAAATTTATATCTCCCCCAAATTATTAAGCACTCTTAAGAAACTACTTGATGGTAAAGTAAGTCCTCTCTCAATCAGGTTGCTCAGTAAAGTTGTTTTCATCTGCATTGAAAAACGTTATGCTTTTTGTCTCTGTGTGGGGTTCAAAAAACCAGGAATATTTGATTAACTACTGATCAGAGGTAACATCATGGCAGATGAATATCTCATGCTTGAAGGTTTAATTTACCATCTTTAAATGAATGTGTTTAGGATGAAGAGAAGTAGGCATGGTAAGAGCTAGTGTATCAAGGTAAGCACAACACACAAAGCAGCTGTGTTCCTCACTGAAGGAAAAATAGACATGTCTTGACAAGGAGTGGATATGGAGAGAAAATATAAGATTAAGGTCAGGCTTCTTTTGCACCAGCCTTGTGGGAACACTTCACAGTCATGTCTCTGTCCCTAAGCTCTGAATACTGACTGCAAGGATGGACAAATGATATTGCAAAGCACAAGATGTTATACAAGAGTATTGGATGGAAGTGAACTGCTTACTTCACCTTTTGCAATCATGCCTTCTTTTATGTATTTCACAGATAGCACCTGGAAGGCTACCAGATTGATGAACAAAGTAAAAGCAAAAAAGGCCATCTTGTACATTCAATGATATATGAACTATACATGAGACAACACAAATTTCTATTTTCCTCAGTCTCAATGACCAGCATCAGCTTAAAGCCTTGAGATTTTCTGCTGGCAAATGACAGGCAGTTACCCACCAAACTCTTCTTGCCCAGGGCAGGCCAGTTGTTCCTTCAGCTCACATGGCAGATACTTTGCTACTACAGGATGGCTGCCAAAACATAATTTCATCATCAAGTAGCTCTTGTAGAAACTGTGAAAGAATGCTGTGAAATTTGAACAGAATACTGATAGAGACTAAGAGCCTTTTAGAGCATCAATTAAAAGATCATCTAAAGCTGAACAGGCTTGTATCGGTTCTGTCTTATCACTCTCTGCCAAATGAAATTGTATTGGTACACAAGAGAGACCTCAAAATGTGAAAGAAGAAGAGAAAAGCAGAATGCAGATTTCCTTTTTCCTTATGCCTTTCCAGCAATCAATTTCTATTAGTTCAGGTCCCTCCAAAAAATGTGCCAAGATCTCATCCCTATTTGTGAGAAACCACAGAACATAAACCACTCTAATTTCTAATGCAGTATAATCCAAAAGCTACTGTAATATTTGGGCTCCATTCTATTTTCACATAAGAGAACATGAGAAATTAAAAATGCATTTGAAGTCAAATTACAAGAAACATGGGTGTGAAGTAGGATGAAGTAAAAAAAAAATCTTACATCTTTGCACATCTGGTCACAAATTTTTAATATATTGCTTTGAAAATAGCTTCTCAGATCTCATTACCTACTTGTGCTATTGTATTTTTTTCTGCTGCCCAACTAACTGACTGATTGGCTAGCTGTTATAAATTTCTGTTGTTCATTCCTTTTTTGTATGTTTAATTTACCACTTGGATGTAGAATCTGCCTAAACATTTCTCTCCTATTATTTTTATTAACTTCCTCTGTAGAAGATTAACACAGATATCTGCACCCTGAGACAAACACATCCATAACTCAAAAAATAAACTATAGTGCTAATTGACCTTCTAAGAGTTTGGAAAAACTGGTATCACTGAGCAAACTCTGTACAGGGAGATAATTCCTGCACTGGGATAATTTGGCCCATTTTTTGTTTTCCCATATTCCTGCAAGCTGGTGAACATGGCAGTGCAGGAGGAAGCTCAGTGGATTGCTAAATTCTCTGCCTAAGCTGGTCTGAGTGGCTGCTGCATTTTTTTTGGGTACATAATACATACTTCTACGGATTCTGATTTTACCTCCTCCTACTGAGCACTGACAGTAATTAACATATTATAATCTCTTCAAAAAAGGATTTTCTTGATCTCAATTTATTTCACAGTGCTGAAATATTTATTAATAAGAGTATTGATCAGTCAGGCTATCAGTGTGCTGTGATGTTTCTCTGTCTTTCAACCCCCTCAAAAATTTAAGTGCATGGCTACATAAAATGCAAATACAAGTTTAGTCAATTTTTGAAAATGCACTTCAACTTCTTAATAGGATGTACATTGCAAGGAAAGCTGTTCTGCAAGCACTAGTTCTATTTTCAGTAATAAATAGCTGAAGGAACTAGTCTTTGGAAATGGTTTAAATTCTTATAAAAGCAATTTTATAATAGATATATAATAATAATTTGTGTAATTAGCAAATATAAGGCATTTGTTGCCACAGAGATACTATAGAGATTCTTGGATATGTTTGGCTGTTTTCTGGGGTTTTTTAAATTTTTTTTTGTTTCTTTCTCTGTTTGTTGCCAAAGAATTATTCAGTGAGTTCCTAATGTATAGCCTACAATATAAGTAGTCTCCCTCCTGTGTCTGCTCCAATACTGGCATTCCCTCAGAGTAATAAATATTCTCTATATGGCAATTGGATTTAGGCATTATTGTAAATGCAAAGTTCACAAGGTTGCCATTAATACTATCTTACATCCTCATTTCCTGTTGTCTTCATAGCTAAACATGTTTACTTTTAAATTAGAACATAATTAGCAAATAATATAGCTTATTTTTACTGAAAATAGCAGTTTGGTGAAATGCTTCTTATCATCTGGGGCTGACCTTCCCACAGACTGCATATCCTGGAACAGAGCATTATAGTAAGAGAAATCAGTTCTTTTGGATCTGGGCCAAAGACTAATTTAATTTCTCTGGTTGCCCCCCTCCTTTCCAGCTCTTCTCCCCCCTCTCTCCAGTAACATTCACATATGTGAATTGGAGTTAAGAAGTTGCAGTTGGTAAACAAAACAAAGACAAAACTGCTAAGAAGTTAATGAAAACATCAGTAAGTCATAGCATCTGGATCTCATCATCCACCTCTGACGTAAGGAAGATGTCCAGATGTTAGCAGAACTGTAGCAGTTGAAATATTTTCTGAGCAAGACTCCTTCCAAACAATCAGATACAAGGCAGTTCAGCACTTTCAGCAGTTTTTAGGAATTTTTCAGATATATAATGGTCTTTTAGATGTGCAAAAGGCCTGCTCAGTACTAAAAGAATACACAGTCTGGGGAGTCGAGCCTGGGGATTGTGAGCCTCTGCTTTTGGTAAGTGCACATGAATGTTCAAAGAGCAGGAGAAGATGAGGCCTTCTGGCTGTCTGTCATTAGCACAGACTTCTAGCAGAGACACAATGCTGCTTATCTTGTGCTATCCAGTGTTTAAGACTAGAGTTTAATACAATGATGAATTACAAAACTGGGCCTGGAGAGAGCAGATCATAATTTTCATCTTTCTCACTCATTTTTAATCCCCATTTGACAACGTGTACCACATACAAGCCTTGCATGCTGAAAAATATAAATGATGAAGCTGGTTTCCTAACAGGTGGTTGCCAGGTGTGTTGCATCTCTCCTTCCACTCCTGTCCGAGCTGCCTGATGGAACAGTGACATTTTTCATTTGGGTGCTCATTCTCCATGTGCAGAGTTACACAATTGCTCAGTTCCTCTTGGACATGATTTGTGGTTGGCTCTGTGTGTGCTCCCTTCCTCCTTGAGCCATTCTTATGAAGAATCAGTTTGGAGTCCCCAAGAAAACAGTGAAGTTATTTCTAAAAATTCCTAATTGCTGAAATGTCTGGGGACTGGATACTTCTGCACATCCCTAAAATCTCAGGCAGGACAGGACATAGGCTTGCTGGCTGATTGCTGCAGTCTTAGAAGTGGCTACAATGACTATGGAAAAAGCAGATCTCTGAAAAAAGTGTGTATTGTATAATCCTCTCCAGCTGTTGTAATTTGAATGCATGAGAATTTTGCAGCAACTACTTTTACAATATGCTTAGTATACAGTGTTCTTATTGTAAACTTGGACTAAACAGTGGCATTGTTGTTGGCTGATTACAGAAATGATGGTGGAGGTCCATGAGATAAATGTTTAAAATTGCACTAATGGAGGAAAATGGGAAAGTCATATAAAAAACTTTCAACTTGTCCAGTCTCCCAGCAGTGCAATTTAGCTCTGTTGTATGAAAATATCTATTGCTAATAGACAAGGTGACTGAGTATGCACACGTTCTCTTCCCTTTGAGAGCTTCAACCTCTTTTGGTACTAGACTTCAAATTAGAAGCGTAAAAGGGCTGGAAAAAAGACATTCTGGTAGCTGAAAATAAACACCAGCTCCAAACTACACACACCTAAAACTTTTTGGCTGTAGGTGCCTGTAGTTTGAAACTGGTGTTTTTTCATATAGACAGTAAGAAATTAAGAAACAGAATATGGAATAAGAATTCAATGATGCATTTAATTCCCAATGCCATTTTGAGTGAGTATTTTGATTGAAGGACTTTGCCTTAAAATAATTACAGTCATTCCATGATAAAAACACCAATTCTAAAAAAGGCATACAATACTCTAGATATCTTCTTGGAATTTAGTGTGGCAATATTTTCAAAAATTAGACAAGTATGTGCTATTTATGAAATGTATTACTTCTGGTACCATTTGATATCTGAATTTGAAAGATGTGAACAATAATAAACTACAAGAATGAAACTGATTTCTCAAAAAACATGCTTACACCATAAGCTTTTTTAGTAATGATATTGATAACAGCAAGGCTTATGAGCACTCTCAGAGGGAGGAAATGGTACATGGTAATGATATTTAACCATTCAACCAAAATAAATTATTCATATGTTTTGCACTGGATGTGCTACACTTGCTTTTTTACAGATACAGCTGCTTTAGTTATCAGACAATTGTTGTTTTCCTGTTTATTTTCTATAAATTGTGCTCTATTTACAAATATGTATCAAATCAATAGCTGATCACACTCTGCATCATAGTAGGTGGTTAGGTTTAGTATTTATATAATAGTCTGAGTAAAGTACTAGACCTGTAGGAGATTGTCTCCAGCTTGGAGGTCAGTCATTTCCTAAAAATGCTGATAAAGACAAACAGTGATATATCTGAAGCTATATATCAAGTGGTCTTGGGTCCTGCGACGTATCCATTTTCTAAGACCTTATTTCACATACACACACTGTAAATCTTTCTCCAATCTCAGAACAAAGCAAACACTTCAAGACATAATTTCTCTTCTGCATGAACATAAATTTTGGAGACAGTTGAAATGTAGTACAAAATTCTTCACTTGGTGCTTAAAAATTTCAAAGGATAAAAATTCCTTTCTTTCCTTCCTTTACTTGCTACAGACATGCTTTGAATTATAAGCAGTATCTGGGAAATGTTTAAGAATTATTAGATATATATATACACACAGACTTCACAATCTATACATGGGTACGTTTTAAGGCATCAGAGGTAAGAGGAAAGTATAAGAGAAAACAGAAATTATAAATCTACTGGAAATACAGGGATGTTGATAATGGAGAACAAATTAGACATCAACAAGAACAGAGAAAATGTAGCAGATGCACACAGTGCTCTTTGACAAGTCCTGCAAATTGATAGTGGTCAGTAGAAAGAAAAAAATAAATAATGGTATAATTTTAGCTAATCATCATAAATTAAAGAATAAAGGTCTACCCAAAGGGTCTTGCAGATAACTTTTCATTAGGAGACTCAAAAATAACCCAGCCATGAAAACCATGAAAACTAGATGAAAGCTGACTGACAGACTTAAAAAAGTAATCTAAATGGAAATGAATTGTTTGATGGTATTACTTGTAGACCAACACCAGAGTTCCCTCTTTGGCTATATCTCTAGCAATAGCTTATGAAGACATGTAGACTCTTTCTGAATGACTCAAGTACTAGCAAAGTAGGCATAATGAGAATTGGTCTGTAATAGATCTTGGAAATTGAGTAATTTTGCAATTCTTTGGTAATGAACAGAAAACAAACCAAGAAAAACAATGTTGGCAAAATCCCACCAATGGTGGCTAAAAGGTACAAATTAAATACATTCCTGGGGTAAATACAACATTGAGAAATCCTAGTGAACTTTAAATTAGAAAAAAAAGACAACTGAATATGAGGAACAGTAAGTAGGTAAATAAATAATATTATTTCAACTAGAATAACTGAAAAATTATTTTAAAAATGCCAAGTAACAAATTTTTTACCTCAGACTTTCAATGGCTAAGCTACTACTGCAGCAAAACTATCAGTAATCCACCAACCTCAGACTACCTACACATTCTTTCTATTTTGTCTATAATAGCAGAATTTCAGAAAACAATGTAACTATTACACCATAAAAAAACCTCCAAAAAACCCCTTAATTTAAGAGAGGTACATTAGTAGTCAGCTGTACTCAGTGTCTGATCATGCATTCCAAAAAATGCTGGTGAAAACATAAATGCCAGGATCTTTAGTCATATTGTATGGTGCACACAATGGCTCTTCGTATATTGCAGATAAATGCTACATTGGGTGATGTAAATTCAGAAAAGAGTGAAGGCACTAGGAGAAATCTGTCTCAAATGTTTTGAGGGTGTGTGCATCTGAGAGCTGAGAATGATGCTTCCTGTTCTTTGAAAGCTCATTCTGTGCTGCTGCCCTTGTGCATGAAATCCTGGTCTCTTTGGGAGGTCTGTCCACTGAAGAAGCCAGTATGTTCTTTTCTTCCCAGCTGAGGATGTGGTCTGACATTAGTAAGGGGAATTAACTGGGAACTCCAAATATATTTCTTATGAATGCATTAACAGGAAAAGTCACAATTTTTAATTGCCTATTTAGAGGCTCTGTCAACTTAAGTCTTCTTTTCTCCTTAGACCATATTTTATGCTGTTCACTGTATTATCTGTTACCCCCAATTTTTTATCACCTATAGTGGGCATTTTAGAAATTGAAAATATTTAATGATTTGCCTAGTGAATAATTTTCCACATTTTAAGATCACCAGATATGACTATATACATGTGTCTAGATATTCTTTTTCTACATAAATCAAGGAGAAGGAAAAAAGACAGAATGAAAAACCATGATCTGTGCTGCTATGATGTGACTGTGATGAGCTGCAGCTCACTGCTCCTCAGGATAGGTATTATATAAATATATACCATATTATGTGCTATACCAAATTTATACAAAAGTAACAATATGCCATAATATGGTATAATATTATATTTATATGGGTGTGCTCCACCCCAGCAGGCTGAATCACAGGCTGCTCTGCCATGTGATGAGACAGCACAGGCAGTAACTCAGGCCTGGTGTTGGAGTCTGAAAGCAGCATGAGCATGCTGCTCTACAGAGCCCAGCATGGGAGGGCACACAGAGGTGACCTGAGAGTGCAGTCTGCATTCATTTGCATTCCTTTACTGCACCCACTCAAAATCAAAATGTTTTTAGCTACAGTCAACTAATTCCATGAAATTTTAACAGCATCTCAAATATTTTGGGTACCTTTTATACAGGTATATTGCTCCTTTTCTTTTGTTTCAGTAAGACTACATCATCATAGAGTCCTAGAATGGTAGAGTGGTTTAGGTTGGAAAGGATCTTAAAGATCCTCTAGTTCCAGCACCCTGCCTTGGGCAGGGACACCTTCCACTAGACCAGGCTGCTCAAAGCCCCATCCCTGTCAGGGGATGCCTGAACAGCCCTGTCTCAACACCTCCAGGGACAGGGAGCGACCTGTGCCAGTGCCTCACTACCCTTACAGTACAGAATTTCTTCCTAACATCTAGTGTAAACCTACTGTCCTTCAGTTTAAGTCCATTACCCCTTGTCCTTTCTCTACATGCCCTTGTGAAAAGTTCCTGTCCAGATTTCTTGTAAGTCCCTTTTAGATACCAGAAGGCTGCTGCAAGGTCTTCCCAAAGTCTTCTTCTTATCTAATGGAAAAAACATTTTCAATGATATATTTTCTACTTAGGAAGTAGATAGTACTCCCTGTTTGATGATTATATCAAATTACATTTCATGAAGTGCTATTTCTGTGTGCATGCTAGAAAGATTTTTTGAAAGCAAAACATTTACTTTGTCTTGAATATGCCATGAAGAATGCATATTTCAGATTTTCTTCTTTCTTTTGCAAATAATGTTCTTTTTTAAAGGCGTGTACTGATAACACAAATTGCTGATCTAAGAGGATTTCTTCTTTCAGTGTCATGACCCTTCTTGACCATTTTGAGGTAGTCAGCAGTTTAAACTGCTGATATCCCAGAGAACAAACAGAACAGCAACACAACTTGCTGTCTTGTTTCTCTCCCTGAATCTCTGTGAATCATGAAGTATTTTCTGGAATACACCCTGATATCTACTCCAACTAAATACTGTACTTCTTTTTGGGGGTTTAGCCTGATTTCTAGATTTTTTGACTGACAGCAGCCCAAATATACTAGTGGACTGACAAGTTTAAATCAGCAGCACAGCCTGGAAAATGGAACTGTCACAGTTTTTAAGGGTCCTCTAACATCTAAGCCTTGTATTGATAAAAATTGTGAGGGCTCATAACCAACTGCCAAGTAGAATAAGAACATGCCGACCCTTATCAGTGCAGCTAAAGAGGCTAAAGGGTTCATGTTCACTCCCCGTTTCTAGGAATGCGACAGAGTCTCCAGAAATATAATTAGCAGTTGTTTAGCCTCCAAATATTTGATAATCATATGCAAGGTTAAATATACACATTTATCAAGTTCTCTTTGTATCCTGATAAAATCTGCATACTTTCATATGTAGGTCACATTCTGAAGGTATAAATTACATACCATTAAATGCTTTCCTATGTCAGCTGATGAGAGGGAAACAATTTTATAGAAGACAGTTGGTAGCAGTTGTTGTATGTGGACACAGGCCAGAGGTACTTGGGATTCTGTTGATGCAACTTTATGATAAATTAAAAATCTTACTTCAAAGCATTCACATAAACATCTCCAGCAGGTAGAATGGCAAAGAATCTCAGAGTAAACAAGTGTCCAGATGACCAGGCAACAAACAGATTAAACAATGACTTGGCGCCAGTGACTTCCCTTTTACAGATTTATGTAACATCCATGTCTTTTCACTCAGAATTTTTTTCCTCTCAGTGCTTCTTTCAGTGGAGTTTCAGCAATGTCCTGAACATCAGGACCTTTGTTGTGACTGCTGCTCCATGCCCTGCAGTGGTTAAGGCTACCAAAGAATCCCAGTTTTATAACACACTTTTGAGAGATGAAGTGGACTGTCTCCCCAGTTCTGTTTGCTGTGAAGAGAGGTTAATGTCTACTGCTTTTATGATACTGCTGTATTTGTTACCACCTACAGAGCACTAAAGTAAATATGATGCCCCCATCTCCTGTGGCCATGAGCTTTTACTGTAAATCAGTGTAAAACTGAACTCATCTGCCTAGGAAACTCACTTTCCTTTGCCATCTATGGGAATAGGCACAGAATTAATCCAGTCACATATACACATGGGCAGAACAAGGTTTTTATGAGTAGGTCTAATTCAGAGCAGATTTTTGCCCACGTGCTTCTTTATAGGCAATGGCCACTCACTACCTAATGTAATCAGTTTTGGAATCAGTACTCAACCAAATGTCTGTTATGCACTTAGCTACTCTTATTTCTCCAAAACGTAAACGTAGGAGAGTGATGTAAAAGTTCAGTTTACATTAGTAAGCCATAAAGTCAGCCTCTTGGTCATCTCATCCGATCTTATCATTATTCACTTTTCTCCTCCCTCCTTCCTTCTCCCTGGAATAAACCACCCCCACTCTAAGTATACAAACAAACCAAAATGATCCCTCTGGCAGTCACACCCATTGTGCATTTCTGCTGCCTTTTTTGAAACCTCTAAATGCTGCAAAATAAAAGTAAAAACCCCAGCAGGGTGAATGAGATGCATTCATCTAACAGACAAAAATAGAAGAGAAAAATAAAGTGAGTTAAATTATGGTCTGCCCCAAGTTTTTGAATATTTGCAAGCCAAAATTAAAATGTGGACTGAAGCAATATAAATGGCTGGTAATTTATATCTCAGAAGCCTAGCTCTGGCATACCTGATACTCACTTGGAGCTCACAGCACTGAAATCCTTGCCAGAGGAAATACCAGTAATTGCTCAGTGCACAGCCCAGATATTCCAACTGACACGCTCCTTGGCTACAAAACGCTCCGTAACGCAACTCACTGAAGCACATCACAGCAGCGAAGCACAAGGTCTGACCTAACAGCAAAATAAAATGCTTCAGCACACTTTAGTCTGAGGAATTTTTGCCATAATACCGAACCAAAATTCACTGCTCTTCTCCTTTTAACTGAAGTTTGTCTCATTTAGTTAGAGGAGCACACACAGTTCCACCCTAGGCACAGCACAGATGTAACATGACACACAAACAAAAGGCTGGAGAAATACTCAGAGGCTACACTGATACATATGCAAATGATACTACTAATTACTGTTATAGATTTTGATCCCTTAAGAATTTTAAAATATATTTATGTAATGCCCTTCTCACCTGCCAGTCGTCTGTCTCTCGTGTTTTTCCAGATAACATCCAAGGCTCTAGCAGTGGAGTCCCTGATATGATCACTAAATGATCTCCTCAGAGGGGCTTTCACCGGGTGATGCATAATGCAGATCGATCACACATCCAGGTCAAACGGCTGTAGCTTAGCCCCAGGAAAAAGGGCATTCTCTGCCCGGGGATCTGTTTGGATTTCTGTTTGCCAGGCAGGCAGGTTGTTACTTTATATAATTTCTCATCAGCCTTGTGGAGCTTTTCCTTGAAGAGTCAGGCATTGCAGTTCTCACTGCGGATGCAGGAAAGCTCAGACTGCAGCCAGCCTACTGGAAAGCTGCCAAAATCTTACATCTGGAACAGTTTACAAATGAGCTAACGATACAGTCATTTAGATTTGGGGCTATATTTGTGGATATCTATAGGATTCTAGCTTCCTGTTTAATCAAATAACTTACCAGACACATACTTGCATGCTCATTTATTAGGATATTTCCCTGCTTAGATGATATTTCAGGTAATCTTTCATGTTTGGACATGAAAAAAGTAAGAAATAGAAGAGAGATAAAGTAATTTTAAATATCTAGAGATCGGGTATTTTATTTTCTTAGTATATTTTTTTGCATTTTACCCTAGTTAAGACAGAGAATATGGCCTGATTCTGAGTTCCCTATATTTATTACTTTATAACAATGAAAGGAAATAAAAAAAATGAGAGGAAGAGGGGAGATAATAAAAAAGGAGAGGGAACTAAGTCCCCGCGTCTTTGCTGAGTGGAAAGATAAGTTCCCATATGAAAAATATTTATGAATGTAACTGAGATTAATAGTCACAGTAAATGAAGCCATTTGACCTTGCTTATTTTGACCTTTTTAATTGATTGCTGTGTCCTGTGACTTCCCTGAGGGAGAAAGGGAGGAATAAAGGAGTACCTGAGACTCTCTTTCCCTTTTAATACTATATGTGGCAATGTATGAAGAGATGAGAGATACCAGCTTAAAAACCACCATTATATGGGAAAGCAAAAAGTGTTAAATAAAGTTGTCTTCATGTTCATTCTACAGGTAGTCCTTAATTCCTTTTACAGCAACTACAGCTATTAAATATGATATATTAGATACCATATATAGATATGGATATATTAGATACCATTTTTTTCTTTAGAAGTATCATCATTAGAATTGATTTATTAACTTCTCACAAGGTTGGCATACCAAATTACAGAATTGAGAGTTTTAACCTTTGACAAAGGGATTTTCACTCCCTTTGAATTTCTTCCTAAAAAATAGTTTTTCTTTTCATAACATTAGATAATTTATTTCACACTTTCTTATTTGTTGTAATCTTTATTTCTGGTGTCTTCTCAGTTTCCTTCATTTTCACTAGTTGTCATTTCCCTTAAGAGAAATCATTATCTCATTCTCATAATGAAATGAAATTTATGGGATTTGCAATAGTGTAACTGAGGGAATAACTGGCTCACCATCTATTTAATGCAGATCATAATTTCTTCACATCTAGGCCTTTGTCTTTTATCATTATAGAGCTTCTGCAAATACTAATGTCCTGTGTGTGTCTTTGAACAAAACAGCAGTGAGTGATTCCTATAGTTTGCAGTTGCTTTCCTCCTTACACTCCTCCTTCTTTTTGGGGCTGGATGGAGAAAGAAGCAGACAACTCTCCAGAGAAATTCAATATGATAACACACTCTTGTGTGGTTGTGGGTTTTTTTTTTTCCTTTCTTTTCTTTTTTTTTTTTTTTTTTTGTGTTTTGTTTTTTTCTTAATTATTATTCTTGCAAAAATTTCTGGTAGAGCAAGTGCAATGCTTGCACAGGCAAATCCTGACATTGGCTTACATAGGCAAAGACTGACATGATGACCAGAGCACAACGTATCTGTTTTGAAACATGTATACTCTGTTCAGAATAGATCTGCTGTTGTTGCTATGAGTGAAAAGTTCAGAAGAGCACTGTTCACTTTTAAATGAAAATGCAGTAAGTGATAACTTAATCAGAAGCTGAATTTCTCTATTTTAGAAAGCAACAAGGGTGAAGACAGTCTCAACAAGGCTTTAATTACCACTGGCCATGTCCACGTTACCAGCAACATAACCCAGAAAGAATGGATTTATACAGCAAAATAAATGGTACAAAAGTTTTGATACATCTCAAGGTGGAGTTACTTTGAACTATGTCTATCAGCATATTGTGAATGAAATGAATCCTCAGAGTTTCATGATTGGGTTGGAGATCACTGACACTCTACCAGAGTGCAGCTTTTGGCTTATTTTCCTTTGAAAACCATCCAATTTGCATACTCCAAGACTGCTTGGAGATATGAACCAAAGAGTGATGTTGGGGGAATCTTTTCAAAATCATGTGCCTAGTCCAGGCTACAATGTCAATAAAAACATGCAGACCATTATTCATTTTAGAAGCTAAAACAACTTTTAAGAATTTAAAAATAAAATCGGCAACATTCATACATTTCTAATTAGAGTTTGATTCTTTTGGAGTTATTGTGCGTTATATTATCCATGGTGACATAAATATATTTAAAACATTTAAAACCTGTTTTACAAAATGGTGTGGAAAATGGCAAAGGAGGAATAAACTGTGATGAAGCAGAGAAATACTGATAAAAACATTTGTTTGTGTGATGCTACAACACAAATAAATAGGTAATCTAAGTAAAATAGTGTAAAGAATTAAACATCAGAAAATTTTTAATGGGCATGGGGAAGTAAATAATTAGATATAGATTAGCAAAAAATATGGATAGAAAATAAAGGATATTAATTTTAGAAAAGTGTTAGACAGAGACATAAATGGGGAATACAGTTAAAAGCAAATACATATGATCAGCAAAGGAAATCTGAGATTCATGACATCCATTACAGTCACAAAATAAGGTAAGAATTTGCCAATATGAAAGCACATGATCTTTAAGGATTTTTCAAATCATGTTAAAAGATTGTATTGGTGCAGAGATGTGCTGCAATCTCCATTCTTGTATCATTTGAAAAACAGCCCCTTGTGGAATGATGCACTCAGTTTTGCTCTGCACCTCTCAATACCCACATGATGCTGAAAAAGCATCCACAAGCCCAATGTACAGGCAACTGGCGGCAGCAGGGCCAGAGTGACAATGACAAGGAGGTCTGTGCTGGAAAACAGCCACGTGTTCAGGGGAAGTCTGCTGAGCTGCCACCATCACTGTGCCATTATTCTTGTTGAGAGTCCTACTCTGAATCTCAGGCAAACACCTCCCAAGTTCCCAGTTGCTACTGCCCAGACAATGTCTGCATATGTGGAGATATTTTCCATTTCAGCTCCGGCTTGTTCCCGCTCCCCTTGAAGGTGTAGCTGTTTTCACAGAGACATCTACCTGAATCACAGGCCTGCAGTTACTTGCAGATTGTTTGTGTGGAAGAACTTCCTCCATTTCTCTGGTAAACTCATGCTTCAGTCTGAACTGAGAGAGGGGCCATTGGAACCAAGTACCCCCGGTACAGACCTCACCAGGTGAATCTTTGATGTTGATCAACATGAGTGTACTAAATTAATTTGTTCTTAAAACAAACAGCTGCCCTAGAATGCTGCAAATGACATTAAGGGCAAAAGATTTTAATGTTGAGATTTATGGGTTGGTAAAGAATGTATTGTCAAAGAAAATGGAAAATGTTTTGCTGTTCTATCTGACAATGTACTGGAAAATCTCCTGAAAACAAATACCCTTTCTATAACTGGGAAAATGCACTCTTCATGTCTTACATTCAATTAGCTGTATAGAGATGTTGCAGCAAAACACATGCAAAAATAAGCAAAGACCTAATCCACCAAGTAGCATCTAGTTAATCTAGATAAAATTCATGATGCAGCTCTATCTTTTGGCTTCACTCTGTCTGGAAACTTAAGAATGACCACAATCAGACACAGGTTTTTGTATTTGAAGATTTTGGTGTTGACTACATAATGCAGTCAATACTCCAGCTATATTACAGAATAATTTCATTTTATTCAGAGTTTTCTGTTTAATGGCTGAGATGAAAAAAAAAAAAAACAACCTAAAAAAGTAAATTCTTGAAAAAGACATGGGTCAAAAAAGATGTGTGCTGAATCAAAAATAATATGAAGGGATCTGAAGGCCAGGGCTCTGTTGCTGACAAGGGGGGATTGCAGCAGCTGGTCTTAGAGGGGTGAGGTGATAGCACACCCTCAGGAGAGAGACAACTGCCCACTTCATGCATGAGGAGCAGCATACACATCCAGGAAGTCTTTGTGTAATTCCAGAAGCAAATATTTAGAGGGACCAGACCCTACCTTCCCTGCCCTGCCAGCCCTCCCACCAGTTCAGACCAGCTCCACCCCTGGCTCTCCCAGGGCAGTGTCTTTCCTGTCCCCCAGGCCTGGCCTGCCTTGGGACTGCAACCACTGACTGCTGCCACTTCTTGTTTTGGAAATATTTTTAGAAACCTCTTCTTAGCATAAGCAAAGCTGTGCCTCTACAATCTTCCTTTCAAGGTTGAATCTACTTGTAAAGTGCTGCTCATTGTTCTTGAACACTAATTCTCAAACCAGCCACAGGCAGGAGGCAGAGGCTAATTCCCTATAACATTTCCCTTGCTCAGCACTTCCAACTGAAGTACCTACACTTGGCAAACTTATCTGTTTTTTGTCCTTTTGTGGGTCTATCCATACTCTGGTCTGCAAACATAATACCAAATATCCTTTTTGCTCTTTAAGACAAAAATGCATTGGGTACTGGGATGGACAGGAATGGAGATACTGTTTTTAGTTCTGGAAACTGAGTCCAGCTCTCAGGAAATAAGCTAACAATTGCACAAGCCTCATGCTCTTCAAGCTTGCTCTAAAATACATTGACTTCTCTGACTCTTCATCAAATTCTTATGTATATCTCTGACTCTTCTGTGTGACTCTGGCCCCATGAGTCTGGAAGGATGTATGGATCCAAAATATGCCCAAGGCTCAGAAGAAAGCACTTTGAATTTTCCTTGTGCTGCTTTCCAAAATAAAATCTGGTTCTGCAATATCTGCAGTACTTGAGAAATCTGATATGTATCAGGTTAAGCAGCAGCCACAAATCAGTGCAGACTGGAAAGATTTAGGGAAATTCCTATGGAAAGACAGGGAAATAAAATGTATTCTGTTAAAACATAAACATTTCAGTAGAAGCTTGACAAATCTCAACAAAATTCTTTATATGACAAAGCCACATTTTGATTAATTTGGATTTTTTTTTTTAATCTCTATTTTCCAATTAGGTAAATTAAAAATATACAGAAGTTTCATTTAGCACATATGTGTCCTTTTGTAGCTGTGCAAATGTCTGGGCAATTTATCTGTCCATGGTCTCAATGCTATGTGTCCCACCATATTTTGCATTCAGAACAGTCCCCATTTGACTCCTGTCAACACCCTGGTGTTAACATTTGAACAGCCTAGAGCCTAAATGGGTGCAGTCATAGTAGACCATGAGAGAGTAGACCAACAAAGTCTCCTGAGTGCCCTCCATGTCAAGAGGGCCCTTCCCGGCATCTCTGCACCCTCCTTCCTCGTGGCAGGAGAGGGGTGGAGAAGTCCCAAGAACAATCACTCTCTCTCCAGGTGACCATGTTGCCTCTGTACACACTGCTTTTGCAAGATGTACGTGCTTTTTACTCTCATTCCATGGTCCAGACCTGTATTTTTGAACAACAGGGGTGTATAACTTTAAGAAAGAATACACTCAAAATCCACCCACCCCAGCAGCAGTACATGATGCAAACTACAGCTGTTGTTGTTTTCATGAACTTTTTGATGTCTTAACCTTGAAGCCTTCTTCTGGTGGAACACTGAGAAACTCTTGTCAAAGTATCTACCTTAATTAGCTTTTGTTGTGAGTTAAATACATACTAATGGGTTTATATAAACTGAGTAGTGTAGCCTTCTAATATACATCCCTGAGTCTCAAATTAAACATGATCTCAAATAAATATTAACAATCTTCATAGTGTGATTATGGCCCTACTTTGTAAACATCCCCACAGTTTAATTAGAGTTCTGTGCACTTCAAAGTGTAAGCTTATCTGGCTGTTTCTGAACTGCTGTCTCACTATCACTGTGTGTTCCAAGAATAATAAATAAACCAACACAGGAACGCAAAAAGAATTCCTAATCACAGCCATAAATACAAAATAATAATTAAGTAAATAACATGAAAGAAAGATGTGCTTCCAGTTTCATTTTCACATCGTTCCATTTTAACCTCTTTTTAATGTAGCTGTCTATAAACTATTCTTAGGTTATTTGACTAAAACCAAAAACAACTCACAAGTTCTGCTCCTGCAGCCAAACGTTTTCTGAAATACCACATATTGAAGAAAAAAAGAGACATTAGTGCTGGTGCTATAGTTTAAAATTCAAATGAGAAAGGAAGTGTTAAATCTTCATTCTGTTTAGCCATATGTGAGGCACCTGCTTAGAGAAGTTTATGGGAGTATTAATCTATAGAAGTGTCCAAACACTTCCAAATATCTAAAGCCGAGCAACAGAACTGTCTTGGTTATAAAATAGTTGATGGCAATAAGCTGTGAACTGAGATTAGTTTTTAGTATTAGCCATGTGTTATGCTTCACCACAGCAGAAGAGTATTAAACAGCATTGTTTCTCCTTCCTTCAGTGACCTGACAGGCAAAATGCCCATACATAGCTTTTTGTTAGCTGAGTAATGCATTATAACTTCACTGGTCCCATCACTGGAATTAGAGCAGGATGAATACAATTTCATAGAATAAAAGGCATGGCATAAGGTACTTCTTTCTTTCCAGTAGAAATGAAAATTAGTCTGTATGTGAAATTGTAGTAATAGAAAAAATAGAACTCACAAAAATATCCCCAAACCCAAACAAACAGCCCAACACTTCCAAAAAAAACCCCAACTCACTAATGTTACTGCCTATCTAAAATCTTCTCTACCATCTTGTTTCATAATTGGAAATTAACCTTTCCTCTCTTTTCTTTTTTCTCTTTTCCACTCTCTCTGTCCCTCTTGGTCATACTAAGATGGCAAGTTCCTTACAGATCTTCCTCTTCAGACATCTCGTACAAAATGGCACAATAAGATATCAAAGAAATAAAGCCTTTGAGCTTGTCTGCAGTGACCAACATAACCAGTGATTATGAATAGAGCAGATTTGGTTCAATGAGTTCTGTATAATCTAATGGTGGCAGACGGGTGTCTGTGTACAGAGCAGGGAGCAGAAGGGGAGAGTGAGGAGTGTTATGTGAGCTGGACTCATCGAAGTCAGAGGGTGAGCAGAGGGAAAATTCAGAGTACAGAGATAATTCTGAACAGAGAGATCAAAGAGAGGCAAGAAATTTTAAATCAAAGAGAAAGTTCCAGTGCTTGCAGGGAAAAATGGAAAATGCTTATTCCTGAGAAGATTTAGTGAGATTTAGGGGTCTCATGTAAGTAATCTTCAATTATCTCTGCCCTGTGTAATGTGTGTTTTATTAAGTGATGCAAAGAGGCAGAGTTGTCTTCCTGCCTTCTCATCCCTGCTGCTGCCACTGCAGCACTGTGAAACACAATCTCTGCAGAAGGTTTGTTACTGTGATGACAAGCAGGATGTAATAACCATCCCTGAATTTCTGGTTTGTGGCCTCATTGGTAAAGAAAACAGCAGAAAAAACGTAATTTTCATAGGGAGCAATTACACAGAAAGTAGGATCCAAACTGAATCTAAACTTTCGGATAGGTATTGGACCAAACCTTCAATAGATTTAAAGATTTCCCTAATTAAGGCACTGCTGGATAGTTTGCTAGTGGTAACTTCTCCTTGCGTCATTTTTTGTGCAAATGTTCATTTACATAATTAAATTGGGGATTTATTTTAAAGGTGCTTAACTTCCTCAGACTCTGGGTTTCTGTTTGACGTATTCTCCATGCTTTAACTCTTTGTTCTGGAGTCGTTTGTGACATGACTTCTTTGAGGTGCTTTATCTGTGTATTCATAATAAAACCAGTTTTTTTGGAAAATGAATGAGAGGATATGTTATTTTCCTGACACTGAAAAATTCTAGCAATTTATCCCTAAATAACTGATAGTGATTTGGTAAGGCAACTTGCTCTTTTTTAGGGATATTCAATTTTCATCTTTCTAGAAGTTCATTTATGGGAGTATTTACTTGTTGTAGCCATTGGCAAGCCTCTGAGAAATTATATTTCTCAGCAGTTCTGCAACTTTGGATGTTAGTGACCAACAGCCTAGAAGACATTTTCTCTTCTGGGTTAGGTACAGGCTGGCAAATATTTGCAAACACAGCCCCAGGCTGCTGCCAGCCCTGCAAGATGAGGGAGAGAACCTGTCTCTCTCAGGCTTTTACTTGCTCCACCTTCATTTCACAGAAATGTAAAAAAGGGTTGGTTCCTCATGAAATCTTAATACAGAATGAGGAAGGTTTGCTAGGGTCAAGAGGGAGATGGGTACACACTGCTTGGTGGAGAGACAAGAACACAGGGAAAGAGACCAGGGGAGGAGAGTACCTGTCACCTATTGTGGTTTTAATCGCATACTTCCATTTAGGAATTAAAATTCAGCCACTACATAGCTAGTGAGAGCTTTCATTGAGTTCTGCTCTGATGGAACTAAGTAAACATAATTTCAAACAATTAGCTTCTTTGCACTGAGCAATTTTATTTTTAGAACATTGGCTACAATTAGATTACTTTTTCAAAAAAAAAAAAAAAATTAAAAGAATCAAGAAGAAAACCCATGATTTTTCCAAGTGTTTCTTGTGATTTTTTAGAATGTCTTTCTTCTGGGGTTTGTTACTTGAACTGAAATCTTGCTGACTGCAAGTTCTAATGCCTAACCTTTAAAATATAAAGAATCTAATATTTTGCTTTACCTTTTCTAAGTTTAATATATCACAGATGGTAGTTATGGGGACTGTGTCAAATTTAATTATCTGGAAGATTAAAGTAATCATCATTTCAACTGAAACATAGTTTCTGTTTTCCATAATAAAGCCTTTGTGAATAGTGAATGTACACAACATGACATAAAAACTTACAAAAAAGAAATATAAAACTCAAGCTAAAGTTATTATTAGATGTTAATGTTTCATATTTACTCCATAAAGCTAGCAACAGCATTATTGTAGGAAGTGAATTTCTCCAAATCTTTACTTAATTTATTTCACAACTAATCATCAAAAATTGCTTTTACATGAAATTTGCTGTTCCTGCTGGCATCTTTTTTCAGCCATGAATATCTGCCTTCTGTAGTCCCACTGCAGCATGTGGTAAATCTTCAATTAGAGTTCAGATTATGACACTAGTATTGGAAGACTGGCGATGGAAAAATAGTGAGCTTGAACTACATGGTTTGGAGGAAAGGAGGTTGACAGGATACAGCAGTATTTAGTCTGTCTTTTTTTGTCCTTACACTAGTTGCTCACTGGCAAGTTCTCCTAAATTATTTTAGTAGGTCATTTTGTTAGTATATGTTTAGTAAACTGTACACTTCACAGTCTCAAAAGCAAGGTGAAAATGTGCCCCTTGTGTTTGTAGGGCTGGCAGCCTGAACTGTATTTTGCTATATCTGACCTAATATATTTCTATTGTCAAATAATTTTGAAAATAGACATATATGGTGGCATCCCCATATGATGAAAATTATCTGCTCTGCTCTTCAGTCTGAACAGACTTCTGTCATTTCATGTTAAAAAGATATCTAGATGATGAGGTGGGTTACATCGGAGAATCTCAAATTCTATTTACCTTCTGTGAACATAAAGTTTTTAGAGACATCATTACAATACTGAATTTATGCAGTTTTTAAATAAAGTAAGAAATATGAGTCTTGTACTCAGGATCAATGAAAGATATTAATGTCTCTGAAAGAATCCAAATTAGGCCTTGAAAAAATGTATTTAAAATAGCAGCTGCAACACATACATGGAAAAACTACTTACAAATCTAGATGCGCACTAGAATCAAGTGAGTACAAGTGTTTCTTTAAGTGCTTCATAGCAGAAGTGGGGAGGGAAGCAATGAAAGACCTGGTGAAATATAGGAGAAGTTACTTCATATTTATTAGTAGATGATGTAGAAATTCCTTGGAAAAATGTGGTATTTGGAAGAAGGGAATAAAACACTCCCAAAGAAGTTGAAGAATAAAACAGACAAGAAAACAAGGCTTACGCCTGAGATTGATAGGTTAAACTAATATTTTAAAGGCTTAAAAATAAGCTATTTCAGTAATGGTGAAAGGATAATGTCAAATATTACCACACTGAGAAGTGTGGTAAAATATATGTAATTTTTTCTTTATTATTTCTGAAGTTTTCAACATAATTTTTTCATGCATCTATAGTATAAAAAAATAACTATTATTTACTTTTTCAGTATTTCCATAAAGAGCAACCAGACATACTCTGTTTGGCACAAATAAATTGCTTCTCAAATGCAGCATGTAATTTTAGTCTCTCCAGTACCACAAAGACATAAACAAGTTTTGAAGGAATTCAAATAAAAGCAAAAAAAATTAATAAGGGGCTAGAAAATTTGATTTACAAGAAAAGATGAAAATCTCTTCTGCTCAGTCAAATGACAGCTAATAATGCAAGGGAAGAGTAATGATAAGAGCCAAGAAGTATTTAAAGCATGAGCACATCAAGGAAAGTGTGGACATGTTTTAGAGTAGTACAAGGTTTCAAAACACTGACTTGGTATTGGGGAGAGTATTGTGTTTGTGTATTTTTTTCCTCCAAACTAACACTAATTAATCTGTGCAGCTTATGTATGGACAAAAAAATATGTGTGGAAAGCAAAAAAGCCCTGTGCAAATGTTAAACAGAATGACACATCTATCAGCTGTCGTGCAAGTCCTCGATGTAGTATTTAAACATAGGAATTAGATCAAGATTGAAAAAAAAGATTAAATATGATAAATGAGCAGAATATAATATTAGGGGAACCCTATATCAGTACCACAGTACGTAATTTCTTTAGAAAGAACATCTTCTGAAAGTAGGTTTGTTTTGCTCAGAAAGTTTTGTAGTTCCTTGATAACCTGCTACCCCTTCCGTGTGAAAAAGGACCTGCTACTCGGACATAAAATTTGTCATATCAAAACTTCAGTCATAACTGAAAGTTTAATTAAATTATAACTGGATTTTTTAAAAAATCAGCTCAGCCCTGTTTGCTGGTGCTGGCAACTTTCTGAAGGCATATATAATAAGTGTATTTGAAAGATATCCAGGAGATATTTTTGAATGTTATTTGTGCTCTATAACACTTTATGCATAAGGAACCAAAATAAGGAGAAACATTAAAATTCTTCAGAAGATGCAACAAAATGATGGCATATTTAGATGTCAAAACTTAGATGTTGCTAATTTTTTTTCAATCCAAACTTACTACCTTTTAGTCAAGAACTAGAAAAATTGTTCAGAAGATGCAACAAAATGATGGCATATTTAGATGTCAAAACTTAGATGTTGCTAATTTTTTTTCAATCCAAACTTACTACCTTTTAGTCAAGAACTAGAAAAATTGCATATGGAGGCATTAAATATTTCTTTACATTCAGTGAAAACTTCCACAACAGGAAAAATATACTCCTGTACAACAAGTAAGTGTACCCTTCTAGTCTTGATATAAAAGACTGATTATAGACTGTTTGAAATTTGAAGTGAGCAGCTGTTAGTGTACTGATAAAAAATTTGAGCTTGGATAACTGTCTATAAAAGTCAGGAATAAAACAAATATATTTCAAAAGGTCAAGACTAAAATATAAACTGTATATCAAAATGCATAAGAACAACCAAAAGGGCAACTAAACCCCAGGTTTTAATATGAGTCCTTCAATACTAAACTTTGAAAAGCTCTGTCCCTATCAAGTCATGATAGCTCTGAATGTCAATTAATAGGACTAGATTCAGTTACTAATTAACCTCATTTCAACCTAATTAACCTAGTTATTTGATGCTGAAAACCTCCTCCTCTATGTAAGAACTGTAAAATTTTTAAATACATCCTTGACAGATACTGAAAATTATTAACCTAGAGGAATATTGTTAATCTAGAGGAATGATGTAATTTTTAAAATTTACCATGCCTTGGAATGAGAAGACTGCAGAAAAAGTCTTTTTACTCTAATTTCAACAGAAGACCTTCATATGTACATTGTCCATTTGTGCCTATGCATTTTGTACAATGTTTTCACTAAAGTACTGCTGATTATCAACCAAAATGAGCTCTCATAGTTAGCGATGAAGTATTAAGCATGTATAGCTCACCAAAATCCACTGCATATTTTGATCCTCAGTAGGTATGGTTTTTCTCTCTAAGAGGCATTATGAAATAAATGTGAATATATCCAAAAGAAAACTTTTCTATTTGACCAAGGAAGTTTAGATTGTATCAATTTTTTAAAACCTTGTAATTTCTTCTATAAATGCCTTGCTCACTTGTCAGATCTAACTTCATGTTAGTTGCAAAACTTCATAATCTGTTGAAAGTTAGATGTTTCTATACCCTTTTATGGAAAAAATGGACTTCATCATATTTTTGTGCATGGTTTGTAAAGACATGAATGATTTTGTGGAACTCAAAAAAGGTCATGCAAACCTTTGGAATTACTTATTTATTTTATCAATGACAGTCCCATGAAAGGAGCTCTCAGAAAAATAAGGTGAGACCAGCTCTTAACTCCTAACATCTGCCAAGCAAGGAAACTCAAAAAAGGCCAGGTAAGTGTGGGGCTGAAGCTTGAAACAAAGAACTGAACTGTGCATTAACAGCAAGCACATGCTGACCTTAGGTCCACTCTGCTCCGCCTTGCCTGAGAACCGATGTCCTGGATTCCTGTTGGGCAAAAAATGCTGACTTATTCTGAAATTCAGTGTCTAGTGTTACTGTAAACACACACTGCTTTTACAGTTCCCAGCAGAGCACCCTCTGCACCAAGGTTACATGATCTTTATATGCCTGAAAGCTAATAAAAGATGTTAATGGTGGGGACCTCTGTTAGGAATGGTGGCCCTTAGCAAGAAGAGGAAGGTCTCAAGCATGATAATATATCAACAGACTATGTAAAGGCATGGTTTGATTGTGAATGTGTGACATAACTTTGGAAATGCTAAAGGATTGACATAAAAATCAGTTCAGCTGAAATAGATTAGGGGATCAATGTCATGGGCATAGTACATGTTGGAGAGTTACAAAAGGCAGTGGAACAGAAGCAAGTCACACGTACCAAGAGTCCAGATGAGGATGTCTGTGCAGCTCATATAGGCCAACACAGCAAACACAAGGGCAGAAGGGGAGATGTTTAGTCTGCAAAAGACAGTCTGTAAAAGTCTGAAATTTCTGAAGGGACTCCAAAGTTTGTATTAAATAAAAGAGGCTGTTGTAGTATCATCTGAATGGCTGTATAGCCACAAAGTCCTAATTCTTGGTCTGTTAGAATTGCGCATTTTAGTATTTAAATACATTTTCTCTACCAAATTCTCTAAGTCTTGTGCAGCCTCTTTAAGGCACTTATTTCCCAAGACACTAGCAGCAGAAGGCTGCTATAAGAAGTATTTCATAATTCAAAGTCTTTTTGCCTGTGTCCCTTGTTGCACCAAACTGTTCTCTCATATGGTACTGGGGAGACTGTTTGCACAGCTTGCTGGAAGTCAACTCATTAAAACAACATAGGGTAAAAAATAGACCTAATATGAATAATTTCAATGATCCAGTTTACAGCAAATGGTTGAATTCCTGAACTTAGAAGGCACTGAAATAAAGCTGGGGATGCAACACTGTGACTCACCTTCAAAACAAAGCTCTCTTTCAGGGAGTTACAAATTTCAATCTATTTGTGCTAAGGTGAATCACAGTCTGGCCCACTGAAGACATGAAGAGGGATATATATATTTTGCAAACATAGCAGATTCATGCATCATGAAACCCAGGAATTATTGCTTGAACTCTAAACCAGATTATAAATTCCATTTAAAAACTGACAACATGCCTTTGAACACAAATCCACATTGAGATATGTAGCTAAACAATTAGGATAACTTTTAGAGATGCCTTTCTCAACATTTCAGACTTCCTAGAGTCTGAACATACTACAGCTGATTGCTGTAACACCAAGAGATGAAAAATGAGGTATAGACACTGCAAGAATGTGAAGAGAAGTATTCAATTCCCCCTTGAAGAGCTGCATGGTCTCCAATTGGTGAGCTATTCCCTATGAAATATGAGATAATTAAGCGTGCTCACCTGGTTGCATGTTGAATGAACACTCTAAAAGAACCATGAAAAAATGCATACAGGAAAGGTGGACAAGGGACTCAAGACATCCACTTTATGAGAATCAGTAGACTCTATTGGCTGCTATATATGCTAATAGAGGAATGTGCTTGTGAGCCTTTGTATGTGCTACTGAATGAGGAAGCTTCGTTCCAGGCTCTGGTTCAGACTAAGTATGCTTTCTGGTCAGCTCTTGCCAGGTGGACAGCTCATGACAAATAGCCCCAGGGGTACTAGATTTCTTTTCTAGCTGGGAGGAAAAGGCTTGAAGGAATGGAAACTAATCAAAGAGAAACTCTGAATGAAATGAATTGTTGAATAGGTGTCAAGAAAACTTTAGCAGTAGATGGTAGAGACAAACTTAGTTTGACAGTTTATCATAGACTGAGTCATTGCTTTCTGATGATTGTGCTAGTGAATATGAAAATGCTCTGAAAAATGAGCTGGAAAGCTCCCCTATTCAAGTGACACAACATGACCTACAGTAAGATCCTAAGCTATTCAAGATGACTGGAGTTAAGCCAGAAGTATATATCACAAAAGTAAGGAAAGTGATTAAAGAAAAAGAATGCTGGGTTTGTTATTTTTGTTTCTGTGCAAGCTAACTGAAAAGTATATTTTTAAAAAATACTGGACACACTACAAAAAACTGATTGGTTCATTTAAAAACTTTAGCTATTCTAGAAGAATTAATTGTCCCTTAGAATGAAGATGTGAGTTCACAGTCAGAGATTTGGCAAGCTAGTTGGGGTCAGCTTTGGAACTGGAGGCTGGAAACAGCACAGGCCTTCCTTGGGAAAGTCCACCAGGAGATGTCTGGGGTAAGGCAGTGAAGAGAGAATGGCTTGGAGAGGAGCATAGAGTTGAAGGGCCTGCGGACGGGAGCCCAGCTCAATCCTGATTGTTGAAAGTGGAAACAAAGTCCCTATTTTTTATGAAATTCCTTTGGGTATTAAATCCAAAAAGTCCCAAAATGTCCAAAAGGGTGGATAGGAAATGTAACCAAGTCTCAATTAAAATGAATCAGTGACCTACAAGGTTTAGCACATTCATTCATGAATTAATACTGCTCTCAACATGAATCACTGCAGCCTAAGCTACAGAGTAGTGTGTGTCCTTTCATGGTTAAATATGAAAAGATTTACTGATTTTGGACTGCAAGTTAGGCACTGTGTTTCTCTCAACAGACCCACAGCTGGCAAAGTAGGAACTAAAAAATACTGTATTGCACTTTCAAAATAATTTAAAGATAATCAGATATTACAGAAATTATACTAGTTTAATCATAATGGCATACCTATTTTCTAATGTCATTGAAGAACAGAACTATGACTCTTTGATTTTCTTACTATAATCTATTTGGATGCTCTTCAGGAATAAACTTTAATTAAAATTTTATCAGCTTTTAAATTTCCATTTGGTGTTAAGTGCTCCTCTGAAATTATTTTGTCCATCAGTTACAGTTATATAGGGTCAGCTGATTGGGATATTTCTAATGTCTGGGAATATAAATTAACTTTTTCTTGAACAAGGTAACTTGCTCCAAAATTTTTACTATTTATAGCATAAACCAGAGAACACAGCACAATTTTCCTGTTTCTTTAAGGATTGTTCTATGAATGGGTGAATGTCTAATTGCTGCAGGCTCAGAAAAGTAATATGCTTTTGAGTTCACTTGACAGTCACTTGACTGAATCAGTGAAATCTTCTGCTTCCTATCAGTGAGATCTGCTGTTCAAAGGTCCATTAGAAATAAAAGCAAATTCCATCTGGACTCTTGCTGTGTGAGGACATTGGTAAGGCAATGCTATGCTTCCTCAGTGTTGATAGGGTCAGGATGTTAAAAGTGGGGTGGTTTTCTACTGAATTAATGTGGAGCCCTGTACCTGAGCTTCTTTATTCTGTCACACGCAGAGGCTTTCTCAAGTTTCATCAATTTGTTGTTAGGTTGCTGAAAGAGTGAGCATTCATGCAGATAACAATTTGCATGCAAGCTATAATTATGGCTACAGTGACTTCCACTTAGCCCTTCTAGTAACTCAGCATGGTTTGGGAGTGATTAAGTGGCAAGTGCTAAGCATGGCTCAGTATAACTCTGCCCATTCCACAGGTTGTCCCAGAAGAAGGGGAGCACTGGAGCAGCAAACTCTGCTACAAAAAGCTGCTCTCCAGGGAGCATAATTTAGGATAGCTGCTAATGCCTGCCCTTGTCAGTCACACCTTTCTTTACAGTTATGCCAGGGATTACCTTGCCCTGTCATTTAGGGAAGCAGCTGAAAGTCATTTGTGCCCCACTTTCCAGGTATTTGTAACAGAGCAGCAGTATAGCTAATTTTCACTGTTTTTTTCTTTTTTTCCCCTCCTGAACTAGTAACTGTTGCACGAAAGGTAAACAATTAAAAGGCAAAAGTGCAGTTATCAGATACAGTTCTCTGTAAACAAAAAAAAATTCATTTCCTAAATCTCCTTTTCAGCAGAAGTTCAAGCATAAAAACCTTGAAGTCAGTTTGTCAGAAGGAAGGAAAGTGGAGAGAGGAGATAAATGAAAGCAGTGGTTGGAGTTTTTATGCTAGAATCTCACTGAGGTGTATTTTCCATGCATTACAAGAGGTTAAAGATCTTTCCACTGAGAGGAAGATTTGCTCATAAATTTTTATTTGAATCCTCTAAGCAAGGACTAAGCCTGAAGAAGTCTGTGGTAGACAAAGGATGTCAGAATGAATTAATCTCTTTGACCTTTTTGATCCAGACCACTCAATGACAGTAAGTGTGAATCTCCTACCTGGATCTTATCTTCCAAGTATTCATGGGTCTTTTCTAGAAAATTACTGATTGACATGGGCTAAAACTCAAGCAGAAAGAATAATAACTAAAGAACTAGGACAACTCTGTGTGTGTACTTCAGTCCTTTTCTTGTTTAATTTACTTTTTCAGATGCTGCTGTGTGACTATGTTCTTGAAACAGGCGCCCTTTAAGTGACTGGATGTGTGCACTTCCAGTTATTTTTTATTTAGCCCATACCTTCTTCTGACAATACATATGAAAAAAAAAATCATTTGTAACTCAGCCCACAGCTCCTCTAACAGCTCCTTTAACAGAGAAAAAAAAAAAATTCCCAGTTTTGGAAGTACTTTGGTTGTGCTACTTTGTTTCTGTCATAATTACATTTCTAAATCTATCTCCTGGATTTCTAAATACAGAGGCAAAGAGTAAGCAATTGTGTAGCCAGAAGGGAATACAGGAAGCAATTATTTTCTGGTTGTCTGCACTGCATGCATTTGGCCAATACTTAATTCAGATTTTAAGCAGTGCTGCTTGTGAATGGTCCATGGCAAACAGGAGAATTTGGTGCTGGATTGTGTCTAAACTTCTATTTGTTAAAAACAGCTACAATAACAAAAAGTGTACTTCTCGTTATCTTTGACAATTACAATTTTTGATCTCATTTCAATCTATTAAAATAATTGTCCATACTCCAGCATGCTTCAAAGATACATTGTCCTTTTCTTTTTTTTTTTTTTTTTTAAGTTGCTTTATTTTTGAGGATTTATTTTGCTTTGTTTAGGGAAACAGGTAAGGAAGCTTAAATAGCATACCTCAGGAAATGAAATTATCACTATATCTTTAAGTGAATTGGAATGCTCTTCCATTGGAATTGGAATGCTCCTGAGGGAGAGGTTGAAGTTAGAGTAATGGGAACTGGTGAACAAAGCACCAAAAAGCATGAAACCCCAACACAGATGAAGCAAAGATTTTCCAGATGTGGAATTTTTTCTATGGATCAGTAGAGTTAGCTTAACTTACTTAAGCTATAATGGTTATTTTGAGGAAAAAAAAAACATGGCTCATTTCTTATCTCTCAGGATTTTAATATAAATAAATGCAATTACTTTGCTGAAGATTTTTATCTAGATTTGCTTTATAAAAAGACGTCTGTTTCTTATTTGTCTTAGTTTGGCTAATGTGGCGTACATTGCCTCTCTGGAAATGCCTTTGAAATGTGTTGCAAAAGTTAATACATGTAGCAACTTCTTAGATTGGAAACTTTCTTGGTAAGTTTTCCAATGTTCATTTCCTCATTAAAGACAAAATTATGCCAAGTTTTGATTACAACTGCAATATATATATATATATATATATATATATATATATATATATATATATATATTTACAGTTTTTAGTATGTCCTTTAGTTATATTTGTGGGTTTTTATTTTTATGACATACACTCATATTTTTCTCTTTGCAATTTACTAAGCTGAAGAATGGCATTCACTTTATTCTGATCATTGGTTGGTATTCTGCAAGTTTTAAGATCCCTTTAGCTTTTGATAGAAAGTTTCCTAATATGTAGATGTCTTTTGCTGTTGCTGTATAAGTTATATAGGATTCTTAATTTGATGATGGATAATTGATACTGTTTCCTGGGGTAAAACTATGCCTCTTGCAAAAAAAAAAAAAAAAAAAGAAAGACCCATGCAATAAAAGTATATTCAATGCATATGTTAAGACTGAATATTCAGTATACTTTTACTACAATTACCAATTTTGACCCATTAAAATCAAACTCAATATTTAGAGAATGCATTGCATTACTAATTTGGCATTCTAGGCAAGTTTTGATTTGGTATATAGAGAATTACTATTTGGGTAAGTCCTGCAAAAGTTATTGGGAAGAACTTTTGTTAATTTTATTGAAGAAAGGGCTATGCTAATTAATTTCTCTGTTACTAGTTTGTTTAGTTTATTTCTAAAGCTATGTATAACTTTAGCATCTGCAGTCTAATGAGGTGAGGAGCTCCAAAGCTCAGTTCTAGATTGCCTCCCCCTGTTTGTTTTGAATCTGCCAACGCTATTTGATGTCCTCTCATTCTTTTACAGGAAGAGATGAGCAATTGCATAGAAAAGTCAAATGTTTATCAACACAGAGTGATAAACATGTACAGTATGGTACTGGGACACAAAAAAAAAAAGAGATGAGGTGCAAAAACTAACTGTTGAAAAGAATGGCAGATATTAAATCTGTGACTGAAAAAGCCAGTACCACTTCCAAGCTAGGAGAAGAGAATCCTCCTCTAACTAGCTTGCCTGGAACAGTGTCTTCTACATCATCCATTGTTATTGTCTGACCCTGCAACAGCTCATTGAATGGCTGCTAAAAGACATTTTCCTACAAATGCTAGGCTGGATTCATGGATCAAAACACATGGCCAGACTTAAGTCCTAAGGGCATTCTGTATAAAAAGCATTAGTCTGACATCTTTTAAAAGAGGGAAGAAATTTTAGGAAAACTATATAGCTTTCATTTTCCAGTTGTGACTGGAATTCACTGTTAATGATGAACTTATACCTGATAAAATTGATTAACCTGATACACATGATAAAGTTGTACCAGACCAGGTATATGGGTTACAAATGTGGAGCAGACGCTGACACAAAAAATGTTATCCCAATCACAGACTTAGTGTGAGCTATACCACCTAAACAAAGCCTTGGCCTTCTCTGAGCATCCTGTAGTTTCATCCCTGTTTTGAGAGCCTCCCATGGTAACTACATGAGAAGAATATTTCTGGTGTATTGATGGATTGCTCTATAAACATTATTCTATGTTAACCAATTGATAGATGAATTCTTGACTAAAGTATCAGTCTTTCTTTTTCTTCCTTGCAATAAGAAAACACATCCCATGATAACACTGTAAATTAGACACCTGCCTAGAGGATGTTATAGTTTATTTAATTATTTTCCTTGCCTTTTAACAGATATTTCAACTGCTCTTCTCTAATTTCAAGCCTGTATTTTGATATGTGCTAAAATCCATGGTTACTTTCCTCTTTGCCTTTCAATTCTGCTCACAGACATCTACTGAGATATGATATACCTGGCTAGCACTCTGAAATTGGTTACTAAATATTTCCTCTTTTAGGCCAATATTCAGCAGCACATGCAACTCAATCCAGAATAGACTGGGATTTAAACTAACGATCTAAATTAAAGAGAATATTCACATGGAGAAACTTTCAGAGAAATAATTTTAGACTGGAATTTAGCTAATCTCTACTTCCAAACCCTGTCCAAACTCATGTGACTAGAATGATCATCTGAATAACTCATGGTCTGAATGGTCATGAATAACTCCTTGCAGATTTATAGTTTAGAGACCATTTGGCAGTTTTGTCTATTGATAAACTTTTTTTCCAGTTACTTCTAGATTTGTAATACTTATAAATTAAGCAACCATTTCAAGTAGTTATCTGATTCTTTCCTAAAATATCACGACGGGGAAATCCACTAACAGTCAAAATGAATACAGAGGTAGATTGACAGAGGTAATAAAGCATGAAGCAAGTAACTGACTTTACATATAAGAATTGTACACTGGTGCATTTTAAAGACCATGAGCATCTACTACATGTTAGAGAATCAGCATTTCCTGATATGTGAAATAGCAATCTAATTTTACAAGAGTATTTGGAGAGAAGATTTGAGAAAATGGTTAAACTTGATGACTAGATGTCACAAGCTATTTTAAATCTTCAGGATTATGAAAACACTTTTTTGTCAGTGTAGTTGCTAACTTTCAGTTTATAGATAATAAAATGTCTAGCTGCTCAGGCTGAGCACGCTATGTACAGAAACCACAATTCTCTCAAACATGAGTTGCTATAGCAGAAGACATTCAGAGCACATCAAGGATAAAATAAACCCCAGTCTGAGCCACCGGGACACTGCAGTTACATCCAGACCTATCATTGTTCTACGAAGGATGCTTCTGCATCAGGAAGACACTTCTGTGTGCTCTTGGGTGTTTCTCTCTGAAAACCTGAGTTTTCTGCATGTTCTTAGGGAAATGTAAATAATCATGACACAGAATCACAGGTAACCAATCATGTCTTCTCATCAGAAATCAAAGACCTCTTTCTTTTCCCTAAGAATTTTTGAATAGCAACTTCCTATTCTAGTAAAGTGAGCATGTAAGTACCTTATACACTTATAAGGAACAAAAAACAAGCTCATGTTCCAGTGGTTTGGTTTCTTACCCTTCTGTTTTATCAGACACAAAAAGAAGTTATCTTGTAACACTTAATTTTAAGTACTCTAAGCTCTTCCTATTAAACATGGTTTAAATTTTTTCAAGTTTTGTTTTGGCTCATCTTCAACAGCTCTGAAACAATTCAGCAGTTCAAGTCCTATTTTTAAATATGAACACAGGAGCATAATATATTACAGATGTTTTGAATGTTGTCTAGAAGGAAAGAAGAGCATCTTAAATTTTTCAGAAATGACCAGGTATCATAATTTTGTGCCATGTACAGACTTTACTTCCCAAAAGTAACGTTGACAGGGAATTGGTGCAAAATTAGCAGGTGTCACAGAGAGCTTGTTTTTAATCTTCAGGTACCTAAATAACTATTAAAATATAGTCAAAAGTTAATTCTAAAATTTGACTGTAGGCACCTAAGCTTTGCAGAAGCTGCCTTTATTTCTGGACATTGAAAAAGAAAGACCATCACCTGATTTCCAAATCAACAGTAACATCATTACTTTGGAAACCATAACCTCATGACTGCATGTCAGTATCAATTAGGACCACGTGAACTAGTTTATATTTCAATTGAATCAACACATGTCTTTGCCATGAACTCAGTCTGAAGAAAATTAGCTTAGAAATAACTTGATTAATTGGTTATCACCATTCTCTGTTACACTTGTTATAGCCAGAAAAGGGAAGAAAGAACAACTTGATCATGTTTGATTTAAAAGCTATTTTTGGTCAGGGACTACCTCTTTTAAAATGTTTCTGATGTGCAGTTCAAAAAGAGATTACAATGTAGTCTGGGTAATATAAATGCTACCAAGTCATTGTGTAACAGATAGCTAAATTTATACTGAGAAGCCATTTGATTAACATTAATTTTATGACACTAACCAGAATATACTGAGTACCAGTTTACAGTCTGTTTGGTGGTGTTCTAAAATCTGAACATATTATAATTACTTATAGTGTAATACAAAGTTGAATTGGCTGAAAGTAACAAATTCATGGTTCCCTGCTCTATTTTCTGTTTTGACAACAAAGAGCACAATTGCCACAATATTTTTGTTTGTAAATTGGGATTTTACAGTCTGTAAGGGTGGGTAAATAAATCATAAAAACTGGCTGGAGAGCAGCTCTATGGAAAAGGCCCTGGGGTGTTGGCAGACAGTGAGCTGTGCATGAGCCAGCAGTGTGCCCTGGCAGTAAAACGAGCTGGCAGCAGCCTGGGATGGATCAATAAAAGCATGGCCTGTAGATGGAGGGGAGGGATTGTCCCTCTGTGCAGTGCTTGTGGGACCACACCTGCAACAGTGAGTCCAGCCTCAGGGTCCTCCCAACACAAGGAAGACACTGATAAAAGGATGTGCACGGGACAGCCACCAAGTGGGCCAGGGTCTGGATCACTTGGCCTGTGAGCTGAGGCTGCAGAACTTGTTCAGCCTGCAGAGATGGATTCTGGGGTCCCACCAGCAGCTCCCAGGACTTCACAGTAGGGCAACAAGCAGACGGAGCCAGACTCCTCGTACTGTGCATGTGAGGATGCCAGAGGAGGAGAGGAGGAGACAAGAGGCATAAACTGAAACCAGAAAGGACCAGACTGGACATCAGGAAAGTCTCCTCTGTGGAGACAAGGCAGCAGAGGAGCACGCAGCCTACAGAGGTTGCACAGGCTCTGCTCTTGGAAGTGTTCAAAACTGGACAGGACAGACTTAGCAATCTAGTCTGCACTCAGGGCTGGCCTGCTTAAACAGAAAATTGGAGTAAGAGCCCCTAAAGAGAGTTATTCTTTGAATAACTCCTTGAAGAGAGTTATTCTTTGTTTAACTGTATTTCACTAATCAACGATGAAGTCTGTTATATGTTCTGAAAATATATCAATCTGTGATTAAATATCATTAATATCAAATATCTTTAAAGTAATTCAGTGCTAATGCTTGGGTTTTTTTATAATCACATAATTTCTGTGATAAGAACAACTTGCATTAAATAGGGAAGCACATGTTGCCTTAGAAACACGTTGGATTGAAAGGTTTAGCATGATGGCTGGGAGCAGTAATCACTCAGCTGGTTCTATATAAATTTTTATTCCTATCAGGGAACTATCTTGATTTGAATAACATAATTTTATTACTTAAGAAAAGACATTAAACTGGCAGAGGAATCAAGATCTGATTGCTCACCACAGGAATATAAGGCACCTGGGTACAACTTGTCTCCTCTAAAATGAAAAAGGACATTTGAATATTTATCAAATAAATATTTAGAATTGTTTCCATAATTAACAAAATCATCGAGGAGCCTAGAAAGATATTATGACTAAAAATACCCTGAAGTGTATAATAAAGTATATGTATGTATAACACAATATAAAAATAATGGCCTAGCCTTGTTACTAGCCTGAAATAATTCAGTTAAGCTTCTTTGTCTAAGCATTTAAGGATGTAAATAATGAGATTATATTAAAGATATGAAAAAATTAAACTCCTTTGAAGATAACAACAGCAAATTTTGATTTAAGAAGCCTTTCCAAAAAATGTAAAAGCAGGTCCATACTAAATGGCCCATACTTTCTCCACAAAGTACATGGGGAAAGAAAATAGAAGCTGACTAAGGAATTTTATGCACAACAGGTTCTGCTAGTTCCCAGTTACTGCAGAGGTACTTAGTCATTATAATTTTTTTTAATGGAAATAGTTTTAGCCTTCCATAAAATGCCTGTTTTTCAGTCCAAGCTGGTACTTTGAACTTTTGTGTCCTTCTCCAATGGTGCACAGCCTTCTTATTACTGGCTCCCCTCAGAGCACATTCACACTACCTGGCCCCAACCTTCACTCTTTAAAACTAGCAAAAGTAATGTACTGGAGGCAGCCATGAGGAGTTTTAGGCATCATCCTGCTTCTAGTGCATTTAGCATGGCTTGAAGGGGACTTCTATATAAAAGCTGCAGTCCTAGGACCTCCTATTTACTCCAAAACATAAAGAAAATTGCAACAGCACCTTTGGCTTCACACAGTGCTAGGTTTTAAAATTTGTATGTTTATGTTCACATGCCAGTGAATATATATGACTTTTAAAGTGAAGTAATTTATTCAGAAGAACAACTACACTAGTGTGTGGTTAATAAGCCACTAAAAACCAAATACCAAAAATCCTGACATCAGCTACTTTACTGCATTTAGAAAAAAATAAAGAAAACTAAACAACCAAAAATGATTAAGAATCTTAGCATGAGAGGTCAGCTTTCAGTATCTATTGACATCATAATTTTGTCTAGTAATAAAATGAATAGCAATGGAATAAAAATATATATATCAAAATTTTTAGTGTCTGGTAGCCATCCATGCATTTTCTGGCAGAGCTTCTATAACTGTTTTTCAGTATGACAGATTGAAGTGAGTGCTCACCTGACATTGTTATTTAGAAAACAAACACCAACTTTTATAACTGTTGCAACATTGACAAAAAAAAAAAAAAAAAAGGATTACCTAGCTAGAAGCTAGACTAAGGTCTCACAAAAACTCTAGTAAGATTGTTCTACTAAAACCAGATAAAACACGTGCTAAATGGAACAATTAATAATTCATTTGCCTAGTTTATTCCACAATACTGGCTAGAATTATTTTAAGGCAGCCAGAAAACTAGTAACTGTGCCAATTACCTTGTATTTCTCTCCAGTTTATGTGGAAATTGATCTCTTGTAGCCAAATTGAATTTTGTAATGTTTGCTCTAGGTTCAAAACAGTTTATATATGCATGAGCCCTTAATGACTTTATGAAAAAAAAAGCATCCAATGAATAGTGCTCATAGAAAAAATTGCTTTCTCTGGATCTAGAATATGTTTGTAAAACCTAGTGAAGATTGTTTTTTCCCTTTTGACTAAAGCTGCAGTTAAATTAAATGGAATGAAAAGACCTCTACCTAATGAACCAAGCATTTGGTCTTTTATGTGCCCTGTTACATGATAGTGAACCTGTCATACTGGATTTTCCAGGTCCTCCTGCTGTGAGTTCTCACAGACAGCCGACCCACCTTGTCATCACTCCATCACCTCCTGCTCTGCAGCTCATCTCACCATGGGGCTGAGCACCAAGGGTCCTCTGCTGCCTGACACTGACAATTAGAGCCTGTGAGAGGAAAACCCTGCCATTAAGGCCTCTTTAATCATCTCTGTATTTTTCTTCCTTCTGAATCGAAAGACAACCAGGAAAATTGACACCAAAGGAGAATAGAACTGTACTTCATTAAATAGTGTTTTTGCCAGAAATCTAGAATAGATGCAGGAAAAAAAAAAAAAAAAGTGTTGTTCACTGCTAGGCCCATATTTTAATATTGACACTGGGGAGCTTTCAAGGCTGTATGCAAGCAAGAGATCCACTGATCTTTTTTACTGTGCTTCATGTTTTATCTTCCTGTTTGACTACTGATTATCAAAACACAGATGAGAAATGGGCTATCAAATCTGTTCTACATATCATGGTCTGACACTTTTATTTGTGCTGAAGTAGATCTCTCTAACCTACTAGTTAGAGAGAATACTGAGATTTACCCAAAAAGACTGTGCACTTTTCCCACAGTATATTTTTATGGCACAAGGGGATATTTTTGATAGAGTCATGAAAACTCAAAAGCTTGTTCAATTGCTATTCTCACTTATTTATTATAATGCTGAACATTATGGACCAATGGTGTTAATATTTACTTAAAATTTGATTAGGGCTAGACTAAACCTTCTGCCCTGTTTATTGATAGCATATAGTTCCATCACCTCAAGAGAAATAAGCTGTGCTAGTCTGTGACCAGATGTGGATATTTGCTCTGTCTCTCCCACTGGTTCTGTTGTAGCAATGTTTCTGAGCCACAAACAGAGTTCACTATTCCCTACAAATATTTGAGGATAAATTGGGAAAGCATGAAGCAGGTACTCATAGAGACTTAGGCAATAATTCTAATATTGGCTTAAAGTCATTTCACCTTTGTTTTGGGAACACTGCTCCAGAAACGAAGTTAGCCCTGAATTAGGAAGCTTACAGTGGGTTCATTGTACTGAATATTGGTATCTATGTCAGGAGCTGTCTTGAGTCTACAGTTAGTGGAGGGTTAATCAATACCATTAATGAAGTCTCATATGTGAATTACCTCAGTAAAACAGATGCTGATATACAGCCATGTGAACCAAAGGTTCAGCTGCTGATTACTTTTAGACTATAGATGGAGTCAACACTACAAACCCTGACACAGACACTTCCATTATTGACAGGTGTGCTAAATTCTCCATCCTTCAAATTTCTTCAGTTTTTGGGCAGAATTGGAGAATATAAATCACAACAATGAGCAAGGTAAGTAAAGGCATGCAAATATGTAATTTACTCAAAAGAAAAACAGATGAATCTGAAAAAATAGTGTTTTGAATCTGGTTTCTGGATTGGCTTGCATCCTTAATGTAGGTGCCAACATTACTAGTACTGAGTCATCTCTTGGCTTCAGCCACCATTTTTTCTGACTGTGCATACTGCTTGATCTTTACCTCAAAATATTATTTTGAAAGATTTATTTTTTCAACATTGCCAGAAATGTCAACAATATTGAGACTTCTTAAACATGCATTACTCAGAAATAGCTGATGCCACAGTACATCATTTGCAGTGCCCTAATTCACACAAGTAGAAGCAATCGTGTACGTGTTTAGGCATAAATTCTGCTCAATATACTGATCATTTATAGATTTTTCCCAAAGGCATTTTGCAATTGCATGTTTTACAGTGCTTTCCACTATTAAAAAAAAATTTTTTATGCAACTCTTGAGCTATTAATTGACAAAAGCAACAATGTTTTCAGATGTTTGGCTTTGCTCCAAATCTAAAAATGGTATGGTAGTGTTTTGGTTTTTCTGATAAGTACTCCATCTTATGGAGTTTGTGTTTGATGACAAAATTTACTGCTTGTTGGAAAATACATAAAATTGAAAAAAATATTTAATTTCAAGGATTAAAAAATGTTGTAAACATAATCAGTAATGTGTGAATTTCTAAGGTGCTTAGTCCATTTAAGGATCTAAATATTTGGTTGCCTATAGGAAAACATTTGAAAATATCAAGGTGTCTGGAGTCTACAGAATAGAAAGTCTTGTTAAAACAGGGTTTTATTTCTGTATATATAAAATTTCTAAACCAGGAACGTTGTAATAATAACCTTTCTACTCTCTTGTATTATTCCAGTCCCAAATGGAATCAAATAGTGTAAGTAGACAAGAGGGACTTACAAGAGAATAGTAGTTCAAATTCTCAAAATGAGAAAAGATGTTTCACTAGAAATCTTGAGTGCATTTCTATCCAATTGTAATACAAGGTCATTCAGTCTCTTTACCTATGAAATTATTAGCTTTGCCAGCAATAAAATAAACAACTCTTTTTGTTCTGTAATATTTTGTGATACATTTTAATTTGCTTGTGATAATATAAATTAGAAAACTTTAGATTGCTGTTATTTCCAAATAAATATCAAAATCAGTATTTCTTTTGTTCTCTTACAGCAAACAAGAAAATATGTTATATTATTTTGAAGGCTTTTGTACCTTAGGTATGTCTTTGTCATTCATGACTATAGGCAATATCATTCTGGTGAAGTGGAAGAAGAAATGGTCAAGCACTGCCAAGTTACTTTGAGAAGCATGGGATCTGACTATCTGAATCAAGATCCAGTTGAACTTAACTAAAATAACACTTCCAGCCCCAAGAACCAAGACATTAGGCCTGATCTTAATAATCATATCCCTCATGCATTCTTAATATTGCAAAATAACCCATTATAACCTCAGGAACTCCTGAACTGTAGAAGCAAATGAAAGCCAAAACTGATGAAAAGGCAACCACATATTCATTCTCAGTTTAGCTTGTGCTCATGTGCATGGAAATGTTAGCAAACTGACATCATGTGGCATGAAGTTACACTTAATATTTGTAATATTAAATATAATATTGTCCACAGAAAAACATAGCACAGGAATCTGACCAGAAAGAAGGAAAAGAGAGAGGCTCATATGCATATGTACAGGTTATAAAGTGTATGTCAAAAATACATTCATTTTGTATCATAACCAACACTGACATGATAGGTAGTTTTGACACCAAAAAAGTAAGCATAGATCTTTGAGTTTTATTTGAAATTAGCTACAAATGGTATGACCAGTTATAATCAGTTTGCATGTTTTGACATAATTTACAACTTCAGGAAAAGAGACATCAAATAATGCTGCCTATGGAATCTATAAAGAAAAATCTTATTAAATATGGGTCAGAGTTTGGGAATTACTTCTGAACTTCAACAGCTAAAGTAGCAACATCCTGGAGCTATCTATCCTGGAGCTATCTATCCTGAGTAGATAGCTCCAAAGTTTTAACAGTACTGACTGATACTGTGGACTTTCTCTCAAACATTTTTTTAACCTATTCCTCTTCCTTAATAAGCAAAAGAAAAGAAATAATCTGAACCAAGCGAATGCATGAAAACATCACCAATAAAAATCAGATATAAATCTGAATGCCAGGTGGAATTTGGATATTTTGAGGTATTTTTCAAGCTATATTCAAAGTACAGTATCAAATTATCAAATAAAATAAAAGACAACCACCCAACATGGATTCTGAAGAGAGATCGTGCTGAGATCCCTAGTGTTTATCACAGGAATTTGACAGTGTCTAGCAGGCAATCAGTAACAGAATTCACATACCAACACCAAAGCACATATAGTGTTCGGAGGACATATATAACAGAAAAGAACAGAAAAACAAATTTTCAATATTCTAGAAGTACTTAGCTGAAACAAATGTTACTATCTCCAGAGAAATACTCCAGGTAATGAAATTTCTTGCATTATAGAGACAGAAAAACTTATACCAAGTCAAAAGTCAAATTCAACTGACTTGAGAAAACCCATTTGCATCCATGTTTGTTAATTGAGACATCTAATAAATCATCCTACATTTTAGCACCAAATAACAAGTTAGCAACTACAGGAATAGTGACATGTACGGAGCAGCTGCAATTCAACTTTGTAGGACAGTTTCAAACATCCTTATTAATATGACACAGAAAGCTGGACTGCTTTTTAGAAAGAGAAATTACCCTATTCAGGAAAAAATAGATAGCCTTTATGTAGACATTGGACAGATCTGTAATCCTATACATTTGAAAGCCCACAGTTGAAGCCTGTCTTTTATCACTTAGTTTAGTAACAGGGTATTCCAAAAACAAATACAGCAAGGAAATGAGAAAATGAGTAAATATTTACTCACCCGCCTTCTCCTTCTCTGATATAACTGGCATAGCCTGAAAGAAAAAAAAAATACCACTATTAAAAAATAATAGGGAATATTTAGAGGATACCCATAATATTAGGGAAATATTATGAAATCTTGAGGTAAATTTTGTGAGTGTCTAGAAGATTGGGAAAAAACTGCATGTCAAAACTGTCTCACCGTGTTAAGCACTCTGCAGAGAAACATACAGTTCCCATTGGAGTGTCTGATAAACTATTGTGAAAGTAATTACCACTAGAAAGAACTAGGAGAGAAGGGAGGAGATGGAGTTAATGAGATATTCCTATGATTACATTTTGAAATAATCATCCTAAGAACACATGATCACAAAATTCCACTGGGAAATTACTTAATAATTTTGAGGGAGGAAGACAAAATACATGTGGCTCAAGATTAGATAGAAATGCCAAATCTTTCTTCTGTAGGCTCAAATATGTGCTATTCTATAATATACTAGTTTCCTACTTTCTGTGTAAATTTTCAAATACAAGTAATAGAATTGTTTTTGTATCAGCTATCATTGTTTCTGGACTTGGAAAATTGGATGAGACTTCTTTTTTTGTAATGGATGCAAATGTGGTTTTGTATTATGCTTTTCTTTCAGATTAATATTGAAGAACTTTCTGAGTGCATTTTTCTAAGAAATTAGGTTATAGATTTAATGAAAGTAAAGTGAAATTTATATGTCAAACATATAGAAAGAATTTTAAAATGTGCATGTAGGACACAGGTAAGAAAGGCTGGATGAGAAATTGAATTTGGTACGCAATGTATGCAGAACTGCCTCATGAGTTAAGGTATCAATTTCACCTCCTTTTCACTTATGTTAGCCTAATCTTTATTCAGATTTTCATGCTCTAGATTCAAAGAAAAAGGACAAGGGAAGAGATGGACAGAAATAAACCAACCAGCTTCAGACTTGCTATAGAATTTCTCAAAACAGACTTTGAAATTTTAATTTCATTTGATTTGTCTTGTTATATACAATATTGCTTATAGAACCTTCTGGATCAAATTTCAACAAAATTTATAATAGAACATGTCTTAGATGATTAACATTAATATATGCCTTTTGTGATTCTTTCTGTTTCACCTGTACTCTGTCTGGCTAAATGTGCATTGGTTGATTTTGACATCCAAAAATATTACACAACTAGACTAATATTATTCAAACCAAAAATAGCTTCTTGCTGGAAAAGCATTTTCCTTGCATTATTACAAACATATATTTGTTCAGAAGAAGGACGAGTAATGCAACAAAGTCTGAAGAAACACAGACTGAGGAAAATTAACATGCCAAAGATAAATCACAGAGTGAATCAAGGTCTTAGTTTCAAAGAAAGAAAAAGTGTATAATATATGAATTTTTATAAAAAGTTGATATAATTTTGAAAATAAGCATGCGTTTTTTCTCATCTTTCCCACACTTAAGTGGTTGCACTGGCTAAGATAAGTAAGAAAATAAGAAAGAAAATCTCAGAGTCACTATTCACATTAGTCCAAGAAGGAAATTTGTAAAGACAGAACTTTGTAAAGAGGAGAAGGTGAGAAAGAAGCAAACAAGCAGGAAAAAAAAAACCCCCAAAACTCTTAATGGCACAAGAAAGAAAGAGAAAACATTAGTGTGAATCAAATGGGAGGGTCAGGCAAAAAGAAGGAAAGATGGGAACAGGTTAACATCACACTAATGTTGAGTTTTGTTAGCTAGAAAAGGTATGACGGCTTTCTCTAAGAAAAGCTTAGAGAACACTGAGGTGACAACCAAGAGTGGAAGAGTGAAGATGTGGCAACCAAGAGTGTCTGCACGGAAGTCATAAGCTGTGTCATGGAAACGAGATAACAATTTGATAGGGACAGCCTCTGGAAGGTCTAAATGCAAAGCCAAGAGGAACATCTCAAGGGAAGAAGTTACAGGATTCCATGGGGATATGATAATCACAAATAGAGAAGATAATTTTCTTCTGGCTTTATGATAGACTTGAACAGACATTGATCATTATTATAATTGCACTGTGAGTCACTGGCAGTGCCTTTAGCCTAAATGAACTGTTCCTAAAATGCTGTCATCATCATTCACATCAACATGTAGATTTTTGTTTATATTGGCATATCAGATTTAGATATTGTTAATAATTCCATTGGTCATATAAATTTATTTCCTGGAAATATACAGTATTTAAAATTGATGATCATTAATAAATGTTGGTGTACAATGAAATATACATTTTAGTGAATTTGTTAAATGGCAGTCTTAGAGGTTGCTAGGGTTTAATTGCAGGAAATACATAAAATTGTCAAGCCTCAGGGCAGATGTGGAAGTCACAAAATTTCTACTTCTGTTTAGTAGGATGAAGAAGCAATTTAAGTTCCAGAAAATTGAAAGGAAGAATGAGGTAGATTGCTTTCAAGTACCTGTTTTCTAGAATGCAGTGCTTCTGAATTAAGATGTGAAATGAGCTAAAAGTTTCATCAGAACATTCTTTTGCTGCTCAAATGCTGAAGGAAAGAAGACTAAATGGACATAGCATCTCTTGAAAATTCAAAGTAAAGTAAACCACAAGTAAATCTTGTTGAACAAGATCTCAGACAGTCCTCCTATTGTTTAGTTTTTTGTTAATACAGCTACACATGCTGCTTACATGCTGCCCAGTGGGAAAACATGATTGTTACTTATGAGAAATGCTCTCATCTTCAGTACAGTTTTGAATTCACTGGAGACCTTCCAATGAGTTCCATATGTTCCAAATGAATTGCATTCCCAGGAAGTGATTTAACATTTCTGGCAATAGAGCAATTAAACCGGATTTTCCTGCTTGACCAGATGGGTTCACTGTAACTTTACATTATTTCTCACTCTCCTCACAGAACTGAAGAACTGGCCTAACAATTTCTCTATGATCAGATCATGTGTATTTTAGAAAAAAAGCAGACACATACTCTTCAAAGATTTCAACAAACATCTGCCGAAGTCAGGTTCCTTTCTCCGTTCCTAATAGTATGTGCTCTTAACAGCACCAAGAAAGAAAGGGAAACAAAAAGGGAAAGAAATAAAGGAAAAAACTAGACCACTGCTGAAATATATTCAGCTTTTTCTTCCAAATTAGAGGATGTGATTTTTAAATTATGAAAATCTTACTTTAAATATTATGTGAAATTTCTGTGTGTGTCCTGCTGTGTTGCAACTGTGTCACTAAAAATATATATTGTGTGCAAATGTGACAAATTGTGTGTGTGTAAAGTGTATGTCAAGTGCTATAGAATTATCAAATAGTTTGGGCTAGCAGGGACATTTAGAGGTTACCCCTTTGCAATGAGCTGGGACATCTTGAATTAGATCAGGTTGCTCAGAGCAGAGTCCAAACTGACCTTGAATGTTTCCAGGGATGGGGCATCTACCACCTCTCTGGGTAACCTGTGCAGTATTTCAGCATTCTCATTCTAAAAAAATTCTTCTTTATATCTAACTTAAATCAGCCCTCTTTTCAATACAAAAATTGCGCCCTCATCTTTCTTATAAGCCTGAGCAATCCCAGCCTTTCTTCAACCTTTCCTCACAGAAAAGGTACTCCAGCCATCTCACCATCATAATGGCCCTAGTCTGGGCTCCATCATGCCCATGCCTATGTTGAGGACCACAGGGCTGGACAGAGTGTTCCAGGTGGGGTCTCACAGAACAGAAGGGAAGAATGCTCTTCTTCACCCTACTGCCCAAGCTGCTTTGGATGCAGCCCAGGAAACGTTTGGCTTTATGGGCTGTGAGTGCACATGGCTTGGTCATGTCCAACATCTCCTCCAACAACACACCCCCAAGTCCTTGGCAGGGCTGCTTTTGATCTGCCCATTCCCCAGCCTGCATTCCTTAGTGGGGCTTGCCCCAAGTGCAGGACCATGCACTTGGCCTTTTGAACCTCATGAGTTTCCTAGGGACCCTGTCATCAAGCTGTCCCTCTGGATGGGATCCCATCCCTCAGGTGTGTAAACAACACCACTTGGCTTTATGTCATCTGCAACCTTGCTGAGGGTGCACCCAATTCTACTGTCTGCTCTGTTGATGAAGATATTAAACCATGCTAGTCCCGGTACAAACCCCTGAGGGAAACCACTTATCACTAATGTCCACTGGGACATCTGGGACATTGACCACTGCCCTATAGATGCAACCATCCAACAAATTCCTCACCCACCAAACACTACAACCATCAAATCCATCTATCTGAAATGTAGAGAGAAGGATGCTGGGGGAAACACAAATCAGAGGCTTTACAGAAGCTACATCAATAGCCCTCTCCTTGTCCACTGATGTAGAATCAGTAGATTCTAGAAGTCAGCTAGATTGGTCAGGCAGAATTTGCCCCTGGGGAAGCTGTGCTGGACATTTTGAACACATTTTGGGCAATTTTCTTTAAAATTGCTGTTATCTTGAATGCATAGATATTATTAAATTGTAATACTGGGTTAAATAGCAACTTCTTGTGAGTTTTATTAAACATTTCATGGAAAAGATGTCTTCCAGCAAGAAAAAAATGGTGAAAACTCTGGTAAATCAGTGCATAAATTAAAAATTTTGCACAAAATAAAGGTTTTGTTTGCCAAAATATTTTTTTTTCTGAGCTTTGAAGAATATTCTAGCAGGAAAGAGTATTAAATATGAAAATATCCACAATTTCATAGAGAAATAATTAATTTTTGCCATGAGGAGTTCTTTGCTATGAAATCAGGCAAGTTAGAATCCCTCCCCACACTCCATTACACGGTCAGCATTCACATATTTAATCTCTGACTTTGGATAAAAAATTAGAGCCATAATTTTCCAGAACAGAAGAGGTATAATCAATAAATGTGTGCAGTGTCTTGGTGGTGAAAGCAAGATACATCACCTGCAAAGAAGACAGATCATGCTTGGGGGCAATGGTGAAGGTATGCTGGGCTGCAAGACTGCCACTGTAAAAAGTTGAGGCACACCCAGTCTGACCTGAACATGGCTTGGCTCTCTGTAAAGTGTAGGCAAAGCTAGATTATTTGTATACTGACTCCAAAACCTGCAGAGAAAGCCACTATGAATAAAATAAAACTAGCTTTTATTTCCGTTCTTTGCACTCACATAGCATAAACAGCTCTATCATGAATGAATGGTTTGCAAATGGCTGCACTAGATGGCAAGTATTTGTATAAACTGGCAAGTTGTTGCAGAGGAACATGTATCACACTATTTCTGAAATAACTATCCATTATCTCTATTTATTGTTGGAATATCTCATAAACACATTGGAATGTCTCTATATTTCAATATTAAAAAAAAACACACAACATCTCTATTCAAAAGTTAAGAAATCCACTTTTTTTTTTTTTGTTTAAATTACAGGAGATAAAGTGCATTCGGCATTATTACTGCCATCCAATCGACAACGAATATTCTATGAAGTCCTTTTGTTGTAAAAATCTGTCAGCTATTCAGCTTTTTTCTGGTATTTGAATTAAATGCTGGGGAATTTCCTTGCTAGTGATTCAATACATCTTGATTTGTAAGCATTACTCAATAATTTTGCATGAGCAGGTAATATCTTTTACTGTCCAGGGTGAAGGGAGAACTCCAGGGCAAATATTGACATATGGGGATTTGACTAGAAAGAGAAAATGCAGCCTTCACAGGTGGCATCAATTGCTGACCTCAAGATATTATAAATGCTTTACCCTATTTTTAGAATCACTTTTATGCTATTCACTTCTTATTCCTGCAATTAAAAACATAGTCTAAATTCTCAGCTTAGTAGATGCTTCTGTTAGGAAAGACAGAGACAGTAAAAACTGTGGTTTTCACTGAAATTATTTGCTTCAAGACCAAATCAATTTCCTAATCTATAGAATTAGAAGCTTAATACTGCAATAGAAGCAGAAAAGAGATCACCCTATAAAGACTGCAAACACAGAAAAAGTTATATTCATGTTTTAGAGATGATCTTTCATTTTAAGACCAGAAACAACCATGTAGGTTGAAATATATCTCTGTTTTCTCTTTCTACTCAACTGGTCAAAACAAAAATCTAAAATTCTCTAAATATGGGTGTTGTACTGAGCTTCTAACATGAAAGAAAAGAGGTAATATCAACAGAATGTACAATTACTGAGGAAGATCATGAACCAACTCTATTTCAGTAAACAAGAAGTGGTTTGTACCTGAAAACTGAGGTAAAAAATGTCTAGATAGAAAACAAATTTTAAGCGTTATTCTGTTTATCACTAAGCAGCAATATGTTCTGTATAATCTGTAGTCCTTAAATAGACTTTTAATTTTATTTTATTTAGAACGTATGTGCCAATTTTCTTAATTTGGATAAGTAGTAATTAAAAATTAACTGGGCTGTTTTACAAAAGAAAAAATCTTTGATCACTCAGATGGTTTGGAATTGGGAAATACTGCAATTCATAAGCAGAATTTTCCTCATTAATATATCCGCATTACACCAAAATAAATATCTCTACTGGTAAATTCTGATTTTTTGAAACCAAAGCCTTTCATGCTAATAAACCAGATTAAGGGAGTAAGCACGTAGAAAACCCTTTCAAAAATTCTAATTCATTTATTGTGCCATAATATTTTAGTATTTTCACTGCACATAAATATTAGAAAAAATATAGGAAAAAATCCAATAATGATTAGTTTATCATTCAGACTTATTTACAAAATATTTTATTAAACTGGGAGTTTTTGAAACTAAGTTTTTTTTTTTTCCATCTGGAGGAGGAAAGAAAAAATAAAACCAACAACTTTCAGGACAGAATATCTTTAGAAGAGGAATTTAGCAAGTTCTTTGTCTGTGGTCTTTAATTTTACTGAAGAGTAGAGTGGAAAGCAATTAGAGTCCACCCAGCAATAAAGCTGCATCAATTAGCTCATTTTTAAAAAGAAATTAATGTCACATTCAGATGTGTCTGGCTAAGGTTATGACGACACTATGAGTTTAATTCTAGTGGAAGTGCAAAGCTGTATGCTTGCCTGCATGTGTTGTTCTCCAGTCTGTTGCATGCCTCTCTACACTTATTTTGTTTTCTGACTAGATGTTTCTGTTTGCTTGAGCCTCTTTATGCCACTCAGGTCATGCAGAGATCTCTTCTAGTTAGTGCTGGATGGTTGGCACTTCTCCTCCCATGAGCAACTGCCAAGAGCCTTCTTTTGGGGTGGTCTGATCATTTCTTCTGTCTTTGTCATTCTGCTGGCAGAGTGTGACTTGTTGGAATGGAAGCACAGAACAAAGATGCAGAATTACTGCCCTGTGCTCTGCCTGGTGTTATCATAGACTTCCCAGAGAGCAGGGTAAGCTCCCAGTGCTCTGAAATCTGCCAGGACTACATGAAGCTGGTTCATATGACAGATAAGACAAAAGCCTGTCTGCAGCTTGTCCAGGCCATTAAGTAGAGTTTGACCATAATAAAGAATTAATTTCTTTCTTTATAGGGCGTCACAGCAGCATCTGGGGATTCCTGAATACCCCAAGAGTTACTGTCATACATTTTGCAAGAAACATTTTTTTTCAAATTAGCAATTGCTAGACCTCAACTTCTCTATATATAAGGACTCAAAATAAAAGTAAAGGCTTAGCTTCACAGGAGTTCATGAAACAAGGAATTTGACTTCCCCGTAAACTGCCCTCTACTTTATGGGATGGACATACAATACCTGAAAATGGGGTCAGTTAAATTTTAATTCAATGTTAAGGAACATTTATATAGCTTTTGGTAATAACAAAAATCTTCACTTCCTTCCATTCCCCCAGACATATGTATCTCTTCCCTAAAAAAACCCATAACTTGAATGTTAACACCAAAGCTGAGATGTGACACACTATGCTTCGAACTGGAGCAGCCCCAAGAGTGCTCATGCTTTTCATCAATCACCAGCTGTTCTATTAAGATTCATTTACACAGAGAGCTTTTTCCCAAGCTCACAAGTAACTTTTTGGCTAATATTTATCTTATAAAACCTTTTACAATAACAAACATATCAATAAACCCTGCCACACTGGCAAAACTGAACCAGAAGGCATGCAGCTCTATAAGACAACAGTAAAATATAGTTAGAGTCTCATGTTTCACATTAGCTTCAACATCATGTAATGTCTACAAATGTGATTTTGTCTTAAAGCCCTGGAGTCTGAGGAATGCTTCTATGTGCCTGACAGGAATCCTACGTGATTTCAGTTTTCACTCGTCCCTTTATATCTAATACTTACAACCTTGGAACATGTTTCATGTAAATAAAAAATTCATAGTGTCATGTGATGACATAAGCTAAAATCTGTTACATGATGAGTCCAAGTTACAAATCAACTGTGAGCACCTACTTACAGAATAAAATGGAATTTAAACAAAAAAAAAAAATCCTACAATTTCTGTTTTTCTTAGCCTCCTCAAAGAAAACCAATGAGTTCTCTGCCCTTCATGCTGCAAGTCACTCTTACTAATTTTGAAGGATGCAGTTATGAAAATGAGGAAGCTCACCTAGTGGCTGCAGTGCCAGGATCTATAACTCTGATGCTGCATCTTCCTGAGCTAATTGAAAAAAGCTTAGCTGTAGAAATCATCAGCTATGTAAGTGAGCAATCTGATTCTAATAATATTTCTGACACTCAGCCCAAATTCAGTGGTTGATTGCTATCTACATTTTTGTATTCCACTAATGTTTTTCTCCTGGATTCAGATATCACTGAGGTTAGCAGCCATAACTCTGCAATAGTTTCTGGAACATTATGTATGAAGGATTGGTATTTATGCTGGTCAAAGAGACCTCACTGTGTTCAGCTTTATGTTCTGCAAAGGAAAATCAGTTGTAGAGCATTGCAGCAGCTGACACCTACTGAGAGAGCAACAACTATTGAGATTTACTAACACTGATCATGTGTGAGTTTGTGCTCTTGAATCTCTGCAGATAATCCCAGCTGCAGAGCCTCTTCCCATTTTTAGCTACAGCAGGCTATTACAACTGTTTGGACTTCTCTAACTAAATAAATAAAAAAAGCAAATACCAATAAGTTAGTTTTTAAAACATGGTATGTATATTTTGGAATGAATCTTGATGCTTACAGTCTCATGGGTATTCAGTCACTGTGATATTACTTTTGTTAGGCCAGCTGGGAAAGGATCTAAAGTAGATCCTTCAGGAGGCTCTTGATCTTGAGCTTTATTACAGGCATAAAAGAATAAATTACTACAAAAGTTATATTTCTTCTATGATGATGAAACCCTTACTTTCTGCAGAGCCTCACAGTTCTTTGCTCAGAAAGCTGCACAGTCACAAAAATGTGATGCTAATCATGGGATGAGAGAAGAGGAGGGGCCTGACAGAAACAGTGATGGGTTTGGGAGCATCATGGGGGTGTTTGATTGAAGGAAAAAATACATCTAACTTTGCAAGGTAGCAGGGCTGAGCATAACAGAATAAGTGTCAGACTAAGTGTTTCATTAAGTTATCACCAGCCCTGATAAATGTGATAATTAGAATATTTCTTTTTGGTTTACTAAAAGATAGAGAAACAAAGATTAACATAAACCATGTTATTTTATTTTCCACTGAGGAGAAAAATGACAAGCACTAGAAGCACACAAGATGACAATGGCTTTATTTTGGGCAGGAGGTAGAGGTAAATAGGAGGGGAATAAAAATTGAAATATGCTACTTGGACCTCATTTGCTTATTTGTCCATATTCTTGGAATCTCAGCTTGTTCATGCTTCAACATACAAATGTAACAAGCATGAGCTTAAAAAGTAGCCAAACACCAATACTGTGACCTTACTAAGACCTATTTCTAGGTCATTCAAGAGAAAAAGAGATGAAATGAAATTAGTTCTTTTGCTCTTTGCATGCCTAGTCTGTTAACCTTTAAATATTTTTCAAAGTTTGAGGGGAGAGTCAGTAAATCAAAACCAGATTTTTTTGTGTGAAAAGTAGAGAATTGGCATTTTAGTTCATTCAAGAATTTCTGTTTCTTTCAATATAGTTAAGTTCCAAAATAAAAGAAAAGATATTGCTTGTATAAAAACAACCCAAACACAGAAAAAAGGAAACAAAATCATGTGACAAGTAAACATGAGAACTTTCTTTTTCAGAAAAAGAAATGGGAGCTTTGCCTTCAAAATGGGGCTGTGGAAAGGATGCAAAGTAGTTTTTAAAATCCATATATAAAAATGAAATTGCTAAAAAATACCACAAGCTCTTGAAATCCTCTTTGGAAAACAAAGGATTCATCACCACAGCTGTTTTATGCTAAAAACCTAATCTTTATTTTATTTGAGAAAAAAAATCCAATTATAGCCATTTCTATTTTAACATCAAAACTCTGGTAAAACTGAGTATCAAATTTCCTCTGCTCAAAGCCCCTAGTACCTGGTTCTTCTGGTACAGTTAATAAATCAGAGAAATATATGTTTTGTCAGCCATATAATTTCCTCAGCTGGAAGTACTACTGTAAGATCACTACTCTAGGTCTGTGATGTGATCGACTCCTGTTACACATCTTCAGGGACTTTTAACACCTTGTTTAACTGAGTAATGCCCGAACTAACCTCTCCTGGTACACACCTACATGGAAAGACACCAGCACAGACAACACATACATTACATGTCTTCTGTCTCTGCAGTAATTCCATTTAATTCACAAGTGCTATCTGCCTAGCTGGGATCTCTGCTGCCATAAAAATGCAGAAACCAAGGGAAATACATCTGGGATGTTTTGCTCATGCTGCTGACAAGTTTAAAAAACCTGGGAGGAAGGAGGAGTTTTGCAGCTGACTGCAGGGGATTCTGGGTTCCATTCAACACCTTAATAATTGGCTATATGTGCTGCAGGTTAAAGTTAGGATGAGCTTACTGCATGGGTAAGGTGGCAGAGTAGTTATTCCTTTTCTTAGAGCAAGACTACTGCCTATAGTCATGGTCTGCCCCTAACACATTAATAGTAGTCTGACAATCTTTTTTGCCACTTAAAAATATTACAAACATCTAATTTATCTCAGCTTTAAAATGTGAATAATAATGCTTTAACATTAAAAGGAACGTTTGGGAGCTTTCAAGTGCCTAAAAAACAATTCTGAAAATATTCTGTTTGATTGTCATGATAGACTTTTCTATGCTTCATGCATAAAAGTGTAGTATATTGCAAGATTAACACATAAAAAAAGTCAGTCTTATTTTTTATTATATACACCTTTTTCTTAAAATTACTGAGCTCTTGTCTTCTGAATGATCCAGCATGCTTTGTATTTCTGTAGCTTGCATTCTGATATCAAAACATTTTCCAGTAGGAAGTTCCATATTTTAGTTCAACTGTTTATAAGATTTTGATTTTTAGAATCAGTGAGAGTTAGAGTAGACACAGCTCCATATATCATTGTGATGTATAAAAATGATACTGAAATTTTTATTTAACAGGTATAATAATATTGCATTTAAAGAACTGCCAACTAGAGCTTGTGAAGGATATACTTTTTCTGAAAAATCCTTATTTTCTAAGGATTATTTTTATTTATGAAATACTTAAAAGTTGGAGATTATTCAATACTGCCATTAATTTATCTAACATAAATTCCAAACATTTTTGTTTCCTATACATGATACATTTCTAATTCATGGGAAAAAAGAAATTGTTACTGATACAGAGCACAATACACAGCTCTAGTAAGTGAAGCCTCAGGCTGGGCAACCTGGCTCATAATCTTCCTGTCTGTGTTGTGTCTATTTCCTTTTTAAAGACACAGTTCTGTGTAGGCATATATGGATAATCCTAAAAGTTAATAAAAATCTACTCTTAAAACACAGGATTGCTATCAAAACTTTTACTAATTGCTACGTTTACTATGAAGAGAGCAGTTTTAAACTCCTGTCTTTCCCAGAAGTTCTAAAATTGTTCTTTTTTCAGGATTGCTTTATTTATTTTGTTCTGAATTTTATTTTTGGTTTCTGAGCAAAGAAGTATCTCATCAATGTCTGCGTTCCCACGCTATTCCCATGAAAATCTCACTCAGGCGTGCAGATGCACTGCAGATCCTGAGAGTACTAAGAGGGTCCAATTCTGTAAGTGCTGAGCACTTCCTGTATTTCCCCAGGATCATGCCTTACTAGTACAGTTTCCTCCTGAATTTTTCCATCTTTCCCAAACTTTGTGTGGCATATTACAAAAATGTAGTTCACAGTTTCTAAGTTTTCAAAACTTTCCAGAGGGTAACAGCAGACAAAAGTCCAAGTATACTTTTGCCTTTCATACCAATACCAGTTCCCTGAGGAGACTTTGAATTATTCTGTATTTTAGTTAAGAGGGATTATTACTAGTATGAAGCATTTTCTGCCAATACACTTTTGACTGAATCTTATGTTCACACTCAACTCTTCTAGAAACAATTTTTCACAAGCATTTAAAAATCCTGACCACTACAATAGTGCAAAAAACTCTAAAAGGCTGCAAATCCCATTTCATCACACAAAAAGAAAAGGTACTTTTTAAAAAGCAGTTAGTCTGCTGACTGCTGGAATAGATTTATGACAAAATAGCTGTATTTCCTATAAAAATATTTTGTGGAAATATTTATAGGAGTAAAAGAAATATAAAATTTTGTAACCACCCATCTTAATCCTTAATTTGTAAAATGTAAATTTAAATTACAGGCTGGCTGCAGGAAGGAGATATCTCTTTAAAAAAAAACTGATTTCTTTCTTGTTTCTTGGCAGCAAAGTGAGCAGAAACATGGCTTAGTGAAAATAAACCATCCCACCAACAAACAAAACAAGAACACTGTACCAATTCTTGTATGAGTGCCTGTTTTTCATTGGAAAGAATGGGAGAATGCAATACCCTTGGCCACCCATGTACTTTAGACCTTCAAACTAAGAGTTTGCGACCTGAACTCAGTTCAGGAAGGAATGGGCTGTGCATGCAACAAGTTGCAAAACTTGCCGTGTCTCTCAAAACAGCAGTAAAAAATGAAAGTTTTATTTATATTTGCTTGCTTTTTAAGTAATTTAGTGATAGCTGTGATAAGCTAACCCACAGATAAATTAGATCAAGATTTTTCTATCTGCCTTTTTAGTGCCTATTTCTCGATTTTTTTTTTGCTTCTAGTCTAGTCAGAATTTGCATCACTCTGATCACTTTTTATAGTCAAATCCTACTCCCTAACCTCACAATCTCAACACAATTTGGAAAAGAGAGGAACATCCAGATATGAGGACCCAACAGGCTAGGGATTATTTAGAGAAACTGAAAGTATCTAACCTGTGTGACTAAAGGAAATCTACTCAGGCATGCTGAAAGAAATGGCTGATATGGTTGCAAGAAAACTTACATCAGTGGAAAACCATGATAGCTCTGGGGTGTTCCTGATGGCTGGGAAAGACTTTATTCAAAGGAGGAAAAGAAGCAATGACCCTAAGCTTGTAAGCTGATCTTAGACCAGGAAAAGACTATGGAGCAGCCCTTGGAATCCATTACCAGACATGAGTCGCAGGAAGGCAACTGGGAGCAATCAACAATTTACTAAGAAAAAATCATCCTTGACCAACCTGATTTATCTTTCAAGATGTAATCACTGGCTACATGGACAAGAAGAGAACAGATAATATACCTTAACTTCCATAAGATTTTCTACAGTGTCTCCCAAAGCAGCCTCATTTAAAAGCTGGAAGTATGAGCTGGAATAAGAGATTGTGAAATGGGTTGAAAGCGGTTTGAACTAACAGAATTCAAAATTGCCAAGCCATTAAAACTGACATCTTTAACTAAGGTATCTAGTTCATAACCAGCTTGGCTCTTAGAGTTTTTAGAATGTGATGCAACTAATTTGTCTGAGTTCTTAGTGGAATCTGGATGCCCCTTTTAGATGCAGGACAAAATGGCTGAGAAGATAATGCCAAATATCACTCAACACAGAAGAGCATTTTTGCATGCAGCCTGAGGAAAAGATAAAACTTTATGAAAACTGGAATCAGTGATATTTCAAGGCGTTCCCCAAAATGCAAAGGATTGGGAACCTTTGGAAGCTGATTTATCTCCTGCTATGTGCACTGAGTTCTACAAAGTGTAAGAATTTCTTTTGAAGACATCAAAGAAATGCATAAATTCAAGCCTGAAATACAAGCAGGAAAAAGAGAGTGGCTCAAATTGTACCCTTACAGTTGCTGCAGATGTGACAGATTTTCTTGAAGTATTTTCCACAGACATCAAGAAAACAAATAATGGCAGCAGAAGGAGACTATGCTGCTTTAAGCAGCAATGAGAAATTTAATGGGTTCCCAAGAGGTCTGATCAATTTATGTTTGTGAGAATGTGACAGTATTTACAAGTGTACATAGCTTCAAAGCCACAATTGAACAAGACTAAACAATCCAAACTTTCAGCTTAGTAAATACCATGCAAAATACCATATATTTTAACACTTGCTCTCCTGATTGGTATGAGTGTTATGAAACCTGAATATTCCCAACAGAGCAGTCCTGAAATCCTGGCATTAGAAGCATCTAGTTCTAAGGAAACCATAAGTTGTTCCTATATACATAAAAACAACCCTGACATGCAAACAAATATATTGCAGAAAGTTTCCTGATATTTCTTTTTCTTCTATGCTGAAAATTCCAGTTAAGTTATTAGGAAGTTGAATCTTAGGAAAATATGTCACAAAAGATTGATTTAGTATTTCATGACTAGAGGGTCTCTTCAGGATAGCCTCTATCTTCAACAACTCTGTTCTCTCATAGAAGCTATAGAAAAGTTGCTGCAGCTACAGCTTTCTGGCTTCCATTAAAAATCAAAATATTCTGAAAGCAATTAGATATTTTTCAGACCATCGCTGATTAAAAAGTACTGGAAGTGCTGAAATTTATTACTTCTTATTATTCCTTTTTCAAGTTAACATACTCATGTATTGTAAAATTTAAAGGATTTCTACAATGTTCCCCTTCCCTTCCCTTCCCTTCCCTTCCCTTCCCTTCCCTTCCCTTCCCTTCCCTTCCCTTCCCTTCCCTTCCCTTCCCTTCCCTTCCCTTCCCTTCCCTTCCCTTCCCTTCCCTTCCCTTCCCTTCCCTTCCCTTCCCTTCCCTTCCCTTCCCTTCCCTTCCCTTCCCTTCCCTTCCCTTCCCTTCCCTTCCCTTCCCTTCCCCCTCCCCCTTCCCCTTCCCCTTTTCCTTTTCCTCTCACAAAAATCGCATAGAACAAAGTAGAAGAGATCAGCTATTCTGACCTCTATGTCTTATAGACAATTATCTGCCATGCATTTCAAAGAAGTAGTCTTCAGGAGAGGTTCAGGTTGCAGGTCAAAAGTATTTCTTAGTAAATTAATTTATTAAACTAATTTAAATAAACCAGATATTAAAAATAAAGAAAATTTTGTGTAGGACATTATGATGAAGGGAAATAAAAATAAATCAGTATTTCAGCTGGTTGTATCTAGCGAGTCCTCTTGTAGATTTGTTTAATAGTGTGATTGCATGATAAACAGAAGAGAGTCTTCACACCATCCCTGGGGTTCTCTGGTCTGTATCTTATTTCTATTTGTGATGAATGCTTCAGACAAGAGTATAGCCAGCCTTTTGTCCTTTGGAAACCCCTGACTAGCCAGGGATAATAATTCTGTTCCAATGCCTAGAGGTGATGAAATAAAGTGTGAGCTTTTATTTTAGTACTTATTTTCTTGAAAACCTAAAGCAAGGAAGTTGCTGACATACTGATTCATTAACAAATCTCAATCTTTTCATAACCTAAGAAGGAAATAACTGTGGATGGGAACTATTGGAACAAGAGTGACTTCTAAAATCATGATGCATCTTTCCAAAGACATGGAAAGATGGATCCAATCTTGCTCCCTAGGAAGTAACCTAATTTTTTTTAAAGACTTGAGATGATTCCAGTCTGCAGCTTTATCCTGTATATGGTGTAACAATTAACTTTTTTTTGCCATTAATGTAAAACAAGTTTGAACTTTCAATTGCATACTGTAGCAAATGACTCAATCTTTTTACGCCTTTGCTGGCAAGACTTAAAAGCCAGTCACTCTTAGATATCTTTTCCACATTCCTACACACAGTTATCAAACCACTTGCTATACTTTGTGCTGATTCCCAAGTGCTTGACAGGAATGAAAGATATGATATACTATAAAAGCATTTACTTCTGAAGTGACAAAATTGACCTCAATTCCATCTGTAAGTATTTATTTAATTTTAATTACTTCTGGATAAATAAACTTTTCCAAGAGTTATCACTGATCATGATCCCATGTAAAACCCTGAACACAGATCGACCACAGTAATTTTGTTAATTAAACTGAAGAGAAATCAGTGGGAAGACTTCCTTGACTTTGGCAAGCACTGATTCCTTTCCTAGATTGCTGGAGACTATCTTCCCATATCTTTTCTGACTTCAAATGCTAAAGAAATTGATGTTTCTTTGGTCAATTCAATCTCACTTTCATCAGATGCTTTATTTGCCCTGTCAGTTTTACAACCTGCTACTGAAATTATGTTTGAGAACCAGTTTTGGTGCCTGAGAACCAATTGAATGTGCCCCATCAAAAAAGGGTCATGACATGTCTGTGTCATTTTGTACCTCATGTGAGAAGAAAGCAAACTGTTGAGCCATGCTCAGAAAGACTTCTGTCACCTAAGTCACAAATCCAACAAGACTAAATAAATTTTCTACTGCCAGCTATGGAAAGGAGTCATAAAACAATTAATTAGCCTTTATAGTGCAGCCTTAAAAGCAATCTTGAACCTATTTTTAAAATGCCTAGTAACATAATACAGCTTCTGATACCAAAAGTACCTGAAGGGAGGCTGTAGCAAGGTGGGGTCAGCCTCTTCTCCCAAATAACAAGCAATGGGATGGGAGGAAATGGCCTCAAGTTGTGCCAAGGGAGGTTTGGATTGAATAAAAGGAAAACATTTCCACACTGAAAGTGTGGTCAAGCATTGGAAGAGGATGCTCAGGGAAGTAGTGGAGCTACCACTTCTGTAGGTGTTCAGAAAACATATAGATGTAGTGTTTGGGTTTGTATAGATGTAATGTTTGGGTCCCCCATAGTTTAGTGGGGGAACTTCCAGTGTTAGATTCATGGTTGAATCTTAGATGATCAGCCTTAATCATTCTATTATTCTATTTGAAAGTAATTTTCTCAAAGTAATTTAAGATCCTGTTACATGGAATTATTTTCTATGTGTTATACAAACTTTGGTGTGAAAAACTTGCCTATTACCTATAAATGAAATTACCAAAATCTTTTAAAATTACTTTAGTCCTAAATAAAATAGGCAGTGGACCAGGAATCCTACAATGAAATGTATCTCTCATTAGGATGAATTCCTTCTGCAGGTGAAGAACACAGCACTCTAGCACAGTGGGATCAGTATGATTTTGATGAACAGCTGATGGGGCCAAGACTTGGGAGAGTGGCAGGCAGAACTGGTAAAATTTTCCTCAGGTACTGCCTTTTAGTGGAAGGACAGCTGCACTATTTGGGAAAATCTTATTTATCTGAGAGTCAATTCCAGAGTATCTAGAAAATGACAGAGCAGATGTGTTTGTTGAAGAAGTGGAAATTAAGGTCTTGGCAAACACCAGAGCTCCCAGTGCTGGACATTACAGCTGACCTGCTCCAATGCTTGCAAGAGTGGGAACTTCATACATGCACATACACAACCCATGGGACAAAAACACAGCAACAGTGTAATTACTACTTTGATTCTAGCTATTAGAATTCAGTGAAAACAGTAAGGAGAGATTTAATAGCTCATACAGCTTCTGTGGGAACTTCAGATAACCACACAGACCTCAACAGGAATTAAGAAAGAGTTTCCCATGCATTTTATGGAAGTTGCATATTCCATGTGGATTCACACAGGAAGTTGATTTGCCAATGGGAAGAACTGAGTCAATTTCTCATTTTAAAAGGTGATATTGATAGTGTGTTTTGGGATATAATAGTACTGTAAGATTACCAGACAGCAAAAAATGCAAATTTGTGGGTTTTTTTCCAAGTAAATCTTAAAGACTATCTGCTAGAAGATGACAATGACATGTGGAAGAAGATAAAGGTATAATTTATTCACATAGATTAATGAAAAAATACACTGTTTAATTGCTGGAAAGGGAATCTTTAAAAAACTCCTTCAAACTAGAAAAAATTATGTGCAGACATTTTTTTAAAATTAATTCCTCAATCCATCATGTATCAATGATGCAAAAAGTCTTACATTTAAACTTTTTACCTAATTCTTCATATACACTTTACTATCATAGCTACATATCACATGTGTTTCTCAAATGATGCTTTTACACATATTCATGCCATTTCTGTAACATCAAATATGTTATTAATTGTATCTGCTATCTAAAACTGTTTTGATTCTCATTTGTAGAGATAGTCAACACCCACCAATTTCAGATGAAAATTATCAATCATCACCACCTAACACAGTCCAAATCCATACTTTAATTGCTATTGTTTTATTCCCTGCTTCTGTTCTGAACTCTAACAAAGGCTATGACCATGCTTATTTGTTTCTTTCTCAGAGTATGCCCTCTTTCCTGGATCAAAAACATGCTCATAGATGCCTTGTTCACTGGCTTATTTTGTCAAATACAGTCAGTCATTGCATCCAGCAATTATTTCCCAAAGACTTATAAGTGTCCCTTCCCATGTCAAATGCTGCCCTTGGCCCACTGTTGTTTGAAGACAAGATAATGAGAGAGCATTTTTAAAAATGTTTTACTCATTAACAACTCTGTGATTTTTTTTTCCTCTCTGTCCTAGTGTGAGCTGCCTTACCTTGTTCTTTAGACTGAAATCTTCGTGAAATAAAAAAATCTTCTTGTTATAGAAATCAAACACCATACTTGCAGCAATTGATAAAATAATAATAATGGTGATATTGGTAGCCTGCTAGTATTTTTGCTGTACTTCTCATCTAGATCAGACATGATTATAATTCACAATTGTATTTTAAGTAGTGAGAACAATATTTGTATTACTGAAGCACTCAAAAACCACAGACCAGGACCACAACCTCATTGTGCAAGATCCTATACAAACATGGCAGAAGAATTACCCATACACCAGAAGGAATGTAACCAGCATAAAGCAACAGTCCTCATGCATACTGATGTGGGAGTACAAGGAAAATGATCATTTGTGTAATATAAATAACATTCTAATTATTCTGGGAACACTGGGATCTTGACTGATAGCCAGATGTTTTTGGATATCCCAGCAAAAGAGTACAGTACTGAAAGCACTTGGAACAGTCAATGAGAAAGCTTGGCTCATGTGGGCATGACCCTCATGAGGAAAAGCGTGAAGGGTTCCAGCCTCCTGTGTTTTGCCTTTTCTCACAGTTGTGAATCTTGCCCTAAAAATATTTTTCTGGAGCATCTAGGCTCTCATAATCCTGAACATTACAAACATTACAAATTGAATATTTTTGATCTAGAATATTTTGGTGTTTTTTCTTCATTAACTGTTTAATCTTTTAATTTTTAGTGAAACATGAACTGCTGTTATCCTTCTCATTTCCCCATTTCCACTTTCCTTCCAAAGAAGATCCTCAGTTTCCAAAATATTCAGCCCCTTCAGCCCACTGCTGCTCCAGGGGCCTCTTTCTCTTTTTCTGCTTTCATGTATAAAAGAATTATGAGAATCACTGACAATTCTGGAGCCTTTGAAGAACTTTTTTATGCAATTTATGTTTTTCATGGACTATATTGAAATGCCTTTATTTTGCAAGAAGGAAATATTTTCTAAAGTTCTATCACTTTCATAAAGATTACATTTGTAAAAAAAATTGTAAACTGTCCAAATATCCACAGCTTACAAAAATAGCATTAAAGATTTTACTATATCATGAATGGAATCATTGCTACATTTACTCATTAGTAGCTACTGCTGGGTATCTTGCTACAGACCACAAGACCAAATCACGTTTTTTGTCAGTGCATGCTTGCATGCTAAATTTGTTGCAAGATTAGAGTGTGAAATGCCAGTTGTTTTCTGCAGTTTTTCACAGATTCTCCAGAAAAGTAACATAGTCATTGTATTGCATTTATTGAAGGTAATACTAATAGTCAAAAGATACTTAACAGGAAAAGGGCATTTCTCAACCATGTTATCAGTGTGACTTAACAAAAAATGATATAAAACTTAAACTGTGTGCGTACATGCGTACATTAATATCAATCAATGACAAAACACAGTACCAAAAGCATACAAGGTATGTTAACTGGAAGGAATATTTTGTCTGTGTTGTGATTAACCCCACCTACACCATTTGCAAGAGATTAAAGGAGTTTAGAATTAGAAGACACGTGTTATGGAAGGATGGTAACCCAAAAAAGCATTCTTACAGGCAGGCACCGATGAAGCAGTGCTGTGGAATTAGGGTATCCCACTTTCACTCCGCCCCACCGGCAGCCTGGGCAGGAGCAGCGGGAGATCTGATCCGGCTCACGTTCTGCAGGGCCCTGCAGCAGAACCACTGATGACCCCCAGTGATTAAGGGTCAACAAACTTTAGCCTGAAGCAACTGTTCTATGAACTTTGGCACATTCTGAGTTGGCTCCTGCTGGTTTGTTGCCTTTGGCCCTTATCTTGCAGTTTAGCAAAGATTGTGAAATTCTGAATAAGGTTACAAGATGTATTGGTTCTGTCTCAGTGACTCAAGGTCCTGCTCTTCAAACGTTCTTGGTCTTCAAAATTCCTTTGGCAAGTAATCTCATCTATCAGCTAAACATTTTCCAATAGGTGTGTCAAAGGACCCATCAGGGAAAAAGAAAAGAAATAAAAAAAAAGATAAAATTCTGCATAAATATATAAAAAATGAGGTATAAATATCATGTTATCATGTGGGATTAGGAAAAATTATCAGAGATTCTCTGTGGTAGCACTTTGGAAAAACAACCTGCATTCTATGTATGCACAAACTTCAGCCCATGACTAAAAAACTATGTTTTGAATTCAGTACTGTGTGTTATGGATGAAGGGAGCAACTACTTCAGAAAAGTGCAAATACTTTTGGGACGTGAAAAGAAAGAGCAACATACTTTTGGAATTACTTAAAAGCCTAATCCCATTGACTCCCAAATATTTTTGTTGCTTACAGAAGAGAAATTTTTAGCATAAAGTTAACTAGACTTCTGAAAATTTTGTTATGCTTTCAGGGCAAAACTTAGGCTCTTGGTAGAAATTATAAATTCTTCCTTATTAAAAGTGCAAGGAAGAGAACATATAAATCCCCAAATTCCTTTATTTCTTGGCAATATTTTCATAATATTTGACAATCACATGTTTTCCTGAAGTGCAGAATGGCTTCTAGGTAGATAGGTTCTCTGAATTAAGATAAAAAAAAAGTCTATTTTCCTTATATAGAATCCATATGCTCTGATTTTTCTCCTTATAATTTCTGTATTTCCAAGACATTATCCATAGGATGTGCTAAACTACATGAGAAACCTCTTAAGGATTTTTTTTCTTTCCTAAGAATAGAGGTTTTAAAAAACCCTGAAATCCCTAAGCATGGTGAAACATCACTCAGTGCTGGCAACAGCAAAACTAGATCTTTCTTGAATTGCTTTTGTATTGGCAAAGCAGCAAAAGTAGAATTAGACAAATTGCATGTGACTGTGTAACAAACCTCTACAATGAGCCAACACAGCTCTGTTTTAATGGTTTGAGAGCTCTAATGGATATGAAATTGGCTCTATCACTTTCTGTCATGTTTTTTTCTATCTGCCTTAAAACTATCACCCCATAGATTCTGCAATCAGATAGTGAATTGTTAAATTTAATAGCAGAAAATTCAGAATTTTAAATACTAAATATTTTAAATTTAAAATATTTCTATCTGAATGTTCCATCAGGCTTCCAAGAACACCTATCTCAGTCAATGTTTTGAGGTGTTTTAAAACTCATCACATTTCAAAGGAGCAGTATATTTAATCCCATGTAATCTGGCATTTACTCACACTCCTAGGGCTATAGCACTGTGGTTAAAATACGCTGGACTAAGAGTGATGGCTTTATAAAGAAAGTGTGTTCTGCAGGATCACACACTACTGAGTGATTAATTCCATCATCTGCTCCACTCCATCTATGAAATTAAAGCCTACTTCAGTTTTACATTGCAGTCTTCAGACTCAATGGTCTATAATTCCTCACTAGAGGTCTCCCATGTGCAGTTTTTGTTACCTATCAAACTGCTGTGGGAGAATAAGCTTCCCAATCCAGTGCCATTCACATATGGACAATATTGCCTTCTCAGAGTGGCATAAGGCACAAAAGGCATAAAAGATGATAATTATTTATTTGCTGCCAACAAACTTATTTGACCAATACAGACAATATTGTCTTCTCAGAGTGGAAATACAAAACTTCAGAGTAACTTTGGGGTGTCAAAGGATCTCCCATCTTTCCATCTCAAGAGGTACTCTGATTGCCTTTCTGTATTCTTCGTGGCAACACTTTACTATTATTTTCTATATAATATGTGCAGTATTATTTAAAATACAGTAATCATATTTCACCATTTATTGGGTGGCAGGATATAGGGAGTATCAAATACCATTAAAGGTTGTCTGGATTTTATTTCTTTTTTAAAACAGGGATAGGACAAAAATGTCATAAAGACAGTTTGGTAACAGCAGGTAAATAGAAAAAAACCTTTAGAGCACAACCTATGTGTTTTACAAAATAAAAATTTGCTAATCTCTGTGTAACATAGAAAGGTTCTTCAGTAAGTTTGAAGAAAATAAAAAAGTGGCAACACACTGGAATGTACAGTTTCTATATATAGAAAGCCCCACTAACTAGGAGCCCATGCCATTCAATTAACAATTTACAACACCTTCATTGTATAGTGCAGTGCAGAAAGTGGAAGGTTGTTTCATTTCTGTATTTCCAGACGCGTGTCATTTCCAACCCCATATTTAATAGTGTGTAACTGCCTGAAGGGGAGAGATCAGAATGTGTGGCATGTCTCACTGAGAGGAATTTTGTGCATTAAAAAACCCCAAACCATGCTCTTTCAACTATTAAACAGAGAGCTAACCAAATTCCTTCTTCCACCCTGGCTTTGAAGTCCAAAAAAAAAAAAAAAAAAAAAGAAAAGGGAAAAGGAAAAGGAAAAGAAAAAAAAAAAGAAAAAGGGAAAGAGGAAAAGCAAGTAAGCAAGAAGTGAGGCATGGACGAGAGTGAGAGAGAGACAGGAAGAAGGAGAGCTCAGGAGGAAGAAAATTCCTTATAAGAGAGGTGTATACAAAGGACAAAAAGAAAGGTTTTCCATGATGTCACTCACAGCATGTCTGTGTCTGGAAAAGTACTTGAAAAGGCAGACATGGATTTATTCCATTTCAGTAATGCAAACTATTCATGCCACGTTTTCAAACTATGTTCCAGAAGTAAAGAATACTGTGTACAAGGCATAAAAGAAGATAATTATTTATTTGCTGCTAACAAACTGATTTGACCAAGCTGAGCTGACACTTTAGCAATTATTATTTCCTCTTTACTTTTTAGAATCCATTTTTCTTCCCAATTTCCTCCTGGTTTACAATCTGTTCCCTCCTCCCACCCTGCTTCTTGCTTTTTTCTTCTTTTATCTCTCACTTTCTTCAAGAAGCTTATGCAAGGATTTTTCCTTCTTTCTTTATGTGAGACCTTCTATTTTCCTGTGCTCTCCATCTACTGGCAGAAAGATTAAACAGTTGTCACTGTTTTTCTTACTCAAATTCTGTCTTCATTCCCTCCTTCTGTGCTCCTTTATTTGTCTTGGACTCAAGCCTGAAATTCTTTCTTAGATAAAACACAGGAAATTCTCACAAAAGATATATTTACATATTACATTGCTTCTTTCCCCTTTAATACAGCTTTTCTTTCTTGAGGTTTTGCATATTCTCTCTTCAGCTAAACACACATTATTCCCCTCCCCCTATCCTCCCTCCAAATCACACTTAAAATAACCACAACTGCAAGCAGATATGTGAATTTATGGAGTCTGAATTCAATACAAGCAAGACTGACAGTGTAAACAATTATTAGTGATGTACTTGTCCCCCAGGGGCACCAGTCTTCAGTCCAAGGCTGGGAAAACATCAAGTACCCATCTTTGCACTAAGTGCCAATATTCTACCTTGTTCAATTCACAGGTAGACTTGTTGTCCAGCTGTATATTATAAAAGAAGAAATTCAGATGTTTACAGATGCAGCTGCACAACCATTCCAGTGATCTTTTTAGGAGTGATCTGGTGAAATGGAATATGCAGGAGGCAAACTGTACTTTGGAGCAGGGTGGGTACAATTTGGTGTAAATAAATATAATGACTATAGGCAAGATGCAGAGCCAAAGTCAGAAAGATGGAAAATGCGAAGAAAATAGAAGGAATACAGGAGAAAATGAAAAAAAAAAAAAAAAGAAAGAGAATATAGGAAGAGGGAAGAAAGAAGAAAACAAAATAAGAAAACGGGAAAGAAACAAAAAGAAAGAAGGAGAAACAGGAAAAAAGATACTTTAATGATTCAGGAGCATAACTAAGTTAAAGTAAATCATAATTTTAAAATAATTCTGATGTTTCCTGTTTCTATATATACAGTTATGCCAGAAGTGATTTAAATTTCATAACATCTCAACACAGGCCAAAATCCCATCAAGCACCAAACTTTTGGATATGAACAATAGTGAGTTGCTTAAAAACAGTTTTACAGTAACACTACTTTATAATAAATATAATTCCTATCTTGTCAAGACAACTTCTTAAATATTAGTTTAAATGGTCACTAATAGTTCTCACTTCAGAGATTAGCACATCAGACACTCAAAGCAGTAGGTTTCTCAGTAATTTTTTGGCAGCTTAAATATGATTGCCTGCAACCATTTTGTATCTCACCTGCTTTACATGGCAGTATTGCATGGAACAGCTGGGTGGTTTGAAAAGGAGGAGAAAGAAAGCAACTGCACCCCTAAACATAAAGATTACTTACAAATGAACTCCTGAAATTATACTATTTTTTCCATTTCCAAAACACTCTGATCTTTCTGTTCTCCTGAATTGCTGAGGGATCAGGTAAAGGCTCTAAGTCATAAGATGGTCTTAAATCCGTTCTGTTTAGTTGGACTACTTATCTCCAAGTGAGCGAAGTCCTTGCAGACGTAATAAGTGCTCACAGAGTCTGATAGAGATACAATGTATTTTTTCATAGAGCAACCCAAAACTAGAAATAAAGGTGTCCTAGGCAAATTATGAGGTAATGAACAATTCAGCTTTTAACAACTTTATACACACCAACAAGTTGGAATTGTCACCTATTGATCTGCTGGCAAAAAGTTCATATTTTTTCATAGCTTTAAAGCCCTTTATCATCAGTTTTCACTAAATTTGTAACCTAGATTTCTGCAACAAGTCTCCAAGTTGTCTTGCTTTCCATCTCTTCATACTGTCCAGCAAAGGGACCTACTGACCCTTTCTGAAAGTCTGCTCCAGGTGATTTTGAAGTTATCTTGAGTTATCACTGAACAGGACTGAAACAGACACAAATGCATGCATGCCTCTTTTTCTATGGTGTTTATGAAAGGCTTTCACATAGAACATTTTTTTTCTCATTTTGGCACAGATCTCCAATGCTGTTTTAAGGAATTATACCATTAAAATCCTTATGCTAATCTGCATGTGGTAAAATTAATCCCCCATCATATCCTCCAATTGTTACCTTTCAAAGAGGTAGAATTCTAAAAATGGTGAGATGTACAAATGTAATAACTGATGCAATATATCTCAGTGCAATTTTAACACGAAATTTCAGATTCCTTCTTTTCAACAGTTTCCTAGAAATGTTTGGCATTTATTACTTGCTGTGAAAGGCTCTATCAAGCATGAAAAAGAGAAGGCATGTGTCACTAGGAGAACTTGTGTTGAGATAAAGCTCATGCAAGAGAAAGAAAGTTTCCATGTAAGAGAAATAGCCCAGTAAGGGCTTCCATGTACAGCTGTCAGTGTTTCAGAGCATGTATGTGGCTGTGTTGGATCCATCTAGGATACTTACCACTCCCCAGACCTGCAGCAGTCTAGAGGATGTGTATAATAACATGGAAATCCCAATGACAAACTGTGATTCTTGAGTAAAATGCAAATCCTGTATTAGGACTTCATTTCATGACTGACAGTAAGCCTATGATAATAATGTGCACCATTTGTTGTTTTAATGGGTTATAAACTTTTTCCCAGAAAAATGCCTAAGTGTGTTTTGAGATCAATTTACTTTTAAATTCCAAAATATCAGTAATGTTCACAGATTTAATAATTGAAAAAGATTGTCCCTTGTTTTTAAGAAGTAGTCATTACTTGCTGTGTACCTCACCTTTCCAATCACCATCTCCTGTGGTGATCATTTTTGCAAGTGTTGGTTGATAGTAAAAATAATGCAATTCCATACAGATGTATACAACTCTGCATTGCAGCAATTTAAACAACAAAAAATTATTAATAAAACTTTCCAGTGCTTGGTGAATTCTGTTTTTGTTCAGAGAAATAAGTTCTTAATGCCACTGATATTAAGAACCAATTTTCATAAGTTGCAGTAATTTTGCACTCACAGCCTTCTAATGAAAATGATTTGAGAATTTTGCCCATCTTTCCAGAAACATGCAACAAGAATGCCATACTCCATCTCAGAATTGAAATTCTTCAATGCAGAAATGCACAATATGGATTACATACTGACAGGGAAAATTAACAAAGTATTTTTTAAAAATTCCCATGACATGATATAAATGACATGTATGCTTTTCTTGGCAGGTGCTGAAAAAGAGTTAAAATTTCATACTGACATACAGTTAAACACATTTAAACAACTTCAGGGAAAAAAACTTGGTAGGGGTTCAACTCAATCCATATGGAAGAGCACAGAAGACAGACTTGAACTAAACTTATCAGGCAAGAAAACTGGACAACAAATGGAAACATTTCATGTAGTGTCTGGCATTCAGAACGTATTGTCATGGAAAGTAAAGCCCAGCAAACTCTCAAAAATTTAGGCTTGAGCAGCTTCATATGAGACATGTTTAACTAAAAAAAAAAAAGCTGATATCCTGACATTCTATCAAAACTAGCATGTCTAGAGAAACAGAGCCTTCTACTGTTGATTTCACAGGAGGAGAAGGTTTATGGATGAAGAGTAATCTTTAAATTTATTTTCAAGTGCAGATACTCCTAAGTTTATACACAGCATAGTTTTGCTTTCTTTCTTCTCAGGTTTATATCTAATGTAAGAGGCTGAATCCCTGTCCTCAAAGCTAGCGTGAAAAATCAGACTGTGTGTGATAAAACAGAGTATTCAATATAGTGCTGATGCAGGCCCATCTAAAATTTGCTATTCGCTGTGCTTTGAAAGTTCTTTATGTTGTTTGTCTTAAACCAAGGGAACATCAGTGTCCATCCACTGTTACCATCACCCTAGTATTTAAATTAACCCTTTAATCTAATGGTTGGAAACAGCTTTTAGAAGAAGTCATTTGCTCATAATTTTCACCTGGAAGATTCCATTAAATGAGACAGTTTAGGCATAGCTACAAACCACTGGAAGGAGACAAGGCTGCCAGGAGACTTATCTGTGTGTTATCATGAGAAGCACCTGTTTGCCGGAAAGAGGTGCAAATAAGTAAACAGGTTATTTTATCCATGCATAGTAGATAAAAAGCCCTTTGCCCCCACTTTCAAATTGATGTCTGCATATTTCTTTACTTTTCCAATATAAACATTGCTTTGGGAACAACTTCTAAGTCAATAAGTGACTTTGAAATTTTCAGTTAGAGTTTTTTTCTTCAGTCAAAGCATTTTGTTATCAAAGTTGCAATACGTCATTTCTAAATATAAACTAGACTATGATAATGATTTTTGATCATTAAACCTTTTAACTAATTCTGCAAAAACATATCTGCCTATGTCCAAATGCTTGATGACCCTGTGCAGCACCCCTCATCTAAAAGAGCAAGACACCAGGTGGCAGCATATAGTGAAAAAATGTACTTTAAATTTCTAACAGCACAATTGGTGATGCTACAGCTGAAGAAGTCATAAACTTTTTCTTCAGTTTATAAAAAAATATTATCAAAAACAACCAGAAAGAGACAGTGTTAAAGACTGTGTCAGCAACTCTACAAAAGGCAGAAAACATGAGAAAAAAAATCAGTATATAAGCATAGCTGCTATAAACAAGTTGCAAGAAGAGACAGAAATGTAAGTAAGTATACAACTTGACATCTTGGAAAGTCTCAGAAGTCTTCATGCTTAGCACTTCAGAAGCTGGGTACTTATTTAGATTACCAATATTTTGTTGGGAGTGAATTTGGAACCAAGAGCAGATAACGTAACAGATGCATTTCCTGGGTCACGCTGTACCTGTACAAAATTGCAAATCTTTCATTGCATTGTGAATTTACACTGGTCACTCAGGATTCAATACTGAAGGAGAGATAAAGTGGGAGAGAGAGAGAGACTGTCCCTGACCAAAGCAAAGGTGACACCTGTCAAAGGTGTCATGACTGGATTAAGTGATTTCGCTTCAAATTGTAGGAGTAGCTTGCTCATGGAAAAAAACAAAAAATAACCCCCAAAAAACCCAACCCCCCTCCCCAAAAAAGGCTCACCTTTAAGATTTACAGTGCTTAAAAGACTCCATAGAACAAAAATCTCTGTCATTTCATTTGAGATAAAATAAATACAATTAGGATTACCATAGGAAGACATAAAACAGAACACAAATTCCTTTGTGGTACAAGACTGTCAAAGAAAATTTTTGAGAAATTCATATAACAAATACAGTAGAATCCTGCTGTTCTCATACATGATTGGCAAATGTCACTTAATGGTTTTTTACCTTTTGTACATGAAAATAACAGGTTATTAGAATTCAAATGAAATTGTGATTGAGTGAAAAGTTAATTTCATAATTCCCTTATCTTGGTTGTCTAAACCACTTTCTTTTGAACATAGATATGAAAGACAATACTAAATTAATTAACTTGAGCAGGCACTGAGAAGAAGAATTTTCTCATCTGGTATTCATAAAAATAATCAAGTTTTAAAGAAACAGTATTTGAATTAATGTTGCACAGTAAGGCTATTTCTCCCCGATGCTTACCAGATTAACTTTCAGTTAATTCAGTTTGTCTGAATGAGTAAAATAAGAATTCAAGGAATACTATAACGGCAGAAAAATTTAGAAAAATTACACAAGGACTTTGATAAATAAGAAAATATAACATAAAAGGATAATTCAGAGATGTAAATCTACCACCTTTCAAGTTGCATGACCCACTGCTAAAGATTTGTCAGCACAAGTGCACTGACATATTCTGTATGTGTTTGCATACCTTAAGGTTCAGTGAATTTAATATATAAACTAATGTAAACATTTCAAACCCTTGGAATAATTTGATAATTCTCTGTCATTAATATTTAATTTTAAATAAAGGTTCCCTTGTACTTACAATAAATTTTATCTTCTTTCTTAAATTAAAAAAAGTGCAGTTAAATAGCAAGAAACTTGAGCTCTTTCTTAATCTACAAATCTCAAAATTATTTTTCACAAAATGATTTGCTTTTCTTCAAAAGGCTCATATTTTACAATACATGATTATGAATCAAAATCACATTTGGTTAAATTCTGTTAGTGTATATAAATTAAAAGTATGCAAATCTGCCATCTAGATAATACAGGGTTTTATCCCAATTCAGTAAGAAGATTTGTGAAAGTGGACTCCTGAGCTCATCCAAGGCTTCAGGGATACCAGCAGGTATGCCTGAAGCCCATTCCACTGCTCAGCCAGACTAGGTAATATTATACTTGCAGGCATAACTGATGTCTTAAATCACTTTGAGAATTGAATGCACCTTAAATGAGTCATTATAGCTAATCTGAAAAACAATCTGTTCCTGGGTACCAGCTATTCTGGTGATAATAGATGCCTGATTGCCTTTGTACAGTGTGATTAAGGTTAACTTGGACACTATTGAAGCAGGAGGGATAAAACTGCCAAGACAAGGAATAGAAAATAATCATGGCTGTTTTTTTTCACCTGAACAGAACATAAACAGGCTTTGCAGAGCTGATGTTCAAGGACAAAATTTTGGCCACAACTTTTATGCCTTAGTTGCTGCTGTCCTTTAGCCAATTTTTTTTGTACAGAGGAAGTAAAAAAAAGACAATGATAATAGATTCAAGTTTTCCTTAACCGATTAGCTTTTAACTGGGAATTGGAGAAGGATATGGTAACTTGCCTTTAGTCATTGAAACACATTGTAGGTAATGTAGTCTCATATTTTTTTATAATAATAAAAAATACATTTAAAAAAGAAATAATTTCTGGTCTTTATTGTTAAGAATATTTTAATTGTCCAAATGTATAGCATTGGTTTGTAGAAAGCAATGTCATATAGAATATTTACATTAATTTCTCTACAAATCCAGACAAGACACTCCCTTTCTTGTGTGTTTCTCATGGCTGCTGGGGCAAAAGACTGTTGATTTCTTATTTTTTTAGCCTGATTTCAACTCTCATGTGATTAGTGCTAGCCAAAAGTATCTCCTCAATGTTGATATACAAAACTCTTTGTCTATTTTGGAGACTGATTAATAAACCCCCAGAACATAAAAATGTGCCATTTTTCACTTTTTGCCATTTTTTTCACATAAAAATGTGATTTTTTTTTTCTCTGTAAATGTAAGTAACATAAAGATGCCAAAACCATTTCTTATTGTCCCATCCTAAATTATGTAGGAAATATATCTGTTCAGTCACATGAATCCTTGTATTTGTGAGGCTTGCCCAAATATGCACCTTTCCAAATATGTACAATTTGTGGCTCAAATACCATATTGGTCAAATTGTGCTATTTCACCCTGACCATGAGATATAGCAGTGGCATCCTAAATTTAGGATGGAGGTTATTCAGCTCTATGCTTCTCATAAGGCCAAAATACCAAGTACATCTGCATATCAAAAGCAGATGCTGCACCCTGTAGAATCATAGAGAAGCCTTTCCACAATGCTCTGTGGAGAATCCTGTTTGTCCTTGTCATGCCTGTGTTCAGTAAGGAGTTCTCTGGTGTGTGCTTATACATGCAGATATGAAGTGTACACAGGCATTCACACTGACAAGAATGGGTTTGACTATCCAGAAGTGAACCTTCACAACATGCTAACTTGTGCATATATATATATATGCACAAGTGCATAAGTGCATATATATATATATATGCACAGCTTGTGGATATATATAACCTTAATTTTATTTAAAATTATATCTACTATTAATTTGCATAGAATATCCTAATTGACACTGTATTTTAAATTCAATTCTTGTTTAACATTTTATAAAATCTTCTCATGAAAATTTAAATAATCCTACTCTCCATAAACCAAGAAGTGAATAATTTCCACTAGGATTATCAAACCAAATTTTGCTTATGGATATCCCAACCCATTGTGACACTGTTTGAAATTGTTTTGGTTTAAATCTATATAAAGCTGAATGAACATGAATGGACATGGTTTGTCTGTACATAAATCTTCCATCTATGAGCTATATCCTGTGTAGTTAGTATCTTTTACAAGTTCTTTATCAGGAGCTGGATCCAAATTCATGTCTCATTGCCCTGCCTTGGTATTCCCCCTACCCTGGTCTACATACGATGTGGTGTTTAACTTTACAGTCTCACTTTGATGCAGTCAACTGTTTGCTATAGTTTGTTTAAAAATACCACAAATCATTCCATAATATAACGAATCACCCTTGCACTCCTGTTTACATACTATTAATAAACACAACAAAAGAAGTTGACCTTGGAGACTAAGCATCTGGAATCCTTGGAGAGCAGCAGTTACAAACTCCAAAAAGGGAGCAATATCTTTGGAACAGTCCATTATCATTAAAAAGTCCCTAGGTGAGTTTCAAGTGCAGAATAATTTTATTCCTATAGCTATTCTGACAAAATAATCTACAACAAAATTCAAATCAAAACTAGAAAAACAAAAACAAAATAAAAAAATTCCCCAAACCCCAAAAACTGCAGTTTCTTTTATAGACAGAACACCACATTGTGGATTTTCAGAGGAGATCACTACATAGATTGCTACAGAGTAGGAGGAGTTGTGACTGCAAAACTTTAGAAGACAGTTGTGTTTGGAGCAAATTTAACTTCACTTATAAAAAAATTATAAAATGATAAAATAATATTTGCATATATGTTCAGCATGATACATTAATCACAGCAAAAGTCAGAAAAATACTTGCTGAAGCTGAATGAACACATAATATCTAACTTCCAGGAAGTGACCCACACTTCTGCAAAGCCAGGTGTCAAGAATTCCCCAAATACTAGCAGAGAAACCGAAATGTAAAAGGGACATTTAATACCTTAAAAAGTGAAAAAGTTTCTGTGTGCTTCTCAGCATCTGGTAAAATAGTATATCACCTTCCAGAATAACATATGTACTTATTTGAGAATTTGTGCTGCTATGTATGCAGTGACAGAGTGCAGAGCTCTCTATTTGCTATAGTTATGCACTGATGATAAATTACAAGTGAATTTATTTTTGTACAAGTGAACAATCCCAAATGTAAATGTTTATTAGAACTTCTGTTAGCCACAATCAAAGGCATTAGTTAACTTGCTATTATTGTAATGCAGTAAATGACAGGTGGCCTCTATTTTACTTTTTATAGACTTGTTCTAAACATATATTTATGCTAACTACACTTTTTATTTTAATATTTTATCCCAGATTTTTCGCTGATCTGGTAACCAGAAGCATTTCAATAAGTGAACAGATGGAGTAGGAGTTATGCAAAGACTTTTCAGCATAGGCAAAACTTAGAAGTCTAGATTTCTATGCTTCTTGAGGCAGTGGAAACAGTAAGTTCAAGAGGGAACAGATAATATACCAGGAGTTTCTAGGACATCCAAAAATTTCTGCACATGAAAGCATTATGAAGCATCTTTTGAAGCATTATGAAGAATTCTTCAAAAGATAGAAAATAGCAAAATAAAGAGCCATGCTTCTCATAGTTCTGTGTATCTATGAATGAGTATAGAAGGAGGTTCCTTGCCATATCTGAGCTCTCAGGCCAGGCTTTCCTCACCACCTGGCATGCACTGGGACCAGCAGAAAAGTGTTGCTGGCTCAGAGGTTCTCCTCTCGTCCAAATTTTGCCTTAGAGTGACACTCTCAGATCAGTAGGGCAGTAGATACCTTCAAGAGGACCAGGATAACTGGGTTTGGACATCATAAATCAGCCACAATTTTTCTCCAGCAGCACCCTTCATGAGATTTAGGAAATGTTCTGAGTGATACCACTTCAGAAAAACTTACCCTTCTAAATAGCAAAGCTCCTTTAAATTATTTTCTCATATAAAATCTCAGCTTATTGCAATCATTTGCTGTTAATAGTGTATTTTTAAATATGAAAATTCTAGTATTGTTTTCCACTAAAATGGCCCTTTGAGACCATTTTCATTTTTTTTCTCAGTGTCACACACTTTCTGTTGTATAATCCAAGTAATGAATAGTATATTTTTTATTTCTCTTCCAAACTGGAATCACGCGAGAAGCTTAAAAAAATATAAACTTTGTACTCACCCCAGCCTTTGGTTTAGCTCCAGAGCTGGCTACTGAAGAGGGAGATGATAGGTCAGGAGTGTGGATATTAGAAGACAAGTTGGTCTGTGAGTGATTTACTGAAGCAACATCCACTCCACTTTCAGAACCAGATTCAACATCCTGCAGAAAAATATTGCAAGTCTCTTTAGTAAATGTGAATGTGAAATAAAATCACATTTCTGCTAAATAATGGAAATATTTAGGCAAGCTTACTTAAATACATATGCTTGCTGTCTTTTTCAATGTGGCGATTTGCATTAGCTGCTGTTCTGAAATTATAAATCACAACTAACATCAAAGCTAAATGGTAGAATGCAAGTAAGAAAAATCAGTTAAGGGATGCAGAAGTTTGACATTTTTCTCTGATATTCAGTATTTCCTGTGTGCTCCCACCTTCTGTCTCTGCAACAGTGCAAGCTAGTGAACATCTGTAAGCCATTACGCAGATGAAATGACTTCACCCTCCAGCAGTTTATACAATTCAGAGGTACAGCTCCCCAGTTTTTTTGATTCACCAGACACTTACCAGCCAGATACCATTTCTGGTTAAAATGCCCTTACTTTTAATGACACTGATTACATTCCTCTTTCTGAGAATAAAAAGAAGATATATAGTATGTTTCATTGTTGAGGAAGTAAAAATTTAGTGCATGCTTGATTTACTGCATAGGGTGAGGGCAAGGCATTATGCTGTTTGCAGATAAATTATGACACTGCAAATGTGTAGAACTAGCCATATACTGCCAGGATTATTAGATGAGGTGCATCCTTCATGAATACAGCTACACAGTATGCAAAAATATCTCCTGAACCCTTCATCCCAGAAAACTCCGTGCAGAAAAAGCCTCAGTTTCCTAATGCCAGGCTCCTAGAATAGGTGAAATATGGGGCAGAGTCATCTTAGGGGTTCTGCTCCTGAACTGAAAAGATACAGCATCCTTTGATTCATTAATTCCAGTTAAGAATCTGTCTGCCAAGCTGAAGCTGCCTATATGCCATGTGAATGCGCGTGTGGTGTTCTGAAAAGGGTTAAACATTTGGGACAAAGCTGGACTCTAGGTAGGACCATGTATTTGAATCAGATATTTCCTGCCAGTGAGTCATCTGCAATGTGAAACACTGGGAAATGCAGCAGAGCCATGGAGCAGCCTCTGTAGCAGTCAGTTTGGCTACAGCTGCTTTCAGAGGTTTCTGGTTAGCAGAGCTGCCACAGTACAGAGACATGATCTCTACTGCATTACCCAGGGTTTTACATCATATTCAAATGACTTCTTACTATAAAATAAATATGAGTCTGAACTCAATACCTATATATCTTGAAAACCAGAGCTTTTTATCTTCTGGTCCACAACAATCAAAGGTTCCTAGATTCCTAGGAAATCATTGTCCATAGATAGCATATATTCCATGTTTGATATAAGCTATCTTTCTGCAGAGTTGCTTTGCAGCATGGAAACAGATACCAGCTCTGATTATAAGGTAGAGTTACTCATACAGATTGCCTCCAGTCCCTTTATTGCTGCAAGAAATTAGCTAAAATGCTCCATGGATTGGTGAGACATCAAGAACAGATGTCAACGTTGTATTTCAGGTTTCCTGTGTCATCAGTGTGTTTAAGGAGATACTGTGAGAACATTGACATTCAGTGGGAAAATGCTTAACGATGGAAATTGAAATTATGTGATTTCCTCTAAAAATAACACATTATATAATTTTTAGCTGATCAAACCCAGTGAAATACAACTTTTCTCACCTACAGACCACTCATTTAGCAACAATGAAACCTGGCTTTCAAAGGAAAAACTCCTTGTTATTTGAAAGAAAATATCACTAACCAAAACAAATGATACAAATGCTAGTCTAGAGATCATGGGACAGTGTTTCTCAGGTTTCTTGAATTGAAAAACAGCTGCAGCACGTGTGGGTGAAATTAACAGAAAGCCTGCACAAGACTACCTTGGATCAGCCATTTCATGTTCTTCAGAGTTAAATGTATAAACATTTTACAGAAAAAAAGAGAATACATCGGTCATATCTGTGAGCTGTTCCATCCTCCTTTGGATTACTCTCAGCAAAGAATGATCCTTTTAAGTGAATAAAAAACCCCTTACATTAAATAGTTCAAGTTCTGCCCAGAATCTTACTTTGAATGACAAAGGACTTTTTGCCTTCCCCTAGCAGAAAGACAAGACCTGTAGCTCAGACTTACTTTCAGTTCTATGTAATGTCAAATGACACATGCTCATGTTCTGAGACTGGGGTGACCTTGGGCCTGTGTTGACTCTCCATTTACAATAGGTGATAATTAGAGAGCCAGACATTTTATGAATCTTGTTGATCTCCCTTTGTTTTATCTCAGATTTCTGAAGCTCTCATTTGTGAGAGGTTGCCAAAGGGAAATAATGGATGGCAATATTATTGCCTTCAAAACATGTACATACACACACACAAAAAAATACAAGTCAAATTCTTTACAAGAAGAGCTTTAGTTCTAAACTAAGGAGCTGAAAAATGTGAGGATTCAAAGAAAAAGGTGAGGCAAAAAAAGATCCTATTTATAATAATAATAATAATAATAATAAAAAAAATAGCTTACAGGTATATGTCTCCGTTTGTATGTTGGGGTGCTGGATGGGGAAGAGCCTGCGCTGAGAGCATTTTCAATATCCTGGTCAAGCTGGTCCAGTTTCATAATTAACAGCACCATTGAATCCAGTCGTGAACGATCTCGATCTTCTGTTATTTCCTATGGAACAGAAAATACAACTGTTAAATCTGAAATGGTACTAACTGGAAAGAATAACCTTAAAATATGAAAGCTCTGTTTCTTAATTTACCAGGAAAGCACACTAAATAAGAAACATAAATAATTTTCTATTAAAAAAATGCTGCTTTTTTTAATCAGCTTATTGAGTATTGACTTACTTCTGGAAAAAAAAAGTCTGTTATATTTAATATACATCTATTATAGCAATTAAAATTTTAACAGCACAATTGTTTGGAATAAATGCAGCATTACCTAGATACACATACTTTCAAAACAGGTACGGATTCTAAACACTCCCCAAAATGTTGACCCCAAATTAATTAACTTGATTGTACAAGTACAAATGATGAAGATTAATCTGCGATGGAAACAGGAGACAATTTCAAAGAGGCCATTTTCCAACTGCGGATAACCCTAACTTCTTTTCTTTGTGGAACTCAGTAGTGTAACTATGTTCTTCTGTCAATTTGTAGCAGAGATTTCTTTCTTGGTTGGAAATTCTTGTTACACATGAGGTACATTAGGGTAATAGTGAACACAGCATCAGACATCCTCTGACTGGAAAGAGAGCTGGATGAGGGGGTATTGACATCACAGCTTCAAACACCTAGTTTATGTGGCTGATTTCCTTAAGCTCTGTAGAAAAAGGAGGCAAAGCAGAGCCTCAAAAGTGCAACTGAAAGCAAGATCTTCAATTAGACGGACTAAATAATGCTCTCAAGGAGTTCCTCCCTTTCCCTTTTACATAGGGAAACATTAGTTAGATAACTAACTAATTTTGAGTCTGCCTCAAAATTCAGGACTCTGAAAACCCCTACTAGTTCCTGTATGGATTTTCATAATTTGAATTTAGTAAATAAAAGGTTCCATTAACTCACTTGAAATAATATTTTTTTAAACTCTCAAGAAATGGATGCAAAGATGTTACAATTGCATAATTGTGCCCAAGGGGTAGGCAATATAAGTGTCCAAATTAGCCTTTTATTTTATAGTCACTAAACTATACAGAGTACTGTTTTTCAGGCTATACAGAGATTTCTCTTGGTAGGATTCCATTAGAAGGTTTTTTGTAGACTGCTTCAAAGGCATTGCAAAACATGAATTAGATGATTCCTGCTAGAATTAAAGAACATGTATAGATAAAATAGTAATATAAAACACAGTCTACATGATCTTTATAATGTGAAGACAGATGTGATGGTTATTGAAACAAATCTTAGGAAAGTAGAAATACAAATCTGCCAGTCCATAGCAGAGTTATAAACAATGTACAATGCAAAGGGTTTCTAAAAAAGCTGCTGAATTTGCAGAATCTCCTGATGACTTTGAACTGAGTTTAGAGTGATGGTGAGAGAATATCACCTCAAAATACCTTAGAAATCACCAAATGGGTTAAGTTGCACTTTCTTCCAAATTGAAAACACAATGTCGCAAATGATTAATTGCCACTGCATGGATCTTCATTTTAATTTATGTTAAATTGATACCTGAGTTTTACAAATGCCAGAAGAGTTATTTCATCTAATCTGCATGCAATTTCATCCATCAGAAAGCCCAGTGGAGCAGCTGAGTGTCTGCTAACAGAGTAGACATGATCTCCTTTGTGACAGGGGTCATGTTCTCCATGGTGAGCAAGACTGTTGCCAGTTCACACATCCAGAGGATGCCAATGCTGTTACTAAACTAGCTTCCAACACAGTCCCCTCACTTGTTTTCATTTCTATTGGTTTTGCTCAGAAATACACCACTGTAAAGCCTAATCAACCTAAAATTGACACTGGACTTAAAAAACAGAAATTCTTTGCCATGCCACAACAAAGGAATTGGTGGTGGCTGGATAGGGTTTTAAAGTTTGTTGGGTTTGTTTTTTAGGTTTTTTTTTTTTTTTTGTTTGTTTGTTTTTTTTTCCTTAGGCTAGAAAGATATGAAGTATTTCACTCAAAGACCAAAAAAAAAAAAAAAAAAATCTGGAATTTTCCCCTAGCAAATTTTTTGATTCATCCTGTCGAAATAGTATAAACTTGCTTTGTAGGCAGCAGATTGAGAATGCTGAAGAAGAATGAAGAAGAATCTGCTGAAATGAAGAGTTGGAAAAATATTGCTCAAAGAGATACTCCAGCTTGACTTTACATGCTGGCTTTGCAGGGAAACACTGCTTTCAGAAAACAATAATATTATCATCATGGAATTTAGCTATTCTGTTTAGAAGTTCGAACTTTGTGGTTCTGGCTGATGTTCACATTCACATAAGAAATTTAACATTTTTACTATAGTTTCTGCTTTTACAACTTACTAAACAGCTGTTTTGCTGTGGCACTATCAATATGTATATATGCAAGTCTAAGTATCATACAAAAAATTAATGCATAAAATAAAAAAGATAATTTTGAGTTGGAAATTTATCGCAACACATCAAACAAAAATTATTATAAGAATAATTTATATTTAGACAGTTTTAGCCTTGATAGTCTCCAATGAATTTCCAAGAGCTTTATAACCTTCTTATCTTTTTTGTATCTCCCTTTTGTGTATATTCTGAGATTTTATTACTGATGTGTGATACGATCTATAGCCAGCAAGGTGTTAGCAATTAATTTATTTTCTTTTGAAAACACATTATTTCCTTTGCTTCCATTTTTTTCACATTATTTCCCACTGGTTATGTACCTTCCAAATTAGAATGCAAAAATATAGATTACATTTATAGAATGATATAGAAATCCTACCTTTACCATTATGAAGTCAAAACTTGTGCATTGGAATATGTCTGGTCAAAGAAAGCCCTTATAACCTTAATTTCTGCCTTTAGGCATTTGCATAGGGCAAATCAGGCATGCAGAACAAATATAAACAGTAGGTCAAACTCAATATGTTATTTGTCTGGAGATGTTATTTTTAACATGTCTCCACACAAGAAGGAAATAGTTTAGGTCATGAACTGGAAAAAACAATATTTCTTTTAATTTGTATCCTCACTGGTGTGATAAAGAAGCTAATTAAATTTGAATATATCCATATGTTTAGAACAGAAAACACTGTAAGTCTTCCTAGAATGAAGGATGCTTGAATTATTTGAATTATTGCCTAAATTATAAAACCCCAAATGCTTTTGCAAGGAAAACAGTCTACAAGTCCTGTTGCTATCATCAGCAAACAATGTTAATAGAATGAAAACATTTTTGAGAGCATGCCTGCAAATGAGATTTAGCCAGTTTTTTAGTTGCTTTTGTGAATTTGGAGCTCATATCATTATTGACAAGAATAACAGTACATTTTCCCACTATACACTCCCATGACTTCAAGTGCTTGTTTTTTTAATACCAAGTTGCTTTGTGCAATGTGTGAAACCTGGCGATTTCTGAATGTATTCTCTACACATGTTGTAATTTTTATTTTGAGCACTTGATGAACAAAAAGCCCTATGTGAAGGCAGTATTAATCAGAGTATCTCTAGAAAGAACTTACTCCCTCCTTTTTATTTATGATTTCAAGAATTTAATACATTACAATTACTTTAACCAACTCAAACAGAAGAAACCAATTGAAGGGTATGACCCTAAATTTAGATTTAATACACCCATTCTCTTTTATCCAGGCATGGAAAAATGGAACTGGATGTATTTAACTTCCTTGCTGTCTTAAATCCTGTATTTCTCAAAGTGTGTTTTCACCTTTCATCTCTAGCCACTGTTTTGCATCACACACACAGTCTCTACTGCAGTCCCTTTTCCTACATACTTCTTTTGGCTGGGTAAGCTGAAGCAAAGGACACTTTTTGAAAGGGCACTTTTGTTAAGTGCAAGGCCTATTTTAATTTTCATAGCAAAAATTTTGTACAGAAAAAAATGGTACTCAAAACTAAGCTTGTGCTCTTTCTTATTACCTTCAGGGGGATTGAATCACTCCCCTGTTCCCTGGAGGTTCTCCCTTTGAAAACATCTGCTGATTTCCAGATTGAGCAGACCCACCCAGTGCCAGTGTAGTCCCCGGTGGTTAAGGAAAGGAGAGAATATCCCACTCTAAACATCCCCCTGCTAGGGCCATCAGGGCATCACCTCCTTCCTGACACTCTTGTGTCATTTGCATTGGAAAGGAAAACTTGGATTTTAGAGGACAGATTTTTACACAATGGACAAGGTAAGCTGGAGTACCCACAAAACAAAGAGATCATTTATTGAAAGACCTGGCTGAGTTTTGCCTGGTATTCTTCATCCGCAGCTAGCTGGACTGACTTAAAATCTTATATTAGTGCTATATATTTCAGATGGCATTACTCATTCTTGTCTTCCCTTGCTAAAAAAATCTTTTCTGAAAAAAGGAAATTTTATTATATATCACTGATTTAATACTATAAAGTTTTTCATGCAAAGAAACAAATGAAGAATGCAAAATATACAGTTTTGGAATTAGTCTGATGATTTTTTACTAGAAGATAATGCAAATAAGTTGTAATTTTCATCAATCTCCATTGGGCTGTAGACAAACTTTGAAAAATAGCTAAGAATTTTATTTTTCTCTAAATTTTATGCTATATTGTACCATATATCTGCCTATGACAGGGGATTTGGAGCTAGAGGATCTTAAAGATCCCTTCCCAACACCAATCACTCTATGATTCTCTGATTAGAGTCCTATTCATTATGGAGGTATTGCAGGCAAAGAGCATTAAAACCCAAGATAAAGAATTCTGTTCCTTTTTTGACATGAGATACAAGCCTAGACACCAGAAAAATCACAGTAAGATTACTATTATAAATAATATTTGAACTAATAGAACAGACTGAAAATGGAACCAATACCGTAGGCCTACACTGGTGTACATAACACATGTAATGAGACATGCTCATATATTCCTGCAGCTATTCATCTACACATTCACACTTGCTGTTGAGAGAATAGCTTTGCTTCTCAAAAAGCTTCTCATTTTCCTTACAAGAACTTTAGATCACTGATCAGTTTTTCCATATATAAAGCATTCAACAACACTAGTATACGTATGCTTTTTCACTTCTGTTAAACACACAAGTAAGTCATGTTTGTAAAAGTGAAGTCTTCAGAGGATTTTGATTTCTATGTAAGGTCCTAATTTTGATTTTCACTACTGTATCCTCAGAAAAATGTAAAGAACGCAACCATATTAGAAAACCAATCTCTGAATAACATGGTGTCTCAAAAAAACCAATGCGTTTTTTACTTCTAGGCAAAAATATGTCTCCTTCTGTAGAGCAGAGTGCTTGCAGGGATAGTGCTGCACTCTTGGAAGAAGAATAAAACGTGCTGAAAAATGACAGAGAACAAGAAATCCAAATATACTCAACTGCTAAGTTATAGCAAGAAGGAGATTGCAGAACTAGGAGTGAGGTGCAGCATCTCAATTTGTCTAACTTTTCCTAAGGTCTTTCATGTTGTCTTCACTGATACTGTCTCCTGAACTTAACCCAATTTCCATTGCAAAAACTTGACATCTTTCACATTCAAAGCCAATTTAATCCAAATTAATCCAAGCTTTCCTTTGTAGTAATATCCTTTCTACAGCTGTTTTTTTTTTTTTTTTTTTTTTTTTGCCTAAACACATACTCACCCATAGACTATTTACTAACTTTAGGGGTTTTTTTGCTTTCTAGTTTTCCATGCGTCATGTCACCTGAGTAAACTGTCTAGCAGAGATGTTGTTCTAATAATGAAATTTAGCAATTTGCTATTGTTGAAATGGAAAATCACTCAAAAACCTTGGTGGAAAACAATCTGAGGAATCATTGTGGCACAGCTGTGTTAACTCAGCAGGGATGGGGCAGCAGTCACTCCTGAAGTAGTTGTTCTTGAAACAGAACAACAGCTCTGTATTAAAGAAAGTCATTCAGGATCACTTTCTAGCTAATGTTCTATTACCACAGGTAGCTATTAATGGAAAACATAGACTTCTCAGACTGCCATTACTACACTAGAATTACACCAACTTTCTGGGAATATTAATGCAAATAGTGGTGGCACTAGTTCCAGTAACTAAGAGAAACAAAAAAAATGTAAAATTAACCAACTCAAAATGGTACGTGTTGTCCAATGTAGAAGGTAATTATCTTATAATTTCACTACAATTTCATAAAGTATAAATGATGTATAAAATCCTGCTCTCTATCTTTGGAGTTACATTTGATTACAGCAGCCAGTATGATGACATCCAGCTCCCAGCAGGCATTCCTGATTTAGCACCATACCAGGATTATGTCTTCAGAAATTTGCCAAAATCAAATTCCATAGAGACACAGAGCACAATATGAATGTAATTTCTGTTCACTGGGTGGAAAAAAGTATTGGTAAACATAATGTAATTAATTATGCTCTTTCCAGCATAAGCAGATTCAGTTACTTTTGAGCTTTGTTCTTCTTGGTACTTTCTAAATTAACATTGTAATTATTCTAAAATCACTTTTTATGACCATACTTTAATGATTATGACTTACAAAGTAAGCAAAAAAGCATATCTTTACCTTTACTGGACACTATTTCTGTTTGCTATGAGTGGAAAGACTTCTGCTATGTGGAGAATATTATAACAGTAATCTGAATACTAATTATGTAATTAAATAAAAATGTGATGTTAATATGAGTGATAGACAACTGATGTTATTTTTTTTATTATTGAAAAAGTGCCTCAGATCTAGAAATTTTGTGCAAAAATGAACAAGAAAATACTTCAGTGATCGTTTCTTTTGTATTATTCTATAAATCAAAGACTGAAATGAGGAAAATGGAGACCATTTTATTAATCAGCAATTAAATCAGCATCATTGACATGAAACTTAGCTTTGATACATGTTTGATGGCATGTGTTTTACAAATACCCCAATAAGTGAATGGCTTTGTGCACTTACACTTTATATGTCTTTATAATTTATTGCATTCAAACATGGAAGCAAGAAATTGTTTACAAATGGAAAGCAAACCAAATAGTTTCTGTTTTGCACTGCCCTGAATACAGTGCAAAGGGAGCGGAGGAAGAAGAACAAATATAAAGCCTAGTTTGTCCTCCAGCTTACCAGTGAAAACAGAGTCTAAGGAATGCTTGGTATCTATGTGAACTCTATTACTGACACTCTACCCTGCAGTGCCTGAATTCAGAGCAATAGTAGTACTGAGCAACCTCTTGAAATTACTGTAACTCTTCCCACAATTGCAGTGGACTTTGAATCAGACATGACATGACAGACATGACAATTAAAAAAATCTCTGTACATTCCAAATAGGTGAGAATAGCTGTTGTCCTACATGGCTTTCCTGCTACCCTAGTAAATTAAGAGTTTTGAGAATACAGGTTGCACTGTCAACTCAGTCTTTTTAGATAAGATATATTTCATTCATATGATTGCGGCATCAATAAATGAAAAAAACAGCCTATTAAAAATATACAGCACAATGTCCCTGCTTACCTTAACAATTTGCATTTTATTAATGTGTGGAATTGTGTGGGGGTGAGGTGAAGGTGAAGATTCACCACTCAGTGTTTCAAGTCCAGTTAACATGTTACAGAAAATGTCCTTTATTCACTTTTATTTGTCCTATAAAAATCATAAAACAACCCTCATAGAAGAGCAATGGGTTTAGCTGGTTACTTAACCAGAGAGATTGGTTGGCTCATTATCAGGAGTTGACTGAGAATTTTTATATCTTAAATGACAAAATGTAGGAAGACTTTGTCATAGCCTGCAATGTACTGAAATCCACCCAGTGCTTATGTAAGTTAATTAGCCATCTATGTGGAAACAGAAAGGTCTGCATTTATCCTTCTGATTTTAGTAACCTTGCTCAGATTAGCAGTTTACATGAGAAATACACTAGACTTCTGTGGCAGACACAAACATTTTCCAATAAATCTCATATCTGGAGGAGGCCATTAGAAGAAAAAAGGAATCAAGGAAAACTGAGCTATGGTGCTCCAAAAGCATGACTAGATTATGAACACCTCTGTAAAGAAGCAAGAAATAAAAAATGGAACTTCAGGGCTGGTGGTAAAAGAATGAGGGGATAAGTTCTCGTATGGAAATCTAGAGGATATAGGCAGGTGTTTCCCAACCATATGGAATCTCATGGAGCTGAATCAATCTTGTGTCTGAAAGGACACACAGGAGCAAGGAACAAAAAGTATCAAACCAGGTGCATAAGACCTACTTTAAACGTGTCACCAGTTAATCTGCTTTACTGCAGAAGGGTCCTACTTTGTTCAGTGGGAAAAGTATCAGAGCACCACATAAAAATAAAAACCAATAAAGTACTCTTCCCCTTCTTCCAGGTGAGAATCAGAAATTATTGTCTTAGATGGATAAAATGCCTAAATGCATTAAATTAAGAGTTAAATTAAGAATGGAGGCTGAAAGAAATGAGTCTATGTGATGAGATGTGGGGTGTTCTACATATGGCAAGATGTAATTATGATCTCATTGTCAAGATGGGCAAAATGTAAGACAAAATTTAGGGTGGTTGTTTTGTTTAGTTTTTTGCTGTGCTGCAAAGCTTTCCTGCACTCCTGCATAGACAGAGAGTTGTTTCCATGCAGAGCTGTTTGGAAATGTTTTTAAATATTTTGGTGCTACGTCTGGTTAGTTTCATCAAAAAACAATGCACTAACTGAAGATTTTTATAAATTCATGCAGAGACCTGGGACAATTGCTTGAAGAATTTCTTATTGTGGCAAATGTAGCAATTTATGATAAAGGCTGTTGCAAACTTGCAGAAATTATAGCACAGTCATGTTTTTCTTGTGCCAACATTTCATAACAGAGTAGCTGAGAATTTAAACTTTTCTCTAATAAGACTGAATTTGTTTAGAAACAGTGAGCTTCAAAATATCACTGTTTCTTTCAGAGGCAGAATGTTTTCTGCAACAAAACCACTGTAACAGATTCTCAGAATGCTACTTACCCTAGCATATGACTTGAGTGACACAATTGGATTAGTTAGAATCAGAGAATCATTTTGGTTGGAAAAGATTATTAAGATTATTAAGTCTAGCTATAAACCAAACCCCTTCAAGTCCACGACTAAACCATGTCCCTAAGTGCCACATCTACACATCCTTTAAATATCTCCAGGGATGGTGACACAAACACTTACCTGAGTAAGCATATAGCATATCGAGGGGAAACACAAGAATCTGAGAAAAATACATCTTTTATCCATAAAGTAGATGTGCCACTAGAACTAAGATGGATGAGGAAACAACAGGGAAAATCAACCCCAAAATCAGAGAAGTAAGTGAGGTCTCTTGAATCCCACAAGTTACTTCAGGCTACTCAGCTGATTCTCTGAGATACTAAATATTAGGCAAAGACAACATTCAGGTAAGCAAGATATTATTCTGCATTCTTATCAGAATATTCAGAGTTTCATACTCTTAGGTTATAAGCACCCTGGGTGTATGAGATTACAGAGCTGTAAATTATTACTATGAAGGCACTGAAAATCAATCCATTCTCTTGTTGCCAGACAAACTCTAATGGATGTTTGCTACTGTATAGTAAATCCTCTATAAAATCTATATAAAAACAGTAGACAATGACTAAAAATATGCTTTCACCTTACATGATATTAATAACAGTTTAGGATTTCAAAAATCAGAGGCGATCAGAAAACAATTGCTTAACAACTTTGTACTTTGTTCTGTTTATAGGTGTACTCCAAATTCAGTTTTAAAAAATAGATATCTAAATCATTATCTGATACATGTCATGGTTACACGGTTACTTTAATTTTCCCCTAATTCCTGGTTCTAACAAATTCCTGTTCTCTCATCTATTTACCCAGCCTACCCCAGTTCTCCTTGTACCCAGCACTGGTTTTCAGAAAGTTCCAGAAAGCTGCTGGGGGTCTACCTGAACACCGTCCCTGGGAAAGGTGTAGTGCCTATCAGGGTCTTCTGTGCAGCCCTACAAACGTCAGTGCTGGCCAAGGAAGACTAAAAAAGGCAGGACAAAAAGCTGTACTGAATTTTATTTTTTCTTGCAAAAAGCTTGTAATTAAATTGTGAAGTGATCACTTACTGTAACCTTGTTTTTTACCGGTGCGGTTAAGCTGATTTTACAGATATTGTCGGGTCGTGACATCTTCTCAAATGTTTTTCTTCAGAATACCAAACCAAACAACTTAGGGAGTGTGTACATAAGTAACTTTCTGAGGGTCTAAAAGAGAGGTGCTTTGTCAAAAAACAGCAGCAAACTGCTGTCCTCTGTCTCTTAATTCACCCATTTATTCTTTAGCTTTGCCAACCTATGCAGCTGAAGAAATGCCAGAAATATTTTTTTATGTCAGAAGTTTGTAAGAGAACATGATAGCATGAGAAAAACCCTTGCTATTTTTTTATATTCAGAGGAAGAAATTTCAGTGTTTTGTTTTCTTGGGAAAGAGCTTGCATTTTCCCATGAGAAAATTGGATTGTCTCAGTGACAATTACCTTCTTACTAAATTACTTCTGCACGGTGAGATTTAAACTAAGGTTACTTTTGTATCACAATTCGCTGCACGCTGTAATTGGCTACTGAGGAAGTGGTAGCAAAACTCTTGATCTTGAATGGGGATAACATTTTTGTGAATAAGATGTCCAGGTTTGGGTTAATGCCCAATAAACTTGAAAGTTCAGGACTTGCCTCAATGCAAGTGTTTCAACAAAAGGGCTACAAAATTAGATGTTCATATCCGACTTCTTAGTTTGACTACATAGAAGCTTAGTCACAAGAAAAACAAGCCCCCCAAAACTGGAATTGGGATCAAACACATTGGAAGTGTTGATCAAGGAAATAGTTATTCCTTTTCAGCCACATTTAGAAAGATTCTAGATAGCTAAAAAACAAACAAACAAACAAACAAAAAAACCCCCAACAAACCAAACATTGAAAAGCACATTTGCTCTCTCACTTTGAATTCTTAGCAAATAGTTATGAATGGTAATTAGAGGGTTCAAGAAAAATACAGAATCAAAGGAAGCTGAATCACCCTTTATATGTCACACACCATATCTTACAACTAAGATGTTTCCTGAAATAAATAACCAAGATGCTGAAGTCACGCAAGCTTTTCTAAAATTCTGCAACAATTACTGCACCATCTCTATGGAGATGATTCTGAAGAGCTGATAATGGCCCAATTCTGGTGAAAAAATACCAAAACTCCCTTGTTTACCTCAGACACCCCTTAATAGCATCTGTCTTCTGTATATTATTGTCTGAAATTCATCAAAGCTAAATGTCGGGCCATGTGGTAAGTGGTTGACTGGAATTTTGGAGAAGTCTGTGGTTCAGAAAAGGAATTCTGCTTTTCTTTATAATATATTCAGCTATTTCATGTATGCCTTTGAAATATGTTTATGCACATTGGAATTATTCTAGCTATTAAATATGTCTTAAGGGGACTGACCTGTGCAGAGTGCCCAGCATTGAGGGCTTGCTCAGACACACAACTGGCCTGTAGAGTACAGCCTTTAAGAGCCTTTAGGGGTCACTCTCCATTCACATCAAAGGAAAGAACCCGTGTAACACAGAACCAAATGACAAAGCTACCCTGAAAGCTTCATTCTTCCGCCACTACCTTTTGGAATCTTTGAATTCACTCTCCCCTAAAAGTGTGCAGCTTATATGTTTCTGTCATTCACTTGAAGTACTCATTTTCCTTTTTCATTTCTATCCTAGATCCTGAGGAGGCCCAAAGCCGCACCACATAATTGCTACTTCAGCAATTTTTCCATAGATGTTTAAATGAATACATTTTGTAGCATTCACTGTTTTTTTTTCAGCAGTAAGTTTAGCTTCTCAAGACTAGTGACTATTTAAATCTGAAATTATCAACACTAACTGCTTGAAATATTAAACAATAAAAAAATTACACATTTATACATACTCTGTTCATAAGCTAACAACAGAAAGTCATAGAATCATAAAATATACAACTGGAAGTGGTCTTGAAATGTCATGTCATCTGTCTTACAATGACAAGGCTATCATACTTGATAATTCTCCAGTTTACTTACAAACCACCAAAACTGCGACAAGCAAAAAAGGTCTTATTCCAGTGTTACCTTCCTTAGTACTAAAAACTAATTTCTAACATGGAATCACAATCTTTCTCTATCTTGAACTTATTCTTATTTTTAGCAATTTTTGTTCTGCATGGAAATGCAGAACAAAAATTTCTTCTCCTTGGAAATGATAGTATTCCCTTCATCCCCGTATTCAGATGCATTCTTTTCCCTCCACAATGCAAATGCAGGGTCATTCTTCCATCTCTGGCCATTCTCACATCAATTCTTTAGTCCCTTTTGGACTCTCCTCATAAAGAGTAACTTGCTAAACCCTCTGCCTTCACTGCAGGTGAAGCTGATGTAGAAAGCACATCTCTAGGAATGGAAAAGCACACTATTCTCAGGGCATGTTTCTGTTGTGACAGCAAATAAATGTCAGTTGAAGCTATTTCACCTCAGAGCATTTGTGAGGTCAAAACTGCTGGCAGCTGACTGAGACACGCAGGTAGCAACAAGAAGGTGAGATAAATGATTGATTGCCAGGAATGACTCTGGTATAGCCAAGCTGTTCTTGGAGAGAAGTTCTACAGGCTGCATCCTTGGAGGCATTCAAGACCCAACTGAATAAAGTACCAAGAAACCTCATCTGACCTCAAATCTATTCCTGCTTCAGAAGACTCCTCCTGAGGTCCCTTCCAACCAGTTACTAGGGTTGTCTTTAATTTTTCCATTGTTGGATGGAAAATAATTTTTATCTACAGAAATTAATTGTGAAATCAGGTTAAGTAGAAAGTATTGTAATTGAACACATTAAGCATTTTGCTCAGTGATTTACCTTTTTACTGTATTCCACTTAGTGTTTGTACTACTGTTGGATAGGTATTGCTGCTTTTGCTTGTGGCCTTCACACACAGGGTATATTTGCCAGTCATACCCTGGAGCCATACCTTCCAGCAAATGAATTATGCTACATTATATGACAAATAATCTTATTTGCAGGATAAGAAAAATACCTTCAAAACCAAATAGAATGGTATAGTCTTTTTTAAAAACACACATTTATTTATTGCAACTAAAGTGAAAATTCAACACCAATAGCATTATTTGGGGTTATCACCATGTTATTTTCTTTCCCAACATAACTCAGACATCATCAGTGTTGTGTAACAGATACAAGGACTGTTTGATAATTTTCACTTTCTTTTCAGCAGTAACCAAAACATATGACTCCAAATTGTATGCATCAATATTAGGAGGAAAACTCAGATTTTCTTACTATAAAATCTGAAAATAACTCACATGGATGTACTGAGGTGAGGAAAAAATATTAAAGAAAAAAACCACGTAAGTAATATTGATATGACAGATTATTGTGTATCATACCTAAGTTCTTAACCTTTATCTGAAAAACATAGGCTGCGTTTACACTGTCAATCAAGAGAGTAATAAGGAGTAAGTGCAGTAAATGACAGCCTGAGCTGAAACCTGAGCCCCTACCCCCAGGGAGAAGTTAACTAGCAATGCCCTACCTGAACTTGAGTCCAGCTGAGACTTGGCTGTGGCCCCAGCCTTTTCCTTTGTCTTCTTGTCTCTGACATTTTCAGCCAGGCTGCAGCAGGTAATGGCATTAGTGGCCAGCTCTGACAGCCTGGAGGAAGGAAAAGCATTGTGCCCTGCTCTGGATCCAGCTGGGAGATCAGTTCTTGCCTCCCAGCTCAGCCTACAGCACCTCTACATGCCTGCACATCTCTTCTCTTTTGGTGAGCTGATGACTGACAGCTTCCTTTCACTGCTGCTGTCTCCCAGGAACAGAGCAGAAGTGCCTGCAGCTCAGGAAGGAGATGCTGCTCAAATTGGGTTCAGTCAGTCAGTCTGTGTCAGTGTGTCTGTCCACAAAGGAAGCAGCAGGCTGTGATTAGGAGCTGGGCAATTTGAATGGGAGGTGAGGTTGGTTGCAAGTTCTAGTTTTGACTAACACCCAACATATTAATATTGTGCTGCAGGAAATACACACACACACACACACACACAGACATTTCTTTTACTGGCATATAAAAGATGGGAAAATAGATTCAGAAGTCACTGTTATTTCCAAGTCTGACTTTACCAAGTCAAATAGGAGGTTTGAATTCAAGAGTTATCACAAAGAGGTGGTAGAATAAAAAAGACAAACATATCTGGGCCAGGATTAAATCACGTATTTTAACTAATGTTCAACAAACTTGGATTCAATTCCAAAATATTCTCCAAAACAGTTATTGGGATAAACACAATTTGATAAGGCCTAGTAGAAAGTGACATTCAAGACAGGAAGATAAAAACAGAATATGAAATACATAATTTTGGACTTTCTGTTATTCTTCATAAGTTACTTGGCATTTCCTGTGATCAATGAAATATTAAAATGTTCAGATATCAACATCAAATAGCAAGGGATATTTTAAAAATAGTAAACACTACTGTTTTGACTAGGTATCCGATAAGACTATTAGCTTGAATATGTTGCAGGGGAAGTTTATTCTTGTGGATTTAGCTGTACCTGCTTGGAAAACAGCACGGTGTGATTGCCATGTCTTAATGGTATGAAAGTCATATCAACAGTTAACTCAAGAGAAGTAAATAAATACAAATACATATTTTTTCAAGCATTTTCAGAAATTCCAGCTGGCACATAGCGTAATTCATCTATTCTTCAGGCCAGTAGAAAAAAATCTTTAACATCTCCTACTGAAATGAGCCCACATGTTTAAACAAATCCTTAATGATTCACATCATCTGGCTAAAGGGCCAGTAGGGCTAGGAGTAACATAGCTTGGAAAAGCTCTAAGAATAATAGGCAGTGATCACAAATTATGGCTTTCTAATTTAGCCTTCCTACCCTCAAGTGAATTCCACAACAATGTTCTCCTTTGGAAGGAAGAGATCCCAAATTTAAGGAGAATTGCACAATGAACTTCCCTTTCAGTTCCTCAGTTTGAAATATAAAAGAGTTTCTACAAAATAAATGCTTCTCATGAAGCATATTACTATCAAAATCTCAAAATTTTGAGAGCATCATTTTTCAGGAGTGCTCTAGGGAAAATCTTTTTTCTAAGTCTGTTTTGACTTTGCTTCCTTGACTCTTTGAGTTATATGTTCTAGGAAAATTCTGTATTGTGTCATTGAGAGTATTACTGTCATTTGTGGTTTATTAATAATTTCATTATTTAATTGCAAAAAGATTTAAGCAGAAAAATTGGGTTGTTGTGAGAAGAGTTTTCAAAGGCAAGCACAGGACTCGGGGAAACAAGGAGACTGAGAAGGACAGGTTGGTCAGCACTGCCCACAGCTGAGTCAGCTGCTCTGGGTATAAACACGGGCACTGTGGGCACAGGAGGAAAACTCTTCTCAGGTCCAGTGTGCAAGATGGAATTACTGAGTCACTCATATCTCTTGTATTCTGAGGTTAGTGTCTGATTTAAACCTCAGCTGATTAAAAGCTGAGTGGAAAATCAGTAAAGCAGTAGGAAGGCATGTGATCAGTTAGCTCAGTGACCAGGGTATTTGATTAAAAATTTAGACTTCTGCAGTATTACTTATGTTTCAAACACTGCAAAAAGTTACTGTAACTACAAAAGGATGGGACAGATTATAGTAGATCTTAGAACAGATGGAAATAAGGGATGCAAAAATATTTTCTCTACTGTTTATGAGCATCATGGGAAGACCCTTACCAGCTCTTTGAAATCCAAATACATAGCTTCCAAGGATCATAATGTTATAGTTTTGAATCTTTAGTGGGCTTATATAGTATTACCATTAAATAAAAATTATGGCACTACAGAAATTCAATGCATTTAGAGACTGATGCTAAGTAAAAGTGGAGAAACTATTTTAAATCTGGGCTTAGCAGTAATATTAAGGACTATGTCTCCTGGACATAATTATTTAAGTCAAGAGTATGATACCCTAATTATCTTATAAGATTAAAGTGGAAGAAACTGTGGAAAATGAGAAGGAACAACTTCTTTTGCTGTAACTATGAAGTGATATTTAAAAGTCCAGCAGTTAACTTGGTCTGATTTTCACAAATCCTCAGCTTTTGTATGAATTGCATTTTCAGTAGTTCAACCCTTCAAGTTAACGGAATAAAATAAGTTGCTTGCCACTTCCTTCCCATTAGTGCTACTAATGAGTCTAGACTCTGAATATGATATGGTGAATTAAATTCAGGTTGGAAGAATCTAGGTACTGAAAATAGAGACACTATCATGAAGAGATGCAAAAAACAGCTATTTGTAGAACTGATTCAGTAAGTGTTGGTAAACTGAATTACCAAAGAATAACAAAGAATTACTGTGTAGTAGGAAGCAGCCTGTATACATTAGAATTTCCTATCTGCATATTCCAGCTTAGGTGGATTGCAGTAAAGAACACTTCAAATATTAAATATTTGAAGCAAAATTTTATGCTTATATATCCATACATGTCAAAGCCTGGATAATATTTTGTATTTATAATTATACTTGCATGGAAATGCCTGATTGTTCTGTTTTTCAGTATCTTAACATGCACAAGCATATGCCATTTTAATAATTAAGCTTTTTTAAAGCAAAACAAAGATGATGTTTGCAATTATATTTCAGCTGGATTTTCCCAGATGACTCATTCCCTTTTGAAGCTATGTAATAGACAGCCTAGGGTATATCACTGCTTCCATGTACAGAAAAGAAGACATGATGCAGTAACAATAGCATGTCTCACCAAAAGTTATAAAGCCATCATAGAATGGAATATACACGTTTGTTTAAAAAATGCCCTAAATGGTAACAGTTATATAATTTTTTGGCTTTATTTTCCTTTATCATAAAATAGTGTTTTGTTGATAATAAGCTGAAATGCCCCTCTTAATTTTAGAATCAATCCCTTACTTTTCTGGGTTAAAAAGTGACTGATCTTACTATGATTAATACCTCACTAAAATGAATATTAGAAGATTCCCAGTGCAGTATAGTGACCTTTGGTAATAGGATATTTCTTGAAAGATGTTTTTTTCAAACATATATGTATATATATATATATATATATATATATATATATATATATATATATATATATATATATATATATATATATATATATATATATATATATATACTCTTTACTTAAAAGTGCAAAGGTAACACTGTACATTTTTATGAAAAGAAAGAATATCTACTGGTCAGATCTTTGAAAATTGCTTGTCAGCAGAGCAATACTTTTTTTTATACTTATTATTTCTGCATATGTCCACAAGGTAAACAATAGCCATAATCTCCAGTAAATGTGCTGAGGAATTAAGTAAATTGATACATTTTTGATTGAAGCTTTACTAACTTCTTTAAAAATAATACTATTTTTCTATATGATGAAACACTAAGATTACTATTTAATACTTTCCTTATATTCGCTTATATAAAATAACTGCATAGTTGTTATGGTTATCATTCACAAATCTGGAAATAATTAAACATTTGCTACATTTTTAAAGAACCATTTTAGATATGAGGTTTCTTAATATGAAAAGAAATAAGCACTGTCACCATATTTTGTGACAAAAACATAAAACATCTTTAAAGGTCAGCATAGCTTTTGCATGAAATATGTCTGCAGAGAAAAAAAATGCTGGAGAAGGGGGAATGAGACTTTCAGAATAGTTAACTACAGAACAGCTGGCACAGATTAGCCTATGTCCTCATACAATCAAAATGTTTCTATTAGAGAACTTGAGATAACCAGCTTGAGAGTGTTTAAGTATTCTCCAGTATTTTTTTTCTGAATTTAATCAAGCATTATCTCATGAGGTATGACTGCATTATCCCAGAGGAATTAAAGAATTACCAACTCTACACTCTTATATATATATATTTAATATCAGGTTATTTGGTTTAATATTTATCTTGGTATAAGCCAACTTTTACTGACTTAACTCACCATGACAAAACCAGCTCAGGGGAAGAAGGAAATACATGAAAACTCTGGCTACTGATTGACTAGTGAGGCCAAAAGAGTGAAAATACAGTCTCAGAAACACATAGCAGAGATACATGTCTGGAGAAAGGACCTGACTCAGGCCACAGCCAGCACTCAAGGCAGCTGCAGTGACTTTCTAGTCACCACCAGCTGGCCTCCCCAAGGAAGAGCTGCACTGAGCACTGTGGGCTTAAGTGCATTCAAAGCATCTGATGGTGAGTGGTGCTGGATTAGTGATTGCTCAATTTGAAGAGTAGGACATTTAAAATCTAAAAGTATTTCTTTCTGTACAGAAACTTAATGTTGAAATGAATGTCACTACTATCAAACACATCCTTCTGCACAGTAGAGAAAGAAAAAAAGCATTATTGTTACAGAATTTCCAGTAAAATTGGAACTGCAGTTCCACCACTGCTTTCATTAAATCCTGCTTCCTCTGACTCATAACAATGTGAGACATAAATGACAATATGGCTGTTTCACTAAGTCTGTGAGTTTATTAATAGGAGCAAAATACCATTTGGCTCTTCTTTGTTTAAAATATGAGATAATAGCTTTTATTATCAGGCTATTTGATGACTCTTGATAAAATTTGAGGCCCTATGAAAAAACCCAGGTTTTGCTAGCAACAAAATTAGGATTTCACCAATCTGATTTGCATCCCTCTGCTATGTTTGTCACCCAGGGCAAACAGGAGAAGCCTTTTCCTGATATGACTTAATTTGTCTCATGTTCAGGGCACAGCTAATCTGTAGATGTTTATGCTTAAGAGAATAAATACCTTTAAATGTGCAATTGACTTGAATTGTTATATTAATTGTTAATTGTTATATTAATACAAACTCAAAAGACACTGAGTACTTATATTATTTCAGAAAGAAGAAAGACATATAGAAAGCTGAAAGGAACTTCTCATACAGAGAATGACAGAAAATGGCATTGGAAAATGAAGTTTCCTCAAGTTACAGCATGAAGACCTCAGAGAGACAGAAAGCATATGTAAATGAGTGAGGGCATACCTATGAGATATTTTACATGGAGCTGCTAAATTTCATCCAAATCTGATTTTAAAGCACAGGCACTATAAAAATATGAGACTTGTCCTCACTGGGAACAAACCATGAGGTTTAATACAGAATAGAAGGAAGTGCAACAAACAGGAGTTATATTGCAGCTCAAATGATGTTAAGGCTCCTGGGGAACTTTCACCTATATATCTCAGGTAATTGCAAAGCTCTTATTACAACATTTCTTTTAATCTTTTTAATATAGCTAAACTCACATTACATATATTAAATATTAACTCCATTTAAAGATGTGAAAATGACAGGCAAGGTAAATATTTTCCCAAGGCTAAAGAAGAACTTGACCTCAGTAACAATACTGAGTACCCTTCCGTTTTGAACCCTGTTTCTCTGATCCACCCATGGAGTGGTAACATTTGAAAGTGTATTTAATGCTCTGGTCAGTGGGGTATACACAGCATACTGTGTTTGCAATGATTTTGACTGCTAGGGATGTTTCATTACTGCCTTTTATGTTTCAGGCTCAGTTCTGACAGTGTAATCAAATTGGAAAAAAAATATAAATCAGAAGGGGGTTTATTGAATACATATATTATCTTCCTATATTTAACAAGAGAAGTTTGGTTTTTTTCATGTTTTCCCCTGATCCCTTTATCTCTAGAGATTTCCAAAGCAACTCTGTTTAGCTCTATGTTTATCAGATTTTCTTTTTCTCCTTTTCCTGTGTGAGACAGGAAGCTGAGGGTTTTGACCTCATCTGCATCTTTCCCAGTGTCAGGAGGTGGTCTGTTCAAAAAGATTCCATGACACTGATCTCTTTCTGATAGCTAGGTCAATAAATAGGTCTCTACTGTTTTTTCCACAGCTGCAAAATAACCAGTTGAGTCCTCTGAGAGCTAATTATCAAATCCTTTGAGTTTTTCTTTCAAGGAAGAAGCGTTATCTTTCTGGTTAGTAAATTCCATTGCAGTGTACTTTAGCAAAGACTGCCTAATTGTAGAAACTCTGGTTTACATGAGGAAGCTCATTTAAATAAAATGCTAAGATTTTTCTATGTCCTTTTATCAATATATATTGTCATAATCATGAAACTTTTACTTGTTAAAACTGGAGATCTCTTCCTTCTTAAAATTTTTTTCTCTGTTCTTCCATCAGTATATGTTGTCATAGTCACAAAACCCTTTCACTGTTTATAAACAGATTGTAGAGCAATTGTCATATCCAATGAATCCAGCAAGTGACAGAGAATAGGATTCTTCTGTATGACTTATGTTGATGTGAATGGCCAAGGTATGGTAGCAGACAATGAATAGACATCATTTCAGATTTGTAGTTTTTTGTCCATATCCTCCTCACCAATACACACAGTTTTTGTGCTGCTGTGGTGAGTAGCCATGTTCTGTCCCAGGTGAGGTGGTTCATTTGACATTAGATACACAACCTATCTGAAATATCTCCATCACTGCCTAGAAGCATATTTTCTGAGTCTCTGTTAAAGGGAATGTGGAAAGCTCCAACAATTGCCAAGACAACTCTTTTTAAATATCTGTCAAAAATAGAAGTAATAAAAGATCATATCATAGAATCATAGATTGGTTTGGTTTGGAAGGGACCTTAAAGATCGTCTATTTCCAACTCCCTTGCCATGGGCAGGGACACCTTCCACTAGAACAGGCTGCTCAAAGCCAAATCCTACCTGACCTTTAACATCTCCAGGGATGGGGAGTCCACAGCCTGTCTGGGCAATCTCTTCCTCATCATCCTTATATTAAAGAATTTCTAATGTCCAATCTGAACCTACACTCTTTCCATTTAAATCCACTCCCCTTGTACTACCGCTACATGTTCTTGTAAAATATCTCCCTCCATCTTCCCTGCACATCCTCCTCAAGTACTGGAAGGGTGCTACAGGGTCTCCACAGTGTCCTCTCTTCTCGAGGATGAACAATCTCAGCCTTCTAAACATGTCTTCACAGCAGGTATTTCAGACCTTCGAGAATTTTCTTTGCTTCCTCTGGACGTACTCCAGTGAGTCCATGTCCTTATGTTGGGGAGTACTTATGCTGCATCCAGAACTGGATGCAGTATTCCAGGTGGATATCTCATGGGAGTGGGGTAGAGGGGAGCAATCTCCTCCCTTGACCTCCTGGTCACACTTATTTTGGTGCAGCCCAGGACACAGTTGCCTTTCTGGCCTGCAGATGCTCATTGCTGGCTCATGTTGAGCTTCTTATCCACCATCAATCCTAAATCCTTCTCCTCAGGGCTAATCTCAATCTGTTCTCTGCCAGCCTAAATTTGTGCTTGTGATTGCCCTGACCTAGGTTCAGGACTTAAATTTCTGTCTACAAAAGGCCAGTCAATAGGCTGAAACTTGCAAAAAAATCTCCAGAACACATCCAAACTATCTTTACACGGTGTTTGTGATAGTTTATGCATATTATATTATTTCAACTGACATATTTTTTTTGTAAGTTACATATTTAATATTATTACACTGACTACTTAAAATATGCATAATAATAAAATAATTATTTTGCCTGAATGCTATATTCTTAAGCCTATTGAATATTGGAATTCAAGAAACTGCCAAGTCCTAACACCAGCTCTACCTTTGACTGAGAGTAGTAATTCCTTTGGTTTTATTTATTCATGCTTACACTGATGTTGTTATCAGGAACTCTTCTCCCAGACTGTTAAATTTTGGTTATATTCTCTAAACATCAAATCAAAAAATTCAGGGTGTTTACTGGAGATTTTGTGATAAATATTATATACTCCTTTTAACAAAGAGCTTCTACAAAGATTATTGCTTGCAATTCTTAGGATGCCTTTTAAAACACAAATAATACACAGATGGATATAATTTATACAGAACAGAAAAAACTGTAACAAATGACTACTTATCTTGGTTCCCTACAGAACACGTGAAGCAATAAAATCACAAAACAACTGCTCCACATACTGCCAAAAATCATCAAAAAACCACTGTCACATAATATGTGTGCATACAACATGGAGACTCACAGAGAAAGGCAAAGTTTTATGCTTTGGTCATGGTAGGAAAGACAAATCTTACTATTTGTCATGGAGTAATGGGAATCACTCAAGCAGAGAATGAGCAATGTTATCAAGTAGATGCCATAGATTCCTTTTGACACAGAGCCTCCTCATGCATTACTGAGTTAAATCACACTCCACACTTTCTCTGCCTGCTGAAACTGTGGCCTGGGTGTAAATCCCAGTTTATGTTAAATAAGAAGGAGCAATTCAAATTAGACAAATGGCTCAAATTCAAAATACTCACAAAAAACTACACTATAGTATTACAGAGTCTTACACACAACAGTTTTTCCCCTGTCTGTACAGAATTAAATTTCAAATTGAATCCAAAATCTATATACCAATGAAGGAAATGTTAGGCTTCCCCACAGTAAACAAATAAAGATTCATCAAATACATTGTGCACAGACATTTCCTTTTCATTTTTGATTGGCCCCACACAACCCACCCCCAACTGCCTTGGAATGACCAGAGTACAGCCATTTCTAGTTGTTAAATTTCTCTTTTGTTTTGAATAATTAGGGATAAAACCATCCCTATTTTCAGCTCTCTTAACACTTGATCTTTAATAATCCCACAAGCCATTTTTGGTGAAGAACATGTTCCTAGAGGGAAGAAATCCATTAATTCTCTTTTAGTTTGCTTGTACAGACTAAACCAGTCAATTTTCTATTCCTCCTGTACAAGCAAACTTTACTTTTGATGCTCACTACTCTGTCCTTATCAAAGACTAAAGTTAATATCAATGGCAGTTGTGGGGGATATTACTTGCTTTACTATTGGGTCCTACTACCAAAGGCCTAGAGAAAGGAACCAGAAATGTTCCTTTATACCATAGGCAGTAAGAGCAAAATAAAGGTAATTTTGTCAGAGACAAAAAAACCCACCAAAAACACAAACAAAAAAAACCCTCCACCTAAAAAAAAACCCCAAATAACTAAACAACACCAACCCTAGTACAAAAGACAGTCTTCTTGCTACCTCTATTTCAAACACACATAAAAAGCATTTCAGTGCTTATACTGTGTAATATATATTTCTTCACTCCTCACTGAGTTTATGTTTACATTAGACTCCTGTCTACATTCCCAGTGGTACACAATTTTGCTTTCAAAAAAGTTTTATACTGAAGTGGAAAAGAACATTGACTTGTAAAATGCTGGGAAATGCACATCAGGAGGATGCATTCATGGAGAGCTGAACAGCTGGCCAACAGAATGAACACATTACCACAAGACTACTGGGAATTAGTGAGAGAACTAGAAAGCACAAGTACAGGAGGAAAATATTCTTTACTAGTTCTACATTGCATCTGATACATTTCAGACAGATAAAGAAAAACCTATAAAAATCTCAAGAGACTGCATAGTTTGTTTAGGGGCTAAATCTCTATTCTATAGATAGAAATCTATATTCTTCTAGCAGGGAATATTTATCAAATTCACCTAAAAGGAAACTGTGATGTACTGATCTATTTTAAAAATCTGTCTTCATAAGAGTTTTTTTGTAGTCATTGTTCCCAAAGTCATAACAATTATGAATCTTGCAACCAGTTTGTTTGGTGTGGAGGACAGAGTTTGGCATTTTCACATTGCAAATTATGGGAATGTAAAATCCTTTGACTATGTCTTTCAGTTCATACTTCTTGCACTGTGCAGATATGAATCTGCTACAATCTGAGTTACATTTTTTACCCTAATAGCTGAAAAATTTTCACTGACTATTGATAATTCCAAAATACAATTTTTCTTTGTGAGTCAATGTATTAGAGCTATCATATCTGCCCTGCAGCTATCAAATCAAAGAGTGCCCACTTAATCTCAATATCTGATATCATTCATCTCTCATGATTTATATCATGTCACTCAGCAAAGTCCCTTCAAAAGAATGCTCCTGGACCAAACTAACACAGGACAGTGCATACATACCTTAACCCACTAGCACAAACCTAACTAAAACCTTCTGTTTCCCTGAGAACTGCAACTCACATTTTAAAGTTCAGGTTGTTAAATAACATTCAGTTGAATTCTCATAGTATAATTTGTAATTGTCTCCTTTTGGAACTGTAGGTGGTTTAACACAATTTACCAGTAAGAAAGATTATAGAAAAGCTTAAAACTTAGACCCATTCATTTCACAGTAATACAATTTTGCTGAAACAACAGTATCTTATCTCACCACATGCAGACAAATAGAAAAGTTATACAAAATAGATAGAATTAGTTGGAATAAATTTAAAATACAGATCTGAATTACCAGATTAAAGAATTCAGTAACAATTTTAGTTTTAAAAAATCACATAGTACAATTTTGCTAGTTTAGAGACTCAGAATTATGAAAGCAAAAGCATCTTTGATAGGCCTGTTTAAGATTAAGCATCTTCAGTCAAACACCCTGAACAGAGTGGTAAAAAAGGTAGAAATAGATTAGGCAGAAAAGCCCTTCAATTATAAGAATGGTAGATAGAGATTTTTCAGCAAATCAGATCTCTGAATTAAAAGGAAAATTTTGACAACTGCCTTGAACACCAAGCTTTCTAATCACACAAATATTATTTTGGTAAATGGGATAAAAAAATCTAAGCATCAACTAAGAATCAGCCCCCATAGTTCTTGAGGATTCTTAACGTGCATTAAAAGCAAAAGTAAAATGTATCCACCAAATTCATGAAAGAAAGAAATCAATGCAGAAACAACAAACAGAAGTTAAGCTTGTGTACTCTGACATCTATTCCTGAACTCTTCTCTTTTTCTGTCTCCCAGGAATTGCTTGCATTGTTTTCCAGCTGGTGTATTCATATGAATACTCAGAAGTGATATTCAGATTTACAAACAGGTTGCTTCATATTTTAAGTTACTTCAAGAATCAGTGGGGATATTTTTGGTGGTGGTACCTTTTCTTATTTTCTAACCATTTTTCTCCCCCTGCAGTTGCAGAGCTGTGAAATTAAGGAAGTACATCTATACTCAAAGTAAATAAATTTCCCAACTGACTACTTTTTTTAAAGTCAGTACTGTAATACTAATTAAAAATGGAACTATAATTTAAAAACCTAATAAATTTTTAGCTGTAAGGTCTATGAGGTCATGTCCCTCAAGTAACATGCTTTAGCAACAGTGAGGTGATGTTATTAAAGGTCACAATCAGAACTCAGAGTTTCACAGATGGTCTATTAACTGAGCTACCCCTCTTCCGAGAGCACAAAAATTTCATAAGTTTTTACGACACTCCCTTAAAACGGAGGTCGGTGGAAACCATTGGGATGGAAAATCTGTTGCTATTTCAGTTGTGTATCTGGTAGATGGAAAATTTTTCAAGTCTACACAGATGGTAAATAAATTTCTGCTACATGAGGCAGTTCCTGGAATAAAGAAATTTTCTCAAATAACAAGTGCCAATATTTTTTCAGCTAGACTTATTTTTAACTTTCCCAAGGACTTGTTGAGAGAGCTGGAGAAGTGTCCTTTCACCTTCAGAATCCTGGTCTAACTCCAGAAATAGCTTCTAATGTTGCTCTCAGCATAGATGAATTTTCTTTACACTCAAAAAGGCATTTCAAAGCATAGATCAAAGCTCCACAATTATATGTTGCTGCTGGTAAACATTCCTTCTGAACAGAGTAGCTAAAAAGTAAGAAATTTCTATTTAAACCCTTAGACAATCATCAGTGACTAACAGTGCTGACATTTAAACTGTCATTATGCTTCATGAGGCAATGCTGTTGACACAAGAGTTTGTTCTCCATGAACTAAATGTCATGGAAGGGACTGAGAGAGAGAAAGAGAGACCAGAATCACTCAGTCACTACAGACTCCACCCACTAAAGAATCTGTGAAAAAAACACATATTTAGGATTGAGTACACATTTTAAGCAAGTGAATGAATACTGGGCAAGAGGTCTAGGAACCACTACCACTACTACAGAACTAGCATTTGAGAGTGTTTGGGACCACTCTTCCCTCATACCAAAGTGGAGCAGAGTCATGGAAGTCACTCACCCATTTTGCCAACAACATCATATTCCCTTCCTAATCTCTGCATGTGACTACAGAGCTCTACTACAGAGCTGCTGCTTTGAAATCAAACCCTGTGAAATGATGACACTTGCAAGGAATAAAATACACATTATTTTCATGTCACCAAGTAATCTTTCCCTTATATGCACATAAGCTCCAAATGGTTAAAATTCTCAATATTTCACTCAGGTTTGTACATGAAGTAGGGAAAAAAACCCCAAACAACAAAGCATTTGTAAAAGGCAAGAGTATACAGGGAAGAATCAATGTTCTTAACACCCTGATTAGAAGACTCTGGTTGAAAAAGGATTTTTTTTGTGTCTGGCAGAGAATATGGATGAACAAGAAAAAAAATATATATGGACATTCTAATCTAAGGCTACTGTTACTATTCCCAAGAGAGCAAAATTCAGGAATATATGTATTTCTTCTGAATCTGATTAAAGCTGTTTTCTCCGTTGTCATAACTATTCCTGTGCTTCAGTCTGCAAAAGCACAGGCCATCAATTTAAAACATATCTTGCAAAAAAGCTACAGTAATAACTAAAACACAACATTTCTGAAAGCTTAATAAAATGTTTGTGAAATGTGATAAATTATGAGTCCTGAAGAAGACTTATGCACAAGAGTATGAATCAAGGTACTACAAGTTATTAATATAGAAAGTATTAATACAGAAGAATTTTCTTAAATTTTCTTTGATGCTAGTAATATTGAAAAAGACCTGGGAACAGAGTGGTCCACTGGGAGTTGTTTTCATGAGCCAAGAAATCTTCATGTAATTAAGAGTTGAATTCTTACTTTACATAGAAAATCAATTGGTTTTCACATCTTTATTTTCTAGTCTTATCCCACATCAAAGATAGTGGGAAAAGACAGGTCATGAGAGACTATCTCTTATCTTATTTACTCTCTGGCAATTTTGCTTCCTATAAAAAGCCAAAATATTACAGTGTTCATTTACCACTTGATCATCTTGTCATCATCTACCAAGCAGTAGTATTTGTAAAAAGGTGAGATTAACATGCTGGAATAAATTCAGTAGATGTATTGAGGTATAATATGCACATAGAATCACTACTAAATCTGTGTGAGATAAATACAGTTTGGCATTTATCAGAAGAAAAGCGTTTTTCAGGGAATCTGGGTGTAGGAAATTAGTTTGATTTAGATTACCAAAGTCTGGATTCTGACCATGCTTTTTTATTTTCAGTGTAATAAATGTGTCAGCTTTTAAAATATTTTGAAGCTAAAATTACATGCAACACAAGCCATGAGCTTTAGCACTGCTGAATTTTTTCATGCCTTCATATCAAACAGCCATGAATCACATATCAATGATTTGTAGTGTATGCAAACCATCTTTTATTAAGAAGGTTGAGGATACCATCCAAGAGATTAAAATACATAGTGCAAGAATATAATCAGTTCCTTAAAGATCTTTCTTGTTGCTTAGATTAGATAGTACATTATTAAAATATTCAGGATATTCAAATAGAAACCTTGGTTTAATTGGATGTGCTGTGTGAAAAAAAAGCTTAGAAAGGAGGCAACTTACAGAAAAAGATAAAGCATAAATACATATTTAATATAAAAACATATCTATTTAACATAAATACATATTGTGTTTGCTATTCTAAGTCCTACGTTAAGGTGACAGTGCAAAGACAGTATGAAACTTCAGATATGACAGTTATTGCTGTAATATGAAGGACATCCTCATGTTACAGGGTGCCAATTTCTCATTAGCGTGTGCATAAACTAAGTTCTTATGTGACAGGGTTGTGAAAAGCAGCAAGGATCTGGTATGCATTTGTCATAGATTTACCTCAGCGCACACAGATGCTCACACGTGTATTCCTGACTAGATTTTTTTAAAAGGAGGAAGAATATCCCTCTAAATTTGAATTCATGACCTTTTTTGGCCATATCTTCTGGAGCTTGGAATAGCTTTTGGCAGCAGAAGCGCTATTGTTTCCTTTTGTAAAGCCATATTCAATACACCATGTGTATTTTCTGTGGCATAAACATTCTTGCCTTTACAAACCTCTTATGCCATCTTTGAGAGAGAGCAGTGAAAGGAAATAAGCATGAGCAACACATTTTAGGTGCTTTAATCGTAGGTACCATTACGGTGGGAAGCAAAAAAAACCCAAAATAAAACACCAAGGAAAAAAATCCCACAGTAAGCTTTGCAGATGGCTTCTACCTTACTGCAGTTCAGCTCACAAGAGAGGTTCTCTTTGCTTGCTTTTTACTATTGCATGGGAACTGGTCGGATGCCTGTGGACTAACCCACCACCAAATTTCCATGGTCAAGTACTCCTTGATAGCAGTGGCAAAACCTACATTGTTGTAAAGCCTCAGCTCCCAGAGCTGGCCAGGGTTGGCTAATATTTGCTGCCTCCTTCTTTGACACAGCAACACAAAAAACCTTTCACTTTTACCACAGGTCATGTCTGTAGTAAACAGTTGTGCTTAAAAAAGCTGTTTTGCCACTGCCATGGCATCAAAGGCTCTTTAATGTAGGCGGCAGTGCTCTAGTACTGTCTCTTCTGATTACTTCTGTAAGAATTGGTTTTGGATGGAAGTTGGATCTCCGTGTGCCTCTTAGATCTCTCTGTTTTCACTTGAAGGTTATTTCAAAGTGAACATTGTGCATGTGAAAGTGCGAGAGGAACAGCTAAAGGGAGCAAATTCCTTTTCTACAAATTTTTATATTTAACCAACAGAAAAGTGTGTTGTGGGCAGTGATGTCATGTAATCCAGGGTGTTTTGTCCAAGTGACTTCACTTCCTGTTTGTTAAAGGTTTTATGTACTATTCATTCCTTCCAAAACCGCTTCCCTCAAAAGTTTGACGTTAATTAAAAATCTGATGTCATTTTAGCAAGTGATCTTTGGCCCATTTAACATGACCTATTACTGACTATTTATAGAGTGAAGACAGTAAATAATTGGCCAGTAAGGAGTTTTAAAATATTAATTTTAAAAACAAAACTAAAAATATTTTAGGAGTTTTCTTCCAATCAGTACTGCAGAACTTGACAAAACTAGAAATCTCTGCATGAAACTAAAGCTCTCTAGATGGTCCCTAGAAGCATGTAGATGATTTTGGTGAAACCTTGGTGTGTGTGACTACAAGCTGCTTATAAATCCAAATACTTTCATGACCATTTTAGGTAGCTCAGCTCTGAGCATAATTTGATGTGCAACAGCCTCTTGGTTTGCAGTATAGACAACACTGCCTTGAAAATTTATTGCTGAACACTGTCACAAAAATGTGCCAAAGTAAAATTTGCATAAAGGTTATACTGTATTGGCCTGGCAATCATCCCATCCTGTTCTCAACTTGTTTTAAATACTTTTCACATTGTTTGAAATACATCATACTTCAGTCCAAACATAAAGGAAGTGTGTCGGAAAGCATTCTTTAGCTTCCCAGATGGGGAAAATATTTATGGTATATATTCATGTGCAAGTAATAGAGAAAATTCGTGTTCATGTAACCACAATAATAGGAGTGCTTTATGACCACTTTCTACTAACTACCATAGGAAATACATATAATTTAAAAAAATGTAAATTAACTGTTTCAGTCAGTTTATATTTTTGAACCACATTTTAATTTTTAAATGGTAAATTTAGAAAGCAAGTTTTTTAATGCAGAAAGGAGAAACAAATATTCATGACAGCCAAGAAGGTTTCATTTTTTTTCAAATAAATCCTACTATTTGTTTTTCTTCACTTGCATCTCTTGCCAGATTCTTCCCAATGCCTTCAAAACCATGACCGTTTAATAGCAATGTGCAAATGCAGCAAATTCCTTGTGGTGAAGCAACTGTGGATTTCAGTAATAATTGCCCACTGTACTAATACTACAGACTGTAGCTCTGAGTTGTGGGTAGGAGTTAACCTTTCAAAAGCTATTGTGGCTTAAGATCTCTTACCAATTATTGATGGTGCTCACATTCACTGTATGAATTTTGATAAACAGATCCATGCTCTTCTCTAAAACCTTTAGAAAGTTTGAGAATCTTAAAAAAAACCTATATAAAGTTTGAAAATTATAAGAGATGCAGAAATGGAACAAAAAAAATTCCAAATTTCACACCTAATAAAATAGATTTTCACTGTTTCAGAGATCATCTTTTAAAAGAGATTATAACATCTCCAATATTTGCATTTGCCATTGTCCTTTACAAAACTAAGAAAACAATGTCTTAGATGCTAAGATTATACTATCTATCTCTGTATATGAAAGTGAAGCTACTCTGGCATAAGTGCAGGTCTGAATTGTACAAGAAATATGGTTAGAGAACCATATGAGTTCCATATGAGAAGGTAATTTTACTATGATAAAATAGTAACCTCTATAGTAACTAGCATAGTAACTTCCTAACTTGCCCCAGAAATCATAGTCTTAGCATTGTGAAACAGAACATATTTCTGATGGTAATGGAAGAGAGTCAGCCTTCACATCTCATAGACATGCACAATAATCAAGAAGTAAATACAGATGGAAAAGTCTGAATTCAAGTAAGCAATGGTTTTGCTTTCTCACATTAGTATAATTATAATTGTTGAAATAAAGAAATAAAATTTATTGCAACAGTACAGGAAATGTAAAGCCAAGTTTTAAAAACTCATAGCTTTCCACTGGGGAAAAGGCACTGTTCCAAGGACATGCATCATTCCAGGTAACCTTCTACCCAGGTCTCTTCTGACATTTTCTGCCAGTCTCATGTTAATCTTACTCTTTAATTAATTTTCATCATATTGACACTGGCAGCTGTTGTTATGCTGACATTGGCTGTGTCCTTAGCATCATTTGCAAATCACACAGTATTTGATATAGAAATCTGGGTTAAAGTAGCAGCAATAATAATGAGCATTAGGAATAGCCATGACTCTCATATTCTCTGGCCTTGCAAGAATGACTTTGAGATAAAATTATCTATTTGAAACTGGAAAGCTTCTAAGCAGACTGCCATGAGAAACTACATTGTCCTACAGGAGAGAAATGAACAGTCACAGCGGTTTCTCTAGTTGTTTTCTTCCTATTTATGTTAAATGATCTTTAGGAATAAAATCTAAGGTGGGGGGGGGGATGGTGGAAGAGCAATGAAATATACAGAACAAGCCAAAATTTGTTTTTTAAGTGTTATTAACATTTTGCTAATGTTTCACCTTGTTTTTAAATTTGTGGATTTTTATTCAAACTCTTTAGAGCCACACTTTACAATGTTGATTTTCTAATCCTTTACTGTTTCGTCATTTAAAAGAGCTCTCTGAGCCTTATTTTAAAAACTGCATTTATAAAATGCTGATTATTGCTGGCTCCAACAGCACAGCTGTAATTGTGCTTGGGAATTGAGTGCAGAGAACTTACTGGGAAACTATATGCCTCAACCCACTTTTTTATGCTGGTGCTGAATAAAGTAGTTCTTTTTTGCCTTGAAAAAGAACTGAAATTAATTTTTTAGAGTTCTGCTGCATTTGTGAATCTTCTCAATATGCCCCAGCAGGGATTTTCCTGTCTTTGACTAAGCTTGATGAGATGAGCAGCTTGGAGAAAATATAAAATGGAGCACATACAAAAATTTGACGGATTCCGTATGAGATAATGACCATTTTCTTACACGTACAAATCAGAGCATAATAATTAAATAGTCTCCTTTTGTTGGTATTCTCTTAATACTTGGTGGTCTTCCAGTTTTATATAAAACTATTTGCTAAAAGCTCTGTTGATTTTTACATATGAACATACATGTGAGCTGTTTTGATATCACAAGCACTGCAGTTTGCTCTTTAGTTCCAAATATTATTTCATGTACAATTCTGTGAAGTGACTATTTTAAAATCTAAATTTATTTAACCCAAGAAAGCATACAGAAGGGTCTAGCTGGTTTATCCACATATAGTTAATCCATTTCTGTTTCTGCTACTGGGAACCATTAATGACGATAAATTTCATGTTGTGGAGGAACTGAATTGATTATCAAATCAGGAACAACAGAAAAGCTTGATTATTTTGTATCTTTCAATTAGACCTAATAGCATTAACTTCTTACAATTAAATTCAGGTCCTTCCTATTTCCGAGCCTTAGGAAGTCTTTCTGAGAATGCGAAGGCAAAGAGGGAGCTGTGCTTTGAACATTTGAACCCTGTTGACTTGAGGGAGCAAAGAATGCTGCAACAGCTGGACGTGTTTGCAGAAAGCATCTTCAGTGTCAGTACATCCATCATGACTAAAGCAATTTACTGCAATGGAGTTCGTGCTGGTCAAAGATGCTAAACTTTAAGCCCTTAAGCCCTCAAACCTGCATCCGTCTGGAAGTAAGCATATCAGATCCACATTGTCTCTCACCTCAGCTCTGGATTGAAGACAGCCGATCTGATGATAAGAGGGAAGGTCATGCTCTATTGCCACAATTAAAAACACTTTAAAATATGTTAATGAGGAACAGATTTGAAAAAGAATTTAGTACCAGCAAGAGCAGAAGTCTACTCAAAGGTCCTAAGTTTTAACTGTCATGAAAATGCCTGAAGATCAGTGCCTTCCTGTGATTACCCAAGGTGCTACCTGAAGATTTGGGTGCCCAAATACCTTTAGCAATTCACTTCCATCTGCCTTTTCCCATATTCTGACCTTTATGGGCACATGATTATGTGCAACTATAATTGCCACTGAGCATTAATCAGACACTGGTGTGTTTTAGGCCTTAACTGCACTGTTTGAACTGCTGACCTTGAGAGAAAAGGTTTTATATACCATTCCCAATCTCTTAAGTCTTCCTGTCACTGCAAAGCAAATACTTGGCTTTTATGGATGGATTCAGTTTCAAGTCTGCAGTTTTTCTAATGTTTTCTTAAAATTACAAAAGTAGCTTTCAGTGTAAGTTTGTAAACATAGGCACATTTTTCATTGCACACTACTACAAACACAGGCAAGCTTTTTTAAAATAGGGCATGGTTAGATATAAGTGAGAAAATCCCTTATGCATGAATGTTGCTTGTAGAAGTGTCCTGTGAACTTAGAGATAAATAAAGCACAAACAATAACAGATTGTATCTTTTCTCTTTTACCATTCATGTTACAGTGGTTGGCAAAGATTTCTTTAACCAAAGTAGAATGAGGTCTCCTTGAGATTTACAGACTCCATCCCCTTTTACATTACACACAATTCTGCAGTTGTTGCAGCCATGTAATGCTCAAACTTGAAGAAACTCCTTGTTTTGCTCCTTTTTATGCTCATCTCCTTTCTTAGTTTTTCTCACTATTGTCTCTGTGGAATTTTTATTGTCTGTCCTTTAAAATATTTAATGGCACAAACACAAATAATACATACATTCTCAAATATTATTCTCATGATTGTACATTTAAAAGATGGGTATGGGACCTCAAAGTAAGATCCAAGGAGATACATGGAAACTAGCATAAAATCAGAGCTGTTAAAAACTATAGCATGCTGCATCTTGCTAATGATATGAAATGTACATATCAGTCTATAGTTACATTAAGTAACTATACTTAGAAAGAAAATTTGATGCCAAAGTAAAGCAGCTGAGAAATTATTATAATAGTCAATTAGGTCTCAATTACAATGTCAATTTGGTTAATTTTTTTAAAACTTGAACCATTTTCATTACCATTTCTGGTACTGGTAGTCATATTTTGTTTCTTATTTGTAACTCTGAGATATTTGAACAGTTACTGCATTAACTGTGATTACATAAATTATCAAAAGAAGACTGGCTTGGAGGGCTTCTGAAACCTTGGCAAAACTTGCTTTATTAATATCTCACCATGTTAACCTAGTGTTACTGTTACCAAGGAGTCTACACAAGGAAGCAATAGCCAGCAGCTCAGGATGCTGTATGGGCATGGAGTACTTCAGATATGTGAATTTTTGCTTCAGTGACACAGCTACTGAGGCACTGCAGCTGACAGATAAAACCCACACAATTAAAAGAAACCAGATGTAAAAAATAAAAACCAGACAAAAAAAGCTGAATGATGTCAAATTAAAAAAAGGCAGAGAGAAGTAAACAATTGCAAATAGGTTATTCGCTAGAATAAGCAGCATAACTGGGAAAGCCAGACTTTAAGATAAATTCCATAGTGCCACAATCAGCACATCTCCTTCCATTAAAGCCAGTGGGAGTATTATTGCAAAGGAATCTCTCCATTAAAATTTTATAATGATACTCTTCCTTACTTGTGAAGACAGTGAAACTCTCTGGTTGCTTTAAAATTACAAAATATGGTTTCAGAACCAGCAATACTTGTTTTTGCAAGAACATATGATAATGGAGCTGAGCTAAAGACCAAAGAACTACTACAGAATATTTCCACTCTTTTTTTTTTTTCTCTTTTAAATTCTTGCTGCACTTTTCCCTTGTATTTTTTTTTTTTTTAATAAAGCTTCCAAACCCCTGGACACAATAAGTTTTCCTAAGAGGAATCAAATAATGATAGCATTAGAAAACCAAAAAAAGAAAACAGGTACTCATTTATCCTTGAACAGCATATATGAAATATATAAAACAATATATATAAAGTAAATATAAGGTACCATCCCAATTCACAGCTCAGCCACTTTCAGACCTTAAAAAAACCTCCTAAAATTCAGTTGTCGTATAGACATATTTGTCTTGAAACTCTTTGAACCTGATAAATTAATGAAACAATCATTTTTCTCTCCAGTTAATCAGGCACAGAATCACCATCATCAGAAACTGGACAGAATTACTTGAAAAACACTCTGCACTCTACAAGCATCCTACCTTTCTTTTGCGCAGTTTCACTTGATTCTCTGAATAGTCGTGCGTGGTCAAATGATTCCTTACATCTAAACACTGAATGTCTTCTGCTGAACTGACATTTGAAAGGCATTTGTTTTCAGGGGCCACTTGAGGTTCCGTGAAACCACTTTTATCCAGACCATTTTCCACTGCCAGGATGCAAGAGCAAGGAGGAGATTGCATAAGGCCATTGCTGGGTTGCACTGCTGAGCAGAGCTGTCCATCACTACTGGTGTATGATTCAGAAGAAATCCCACTCTCTATCACATTGCACTCAGACTTTCCAAGCCCGTCTTTGAAAGCATCAGATTTCCGGCGCTGTTGTGCAATTACAGCAGTATGAAGCAGCTGCTTCCCAGACATAATAACCTCTTTCACATTTGGAGAATTGATACAATTTTCCTTCTCTACATCTACTACTTCATTTGAGACTTCATAATTACAAAGCTCCAGGCTTTGACCAACGCTGCCACAAACACCTTCTTTTGTCTCCTCTTTAGGAGCTGTGTCACAGCCAGGTTCCTCACGTATATCTCCACTGACTCCAGATGATTCAACTGCCTTGCTACCCTCTGTTATTGGCACCATCTGTGTTAAGGAGCCTGCTCCATTTAAGCTGTGCCCTTCATCTTTGGGTTCGCTTCCTACAGCGGTGATGTGGTAATTAACACTCTCCAGGCTGAGTGCAGAATAGTCATCGTTGTCATCAGACACATGGACTAGAGTTTCCGTGCTTGCCTCCAGAAAGTATTCCTCGTCCTCATGGTTGTCATTTTCATCCACCTCCTTTGAAACATTTCCCAGCTGCTTTTCAGGGAAGCCAGTCACCTCTCCACTATAGCAGCACTCTGGAAATGAAGCACATTTTTCTTTCCGGTCCATGCTCAAAACCTCATCTTTTTCCATACTTGTCTGCAAGTTATCAGCTACAAGTCCGTGACGACATGCTGTATTATACTCCACAGGCTCCAAAGCCAATCCCATCCACTGGGTCACATGCTCTTCCCAGCTTTTCTTTCTGATTGCTAGAGACATGTCATAACAGTTCAGCAGCAGACTGCAATGTACCTTCCACAGAGGACCAGAGGAGATGTCATGGCTGCTGTGCACTGCTCCTGAGGGAGAGCAGGTTTCATCATTTTAACATCTGCAAGAAATAAAAAAAGACTGTGTTATTGAATCAACTCCAAATAAAAAAAAAAAGAAAGGGAAGGAACAGTTTAAACAAAAGTGTAAAACAAGATAAGACTGTGGGACCAGAAGGACAGGAATTAAAAGACTGTTTTGTTTAAAGTTTTAATACTTTTCATACAAAACTTGACTGCACTCATAATTCAGTATAACATTTTTTTCTGATTACTTTCCAGTATCAAGTAAACAAAAAGGATATAAACAGGCATATGGACAAGCAAGTAGCTCCAGAGCCAAAATTTTACAACATACTCCGCTTAACTGTTTCTCTCATAAGATAATAATTTCAATTGATATAAATGACATTATAACTTACAGTTGCTTTGTAACTTTATTTCTTCTGCATACACAGATACCTGTGGAGTGCAGAATTCTGGCTGTTTCTCAAAGAGGTAGAGAACAATTGAGGGTTTTTTCCAAATTTACCAAATGTATAAACTACTTATCTTCTGAGTATCTTTGGCCCATTCAGTGGCTCTTATTTTTATTGTTACTATTCATTCTCTTCAGGCCAGGTTGTAATTACAAGTGTTACATGAAACTGCAGGGAAAATCAGTTATTGTGTGGTAATAAAAAAAATAATAAATCATAGAATCATAGATAAGCTTGGGTCTGAAGGAGCCTTTAAAGGCCATGTAGTCCTACCCTCTAAAATACAACACTTGGAAAACCACTTTAAGTTTTTGGCTTATTTCCTTATTCAAATGCATTATAAAACCTGAACCCTGCCACACACCCCCCTTGCTGAATATATTCATGATTTTCTAGTGTAAGGCATGGAGAAAACTGTTATTTAGAACAGGGGTCTCCAGAAGGGTAGATTGTGAGTCAGCATGGTTGGCTGTAGATTTGCCACTCACCTGGACTGCCTGGCTCTGCCAGAGGCCACTGTCCCTGCTTGGGTTTCTATGTGGAAATTTTCCCTGGCTGTTGCATTAGGCATTCTGTATGATGGCATTTGAGATACGTTAATCTTGTGTCATTGCATGTGTATATTAGCACAAAGAAAATATATTAATTTATAAATTGTAAAATAAAATTAACAAGTTCATTGTCAAAGAAGAAAACAAAACTTCTGGCTCATCAAATGTTAGAAGTTCAAGGAGCAGACACTTCTACTTTTCACTCCCTACACAAGAACTGTCAGCACTTAGCATGGATCTGGTTATTGATTTCAGCAATAAAGAAGATTAAGTAGTGAGTTTGTTCTGGGTCATTTCAGTCCACTAAGGCAAATTCTGACTGCCCACCAGGCCACAAAGCTGCCTTGATAAATCACATGCCTGAAAGTATAAAAGTATTTATCCTGAAAGAAATGCAGAATTATGCCTGGGCAACTGAACTTCCATAAATTATGACTTGACAAACTGACTTTCAGGATAGGCTAGTACACAGTCCTAGATCTTTAACCTTCTTTTAGGAATGGCAAACTTCATTTCACGTTCACATTTTCCACCTCTGTGAAGACTCTGCTTAAGAAGAACATATATTCATAGAGTATATGAAATTCCATGCACAAGTCATTAGTGTGTAGGAGGCTGAGCAAAATGGAAAATAACACACAGAGCCAGGCCAAAAAAATTATCTGCTTTCAGAGGCAAATTTTAGTAGTACAAAATTAATACAATTTTATAATTCACTCTTCTTTCCTGATCAAATATGAGATGTACCCTAAATATTAAAATTTAAAATCAAATTAATGTATAAATTGTAGCACATTGTTATTTTGATTTAATCTTTATTTCTAAGTGTTTGTGGTGCAAAATTACCAGAGTGAATTTCTAAGTGTTTGTGATGCAAAATTACCAGAGTGAAAAATCAATAGTGATAAACTTTTAACTTTTGCTGCACCTTTTCCTGATGGACACTAAAGCTCTTCAATTAAAAGAATTTTACAGCCACCACAGTGTTTTCTTTTGATCTTTGAAAAGAGACATATTCACTAGAATTGGCTCAATGATTTCTATGTCCTCCATGAACAATGTTTGGAGTTGCATGTGGGTGCAAATCATTTGCAGCTTCCCTTTCTTCCCCTACTGGAACACTACCCTCATCTACTTTAGAGAAAATTAAACATGGTTGTTACAGCCATACAGGGACATTTCTCACAGCAATCAATAAAGATAGTAGAAGTCAAGGGTAAAAAGCTAAAAAATGCAACTTTCTAATGACATACATGCATCCACCTACCTAATTAATGCACAGAAGGCAGGCTCTCAGGGAGTTAATGGGTATGTGTTAATCTTGCTGCTGCTACACGGACTTACAGAAATGGAAGAACAGATCTGTTACTGTTTTGCAGTTTTTGGATGTAGTGAGTTATATTTCATGGGGGATGAAAACCAAATTTTACCTTTCTGTTTTGATTGAATTATCACTAGTTTTGGCTGCCTCATATACTGCAGAAAAATTATTAAACAGAGACATATAAAATACTTTGCTTGAAATGCAAGACAAATAAATACACAATGTGGGAACTTTTATTGTTCTCCAACAAATAAGTGCATGTTAGCACTTAATATGAATATCTACAATACATATGTCACCTCCCCAGGCAGCTTCACCAGCACTTCCTGAAATCCCCTCACTCCCATGATGCATGAAGGAGCTCAGAGCTTGGTGACAGCTTTCTTTTCTTCTGCTCCCTCTCCACTCCTCAAAGACCGTGTTAAACAATTCAGCTTAGAAATTATTTTCCTGCTCTAATTGCTTGACACTTAAGGGCTGACAAGAAAATTTCTTTCTTTTCTACCTATTTGCTCAGGACAACTTCCTTTGACTCACATGTAAGCACATAAGCTGTGCCTTGGAGGGTTCACTGCTCCAGACCTCTGAAAGAGATTCTCTGCCAGAGAACAAAGTGCACTGCCACTTTGCAGAAGAAAGTGTTCCTGCCTTGATCACTGCTTTTCTTCTATTGCTACTCATTTTTTTTCTTGACAGGCACCATATTTTACCATCTGAGCAACGGCCCTCTTGAGTCCATTTGTACTTTTATTCAAGGGAAGAAGTATCCCCCTTTCTCACTTTCTATTCTTGCCATGCCACAACTAGAAACCTTTATATCTGGTTTCTGTAGAATATTAAGACTATCAGATGAGCCATTACCAGTCTGTTGAAATGTTTCTTCTCATCAAAGCATCTAGCAATATGATACTGTCCACTCAGCTGTTGCTATAATTCAGACTTATATTTTGCTTTACTTTCCAACAGCACTGTTTGGTATTGCTTAGTACTGTTATCTTTCTGAAGAACAAATTTTGAAACAAAGATACAAACCATTAAAAACTTCTGGGCAAAATTTCTTGATCCTGGGTGTGAATTAAGGAATATTGACAACATTGACCCAATAGGTCGTTCTTGACCTACAGGACGTGAAACTGAGTGGTGGGTCACTATACTACAGCAGAAGCCCATTCAAGAACCCTCTATCATGCTTCACATTGTTTACAAAACTAGATGTAAATTGAGATGGATTCTGTAATAATTTATTGCCTATCACCTTTCACTATAAAATGTAATGTTAATGAAAAGTAGGGAAAACCATTAGGTTAGTTTATTTTTGGAATCTTTGTGTCTAGTCTCACAGAACTGTGTGACTTTGCAACATGATGATGAACTGGTAGGCTCTCATAATCAGACTGCCTAACATTTTCCTTCAATTATGATACCTGTGATTTTTTTTTTTTTTTCAGAAAAATTCATGTTAAACGGCTTGCAGCAGGTTTTCAAAATTCAGACATTAAATTTTCTTTTATCTCATGAAATTCCATTCAGATTTGGCTATGCTACACATTTTTGAAGGTACATTTCACCTTCTCTTGATTCCCTCCTCAAGGAAAAATGACACTTTACAAGAACTATCCTTACACAAACCCAGTACTAGGACTGACACCTGTGAAAACTGCATCAGGAAGAAATGAGTCTTGGAGCTAGAGGGGGACTGGAAATGTAAGGAAGAGCACCTACTCTAATATCTGGAACTGTGGCTGAGCAGCTTCCTTTCTGGGGCTTAGGAGAGGACACATAAACACCCCAGTTACAGGAATGTGAGGCCAGAAGCACACAGCCAAGGCTCTCTGGTCCTACATCTTGTCCCTCACACTTCCAGGGCATGGGAGTGGATCTCTGTTTTTCCCAGAGTGGAAGAAAGAGATAAGGAGAGAAACCTGGGGCCATGCAGCAAGAGCAGCCACCACACATGCCCAGGCAGTGAACCCCAAGCCATTAGGAGGGAAGGACTATGGCAAAGGCAGGCCTAAGTAATGCACTGCTGTGCAGGACACTTGGTGGCATCCCTGTATGGCCAAAGCAAGCACTGCCACTGACCCAGGTGTGACGTCCCTTCTGGCTCCACCAGTTTCTCCATTTTGACAATTCATTGCACCGTATTTGCCCATCAACTGGCAATAAATAGAAAAGCTTTGGAAGGAAAGAAGTTGCAGAGAACACAGGACAGCTTACAGAGTCTGTGGCAGGAAAGTTTCTGAGAGGGCAACCCAGGATGTACAACCCCACCATCATGCCAGTGGAATTTAATGTTTTACCTGGGATGCAAATATTTTCTTAAAAAAAAATAAAAAAGGCAAAACATTAGCTTATTAATGTAAACAAAGATGAAAGACTGTTTCCTTATATTTTTTTACATAGCAGGAATTTGTGAGCAGTGGAGATTGACCAGAAATATTTATTTTGTTTTCATTATTTTATCTTCATTGGTCTATGACCACAGTCAGCAAACTTTGTTTAGGGAAGTCTAAGTGAACAGGGTCTGTTTCCTATAAACTCGTCTCACATATCCTGGTCTGGCTTGCATACAGCTCTTTCAGTAACTCCATACCAATCTCTGACACAGAATGTTGTTTACAAATAATTTGAGATAAAACATAAGCCTCTAGGTCTTCACTCGGCTATTTATTTTAAAAGATCTTCTCATTTTAAAATGCAATCCTTCATTTTCTTATTTCCTGGACATAGACCACCTTTTGGATTTCACTGAAGGGGAGGCTTACCTTGTCTGCAGTTTCTATATAAGCAGCATTCGCAGTGCAGGATTTTAGACCATGCTAAACCCTGCTGTCATAGAGTAGAAATATAAGGATGTTTTGTTGTGGGGTATTAATCCAGTGAATACCAGATGCAATTTTTAAAAATTTCTTTAGTATGTAAAATCAAATGCTAAGACCGATTGAACTTATAATTATTTAAAAATATTTACAACTTTACTCTAAAAATTAGAAATAGTATAATACTCATAAGACAAGTATGTCTTCAGAATAAAATAATATAACAATTAAAATGTTTTATATAACTTATAATGTTCAGGTTTGCATATGTATGTATGCATGTGATGTACTTATAAATGTGAATATAAACAGTTAAATGTAGGTGCTTCTGATTTTTGTACAGATAAACGCCAACACATTCCAATATTGTCCATTCACAGGATACTTGTCTTTTTCTTTGATGAGATCTTACTGTTGGTTTCCAGCAATGAATCAGAGGACAGAAATAGAGGCAAATAGTACTAAGTCTAACACACAAACATTCCTTCCAGCATACCCTACACACAGGATTTTAAAATTGCTGCCCAGCTATAGATCAAACAGCACACAACTGCTAACATTTCCCTGACAAATTTGAGGAACTGACTCCTCAAACTCTGTTAGAAACAGATCCTCAAAGCATCTGTTAGGAGAGACTCCAAGAACATAAAGTGATTGGGAACCAAATATTAGAATTGCATAACAATACTCAAAAGAAATATTACTGAACTTGTGACTCTGAAAGGTGTCCAAGTAACCCTCTTTGCACTAAGGAAGGAAAGGTGTGACAGATGTAGAGAGGGCAAATCTGGGGAACTGTGAAAGGGACATGCTTCCAAGCTAATGGCAAATGCCTTGGGGCCAGAGATGAGTTTTACTTGAGAAAGAGCCACAGAGCCAGAAGGGATCCTGAGCAGGGACTGGAGTAGGGATAGGAAGTACAGCCTTTCTAGGATAAGAGACTTTTACCAATCTTCCTCTCTGATCATTAAAAGGAAGACAAAGCAGAGGGATTTCTGGTCCTCAAATTCCCATCTCCCTACAAGGCCTCATGAATGGAATCTCCACGGAGTGAGAAAGTGGGGAAAAAAGGGAATTTCTCTGCACTTAGCCTTGGGGTGCTGTGGGCAATGATAGGATGCAACAAAACCTGGTTTAAAATCAAATAAAAAAAAGACCACTGGGTTGTGAACTACATACTTGCAAATCGGATTTCCATATGCAGTTAACTGGCTAATCAGCAAAAACCAGAAACTAAACTGAAAATCAGAAGTGAAATGTGTGCACCAATTAATGTTTTAAAATATAAAGGGGAAGATTATAAATAGTTTTTGTGAAGGCAGGTATTAAAAACTGTGTTTTCTAGACTATTCAGAATAAGAAAATAAGTAAAATTATGAAATTTGCTAATTTCACCAAATTGAAATGGAGAACTAGGAGATAAAACTGCGTATGAAACTCTCTGTACTAAATAAAATAGCATGCAGTGATTAAAAAAAAGTATTTCTAATTTTAAATGCATATAAAAAGTCTCTATTATATTGTCTACCAATTCAGAAAACAAACCCAAAACTAAGTCACTGAGGCTGTTAATCTGCAACTGAATTTCAAGCTCAAAATTAGAAGATATGTAGCACAATAAGCAAAAGAAAGGCTGAACATACATAAAATATAATAAATATATCATAAAATATGTTTTTTAAATTCTTATTATGCAATGAACTACCTATAATGATGGTAATTCCATCTCAGAAACAGAAATAGAGTAGGAAAACATACAGGAAAAAAAACAAGAGAAAGGATTAAATGTATGGTATAGCTTCTGTCTGAAGAGCCATGAAATACATGAATATTTCCTGTCTGGGAAAGAGAGAATTTAGAGCCATATAAAAATCAACAGTATCATGAATAAGGAGAACATTTATTCATTCTGCCTCATACAGTGGGAATTTGCAGAAGTGTAAAGTAGAAGTAGAAAGTAGAAATATAAAAACAGACCAAAGAATATTTTTTTTGCTTGTCCATATAAGCAAATAGAAGCTATAATATATAATAAATATAAATCATACTGCAAAAGAGTTGTTATTTTCAATATAAGAAATCCACACAAGAAATTAATCAAGCCATGTACCTGAAATAATTTTTCTGACTTGATAAGAATTTCTTCTTTCCTTCAGGGATCAGTCTCATTATCTCTTTACAAATTATTTTCTTCTTCACAGATTCTGACATATGTCATATATCCTTATTACAGTTTACTGTCACTGAAAATGCCTAACACACTTAAGTTTGTAAACATCCTTCCTTTGGAAGATATTTAACATGTTACAAAAACCAATAGTGTCCAGCAGCGTTATAAGATCTCAATACCTTAGACACCACAAAATGTACAGTCAAGTTGGTAAGTTATTCATTCAGAGATTTCAAAAGTCTTGTTTTATGAAAATATTATTGGCTCCTTAGATATGAGCCCAAACTTTGTCAATATGCCTTAATTTATAGCCTGAAAACAGAAAATATCATGGAGTTATTTTCTCTTCCTCAAAAAGCAGCTGCATTACCAGTGCTCATCATCATACAATGAAGAGCTTTTACTTGTAGCCAACATGTGATTACAGTGGTTTTACCTTGGTTGTATTTGTATTTGGTTCATTTCCAGTGCTGAGCCTCAGATTAGCTGAGTCGCTTCCTCAAGGATGAGAAAGGGGAAATGGGATCCAAACTGATCCACAGTTATCCAGGCTATATAGTTTATATAGATCTATATAGTTTACACCCAATTTAATTATCAAATCAAAACCATTTAAACACAATGTTTAAATATATCCAACTTTATGTTTCTGTATTATTTTGAATAGTCAATAAAACCATGAAATATTATTTTCTCAAGTATTTATAGCACAATGGTACCACTTTACTGTAATTTTGTTAATGGTAGTTTAATAATAATCAGCATTAAAGTAATATTAGCAGTTATGAACATCCATCCCCTTTACCATGGCACGATTCCAAAGTGACAACAGCCATCAAATTTATAAGTGCCCACTAAAAAGTAAAAGGGTTTTAAGCCAAAAAATAGTTTCTAGCATAGACTTTTTAAGAAGAAAATTAGACCTGTCTATCAATTCAGATCTGTGAGTCTGCTGGTCTCTAGTATTTAGTAGTGTGAAGGTTATTACAGATAGTGTCTTGATTCCATGATATAAATTTCTTTTTTCTTTGTAATAAAAGTAATCTAAAGTGTAAAGGTTTAAAGTTTTGTTTTTCCATAGGAGGTTTATGTGGAAAATTCATTGCTCTGCCAATCCTCCCCCACATAATTTTGGCTCTCTATTCCAAGAAAATAAAAAAGATAACATAATTTATAGATTTCTTACACCTCCTTTCACTCCCTGGTTGAACTGGAAGCATCTTGAAAAGACATTAAATGAGAAAAGGTCATCCCATGGGACATGGCAACCCAGAAAACTGTGGCTATTATTTTTGGTCCAGAATTAGGGAAATGTTTTTCCACAAATATGTCCCCCCTTCCCCCAAATAGAAGATGTTTCATTTTCTAGCCAACTCTAGTGAAAAACATCTTTTAGCTACAGGAGGTCTTTTTGAAAACAGTATAAATTAACCAGATTGTATTCCTGTTGCCTTTTAGATTTAAGGTTCTAATATGGTGTTTCTATTTAAAAAAAAAGTTGCTGGTGTCCATTATAGTCATGAGCTATGAAACCTCTGTAGTATGAGGCACTATAGAGAAAGGCTTTTGGCAACCAGCCTCCTTACTGAATAGCAGGGGGCCTGTTTTCATTTCTGGTGTAGACATGACTAGAGAATATTTTTGACATTATTTTGCCCATACTTTGTACCTAAAGAGCTGAAAATTATTTTCTCCCATTGAGAAAGACAAATATTTAATCATTGAGAGTCTACAGAGAATGACTACTGAGCTGACTCTGCTCTTTGGTGGAAATGAGCCATTAGCAGAATCATTCAGAATCCCTTTCTTTTGCACCTGTAAAAAAGTACTGAGAGCAAACTGAGCAAGTATTTCTGGACTGTAGCTGAAGGTGTGAAAAGCAAAAATTATTCAAAATGGCAGCTGTACCAATATTTCTTTGAAAGTAGAGAGAGAAATAACACATAATGTACACTGAGGGCTTTGTCAATGCACTTGACAGCCTAATTAAATCTACTTCCTCCAAGGAAGGGAAAGTAAGAATTTAATTCTCCCTGGTTTCCAAATCTAACCCTGAAATTGATTATTTTTCATTTTATTATTCTTATTTTGGAATTCAGGAAACCTGTCTTTCAAATAACTTTTACAGAGTATGTGTATCTCATCTTTACATCTCCTTTCTCTCTGCCTCTCATAGGCATAATGTGAATATATCTACTATAGTCAATAGAAAGTCTTCACAATATTTTCCAGAGTGCCTGAATTCCAAACTCATCAGCTGGTCTCCTGATTTTGTAATGATATTCTTCTACTCAGTGTTTGTAGCGTGCCTGGAGAGATATGCTCAGTCCTGGAAATTGCTGTTTCTGAGTACAAAACTACAGGAAAAATAAAACAGATGAGTTGTGAGTGATTTTAAAACTAATTCAGATCTATTTCCTTTACTGGCACCAATTGTCTCACAACATGCAAAAGCTTTTAAAAAATCTTATATTCAGTATGGTATATCCAATTAAGCTGATGGTGACTCAATGTTTGGGAGTTGTCAGTGACATCTGCACATAGGTATTTGATGGAAGAAGAGTGTAAAATTGTTTCTGTATATGGAATCCTCAAAGCCTAGGTTTTGCTGTGAAGGATACAACTCATAGAAACCGTCCTTTCAGAAAAAGTGTTTCATTTTAGTAGTTATTATTGGAAGCTATCAACTTTCTCTGATAAAACAGCATTAACTGAAAATAAACAATTCAAGCAAAATGAAAAGGGATATCTTAATTTGACTGCAGACAAAAAAAAAGTGTGTAATGAATTTAACAGTACAACTTTTATTGTGTTGAGCCTCTCAGGACTGCTAAGAATTGGATTGTTAAATCTTCCAAACTGAAAAAATGAATCCAAAGTAAGTTCTCCTTGCCCTTTACATGTCTATGTCATTTATTAGAAAATTCATGCAGAGGTTCAAAAAGGTTTAAATTTTGTAATAGTCTTAGCAAAGATGCTAGTAATACAATATTAAGGTTATGAAAGCTCCTTAATAAGGTGCAGTAAAATAGCTTTGATAATGTAACCCCAATAGCTTTGGCCTGGAGTATTTGCCACTGGTTCCTCTTGCCCCTTCCATCTTCTCTTAGCTCCTTTAGCAGAACAGCACGTTGCAGCAGTCCTCCACTCTACTCCAGATTTTCCTCACTTCTCAGTCTAATGATGTTTATTTAAAACTCACCACCAACTCCCTCTTATACCAGTATTTTTTATCATAAGGTGAACTTTCCACAAGTGCCATGATGTCCAACTTGGAACATTTATTTGTTCGAGCATTAAAGAGTATTAGTAGTGGTTTAATCCTATTGTGAAACTCTCACCAGTAAGTCCTATCTACCCAGAAACTCTACAACTGATAAAGAGGGAGCAAGAGGGTGGGAAAACCAACAGAAATTCAAAGGTAAGAAATTTGATTATAAAATTTTCTAAAATTTAAGGGTATTCCATCTAAAGCTGATAGATTTTGACACAGGGAACATTGGAATAACCATCAGGAAGTATTACAAATCACTGTAAGAAAAAGAAGTGCCTAGATGAAAATGAAGACTAGAAGTAAAGAGTACACAGTATGAGTGAAATTGGTTTTAATGATACACACAGCCTAAGCAAACTTAGTATTTGGGATGTGACTGATGTAAAATACACCAGAGATAAAACTCGGGACATTACTAATCACAACATAAGCTATTTTTCTCATTAAAGGAAGCAAGCAAGTATGATAATAGTGGATTTGTAGTTATCTACCAACAAGCTCTTCTTAAATAAGTAATACCTGAAAGCATAAAAAAAATCAGTTGTGAAATATACCACAAAAAATACTGAAGTTCAATATCAGTAGTTATTACAATAAAATAATGTTCACATATGATATACATAGGATTTACATGTAAATTTTTAGATAATTTTGATTTGAGGTATAATTTATGCATATATACACATATGCATATGTCGACAAGTATATATACATATGCATACACACATATATATTTAAAAATATACTTATGTACCCAGCCAGTCTTAAAGTCCTTACTAAGAATTCACAGTTATCATCTTTGGATGACATATTTAAAGCCCAAGTGGACAAGGAGCTGCGCAACTGGCTCTAGTTGAGCCCACTTTGAATGACATGTTGGATCAGAAACCTCCAGAGGCTCTCTCCTAATAGGAAGGAAATCAAGATCTGATACTTCTGGATATGCTATTTCAATTTCTCTGGCCCTTATATTACTCTGTTTTTGTTTTTTTGCTCTTTCTTTTGTAAAAAAGACAGAACACCAACAACCCTCCCATACTTTATTTTGTTTCTCCAGACAAACAAATAATAGAAAATGGAACCAGATGAATAAAAGAAAAAAGGAGAATGCTCTAAAATATAGCTTATTTTTGAGAAAAGAGGAAAACATTTGTAAATTGTCTTCCTCCTTCTGCTACTGCTGTCCTCAGGGAAGCTTTATAACAAAGAAGATACATTCCAGCAATAAAATTCATGTTAAGAACAACAGAAAACTATTATATAAAATGTGACTTAATACTTCTGACAATCAAGAAAAATAAAAGTTAAGTAACCTTTGAGATGAAAAAGACAAAAGAGGAATGTTTAAATTTTTCCATCATATAAAGAACAATTTTAAAATTTATTTTAAGCCAAACATTTTAAAAGAATAACTATAAGTCTTGCCTATTTAAAAACTGCACATCCAAGCTATTGTCTTTAATTTTCTTTTAGGAGGGATTGCTTTGTGTTACAGAAGTTTTTGTGAATTATGCCTAAATATACAAACCCTTTTTTCCCAGTATTCTGAGTATGGAATTTGACATGAAGGTCAACAGGTACAAGTTCAAAAGAAAATTAGCTTTTAGGCACATAAATTTATGTGAAGGCAAGCTATTTGAATAATTCCTATTAAATGGATGTAACTATTTGTTTTAATTTTTCTCAAGGTTCCAGACATAAATTCATTACTTCCTTCAAAGGAGTCATTTGATCCAACTACTTGGGCTATTTTCTTGCTTCAAATAAAGAGCTTTAACATTTCTGAAGGAACAAAACAAGGTCAAAAAACTCTGGATGTTCATTTTCCATGTTCATTATTGCTATATATCTATATAATAATTTTCAGAGGTTTTTTAGACTGTAACTTTTCTGTGAATCCTTTTTCTTGAACCCTTGAGAACAAAAAAAGGTAAGTATAACTGAGAAATTAGACTAAGGAGAACCAGAAGTTGAATAGTGATTTGACTCCAGGACTTTCATTTAAACCTTCTAAATCAAAAATGTAGGCATTTATCAGTGTTATATTTTCCTATGGTCTACAAGAAACTTAAGAGTTTAATGAGAAAATACTTTTTGTTTCTCTTCTGTTGTCCACCTTATAGTTCAACTGCCTCAGGTGCCAAGTATTTTCATCTGCAAGTGAGGTCAGATGAGGTCATTATATGCTTTAAACCCTAGAGGTGGTGCTGCAGAAGATACCCGCTTAGTAGGGAAAGTTTCCTTCTGTTTAACTGGAGTACTCACAAATACTAAATACGTGCACTTATACTTGCAGCAGCAAGCATGGGAACACAGTGCAGTAGAAGCCACTAAAGCCAAATCCTTTGAGACATCAGTGTTCCAGCACAAATTTCACAAGGATGACAGACTCAGTCAGTCAAATTCCTCTCAACTTCTCAGTCCCACCACTTACGTATCACAGCTCTCCCAGACCACAACATCTCACTGGAGAAGACTTGTCCATAACCAAATAAGTGATTGTGGTGTTAAAATTCACCCCAGAATATACTCAGGAACAATTTACTGCCTATTGGTTGTTCTCTGTCCAGTTTAGATGCATTCCCTTCACAACTCAGAGCCAATTCTGACCACCCTGGACAATTTTCTTCCTCCATATGTCAGTAAAGTGTACAATTCTCAGTCTATTGCAGAGGAGATACTGGAGATATTTAACTCCATTCTGGAATAGCCTTCATGTTCTTTCACACCACAAAGTCATCTCCTTTCACAACCATTTTGAAAAATAGTAAAAGCAAAGTTAAAAGATTCTTGAAATACATGAACAGACGACTTCACTTTAGTTACCAATCTGGCCAAGAACTACATGGAGTCTTAATGACAGAAAGAAAGAAGGAAAGAAGGAAAGAAGGAAAGAAGGAAAGAAGGAAAGAAGGAAAGAAGGAAAGAAGGAAGGAAGGAAGGAAAGAAGGAAGGAAAGAAGGAGAGAACAAGAGAAAGAGAGAAAAGAAAGACAGAAAAGAGAGGGAAAGAAAGAAAGAAAGAAAAGAAAGAAAGAAAGAAAGAAAGAAAGAAAGAAAGAAAGAAAGAAAGAAAGAAAGAGAAAGAAAAAGAAAGAAAGAAAGAAATTTTCAGATTACTTTTTAGCAACATTTTTCAGGAAGACAAAGACTACTATATAGATTGACATAAAAATGCTTCTCATATCCATAACAAATGAATAATTAAATCACAATTTTACATAAAATATAAATGCATTCACATATCAGTGAAAGATACTATCCTGATTTTCTCCCTAAATTCCTTAACAGCAGATTGTTGTTATTTTTATTAGTTACATGTTTACTAGGTTAAGAAGAAAAAAAGAGTAAATCCATACATCCTCCCAAAAATTATAGTCAGGTGACATTTACTATATCTTACTTTACCTCTTCTAAATGCTAGCACAACACACAATCTCCATATCTAATAATGCATTACTAAAAATAACCTAATTTAGCTAAAGCCAACAAATAAACCTTGGATTTTCAGATTTAGAGTATACACCTTTAAGACTGTAATGTCACTTCTATTAAAAATTTCATCTAGGACTGAGAAAAGGCTAGAGACCTAGCCCAGTAAGGTATAACCGATATATCTACCTAAAACACTCCTCGTCATCATTACCTCTGGAGTGGAGAGAAGGGGAGGTGGGAGAGAAAAAAAAAAAAAAACATAGCCCTAAATGCCCTCCCTGTTGTTAAATGAGGTGAAAAAACCGAATCACTCACACTGAACTTTCCAATTTAATGTACATTAAAAAGTATGCAAGCAATACCATACAACTCTATTTATATAAGAACGCAAATAAAGTTCAACATTTCAAGCATATTTTTAAAAGATGAGGAAAAATGCACAGTAATTTTTTTATAGGTCTGGCATATTCTGAAAAACAGAGTTGTCACAGTTTACAACTAAATGTATATTTTTAAAGATTATAAATATTTTACCTCTATTTCTAGTGCTGAGATCCTGAACGCAGAACACTCCAGTGCTGGATACTGCTTTTTTCTTTCCTGAGGTTTTTCTTACCTTCTATTTTTTTTTTTATTTTCTTTTTCCTTTGGTGTTTTTTTTTTTTTTTTTTTTTTAATTTAGTAGTTGAAAGTACGGAGAGATTCCAAGACAGCCTTACCTAGATGAAGAGAATCAGGAATTCAGACATGACCTCCCTAAAATCTTTGGCCATTAGAAGAAGAAAAAAAGTCCAAGCAACAAAACGAAGAAGCAAACAAACAAACAAAAGAGCACAGTCCCAGCTAGCTCTGCTAGCATAAAAGTTCGGATTTCGCTACTGAGATCATTGCTCTATTCTAAGCAGTTTTGCTCAATGTGTGATTCTAACAAAAACACCCTCTGCAGCTGGAGGGAGCCTTAGCTAAGCACGAGCCTGTCAAGCTTTTCCCAGTGACTTCTGTCTACTAAATTCAGACTGATGTTTTGTGAAAGGGGGCCTCAACAACCAGGCCCAGATTGCCTGAAAAGTATTTCCTGCCTTTGAGAGAGAGAGGGAGAGAGACAGCGAGGCTGCCTGCCTGCGCCAGCGAGAGAGCGCAGAAATGGAGGGAAAAGAAAACGTCAAGACCGAGTGTTTCAAGGCAGTCAGCTTTATACACTGCAGGGCTATTCCTGCCAAAGAAAAAAAATCTCTGCTCCAGCTACATAATGTAAAAATGTACTTAAACCTCTCCCTCCTGGACTTTTTCCTTTAAAAAAAAATACTTTATGCTTCTCTAATGCTCATGCAGAGGTAACAGCTATCCAGAACAACACAAGGACATTTCTGAAACCTGGCCTTTGACATCAGGTAGTGAGAAACACGGTCTAAACTTAACATATCACTGTGACAAAAGGTCTAGTACTATTCTGTCAAATATACACAGTCAGGCAGATTCCATTTAAAGACAAATGCTAAAATTGCGTTCCTACTCAAGAGAATAAGCTGTATCTCAAAAAATGAATGTTACAGTTTAAAGAGTCATGTTGCAGGCAGTGGAATATGTTGCTTTACCTCTTTTGAGAATCCTCCAGAGTCACACAAATCCAGCTCTGCAAAAGCAAAAGGACAGACTCCATCTTGATCATATTAGTATTTTGCTGACATAAAACACTTGTAACTACTTCGTTCCAGCTTGACAGGGTGCCTGAATCATGTCTTCAGAGTAACCCACAGCATCTACATCCTTTGCTCTATACAAATTTAGTGAATATCGTCTGTTTATCTTTTTTGCTTTCTTCTGCCTTCTCTGAACGACTTCCTCTTAGCTGTTCCAGCCTGAGAACTTGGATTACCATTTGGTTTTGATTAAAACCAGACGGACAGCTCCATGGAAATTTGAGGGTAAGCTAATGGAAATTACTAGTATGGCTTTAATTAGTGTATTTATTAGTAATAAATATTAGCTATTCACATAACAAATTCTACTAATAAACACATGCAAACCCCCATCTTTGGCCGCTGCTTTCATATTTAGGTGAAATAACTTAGTATTTATTTTATTTAAGTCAGTGTGACTCATAGTAGTCATCAACATGCAGAATTTAAAATTTTTTTTACACTTAAGACAGAAAGTAGTGCTGTTGCTAAGTTTATTCATCTAACCAGGTGGGTCAGTCATACATCACTTGCTGTCTGACAACCCCTTTGGCTGGTGTAAACCCTCTTTATTAATTATTGGTCTGAGTAAATGATTTTATGGTTATTGATCAGGTTATTCATTGGAAACTTTGGCCTTTGTCTGGCTTGGAGAGGGAGCTACAGAGGTAACACATTACAGATGCTTTCATACAGAAAACAACGTCTGGACATTTACTGACCAGAAAGTCTGCATTCAGCAGGCCTGCTGCAACTAGGACAGGATATTTACTCTGAGAGGAGATAGAAGATCTTCTTAATTACTAACTGCTGATACATGAGTTTCTACCAGCCTCCAACGACTGCTTTTAACTGTTTATATAATGCCTTCATTAGCTCAATTTAATCTTTTCAAGGACATTTCTTAAGTCAAAGCAAAGCCAGCCCTGTAGGGCTGTCTCCAGCTCCCACTAATGTGGCCATATCTGGAGCTAATTTGTCAAGCTTTAGTTCCTGAGCATGTGGAACTTTGTGCTAAAATCTGCTAAATTTGCTGAATGTGGTCTTCGTTGTCACAAATGTAATTTTATATATGCAGTTTTCAGCCTTAAAATTACAGTATTAGCTTTAAAAGTTAGTTACAAAGTTATGCAGGCCCAAATGGAAGTGGGTTTGAAATTTTTCCCAGTAGCTTTCATGTCCATGGATAGTGGAGGTAGACAGCCTTAAGTGGAATGACTTCCCAGCCTAACCTCTGCATCTTCAAAGGCGGAGGTCTTTGAAGCCCATAAAAGGAAACAGCACATGTGCTGGTAAACTCAGAACAGCCAGAAGCACAGCCCCAGAGGTAAATAACTTTTCAGGATTATTTTTAACTACATTTGGCTACTCTCAGTTCTGAATCCATAACTTTAACTCCACTGTGAAGTGTGATTTATACTATTTCCCCTGCAAGATTTCAGTTTGGAATTTACTGAATAAGTTACAAGCTGTGAAGGGGCACATTTTATTTGCAATTATGCAATTGCACAAATTGCACAATTTAAAAATTTATGCTTATGGGAATAAAAATAAAACAAAAAGCCTTTAGTTTCCTTGCAGTTAAAATTTACTAAAACTGTTTGGCTTTATAATGCAAAAAAAAAGTGATGAAAATTTGTAACACACTGTTCCAAAAAAGTAAACAAACATTTCAAGACAGAATTTTAATTATTTTTTTAAGAATTATTTTTCTTTAGCTAAACTTCACTTAATATTCCATCATAAGCCTTTTAATTAAATAAGGTGTTCTCTCTTTTATTGCAGAAGCCAGTCACAAGGAATAAGAGAGATTGAAAAATTTATAAGTGGGGACATATTTAAAAGGTATGAGATTATTAGAACATGATCTGTTATGTGAAACAGTTTCAAAAAGAAAACTTATTTCAAATATTCTAGTGCTTGATGAATAGCTGAAAAAAAGACCCTCACAGACATTGTCTGTGCATTTCCTGTCTGAGAAAACTGAGGGCAGACTGTCCCCTGAATATCTTTCCTTGCTATCACATCTGCAGAAAGGAGGGGAATAACCAGAGTTTGAATACTTATACAAAAGCTGCTTTAATAAAACTTTACAATGGTAAAATAGAAAGAACATGTGAAATCAGAACATTTAAGTCTGAAATCTTGGTAATTCTATTTGATCTTGAACAATAAACGGAAGGGAAAAAATTAGTAGAGGAATGGAGTACTAATGAGAAACAAAGAAATTCATTAATAAGACCAGTTAATACCACTTCCACTGTGGTCAGAATGACAATGCTAAAATGATAGAATTTATCTCCTTGCTATTTCTAAGCTTAAGTTAAACACAAAGGTGGTCCTTTCCTTAACACATCTGTAACTCAGAAAACCATATGTCTCAAAGCTACGCTATATAAATCAGATATTCAAAAATCTCCAACTTTCATTTAGGTAATGTTAATTGAAGAATTATAATGTTCTATTATTATTATTATATTTTATTTCTATGTAAGATCAATGTAGAAAAAAGCAGACATATATAATATTATTTATGCAAAACATAAAACATTTTTGTCATACTAGTGTAAGCTGAATACACTCCATGACATATTGTGGAAAAAGAAACTAATAATATGTTATTTCCATGATCCTATATAAAGTGAACTACCAAAACAATTTAAAAACTAAGAAGAATGCAAAGTAGTCAAACAATTTCTGTTGTAGCAGTACACAGACATTAATATAATGCAGATGTAGATATTTTGAGACACTCTTTATTTGTCTGAAGATCCGATGGTCTTTTCTAAACTTTGAACTACACATGCTGGTAGGCTCTTCCATAATTTAGTTCTTGCTCAGACAAATCCCTACATAAAGCAATGAGAATTTATCCAAATCTCACAGTGGGTTTATAGGAAATTATTAGCATAATATAGCTATGGTTTACTGAATGCAAAATTCAAGTAACTTCTGTGAAACAGTATCATCAGGATTTGTGGACAGAACTAATCTGTTTTCATGCTTAAAAAGCAATCCTGCTGAAAAGGGAATGTGTTAAATAAGGAGAAAAACAAAAAAAAGAACACATGAGGTCTTACTCTTATTTGTCTTAAGAAATAGAAGTTGCCATATTCCTTACAGAAAAACACAAAAGCTTTCACTAACATCTTCCTTTTTTCTTAAAGAGCATATTTAAACCTGATATATTTCCCTTAAAAACTGAAGAATAGGAAAAAACCCAACCCTATTTTGTTTAAATACACCTGGAACTGCCAAAAGTACTGCAAGACAGAGACTAACAGCTCTATTTTAAAAACTATTTTCAAACTTGCAATGTTTGCTTTTGTGGAATTATCTGATTTCATGATTTCCATACTTTTACATTTCATAAGTATCAGGTATATTACTTTATTCTTGCCAAGACATTTTATGAAGATGCTTTGGATTTCATGAAATCATTATAAAACACAAGAGGGAGCAAGTGGAGGGAAAGAGAAGCATCCATCAGGCACACAGAAACCGGTATAATAGAATGGCTGGGGATCAGGCATGGGAGAAACATGGATTTCATGTACTAGCCTGTTCAGGAACAGACCATGTTTCCTATATTCTTGATAGATCCTAGTGCATTGAATTGCAGTATAAGTGTGCTGCATGAAGAAGTCTAAAAAAGACTCTACGATTTCCAAGTTGAAATAAATTTATAAGTGACCATTTCAGAAAAATGAAATTAATTTGAATATATTAAAACTATGTCCATATGCACAATTCTTCACTGCCAAGACTTTATGAATAGGATACAACTGGAACTGCTTGAAAAAATCGTCATCCAAATCACTAGGAGAAGGAAACATATCTGTGTGTATCACTATGAGAAATAATGTTGGGGTTTTTTAATAAAAACCGCACCAAATAAACACCCTTCTAAATACAAAATTCATTTGGAATTTGCTAATTACATTTCTGCAATCTGGAATATTATATTCTAATTGTCAAGGACTTAATAATTTAGACAGAAATATTAAAATAATTTTTAAAGAAGCCCTTAGTTTTGCGTGTATTTATAGACATTCTTGTTCTCAGTGATGTATTAATGAAGATTATCATTAAGCAATTAAAAGGTAAAAAGAAAGTTAAGGCTCTTTTGTGTTTTTTTTATAAAGATTCTAACTTTTCCACAGAAGATAAACTCTCAAATTGAGGTTGCTGCTGAGGCAGGCCCAAACACCAAAATAATATGCTAAATGATGGATTAAAAGAATGCCGTGACTTCCCAAATTAGTAGATGATAACACTCAGAGAGATTGCCTATTTTTAGAACTGTTTGTTCTATTTACTGTTTTGGGATTTTTGATCATTACCATTCTGGTTCAAATGATCAAAAGAAGGATTTTTTAAAAACATAGTAGTCTATTTGAAGCGTATCTGTCAGGGTTGATTACATTTTCCCTAATATGGATTGTTAGCCATTGCTCCAAACAAATGTCACTTGTTTTCAAGTTTCAAATATTGGTAGAAATGTCTGTGTCAATATTTAAAAACCCTTTCTTCACTAATATTCATATTAAATCCTTTCAGGCTACTCTGTTTAAGTAGAGTAAAACATTTTAGAAAACACTGAAGATAAAAGCAGTTAAATGTCCAAACTTTCCCCAAACTAGGACTCAAGTGTACCTGTTAGTGGACATGTTAGTTATGTACACATCTTTTCTTATGTTGGCAAATTGGTGACAAAGCCAGTAAAATTACAATTACTGCAGGCCCCATGGAAATAAAACCTGTCACAATCTACAACTTCATATTTCTAGACAACTAACGCTGAAGTTCAGCAAGACATTGTAAAACTATTTGGTTGAGAGTGTCACACAACGATATAAACTGGAGATAAAGCGCAGTTTCAAGAGCCCATCAAAGAATAAGTAGTTCTAGTCTCTCTGGGATATGCTATCCAGATTTTGGCATTGCTTCTACCTCTCAGCAATTGATCAGTATATCTGTCACAACTTGGCAAGAAACACAGAAAGCTGTGTATTGCTTAACTATATTTTACATTTCCTGTTGTGAAGACTGCATCTTCTATTTTGGGATATCTTTCAAGCAATTCTTAGTTTTTAAATCAAGCCCCTGTGAAGACAGTTTTTCTTTTAAAAAGCACAGATTTTGAACAGAAGGCTGAGGATACATTAACTGTCCTCCATTTTCCAGTACTGTACAAAAGTACAGTGGTTCAAAGTACTTGTGGTTACAAGATGAATTAAAAATTGTCTTATGGGTGCAGGTCATAATTTTTATTTCCATAGAATTGAGAAGCACTGATAAAGAAGAATACATGCTTGCATATGGTAAATATTAAGGATGGTGCCATTAAATATTGAGTATGAGTAGACAATACGCAGCCAGGTTCTTCAACATTCTTCATCTCTCAGTAAAAACAATTCTTTCCTTAAATCTCATATATATGAATGCTCCTGGAAGGATGTTGAAGTATATTTACTTGAACAATCACATTTTATTGCTGTTAATGTTCTTGTGATAGGATCTAAATAGTTCCACTAAACTCATGGGAGATACTTCAATTTAAAGTAGTTGAGGATTGGGTCCTGTTGTTCCAGGCTTGAGCAAGCTGTTTGGATTCATCATTCCTAATTGCTTTCAGACCTGTGGAATGCCAGTCTCTCAATAGCTGTGTTATGCTCAGCACAACTTGAGGATTTTCAGACCTAGAACCTTAGAATCATTAAGGCTGAAAAAGTCCTTTAATATCATCAATTTCTACCATTAATCCAGCACAACTGTGTTTCCTCACTAAACCATATCCCCAGGTGCCACATTCATGTACCTTTTGAACTGTTCCAGGAATGTTGACTCCACCACTTTCCTGAGTAGCCAGTTCCATTGGCTGACAAACCTTTCAGACAAGAAATTTTCCCTAATATTCAATCTAAACCTCCCCTGGAGGAACTTGAGACTGTTTCCTCTCTCCCTCTACTGCTACTGGTTTTGTGGTGTCTCTGTATTTATATTTACTATCAATTCTTTTATATTTGTCCACCTATCTAAAATATAAAAATATAAAATAATATACAGAATAAAGAATATATAAGATTATAGAAGCTGTTGATCCATTTCCTAAACTTCTTTGTGTGGCTGGATGCATAAGAACATTCAACAATCCCCGGGATCTTATCATTCTTTCTCATTGTAATAACATAAATTTGTAGTTGGTGAAACACAGTGCTGGAGAAACACAGGGCTCTGTTTTTTCTATTTGGATATGCACATTCTGATTAACATTTCTACAGAATCTGTAAAGTTTGTGCAAACTCTGCCTTTATTTTCTCTTTTGCAAATACCCTAAAAATTTACCCTTTCTTTATCAATTCTCATTCCATTACTAACCTGTTTCATCTTCAGAGTCAATAAGAAAATATTTAAAATGGTAATATGCTTGTTCTTAAAACAAACCAAGAAAAGCTGTTTGTGTTTCCTGAGAAAATACTTGGGAGACAAATATAATTATCACTGTTTTCTTATAGAAACCACCAGTTACTGAAAATAAATTCAGACTTGCCAAACAATAGGGAATTATTGGCTTACTTCAGACAAATTCCTTCCTGGTATCATTTTATAGAGTATCATTAACCTTAGCTGTACTGACTTGAAGCACTTTGCATGGTCATGAGAAGAAAGTTTGTCTTTAAACATTCTAACAGTGCAGATAGTAACCATAAAGATAAATGAGATGTAGTGGGAGAAAACTCCACAGCATAACACTTTACTAATATTACAGATGTAAAATTATTAAAAATTTCATAATCTTAATATACTAAGTACCTAATATGTAACTAACATTGTTTATTAGTATATTTTACCAATATACTAAAATATTATAGATACTTTATTAATATCACAGATGTTAAAAGCCTCCAGGGTGCAAAGGTATGCATTTAAACATGACTTAAATGTTTGGACAAAAGGATATTTGAGATTGCATGCTGGTCTTTAATCTTACTGTATTTTATTCAGAATTCTGATGAGTTAAGGAGGGTCCCAATTTATGTTTCATATTAGCTAAGGCAGCAAAGTGAGAATGATCTTTCCTCCATCTGTACATAGACATATCAAGGGCTATTAAACAAAGATACAAACACTGGCTTGAGTTTCTCATCTAAACTTTTGATTTGAGGAAAGTGGGGGACTGAAGACAAGAACTAGCAGGGAAATCCTCCAGGTGAGGGGGTCTTGTTCTTGTAATCTTTCATAACTCACCACTACCAGGAATCTGCTCTTTGCCACTGTAAGACACAGAATATTGGGCCTGACTTTGCTGTACAGTACCATCATTTTACTTCGTGTTTTCTTATGACTTTTGTTGTACAGAATATCCAATTCAAATTCAAGAAAACTCAACATTTCTGACAACCTTATGCCTGTTTCTATTTCCATCTTGGAGAGACAGAAGTAAAAGCTGAAATTTACAATATTTGTTAAGAATTTAATGGAGTGTCTATTTTGTCTGCTTCCTAACTTATCAAAAATCCAGAACACACAACGTTTTTATGAGCAAACTTTCTTTCCTAATTGATCTTTCTGAAAAGAGAATACAGTAAATCTTGGGTCTTCTGGAACTCAGAGAAGAGTTCTTTATTTTACTAGGCAAACGTGCACACTGTGTAATGAGCAGTGGATGAGGTTACAGTGTCAGGAATGTGTTTGGTCATTCCAACATCTGGGCTGGTGCTGAGAAGTTCTGCCTGTTGCTTTCTCTTGAGTTAGAAGGCTTGACTCTGTGCAGATGCATAGTGAAGGTAACTCCTCATGCCTCTTTCTGCAGGGGAAGTAAAATTGTTCATTCCCCCCAGGCAATTAATTATGCTTTCCAGGGGAAGACTTCCTGCAATCTCTTCTCCTCTATGGTGGGAGAGACCTGAACCACAGAGAAGAGAGCTAGATAATGCTGGGAGAAAACCATCTGTCTTTTCTTCCTTCTCCCTCTCTTTTCCGTATTTCCAGCAAGTGTTAAAATTGCAATGGTAATTAGAGGGATGCAGTGATGAGAATAAGGAGGGCATCAATAGCAGCAGCAAGTATTTCAAAGGTGGTTTCCATCCAGGAATGGGATAGGACTGTATTCGGTGAGTGCAGTAAATTTAGTTAGGGGATAAGGGCATGTGCTCATTTCTTTTATAAATATGAATAAAAACATATCTGCAACACAAGCACCAACTGGCTTGGGAGATAACAACCATATGTTATGTACCAGTGTAGCCACATTCTATACATCTCATCTTATGCTGAGCTATATATTTCTTACTTTTTCCTTTTTAGCTCAACAAAACCCAACAAAACTCAAAACCCTTCAACATTTAAATTAAAGACAGAGGATTTGGTGGTTTCTACATTAATCTGACCACAGAACATACAAGGAAAATAAAATGCAAGTAATGTCTCCATGAAATGAAATATCTGATATGTAACTGCTGATGACTAAGAGTTAAATTTAAGATTTCTGCACACCATTTAGCTAGTCCAGTATTTCACTCTTCATGAACAGCAGTGATAATTAAGGGAGATTTCTTATGGTATTGTCCCTTACACTTAGTTGCTCAGTGCCTAAAAAGCTTTGAGCTCTCACAGCATACTCTCAGTAGCTTTCACCCTCCTTCTACTCTCCAAGACAAGTACTCCTAAACTGGCAGCAACCACTCAAAATTTAAAGACAAGACAGGTGTCTGCAACTCTGAACATATCTCACTAATCTGAGAAACTGGCCTCAAAGAGAAAGGAGTTTGAGGAAAGAGCTGGGCCTAAACAACTTGGTTTTGAAAAACAAAGGAGACTAAGCAACCAAATTACATTGAGACTATTAGGAAAAAAAAAAAAGGAAAATGTTCCTTTAAAATTTTATGTCCTGGCAAGACTTCTTCCATTTTTTTCAAAATTGCTTGTAAGCCAAGACTATCAGTTATTCACAGAGCCTTTCATGCAACACTTGCTGTACCAGTGTCTACATGATCTTGTGGTCTACTTAGTCTGGTCTTGGACCATAGTACTCATGTTTGCATTGGTAAGTAGTGTCCAATGAAAGTAAACCTGTAGAGGGAAGCAGCTAAGGAAGTGAGATCTACATTATATGCCCATCAGAGGCTGTGTTTCTTTAAGTGGGGTGCCCTAGGCTGGATGTATTTGGTGTGCTCCATGTGATGCAGTTTACTTTCACCCACATGCTCCTAGAGCCCGCTTTTAAAACATAGTAAATAGGAATGACTAGGATATTTGCCTCAAAAAATGCTTTGTATTTGTATTAGCCTGCTAATGTAGATCTATTGGGAATCTAGTAAAAGCATAAACCTCAGTAAGGGAGTTATGCAACAATCCTTCTCAAGAGAAATTTAGGTTGGTTTTATTGGTTTCCTCATGGGCAGATGGGAACTTAGCCTTTTTGATCTTGATTAGACATTAGAGTGGTGTGCTAATCTTTATTTAAAGATTAGTAAGAAAGATTTTATTGAATTCATTATGATTGCTACGATTGAATTCATTATGATTGCTATGATATTTTTTCACTAAAACTGCATTGCTGATTCCGAGTAGAAAACAAGATCACATACAGCTTTCATCTTGAAGAGTTTCCACTTCCCTTTTTGCAGAATAAATATTCTATTCATCCCTTGCTGATGCTCTTTTCCTCTTTCCATTTCTGATATTTTCATTGGCAGTATTTGGTTCTTACATTATATTCTAAAATAGAGAGCATTTCTCCAAATTTAGCTTAACAAGACATTTTCCCCTCTCTCTCTCTCACATTCACTACTTTTCTTAGTCTGACTACCATGATTGTTCAGAACTTCTCAGCTGCTCGTTCTTCTAGAAGTAGCAAAACTGACAATGATAAAGACTGTTTTCACATCTTTTTTCAAGACCACATGTTCAACTTGAGGAAAACCATGGTAAGCACAACAGTAGTCTTTGAGAGTGTGCAGTACTTGAGTAACAATGATTTTTTCCTCAGAGAGAAGGAATCTCAAATTACAAGGGACAAAAGAAACAAAACATACCAGAGTAAATGACAGCATTATGTGTATTTTTTTTCTCATTATAAGAGTGAGAGTAAAGGAAACTTAAGATAAATATTCCATAATTTATAAAAGCAACTCCAATTAGAGATTCTATATAAACAAATTTTAAAGTTGCAAGGAACCTTCCCGCTGAACTAATTAGATAACTCTGGAATTTGATTTTGGAACAAAAGTTTATGCTGGTAAAACAATCTAAAATTAACATCAACATACAGTGCAACTCAGCATTACTTGTAAAACCGTTCTTTAAAAATCGTTACAAGATATACTAATTAGATTTTTATAAATGTCAAAGGAACAGGGAAAGTGCATCCTGTTACAAAGAGGGTAAAAAGTGAAAAAATTATATATTTCAAGTCACTTGAGAGAAGGTGGTAATGAAAAGATACCTGACAAAGAGTGGCAAACTTACACAGAAAATATTTGTGGGGAAGATCAAAGAGTAGTTCCATATAAGGGAAAAAGATATCAGCTATCTATCTTTAAAAAGAAGTGAAGTAAAAATGAAAGGCAGTAAAAGAAAGGAGTATATGCTCTGTTAAGATCTGAGGACTCCAGCAGTTTTTGTCACCTAAAACGGGCTGGAATCAGACCTGAAGATTCAGCAGATGACATAATCAAAGTAAAGAAAAAACAGGAACTGTTTTATTCTACCTCCCATGACTAACTGATATTTAAAGGTAACAGAAGATAAAAGAGATATACATAACTAAGAGAAGAATTTTGATAACCTTATTTTGTCATTGGATAAGTCAAAGAAGAAAAATACAAAATTATCAATGCTTAATATGAGTCCAACTTCCATGTCTTTTATACCACACTATATCTGTAAGATTAGTTTACATACTAGGAAAAGGAGTGATTAAAACCAGCTTTTCTGAGAGAGAGGCAGGTATCTGGAATACTTCCCCGACATCACAGAAAATTCTCAAACAAAGCTTGTAGGTGTTCAAAGTGATAAATATGTCAAGTATGTGTATTGTACTCTTTTACATGGAGTTTTCATTTTAAGTTATTTCCTCTATTTGTATGTTTAGTAACATAAACATTCAAATATATATCAAGATAAGGTATATCAAACACTTTCATATCCACTGATTTCCACAAAGTTTTTTTTGTAATTTCTCTTGTCTTTAATATATCAAATTTTGCATTAGCAATGGACAGTATTTTTATAGTAGATATGAACTCTTGTCTGTCCAACCAAGATCAATGTTTTAGTTGTCTTGGCTAGGCTCATAGACATCCTGTTTTCAGTGAACTCACTTTTTCTATTATGTGACAGCTTAGTTTTTAAAGAAGATATTATGGTAAATTCTCAGTTACTTGGTTTCCTCTGTGTGTTAAGAAGACATGATTATTCTTTTCTTACAATTCAAGATAGTAAGTACTGAATCTGTGCTGTCTTAATTTCCTAGAAGACACTGAAAATCAAAAGTTAAGAACTTAACAGGGCTAGCACAAAGTTATTGTGCTAATCTAAGGATTCAAAGCAGAGCACAAATGGAAACACTGAAATATGCTGTTCTGCATATCTGGGTAACATACAAAGCCCATTAGGTGTGATTTCTAAAGTTCAAAGAGATTTTTAAATATTTTCCCCATCTTGCAGTTAGAAAGAACTAGCCTTCTCACAAAACTTCTCATTTTGGAGAGAAGGTGTTCCTGGTACATAGTGGCCCTTATGATTAAAACAGTTAGAGTAAACTGCATTTTATCCACCTGAAAAGCTGAATATAAAGACCTGTTCACTTTAGTCAGTACTACCTTCTTGGGTATGCTTCCCACATTCACATGCCTCATAGATGAACTTCAGGGAACAAGGGAAGAAAATCCTAATACCAAAGGACTAAAAGGAAGGTCTGCAAATTGTTATGGCCAAGTCTGGCACAGAGCTCTCTTACTGAAGCAGGGTTCCTAATGGAGATCAACTATAAAAAGTACTTAAGAATGCATAGGAAGATAAGTTCCTTCTGAAAAGGAACTGTAGTGATGCAAAACAAGTTCTTCTTGAACCAAAGTACAACTTGAAATATTTCAGCAACTCATTAACACCCTTATAGCTAAATACCCCCTATATATAATGCTGTTCATTTATTTGTTGTTACTGACTGAAATTTTATAATCAAAATCTCAACTCCTTCTATAATAGTAATAAATGTGGGGTTATATTTTAAGGTTAGGTAATTCAGAGAAAATTGCCAAATATGTAACAGTAATATTTTTGAGAAGCATCCCAAGTAACAAAACTCTTAAGACTTGTGAATCTCAGGACTTTAAGTTACATTCCTTAGTTAGAGAGAAACCCTCATGAGTCAGAGCAGCTGTCACAAAGGACTGTGATGCCTAGATAATTCTGCTCAGAAAGGTGTAATTAATTTCATTGGCATTTCTGAGGACATGACAGATAGTATTAAGGCATAGAAAGAGGGATGTAGTTTTATACTGTAATTTATTTATGACACAGTTATAAAAATTAATATTGTAAGAGATTTATGGTGAATACAACTCTAGAAAAGTTTTGCCAAAACATTTTTCTCTTTTAAGCAGCCCTATCCAGCTAGCATCATGCATAACTGAATTTCTCCTTCCACATTTTCAGTTCAGAAATTTAACCTCACAAACAGATGGAAGCAATCATGTATCACATGGGGTTTGAGAGAACTAGAAAAATGAGCTGGTCTGCGAGATGAAAAATCTTGAGAACAACTGAGTTACAAGCTCAGTGCTCAGGTCCAGTTTCTCAGTTCATGAGATTTTGCTCACATTGCAATAAAATTTTCCCATTCCAGCATAGTTCAAATTCCAATCAGCACATTTAAAACCTATTCATAAGAAGAAACTTCAGGAAGATTTGGAAGTTAATCCTGATATACATAACTAAATGATCTCCCAATACCATCCTTCGCAAGATAATTTTTGGGGGAAGATCTTCAATCCTGAAAGGCTTCTTTCCCACCTTGAGCTCTCTTTCTCTCTGTCTCCATTTTTTTTTATTTTTATTTCTAATTCTCTGCTTTGTCATGGAATAAGTTTGTGAATTAAATACTTAACTTCACAATTTGCTTCATTTACCCAGTTCAGAGAAACCCTTAATGTATCCTACCTGTCTGAAAGGTTGTTAAAGGATCCCATGTGGGTTTTCTACTTTCTGTCCAGCGTGCGTACCCAGGCCATGTGATCCAGATAGACAGAGATCTTCATTCTCCATCAGTGACATGACTTTTGCCTCCTGACTAAAAGCCAGAAGTTGAGTCAGTGCAAAGACTAAACAGAACAAGGGAACACTTTGGGACAGTAAGGAAGCTTCTCAAATTTTCAGGATTTGATGATGAATTATCCCTTAATTAATGATGAGGGAGTAGGGAGAAAAGATTTGCTTTTTGTAGGCTCTCCAAAGATTTATGAAGTACATTGTAAAGCATAGGGCACAGGGTCAATCCTTTTTCAGATGAATTTGACATTATATTTTCTTCTAATCACTATTTTTTACCAGTTACTTTATTCTTCAAATTTATGTTGGAGAAAGAGAGGATAAGCAAAGTCTAAACATATCAGATCATAATCAGCAGCAAGAGATACCAGACATACTTCACCTCACCATAATTTTCACCCATCCAATCCAGCAATCCTTTTCAATTGTGGATTTATTTTAAGCTCCAAAATGCATATGGGTACACAGGGTGCAGTACTCACACATACTAAATACTGGGTCCTGTAGGTACCCGACAAACTCCCCAGATGACACAGAGCATGTTGATCTGTGTTGGATCATACCCAATAACACACTTAGATTCCCCTGCTATGAATCATGCTATAAATCAAGGCCTAGTTTGGTGTAGCACAGCTTAACTTTGCTTTACTGAAGAAATTGCTGTTAATGCAGAAGAAAGTATATAAATAGGGACTGTACAGAGGAATATGAGGTTTCTAAACAGAAGCATAAACACCACACACTAATACATAGCCTCTACTAGCTGCTGTTATTTGGAGAAAAGGTCATTCTTTAGCACTCTTAATTCATAAATATCCTTATAATTAGTTTTCTTGTGCATGGCAAAATAAGGTCTAATGTAGAATGATTCTGTGACATAAATCATAGATTGGCAAAGAGGTTATGAATTGTTCTGGTAATCATATGCCAGTTTGTCACATGATGCAGTTTATGTGATTGGTTAACATTCAGTAGAATGAAACTACAGATTTTTTAAAAGGTGTTTAATCAAAAAATTGCAAATGAACAATGGAAGAGTAATATATATTATGCACGTGAACACATAGTTTGTCTGTGTCATCCCTTAAAATGTACTTTCAAGACATTTGCACAAAACCTTTAATATTGTTCAAAATACAAGGTTAGGAATGCAATTCATTTTAGGGATAAAGGTACTGTTTGCAGATTGGAAGATAAGATGGAGAGAGCTCGTGACAGCAAGGTATTCAGTGTCATGTCTAGCTTCATAGTTTGTTGTATTACTGGGGCTTTTAGAGACGTAAGAACAATAAGCCTTTAGCTTCTTATGCTATTAGCAATGATTCAGTTCTAATACAGTCATTTCAAAGGAAACTTGTCTCCATTAAGTTTTACAACACTGAAGATATTTTAGAGAAGTTTTACATATTTTAATTATTTAACTGAAATTTTCAGCAGGCACTGTGCTCCTGAACCACTCAGGGTTTAAGAATAGTTATTAGTGGAAATATAAAAGTACATGGACTGACAAATTAATTCCAGATTTAAGGTATATTTAAGGTAAATAGAAACTTACCTCCATGACCTAGGATTTTTATTACACAAAACCAATATATACAGCAAATCAGCATAGTGTATGGTATAAATTTCCCTATCTCTGCCTCCTGAATTTGAGTTTATTGATTAATGAATATCCTGGCAAAAAAAAAATATTTTTGATGAGATGAGCAGGAGTCTGTGACTCATTCTAAGAGAACGCTTGGATGGTATCAGGATACTGCTGTATTTTAAGTGTCTTGAGAGTCTAACAAAGAAAATTATTTGAGGAGAGTGAGAGTGCCAGAAGACAGCAGATGAAATGACATAAGGTGTCACAAGAATGAAAGTTGTAAAGGATGCAAAAGTAAAACTAAGTGGGCTGTTGCTAGCATTGTTTGTTCCTGAAGTGAATGCAAGAGTTTTACAGAAAACATTGCAGGCTAATAAGGTTTCTTTTACTAAATATAAGTATTTAGTCTCTCATGGATTTCCCTGTTAGGCAACGATACAACTCAAGAAGCAGGAGCCAAAGAGACAAATTTTAAAGCAATAACAACCTAATGAGGAAATATTTTGTTCTATGCTTGTTTCTTTAATGAGACAACCTCTGAGTCAACTATAAATACATATTAAGATTGGTACCAATTAGTATTAACTAATTAGTTGTAGCTGTAATGTAGGTTACTGGTATTGAATTTGAATTTTTTTCAAAGTATTCATAAAAATTCAATATGAACAATATTCACATCAAATCTTTTTGCAAAGAAACACAGAATGGCATGTTTTAATATTCTTTGCATTAAGTTCTTATGTTGAATGAGAAAATCTCTTATGCATTGCCATCTTCAGAGCTACCATAAAATTAGGATGATATTTTGTAATTTTGTCCAGTGTAATTGAACCCCTGAGTTGCAGTGTCACTAATGATAAGATTTTAATGTTGAAACAAAGTTTCTATAAAGCATGCACAGTCGCAAGGAAATAACCCAAAACATACAAACCAAAAAAAAAACACACACAAAACCACCCCCCATTCCTCCTCAAACACATCTATTCCAAGAAGAGCATAATGTTAAATATCCACCCTTTAACTATGCCAGTGTGGTTTTGTGGTTTAATATACTATAGTATGTGAAAGCTGAAGTAGAGCTATAGCAAATATTTGTCTGCATACCCACAAAAAATTAAATATACCTAAATATAAATGCCTCCCTAAATCATTCCAAAGTCCATCATCAAAAAACACTGGAGGATGAGCTCACTCACAAATTAACTTTTATATATGCATATGTGTTGGTGTGTCTTCTCCCCCTCCCCCTCTGGACTCTGGAAGTCCAAAGAGATTATGTACACACAACATCTGGGCAATGCCCACACTTAATATGAAGTAACACAGACATCTGTGACTAATATCCAGATCATTCCATTTGTTGGACTCAAGACAATAAAAACGGTGGATGAAGTTTAAAGAATTTTTTTTGAGGATTTGTGGGTGGCCAGCCAGTATGACTAAGATACAGGCATTTTCTAGCTGCTTCAAATAGACTTCAGTCTGACTGGTCAAAGTCCCATGTGGTCAGTATGGAAAACGTGGAAACCAGTAAAAAAACCTCCCATGCCATTGGATTTTAAGCATGTCCTTGCGTAGCTTATTCTTTATAACCCTTCCCCTCAAAGTCATACAGACAAAACAGTGGACTCAGAAATTACTTTGGTGCATTGCTGTCACAAGATTGTTAGCAAGTTCAAGGGAATTCAGAGAAAAAAGTCAAGAGTTGCAAAGGAGACTGGAAATGTCAAGAGAGGGATTGAGATAAGTATGTATTTTTGCCATCGGAGAAATATATGAATAATGTAGAGTTCTAAAAGTATGATCTGTAAAAACTAAGAAAGCATAAGATGAGGGGACAATTGCAAAGTGATTTAATTATAATGTAGCCTCAATCAATGGGCATTTAGGGAAGAACAATAAGTCCCTATTTCCATCAGACTGTAGGGTAAAATAATCTGTACCATTCTCTTGCAAAGTGGTTTGTAAAACTGTGTTGCATGTATGTATCTGCCCTTTCTGCTGACTGCAAAGAACCCAGAGATGTAGTAAAGTCAAACAGCAAAAAGAGGGAAGTGTTACCTGTAGGGGTGGTGAGGCAATGGAACAGGTTGTCCAGATGTGTGTGGATACCCCATCTCTGACAGAGTTCAAAGCCAGGTTGGATGGGGCATTGAGTAACCTGGTCTAGTGGAAGACCATGGCACGAACTTTGGAATTAGATTGTCTTTAAGGTCTCTTCCAACCCAAACCATTCCATGATTAATAAGCCATCACTAATTTATTAAGGAGGATGAGGATCTCAAGAAAGACAGAATCCAGGAATATAAATAAAGATAACTAAAATATATAATAAAAACTTCAAAACAACGAAACACTAAAGAATCATGCTGAACCTGGTCCTGCCCACCTGTATGATGTGTCTCACCCAACAGTGTTGAGTTGGCATTTGAAGTTATCTTGAGATCAATGGCAAGTTTAAATTGATTCTCTATGTGTACTGTGCTGCTCTGCCACTACATCCCACAGGGACATCAGTGTGAATTTACTTAAATTGTTTGAAATTTACATGAGGACATGAATAGCCAGATATGTGCAACCCAGATTACTCTCAGTTCAGATATCACACATAATATTATCAATTTACAGGCTTATTCTCTGTTTGAAAGTGCAGGAAGACCACGGCAGATGAAGCTGACAGGTTTCTTATGTTTGCTCAGCCTCCAGCTGTCATCCAGTAGTTCTTCAGTCCCTGTAGAGTGGATTGATCTATGTACAAGAGTAGTCTTTCCCCTTTTCAAGGCATAATTGGATGCTACCTGCCTCTTTACATGTTGATTTACAGCCAAGACTAGACTATGAGGAGTACCTGCTCTAAAAGCAAATATTAGAGTTTGGATTATGCTGACACTGGAGTTTGCAACTGTTACTGCAGATAAATTTCCACAGAGTCTAAGAACATTCAGATTCAGTAAGCTCCTGAAATGAAACAGAACCAAAATAGACTTGAGAGAGCTGCTAAAAGGATGGGGTCATAACCAGGATATAATTTATTTTCAAATCAAAATAATTGATTTTAACAAGAATGAGAATCTAGCCATAAAAATATTCCCACAATCCACCTACATTAAGAAGATTTTACTGTGAGACACACTGCAGGTTGAGGTTTGGGCAGATATGACCAACTTAGGCAAAGGAAGAAAAGATGAAGATGGCTTCTGCTGATTCTGAAAAAGAAATATTGACTAAGAGCCAAGACTTCCCTGCTATGCAAGAAGCTCATAGAGCTCAAAGTGGACAAGACTACTCACTTCCCCAGATGTGTCAGCTGGTAGCTATTTTCTTTTGATACAATAGATTTTATTATAAGTAAGTGGTCTTATGGTAAATTAATACCTTTCATTTATTTTTCCACATTATACTCTGAAAAGTACCACAGCAGATTCCACATGGTATAAGTGGTAAAAAGACCAGCTAGATTGTAGGATTTATATAGAATCACATTCTCCTTCTGTGCTCTAAGTCCTCTGCCTGAATCTAAACAATAGTCATAAAATGCTCTTATTTGTCCTTACCTGTTTTACTGTTTTCCTTCTACAGAAACTCTTTGCTGCTCTTCTAGTTTCTCAAACTGACCTGCTTCATAGTAATAATTTCCTACCACGTCATACATCCTACCCAGCCATTTGTCTTTACCAGTAAGCAGATCACTTCCTTGGCACTATCTTTTTCTTTCATCCACTCAAACTTGAAACAGCAGTATCCTCTTTGGGTAGAGTCCAAATCAATTTTATGAACTGGGGTTGTGAATTAATTCTTAAAATACATGAAAGCTGTGTCATAGAACCTCTCTAAATAGTGTTTTCTCTGTGTGTTTTAATTGCAACATTTCAGCAGCAAGATATCCACAAGCAGAGAACTATAAGTCAGTCAATTCCATGTCTATGCCTGCCAAGGTCATGGATCAGAATGTCGGTAACTACTGCAAAAGCACAAGGAAAATAAAGATGTGATGGGTGATAGCAAAAATGGCTTCTCCAAAGACAAACAGTGCCTAAAAATTTTGGTGGCCTTCTGTGATGGATACAGAGGTAGTGGATGGGGGAAGAGTGACTGACATCTACCTCTACTTGTGCAAAGCATTTTACACTGTCCCATATGACATCCTTGTCTTTAAAATGGAAAGTTACGGATTTGATGGACAGACCATGCTGTGGGAAAAAAACTGTCTGGATGGTTGCACTCAGAGTGGCATTTGGCAGCACAATGTCCAAGTGGAGAGCAGTGACAAGTGTTGTTCCTCAGGGGTAGATTTTGGAACTGGCACCGTTTAACATCTTTGTTGGTGACATGGACAGTGGAATTGAATGCACCCTCAGCAAGCCTGAGCATGACACCAAGCTGTATCAACAGCATTACTTCATGTTGCCACAACTTCTTGTATTCCTAAAGTGGGAGAAAAAAAACCCACAACCATGTGGATAACACACCAACACACCAATGTTTTGGCAGTGTCTGGACAGTGCTTACACAGCACTGAGGTTTTCTCTCCCCCAACTCTGCCTCCCTCAATGAGCAGAGCTGAGGCTGGGAGGAGACAGCTGAATCACACTGGCCAAAGGGATATTCCATACCATATCACAACATGCTCAAAAGTAAAAACTTAGGGAAAGAAGGAGGAAGGGGGGACATAAATTATGGTATGTGTCTTCCAAAGTAGCTGTTATATTTTCTGAAGCCCTGCTTTACAGGAAAAGGCTAAACTTCTGCTTGCTGATGGGAAGTAATTAATAAAGTCCTTCTTTTTCTTTAATGTGTTGTCCTGCAAGTCTGCCTGCTGCCATCCTAAACAAGGAAGACTCACAGTACTATTTATGTTGCAGGAGTTCTAATGTCTTCTTTTTCCTCTGTTAAAAGTAGCCCAGGTTGCTAAAACCAGACTTGGTATTGCTAAGTAGTGTGATGGCACTACTGTCTTGAAATTAAGCCACATATGTACTGCACTGTCTGCACCATATGTTTTGGCATTTTGCCATTAGATTGAATGATCTTTCATATACTGAGGGACGTGTGCTTCTGGACTGTTTGAGAAGATTTCATATTGCTCTGAAGTTCTGAAGTGAGACCTCCATCAGAGAACATTTTGTTATCCTGAATTTTTTGCTGCTGGTCACCTCAGCAATGTGGCACAGCAGCTGTCTACCCCATCTGTTTGTCTCATGGGCTCAGAAAAAAGGTCTCTAAAGCATGAAAAAAAAGTCCTCCCAAATGAAATTATTTATATCATCAGTCTTTTCTACAATGGTAGATAAATTGCCCAAAATACTGACAAAATTGATGTGAAATTCCCCGGCAGGGCTTTAGTTCAGAGGACTGATGCCAGAGTGCAATACTCTGTCAAATGCATCTTCTCAAGCTGTGTATTTACAGATTCTAAATTCAAATTATTTCTTTACCCCATTGAAAATGGCATGAGGAATTTCATGGAAAAAATGACTGATGGGATGGTCAGAAGAACCTTTGAATTTTCAGAGTGACTGCAGAGGCCTATAGGCTGCAGTCACATCCTCTTATGATGTAACCCAAAGTGCAGCAATGCCAGAGACCTAGTCCTGAAATAGCAAAAAGAAACACCAAATTGCTCTGAAGATGCTGAACACTTAATTTGGAGGACATGTCATGAGGACACAATCAAAAAACATAGCAAAAAGATAGAACCGGGTAGAAAATGTCCAATAAAAAGCCTTTAGCTCATTGCTAATTAAATCACCCCCACTGGCCTATTGTGTCTGTCCAGTCCTGCATTATTTGATGGTTTTTAGCACAGCAAAGGCATATGGTAAAATACCTTTCAGCACACCAGCAGTAGATGATAGAGAGAGCTAGAGATCCTCAAAACTAAGGGCAGGGGAAGTAGGCCCTCAACCTTGTAAGCTTTGGGAAACACATATAGAATCACTCTGGTATAATTTGCTTCATGCTTTTTTAGGGGAATTTAGAAAGAGAGAAATTAAAAAAAAAACAAGATGCAAAATATCTTTAAAAATATTTCCTTCAATTTTCAAGTTATTTCCAAGTCCCATCCAAATAGAAAAGCACTAATAGGGTAAGAAATGCATTCTTTATTTCACTATACATCAAATGCTAATGAATAAGTGTCTCAGTTTAGCCACAGCTTCTCTCCCAGGATGGGTACAGGTACATTCAGAACTGCAGCATGTCAGATGTTCCACAGAATGATGAAAAAACACGCATAAAAAACCACAGAAAAATTATGAAGAGAACATTGTTTAAAATGCTCTGCTGTCTCTTGAATTATCTCCTGAAGTTTATAATACCAATTACCTGGATCATAAACCTGACTTCAGCATCTGTTCTTCTCTTCTAAAGTAGCTCCCCGTTGCCCTTGACTGCCCTTGCTTTTTTACACAATTATTTATCAAACCTAATTGGAAACAGCATTGAAACAGACACTTAGCATCTCCTTATGCTGCTTAACCCCTCTGCATCCAGAAGATTGCTGAACATTGCACAAGAAGATGTAATCCTTTGAGAAGCAAAGGATTCTTTCCAGTGCTGAATCAGATCGTGCCTCGTCATCACTGGGACTGCAGGGTGATCTAGATGTCCCACAAAAACAAGCTTAGAATTTCAGGGTTTCAAGGCTGCCAGTTATGAACAGAGACAGAAGCATCCTGCTGTATGAGTCTTGAGGAGTTGGCAAGAAAAACCAAAATTTAGTCCCTTATAATCTCACAATTGCATCATTGACTGGGATTATAAGGGACCTACTGGTACAGACCTCAAAAATAAAATATATTCAGTCCAGGCACAGATAATCTCCTCTCATTTTAATTCTAGTATTAGCATTAGTTATGGCCATGTTGTGGAGAAAACAAAGTGGTTTTTTTGATGTTTTAGTTTGAAAGAGATAAAAAGGAACTAAGAGGATATATTTTATAAAAAAATAATTTAGGTTAATACTTGGAAAATGAATGATTCACAGGATGCACCACAGGTCACAGGGGAAGCATAAAGCTATTCATTTCCAGGCATCACTGATTTGCTTTCATTTGTTCTCCATGATTATATACCTAAATCTTTAAAAACTTTCAATTTTGATCAACTGAAACATAAATATGACATTAAAGCAGATGTTTCATGGGAGAAGTAAGATAAAGAATAAGGGATGTTTCTGCACAAAGCATCTTCATAAATGAAGTAAAACAAATATTTTAATTCCTTGACTGCTTTAATGGTGTGACTGTATAACAACTTTATATTTTACTTCGTTTGGAGAGTGCAACCACATATATAGAAATTCAGTGTTTCTAATTTTATAATTTCAAACTGATATTTTGGGGTTACGTATTACATAATCTGTAATAAATAACTTATTTGCTGAAGAAAAGAGAAGAATAAGTAAAAATCTAATTCACTGTCATATGAATATGAAGTGTCTTAAAAGTGACTCAGAGAAACCAACTAGCTTTACAAAGTCAACATTAGATGTATTCCTAAACCACAAATGTGGATAAGTCTATGACAATATCCTATAGCAATTTATAATTTCCTTAAACTCATGCATTACATCAGCTCCAAGATATTCTTATATGAGTTTAAAGTTTAGCTAATGACCAGAAAACTTTATTCACTTTCTCAAAATCATATATTTTTTCCTCAAATATAAGATATTCTGAATTAAAAATATTTTTCCAGTCAAAGCAAATACACTAAAAGGAGAGCTACTGTAGGTCCAGCTTCCCACAGTACCTTCAGCTCAGACCTCTTCATTTTTGATGGAAAGGTGGACTTTTAAATTATAGGTGTTGAGGTTAAACCTTCAGTAGTATCCTTGATCGATGGAATCACAAGCCATGTAACTTATGAAAAAATATAGATATGATGAGTACTACAGCTATTACTGCTGTAAATATTTAATATTCTTCTGCCTGAAATAAGACAACAGAAAAAATATCCAATTACTTACTTTACTGTTCTAATGATTAGATTATTTAAGAAATAAAATGATACAATTCCTTTCTCTCTCCCACTCTCTCTCTTTCTGTATATATATATGTATATAATACATGCAGGTTACATATTTTTTTCTCTACGTATTCATATGTAGAACCATATCATTCATTCAAATATAGATAAGTATTTAGGCAAATTATTCTTCCACATAACAATTTTGACATATTTACAAAGCTAGCTTGCTCTTCATTTGATATAATGGATACCTGATACAACAGCTCCAGTGGCAATCTTGCTTACTTTTAGTTGAATACTCAAATATGTAACTTTTAAAAATTAAAAAATTCATGAAGGAGCTCATGAAAAAAATTAAAATTCTGAAAACAGCAATGTATTTATTTTAAACTCTCATTTAACTGACTGGCCCAGATTTCTACCCTGTTCTCAGAAGGCAGCTGTCCTCCTTTCGACATGGGAGTTGCATTATATTCATAGGAGTGTAAGTGCCATGCTTGTTTCCTTGTCTTTTCATGATTATTATTATCTGAGGTCTCAGATTAAATGTGCACCAAAACATTCTCAACACATTTTTCAGGGATTGTCTCCCTAATCCAATGCCCTTGTAAAAGCTTGTAATCTCCCTTGGCATTTTGCATACTCTATTCTTTTACCCAATCCAAATATCCTTCTTAAAAATCAAACTTTTAAAATTTCTTGTTATTATGAAAATAATTTCATTTATCAAAATTGTGTATGCTATTTAGCAAATAGAGTAACTAATAGATTTGTAAAAGTTCCTTAAGATCATAGAGTTAAACCACCAACCCCACCAAATCCACCACCAAATCATGTCTACATGGCTTTTATATATATTTTGGGCTGTTGTCTCCACCACTTCCTTGGGCAGCCTGTTTCAATGCTTGATAGCCCTTTCCGTGAAGAATTTTTTCCCAGTTATCAATGTAAACCTCCCCTAGTACAACATGGGGCCATTTCCTCTTGTCCTATTGCTTGGTAACTGGGAGAAGGACTGACACATGCTGCTACAACCTCCATTCAAGTAATTATAGTCAGAGATAAAATCACTACTGAGCCTCCTTTTCTCCAGTATAAATGACTTCCTCAGCCACTCCTCACAGGACATCTGTTCCAGACCCTTCACTAGATCCTCTGGACATGTTGCATCATCTCAACATATTTTTTGAAGTGAGGGGCCCAGAACTGGACATAGGATTTGAAGTGCAGCGTCACCAGTGCTGAGTGGAGGGGGACAGTCACTGCCCTGGTCCTGCTGGCCACACTATTGCTGACACAGGCCAGGGTGCCATTGGCCTTCTTGGCCACCTGGGCACAGCTGGCTCATGTTCAGCCCGTCACCAGCAACCCCAGATCCTTTTCTGTTGAGCAGCTTTCCAGCCACTCTTCCATCCTCTAATGCTGCTTGGGTTTGTTGTGACCTAAGTGCAGGACCAAGAACTTGGCCTTGTTGAACCTCATAAAATTGGCCTTGGCCCATGGATCCAGCCTGTCCATAACTCTCTGCAGAGTCTTCCTCCCTCCAGCAGATCAGCACTCTCACCCAACTTGGTGTCATCTGCAAACTCACTGAGTGCGCACTTGACCATCTCATCCAGAATCCTGTCAAACCTATTAAACAGGACTGGGCTCTACACTGAGCCTTTCAGAACCCCACTGGTGAACTGCTGCCAGCTGGACATAGCACCCTTCACCATCCCCTCTGGCCATGGCCATCCAGCCAGTTTTCTACCCTGCAAACAACAGTTCCTAAAGAAGCACCTGCATGAGCCCTTCTGCCCAACAGACTATAGAAGTATTTGTAAGAACCCCTGTTATAGTTTGTAACTTGAGTTCCCTTCTGGTAGGAAAGATTCCCTTTGATATACTTACAGGGTATTTTTCAAATTTCCAACTTTGAAATATTTTTAAAATTAAATTTTATAGAAATTTAGTTCCATTCTCAGCACTTGAAGAAACAGATGGTTATAAAGACAGAAAAACACCCGAACAAAGAACATATCCCCACTATCTCTAAAGTTGTCTCATTTGAAATAACATTTTTCACATCTCCTTCAGTGTGTGAACTGTTCAGGTTAAAAACACTTTTTGGACAACAGTTTTTGCCTGTTACCTAGTTAAAGTGGCTTTAACACTTTCTAAACTTGATAAATAATGCATAGCAAAGCAAGATTATGGTGGGTGAATATTAATGGCAGGAATTAGAGCACAGAAACTAATCTATAGTCAGAGAACACTACAGCACAGAGTACTAAGTGACATAAGTAGGCTAATTGGATGCTTCTTACAGGAACTGCTTTTCTGCAAACATTAGATTCACCTGACAAGATTTATTTGACAATTCTTGGATAAGAAAGGAAGAAAATGATTCTCTTTTGTGTCAAAATAACAGATCTGTGTCTTGACATCAAGGGAAAAACCAAACAAACAAACAAAAAAAAAAAAAAAAGAAGAGATGCACCTGATATTTTAATGGTATATTATTTTCTTCCTCATTTATTTCAAGAATCAAAATTATTCTTACTCTTCTCACAATCCTTCTCCCACCCTTGACAAAGACTCAGATTGTTAGAATAAGATAGCATTTAAGAAAATAACTATTTTGCAATAGAGTATCTTGATCAATGTTTGCATGTGGTCTAGATGACCTAGTTTAAAATAATATAGTTGTCCTTCTACTCACAAAGTCTGGAATCAACCTATGATTTGTGGATTTTTGTGCTTTTATGACTTTATTTTTTAAAAATTGATATCCATATGCCTTCCTCAGCCCAATGAACTGCAGAGGTACAGATCAGTGCTAGTCAGTAGCCCAGTTTACTATGTATCACAGTTTGTGTGTCTCTGGCCTGTGACTGGTAACCTGGGTAGAGTGACCAAATCCCACACAGCAAGTGAGAGATAGAGGGGGAAATAGGAGCAGAAAGTATTGACAATCTACTTAGAGCATTTCCTAGGTAAAGGTGGAAAATGCCTTCACCATTTTGACAGCAACCTGTCCAAAGGCTCAGCTTGATCAAAGTCCAGAATCAAGGGGAGCCAGTAGAATAACTTTGAGGGAAAACTTGAAAAATGACCTGTCAATATAAGGAACTGTCAGGAGTAAGCCCATACTGCGCTACAGCTCTATCAAAATGAATCCATTAGCTGTGTGTTTGATAGAACTCAACTGGCAACTCAATGAAATCCAAGATGAAATCCAGAAAATTACTGGATAAAACAGCCAAATTTTAATCTTATATATAGCTATATATGTTTTCTATATTCTCTATAACATTCAAAGCTGTTCTCTTGAACAGCTATTACAGAGAGAATAGAGAGTATATATGCCAGGTTTGCATTAAAAAGGCATTTGTGAAGGCTTTCCTTTAAAAGCCCAAATTAAAATAGGAAAGTGAGGTTCAGGCACAAAGTCACCTCAATTTAAATTTATGAAAAAAGAATCTGTGCTGGCAAGTGTGTTAATTTATGGGAAAACTCTGAATAATAAAATTCTAAATTCCTGTCTAGCCTATACCTAGGCTTTCATTAATCTATTAGATACCAAATGGTCTCTGAAACTACCTAGAAAATTACTTTTATTCTTTCTGATCAGGCAGGATATCCTTAGTACTTTACTGATGTAAAGCCAAGGCACAAACTCTAAGTATCAGAGAGCTGGTTGAAAAAAATATTACCCTATATTATACCAATTTCAAGAAAGATATACATAATTACACTTGTGCAATTTTTGCTGTGTCAATAGCATTTTCAATTATGTGAACATAAGGTCAAATAAAGCTAGATAACTTTCAGTAGCATTAGTGGAATCTAAATAGAATTAACACTGTAGAAGAATTATCCAGACCACTTGTAAAACTGATTGCTAAACCAGTTAGAAGCCTTTTGAAAGGGAAGTCAAGTAAATAAAACCATGGCAAATACATTAAAAGAATTATTACTTACACAATTAATTGCTACCTCGTTGCTCCTTATGTATCAATATAGATTGTTATACAATCTCAAGCCATCTTTTCAAAAGTACATCTTTCTTAAGTGGTTCAGGAACAGTATTGCATTTCAAAGATATTTTTGCATTTCAAAAGACTCAAGAATGAGTCTCACCTTTGTGTAAGTACTTATCAGAATTGTCATATATATATAAAACAGAGGTTAATTTCAGAACTTTTAGTGGAGATTTATTTATATACTTATATTTATAATATATATACTGTATATATATGCATATCTGAATTTACAGCTTTATGATTTTCTATGCTCATGTTTATATTGTAAAAATAAAGTGGAAATCCTTATATATGCTTTAAATAGCACACTTTTTTCTACATTTGGCACTTGATTTATATATCTATATAATATACAACCATATGTAAAATTTAGGTTGCAAGTACCTCATTACCTTACAGATTTTTATTAAGAAAACAAGATTTAAATGTTGTAAGCTTGCCCATTCATTTGATTTTTTTGGTGATATAAATCCATACACAATAGAAAACAAAATATTTCCATATCAAGCCACAAACAATTTCTTTTGGTTGTAATTACAAGACCTCAAGTAGCACAAGTAGACTTTAAATTCATAGTTCTGTATTTGTACTGCATCAATGGTTTTATCACAAAATAAATTTACTAAAAAGAAATTTACTTAAAAGATAAATACTTCATTGTGGTGAAGTATTCACTATCACTATGAAGTTATGAATCACTATGAAGTTAGCTTATGTCAGAACAAAGATTAATAGAGGAGAGGTCCCCGCTATATAGACAGTAGTTACTGAAGGATAAAGCTTGGCCAAGTGCCAGCTGTTTCCTTTCTACTGCTGCCTCCTGCCTTGTTATGTCTCTATGTGCAGTGTTCAACCACAGAAACATCTCACTTCTATTTTATTATGAATTTCTAATTTAAAAGAGGATTCCCCAAAATATTCTTTAGCTATATGCTATGCTACTCTTCCATGCTCTTCTACACAGCAACTAGCCTTTTGGGGTTATAGGGTTGTTTCCATTGTGAGAACAGCCATTGCCTTTCAAAGTCTTAGACACTTTCTTCCCCTCCTCCATTTTATTTCTCTTTTTGTTCCTTACTCTGAAAACCCATCCCAGGTCCAACTCATGCACCTGGATGTTTTATGCTTTGTTTCAGAGGGGGACACTGGGAAAAAAAAACAAAAAAGATAAAGCAAGCAGTGTAGAAGCTTTTCACATATTAAATATGGATGACATTCAAATTTGAGAAGAAAAGGACAGATTATGGCTCATTGTCAAGTTTCAAAGGATGCAAACTTTATTTCACTGCACCGTTCTGAGATACCATTCTCAAAGCCTTTTTTGTTCCCAAGCTAAAGGAATTGAGGGGACCTGCTCAGTTGATATGTGTTAAGCACTGGAGGACAAGTGAGATTTGTGGGGGAAAACAGAGGTCCAAAGGCTATAGTAAAAATAAAAATATTTCAGCAATAGTCAAAGTATGATTATAGATCAAAGCCCACAAAGTCTAGCAGGCAGTCCTAGTAGTTTTGAATATGTCCAAACTCTACATAAATCAAGAAAGAAAAGAACTATTTACTGAGGAGAGCTTTGTTAATATCAGGTTAGGATCAATGGAGAACACTGTTCATATTGCTGCATTGCACAGTACCTCCCTGAAACCAAATAGTTGAAACCTAATAAACCCCTGCTAAAGAGTCCTGGAGGTAAGAGCTGGACCCTACAATAGTGGAATCAAGTTGTCTAAAGTTCATACAATCCCAGAACATGCTAAAAATTCATATGCCACAGGGATGTTCTAAAAAAAATTGGTATTTGAGAAACAGTTTCTAGTTCATTATCAACACTTTATTTCCTGTTTAAAGCTTCAAGTGATGAAGAAAATTATTTATCACATATCTATAGTATAACAAACTTTCAGTACATGCTGATTTAACTACTATTTTCTGGATTTAGTATAATTGACTCCCCAAACCCATAGGCAGCAAAAACCATCTGCTTGGCAGTCTACTTGACACATGTCCGCGTGCCCCTGTGCAGTGAATCACAGCATGTTTAGGTCAGCCCAGATGTCCTAGTCTGAAGGATGAAACCAGGCTTGCCAAACTCTTCAGTGGCAGTAATTTTTGTGGCACATGATTATAACTGAGACATCCTCTTCTTCTACAACTTGGATATCTTGGGATATCTCCATATTAATTTATCCTAGGGTTTGGGCATACCTTCACACCTATTACTGATCATGACATTGCCTATGTTGTCAGTTCCTCAACCACCTCTGTGGTAAAGCACAGGGTGATGCTGTTACCTCATGCCAAACTCCTGTTGGAACTCAAAATGTCTCTCAGACATTTTTAGAGGTTCCAGGCCTTGGTCAGAAGCATTTTAGACCCTGGCAGGCAGCTGGAAACAGCTGTGATTTTGAGTTTGAGCCATGGAATGAGTTACCAACTTTGGAGGTGGAACAAGCAGTCACAAAAGGTTAGATAGTATAGTAAAAGTAGTTACAAAACAGAGGGGAAATTTTTTTAGTATTGTACAGGGGGGTTTTAACACTTGTACAGGGGGGTTTTTACTTTGTACATGGGGGTCAGAGGTTCTAAGATGGAGGAAAGTGGGCTGATCCTGTTCTTCCTCCTTCTTCTTCCTTGCCTCCATGTTCTTGGTGATGCTGGCATTCACAGATTGGTTTAGAGCAGAAAAGCTCTTTGTAATATAGGTAGTAGGTATTGGGGGAAAACTATAAACATGTAATACGTAATATATCATATAAAAGATAGCAGCAGCCCTGGGAGGGGGGAGAAGAAGAAGACAGCAGACAGAGAGGATGTCAGGGTGTGTGTTTGCCTCTGCCTGGGCCGCTGATCAAACAGCCGCAGCCCGAGAAGACAATCCTTTAGATAACCAACAAGAAACTGCCTTGATACCAAACAGCAAGAGCCTGCGCAGTTTTTCTTTGGAAGCACGGGTTGGAGGAGGAATTTCACCACCACATGGGACCCCAGAGCAAGCCTGGGGTTCCCACAAACTCCTATCCAGCTTGTTTTAATTTTATATTTCATTTTGTCTTTATTTAAATGTGAGTTAATTATGCCATTTATGTTTCTACAGCTGAACCACCTTTTTTCTGAATCTTTGTTTCCCTCCTTTTCCCAGTATTAGGTGGTGTTAAAATTGAGATATTCAGGATAGTTGCTGCCGGATAAGCAGAGATAGAACAAAAATCATAGAATAGTTTGGGTTGGAAAGGACGTCCAAAAGCCACCTAGTCCAACCCCCAGCAAAGAGCATGGACTTCTTCAAATACATCAAGTTTCCAGAACCCATTGACAGATACAGGCTTTCAGTGAGTACAAGTGGGTGTGCAGAGTGTGCGATCAGAAAACAGAAGTTAGTTTTGATCACTGGGTTCCCTGAAGATGGAGCAGTTGTAGGAAGTGCAGGAAAAGTAGCTGGCTTTCCTATTTTTTTGGGTTTTTTTTGAGACCTGGACAATCATTTAAACAGTACTTGTTGTGACACTTCTGATGTCTGAATCCTAGTAAGGAGACTTACTAGAATTTGGATGAGGATTCTTATATGGATCTAGAGGTCATTAATAATCTTCTTAATCTAGCTATCAATGAAATCATTTATGTTGTATGTAGCTGGCTGTGCAAACTAATGAAAACCTACTTCAACAAAATGAAAATGTGTTATATTTCCTCATACAGTAATGTGGAGAGCAAACAGTATCTAAAACATGAAATATATAACATAAATTGATGTATTTCCCAGCACTCACATAAGCTTTTAGAATCTGAGAGCAGAAGAAAATTTTCAGTGCAGGTTAAAATGATTTTCAGTAACTTATAGTTAAAAGTAGGTTCTCTATATATCACATCGACAACTTAAATCTCCAAAGTATAAGTGCCAAAGACCCTTACTCTGTGTAAAAGCAATTTGCTAGATAAAACCCAGGAATTTCAATTAAGGATGAATGTGCAATTACTTTAAGGAATAATAAAACCAAGCTTTCCATTAGGAATATATGAGCAGCTGTTAAAAACAATAAAATACTGTCAATACTGTCTCTTCATTCAATTAACTCCTAACCTTGCAGACCACAGATCATTTCATTTGTCACCATATCGATTAGGCAGCTCTACATTTTCAGAGTACCTCTATGCCATTAGGTTATTAGATCCAGCTAATTTCTTTCTTGAGAATTACATGAATACATTTGACACATTCATTAGCTAATGAAGTCAGAAGATTCATATCAAATCCTTTCTGTAAGTATTGAGAACTACCATTATCAAAACTCCAATTCAGAAACAAAATATGTGTTGTTTTTAAAGATATAATATACAACAGCTAATATTTTGAAACTAAAATTTTCATTTCCTTGCAGCTATAAAACTACAGGTAACAAGGAAATGATGTTAAACAAAAAATCCCCCAAATATCAACTGCCAAAATAATTTATGATCTATTAGGTACAGAAGCTCTTCCTTCAGTATTTTAAAATATATTTGAACTATATATCCTCTCCTAACAGTAAAGCAATTTTCACATCTACTGTTTGACTGACTGTGAATGCACTAACCTTAACAAGCTATTTTTGTAGAGTCAGATTCAGACAAGTTTAAAAAAACCACCTTTTTTTTTCATATAAAGTGAATTGATAATGTAATATGCAAAGTAATTTTATGTATAGAAAATAAATATAAATGCTTCCTTATGTTTTTAGGAGGTGTGTAAAAGAAAGCATTCTCTTACCTTAGTCAAAGATCCTTGCTGCTGACTGGAACAATTTTACTTGCATCTTAGTAAACTCTTGAACAGTAATCCTGTTATATGTCTACAGCAGTTTCATGGGGGTGGGACTTCTGTGTAATAATGAATTCACCAGGGAATCTTCCCTTTGAAAGAGTGCTGCTGCAGACAAGGAAACCACTCTACACTTACTGTCACAAGCTTCTGGATGATTAGGTTAAGACACAGGGAGCAAGTACAAGTACACACATGGAGTGATGCAGATTCAAATATTTCCTATATGTTAAAGCTTTCAGAGGATGAAAACTGCAGTATGCTTTACAAGGAAAGTATATATATAAATATATGTATGTATGTGTGTGCATACACTTTATATATGGAAAAAGGAGAGTCATAAAAGGCCATTATGAATAAATTATTTATTTAGCCTATAGGTGTGTGGAATGTCTGGGTTTATTAGCGATTCTAACCATTTAATCTGAGAAACTCTAATTCAAGCATGTCAATCCTTCCCTAAAAAAAAAAATTAAGAGTATCATAATCCTAAATGATAAGCTGCAGAAAAAGCAGATACGCACCCACCCTACTGGCTATCACTAATTTCCCATGTAGTTGGCAGCTCAGACATAATGAAGAAGCTCTGTACTATGTTAACCCAATAACAAAAAATAGCTTCCTGTGAGCTCTCCAACAAAGAACAGTGATGTTTATAGTGATTATTATTAAGATGTATGAGTAGACAAACCTTGGAGAGTGTATGTGGTCATTGATATAGTAGACAACAAATAAAAGCATCAATTGATAATTTGAATGAAAGAGAGATATATCTGGCAAGGTTATGGCAGTGAATATAACAAAGGGTGAAGGGTCCCAGTATTCAGCCAACCACCTCAGTAGATCTGTAAGAATAATGGTCATACAACCTGATTACTGGACTATGTGAGCCTATCAGCCTTTATTGAATCATCCAGCACTTCCCTTATTTCCTCATTTACAGATAAAAAGCAAAACAAAGCTGACTCATGGATTTCCAGCTCTGCAGAGGTGCTTTCCAGCAGGTCAGTCACAGACTATGCTGGTGTCTGGGATTACATACACAGATGCAGAACCCTGCATTTGCCTTTATTGAATTTCAGAAGGTTTCTCTCTGTCCATCCCTCCAACCTATCAAGGTCTTTCTGAAAGATAAGCACAGCACCCAGGGGTATCAGCCACCCAGTTTTGATGCATCAGCAAACTTGGATGAAGAAGTGGAGTATCTTTTGAGCAAGTCACTGATGAGTAAGTTAAACAATACTAGGCCCAGTATTGAACCTTTGGGGACACTGCTTGTGACAGGCTTCCAAGTGGATCTCGTGTCACTAATAATGACTATCTGCTATTCAGACAGTTATCAATCCACTTCGCTGTCCACTCATCCAGCCCACACTTCCTGAGTGGATGCTGTGGAGCCTGTGAGGATGCTGTGAGAGACTGTGTCGAGGCAGACAATACCCACTGCCCTCCACTCGTCCATCCAGATAGCTGTTTCATCTGTTTCATCGTAAAAGTCAATCTGGCTGGCCAATCCTGCCAGTGACTCTGCTTGTAGCTTTTATAGCTTTCTTGTTAGCTAACTCACAAGAGGTACAAACAATCATAGCTTTCTTCTGTATAAATTCCAGCATTCGTTCAGGGTGTGAAAGACAAATTCAGCTCCCTTCCCTTCAAAAGCAACTTGAATTTTCTCAGCTCCATGCAACTGCCCTTACCATTGAGTCATGGTCTTGTTTGCCACAACTTTTCTTGAAACTGTCCCAACAGGGATGCTACACTCAAGAATTTGAGTTACTCAAAAGACAAACCAAAAGAATAATCATCATCCTAGAATGTTCAAATGTGAGTGTTACCTGAATAGGAGATAACAACCTTACCTAATGTAGAATTCTGAGGATGTAATTTCCAAAGAAATGAAAAGAATTTACAGTTGCTCAACTCAAAGTGCAGAAGGTGAAGGAAGAACAGCAAGGGAAAAGAATTATAATATTTAGCTATGTCAAAAGCAAGTGATGTTTCCCATCTTTATAGAAGACAGCATAACAAAGAAGAAGTTTAAATTACAGGGAAAAATACTTTCCAATGCCTAATCCTTGGATCTACCAGTAAACAGGGAGACTCCTCAGCCTTCTTATTTGCCTGAAAGCCTTTAAGAACAGGTTTTAAAAAGTACCATAAACAATCTGGGAAGAGTTAGTTTTACATTGGCTGAGAGAGCTTCTCTGAACATGTCTAGACAAGTTTTTCTGTACAAGTTCAGAATATTCAGGAGTCAGAAATGAAGCTTGTTCCTGTCAGAAATAGTTTTATCCAAGCACAAGTATACTTTTTTAATTTCTAAAAATATTAAAAGTAATTATTTTGATAGGAGTTCTTTATGTCAATAGAAGTGTGAACGCCATCCTGCTAATAAGACACTTAAAAGAAATATAACACTAATTGATAATTTCAATTAAATTTCAAATATATGCTTGATGCATTAATTGGAAAGATTTTACCTTCACCCAAAGACCTGTAAAAGAATTGAAGTGAACTGAACAAGCTATTTAATGAAAATAAAATTTTCCTTTCAATTTGATGCAAAAATTAGAAGCATGTAAGACTGCATTTCATACTGACAGAACAAAACCCACATGTCACATGCACTAGACTTCTCCAAATGCTGTGATTCAGCTCTTTATATGAAGTAATTGCACCCTGGTAGACCTTAGAACTTAATTATTCTGACCTAACAGACTGACCTTACCTGAGACCTTCTTTTACTGATCTAATATGCAGTTGAAAGTCTGTTTCAACTTCTGGCCTGTGCATTGCTTGTATTAAATTACTTGTTTTCACCTACTTTACAGATTACTTCATGGAAAAGTGACACCAGACAGCCAAGATATTGTCTTTTAAATAAATAAATTACATGCAGCCCCCTTTGCTACTGCTAAATCCCAAGACTTGCAGTTACACTTCTTCTGTTTGATACTTATAGTCAATATTGGATAAAATTCTTCCATACAGTTGTTCTTATTCACTTAAACTGCAATATTTTGTAAGCAGAAAATGTTCTTTGATAAAGGAAATTAAATTTCATAAAATGCCATCTTTCTACAAACAGTGGTTGAATTTACTGATGTGTTGTGGAACTGTGGCCAGTGTTAAGCATTACCTGCACATCATCAAACCAATTAATTTTTTTTGGGAAAGACACAAAGCACTCTAGATACTGGAAACTGCATTTCATCTACAAGCTGTAAACAGAGACATTGATTGTCAGAAACAAATCTGGGCAGAATCATGGCTCAATGGCATTTAACACAAAGAAGACATCTTCTCAAATAAGTGTTTTGTATCCTTTACCTCTTCCAGTCAGAGAAGCTCAATCTGCATCTCTAGTACACAAAATCTCAGACAATTTTTCTTTACTCTTCCATACTAAAGTACAGAATAATTTGGTGATATAAAGGCTTCTGTGTGTAGTCAGTTCTTCTGATCATTAGGAAAACAGCAGAGCTCTTGCTGCCTCTCAGGGGTATTACTCATCAGGAGCATACTTCACATTTCCTTATAACAAGGGCTGTCAAAAGAACCTGGGGCAGCCCTCTGCGGAGTCACCTGGTGTATCTAGAATTATCTAGCTCTTTAGAGATTGCAGAAGTGTACCTAAAGGAGTTTCTGAGACAGTCTATTAAAAAATGCCATCCTGTACCATAACATAAATACCTTGAAAAAATATTTTTGTTGCAGAGGTTTGGCAATACAGCCTAAGTAATAACATTTGAGGAGACTAGGCCGACATATTTACCATAAACATATTTTCCCATTGAAACAATAATTTTAGGATGTCATATAACTGTAGTGAAGAAGATAATGAAAAGATACAAGATGGACCAAAATGCTACAAATAGACTGGGATACACCAAACAGTATTGCACTGAGAAATAGTTGTAATACCTCTGTGCATATTTGCTCCATTAAGGGGTTGCAGTCCTTTGAATTATTTTTTTAAACCATACTTCTCTGCTGCTGTATATGAAATAGAAGATTGCAATGAGAAAAAGTCTCATAAACTACAAATCTTCTGCATTTTTTCAGTTGACTTCATGACTGGCTTGGTGTGTGGTGTTTCGTTAATGCCACCATAAGTTTCTTAGAAAGTTCAAGAAAGACATGGTTTTCCTTCTACAGTTTTTCTGGAGATGTATCACTGCATTAATGTACTGCTTACATTGAACAAACTGCTTTCAAACTTTTACTAAGAATGCAGCTCTTAAGCCCAAGTGTTAGTGTTTATGTCAATACAACTCTTAATGCATTCTGTTGCTAGGATAAGTTTGTTTACAGCTTGTGGATGAAGTAATTTTCATACCCTTTTTGTGAGGATCCCCTGTTTTTTCATTGACTGAATAGTTGCATCTAACCTCTCCTGCCCTCTGTGCGTGGGCAGCACTTCCTCTCTTTGGATCATATCTAATATTTCAACGGCAGCACCAGTTGTTACCAGTATCCAGGGAATTTTGCCAGCATCCTAGATTTACTGTAAAAAAGAATAATTATATCTCATCTCCTCTGAAAACTAGGCACTGAAATGGGAGCAACCCAATACACTGTAATGAGATTCCTTTCTACAAGACTTTAACCTTCTGTCTTAGGACATTAAAACCACCTTTCCTTACAGTTAATTAAAAGACATAATATGGTTCAACAGCTATTAAAATTAATAGGATAGCTTTTATTCTTTTAAGTATAAATTTTCTTGGGCATTTTCCTTTCTTACCAAGCCAGAAAATGGTTAGGTTTCAGGCTGGTAGAGAAATAACAAAAACACTGCTATATCTAAACTAACACAGGGTAATAATGAATCAGAAAGAAAACTGAAAAGTGAAAAATACTTACTCAGAACACTCAGTTTGGTAAAATTTCTTTTGATGAAATTCTCATTATTATAATTATATTATTCTCTGATTATAATCTCTTTTCAAGATGAGAACTGTTTCACTTCTCATGGCACTGTGGAGGACAATTAGCATTCTCAAAATGCTGCTAAAGTGACATCCAGGAAAGAATCCTCACTACTCTATTCTGCAGATCATGTGCTGACAAATAAAGTAAGAAAGGAAAAAACACAGGGGAATTTCCTAGTCTCATATTTACAGTTTTTTTTGTTTGTTTTCAAGTTATTTATTCATTAGGATAAGAACCAGGACTCAACTGAAATCTGCTAGGCTCAGATAAGAAGAAAAATTCCTATGTATTAAATTATTTTCTAATAATTTTTACACAAAATATAATAGTATTAGAAAGAAAATATTTCGGAATGTTTATGGGTTTGAATATTAAAACATTTAGTATTGAAGACTCTAGTTCACAAAAATCTAGTTTGTACAGATATCAGAATCTAAGCTTCTTGTTTTTCCATCATCAATGTTGACCAGCATGGTGTTAAGAATTTTTTACAGGCAAGAGAAATTGAGAGCAGTAAGAATGATCTGCCCATAGTCAAAAACTGATGTCTGGGAGGTCTAAGCTGAAATGTAAAAACATCTTGTTCCTTCAGGAAATGCTGGAGCAAATTACCCGAGGACACTGTAGTCTCCATCCTTGAAGTTTTAAGACTCTGCTGGACAAACAGCTCAAATCCAAGCAGTGCGTTCAACCACAGTACTGATTGTAGACCATTACTGGACAGCTGTGTAGAGTGGCAAAGCTTTCAACCATACATCATGCTGCAGAATACAGACTGTAGTCCAAATCATCTGCTGAGGTGAAAGCTCAGACAGGAGGAGAAAGAGAGTTCTGAAATTTTATGGAAAGATTAACAGATTGAGATTAAACTCAAGAGCAGCCATCTTCCTGAAATCAAGCTCCGGTTTTTCATATACTTATGGGCATCTAAGGAAGGATGAAGAACTCTAATTTTTGGATAAAAATCATGACACGTGGTAGTGAGGGCTCTATCACTGATTTGAACAGGTCCTGGTTTTCATACATCATGCTCTGTTTCAGAGTGCTTGTTCTTAAAGAAACTCAAACTCCATGAGCAATACCCATCCACCTGCAGCCAAAAAAGAACCCACCAAAAAAGCAACCAGAGAACTCTAACAAAAAAACCAAACCAAACCAAAACCAAACAAAAAAACCAAACAAAAAAAGCAAACAAAAAAAACAAACAAACAAAAAAAAACAAAACAAAAAAAAAAAAAAACAAAAACAAACAAAAAAACCCCAAACAAACAAAAAACCAACTCTGAGACACCACTAATTTTAATAATTTCCTCATGGAATAAATCAAAACCCATGGCCACCTCAGAGGTAAGAATGGACTGCAGTTTTGCTATCTTGCTTCCAAACACTGGAAAGTATTTATAACTCTTGATACTGCAGAAGCTTCTGCATTTCTCATGCATAACTAAACAAATTATAAATACTTTCACTTTGGTATTCATAGACTGATATCAAAATGTTGACACTTTCCCTGAGTTTCCTGTTTCCCATGACTTCCATCTCAAATTTTTCTTAGTGACCTTTGAGAAGGGGAATTTTTCTCTCTCCTGGTTCCTGTGAAAATTAATGTAGCCAAAACCAGAACTAAGACCAATATTGATACTGTTCCCTTCCCTTCCCTTCCCTTCCCTTCCCTTCCCTTCCCTTCCCTTCCCTTCCCTTCCCTTCCCTTCCCTTCCCTTCCCTTCCCTTCCCTTCCCTTCCCTTCCCTTCCCTTCCCTTCCCTTCCCTTCCCTTCCCTTCCCTCCTTCTTTTGTTCACATCCTGATGCTCTTTTTAGCTTGTTTAGAAGTCTAGGTTTTACGATTGTTATAGAAAGCTTTTCAGATATCTGCAAACTGTAATTACCTAGTTTACTTGCTTTAAGTTGCAATCCCTCCAGCTTTTATTGTGATAAGTTTTGGGTTAAGTGCATTTTTAAATATATATAATCTTAAACACATCTATTTCACAGTCATTTTAGGGGCTGAGGGAACTAACTGAATTAAATTGTAGAAGACGAAATTATTTTAAGATTTTATATTCTGTATAATTAATGCATTAAAACTAATTCTAAAAAGTGAATAAATAAATTTCTAGTATACTCTAACAGTATTACAAATAGCAGTAAGAAAAAAATATAAAAATTCACCCAACATGCAGACAATGCAAAGACTGAAAAATGTGTTACAGATGATGGTGTGTTTTCTCGGGGCTTCTTTTAGTTTTGTTTGGGGGTTTTAATGATTTAGCTTTTTTTTGTCTTTTTTTTTTTCCTCTTCTTTTTTATTATTTAATTTTTTTTTTTAATACACAGAGTGGAAATTATTTAAGAGGGGACATGTAAACAAGCAGTCAAAAAATAACCCCAGACACCACAGAGTGAGTGAACTGGTTTCAGCTGTGCTCACTGGGCTGCAATGAGAGAACTGGCAGTGAGCTGAGGGAATGGATCATTCCCTCCACCTAGCAATGGTGAGGGATGCCTGAGGCAATGGAGCTTGCTGAGGCTAGAAAAGAGATAGCTACGGAGAAACTGGATGCACTCTATGGGAAGAGATATAGAGGAAATTGAACACTGCTCAGACAAGTAGAGGAAAAGGTCAAGGTGACAGTGCTGAGTAACAACAAGAGCAATTACATTGAGTATAAATATAGTTATTTAAATAATGAAAGTAGTTAAGCACCAAAGTAAAGGTCCAGAATAGTTTGGATTTTCCATATCTGAAGATATGGCTGGGGGCTAGAAGTAGCAGGTCTGGAGCTTCCCCTTTCTCCCCCTTCCCCCTCTCTCTCCCCTCCTTTATTATTTATTGACCTCAGAATTCAATGAGCCACAAAAGTTCACAGAAGAATTATTATCTATTTCTTTTAAAAGCTACAGCTTCAGGTGCTCTATGGTAGACTCCAAGGTAACATAACATCTTGCAACTTCATAGCTTGCACAACCAAGATAATAGATGAAACAAGCAAGATGAACATAAGTGGATGTTTAGAAAGGAAGTATTTCTTATTTAGTGACAAGGACTGTTATAAGATTTATTTATCATGTATTTGGCCTTCATATTCTAATTATAACTCACTCAGTGAGTTGTGTTGCAAATGAACATCTGGACTTTATCCTTTTGGCTGTATTGTTACTTGTTCTGCTTTTTATTCCAAATTTATTTTCACATAACTCTGTACAGTGCTTCACATTCCCAAGGGAGTTGTTCCTACCAGATAGTATTTCCATGTCCATCTCCCGCCTAGATTTTCAGCAGTTTTTCCACAACTGTTTTCAAGTGTCAGAAACAAAGTGGAAACATATCATCACACACAGTTGGGTTCACATGGCAGGATTCTGAAGTAGAGGAGAAATATGAAGTTACTACACAGTATTCAAATACAAAAGCATGTATACATGCTTTATTCCAGGACGCTGTGTTCTATCTGCTCTTGCTCAAGAAGATCTTGCAATCTAATCAGGATATAACCTCTGATCCCACAGAAATCATCTAACATATGACATTTCCTTTGAGATGTAACATCTTGCCACCTATTCTGAAAGATCCTATATATTCAAATCTTTAAAAAAATCAACAAAGGTTAGAAGAGTGGTAATTAATGGTAGTCCTAGAGTACAGCTTCCTTGCCAGAAAGATTTAAGGCAAATAGATTTAAACATAGCTGTTCCGAGTTCTTACAGATACAACAATAATGAAACCCTGGAGTAGAAGAGGAGCTTCTTCAGAAGAGAAATGCAAAAAGCCTGATCAGCAATAATTTTTGAGAAGATTCAGCTGTTGATATTTGCTTCTTTTTTTTATTAGTTTTAAACCTTATATGAGACATCGAGCCTAATAGCTATCATATATCACTTTCATTAGCAATTAATAGTTCTATCTGATATACCAAACACGCATATTGGAGTGCAAATTAATAGTGCCCAGATCTTCAGGTCTTAGCAAAAGAGAATATTCCAACACAAACTATTTTTATACTTCTTATCTATATTAGTATGTCCTTTATTCAATCATCTTCCTTCTCAAGTGCCAACCATGCAAGGTATAAGAAAGACATGGCTGTTTTACACAAAATTGTTAAATTCCAGTTGCGTAGCACTTTTTTCAAATTTAAATGCATATCTACCAGGAAGTTATGAGATGGCAGTAAGAATATTAACCATTTTAATCCAAAGTTATTCAGCACCTTGGAAAATGACTTAAGAAAATTGGAGGAAAAAAATCATTTATGCAAGCACTACCAAAAAGCATCAAGCCTACAGGAACAGGCCACAGATATGCTGAGGTATTGAAATGCCCTCTTAAAATGTTACAACGTGGTTTAAGAACTAAACCAAGATGATTTTAGCCTTATGCCCAGTGCTACTGTGGCTCCTTATCTGTATTTCCATAGAACAGCTTAAATCCTCCAGTCTTAAATCCTCCTGTGTGTAATGGAAAGCAAAAATGACACCCAACACTCTGCAATCTCTGCTTGCTGTGTCAGGACACAGAGGCCATTTCTAAAACACCTACTGACACCTGACAGATAATAAATGGAGCAAATATTAGTCAGTACCTGACACTCCAGCTGCCAGAAACAAACCCTGGCTGCTGTAAGTCTTTTATGAGTAGTACTACTTTTAATCACTCAGTGGTAATTTTTACAACTTCCCTTTTTAAAGCATTTGCCTACAGCTATTGCAAAAAAATCACCATTGCAAAAGGTATGACAGCTAAGCATCTCTCATATGCTAACATTGACAATAAGGGTGCTCTTCTCCTTTAGATATTGAGTAGGCAGATTTGTTGTTTGAACCATATTTTGGCAGTCAACTATCATTTAACACATTTAACCAAAATCAGTGTTTCTGCAAGTGATAAATAACAATTAAGCAAGCAATTGATACTGTTCTGGCAAATTCTTTAGAAAAATATGTCTTTCACAAATTCTGAACCAAATTCTCCTCAGCTTCTGCCTCACCTCTGCAAGATTCTTGGTTTAGGCCAAAACTGTAGAACACCTAGTAGAAAGCAAAACAGTAATGTGATTCTTCCTTTCTAGTGACACTAAGCAAGAAACTCCTCTTTCATATGAAAGTCAATTGATCATTTCATTGCATTAGCAGTGCTTTCAAGGGAAGGCACAAGCTGCTAGTCATTCAGATGCAATTACTGTCCACCTCCCTTCCCTTATGAACTGCTTTACCTGCAGTAACCACTAACTGAATAAAAGTTAAAATAGGAATAGTTATAACCAAAATAAAAATACAGGGTTTATTTACCATCTTCCTGAGAAACAAGAGAAGTATTTCTTACCAAGAACAGCTTCTTAGAGAGAGATCATAAAAGACAGAAGCATGAATTACTTATAAATTTATTTTTTCCATCTAACAATGCAATAGTTGTTTCTTGCTTCTCAGTTGACATCCCTTTATACTGTTGTGTTCTACAGAACAATAGAGGCAGTTGTAGAGATTAAATGAGTCACAAACAACATGTGACTTGGGGCATGCAAGGCAGAGCTGACGATATCACTTTGTCTCAGCTGCCAAAGGGTGTAACAGAATCATGTTTGTTTACTGCTTGAATCCATAACTTTGCTGTTAATCTGAACCATTTTTTTCTTTTTGAAAGTAAGACATTATGTAACATGCAGTGTAGCTCATAACTACATTATTACTAACTTACATTTTGGTTAGTCCTAATGTTGTCATATCACTCTAATCATGTCTTTATGGAGGTGACAAATATTTCTGCTGGATCAGCAGGTAAAGATTCCTCCATGTAAAAGGAAATTGGCTGTTATGGCAACATGCCTTCATGATTCAAGATATATTAATTTTAAATTGAAGCTGCATTTCTCTCCTCCTAGGGCTTTGATCATTATGTACTTAGTTATGTGGGCAAGATGGAAATACAATTTTTATCGCCCTTTCCCCCTAGTCTTTCAGTAGGAGAAGCTGGAAATAAGATTTTTAACTAAACTGAAATTGTTTGGGTTTTTTTTGTCATCTGTCTAATTATAATCTCCCAAATCTTTGCAGGCTTACTCCCTCTAAGTGTTAGAGCACATGCCTACTATACAGCATCCATTACACAGTGACAGTCTGAGGCATTCCCATTCATGTTAGGCACTGGATTAGAAAATAAACACAACAACAAAAAACCCAAACACACTTAAAACTACCACCATAGAATTATTTTTGTCTAACCAGTAAGCTATAAATTGAGTACTCTAGATCAAGAAAAATAAAGAAAGAAAGCAGTTTGAGCAGAAATTAAATGTCCAAAGTGAAATTAGTACTTTCATGCCTGTATGAAACTTCCATTTCTCTCAATGCCAACATTAGTTTCCTGAATTTTATAATCAGAGAGCAACTATGCTCTCAGATGACTCTCACAGTCATTAAAATCCTAAATTCTAAAATCCTTTAGAGATTGGCCCTAAAATGTTAGAGCTGAGTGCTGTTAAATGATGTACCAAATGTAGATATTGTTTTTTCCACAAAGAATTCTAGAACTAAATTTCTCTGGCAAAGCGTGGATGGTGCTACACCAAAGGTTTTCCAGAACAACTCTGTCATTCAAGGTTCAGCTGAATTGTAAGTGATGTCTGAACCCATATTCCCTCAGATGTAGTTAAAAAGAGATAGTATTGAAAAGGTATCCTTGTGAAGTTGTACCAGAACATAGTACAGAAATGTCTGGAAATCATCTGTCATCACTGTCATTTTAGCATGCTGACAAGATGACAAATGACCATTCTTCTTACCCTCTTGTCCTCAAGTTAAACTTCAGACTTCTTAGTCTTTCATTGGCCCAAATAAACCAATTTGTGTAGTTATCATGAGTCTCAATGTTTGGATTTAACCACTGAATAAAGCAATTCTCTGTGACTCAGACCTGAGTGCACAACTGAATGCCTTTCAGTTCAAGTTGCAGGAACAGGGGTAGTGACAAGGTACCCTGCTAAGCTCCAGTAACTACTACATACATGCTCTTTGCCACCTCCTGCTGTTAAATACAGCAGCAGGACACTGAGCTGATGTGTCACATTTTGCAGGCTGGGTGGTCTTAGGAGCATCCAGAGTGAATTACCACAGTAGTATTATAGTCTTGGTAGTCACTTAGTAAGCTGTGTTAGTGCACTTCTGTAAGATCATTTGACCATATCCAAGCTGCCATAAAGAACAAAATTCTTTATGACTGTGATTATTTAAATTTATAATTTTTATAATATCTACCAGGCATGTAGGCATGTTTTTACAAATAAGAAATGTCTGCATGTGTTACTAACAAACCTCACTCTTGGGAAATTTCAATTTCACACATAAAAAATGCCTAGAACAATGCAGCTGGTAAATTAGATACATAAATATATATAGTCCAAAAGATCAATAAAAACGCTTATTTCTAATGACTTGTGTTTCAGCATCACTTTCAGCAGTTATTAACACATAACTTGACTGTATTAGGAGGAAAAAAAGACTTCCAAAATGGCCTTGCATACTACTATTCATGGAACTTACAGCTGAGACTCATTGAGAAGGGCCATGAAATTAATTTACCTGAAAAACAGCAATTTGGTCACTAACTTAAAAAGCTTAATAGGTGAAATAGCACAAAAACATTTAGTTTGGCAAGTCCCACTAACTTATAGCATACATTATTCTGATCTGATGGTATACTCAACTAAGACCTGGGAAAATAAAAAAACATCAGAAGAGTCAATATTTCTTGACTGACAAGGTTATAGTAATTCATGAAAAACAGAGGCAACCAGAAAAAAATAATTCTACCAGTTCGAAAGAAAATAGCTATAAAGCTCTAGGTTATGAATCCTTAATAAAGTCTCAAGGCTTATATTGAATTACTGGATATGAGATTGCAGTGTGAAAGCTAAAAATAAAAATAATAAAAAGAAAATAAAAATAAAAATAAAAATATCACCTGGGAGCTGTTAATCCCATCCTGTGCCACTGTGCCCTATCCTCCCCTATCCCAACCCCCCTCCTGTTTCCCTGCACAGACTCTCCTCTCTAGAGGAGACTGGCCAAAATCCAAGTGCATATTTGTTTATAAGGACTGCTATTTAAGAAATAGATGCTAAAATTCCTTCAGAAATAGAAATGCTTGAGACATGTCTTCATGTTTGTTTTAACGCTTAAGCATTTGCTCTAGTAGTAGTCTGATGGAAAGTCACTTAAAAGTCTGCAAAACCTAACAGACAGCAGAACACGTGCAAGTCTCACCTTCTCTGGCTGGCTGCAGTCAGTCATAAGCAAAAACAAGAGAAAAATTTTGACTCCTAAGAAGGGAAACCTATACTTTTTCTTTGGCTTGGAGTGGGGGCAAAATACTTCCATACCACAGGATGAATCAGTAACAGCTCCTGACTCTTCCCATGGGGTCGGTGGAAAGAGCAAAAAGGAAACCCTTTCCTACCCTCCCAAGCACATCTCCTCTGCCCACGGTCGTTACATCTTGCAGACCACTTCAAAGTGACTTGTGCTTTGTTGCAGACTTGGAGGAGTTTCAGAACCTGGTGGACTACAGCGTTGAGCCTCGAGCAAACAGTAGAACACAGAGTGCCATCGAGTGGCAAAATTCCAGCAATACACTCCTGAAAGTCCTTGCTAATGCCTTGTTCAGTAGCCCATTTTTAAAGGTCTGCAAGTCTTTTAATTCTTAGCACTACCTTTTTATTATTTAAAGCAGGGTGCATAGAGTGGAAACACTAATTTCTGTCTTATTTGGGTTTGAACTTTGAACATTTCATTGGAAAGTATTCTTACATGAAAGAAGAAAGAAGGAAGTGAAAAAAGAAAAAAAAACAACTGTATAACCACAATCCACACTGGAACAGAATTAACCAATTACCTTAAGTCGACCAAAACTAGAATCTAGACAGGTTTTGAAGCAATTATAAAGCCTTCTACTCTGAACACATTGTAATACTTCTGATGTAGTGGAAAAGCCTTGAGCAGAGTTAAAACAGTGCATGTTTTAAACATGCGCCTCTACCAAATCCTCCTTCTTTCTTAGAGAGTTTACAATAAGTTGAAGTCAAGGAGATTTTAATTGTTCTAATTAGGCGGCTCTCCCTTTCAGTTCTGGAAGAGTCACCTTTGAGTGACACATACCAGTATTAATAGAACTCATAAGTTTCTGAATGATGTTTAGCTATGGTCTTAAAATACACGTGCACACTGATCTATTTTTCAAAGACTGTACTGATCTTTCAACATCTTTGTCTATAAAATGAGACACAGGTTTAGTACTTTTAGTTTATTTGGTTGCTTTCTCCCTAAGAAAATTTAACTGCTGATAAATTTAACTTAAGTCAGACATATAGCCAGTGTGGCAAGAGCCATTTTTATGACTTGGAATCTCCTAGGTCATCATAATATTCAGATAATACCCAGGTGGGTAGTTAGTGACAGGAGCATTATACTGTGCCCAAGGACTCATAATGCATAGGGGACTTTTGTTATTTGACAACACAGGAGATGCAAGAGTATTATTTATTAAGTTTACAGGTCCTGCATATGATGTTTACTGGGTAGTTTACAGCATGTGTATAGCTGGAATTTGAGTGCTGAGAAAACATATTTGCCAGTGAGGAATATATTCTCTCCCCTGTATCACCACACATTGTAACTGCAAACCCTAAAATTTAATTTGAAGGATATGTACACAGACCATGCTAAGGTAAGAACAAACAATGGGCTTTAAAAAAAAGAAAGGAATACTTCACTTATACCCATCTGAACAGTAAATGGAATAGAGGAGAAAAAGTGAAAGTTGAAGTAGATGAATGAGAATGCAGCATTAGAAAAAATATGGCATGTCTTTGGCTTCGTGGTAGAAAGTTATTTCATTAATTGCATATGGGATGCTATACATTTGTCAGAATAATCCAAGAAAAACTATTTCCTTTATAGCCTTTAAAACATGAAACAAACAAAATATTAATATGCTCCAACCAGTGATACTCTGTATATATATATATATATATATATATATATATATATATATATATATTTATATTTATATATGAAATACAGAGTTATTTCTTTTTTTTTTTACAGTGTTATTTTCTCCTAAGAATCAGAAAATAATTTATTGCATAGTCACCTATTTCTCACATCATTACAAATGTCTATGGAAGTGCAAGTTAGTACTTCCTTCCCTTAGCTCACTGTTCAGCTAGAAGGACTGCAACAAGCACAAGTTTAATTTAATTTCCTAATTTTTCTATCCAATTAATCAGAATATAGACAGCAAAAATAACCTGCTTCTTCAAAGTTGCTGTAGCTCAAGAAACTTTCAGAAGTAAAACTGAATCTATTTGTGAAAAACAGTCTATACTTAATTTTTTCTTGTTATGCCATCTTATCATGCTAGGGAGCTGCCTAACCAGGTACCAGACACAGAAAGGATAATACTCTTGTTAGAAATTAGTATAGTCCCTAGGAATAAAATGTGTTTTAACAACTTGATGCTAAAATGAATATTGCTAAAGGAATACTAACTCTTTCTCAACTCAAGAGTTATCTTTTACAAAATAATACATCTAGCACACAAACCCTTGGGTTTCAAATTAATGTCTGCTGGAAAATGGACACTAGGTGCTCGTGCAAGCAATTTTCAAAGCAGTGTTTAAACTTTGTTTTGCACAGTATTTCTGATAAAAAAATTAAAGAAGCTAGCAATTCTAACAAGTTACAATGTAAAATGAGTCAGACCTCCTCCAATGCAAGAAGTTTGAGCAGCCTTTTGTATATTTACAAAATATTTAGCAAGTTATATCTTCAAAAAAAAGATGAAAATAATACTGAAGACCTTTTTTAACCTTTTTTTATATAAACCTTTTTCAACTAACAAGGATAATGTTTCAGGGATAACAGTTCACAAACAAAACCATTTTGGCTTTTTTATATTTCTTCTCAGGGGTTTTCAGGTCTAAAGGTATGTCCTAGGGTGGGCAAACCCAGGGCAAGGTACAATTTATTCATTTCCCAAATACATACTGTTAAAAATGGAGCATTTTGTTATTAAGAATTCAGCATCACAATGTTTGTGCACAGGATGGGACCATGACTTTACACTGACATTTTTGGTCCATTAGTTTTCTCAAGTCAGATACCAAATGTTGGTTTCTCCCTACAGCCAGCTGTTCCCTATCTGTGTTCCAGTCTGAAGCCTTGAATGTGCATGGCAAGACTTGTGCATGCTACACATACAGAGTTCTGTTTTGTCCCAGACTCCATCCTTCTTGGAACTTTTCTCACAGCAGACTACACAGTGGGAAGCCAGCTGGAAGCAGGCAGAATTACACTTGACCTTCCAGCCCCTTACAGACTTCCCATGACTTTTCGGATATTCTCAAGTGGATATTTTTACTTAAGCCAGCATCACTTTTGGACAGCTTTCAAAATTATAGCACCAGAGCATGTATCATGGGTAGTTGTCAATAAAAAGCTGATAGAAACACCAATATCTCACCCTCAGGAAGGGATAACATTTTACAGTCAGGTAGCAGCTGAAATACTTAAAAGGTACTGATATCTTTATTTATAATTGCATTTATTGAGTTATTTCCCTTATTTATAACATTCAGAAGTAGTATAGAGATGCAGACAGGGACTGTATAGTTCAGAACTATTGTAGTGTGGCAAAATTTAAAGTTCAAGTGGAATTCATCCCCAAACTACAGGCAGTGACATTCGATTTTGAGAATCATAATTAATTTTTGGTAAAGTGGTGCACAAAAAGAAGTCTATTTCACATATGGAATACCTTATTTACCTCTGTTAAAGAAATAAATATTTTAGAAAAATTTATTCCTTTACATACAGAGCAAAATGCTTTGCTCAAAACCTAGAAAGAGTGATCTTGCAAGTAAAATAAAATAAAAATGAACCAATAAGAATCTCCATTAAGTAGTTATGTTTTTTGTCTTATTAGTGTTTTTACTAGGTTAAAAAATCCTAACAGACTATGGAATAAAAGAATTGTATAACATGAGCCTATTTCTAGTCTTTCAGACACTTGTCACACTTTTTTTTGTGAATTGCTTCCTTCTTTTTGGGATTAGAGCTTTCCAACAAGAGTTGATTCTGTCTTCTCAGATTACTCATATCCAAATATCATGGCAGTAATTTATGTTATCAGCTGCTGCTTCTCACTTCAGGAGCAGCCCTTCTCTTCTGGCTTCATCTCCTTCACAGCTGCCAAAAATTGGATGCTGCTTTAGACAAGTACTTGGTGCTTACTGTTTAGTTGAGTGGCAGTTTGAGAGTGAAAGTGATGGAAATTTAAATTTGTATTTCACCTCCCAGTCTCACCATGTAAGATATTTACAATAGTTCAAATTCTTTTCTAGTTGATAATTTCACTAATATTCAGGAATAAAATTGTGCATTCCAAAATTTTTGTCAGGCAGTGGAATCAGGTGGTTGCTACCTTACCCATAAAGACAGGAGTCCAGATGTAGTTTGACCTTGTCTTAGCATTGCTTAGAAATATAGAAGCTAAGGGGTGCCATGAAAGGAAGCATTTACAGAGCAGAAGTTCTAGTTTTATTACTTAAAGTATGGAAAATGTACTGAAGCAAGCAAATTTCTCTGAAGGCACAAGATCACAGCTTGTTAATTATTAATTATTTCATCACCAGCACATTTATAGAGTGAGTGTTTGGGCAGAATTCAATATAATTCTCATAATTTTAAGGAAGCCAATACACAAGTTATACTTTTAACACTTAATAATCTAGATTTGCAGAAAGAAACTCCCCATAAAGTGTATCTCCCCAGAGCTGTGCACCAGAAAACCAAGCACTTCCTACAGCAGGTAGTTTTCCTCATTTGAAGCAAATTGAGCCATAGCTGACTCATGAGACTGTGGTTTTTTCACATGTGGAAACTTCAGAGTTTCACACTAGATATTCAGCCTTGGATTCATAGTTTGATAACTCATCAGAGCCCTCAAAAAGAATTTTATATAATTTTCCCAGTATTTAATACAGGAAAAATCCATATTGTATTTAAGCTCGGAGCTGTTCTTTCAGGCAAAATGCATCCCCCATGGGCCTTAGAGTTTCCCTGAACTATATCCAGGCAGTACCTCTGCTCAGAAATTTCCCGCTAAAAAACCTTATTGTTAGCACAAATGCTGTTGCCATTCCTATAACCTACTGTAAGACTATTCTTAATAACAGCAACAGACATAGATATAAAACACTCTCAATTTTCTCAGCATTCCTATCCTCTAAGGGGTCCCAGAGCTTTGCTTACTCCCAGATCATTTTATTAGTGACTACTTCCGGCTGGGACCCATCTTAATTGGACCTGGCAGCTCTCCATGTGTGAGGATATCCTTAGTTATTTGTTTGGAGGTCTGGCTAAATCTTCCAAGGTCAGGAACGCATCCTCCTTTCCCAAAGCTTTATGACAAATTCTTTTTGCTTTAACCTGCATAGAGGAAAATTTTGTGCTAAGAATATATTTGCAGCATTTTCACATTATGATTACAGAATCTTAAACCAGGAAGTTTTAAGGACCAAATATTTTTCAGACTATAAAGTGGAGGGGAAATCCCCAGTGTTGTAATATTAACTGTGTTATAAAAAACCAAAACCAAAAAAAACCCAAAAAAATGCACACAAAAAAGACCCCAAAAACTAGTTTGTAATCTATAGATTTTTATTCCAAAATTCAAGCATAAATTAAAATCCCAAACTAGAAAATAATAAAAAAGTTATTAAATAATATATAAATATTAATTATTTATATATTTATATATTTTAAATAATATATAAAAATATATGAAAAACATTTCACATCATTAAAATTTTCCCAAGAATAAAGTCACATTTTAAAGGTACTTAAAAATTACTAATTGCAGGTTATTTACATGAAACATGTTGCTGTGTTGACATTTGTTGTCATTGCTCTGGTTAAGGGATAACAACTTCTTTACAACCTGTTTTATACTGCAGAATTTTGTATACAAATATAAACATAAATACATAGTTACTTTGTTTTGCCATATTCTAAAGAATTGTACTCTTTTCTTTCACTCCATTTTGTTTGTGTCTTTTGCTATTTTCTGGTTCTAAGCCCATTAGATCAGATATCTATTCTCACTCTGAAAAAAAGACAAACATCTGTTCAGGGTTGGTTTTCTCACTGGCGATTTAATAAATGGTGCACCTACATCTTTCTTTGTATAAGAGCATCTTTCTTTGTATAAGAGAGAATGGTCATTCTTTTTTGCTCATTTTTGTATATTTTATCTATTCATTTCAGAATTTCAGTATAACATTAATAATACAATAGTTATATGAAGTTTTGGTAGTAAGCCAAGCTAGTTAGTTTATATTTTTTTTACCCTTGGCTAACAATTTCATTATTTGTTAATTAATGAAAATGCCTCAGTATGATCTTTAGTCTAATGATTTATATACAACCAAAGGATTCCAGTACAGCAAATAAAATAAAACCCCTAGGCAACTGCCTGTAGGTACAGTGAAATAATGGAAAACATTTAATTTGTTCTGTCGTTCATCAACATTCATTAGCCCACATGAAGTATCACAAATAAAACTGCTATTTTTTGCATTGACTCTTGTTTTGTTTCCTAACTGCAGCATCTTTCCTCCTGCTGTGTATAGCAAAACCAGATAAAACTGCTGCACCCCATCTGAGTTATACAAGTCTATAATCTCTTAATTCTCTTCAAAGTTACATTCAGAGCTCTAACACTTCTCCTCAATGACACAGGTCAAAGTACCTCCTCTACATCATCACTATTTTTCTGAGCTCCACCATCAACTGTGTAAGCTGTCCAGCTTCATGTGAAAGTGAATTTCTGCACTAGGGAGACCTTCCTTGTTCTTGCCAAGCACATTTATCAACTTCTGACATACTGTTTCAGCAAATGTAGCCTTCAATCACAGGGGCCATTAGGTCTATATTTAAACTCTGATGACAAAAAAAAATTGAAAATTCAATCTATTAATCTTTTCATTTTACTAGGAAAGACTACAGAACAAAAAAAAAAATAGAACTGAGTTATTCATAGAATTATTATTCAAGTCTAGACTGTACATTCAAGATTTTGAATTTCTACATTGTTTTAAGGAAAAATGAAGTAATCTGCTCAGCCTGGAGCTGCATCATTTGGACCAAGTGATAGGATTCATCTTGGGACTGGCTGTTCTTCAGGAACATAATGGAAATAATGCCAGTGAGTTGTTTGCAGCAGCAGTTCTGCCTCTTGCAGAAAACTTCTTTTTCTCTTTCTCCTCAGAGAATCTTAAGAGTTTTCTGGATATTTACAAGAGATTTATAAATATTAACAAGTCCTATATCAATAGAAAGAAAGACTGCAAATACATTAATATCTACAGCAATGAAAAGTAAAATCACTCAAGCATTCTCTTTCTTACAAAAAAAAATTAAGAAAATACTCTGCAATTCACTTTGCTGAAATTCTTATATATGGAAAGGGATAAAAAAAAAACCAAACTATGTTGGAAGGTTTTCTTATCTCTTCTTGTTTAGCCTGGAGAAAAGAAGGCTCAGGGGTGACCTTATCACTCTCTACAACAACATGAAATAGGTTGTAACCAGGTGAAATAGGTTGTAACCAGGTGGGAGTTGGCCTTTTCTCGCAGGTAACAAGTGACAGACAAGAGGAAATGGCCTCAAGCTATACTAGAGGAGTTTCAGGTTGGATACCAGGAAGAATTTTTTCATTGAAAAAGTGGTCAGGCAATAAAATGGGCTGCCCAGGGAAGTGGTGGAGTCAGCATGCCTGGAAGTATTCAAGAAATGCTGGATGTGGCATTTAGTGCTGAGGTTTAGTTGACACAGTGGTGTTTGGTCAAAAGTTGGTTGATGTTGGAGGTCTTTTGCAACCTTAATGATTTTATGATTCTATGGTACTAGATTTAATTTTTGAAAAAACCCTGAAGAATCCTGGAATTCTCTCCTAGATGAACCTGAATGCCATTGTCTTTCTCAGAAATGCACACTACTTCATGCGACCGTAAAAGCTAAAATTGACCACATCACAAATGTGATTGACTTCTAAGTTATGATCCCTAATATATTGGCTCTATATCATTGCATTTCTGATTATGTCAGGAAATTTAGTTTTCTGACTAATGTCATGGATATTACCTGTAACACTTGACTGAAAGTGAATAGAAGGAGTTTGATAGCATTGAGGAGTTGGAGGAAGCATAAAACTAAGTAATAAAACACTAATTTTGTAATTTTTAGCTCATGTCCATTGTCTTTTTGTTCTCCATAATTCTCTTTTCTTCCTGTGAGGAAAAAGAAGAGTGTGCAGTAAGGTGTGCAGTAAACCTTGCTGAATTGGAGTTGTTTGTGAGAGAGTATCTTTATCACTGAGCTGTTGATTAAAAACCACTCAGGAAAGACCTCTTTCAGATAGGCAGAAACCTGTCAAGATAGTCTTTTCAGCTCCCTATCCATCCAGAAGAGTCTCTCCAAGAGCTCTGCCTGCTCAATACCTCTACTTTTGTACAACATCCACTGGTAAAACATAAACATTTTTGCTGAGAATATTTTATCTATGCAATATTTCCAGTTGGGGCCACCTGGTAATAATATATAACCTGATCACTTTTCCTGTTTCCTGAGAATAGTATATTTTAACTTTTCTTACCTTCATCATTTAGGCTGTCATCTTTGGGAAGAGTAAACCTTTCAAGCTTGGAGAGAAAAAAGGCTTATCTATCCTGCCCAATTAATGGCACAGCCATTTTTACATTGATTCTTCTGAAGCTGTTTATCTGTCTTTGCTGCTCATCTGTCTTGACTGCCTTCCTCTGGGTGTTTGTTTTTCAGTAGATGCTGCTTTGACTCACATTCTGACAGAAATTCTTGTTTGTAGTGAACAGATAAACTGATGGGGAACATGACATTTATAAAAATGGGATTATAACTACTGAATTCTTCAAACTCTCCTACAAAATTGTCTTTGTAATTCTGTAATCTCAAGGCTTCTCTTTTCATTTCTTTTACATGGCAATGTGTACGAGGATGTACTTTATTTTTGTGGCTCTATCAATTTATGTTTCCTCTACAGCCTTTATTTCTCAAATTCTTCATAATTTTGCTCTGCACAGAGTTGGAAATGTCTTTTTGTTTCCTGCAAGTGCCTGAGGTTTCTGCAGTACTGTTTGTTATTCTACTGGCTTCATTTGTTCTTTCAGGCTGTTATATTTAAGACTGATGAGGCATTCATTCTCAGTCAAGAAGCTTTTTAAAAGTACACTGAGTTGTATAGATAAATTAATTACTACAATTAAATGGTTGTATATGTTTAGGAATGTTTGTTGACTTTCCCCCCTAAGCACATTGTCTTTAATCAAAGACTGCAGAGGTGAAAATAATCAATTACCTTCTGCCTACTTCTACTAAAAATATCCTCATTTCTCAGACAGGTTTGCTGACTGACTACAAGAGAATTTGCTGTGCACACAAAAAGTAAGCAGAGAAGAGCTACAAAATCACACTGGAAGAGATCTGTGATAATTTCAGATAATGTTTCTTAAAATTTAAAAGGAAAGAAATAACATAAGAAATTAATTGAATTAAAGCTTGTTTACAATCTGAGATTTCTGTTTTAATTTTTAGCAAGCACTATTATGTCCTGGATGTGAATACCACCACAACTCAGAAGGCATGTGTCTCTGTAGCAGGCTTTCAAATATAATTAGAGTATGATGTTATTTTAATAATAGCCTGAAAGGTAGACTATCTTAGGAGTTACTCTTGTGATACTGCTGCTGGGCTGTCAGAAACTAGTGTGGGAATTACTGCTCTAGACTGTAATGTTGATATACCTCTAGTATGGAAAATACTATCTGCAAAAAATATTGAAAAAAGGAGTCTTTCTAATATACATTTAACACGTAAATTACCTACAGAGTGAAGAAAATAATTAATGGCAGTTCTAATGATACTGTTGGTGCTATTTTACATATGAGTAACAATTTAGTTTTAAAAAGCCAGAAAATCTTATAGATTAAGAATATCTCATAAATTTTAACACAGACATATTTAACAAAAAGAAAACAAAAAATCAGGATGCAAGAGAGGACACTTGCTTAAACATATTGCAATTGTAAATTCAATTGTGATGATAATTCAAATGTGATGATAAATTATCTCTTTTTAGACTAAAGCTGTATCTATACCCTCTGAGTGCAAAACAAAGCTATAAAAACTAATAAGCTGACAACTCTTACTGCTACCTTTTTTCTTTTTTTCTTTTTCTCTCTCCTTTTTTTTTTTTTTTTGTAAGAATTTCTTGGCAGAAAAATAAAAAAAGTGTTATGTGAAGTTGCACTAGGGAGACTTAGTTAATGTATGCCGTCTTTGTATAGCAGATAAAAATGTATCTCAGGACACATGATAAAGGCTGCAGGGGAAGGCTGCTGAAGGGAGCTGGTGCAGTGTTATAGCACCCTTGGAAGGGTAGTCGTAGTAACATACTGCAAAGACTGATGACTGAAGTCAAGAATATTCACCTTGCTCCCAGCACTACTGTGTCTGAAGTGAACTTTGGGATAGAAGATAGATGGAGGAAGAGGATAAAAGTGAAAAGAAGGACAGGAAGAACTGAAACTACAAAGAAGCAAAAGTATATTTATATGCATGTCCTATTTCCCTTAACAAGATGGGGAAGACATGGGCTCTCACTAACCTGGCATATCTGCATTGTGCAGTGCAGGAATAGATGTTTTGTTTTTGTTCTTGTTTTCTTTTCTTGCAGGACAGCTTTGTTTCACAGCCCACATCCTGACAAGACAGCTCTTCTGCTTTCTGTCCAGACCACAGCAGCGCAGTGCCAATGAGGAGATTTCTGCCTGGTCACTGCCTGAAGTATCAGCTGCAAGACATGCCAGGGACACTCACAGCAATACCTCCTCAGTTATACATGATAATACACTCTGTTGGCTCGTGGGGTAGGACACAGAATGATGTGTTCATCTGTTCACAAAGTATGTACTAACAGCTTGAGACTTGTTAGATTTGAACCGAACAGTAGGAAGGGCAATTAGTGTGTTCAACTCTAGGTTTTGCTCCAACATGAGCTGACTAATGCTCACTTGCCTTAATTCTCAACCGAACAGTTGTATTTTAACAATAACGTAATGAATTTTAAGGGTTTTTTACTTTTTTTTTAAATGTAACTAAGACTAATTAGACTAACCTATTTCAACAGAGTTGTTGCCTTTGTGTCCATAATCATAAAACATTATATAGTTGTGGACTGTACTGGAGATATGAAGCTTAGACACAAAATCAGTTAGATAAAATAATTTCCTAAATTTTACTGGCACAAATACAGAATATCTCTTAATGGTTCTAAGAAGTTGTGTCAAAGTTCCTGGTAATTCAAGACATCAGAATTTTATGGAACCTTGATACACATAAGCCAAAATAATGCTTGAGAACATCAAGTCTCATCTGTCTTTTAAGTCAATCAGATAACTTCGACTTCTAAAAATAGAGAAATATATTGTCACTCTATATGTAAATCTAGTAAAGGAGGTATATAATAGTCACAGACTAATTACTAGTTATGTTTTAACTATCACCATTACTTTAGTATGCTGTGTATACTAAATCTGATGCAAAAAAATTCTAAATTGAAGAGTTCCTCTAGGTAGCCAAACATACCTTTTGGACATATTGCCCTGCCCAGGCAGACTGTGTGTACTGGCTGTACATGGCAAAGTTTTATGGCAGGGAGGCTACAGGGTTGATTTCTGGAAAAACCTGCCAGAAGCTTCCCCATGTCTGACAGAGCCAATGCCAGCCAGCTCCAAGGCAGACCCACTACTGGCCAAGGCTGAGCCCAAGTGACAGCAGTAGTGTCTCTGGGAAAAGGTATTTAAGAAGGCAGGGAAAAATGGTCAGGAAATCCAATGTCTATGCAGAAGGAGTGGGAGGAGATACTTCAGGTGACAGAGCAGAGATAGTTCTGGGAAGGATTCACATTAGACTTGTTCATGGATGACTGAAGGATCCCATTCAAGCAGTCCTAGCTCTGAGGAGAAAGAAGCTGCGCAGACAACCTTTGATGAACTGACTGCAGCCCCCATTCCCAATTCCCCTGTGCTGATGAGGGTGGATAGAGGGGCAGGAGGCAGAGAAAATAAGGACTGAAGTTGATTCTGGGAAGAAGAGAGGAAGGGATAAAGATGTTTTAAGATTTAGTTTTTATTTTCTTATTAAACTACTCTGAGTTGGTAGATAAGAAATCAAGTTCTCCAACTAGGGCCTGTTTTGCCTGTGATGGTATTTGCTGAATAATCTCCATGTCCTTATCTTGATCCACAAGCTTCTCATTACTTTTTTTCTCCTCATGTCCAGCTGAGGAGTGGAGTGGCTCAATGAGAACCTGACATCCTGCCAAAGTCAACCCACTACACTGTAGAAAAGATGAATTAGATGAGACTCTTATAGAGACAGATCTTCCCCTACAGTGTCTCCAGGCGGCTGCTGGAGAGAAGCCGTACACTTGGAATTGTAGTTTAGATAATCTGGGCCCTTGGAAACCAGATTTTTATTCTCTTTAAGAGTATGAAGAACTTTCAGACTTTGTGATCTGGATGAGTTTTGATTAGGCAACAAAAAGTTCTCAAGTTCTGCCTTTCTCTTCACTGATCAGGTAGTTAATTACTTCATATGAGATTTATTTTAGTTTTGAGGGCTATATTCACATAAAAAGAGATTACCCTATGACCTGGGTTTAATCCAAGACTACAGTTCAATATTTTCACCTTTCTCTTGAGAACGGTGCTATGTCATCCTGTGAAGGGTTACTTGAACAGGCTGAGTAAAATGTTTGACTACTGCAGCTAACTTTGATACACAAAGTGAACCTTTCCTGGCAGTGAAGACTGGAAGCAGCCAATGCTGGGACAGAGCTGGCTGCCTGGGATAACTGGGTTAGGATTATCTAGTTTTGGAAATAGTTTAAGATTTTTGCTCTTACTGTACAGCAGAGTGCAAAAGAGATCCCATATGTAGTTGGGGATTTTTGGATCTCACATTACCATTGCATAGTGCAGGGATGTTTGGCAATTGGTTTTAAGCAGTTAAAAAAAAAAAAAATTCTTCTCTGTGATTATGGCCTTGACTCTGCAAGGGGCCAAGCATGTGAGTTTTCCTGGTGCCTTGGATATCACTGTCCAAAAATCTGTAGGTCTTTATAGTACATGGCTTAGCCTGTCTTCATTAACTGCTGACAGATTCTTTTGGGTGAGGTTCTTGCAGTGTCATTATACTGCAGAGCTTTTATAAAAGTTACATTGTATTGAATAATAGATGATTTTATGTTTAGTTTATTCCCACTGGTAAAAGGAAAGGAGACTTGGGCTGTTTTGTAGTGCCTTAGGGGAAAGTTATTCAGTCAATTCAACATTTTTTGTTATTTTTTTTTTCTGATGTAGGGAATAACATCCCCATGAATGACAGACAGCTGAGAGGATGCCTTTTCCTTTAGTTTAAATGCATTTCACCAGGCAGGGATGTGTATTTTCTGTTTTCAAATCAGTTATGCTTAAATTCTTACGTTTAGGCACTCACAGTTTGTGTTATCCATTTTAATAAAGTTTCAGCACAAACCCAACCTCCTCTAGCTCCTCCAAACTGCTTTAAAGACAAAACGAGGTCAGACTCCCAGCAGGTGGCAGCCAACTCTAAAATATGTCAAAATTAGCCCACTCCAGTGTACAAAGATGTAGTGCCCAGATGATGCAGAAATAAGCAGTGACTTAAGAGGCAATTACACATGGTTATTGTCATTTCTGAGTCGTATAATGTTCACAATTGCTTCATACAAGAAATGCCAGCATCCCTTGGTTTTAGGTGACAAAATTGCACTTCTTTAGCCTATGGCAGTTTAATATTTTTGTATTATCAGAAGAGCTGTAATATCTGATAACTATGTCCCCTGATAAATGCTTATAAGTTCAAAACAATATTCCCCAATTTGTGATTGATCATGTAGATCAGACACACACATACATACTGCCAACATTTCTAAAACCCTAAAATAATTTAAAAATACTAAAATAATTTTTAAAAATCTTAAAAATATCTTTGACAGCAATATGTATATAAGTACTTTTGAAAAAATTGTCTTAAGACATGTGCAAATATTCTTATACGGATACAGAATGAACACTAATAGAAGTTTCACTCTAAAGGCAGATGTTTTCCACAGTACAACCTATAGTACAATGACTAATATCTGTTTGACTCTTACCTAAAAATAAAAAAATCAGTGGAATCATCCTATACTCATGACATATACTGATGAGCCAGTAAATTATTCAGTATTTTGTAAATAAAATTGTTATTCAGTTCTGTAGTTAGAAAACCAATGACAAAATATATACATTTGGTGAGTCATTACTAGCCAAAAGTTCTTTTTTTGGTGTCCAAGATATAGCCACTCTGTCATCTAAGGGCTGAAATTTGCCTTCACACATGATACTGATAGTCCAGTTAAGCTTAAAGAGCTGCTGTCAAGGGTCAGAGAAGATATTCCCTGCAATTGTACAGGAGCATATATTCCAGCCTACTTTGGAAATAATGCTTCCTGGTCTGGTCAAAAAGTGGCCTTCAATCATCACTATTTTTTGACCTTTTCTATGCTCTATCTTCAGCCTGCTAGGCAGAGTGCTGGCACTCAGGGATAGACTGAGTCAAAAGATAACTTATAATAACAGCAATATAACAGCAAGATAACTAATAATAATATGCAAGAATATGGCTTGAGTTTACTTAATGAGTAAAGAGCTCAATATGCTAGAGCAGGCTCTGATTGCAAAACTCTAATTGATTTCTTTAGGAGACTGTTTGCCCTTCATATAGATGGTGTTGAATGCCACTACTTAGCTGGCAGAGTGCAGTTTTTAGTGCCTGTTGTCACTCCCTGCAGTTGTAGATTCTATGGAGCTTCCCTAGTGTATATTCATACTCAGATCTTTACTCCCATTTTACTTCTTCAAATACATTATTATTTAAGCCAGAGTTGAATAGTTTTTCTTTCTTAACCACAGTTTCAAGAATGGAACATGCTGGTTGTTAATTTTGGAAGGAGAAATAAATCTAGTTACTAGATTTAATATCATTAATCTAATTTAACCCAGAATTAAATATGACTAAAGGAAGCTGCTTAAAGAAACTTGTGGCTGTAGTTCTCCAGTTTGTTTAATGTGAATGACTTCCAGAGCTGGGTATTACAACCTATGGATCTTGTAAAGACGGGCAGCTCAGGTTGGGCACATAGACAATCTGAATTTTGTATTTTGAAAGAAAAGTTGGTTTAACTCTTTATGTTTTAGAATTAAATGATTTTACTTCAACTCAAAGACTTTTGGTCACTGCAGTTTTGCTGAATCTTTGTGCTTACATTATAAGCCATGTACAAGCCTGACTTATTCAGAAGTTGCTTTTGTAGATGGGGGAGGTTTGCCTGATCTCACATAGGAATGTATGCCACAGCAATTGCAACCTGCTTCACTCAACTTTGCATACTACTCCCTGATTTTGAATACTCTTACTTAAAATGTCACAAGGTCTTAAGGCAACACAGTAAGAGCAACACATAAAAGCAGAGGAAAAGGAATGTGAATTCTGTCCTCTCTTTATAAGACACCAGGCTTTCTTGCATGAATAATTTAAGATGGCTCAAATTACTTAAAAAATCTAAAATGCACACAAAAAAAGAATGAGGCTTGTGTTAGCAACTAAAGATGATTTAAATATGCAAATTTTAATATTACTCTTTTACTTATTTGCCACAAATCATTTAATAATTTCTTTCTAAATATTTTTACTATCTTTTAAAATTCTATAATATTTGACAACTCTAGACTATAAAAGAGAAGTTCCTGCGCAGACTACTGCATCTGTGTGGTTATAAAAATGGAAGAATCTAGCTACACCTTTGAAACAACCATATTTTAAAAATTTTCTCCTGATCTTCAACTAATTTGGGATCCTACTATTTGTCAGCATTACATCTCACCTTTAAAACTGAGAAGTATCAAAATATTTTGATGCTCTTCAACTAATTGAAATAATTTAAAGTCTCATGAGCTCTATTAATGTGCTTGCCTTTCAGTACCTGTGAAGCTTCACGGTGTGCAATTTTCTATAATACAGTTGAATCAGATTTTATTTTTTCCCTCTGAGCAGCAAATTAGTTATTTTTCTATGATTTAAGGCACCAAAACTCTCCAAGATCTCCTTTGGGGGAAAAAAATGTAATTATATAAAAGGGATTGTAATTAATTTCAAGATTTGGGAATTATTTTGACATAAAGCATCACATTACAATCAGATGTTGATTTTTGAAATGGGTTTGGGGGATTTTTTGGGCTTTTTTGTTTGGGTTTTTGTCTATAAGGAAAGAAACAAATCCTTACTATTTTATACACTATTTTTTAGTAACTATGGACTTTTAAGAAGGATGATTGCTGTAAATAAATGAACTAATTTTTTAAATTGCTGGGAGGTCACAACCCCCAGGAAGCCAGCTGAGCCCTATGTGTTTGGCAATAACCAGATTCACAGCAATGGATATGGTTACGTTTGCATATTAATCACACAAGAGATGGCAAAGAGTGTAAGGGAAAAGTGTCCATCTGAGGTAGATGGATCTGACAGAAGTATTAGTGTGACAACAGCAGCATCCAGCTAAAGTGCAAGAACTTCCAAGAAACTTAGTAAGTATAGTCCATGCAGTTGTTGAAAGTACAGATTTGTAAAGTAAATATTTAATTACCTACTTTAAAAAAAATAAATTTAGAAGCATAATTGGTTTTATCACTTACAAAAGTCTTACAAGCTGCACATATCTAAGAGAAATACTTTACCTGTATCTTTTGATCATTTCAGTATTGAATCAGTCATATGATTCAAGTTTTTTCTTAAAGTTAAAATTCAATTACAGCTCTTGTGAGCAGACTCTTGAAGAGAGTTGAAGATATCTTTTCCTCATACAATTACTATATAGAAATAGGATTCCTCTAGATAAACCTAAATTAGTTAATACTTTTCCTAGTGCAAAAATATGGGGAGAAAATCTTTACATTTTTTAAGAAACTAAATGATCTTTTATTTAGTTTTCACACACTCACACATGCACAGTTATGTGTGATATATCTATCTCTTTTAGTACATGGATGTATATGGGCAAACACCATGATGTTGAACAGACTTAATATCAGTCTCTGGAGCTAAACCTCTTTGGTTGGTGCAACTTCTCATCTCTCCAAGAAATAGCAAAGCTTTTATAAAATGCTGCATTCACTTCAGAGTTACTTCAATATTTTAAAATTATTTCTTAATAAAGAACTCATCCTGAATCCATTATATCTACTGCATTTGATCACAGAGAAACCATTTCCTACTCCTTCATCTCTGAATTTTTTTCTAATTTATAAAAAGACCCAAAATATCTTCTCCAGTTCCCAATTGTATTATGTGACAATCACTATTTTGCCATTTTCTTTTATTAAGGATTGATTAAATCACCTAGGCAGTCCAGTACAGACAATAGTGACCTGGTGGTGATAAAGCTCATGTGTATCCAAAGTCCTATCTGTGCATTGTGCAGTGAATGAAACACTACCCTAGATTTTAAAATCACAATGACTGCATTAGCACAGGGCCATTGGTTAACCCTCTCACCTGGCCTTTAACAAGATGTTGAGATGTATTCGTGAGGTCATTGGTGTGAACTGTGGGGAACTTGATTTCATTTTGCAGTGTAGCCAGAGGTTTATATTTGGCAAAGGCCCTTGTTTCTCAGTGAAAAGTAAGTTATGCATATTATTTATGAATGCTAATGAATTTTGAATGTGCATTTCATGCTGGTATTTTTGAAAATTCATTAATTTTGTTACAGTCTTTTGAAATGCATTTCATTCTTTTGCAAATGGAATAGGACTTCAGCTGCAGAACTATTGAAATCAGTTATTGTAATACCATATTAGAGGGCTAACATCTATGTATCATTTATATAAATATTTTTATTATATTAACTGAAGTGTTGTCAAAGTAACATATAAACTTGGTCCATAGCAAATCCTTGCAATTTTTCTTTAGAAAATTATGTTGTTCTTAGTAGTTTTATTAGATTTCCTGTCTGGGGGACTCACTTGGTTTTACATAACGATTGTGATGAAATCAGAAAGAAGTCTGCTCATTTTAAAATCCCTGGTATCTAATTGTATTTGTTCTGTATTTCTATGACTAAAGTGACCACAGTAATTTTTTTTTAAGCTCATCTGAAACATTTTTGCAAATTCTGTCTTAATTCTTCCCATGCCTCACATCTCTGTTCATGACAAAAATGAGGAAGAATAAAATGGAAACATGTAGACAGCTTAATAAGATGCTGGAAAATCCTCCCCAAATTATCTGGATGCATTCCCAGATACAAATCTTGAAGTCTTAGTTTTTCAGTGCAATAATGTCTTCTCTAATACAGTATATTATGGAGGACACCAGAGAATCTATTTAAATGAGTTGTTATCACTAGAAACAAGTAGGGCTGAAAAAGTAAATTAAAACTGAACTAATGGGAAGCTGATGGGAAATGAGTTTCAAAATATTCAAATACATATTTGAACCTCCCGTGTTTTCAACTGTTCTGTCCTGCATCCACAAATTCTGGTCTGAAGTACAACTGGTAAAAAAAAGGAAGCAAAATGTGCTATCATCCTATTCCCACCTTAACAAGTACAAAATGTGATAGAGATATTATTTTTTTTTTTTCATTCAGGCTCTTTCTAGCAGTTCTCTCACCTAGCAAAATACTTACATTCATATTTTACAGTAAAAATGATAAAAAAACCAGGAGGGATCTCAAGAATATCCAGTCCATACTTACTCTTTGGTGCAGGATAAACTGTAATTACATTATCCCCACTGGATATTTATCTACCATACTTCTTAAAAGTACCACTGAAGAGAATCTCATATCAGAGGAAGTGACTATTGCACTTGGAAAACTTTCCTTAAAAATCTAAATAATTATTTAATATATGCTTTCCTTTAAAATAAACTTTTCTCCCCTGACTGGTAATCACCACTTAGGATTAAGAAAAAACACAATTCATATATTTTTACAATATTAGAAGTCATTGGAGTAATTTCTCTTCTTGAAAGTCATGACACCCTATGTCCTTTCGCTCTCTTTGAGAGCTCTCCTTGATTTTAAAACCAGTCCTTTGAGATAATTGCTCTTCCTGATACTGCCTTTTGTCTTTGCCATTTACACCATTTATTCACTTAGTCAAGATAATTTTGATTTCTTATTCTGTTCTCTGAAGAGCTCACAAACACTCCTAGCTTGATGTCAGCGTTAAATTCTACAGGTGTAATGTCCGTTCTGCCATCCAGGTTGTTAACAATAACCTTATGAACATGTCATGTGGAACAGTGTCAAAAGCCTTACTGAAATCAAGGTATAACAATTTCAGTGTTTCTTTTATACACTAGGTCAGTTGCCTTGTCAAAGAAAGAAATTACAGCGCTTTGACATGATTTGCTCTTGACAGATCCACACCATCTTTTTAATGTCTCACTGTATGTTAGGTACTTACCAATGAGCTAGTTTATGATCTCATGCCTTTCAAAAATGAAAGTGGGCTGGCTGGAACAGATTTGCTCAGAACATCCTTCTCTCCCCTTACTGGTCTTTAGAGAGAGCTGCTATGTTTATCTGCCCCTTCCCTTTCTTCTTAGAGTTCTAAGAGTAAAATCTCTTAAGCCTAAAAAGTTGTAACTAGCTTCCTTGGTAATATCAAATGAATCCATCAGGCCTTCTAAACTTAAGATTCTCTAATTTTTTAAATATTCTCCAACGTCCTGTTTCCTTTTTTTTTTTGATCCACATCTCAGGTTTGAAACACCCTCCTTTGAAAAATCCATTATTCCTTGCACCAAATAATAATTTGTCTATTTTCTTTATTTCTTTATTATCAGTTCAAAGGAGATTAGAAAAAGAAGATTAGGAGCAGAAAAAAAAACCAAAACACAGAAAAGAACAATGAATGAATGAATGAATGAATAAAAATGTGTTTTGGGCAATAGTACCCCAGTCTTCAAGTTTAGTTCATAAAGCATGTGCATATGTTTTACTTGTGACTTCCAATAAGGATTTTTGAAGTGCTCTCATGGTACTATACCTAATAAAAACCATGTTTTTATATCAGGAAACAACATGATTCTGCTGTGATTTAGTTCTACACTGAAGCAGGGGGATTATTTACCTTTTCTGAGTGACCTTTATCTATCTGCCAATTTACAGCTGTGTGGTTATAATAATCCCCACCGGAGTTTTCCTCTGTGAAAGTTGTTGGAATAGAGACTTAATAGTGCCTTCAGAGAATAGCTATTTAAAAACTCTCCTGTTCATTTTGTCAGAGTGGTGTATGACTTTGACATGCGATGTATTCTGAGTTAGGCCACAATTACTCATTTGTTAAATCATAGATGGATAATTTAAACTTCTCTTCCTTCTATTTCTACATTTGATGTTGACAACCAACAGGTGTGTGACTCACAGGCTCCTCTCACTCAGTTTGTTGTGGGGTTTTGCCCTAATTCTTCACATTTTTCATATGCTCTCCTTGGTGGCTGTCTCTCTAACAAAGATTAGCCGTGTGACAGCATTAATGGCTTTGCAATGTTCAGGAAAAGCACATCCAGAAAAAGCTCCAGTGCAGCAGTATGAAACAAAATATTTCCTTTTGCAATAACAGTCTCTATAGTCTAGGGTTAAATATCATAGATCTGTTCTGCAATATCTAAAAAGGTTCAGGGAATCAGAATGGTGTTTATAATGATTTAAGTTCTGCCCTAAATAATTCAAGTTAAGAAACAATAAATTGATAATATCTTACAACTCTGCTTTTGCAAACACTACAGCCTGGATTTTGTCCTGAGTCATCCAAGCTCAGTTACTGAAACACAAATGCCTTGATTTTGAATATTTGCAGATTTAAAATAAAGAAAACAAAAACAGAGATAAAAATTTACTGGAAAATGAAAAGGAGGTTAAACTAAAGTTTTGAGAATGGAAAACAAAGTGTAACAGAAAGGAAAATATTAAGATATGTTGCACTGATTTTGGATGGGGTATACTAATTTTTCTTCATGATGGCTAGTATGAGGCTGTGTTTTGAATTTTTGCTGAACATGATGATGGTAATATAGAGACATTTTTGTTATTGCTGAGCAGGGCTTACACAGAGCCAAGGCTTTTTCTGCCTTATGTAGTGCCAAACTGGTGAGGGGGCTGGGGCAGCATGGGACAGCCAGGACAGGTGACCCCAGCTGACCAACTGGAAGGGATATTTCAGGCTGGGTGGCGTCAAGCTCAGTTTATAAAGTGGGGGGAAGAAGGAAGAAAGGGGTGAGTGTTTGTAACAGTGGAGTTTGTGTTCCAAGTCACTGTTATGTGTGATGGGGCCCTGCTCTGATGGAGATGGCTGAACACCTGCCAGCCCATTGGAAGCAGTGAATTTCTTCTTTTGCTTTGTTAGTGTGTGCGACTTTTGTTTTTCCTAGTAAGCTGTCTTTATCTCAACCCATGAGTTTTCTGGCTTTTACCCTTCTAATTCTCTTCCTGATCCTGCTGGCAAGGAAGTGAGAGAGGAGCTCACTTGTTTGATGGTTGGGATTAAACCACAACACACAAAAAAATGTAAGGCACTGCAAAAAATATAATTTAAAAGAAACAAAGTTATAAAGAAGCTGTTTGAAAGAAAAGAGATATTTGTGTATTCCATCAGTATAAGCTTAATGAATCACCTGGCTGTGGTATGGAAAAGATTAAGTTTGCATTTATAATAGGAGAGAGCACTGCAGCAAATTTTGAGAGACTGGACTGAACAAAGGAACTTTGAAAATGAGAACACTGCAAAAAAGGTGAGAGGGAAAAGCAAGCAAAAAAAGCAGGAAAACCGTTGGGATTTTTTGCCCATGTGAGACAGTAAACTTGTAGGAGTGAACACAAGAAATAGAGAGTGAAGGTCAAAAATAAAGAGAGAAATGTTGAGAATTAATATCTGATTTTTGATATTTTTCTGGAAATCAAAGTAGTTAAAAACTATTTGACTAGAAATTGATATTCAATACCAGATTAAGTCTATAAATTACATAATAAAGTATATTTTATATTGTAAAATCAATATATTAAAATTTTGAATATAAATATATTCTACTGGAAAAATACAAATTTTCCTAGAATATATAAATTTTTAAGTACAAATTTATACAAATAATAAATGTGCAAACAAATATGTATATAAATATGGTGAATTAGAATTTACTCTAATTTAAACATTTGTTTCAACAAACCTTTTGCATTTTCAGAAAAAAAACCCACATTATAATCATATTACAATTTCTATTTCTATAATTCTTACAGTACATCTGCTATCAATGCTAAATTATTCATTTAAAGATCATGAAAATTTTTCTCTTTGTAGAACAATCTAACACCTTTCAACTGTTTTAACCTTTTACCCTTTTAACTACAGAAACCTGGCAGTGTGCAGCTCTGGATATTCCTATCTGTGAGGAGTTTCCATGTTCATGACATCATTTATAGAGAATACACACCCCCCACATACACCAGAGCACCCAGGCCCTTAGGTTCTATTTCCCAGTCAAGAGCAGTAACCATGGATGCCTCCAAATGCTGCAACAGCAAATTTGTTCATTACAACAACCAGCTACAAAGAGAAATTTTTGTCTGGGGTTGAGGGCAGAAAGATACTTTGACATTTGTTTTCTGCATGCACCAAGACACTGAAACACTTGAAATTGTAGGATGACAGTGAAGGCCTATCCAAACAACCAATAGTTACTCCTGTAAATGGCTTTCAGGTCCTCAAGCTGGGACCAGGATCCCTGAACTTTCCTGGAAACTCGTGCTTGCTTTTCCCACACAGAGACTGCACTGAAAGTGCAGCTGAACTGGAGTGCATCTGGAAGACTGAAGGGTTGGGGAAGAAAGGAACGAAAAGGAGCTATAAAGATGTATGATAGAGAGCAGATAACTCTTAAGATGTCTGATATGGATAGGAAAATCTCCTAGAAGGCATGTAAGGAGCTATGGTGTGATGCCCCAGGATAAGGCATCAGTGAACAGGAAAAGCACATACATGAAAGTACCTACCACAGAAAAAAATCCCATGCAATTTAATCTACACATACCAAATCAAAAACTGATTCTCAATTAGCATGTGAAACTGAGATTTTTTTCTTAGTCTTCAAGAGTTCTTTCAGTATTATGCACATTGAATGAATATCAATGAGTGACTGAAGGGCAAACCTAACCTTTGCTGAACCTGTCTCATCTACAAGTCATAAAGATAATTTAGAAGTTTGCCTCTACCTTGAGAATCACGTAATTGCAAAACTTTCCAAAATAATTTCCTTGTGAATAGTCCAACATTTTTAAGCCCCCCTGTAACATCTCCAGTTTCAGTGAGAAATTTTTTAGATTTCTGAAATAGAAAAAGGCTTTTCAAGCATTAGTCTTCAGGAATCCATTTTCAGATTTAAGTTGGGATAGTGTGTGAGGAAATCTTAATATGGCCCAGATAATATATGTTCACCTCACTTAAATACTTGCTTTTCCTTTCTGATCAATAGAAACAATGAGCAACTCATTTATATGTCCTTTGCAACTTAGCAGGGCAGTCATAGGGAGGCTGAGACATGATGAAGTTAAAGAAACAAATAATAGCAGAAAAACACATGAAAATAAGGACACAACCATTTCTAAATGTAGCTCAAAATCATGGCACCAGCAGTAGCTAGCTGTAAGGAGACAAAAATTAATAGAAACAGAACTAGAATAAAAATGAGATGCTTCCCTTTTATGTTATAGTTGCTTAATTTCTTCTAAGTCATCAGGGAAGAGACCATCTCAAAAGCCTCTTTTAAAGATAATTTTTACTTTTTAGCCTGACATGGTTAGTAACACTTTAAGTTTTACAGGTCTCCAGGTCTCCCCTAAAATTCTTATATTTTTATCTTTCATACTACTTTTCAATTTTAAGTGACCAAAAAGACTTTTTGAAATTAGATGTTACAAGCTGCTTAGAGTAACTATGCTATTTCAACTCTCAGTTCTTTTATTGTTCCATATAGTCCTGATTATTTCTAAATGTTTTTTGTGTCAATAGGTAACATAATTGGTTCTACAGCCACTTTGATCATCAATAAATCTTTCAACAACACCCTCATAAAAAAACCAAAACAAAACCAATCAAACAAACCCCAAACAAACAAACAAAAACCCCAACAGTTTTAAGCATTGGAATTTTCCTAGCTTTTGCTACTCTGAGCAAATTGCCATTTTAGAGGGTAAGAAATTCAAACAGCCACATGGGATGTTATAATTTAGTTCCATATGAGAAGGTCACTACATAGTTATCACATGAAAATGCAGATCAAATGAAGCTGTGTTCATCTCAATGTAAAATAAAATTCCTCAGCTTAAGGCAAGGTTCAGTGGTCTCAGGCCCCTGAGGGTAACATAATTGAAACACTTCCAAGAATGTACTTTTTTTATTCTGGAATGGAAAAATATTTCTTGAGAATTTCAATCAGGAAGTAAATTTTAGCTCTTTAGTCATATATTTTACTATCATAATTTATTTTCTACTTCATTTTCCATCTTATTTCAACTTCATGTGCATGTTTTACAACAATATGCATTTCCTTTTATCTTATTCTATGTCTCTACTTCAGTCAACAAATTGGTCATAACACTGAGGCTTGTTGCATTCTGGTTGTCCTCTCTCTCCATCTCAAAATCATTTCCAAAGTGCCATTTGTGTTTGGTTGAGATCCCTGGGATTGCACCTTACTGCTGACCCTGTGGATTCATCTTTGATGCTGATGTATTTCAAACACTCTCAGAACACAGGTATTATAAATTTCCCGTCTTCAGCTCTATTTTTAATTCTTTTAAAGAACAAAACCTAGCATGTTTCTAAGGACATGTAATTTCTTTCAAAATCATACAGAGTGTCTTTTAGCTCTGTCCATATATTCTTCTTTTTGATTTAGTGCCTTATTCTTCCTTTCTCACTTTTCCAGTTGGAAAGACAATAGCTGCCTTTTTGATGAGGTCAGCATATGGTCATCCCTTTCTTCATGATTTGTGACTCTTGAAAATCGTTGAGCCTAAATGTTTCTCTTTAGGGAAATCTCCCATTTTCTGCTGCACCTGTGCTCACAGTCCTCTCCTGCCTTTGAATGCTGAGAGCTGTTGGCATTTCTGGGGCCTCCTTCTCACACCTGCCCCTGATGGAGACTTCACCTCAGCAACCACTTCTGCTCTCATGACAAGAGGATGTTTGCCACACCTGGGAGAACTGCTAGGTGGTGATTCAGATAGCATCAGGAAAAGACTGGGCAGTGCTGGGATTGAGACTTGACAATTAAGTTAAAATATCAGCACTTTGTGGAGTATGATAAAACTTCATACATTAACTTTTATTTTTTGTCTCCATCAGAATTATTTTTCTTTTATCATAACCATTTTGTAATAATTTTTTGTTATCAATTTTTTATTTTTGTCCATATTTTAACCTGGCTTAAATCCTAGAACATAATTAGCTTTTCTGTGGAAGACAAAGAATCTATGCAAACCTGCTGGGATAAAATTTACAGTCCATAATCAATAGATGTGCTTTAATATACTGCTCTTTTTTCTTTGTTTAATGCTACATCTATTTACACGCTTCTTGATTTAACTGTTTCTTTTTATTTACAAGGTAAGGATTCTGCTTTGTATTTTTTTCTTTCTATCTGCAATCATTCATGTGAAAGGACTAGATAGAATAGAAAGTGATCAATATTTAAAAAGGGGTTTTACCTGCCCGTATCAAAGATTTTGTATTAAATAAATTGGCCTCCAGACCTAGAGAAAGATATGTATCATTTATAGATATATCATAATTTAGAAAAACTAAGGAAAGTGTTTTAGTAGGCAGCAAGATACAAAATTTAGAAGTTATAAGGTACTGTCTCTCCAACAGGGTCCATGACATAGAGGCAAATATTTAAAGAGAGGAATGTGTTAAGTAATGAAGAGAGGACTGAAAGGAAACCTACTATCAGTATATCACTTCAAGAGGAAGAAATCACAGCCTAATTTATTGTCTGGCTTCTGTTTTTTAAGGAGCAACATGAAAAAATTTCTGAAATCTGAAGCTAGACAAATTCAGGGACTTCAATTTAAGGAAAAGTAGGAATGTTTCTATTAGAATAAGCTTCAAGAAATTTTGGTTTCTCCATCTTTTCAGCTTGCCTAATCTTCTGAAAGATAATTTCAGTCAAGTACAAACAAATTCTTGGCTTTTAAAATATCTTGTGAAATTTAAAAAATCGAAGACATTCAAATCCAGACTGGTTGACCTAATGACTACTTTGCTCTTAATCTCTCTGCACCTGTTATATTGACATTGGAACTAGAATGTAGCAGAAAAGTGGGAAAATATAAACCAGCCTGCCTTGCTACTTAGCTGGTCATGAAGCTCAGTCACGGGGAAAATCCAGCTGGCTGCCTGTAGGCCCTGGGCTCATGTAAGAATGCAGCCAGGGCATGGCCATTAGCACACTATGAAAGGGAAAGGATTCGGCACAAAGAAGGTTATGGAAAGCTTTGCCCACTTTCACCCTCTCAGTTACACAGCACCTGATCTCCTTCCCACCTCCAGGTGGATTGGATGCTTGGGCACTGACATTCTGCCTCCTAGTATAATTGCTTTATTTCCCTGATGAATTTTAGAACTGTTTACACTTTGACCAAGGGTTCCTTGTCTAAGAACCTTGTACTGCTCTGCTGTCCCTTTGCCAAGTCAGTCCTGCTTGACAAGTCAAATGAGATAAAACAAGCTTTCCTTCCTGTCCTTCCAAGTAGATCAGTTTCTCTCCCTTTTCATTCCTTGTTCTCTGTGTGAGATTAAATCTCTTTTGCCGTGGAACTTTGGGACATTTGACACAGAATAGGTGAAAACTGCAACCACCCAGGTACGTGTGGTTGCAGTAGAAAGAAGTAGTTTAAGTTGCCCAGGAGTTATGTGGGATCCAGCACTACTACCTTATATAATAAAACTTAAAATGTGAACTTAAATTTACCTATTAGCAAAAATGTAACTTGCAGGACCTACTCCATTCACAGCAGAAATTGACAGGTGAATTAATTTAACTGTATTCTACAAAAGAGAAGTACTGCATCCTGAGTTCAGTTTTCTAATATGTGATATTAGGCTCTCTGGTAGCACCAACTCAACATTTGAGTCACGACTCCGTCTTTCTATACTGTTTTGACATGTTTGATCACTCTTGCTATTACAGAAAAGCTTTTGAACTGATTCTTAGTTTTGCTATATTCTGTTTCATATAGAAAGACTCTTTGTCATAACATTGCCAGAAATTTCAGGCTTTTGGCATGCATAAATATCGTGGTCACCTTATTATCATTTTATATGTGACATTTGATTTTCACATGACTAGGTGAATCACAATAAATTTTAGTTTAAAATATATTTCTTTTGTTCATATATTAGTTTGACCAAATATTTACTGTAGCATAGTTTTCAGAATTATTTTTTCCTCCATAGGTACTCATTTTCAACTCTGAATAAGAGAATTTCAAAGAAAAATCTTTGAACCTTTTTACATACCGTAAAATCTATTTTCATATTGATCATTAAATCCTTATGGCAAATTTTTTGCTCACTGTAACTGAGGTTAGACAGTCTGTAACTCCTTGTAATCTATAATTTCTTAATGGTTGCACTTAATATCAGATATTGTTTTATCTTGGACTGTGCTTTCCATGATACATGTTTACTGAAGAATTTATCCTTCAATGAAAACCAGATTGTCTTATACATATGGTACAGCAGAATGGATGTAAAAGAATAAGAGGAAGATACCACACAATGAGATTGTGTTAACCTTTATCCTCTTGTGTATTCCAAAAAATTCCATCTCAGTACAGATGAGACCTGTCTCATAGTGCAGGACAACAAAAGGATGCAAAGCCTCCATTGAAATGTATGTAAAACTTCTTGGAAAGCACTCCCAGATGTAGTGCAGAAAGTGTCACTGACATTCTGTGGAAATACAAAAGCCTGTTCTGATGTGATTAGTCTTGCAACCTTGCAACCTTGCACTTGATACACAGCAATACATAACTGTATTTTTAATATTCTGTTCTGAATATTGCCATGCAGCAATTGCAATCTTTATAAAGCGGAAATAATTCTACAGGCTAAAGTGTCTCTGCCATACAGAAAATCCACTGTAAAGAATAAATCATTAAATCAACTTAATTGCTCTATGTGCAAACATAGCCTGCTTACAGATTTTTGGTTTGCAGATGGGTTATGGATGCTTATACTCAAGTCTTGTAATTTTCTATGGCTGTTAAAGTGTAGTTATCTTGGTCATTAGGTGTTCTCTTTATTCAAGACATCTGGTTTAACTGTCAACTGATATGTCAGCTATTTGAATATTTAACATAACTTGAAAGAAAATGGAACACTCTTGGCTGTCTTATTTGTTATTAATGGTCATATGGCACTCCACCTGAGTCTGGCTGTGAGATGGAGTACCATCAATAATAAACTATTGGCTGATACATTTCTTCAAAAAGACAGATGATCAATGCTTACTCTTGTTCCCTCTTATTAATCTTTACAGATATAAGAGACCTCTCAGTTTTATTGTAAGATTTGATTTAACATTATATGAATTAAATTTTAATTTTAATTTATTTAATTTCCATAAAATTTTTGGATATATGTTTTAATTTTGAACTGACTAACAAGAGCCTCCACATGCAAGCAGTGTGAAGCAATGACTTCTCATCTCTTCAAAAGACTGGACTCATCATTTCCAAAATCTCACAGAGTCACCTAGCAGGTTCTTGCCTTTAAATATGTAGATACCACTATTGCACAATATCATTTTAAATCACTGTATTTTTTCTTGTAGTCGCAACTTGTCATATCTGCTGCTAAACTTCTGCTACATTTCCTTTGGGACTCCAGCTCTGTAACTACAATACTCACAGAACTGGTAAAAGCTGCTCATATGACTAGGGAATATTCAGATCTGCAGATTTTTCTTGATAGAACTTTTATTTTATCCCTGTCTGAACTTCTGTTGCAAATGTATGTCAGCATTTTTAATGTGATAAGGCCAAAACTGTGTGCTGTATCTGTATAGAACCTCTCAGAAAAGGACTGTTCTCCCCCAAGACATCTTGCCCAGGAGTGCTTTCTTCCCAGATCACCTTTTATGTCCTATCACAACCTCAAACCTCCTTATTTGAAGCTTATTTCTTGATATAATTACTCCTATAAAATGGAAATCAGAATGTTGCTTTCTGCTCTATGTCTTGTTTTAGAACAAAGCAGGAAAAACATCTAAAGCTTTCATTTTAAATATATTTGAAATGAGAAATGGAATTAGGAAGTCCTTTTTGCACAGAATATGCAGTCTAGTTTGGTATTCTGTAAATAAAACTATGATAACTCTAACATGTTTTTCCTGATTTACATTCAGATGATTCAAATTCATGCTCTTAAGCCTTAGAGTAGTATGTCATTTAAATATACCATGACTTATGCCATTGACATTATACTGCCAGAAGTTAATATTGTGTTTTACACTGTAATCTGAATACTAATATGTAAGATGACCCCAATTGAAATATATTATTGATTCTTGCTATATTTTTGATTGTAAGAAAACAGTTTTCCCATCCTTACTTGAATATTTTATTATATTTTTATTTTTTCATGTATCCCTTTCCCTTTAAAGGCAAGAGCTTGGTAATAGAGACATTAAATATGCAACCAATATAGAAAAATATTTCAAGATATTTTATCTAAGATCAGCATTTACCCATCCTAAGCTCTTTGAAAGCTTATTGCAATCAACTTCTGAGTTTTTTGATATCATTTGAACCTCTTATGTGACAAATTTTACTATGCTTTTCATTTTGTCTGTATCTACATCTTGCATTGGGTGCACAGGTTATTCACTTTTATGGAATATTTCTTTCTATTGCAAAACTACAGCAGTACACATCACAACTGATTACTTATATTGGGGTTAATAATCCTGAGAAATAAAAACTCCAAAGAGCCCTTAAAGCACTTTACAGTACATAAGGGGGGAAGACAAGAGAGACAGAGAAGGACTTTTTACAAGGACATATAGTGACAGGACAAGAGGGAATTGCTTTATGCATGGATTAGGATTAAATTAGGTTGATTAGGGTTAGATGTTGGGAAGAAATTTTTCCCTGTGAGGATGATGAGAAAGTGTTCAATACACTTTGGTTGGATGTGGCCCTGGTGAAGTGGATGGCATCCCTGACAGTAGCAAGGAGGTTGGAATGAGATCCTTGAAGTCCATTTCCACCCAAACCATTCCATGATTCTGTTAATCTGCACAATAAAAAAGCCATAGTATGCTTTTTTATCTTCTTGGAGATATTTTAAAAAATCAGAACAACTTAGATTTGAAAATGTAATCTTCCCTAAATAATACTGATTAAATTATTGAGTCCTCTTGCCTTAAATTGGTCTGTAAAATTTATGTGCTCCTGGCTGGTGGAAGATCAAAACTTGCACTTAAATATTGCTTGAATGGGAGCCACAGCCTTAATTTTGGGCTCTGAATGCACTCTGACATTTTTAAATGTTGAGGTATCAATCTGGACCCACTAAATTTTATCCCCAAGGTTTTCCACCACTGTATTTGGCAGACAGACCTGCTCTTGCTCCACCTTTGGCTATTTGCCCACCAGCTCCAAGTCATACATACTATGGTCCCAGCAAAGATTATGGTATTTATCTGAGGCATGGTGCCCTTGCATCAGAGCTGACATTCAGCTATTTACTGTAAAGTCCAAGCAGCAAGTGTGGGTCAATCCTCAAAGACCTTGCAGATATAATGCAAGCTGCAAGGGGATCTAAGCTTCTGCAAAGGGCTTTACTCAGTCTGGAAGAGAAAGAGAAATTTGAAAGAAAAAATTCTGAGAATAACAGTGCTCAGTTGAGATTGAGTACCGAATGTCTGCTGTTGCTTATGCATGGATGCATGTACATATTTTGCAATGGAACATGAATACTGAGCTTTGAAAGCATCTCATCCTGTCCCTCTGGAATATGAAACACTTAAATATTGTACTTATTTTATTGTCAAGCTGTCAGGCCTGGAACCTATATTGTTGCACTTCAGTAGTCAAAACGCATCCCTGAGGGGACTATCCAACTGTACTTAAATGTTATAAATAATGGTGTTTAGTAGATTTAATCAAGAAACTTTTCAAAAGCAACACCAGGACATCTGTTTAAAAGCTTTATGGGAATATCTAATGCTTCAAAACTATTTTTGCTATATTATATGTTTATTATGCCCATGCAATCCCACTGCTTTTATTTTCAATTGTTATATTTGTTAAATCAAGAAAGACAGAAGTGAAACCTGGCTCACAGTACTCACACAGAAAAGACCTTAGCCTTCACTCAAGATGTTGACTGGCATATTTTATTGTTGGTTATTACTGAATAACTAAAATAAATAATAGTGAATACATAGTGCTTCCTTGCCAGAAGGCTAAAAAATGCACTTTGCAGTGCAGCATATTTGCTGGAATATAAAAGCTGGATGGATGTAATGGTTATCTGTTAAAATGGTTTTCTCACTCTTTCAAATACATAAAGTGTGATTCTTACATGTGTTTCTGCTTGAACAGGAAACTAATAATATATTTATTAATTATAAGAATTTTCGATAGTTAAAAAAATGTAACCAATTAAAAAAAATAGGGCATGTTTGTTCTGTCCTTTCCTTTGTTAACATGAAGATCTTTAAGCTAAACCTCTGCCTGTAAAAAAAATACCTTGGGTATTACTGCTGGTAAGGTGAGGACCCGCAGGGGTATGAATAGGTGAGTGTATTGTATGACATTTACAACTGAGAATTTATAATAAAAAAATAAATGGCTCCACAGGACCTACTATCACAGCTGTTTAGCACAATAACTGCATAGTACAGGCCACTAGTGCCAAGCTAGCTATGCAAGAAGCCTGCAAAACTTGAAGCAATGTAGAAGTATTAGCTCCATGCTTTACCCAGCCTCTGACTTCCAGTTATTCCAGTAGGGCTAATTAGATCCTATTTTACATCCAAAATAAGTGCTGTTCTCTCTGAGGCCACAGTGGTGTGGACCTCCTGGGAAGAAGCATCTAGTGGGTGACCTTGTCCCACCTATCTGCAGTTTTAAGGAGGGTTTTCACCATCAGAGAGATTTTATGCTTCGTCTGTATTTATGCCTTGCTTACTCAAAAGTATTGCCTAATTAGTCAAAATAAAGAGGAATATAAGGCAGTGAAGGCAAACATTTCTAAATTAGAAAACAACAGTATTATTGCACCCATATCCACTGCAATTCTGAATTTTTATGTGTCTCTTGCCCTGGAATAAAATGACCATGTAAATGAAACCATGTTGAAATAATACTAACTAACAATTTTTTAACAACCCGTCACAGTCTATCAAACTCTTTTACAACAACATCACAGGGTTTTAGTTTTGTTGGGGTTTGTTTGTTTGTTTATGTTTTTAAAAATTGTTTTTGAAGGTTTTATTGGATGTGGAAAAGTGCTTTGTATCAAGAAAGTTCAGTATTTTTCTAGTCAAAATTTCAGAAAAAATAATTATTATTTTATTTAGGTTTACATACTGGTCTGTACAGCAATTTAATTAAAAGTAAGCACATATGCCCATGACACTAATAGTCAATTTAGTGATTAATCTTGTAATGGAGCACTTTAGTCAGTGAATTAAATCATGACCTAACTGATGAGATGGGACATCATTTCAATTTAAACTATTTGTCAAACCATAGAACTATTCTTATTTTCTTATATTTTTCTCCCATCTCATATTCTTTTAATATTTATTAGTTATTTAGTATAGGTTGAAATTACAGAGAAAAATTATTACTTACAGCATATTTTCTGCTTTGGTAACATCTCCTTTACTGACACTATCGGATTATTGCATTATTTGGTTTTGAATGCTTTCTCTGTCATCTCTTATCTGTCTCTCATTCAGTCTGACCTTGGATGTAGTCAAGTGGCAAAAAAAAATAAAGTGAAAAAGCTAGTGGAAGCAAAGAAACAAGGAAGAAAATAAATAAGAAAAACTCTTCTCCCCCCATTTCCTTTAAAAAGAATGCTTCCCTGCAATTTACTGCATTCATAAATGATCATTCCATAATTATTTAAATCTCAGCACTGATCATTTAAATAATCTATAATCAAGGTCTGTTTAAACATGTAGCAAAACAATCTAAGGCTGCTAGACATCAAATGTTTATTTGTCCCTTAAAAAGAAATTCTATGTTGCATGCAGGAAAAACAAATTATGTTGGGATTTTTTTTCTGCTTTAAGCTTCTCCTTGATTTATTGAAGAAAGCATGACTTTAGAAGACTGGAAACAAAAGGAAAAGTGGAATATTCAACTTAATGATAGATATGTTGACTTTGCACATTGTATGTTATGTTTTTATGGCATAAAAAAGTAACTAAGTTTATTTCCAAGATAGCTGCAACACCATGCTGGGTGAAGGAGTCAGAAGAAAGACAGAAAAAGCAGGAAGAAGACCCGTTAGAGAATGAGATATAAAGTAAAGATACTTGAGCATCTGCCCTCTGGAAAAGAGGTCTCTTAGGTGAGCAGTGTCCCCACCTAGCATAAAGGACTGCTGGCCAGAATGTCAGCCTGGGGCAGAAGTGAACAAGTGAAATGGCAACTTATTCACTGAGAAAACGCTGAACCTACCAGGATTTCCTTCCAAGGGAGTGCCTGAAGTGGGTGGCATGGAGGCTTTTCCCACCCTGGATACAGAAGCTATTGGTCATACCTCATCCTAGGAGGTAGCAGCAAAAGCATATTGTTGATCTATCTGTTGAGCAAATGTCCACACCAGCCATTAGTAAATTAGAGTGGTTTAGTAATGTGTGGGATTTACAGTGGTTTTCTGAAAAGTACATGGGTGCTCTAAGTTCAGTATCAGTACATAATGCTTTCAGATATTATACATATTTGAAACATATAAAATGTACAGTTGTTTTTTGAGATAAGAGAAACAATGCAAGTACTGTAAATTACTGTAATCAAGCTGTTTTCCATTTATCTATGCCCTTGTATATACCACAATGCCTCAGTAATCTCAAAAATAAACATTACTTATCTACTTCACTGCAAAAAAATTCTGTCACCTGTGGCAGGTTATCTAGTACATAACCAATTAAACAAGAGTTATACAGCCAGGTGTTCAGGAGTAGAAAATTCTCATACATGGAACTTACTGTTGCATTGAGTACTGTATGCAAGAATTTAATTCAGCATTATTTGCTTTGAAAATGAAAACACAGCTTCATTTTCACTATTCTGGTGTTTGGTATTTTTTCATGTTATTATCATTCTAATCTCAAGGTAATCTACATGTGAAGCATTATATTCATGACATGCAATTACTGTGCTGTAAGTAACAAAATAAATTTGCTCTCTCACTGCTGAAAGAATAACACAGAACAACATTTTGTAATTCCTGCTAAAAGAAGATAAATGGCCATCACCACATTCTATTATTTCCAGCGTAAGTGCTACATTTTAAAATCTGCAGCTCCTTGGTGCTTTATACACTATGGTGTCATCTTTAGTAGAAGTCAGTGTTTGAAGGTGATAAAATATTGTTACAGTAACACAACTCTAAGAAAATAATCACTATTAACAAAAGCTTGAGAGCTTTGGACTTTAATTTGCTTTCCTTGAGTAAAACTCCAAACTCTACAGTAGATTCAACAATGAATATGTCTGAATGCTCTGGCAGCAATTGATACATGAAGTTTAGCTCAGCAGGGACTACTAGTGCAAAAGCATGTTAAGACAGGGTGGAAAAAAACATGTATATGCATAATTGTATAATACCTGACAGCCATCTGAAAAAAACTCGATTTCACACTAGAGCTATATGAAGGAAGATTAATAATAGCGTTGGAGATGAGTTACAGGCAGAACCTATCCCAGTGTCTCGTTAAAGGCCTGTCACTGTGGGATCCCCCAAGGTCCAGTACCAGGCCAGCATTGTTTTCCTATTTCCCAGTGACTTGGAGGAAGGGCCAGGTGCCTCTCAGCGAGTTTGCTGACAACACAAAACTGGAAGGAGCCATCAACATCCCAGAGCGCTGTGCAGCCCTTCAGAAGGGCCCGGACAGGCTGGGGAGATGGGCAGAGAACTGTCTGGAATGTAACAAAGGCAGCGTCCTGCACCTGGGGAAGAATAATCCCACATATTAATACTTTCCTTAGGCAAGTAATACAAAATGAAAAGGCACAATTCTTGCACTCCCAGCCAGCAGACCTAACCTGTACTACCTATCTTTCATTTTTTATCGCTATTCCAAGTTTTATACTATCCTGGACTCGAAAGCAGACCAGCTCAAGTGCCACACTTGACAAACATGATCTCAATTAGCACAAAACCTTCTCAGCCAATTCTTTCTAATTGTGCTGGTAGTATCTAAGTTTAGGGTAAAATCCTTGCATTAAACAAAACACTGTGTGACTTATGTTGCTACTAGGTTTAGAATATATTTTCCTCTTGCAAAAGGATAAAACACCACTAGAGTAAATTTTTCTCCCTAGTGTCAGTAAATTCCAGTTAAGAGTTATATACTCTGAAATAAGTACTTTATTAAGCATCTGCCTCAAGCTGTTGTACAAATTGCTTCATTACCACTATGGAAGCAATTGCAAAGTGATTTATTCTGTTGTTAGATTTCTTTTCTTTTTGTGTATATTCTAGTAGTAAGTGTACACCTGATGTTTGGAAAAGACTTGTTTGGTAATACATTGAATAAAATATTGCAAACAGTGTCATATATTTGTTCATGTAAAAAAGGGAAACATTTCACTATAAATTATTAAGCCTGTACTTCCATATGCTTTTATGCAAAGTCTGAAGTCTTCTTGACATGAATTGCTGTGCTTCACTTTGGGATATCAAATTTATACTGTATGTTTGTTTTCCTCACACCAACAAAGGGTTTACACCTGGGGAACCAGAGCACTAGAGCAAAACCACTTTCAGTATAGGATCACAAGGTACACTTATGTCAACCCCTTTTTTGAAATTGCCTTCAGTAGAGGCATAACCTTTCCAACTGAGAACAGCATTTAAGAAGGCAATAATATGAAAGAACAAGACTTTCTAAGGCCATTTGTACATCTGGTAGAAGGAAGGAGAGATGTAAACACATAGATGGGTTTTGTTGAGGCTGCATCTGAACTTTTCCACAATTAATGGAAAACTTTTGTCTTCCGTAACTCAGGAGTACAAGTGGAAGCTGTTAGACAGACAGAGGCTTTAGCTAATCCCTCAACAATCCTAACTCCTGTTACACTTTCCTTCTTCCCTTTTATATTAATATATAAATTTTAATTCTCATAGACTGGCATTATCACACAAATCAGTTTAATCAGTTTTTTATTATCAAAGATACTCAATTTCAAATAGCAAAACACTCTAGTGACACCTCTAATCAGCCCCAAGAATAAGGATGTGCTACCTACCTTCCAGACAGAGTCGCATATAGTTTTAAAATTAAGACTTTCAGTCTTTCACCTACTCCATTTATGATATCTACTAGGAAAGGAAACTAACTCTATAAAATTTTCAGTAATAAATCATGTGAATAAAAATTAGTATGAATTTAAAAAGTCTACCATAGATACAGAGAAATTAAGGAGCTAATAATTAGAGAAGTAAAATGGATAGAAATGAGCCTTATTTATTTCTTTAGAGTGGGTTTATTTTTAATTACACACTTTTCCTTTCCCCTCCCAATGTGTTTGTATAGCACACTATTTAGTTTGATGTGTGTATATATATATATATATATATATATATATATATATATATTTCCCAGCTATATTTTGAGATCCTAGGAAACTTAAGTTTTACATGTAAAGGGTTTTTCTTGTTGCTTTGGGGTTTTTTCCTACTTTTTTTGAAGGTTGTGCTTTGTTGAGGGTTTTTTTGTTTTTTTTGCCAATAATAATTGACCAAACCTTAAGGGAAGTTTAACATTAGCTGACAAGCAATTCTAGGAATGTCTATTGATAACCTTCAGGAATAAAACATTCCTATCTTCTTCTTTCCTTCCATACATTTTGTAGCTTCTTTGAAAGTTTTGCTTCAATTTTCTACTTTTAGGGTATCAGTTACACATTAGAGTCTATTACAATATTTTTTTTGTACCATGGTCCTTCAAGAAACACCTTTATACCAAATCTTTGCAAATTGATTTTCATTAAATTCTTTTTTTTCGGACTGAGAATTTTGAGTTGGTACAAAGTTTCTTTTCAGCAGTGTGACTAAGATGAGTAATTTATTTAAATACATTTGAAGTTGGAGCTTCAAATGAGTTATCTGTAGTCCTTCAGCTGCTAAGCTGGGAACACAAAACTCCATTGTGAAATGGAGACATAAATTACAGACTCTTGTCTAAACTAGGTAGAAGAAAACTTCATTTGAGGTCTGCTATACATGACTACCATAAGTTATTGAGTCAATGGAGATTTTTTTTTTCTCTTTTCCACAGAACTGATGCAAAATTTGGTCTTTCCTCTGATATGAAAGGATAAAAATACTTAAGTCTCCTTAGCTTTCTTTAAAACCTCTATAAGCTCAAATGGGCGCAGTAGTTTCATTTTTCTTCTAGGAATCATTTTGTCTGCTGACACAGCAGCAATGGTGAATGTTTCTATACGACAGCTACAGTTTGGTCCATGAGTGAGTGTATTTTCTAACTACCTCTAACTTTTTACAGGAATTTCCATACCTATGGGAAAAGAAGTTTATGTACCCAAATAGTAATTTACATGTGATGATTGGTGGCCTATTCTACTATCTCTATAAAAAAAAAAGACAAAACAGGATAAGTTTGCTACAGAAGAGCCAAGACTTGGCAACAATGTCAACTTACATGACATTCAGAATTGGAATATTCATGCCTCAAAACAAGGATTATGAGAAATATTTCTATCTCACAATGGAGAAATTAATAATTAAATGGTAGCGGGAACCCACAAAAAAGAGAGTCATCAGGACATTTTGGTTTTGCAGGTAAGCACAGAATACTTTTTTTTTAACTTCATATTTTAGCAGAAATCTACCCAAAATTCATGAGTTAGACAATTTTTCACAGCTCTAGCTGTGAAAATATATTCATTCAAATAAAAGATTTATAAATTTATTCAAAATTTACAAATATTTTTTACATGGTTATGTAAAAATACTTAAGAGACAGATTTATCAGCTGTCAAAACCCAAAAATCCAAAACACAAAACTCCCCCCAAAACTATTTTTTTTACATGGTTATCAGGGTTTTTTAAAAATCTTTAATTATTTGAAAACTATTCAGAAGAATGCATCAGGAGTTGAACTAATTGTAGGTTTATGTAATTTTTTATTGTGTGTGAAGTGTCTTCTCAAGTAGTTTCTTCCCCAAGTAATTTGCTGTGGCTGGAAATTTCAGAGAGACTTGTCAATTTTGCAGTAATTTATAAAACTACTCTCAGGAAATTATAACTACGTTTTATAGCAATCTGATTGAAATTATTTTAGCTTAATTAAATTTAGTTAAAATATTTTATTATTCTGTTTTTTCAAGGTAAATTCAACAGCAAAAACTATGTAAAAGAATTTGACATATTCTGGGAAAGATTCAAGGTCTGCAATCCCACTCTTCTTTGGGATTGATAATTGCAGACATAACACAGCTCGGCATATACTTACAGATCATTGAATTGTTACACAGAAAATTCTTACTGACTTTGTTTCAATTTCATAAATTTCTAATCAGCAAAGTTTTTTCCATTTTAATATTTAATCTTGGATCAGAGTATCTGTTGGTTTTAAAAAGGTTTCCACAGCATTCACCAGACCCATCTTCTCAACATAAAAGGCTATCAGACCACGATTTCCCCTTCACAGATTCCCTCATCTGAGGAGGTTCTGTTGATATGCACAATGACACAGAGGAATAGATTCATCTTCAGGAGAGAAATAAATGACTTCTCCTTTTGCTTCGCTCCCTGTCTGTGAGTATGGCAATGAATGACAGAGACTTGATTGAGGAACTGCCTTAGAATAAGCAGCATGTCAGAAGCTGGCCAAAGGCCTGGCTGCTAGTGGACCTGAAACGCTGGTAAGGCTGCCACATGGAAAATACACATATTCAAGTGTTGTTCATGGCTCTTTTGAAAATTTCAGTAAACTGATGCAGATATGAGTAGAACTGAGTCAAATTCTTATGTGGGATACTAATGTTCTTCGTGAGCCTGCTTTGAAGATATTTATCTGGGGAAAATCACAGTCCTCTAAGTTACACCATATTTTTTATTACTTTCTAATTATAATGTAGTTTAAATTGCAATACAACAATTTGCTGGCAGACACATTATTTTATTCACATTGGCCCCATAATTTTTTCTGTTATCATCCCATTTATTTTACCCATCGATCACTGTTCAAATATTTTTCTTGACAGCATGTACTTTAGCAAAAACTATAAACCCACTGTAATAATCTGGAATTAATATTAATGTTGCCAATCAGTTAAATTTGTGAATTTATGCAATGAATTAAATTTGAAAGCATCTTCTGTGCCGAAAAAGAGGGCACAGGTGAGAATTCTTTCAATTTTTCATCACAAGGCTCATAGAAGCTCTCTGGAAGATGGGATTTTGAAAGTATTCAATTCAAATATTCTGACAGACAAGAATTTTTTAATATATCATGTTATGCATCTCAATATCAGTATCTTAAATTCTATTTGCTGAAATAAATGTTAAACATCAGTGATGTGAAACAAATTTGTAGACAAAGGGTTTCCTATAAAACCAACATGCAATGAGGAGCCTATGTCATTAGGTGATTTGGCTTCTCCTAGGTGTCTATACTTCCCATGTATTTATTCAAGAGGATTTAAAAGATGTTAGAACCAAATATTATGGGTCCTAATCTATTTAAATGTCTATTCTCTCCCCTTTATGAGCTTGATGAAGGACTGATGATCTGAACACGGCATTAATTTAAATTTGATGGAGGGAATGACGAAGCAATCTTTGAAGTTAATAGGGTTTTTTGCATGCTTTGCTGAAAACAGGACTTGAAGGTGGAAGTATAAACCATGTGCCTACCTCCTCAGAGAGCCTGAGCTGTCAGATGTACAAGAAAAAACTTAATTGTACTTCTAGATTAGCTTAATCTTCTAATTCACCAATTTTATATTGGTCAACCATACAATTTTTAGTGATCCTACTCTGGATGAAGCTATTTTTGAATAGGACTGTATGTCACACATAGGATCAAGGTTGGGATGTTAGATAGTTAAAGGGAGATGATCACAAGTAAGAGGAAAAAAACTATCTGTTATTCTATAGAGATCCAGTTATGAGACTGTTTGTGGACACAATTCCTAAAAGCATATATGGTGTGATTAGACAGAAAATTAAGTGGCAGAAAATTAGAAATCAACGGGACTTTGTGCAATGCAGATGAAAGGTCTTCAAAATGTGTGCAGCACATCTATGGCATGTCAGATATACACACTACAGCTATTGTTCACAATAAATCCACATCACTACAAAATAATATGTTCCTTTCTTCTGCTACTATCTTTACATGCCAACTTTTATCTGCTGGTTCACAGATTTAAATATAGTTCCTGTAACATGAGAGCATATTTCTTTTCTTCTTTGTATCTTTTTTCTAAAGCATATTGATACAAGACACCTGTACAGAGCATAGAGACCAAGTTCAGAAGTGCTAACATACTTTCGATCTATTTTAAGACTTACATTCTTCCCCTTTATTATTATTTCATATAGATTTTTAGAATTTACATTCCAGTCATTTCTCAGGCAGTCCAAAACCCAAGAACTTTGATTATTCTCACCTTCTTCTAAACCTTCTCCAGCTGGTTCATTTCTGCATTGGTAGATCAGTGTCCAGGATACAGTATGCTAACAGAAGCTTCAAAAATGGTAAGAGAACAAAAAAGATTATTACATATAGCTTGCAACAGGTCTGATCTACTTTGTCTACTGTATGCCTTTTATTTGGGGAACTTTGTTGTTTTTGGTTTTTTTGGGGTTTTTTTGTTTTTTTTATAATTTATAACTTCATTCACTCTTCTATTACCTTATCCATTGTCGGGAGGTTTGGTGAGAAACTCAAAGCTTATAAAATCTAATTGAATCCTATGTCTCAAACCAAAGTATGGAATCAAATTCTACCAAGCCCTACAAAAATCACAATTTATTGCACGAAAAATAAAGACCCAAACCAAAAAAGATAGCTTTCTAACGGTATTTCTTTTTTCAGTTTTAAAGGGGAAAATAATAACTATGGAAAGAATTTTTCTGGGGACACATAAAAGCTGATTTCTATCCCTAAGTTGTGGAAATGTGTGTTCCAACGCTTCAATTTCATGGTACTAGAACCAGATTTTTATTAATTTTTTTTTTATTTTGCAATGTCTACTTATTCAAAAACAAATCCAAGTATATATAGATATTAAGTTGTCACTTATTAAGATTATATACAAAGCAAATTAAAAATATGGATAAATATTGCAAAGTCTAGCTGATATGTAAAGTTCTGTGGTGTTCCTTACTCTTGTGGACTTGCTGTATCACACTGTATTGTCTTCAGTAATTCAGTAATTGTGGTGACATAGATGACAGCAGTTACTTTACAGGATTGGTAAGAGCTAAATTCAAAGTGTCAATGACACTGTTGGTTCATGAGAAAAAGAAGAATATGCCTCTTTTGATAGTAAGTGTTTCAACCAACATTTTCAATATTTTCTACTTCAATGAAATAGAAGTTTTCTCTTTTATCAAGGGTACCACACAATTTTTTTCAGAATATTTTTAAAATTTGCAATTTATAGGAAGAAGAAGCAATACAGCAGCAAAGATATAATGAAAAATAAATTATGAAAAATTATGTTTTGGTAAAGAAAGGTCTCTTAGGTACTAATAAATAAAAATATGAAAAAGCAGAAGGAAGTTGTACTTATATGGAAACTACTGCATTGTACAATGATGACTTTGTTAGGTATGACAAAAAGCAGTTAATACCATCAAAATGATAACTTTATTTTTTTTAAAACACCATTGTGTTTTGGAATTAAACTCAAATGTGGGAAAAATGTGACTTAAATGCCTGCTTCCAGCAGGAAAAAAATGCTTTGCTGGTCACTGACATTGTCATTGACTCAGTCTTGCCCTCTGAGATACTATTATCTATTGTCTGTTAAAAGAATTAAGAAACAGATTTATCAGCTGTCAAAACCCCAAAATCCAAAACACAAAACTCCCCACCAAAGCCATTCCGCAAACACTACCAAAACCCAAAATAAAGCCATATTCTTACTGACTAAGAAGGAGACATTCTTATTATCAAAATGGCAGCAATTAAGGATTTTAGTCAGGTAATGTCAGAATTATAGGATTTAATGCTACATCGCTGCCTCAAATAGCCATGCCAAAAACAAAGAAATGAAATATTATAAAATAATTAATGGCAAGATCTAAATAAATCACATGGTTTGAAAGGATGTTGTAAATTTTTAGTGCTTATGTTTTATTGTGATGGGACCCACTTACACATCAAGAATATTTTTTAATGTCTTTATTAAGGTCATAGTGTATGTACCTGTGTTACTTGCTTTCTTTCACAAAGGTTTAGATTCAGAGATGATATTTAAAAATGCAAGTAATTACTTTATTTTCAGAAGAAAAAGGTTTTTAAATATTTGCTGCAGTAGTAACACTGAAGTCCTATTAAAATATAAAATATCTGAAAATACTATTTCTCGTATTTTAGATCTGTTTCTCAGAGCCCCATAGAGCAGCATTCCTCAGTTTGAAAGGTCACAACTACAAATAAATCAAAACTGTCACCAGCTAGAGCATCATGCTGATAAAAGAAATAAAACAATTTATGGAGCTATCCTTCTCACAACAAGCCTTTGTCAGACTGTCATCTATCTAACTTCAAACAGTTCTTTGTAGAATACCATTTTACTTTTCTTCTACTGTGACTTTTCCTATAAGTGTCCATTTTGAACTTTCCATTTATATAAAAGAAAAAGATCAGGTTTGGGACACCTTTGATGGAGTCTTTCCTGTTGCTTACAGTTGTATTTTACTGTCATTTCAGCACTAAATGGTCAGGCAGAAAAATTCATTTATTAATCTTTTAGTAATTTATACAGGTTTACATAAATATTAGATGTTATGAAATATTTATAACTGATTTTTTTTCCAGTGATCCCCAGAGAGAGTCAGTAAGAAAAAAATATGCATATGAACAATGCCAGTAAATCAAGAATTCTTACTATTTTTCCGTCTTATGCATTAGCATAGCACAGATGTTCTTGGTTTCACAGCTTCTAACACTTGCCTTCCTCCCATCTGTCTTTATTTCAAAGTATGAATTTAGGTTCTTATATAAAATTAAATTTTGTCAGTGAAATTTTCCATTTGAAAGTAAAATGTCCATTCCATTTTCACAAATAAAAAGCAATGGTCACATATGAAGTTTGTTTTTCATAATAATTATACATCAGTTCCTCTAATGTGGCTTTTCCCGATGGTCATTGCAAAAAATTCTATTTTTAATAGTGCTTCCCTTCATGAAGGCAGAATTTATTCTAACATTTTTCACTGCATGTGATATAGAGCTTTATGATAAAAAACACACTGGCTTTTGTGGCATGTTCTCATTAAAGAAGTTAGCCAAAGTATCTCACAAAATGAACTCCCAGGATTTAGATTTAAGTGGAACTCCACTCTCTGAGAGCTATATGAAAATTTTTCAACTTTCAGCACTTTCTCAGTCCCTCACTGAGAAGTAACAAAGTCAAGTTTTAGCATAGGTAATCTAGTTTAATTTTTTAAGTTCAGTCTTGCTGCAAGTAGATCCAACCCTGTTAAAGTTCATTAATTTCTACTCGTATTGATAATAACCACAGTGGTGTTTGTTATGCTGAGATCTAATTATTTTCCTGGAACATAACTTTACTATGTTATTAAGATTTTCAGACAGGATAATTGAAAATCCACTGGAAAACCCTTCATATTGGGGGAGTTTTGGTATTTGGTTTGTTTTGGTTAGTGCTTTGTTGTTTTTGTTTTAGTTTGTTTTGTTTTGTGTTTTTGTTGTTTGTTTTAAATGTTATGGCAATAAGCATATACGTTATGAAGCGGTTGTGAAAATTTTAGATTAATTGGACTTCAAAATTTACACAATCAATAAACAGTCCTCATAAGTGCAACTAACTTCTAAAGAACATAATAGAAAAACACTTCAGAGTCTAGCATTATTTGATTTAATTGTTTAAAAGCAAACAATTTTTTACAGCATTAGATGCCTGTGCAGAAAGAAAAACTATGCTATTTTTAATAATTATCTTTTCTTAGTAAATTAAAATTAAGAAAAACCCCACCCAAAAAAAACCCCAAAACCCAACCTTGCCTAATATTTAATTTAAATTTACCTCAGACTCAAACTCTCTTTTATAAAGCTGTAATTGAACTCTAATATGCATTTGGCTTATTCCTGAAGGACATTGAAAGGGGATACATGAGGGAAGGTTATTGCCCATCTGAAGTTCTAACTGTGAAAGCTGGAGCTGTTTACGAGTGGGAATACAACTTAGTCTGAGTGATGCACCTGGGATATCCCCCAGAACTGGGGGTGAACATTTCACACAGAGTATCAGTAGCCATAACTATCTTACAGGGATAAAACTGCTTATTGGACCCAGGAAAAGAGCAAGGGTACAGAAATATTATAAGGGAAAAGGATACCAAGTGTTTATTGGCCTACTTATTTTTTTTATCTCTTCAAATATTTTGTGTGATTTTTAATAAGGCTTGGCTGGATAAAAAGATAACTGCAAAATTTTAAAATCTATTTAATTTACTTACATTTAGATTGTTATATCAAATAATTTTGTTATAAAAAGGCATGATATGAAAGATGAGACTGAACTTCAAACTCACCAAGACACAGGTAATAAAGTAGTTGTTTTGCTTGAATAGAGGTGCTGTTTCTAGGAAAGTCAATTATTAAGCAGGTTTTGCCTGTGACCAGAAGTTAGTGCCTGATAGAACCTTCACTTCTCAAAGACAGAAATTTCTGACAGGAGAACTGTTAGTCATTTGCTAAGTTGTTAATAAGGGACAATATGAAAAAAAACCCAACAATTTGAACTGAAACCCTGCAGGACTCCAGGAAATAGTTTCTCTACAAATGCTAGTGTATTTTGGCAGGAGTGGAGTTTGCCTAATGACTACAACCTGAGATGAGATATATTCAGACATCAGAAGTTCTGATGAAATGAATGATCCAAATGTTCACAGCAAGTCAGATGAATATAGAGCAAGACATTTTTTGGATCTGATCTTGGGGAAAAGTAGGTAAGTACAGTTCTCTTTATCTCTCAAATCTGAAGATTTGTCACTGGGCTGTCTCATTCTGCTGTTGCAGAAATTGAAGGTAATATGTATTTTTTAACCTGACTTGACCTAAGCACAGATTCTCAGTGCCTAGCAGTGATTTCCCCTATCCAAAGCTAAGGCAGATCTGTGAACCTTGTTCAAATGCCCAGGATTTCCAGCAATTTCTGCAGAAACTATGCATTCCTGGTTTGTGAGCTTATATCACAAGGATTTGCAGTGAGAAAAATTTTGTTTTGGTAGACTTGGGATAACTAGGATTATTTAGACATGAATAGGGCAGTCAGAAGTATGCCTGAACTTTTACAGTCTTGAGGGGCTTTGACACACAAGACAAAACCAAAAACAAGCAAACAAAAAAAACCCTCAAAACAAAATTTTGGGGTTTTCTCCTCACCAATACTATATTATTAATGCATTACTGCAAGAGACGGTCACCACTGTAGCACAGCAAGGGACTATAGCTTGGAATTAAAGAAGAGCAAATTCTAACAACTATACTGGCAGCACTAGAGCAAGCACCATGCCTGTGTATTTTATTGGCTTCACAAACACTAGTTTCATTTGTTGAATCCTTTACTTTTGAATTTTTGTGTGAAAGTACTTATCAAACACACTTGACTGGAACCTTTTTCTTTGGAATAATTTCAGTTTATGAACTAAGTAGCAGAGAGTCTGCTTTTAAAAATAAATAGGTTGCAGTGTTTTTCCTTAGGTAGGTAAACTGTCATATCACCAATTATTGGGTAGGCTTTGTGTTTTGGACAACCCTGCTGAGTCATGCCAAACTCTTGTGTGCTGCCCTGCTAAGACAAATGGAGACTTATAATCACCTGCCATCTTTGCTTTTATTGAGACAAATTAAAAAATTAATCAATATTGGTTTACATGTACATGTCTTGGTGTTGGAACTGACATTTTCCAGCTTCCAGGTAAGTGCAGTATGTGAACAAGCATTTGGCTTGTGAAGTATGTGAACAATCCAGAGAGACATAATTTCAGAGTAGAATTTAAAATTCCTTAAAATAATTTCCACTTTACATTGAGGAGCCCAGTTCATTGACACTTCTTTTGAACATGTTATATTGGAAATATCAGCAATGATGGTAAGGAAATAAGTTATAGTCTCCAGCACAATTTTGATAAATATGCTATAGGGTATAGCACTTTATAGAGCTATAACTCATTTTAGAGTATTCATTCAGATGCAGTTAATGATGATTAGCTGAATCTGAAATGATGACCAGGCTATTAACAAGAGGGCTAGATTTTCATTAAAAGAGAAGGTAAAAGAAGGATGCAATAATTCATGAAGAAGTACTGATTGAAACACCTTTCCAAGTATTCCTCTCCTTTTAAAATTGATAACATTTCTAAGTAAAAATAATACAATATGATCTTGTATACATGTGTATATTTTCTTACAGAACATATAACATTAAGGGAGAACTTTATACTCTTACCTGGTCAGCAAGATACTGGTATGTTCTGCAAGAACTATAAAAACATCCTATAAATTATAACCAAGTCCTACAATATAACTTGAATTGTATTACTCTGAAAATTACTGGTGCTCACAGTGTAGATTTTAATGCATATTTTAGAAACAACAATTACTTTAACGGCTTTAAAGATATGGTCTTGTTAATTTTTTTATTTGATGAAACTACTACTGAGCTTTTAAGATCATACAATAGACCTTATGCATCTTTATCAGGAGTGAAAATCATTATGATATTGTAGATAAAGATTTACTGTAATAATCTGAATTAAATAAGTAAAACATTTTATGAGCAATTCATAGAATGTCTGTTTAGCTGAGATGTTTCATGATGCCTTAGAAACAGCTCATTTTGACATGGGGATACTTGAAGCTTAAGAAAACACTAACAGGTACTGAAATTTCTGAAAAAATAAGTGCACCTTCAGTGATCTCAGAACTGTTTTTCCTTTTTCCAGTGATGAATTTGTCCCAGACTGCCTCAGTGCATCTGAGGTTTGGGAAACCACAAACCATGTTTATTTTCTGCCCATGCTGATAAATTGCTGTTTATACCTCCTACCTCCTTAATCCTGACTCATGGTTTTGCATACCTCAGCTGGCTGGTGACACATTATGGGCAAGAAAACTTCCCAACAGCCTCATTCCACCTTGTGTTGTGCTTCAATATCAAATCTTACCAGAATACAGCATAGTGGCAGGTTGTTTTTTTCCCATCAGTGTTTGCAAGTCAAATATACAAAGTTTTTTCTTTGAAAATATGAGACTATCTTTTTCTTTTTTCACCTTGCATTGATCAGGCTGATGTCACCCCAAATTCTTCAGATTCTGTAGTTTTTAAATAACCTGTGATTTATTTAAAAAAAAAGCTTATTGATAAATATTCTTTTGTAAAGTTTATTCATACTTATTGAAAACCATATTTTAAACTATATGAAACCTTTCTTTCCTTGCAACCCTCAGCATTAAAATAGATTTTCTGTAGGTTTGTTTTTTGGGTTTTTTTATCTTGTAAGAAGCTTTAAGTCAGACTGACACTCTATTCTAGTCTCTGACCTGCAGGAAGAAAGCCTTTCTTGTAGTTCTCAGAAGTCTGACATTTAATTCTTTCATTGCCTGGTTTCCACTGACAAGTTGCTAAATGCACACAACCATGCCCTGGCCAAATAAATGTAGTGTGTCTGCAATGACACTAAGTCATAGAGCAGAAGGTCAGATACCATTCTGAATTTTAGTCATGAAAGGACAGGGAGGAATTATTAACTATTCAAAACTGCATATCACCAGCATCCACAGTGGTAGTCCTGAATACAAATGCCATTATTATCAATGTTCTGCTCTTGGAAGCTTGACTAAAAACATGATTTAATAAAATAATCCTTCATGTAATTACTAGAGTGCACTGGTGGGTAAACACATGCTATTTTCATGTACAACATTGTTTCATGCAATTCTCAAATTGTATTTCTGGAGAAAACAGACTCAATAAATTTCAGAAAACAGTTTGAGCACTCATGAAAAAGAAAACTATGGGGTTTTTTTTGGCTTATAACTTATGAATAATATTATCCATATTTTATTTCTACAACAGAGCAGAATGCAAGAAGATCAAATAACCCATTACAGTCAATTCAGTTAATATGTACTTGACATTAACTACAGTGCTGAAATAATTGTTATTATTGTTTGTATATGCCCTGGATCTGCATCGTGCATACTGTCAGTGACCAGGAATTTGATTTGAAGAATCCAGATTTCTGGTAGTCTCAGATGTATGTGAAGGTGGTTCTTAAATAGCTTTATATGCATACATATATATATATATATATATATATATATATATATATATACAAGATGCAGCATGCATGCAATGACACACAGAGAAGCAATCAACATCCTTCATAAAGCACTGGTACAAAATGCACCCTGACTAGCAAGGATTGTCTGTCCATTGCCCCATTGGTCTTGTCTTGTTTGCCGTTCCCTGGGAACACACCACCAGGCGTCCTGTATGTTTCACTGACATATTGTTCTGGAGAGGCACTATCATCAGAATGCCTTGAAACAAATTTTCCACCTAAATCACTGCCTAACCCAAGTTAGATATCAGGTAATACCTGCGTGAGAGGTTGAAATTAATTTTAAAAATAGAAAATAAAAAAAAAGATGAAAAGATGAAAAAAATGGAAAATATCTTCTATTAAATGCACAGGACTGAGAAAGTATTTTTTACCTCACCAGCTATTGCTTTTTTAGGTAATTCCTGACTGTGACTGGGAATTAGCACAGATCAATGAATATAATTCTCAACAGTCAGATTTGGAAAGTAAGAGAGTTGGGTTGCTGGATTTGAAAAAAGAGTGCTGGCTTGTCTCTGGTCCAGAAAATAATCCTGGCATATAGATGTAGTCATTGTGTCCAGTGCAGCAGTCATTTTCTTGTCAAACTTTTCCATTTACATAAATGGATATATGGCAAAAATGCTCTGGAACATATGGCTCTTCTAGCTGTCTTCTACATGCATGTTAGGGTATTGGCTATAAATATAACCCCATGCATAGCTGACACCAATAGATGCATGACTGAATCTATTTATATGAGTTGCAAAAGCTGGCTGAAATCGGCTGGGGTCTTGTCTGCAGCCTCAGGGTTAGCATGGATCATAACCATGTGATTTCAGCTGAGCCCTGTTCTCAGCTGTGTAGCAAATGAAAAGTGGAATTCTCATGGTGAAAGTAGGGCTAGGGGCTGCTTTGTGTCCTTCAGTTAGAATTGTTCAATGGCTGTGATAGTTATTTTAAGAAAATTGAACTTCTTCCACAGGAAACAACATTCATGACTGTGTGGTCTAAATGTACCTACTGCCAACTTCATCCCAATAAACTCATATGACTCAACATTCTGCTGAGACGTGCTGTAGCAATTTAACAGAAATCTTCCGTGGATTTCTCTCACTTAAAAACAGAAAGTGATTGACTGTTATTTCATTCCTATGTGCTTATGGGCACAGAGGTCATGGTAATATATTAGTAGCCATTTTAGTCTCATAAATCTAATGTATTTCAATATCAATGTGCACATAATCCACATTCTAGGACCAAATATTTTCAACACAAGACTTTTATACTGAGATAATGTAATATTCTCTCTCCCATTCTTTTATAGTTAAATCTCAAGAGAAAGGACCTACTTTATCTTATCTCAGTCATTACCAGGGAGATTTTACAGCTTAGTAAGAAAGAGTGGAAGTACAATGTTGATTTTACTTTTAGAAGGGAGGAAAAAAGAAAGGTTTCTACACAATACTATACTGTAATCAGTTGGAAGTATCAAAGTCATAAAGGAGCACTTTTGCAGATACTTTATCATGCAATGTTTGCATAATAAAATATATACATTGTAGTTCTTACTTGTGACAAAAGACCTTTTTTACTGTTACTAAAGTACAAACTTGTATTCTGTCAACCCCTATAAAGTAACTTTAATGAAGCTTAACACTGGGAATGTGGCAGTCATATGAAGCAGAGATACAGAACATTTTTTAAATTGACACAAATGTGGGACTAGTATGTGGGACTTATCCAAAAAATGTCTTTTCCCCTGTGGTTTTCCAAGTTTCCAAAAGAAAAATGCAGAAAGGCACCTACAAACAACTGTGATAGTGTTCAGTAAGCTGAGATCCTACATTACTCTTTCCAGGCTGTAAGTGATTTGCTTGATAATGATTTTCATATACTGCTGAAAGTGCATGCTATGTGTAAAAAGAATGTTTCTGAGAAATGGAAAAGAAAGTTTCCTGTTTGCTGGCTTGACTGAGAAAAAGCAGAAAAAGGAGAGTTTAGGCCTTGGATTGGACAAATCCTCTTTTTTTATAAGCTGGTCAGAGGAGAAAGAATAATGCAAAGTGGAGGATGATTGAGTTTGCTTATGGCAAGAACAGATCCCTAATCCAGCAATAGCACCAAGGAAATTTTCCTGAGGACTCGGAAGTGAAACAAATCCAGGAACCCAGTGAAACCTTCAGAGCACACTGGGCAGAGGAAAAAGTTGTTTATAAACTGTCAAGAATACTACTGTCTTTTAGTAGAACTGGTCTTTATTTTCTGCTTTCAGTGCTATTTGGTTTTCATTTGATCCTGCAAAGCCTGGCATAATAAACTGGTAAGACTTTGGTATGCTCACTTTTAAAGAAGATGGTGCAGTCTCTTCAAAACTCTGACCAACATGAGGGTTTGTCATATAGACAACAAAGATTAGAAACAAACCAGTGTCTAAAACTGAGTTAGATGCTCCTAGTAACCTCTAGAAAGAATGCTTATTAAAATATTCATTTGAACAGTATTGATATCTTCATTTTGGGATTTTTAGGTGTGCCTTAAATGATTTTGGCATAAATTTCTCCTTTTTGACATATATTAAGAAACCAATAGCTTTGTAATTAGCTAAACTTCATAAAGGAAAGAGTTATCTTGAATTTCTGTTCAGTTACTGTATCTTGAGATTAATTCTCAACTTTCTAAAATGTAACATTTTAGGAAAGTAAACAGCTATTGGGATTGCCATGGTTGATCTGCCTGCCCTGGCTTTACAGTGTATGTTTGCTCTATAATGCTACCTGAGGTGCTGAACAGAGATCCCTATGCTTTCCTGACATTAAATAAATAAGTCTGCTCTTCACAACTATCTTGTCTCAATCTGATTAAAGTATACTCTGTGAGGATCAAAGGCCTTCAAAAAACCATTAAAACACACCAAAAAAGGATTTTTATTGTTTAGACTTAATAAAATATTTAGAGTAACTGTTTTCAAAATAATTGGAATTGTATTTTCATTATTTTAAGCATAATTTTTAAAAACTGCTTGCATACACCAAAAGAAAGGATCATAGTTATTTTACTGGGATCTGTTGAATACGTCATGTGCACAGTTTTCCATGATATGTAAAACCAGCACAAAATTTTGATTCACTGGAGAATGTATTTGGAAGCAATGTCAGTCACCTGGCAAGGGGGAATTCCAAATAATTTAAAAATCCCAAAGCAAAATAGCAAAAAAAAAAAAAAAAAAAAAAAAGCCCCTGCATAGATTCTTAGAGACCAGCTCCATACGGAACAAAGTATTCAGTATTCAGCAGTATTTTTTGTTATCTTATCTACCCACTTTAATTAGAGATCAGTGAATTAATTTCATACAGCTTTGCTTGCCTTCACCAGCATTCCAGACACAGGGTAGTCCTAGAAATGTCTAGCTTGAGTCACGCATCAAAAAAAATCTATAAATCTATATAACTTATCCCATAGAGTATGCAGCCTTGCACTGGAGAAGTTACTGTACAAAGTGCAGTTTCATAGTATAAAAAATATTGCTTCTGGAAGAAAAATATCATTGTTACAGATAAAATTAGTGTCTATCTTGAATTTCTGCAGTTGTGTGTGGTCTAAGATTTCCTTTTTCTTTGGAGCCTTGAAGACTTATCTTTTTTTTTTCTTGTATCATGTCTGTGCAACTGTAAAGAACTCTTGTAATTTCTTAGAGCTTTTGTCAGCCTTCATATTTGTACTTATTTTTAACCTGACACGTTGAGTTGTCAGCTGTCTTTTGAGATCCAATGGATCCCCACAGGACCATTCACTGATGAGTAAAAAGCTCAAGCTGGATGTGACCTCTAGGCCCTTTCTTCATTTTCCAGCTTGTTAGTAGACTGTTCAGGGGCAATCTGGTAAGAGACAGAAACTATTGCTATAGACCTATTTTGTGTTTTTCTCCCCCTGTGGAACCATTTATCTCTTGGTTACCTCTTATTTTCACACCTCTTGGGTTTTGTGGGTTTTGGGGTTTTTTTTCTTTTTTTGAAAAATAAATTCTGCTCTAACAATACATGGGACATGAAAACTTTGCCTGTAAATCTATGTGTGAATACACATTCTATGGAAATGAAATTGCCAGATCACTCTTGAGAGAGAGAGAAAACAGAGAGAGTAAGATTTTCTGAACAGGAAAACTTTGTGCTATTTAGAGTTTTATATTGGTTGTACATACAAATATTTTTCTATTTTTTTATTCCTGGATAATAATTGTACTTTTTAATAAATACACATTAGCAGAGATAAGCCTGGGATTTTTTTGTCTAGGTTTAAATAAAAATGCAAATGAAGCCAAAATGGACTTTAGTTTGAGGGAGAAGGTAATATAGCTATGTATTGAAGTTATTCCCAGGTGGCACATATACAGTTGAGCAGCAGAGTTTTTTCTTCTCCCTCTGTTAAATTGAAAAGTTCTTAAAATTAGAACTAAAAGTTAAAAATCTCAGCTCCTTACCGGCATTGTAGAGGTAACTTTGCCCAGAGGAAGTCTGTGAGATGGTTATAGCTCATGTACTGTATATTGTACCATGCCTTAATTTTTTATCCTATGAGGCAAAACTCAACTCCAAAGCAAGCAGTGAATCTGGGACAAGGGTATTGTGCTTTCAAATACAAGAGTTGTTTGAACTCCCATTGTAATTACTTCTATTTTTTAAAAAAGTTTTTAATTTCTTTGAACTTATAGGCTACAAAGAAAAAAATTTCTGAATTCAAGTTTGCTTCTTATCTCTAGAGCATTACAAGTCCACTAGTCTCACGTCTTTGCTCAGAAGATCATGTATCAAATTCTCCTGGAAGCTATGCTGAGGCACATGGAAGATAAGGAGGTGATTGATGACAGCCAACATGGCTTCATTAAGGGAAAATCCTGGCAAATTCGGTGGACCTTTATGATGTATGTAGAGTGTTGGTGGACAAGGGAAGAGCACCTACTGTCATCTACCTTGACTTGTACAAAGCAATTGACACTGGCCTGCACGACTTCCTCGTCTCTAAACTGGAGAGACATGAATGTGGTGGGACCACTCCCTAGATAAAGAACTGGTTGGATGGTCACACTCAAACAGTTGTGGTCAATGGCCCAACGTCCAAGTGGAGATCAGTGACACATGCTGCTCCTCAGGGTTTGGTACTGGGACCAGCAGTGTTAAATGTCTGTGTCAGCAACATGGACAGTGGGACTGAGCTCAATCAGCAAATTCACTGGTGACACCAAATTGAATGCCAGTTGGTACTCTGCAAGGAAAGGATCCAGAGGGACCTCATCAAGTTCAACAAGGCTAGCTGTCTGTCAAAATACAATGGGAAAACAATTCAGTAACCTATCATCAAGAGATATTCTTTCCAACTTTCAAGATGGTAAACTATATTTTATTTTTTAACTGGTAAATGAAGTTAAATCAGTAGATTAAATTTGGTTCTGGACCTTTGCCATATTCCATGTCTTCTTGTATCTGTCATCTAAATTGGCAAGAAAAATCAGCTCCAATTCTTCTCCTAGCAATCTCCTCACAAGAGGTTCAAAACCATAGCAAAGGTTAACTTATTTGGCAATAAAGGAAGGGGAATCTGAGCAGCAGAATAGAAATCAAATATTTAATTAACTCCCCAAGCACATCCCACAAAGATCAGGCCTCCATAAAGCACAGATCATTATTTACAGCAAGTCCTCTGCTGCAAGATCCTCCAGGGAGAATGTAAACTATCCATTCTCCTTCAGGTTTCTGGCTTCTCTAATTTCTTTGCTATACACTAGCTAAAAAGCCTTAGCACAATCCTTTTACCCACTTGTATATCTCCAGAGGTCACAGCTTTTCATTTCTTTGTTTGCTTTGGTTTTTTTTAATAATAAAAAAAAATTTAAGAAGACTGCATTGGTCCTTTAAGTATGTGGTTTCCATAAAACTTAATAAGAGGCTTATGCAACATCAGTGCTTCTTCCAACTTTGAAAGCTTCCAGGATTCTTTCCATTTTGATAATATTCCAAGAAATTCCAAGAAGTCTTGTCAATAATGTTTGATTTTGTTTCAGACTGCATATCAGATTGCAGGTGGAAAGATGCTGGAAACAGTGACAGAATCAGCTTTAAGCATATTAAGCACACTCAGAAACCCAAGTTAGTGAAGAAAAACCAGTAACTAAGTCAGGTTTTCATAATCACTTTTTTATGAGTATTTTTAATGACTTTTTCTGACCTCTGTTCACTACCACAATCTAAAATAATAGGAAAAGTCAAGGAAAAAAATGGAGGACTTAAACAATAAAATCAGTTTACTGAGAGGAAAGCTAAAAAGTAATTTACTTCTTTCTTTCAGGGATTTTATGGACAATATAAAAGAGATTAATTGGAATTTCAGCTTATAACTACAAGAGTGCACATTGCAAGCCAAAGCCAAACTAGTTTAAATGAATAAATATTTTTAAAGGTGTGGTACTATGTAAAGAAAAATACCTAGGCCTATAGACACTTTATATCTTTAGAAATCTTTAAATAAAGAAAATTATACTTAAAATTATTAACAGAAGGTACAAAGAAATTCATGATGATGACTTTTAACTTCTAGTTCTATTTATAGATTCAAGATTTCACTGTGAGAACATTGAAAACACTTGCTTTGGCTTAATTTATTTTCATCTGCATTAAAACTGACAAGGAAAATGAAGAGGAATAGACTGAGATGATATAAACTGAAAAAAAAAGGTTACAATTTGGTCACTTTCAAACCAACCCACCAAATTTCTGACAGATTTAATAGACTTAAAGCAAGTTTGTTTGGTTTTTTTCCTTTGCACATTGCAGCAAGGCTGCCTTATGTAGTGGCACAAGTCTCAGAGGAGATCCTTCACCTGTCTTTCCTGTCAAATTACATTGCAGCGTAAACATGAGCCAACAAAGTGTGCTATCTCACGCTAGACTTTTAGTTCCTGATAAATCTGGTCAGTGGAGTACCCCCTGGTTAATTCAAAATGTTTTAAACAATGAAATATTTCAAAACTATAAGAAGGATTTAAAAATGTGAACCTAATGTGATCATGTTTAGACAGGCTTTCTATGCAATAAGCAAAATAATTCAATAGTAGATGTAAAAAATAACTCAGTGGAAAGAAGGTAAGAAATTATGAGTAAGTTTAGCAAACTTTCATCAGAAAAATACAGATGCCTCTCTTGATCCCATGTCACCTGGAAATAGTGAAGAAATTCCTCTTATGGTTTAGTTGTGATTCTGTGAAGTTGTTTGTATTACCATATATCTTCTGCATTTGGTAATTTGATTGGAAATGGAGCTAAAACTCAGGCTTTCCATACTCAAAGAATACTCATGATAGTTAAAAAATACACTATATTTATCTTTTTAAATCATTACTCTAGGCATTTTGCTGTATAATGCTGCACATCTATTTAACAACAAATTGTGGTATTTGCACTGGTACTAGTAGGTTAATTTAAAATATTTGATAGCTATATAACATTTCTGTGGAGAACCATTTTTGTAATGATGATCATTTTAAACTGATAGTTGAGTACTAAGCAGGCTAATCAGACATCTTAATTTTAGGATAAAAATTATTAGGATAAAATAATTATTAGGATAAAATAATATGTTAGGCAGGGAATTTGAAGGAGTGTAGCCGTAAGCTAGTCCAATCAAACACATTGCAGCACTAATAATGTTGAATTCACTTACCCATTCTCACTTCAGAGTGTCCAGTGGGTTTCAAGTCACAGGTTCAGCCACTTCTTTTTTTCTAGGACTGATATTTGAAATTCCAGAGACTTCTCATCCTACATGTATGTACCCTAATTTATCTCTTAATCTCTCCATTTTGTCTTGGATTTTGAAGTGAAGAGATAGCCTGCAATCAATAAACATTAGATACACTATTGCCAATAGAGTGTATATGAGAATATACACAATGCATCTAGGAGAGTAACTACATCCTATATTAAATCTTCCATTTAGAATGTACATACATATTTGCTAATATCTTGTGCTTTAAGACCTCAGTTTTCTGAGGAAAGTTGTTTCATATGTTCTCTTTGCAAAGTTCCTGGTTCGTTGAGAAGCATGCCAGAAAAATGTAAGGAAAAAAAAAAAAAAAAAAAAAAAAAAAAAAAAAAAAGAATGGCACATTTTCATTTAAAAATAAATGGCAAACATTACTAACCGAAAAATCTAAAAGATCAACACATTCGGAATCCTTTCATCTTACTTGACAATAGCAGTGATAAAAAAGAAATAGAAAGCAAAATTCTGGGGCAGGGAAAACACAATTACCCCTGGGAATCCAGTTGGGAAGAACTCATCTGCCTGTGGTTGTTCATTAGAGGTTTCAAACTAGCAGAATGATCACTTTAAAAATAATTTTAATAAGGGTCTCCAGCTCTTTGTAATTTATTTGTACAGCAATTAGTCAATAGCTGTTTTTCAGCTGAATTTTTCAATCTTTTGTTGCTGTGTGGTACAGCATAACTGAAACTGCAGGTCCCCATGAGTACAATTTGCAATATACAACATGGATTTAGATTAGACAGTGAAGAACACAAGTGAGCTATAATACATAACACATAGGTATCTGTATGTAATGGTGCATTTGAAGAGTGTGTTTGATTAATTTATTGACAACCGCTAAAAAACTTGTAGAGCTTTTCCCAAAATACCTGGTAACAGCAAGAAATACACAATGGTAGTATTACAGCCATAGTAACCAGTAGGATTTGATGTAGAATCTGTAGTGTTTATCAGACTGGGGTTTCTGCAGTGTAATAATTCTAATTCAGTGAGAAAATATGTGTTAATATGTCATTATTTATAAAGATAAAAAATGAACCTTGTTAGAATAAATAAAGACAAGAAAAAGTTACATTTCACATGAAAGGTTTTCTATGTATTAGAGCAGAGAAGTCAGAGGCATGCTGCCCTAGTTAATAGCAGATTTTTTCTAACCAGAACAAAAATTAAGGATTATGCTATTATGAGGTTCTAGGTGAGGGGAGAATGCAAAATAACTTTCTAATTATGATAAAGATGTTCCAGGATAGAAAAATTTTGTTAAAAGTGAAAAAAACCTCTTAGCTAATATAAAATTAAATAATAACTATCATTGAAGGGTTGGGGTTGAAAGGGATCTTTAAAGACTACCTAGTCCAATCCCAAATAAGAACACTGCATTTCTAGAACATGTAAATATAGAGATGAATAGAAGAGATGTTTCATGGCAGAAGGTCTGATTTACATTTGTAAGAAAAACAATGTATTTAAATGCCAACAGAAAGGGTTGATTACATACACACAAAGGTGGTAAAATAATTAGAATGTTTTCCTATTGCAAACTAAATACAGGGCATGATCAGAAGGTTCATAATCATTTGATGTTATTTTATAAAGCAAACATTTCAAAATTATTCATATTATCTGGCAACATCCAAGTTATGTTATTTATCATGCAACATTGAAAAAAAAGCTTCTGCATGACATGCCTCTGGATTGCTCCAAGGCAAGAATAAAAACAATGTGGGAAGTGGAAGTGTTTTATGCAAGGCTTTCTCTGTACAGCTGTGTAAGGATGGTCACTTTGTATGAAAGGGTTCTGCTTTCAGTAACATCTGTTAGTTTATCTCATCTGACTCCTCCAGACCCCTGGAAATGATGCCACTCTTGCACCAGACTTATGGGATGCTGCTGCATTAAACCTGTGCCAGTGAGAATAAAGCAAACAGCTGCCACGGGCATGCTGCACACACAGGTCCGAGGGAAGGGCAGCTGCAGGGACAGCAAGCAGGAGGGGCTGAGACAAGCAGTGTGCAGCGGTGTGCCACTGCAAGGGGCAAACAGATAGAGAGTTGTCATCTTGTACCTGCTCTGTTCCAAGAGAATCTTGGAGGTACCCTCCATACCCCTTGGAGGGTAGGAAGGTTAACTGGCAACACTAGAGGCTTTTAGGAGAATAGACATATTTAATAGCAAGGCAGATTAGAACAGATTTTTTTGACAAAACTTGAAATAGCAAGTCCATTCATTGCACGGTCAGAAGCAAAGGATGTACTTGACCCCCTCAGACGCTGATAGCACTGCATAAGTCAGGTTATATTCCCTACTACTGGAAGACAAGTGGGTATAGGTCATTTATATTAAGTTCATCTGAACAGCAAATGTATCAAACCCTGAGCTTTCGAAATGTTGGTGTTCATTTGGGGGTGGGGTGGGGGAAGGGAAATTCAGAAGGTTGTACACTTGAATAACCTAAACTGACAATATTGTTAGGTTCAGCACAATGGAAATCTGGATATTGAAATTTTATATTTTATTAGAAGCTTTGTTCATGAAAGCTACATAGTCTGAATTTAAAAGAAAATAGTTTTGTACACATTTATTTTAGCCTAGATTATGCTGACATGTCTTATTTAAGCATATTTGAAATGTGAAAAACAATTCAGAGAAATATGCCAAAACTTACACTTTTCTGGAAAGCTGCCTATTATGATACAGTGGCACCATTCTCATCTTTGGATGAAAACTATCAAAACAATTTAACCATCAAATACCAGACGTATTAGGAGACAATTCAACTGATACCGAAATATTTTATGAACTGTAGAGGGAAAAATAAGCAAATTGAATTCCACTTATTCGTAAAGAAATAGAACAAAGAAACAAGCATGTTTTCCAGCTAATTAGGGTGTTTCTGCTCTCATAGAACTGGCAAATTTAATGACATCCAAAATTAGGAAAGGAAACTTTAGCAAGGGCTACCTGTGGTGAATTGACTATCAAAGAGAGCTGCAGAGCTGCATTAAATATGTGTTAGACATGGCATATCTGGCAGGTTGGTAGGATATCAGAGGCAAAACAGAGTAAAGAGAAAGAAAATAGACTAAATATTAAGGAGATACCAACTTTCAAAGCTGAACATATTGTGGAATTTTGGAGACGAAAGGTAATTGTGTTATGTGCTTTGGAAAAATAACCTAAATGGGCAAACCATGGTTGTCACAGCAACCATTGGTATGCAAAGGATCCCACAGAAAACATTCATTGAAAATGTATAATGAATCTGGACTTGATTGCGAGGGTTGGAGCAGACATACTTCTTCAGAAGAAGAATCATATTTGAGGTTTTTATTGGGGAAAAAGTATATTTTATGCCCCTTTAACATTTTACCATATTAGTTTTTGTCAGGCTTAGGTATGTTCATCACAACAATGAGTTTCACAGTTTCCTTTGAAAAATTTGCATGACAAAATTTGCATGACAGGAAGTATCCAGGTGGTGATGGATAACAGGCCAAGGAGATGATCTTTAAAAAAACCCATACAATTAAAAGAAAACATTGAAGATGGACAGAAAGCTCCTGTAATTAAAATGAATTGGATTTTAATATCTGTGAATGAAAGGTTCCTTACTGCAGATTACCATCCCCTGAAGACTACAGAAGCTCTGTCAAAAGTTAGACAAAGCAGAGGAGTAGGTTGCATGCCCTGGGAAATTCCTATTTCCTTATAAGCAGACTTTAAATTATCCTATTTTTATATTTTTAGAAAGTCTGGCACATATCTGCTGAATGATGATGATTGCCATCTCTGGTAAGGCAACATACAATAACAACTTCTTCAGGTCTAGAAAAATTGATCTGTACTATATGTAATAACTAACTGGAAGGATTCTGGTACCGGAAATAACAGTCTGTGAAGAATAATCCTGCAGTACTCAGTTTTAACTGATAAAAAAAGATTATGAGGAAAAATGGTAGCATTATGAACAACCATGAGAGTACAATATATAGTTTGTTGATTATGGATTGGAATTAAACTCCTGAAAAAGAAAGTTACTGCCAAATGAGCTGGGATGCACCGTTGTGTTTGGGGACAAAAGGCACTGCTAGTGAGATCATGATTGCCAGATCACTCAAACATCAGGAACCAGAGAAATAGAGGGAAAAGAGGGTATTTGTTAATGAAAGCTACATACTGTGTATTTAAAAGAAAATAGTTTTGAACATATTTATTTTAGCCTAGATTATGCTGACATGTTTTACTCAAGTAAGAAGAACACTTAGTGTTCTTCCTGAGGGGATGTCATCACCTCCACCACTGACTGTAACAGCACCAAGGCACACTGTTCTGTGTCCTGCACTAATATTAAGATAAACATTCCTATTCAAGCTACTCATATCCTCAATCAGAATTAGGTGCTTTGACAAGCATGGTTAGTTTAGCAACACTCAGGCACACTCCAACTCATATGTCTGTGCTGTAGTCTAAGAGATTATGCCATGTCTCTGTTGTGCTTAGATTTCACTACTTGCTCTAACGCATTCAATTTTTAAACCAATTCATCCTGCTTATATAGCAATTACAAGGATGTTTAAAAGACTCATATGGTAAATATCCCATTATGATAATCTGCTCCAGAAATAGCACTCACTCTCCAAAGATTTCAGACTTTTGAGAGTGAATATTTGAGTAAGGATGGATGTTAATTTTCCTGAATTTACTGCTGAGGTGTAGATAAAAGAAGTAAAAGCAGGAACTTCTGTACTAATGAGAAGTTTCAAACTCTTGGCAGCTGTTGGCTGAAACACAGTGGAGATGTGTCCATCCATCCCTCAGAATGCTATCAAGCTGGTAGCACTCTGCCAGCTTGGCTTGCTGACTGGCAGCAATGCTCCCTCCTGACAGTGGGGTAGGTGAGCAAACTCACAGAACTTCCCCACAAAATGCCCTGAAGTTTGGGCTGAAGGGACCCTTGCCCAAGGTGCTGGTTATATAGTGGTAGGCTGTATGTATATCAACATAGAGCCTTCTTCACAGCTATTTTACTACCATGGAACCAAAAAAAGTTATATCCTCCTATCTCAGTTTTCCCTATGCCCATCTTTCCTGCCAGCTCTACTTAATCTGTAATGGTTTCTTTTAAAATAAGCAGTTCTAGCAAAAAGATTCTTCTAGCTGTTCTAGATAGCATTGGCACTGACATCAAAATAGCATGGCTTTCTAATTGTAGTTTATATGAATAGCATCTGAGTATTAAATTTTAGGGCAGAAATAATTAGCGATTTTTTGCAAGTCAGATGCACTTATATTCCTCATGAAACATGTCAGCCTGACTCCTTAATTAGGTAAGAAGTGTTCAGACTTTGCTCAGGGTATAGTCAAATGTTAAATATCAACCACAAACAAAGGTTATCAGGTAGAAAAGTAATTTGAAATGAATGGCAAAGGAAGTTCTGAAAAGCAGTGTGCAGCTAGAAAACTCAAACATATTTTCAAGAACATAATCTACTACAATAATAATTAAAATCAAATCCTCAAGATAGGATCTTGTAAAATGATATTTTACAAGGAGTGTGTGCTCCTTTTATAGAAAAAGAAAATGAATGGAGAATCAAAGATGAGCAAACAGAAATTATAAGAATGCTATACTAATAACAGAAGCAAAATTTTTCCCTTACAGGTTTCCAAAATGAGGGGAATTACAGATTAAAAATATGGAATTTCTCAATACGTCAGACAGCTCAATCTTTCTTTATCTGCTATAGTATGGCATTATAAAACAGAATTCTCAAAATGCTTGTGAGATTTCTAGATTAATTGGAATATTTGCATTTTAGTAGCATAATTCATTAAGTTATTAGAACTGGCTGAGAATATTCATCTGAGTTTAGATAACTACTGTCAGATTTGCTACTTTAAGTAACTTACATACAAAACCTTTAAACTATGAACAGTGTCTTTTCTATATAAACAACACCTTCAGGTAAAATATTCTCAAATTTATAAGTTGCCACAATTAAATATAAGTAACTTTCATATTGTAATTTTAATCATAAAATGCTGGTTTGATGGTTCATCATCACATAAGAAGCAGCAAATCAAAGTGCACAATGATTATTTATGTACAGCATTTGAAGAAAGAAAAACATTTTGTGAAAACACACCCAGGAAAAACTTACAGCTGCATGGATTCAAGTAAGGAGCTGCATAAGGAAACAAGATGAGGTAAAAAGTGAGATGGATGTCAGACGGATGCCTCAGCAATGTGCTCCGAAGTATAATAAAAAGTTCTTTACCCACTGTCACAGGCAAAACCACATGATGTCCTCCATCCTACAAGAGAATAATCTCTCTTTTCCCTGCTCTCTACAAGCACTGTTTTTGCTGTGGTCACATTCAAGTTGTCCCAGTCTCTCCAAGGAGGCAAGGGATAGTGCAGGAGGTCAGAGTTCTGTGTGCATTGCTTTATTTCTGCTTTTCCATCATCCTTCTTGCTGTATTTTATCCACTGCTCCATGATTCTTTCTGTTCTTGCCCTGCCTGAGGTCACTTGCAGTGTCTCAAGTGCCACTTGCAAGGTCTCTGCCTTGACTTGTCACCTTCAAGGCTTCATTTCAGAGCTGTGCCACCAGAGCCTTGCTACCCCCAGCCCTGCCAGGTGTGCCTGATAGCCTCAGCCAAGAGTAAACTCCTGGAAAGAGTGGATGACAAATATTTTGATTGTGCTGTCTCTCTTGAAAGCTCTTTCCCTCATGAATAAGCACTGATCACCATATAAAGTTATTGCACATTAGTGCAGACTAACAATAACCCACCCACCCCTCACAATAAAACAGAAACCAAATAGCAAGGTTGTTTCATGAAGGAGAAAAAAGCTGACTCCTTTTCATAAATAAATAATAAATAAATAAATAAATAAAGAGACTGGATCAACACACCCACAAATAGTTTAAATAATTCATATACTTCTATGCCCCTTTCCTCTCAGTTCCTAAAAATGTTCCTGTGATTTAAAGGAAGTTGTAACTGAAATTATTTGAGTTGAACTTCAACAAAGCAGTAACCTACATTTTGACAAGGCTAAAAAACCAAAAAATGCAGATACTTGAATTTTGCATTTTCTTGTTTATGACAACTTACCAAAAACAAAAACAAAAAAAACACCCAAAACCACAAACACATATGTATATAATTTAACCTGAGAACAAGGCTGCAAGTTTAGACTTCAGAAAATGCTATTCAGTCTCCTCTGGCCTTGAGCATTGGACTTACAGGCCAAAGACAAAAATCAAGAAGTTTCTTCTTTTGGAAGGTACTCTTTCTAGCATAAAACAATGTGATATCTTAATAGGAGATTTTAATATATATTCAAATTTCTGAATCTCCTCAATATCTCTTAATTAAAGACATGATGCTGTCATTCTCCAGGAGGTTTTAGACAAGTATGTATCTCAAAATAATCTTGAATCAAGCTGAAACACAAAGATTTCTTACACAAGCCTCGGGGACCTCTGTGCTGCACATCTTAGTTCTTGGAAGGATTTGAAAAATCCTCTCCCCTGCTGTCCACAGTAGTTCCCTCTAATATAGGAAGCAGTGAAAGCTGTGCCCACAAGGAGCACAGTAGAACAAGGATTAGCTAAGATAAAGGGAATGAAAAAAATCCTTATCCTATAATGTACACAGCATATTTTGTGATTCATACCAGTCATTAATCTGATCAATCTTGTATAGTGCAGATCCACAAGAAAAGAAAGCCAAGCTGTATAATTGGGTTCTCAAAACAGATTTCACTAAGCCTAATATCAATACTTACTGAGAGAAATTTACCTTCTGGTCATAGCCATATCAGGTGAATGGTAGACTGACTAATTTTCTAGTATTGAAAAAGACTAAATTTCTAGTCTTGAAAAGCTAGTCCAGCATAAAGAATGAATTGACTGAATCTGTCACAGTTAGAGATCACATATGGATTGACTTTAAAAGAAAATATTAGATAATCCAAAAGTTACCTTCCTACAAAATGATGAAAAGTCCACTGGATAAATAGATAATACATACCTTATAAAAACAGAACAATAAAAGCTGTAATTTTCATTGTATACTGAAGTGTTTGGAATTTAAGTTCCATTTTCTGAAAGACACATCAGCGAAACTGAAAATACAACTCAGTGATTGAGGTTTGTCTTAATATGCAGTCAACTATTTCACTTTTTGATCATAAATTATTGATAATATATATGAAATTGAAAATCTCCATGGTGACCTCAATGAAGTCTCAATAATTCTTCTTGAAAACAACAGAAAAGAATTTTTTCTACACATTTTTGTGTATCATGCAGAATAATTTATTCCCTTGGATCATAAAAATCATTTCTATGTGTCAATAAAATAAATTGTTGCATGCAAGGATCAAGTGGACTTCAAGGAACCAACATAGACCAGTGCTATGCCAAGGTAAATTAATGGTGTGATGTCAGTTGGGGTGGAGAGCAAAGGGAGAGAAGAATGATTTAGAGGTTAATTCTTGAAAAGTTTTACATTAGTTTATTTAACAGCATGAAGGTCTAGTTATTTGGATATAGACCCTTCCTTCAGGGAATTTCCTGTCCCTCTCCTTATAAAACTGTCAGTAGGTAAGGACCAGTTGGACTGATGGTGGGGAGAGAAGAAAGAACTCTATAAAAATTTGTTGGTTTTATGCACGTTTTGTTCCAGTGAACTTCTCCAGCTATGTTTAAATTACAGACTATTCATAAATAATACAACAGAGGGTGACTGTACAGCACAACTTCTCTAGCTGCAACATTCAAACCCTTATATAATTTGACCTGCTGCTGTGAATAACATAAGCTTTCAGTAGACCAAAAAAATAAAACTTCAGGAGCTTTGCCTTTTTTTTTTTTTTTGAGAGTTCAACATTATGTAGAAAGAAAGGTGAAAAAGTTGGGTATTGCCAGCTGATATTATTTTCCTTGTGTTCCACTGAAAATGAAATAATTTTTCCCTATATTGTGAAACAAAATAAAAGAACAAGACAATTTTTTTTTCAAGGTATATACTGTCAAAGGCTAAGCCCTTTGGGCACTACACAAAACTGATTTTCAGTCTGCTTTACTGACTGTAGTGCAGTTTATTTCCTACTTACACAGTGGTAAAAACCACACCTTATTTGAACATTCTGTAGCTCACTGGAAGTCAGGGCATCTGTTTTGTGTGTATTGCAATACTTCAGCATTAACAGCAGGCAAACTCAGACTAGGAAGGGTCAAACATGAAAACAAAATTATTAGTTATAACCTGGCCCACAGAGTAAATTTAACCACTCTACCATGTGTCTTTTAAAGGAAATATGTCAGATATAAACCACTGCATGCATCTATACTACTTTATCTTCTACTTTGTTTGCTTAACTTCTTTTTAAGCAGTTCCAGCTACTAGGCTGACAATATACACACTCAATCGATTTCTAGACTTACCTAGCCTTCCTAGGTGGATTTTTGGATTTTCTAAGTGGCTAACCTGTCCTTACTGAACTTTTCCACAAAGGGCAGAGAAAATTATCTATCTAATCTATCTATCTATCTATCTATCTATCTATCTATCTATCTATCTATCTAATCTATCTGTCTATCTAATCTATCATCTCCATCCATCCATCCATCCATCCATCCATCCATCCATCCATCCATCCATCCATCCATCCATCCATCCACCTTTAGATGATTTTCATTGGGGTCATCATTTTCTCCCCCCCATTCTTAAACAAAAACTTGTAGACTGAATAACCTTATTTCTTTAAGCCTTTTGCATACTAGAAATCTAATTGCCATAATCCTATGTTAATTGCACTCCCCATTGCTGATTTACACTAATTTTTTCATAACCCAAAATTCTATTTAGTTCTACTTCTGTCCTATGCTTTTAGCACTCTCCTGCTTGATACACCTTACATGTTCTCTTTATTTCAACAAATACTGAAAAGTAATACCAGAGGTCCTTTTATATTTTTTTCTGTGCAATTAATCCATCAGAATCACAGAACTTTGCTGATCCTTGACTTATCACACTAAATTTGCAGAAGAATTATAACACAGAGATAAGACTTTCATGAAGAAATTTGGAGCAGTCTGAGAAATCTGAGAAAGCAGATTTCTCTGTCCAGCAAAGGAGTTAGATCTTCTTAGTTTTAGCAGAAACTGATGTCTATACTTGTTATATTACATCAACAACACCTTCACTTTTTCAAAAGAGAGGACGGAAAAGACAGCTTCTTTGTTTCAGTTTTGTTGCAGTAAAACATTATTAAGTTTGACTTCAGATTACACCAGAGGCTATGAAATATCTTGGAATATATTAGTAGGGGGATGGAAAAGATGATATGGGATAAACTACACCCTTGCATACTATTTAACATTCTAAAAAAATACAGTACTTTTTACAAACCCTGATATATTCTGTGGAGAGGCCATAAATGTGTGGCAAACGCAGGACTCTGATGTGTTCTCCTTTTGATGCTTTCCTGAGTCTCTTCATTGCCTGTAAAAAAGTTTCTTATTAAAAAAAAAATTAGAACTTCTGAAACCTGTCCCAGCAGATATTTCAGATCCATAATTTAAACCCCAAACCAAACCAACAAAAACAAAGCTGTGTTTGTCTAGGGATTTCCCTCAGAGAGATCTATTTTACCCACACAAGCTGTTCTGTCAGACAGTTTATTGGTAAAAAAAGGCTTCATCTGTGACCTGCTACTTTGTGAAATAACTGCAATTCTTTCAATGAAAAACACATTCTTCCAAAATATCCTTAGCATGCAGGAGAGCATGTCTTTCCTGAGGTAGGTAGCATGAACATGTGGGAGCCATTCATCCAATTTTGGTGTTTCTAAACCAGTGTCAGAAACCATCAGCAGAAGGTGTGAAGAGTTTCAGAACCACTGAGGTCTGCCAACATTGTCTTGACTAGCCAGGCAGGAGGGAGTGGAGGCTGGAAAGAAAACTGAAGCAGCAAGTCAAGATTTAGAAGAATTAAGAAAATTGCAAACCCCACAGAAAGCCTTTTCTGGTTTTTAATTTTTTTTCTTTCCTTTTTTTTTTTTTTTTTTTTTTTTTCTCCTAAGGAGGTGGTAAAATGAACTTTAGTCAAGGCAGATCTTCAACAGAACACTGCACTTTTACCTTTTTCAGCATTTCTACTCTTTTACATGAACCTTTTATAGTCTTAGCAAGTGAGCACTCAAGAAATAGATAAAAAAAATTATCTACCCCCTGTTGTATTCCAAAGCTTTGACATTAACTTTGCTGAAGTCTGAAATTGAAGAAAGGGGAGAAAGAAAGAGAAAGGTAAATAAAACCTTTTTCTTACTACTTTTTTTCAAGATTTCCTTGTCAGATTCTTCTTGTATTCTAATATACAGTCTGTTGTCACACAGAGGGCACTAAGCTTTGCCCCTTGTCTATCTCCTATAAACTGTGGTGCTCTGGCAGAGGTTCTCTCATTTGTTTTGTTTATTACTATACAGGCTTGCAACACATGCTTCAAAACTGATTGCATGGAAGATTCTACAAAAACATATATGGTTTTAGAAAGACTTAAAGTGCAATAAACATCTTCCTGTGACTATTCAGCTGTCCTCAAGTCCCTACCTTCCAGCAGATTAAAAACTAGGTTAGTAGGTATAAAAATCTTGTAGTAGGTATAACAGTTACTAAGAAAATATCTTTTTCCCAGTCCTCTTCTTTCTTTTTTTTCACTATGTCATGTCATCTTTCTTCCCTCAGGTTTTGGGGCTAGAGAACATTTTACTTTATCTGCTTAACCAGCTCACAGTACATTTATACCACCCCAGTGGCCACACCCCATATGTATATGTGTGTGTATGCATATATCATATATATATATATATGTAATTGCATATCTAGATAGTGTCAGTGAATTCAGGCAGGAATTAGTCCTATAAATAAACTTGTTGAAGATAAAACAAAAATCAATTTAACAGGTAAGGACAAGTAAATCAATTTTGAGAGAGAATAACAAGTGTTCACTGATACATTTGGGACTGTTTTTGGAAATCAACAAATTGAAGGTATGGTTTATTTTGTACTCATAGCGATTCTCCTATCATTGTAAAAAAAAATAGGTCTGCCATATTCTATTGAATTTTTGAGTAAATATTTTGAGAGTTTTGAGAAAAGTAACTCTTGGAGACTCGAACTTCAGCAAACATGTTAAGTACAACTACATTGGTATATGTCAAGATTTTAAGAAGTACATTTATCTCTTTTTTTTTCATAACATATGTAATACAAATATTTAAGACACTCAAAAGTTGTTTGGTATGATGGTTGCAAATCTAAAATATTTCTACTAACAGTGTGTACTTTAACATGTAAAGGAGCATTCATTCTTTCTTTAACATACTTGTTCTCATCCAGTCTTGCGAATGACTAAGATTTTAATTTGATTTAGACTGTATTGAGTTCCCTAATGATATTAGAAAATATTAATAATAATTTTTGCTAAGTATAATCTCTGAAACAACAATAATAAGTAATATTTAAAAGAGAGGCTGGGCCAATGATTAAGCTTTGTGGTCAAGAAATCTGTTATCTTAGCTCTGTACATCCATCTAGAGGAATGAACAAACCTGTGTAGACCTCAGTGTCCTTTAGCGAGTCACAATATCCAGTTCTTTTCACAAGAAAGAAACTGGTACTCATTTACTTTTTAAAAAATAAGGTCAACAAATAAGGTTTTTCTTGACATCAGCATAATTTATGACTGCTTGGATTAATTCCTCACTTTCAGGCCAGCAACTCCTTCACTTTCAGAATAGTTTCAGGAAGATGGTGCCATCTTGTAACACTGATGGCTATATTTATGCTTTTATCAGTATTCAATAGAATGATATCCATAATTCTAATCATTGCACTTATCAAAGCATGTGGAAATCAATCCTACCACCACTTATATCTACCAGCATACACAAGACCAATTTTCCATTATTCATAAAGGCTAGTTTTTGTTTACATTCCTAAACAGTTTAGCTATTCAGTTTGTTGGCACAAACATCTTTAATTATTTTTTCTGTAACTTGACAAAACTGATTATTATCAAGGAAAATTAGACTTTCAAGAGCAATAAAACAAAGGAGAAATTTGCTATGTCAGAGGTCTTCCACAGAAGAAGAATAAGTGAAAGGAATTATCAATTGGTTTCTAATTGAGAATGATGGTAATAAAAAATAGAATACCATTTAATAAAAGATATATGCTTCCTCTAAATATACCTCCTGTTGGGTTTTCTTTGTCCCTATCAATTTTTAAGGTTTTCATTGCATCCAATTGACCCCAATGGAATGTAGGAGTACCATTTCAGTGAAATCATATTTATTTTTTAATCCATAATGGTTCTGAAGTGAGTAGAACACCACCATGAAGAAACAACATTTTAAATTCAGTTTCAAAAACATTAGATAAATCCAAAGTTATCAGGCTTCTTGCTCAGACTTCCTGAAAAATACATTCATGAAAGTAAAATCACCGTTGTTTCTTAGCAACACATTCATGACCAGCAAAGTATTGGAAACTCTGCTTTGCAAACTTTCCTCCTTCTTCACAACTAAAAATGTAATTTGTCCACCAGTAATGAACTAAGTTTTCCAGGATCCTGATATATACACATGACAGCTGAATAAAGTCAATATAAATCTACTAAGAAAGAAAATCTTACAGAACTGAAACTTGTACATGGTCAATTAACTGGGCTGCACTTGTCTGCATCAGAATCTCTTTCAAGCCAGAATTAATTGAACCTTGCATTTGGTTGTTATGCTGAATTTTTTTTGTTTGGTTGGTTTGGATTTTTTTCTTGTGGATTGGAGGTGGGGGAGAGGGGTTTTTGTTTTGTTTTTGTTTGTCTGTTTTTATGTTTTGTTTTTGTTTATTGTGGGCAGGGTTGAATTTATGCATATTTTAGAAATTCTGACTACTACTCTTTATGGGAGAACAGATTAACAAAGCTATTCAAAATCACAGATTCCAGATACAATTTGGTATCCCAGTAAACAGCTTGCATGTCTTAAAAATGTGGCAGTAGGTAATGTGCTAGAATTGCTCATTAGAAAGAAAGGAGAGTTCTTAAAGCATGAAAATGACAGCTCTAGACATTTATGCACAGGACTGTAATACAAGGTTCCTCTTACCTTCTTTAGGTCAAGAGCGTGTAATTAAGTTATTCTATTCCCACTGAGAGACTAATGCAACAATAGATTAAGCATATTAACAAATAAAAAAGGTCAACAAATTAATGACTGAAAAAGACATGCAACTTTAAACAATTTTCCAGCCTGGCAAAACAGCATAAACTAGATTACAGAGGATATAAAAGCATTATATCCTAATGCAGTAAAAGAAGACTCAATGGAGTTTTAATTGAGATATGGCATGTAAGTGGTGATATATAAAGCAGTCAAGGTTTATTTAGAAAAGCACACAAAAGTATCTCCTGAAACGGATCAAAACTGACAGCACTATAAAAAACTAAGGTTATACAGCAAAGTGATATGAAACTGTAGGAACAAAGCAACACAACCAACATTTTGTGATGTCAATGCTTGTAATAATTGCCAAATTTTAGTAAATTAGATGAATTGCACAGCAAATGTAAGTAATTTTTGGTTGGTTGAAAAGATTTTGATTCTCTGGTTACAGAAATTAAGAAGTCTAAATTTCTTCCAAAATATTAAAGCTTTTTAGTATTTAATGGTTACAGAAATTATGAAGACTAAATTTATTCCAAAATATTAAAGATTTTTAATATTATATGGGCTGTCTTAGAATAATATAAGTAGAATTTCTATTGGTTTTCTGTATTTATTACAAAATGAACCCAAGCCTTAGACTTATATATATTCCTTTATGAGATTATTTCCATTTATTATTTAAAATGGTATGGAATAGTAAATGAATGAGAGAGCTGGAGAAAAGACAGGAAACAGGACATAAAATTTTCTGTATTACAACACCAAAATACACAATGGCATAAATAAAGGGGGGGGAAGTTTAGCCAATTTTCTCATCTAGAACTTTCAAACATTATTTTCCTTTAAAATGCATTTACACATGAATTGTGGGAAAAATTGTAAAAACATTGTAATAGCTATTATGATAAATATTTAACTCTTACATTTATTCCACATATGTGTGGTATGTATATACAGACACATACACTTTACATTTTCATCATCATTGTTTTGAGCACTTATATTTTTCTTCTGGTAACAATATAAGTTATATAAATCAGGTCCTGTTAAAAAAATTTTAAAAGCACAAGAGTATTACACTTGTTTCATAACAGAAACTTATAGCCCCAGGATGCAAGTGCAAAGCAAATTGGGAATTCCTCTAACAGCCAGAGATCTGCTTCCTTGCAGAATTTCCCAAAGGAACTCAGCAAGAAGCTGTTGAAGACACACAGTTAGCTCTATACTGTTCCTGACTTTGCTTTTAACTGTCTGCAAGCAGTACAGATGCATTAGCTTGGGCTAAATACAGGAAATTTGACCCTGCAAGCCCGAGTTTGCTGCTGACAGTTTACAGATCAATTTTGTCTTTGAAGCTTTTATTAAGGTAGTAAAGTGATCCTTTCCAACTTAAATGATAACCAAGCAAAGCAGTGAAGCACTGGTTTGAACTAAATCCCTGGTGTCATACACCCCAGCCATGTGGTTCACTCATGGAATTGTTGAACTCTTTGCAAGTTGCATTTTTTGACTCTGCCATGCTCAGTATCTCACAATGTCATAGAGAGCAGGTTGTGATATTGTGTGAATTGACACATATTGGGCTGATAACTAGGCCAAACACTAAACCACAGCTGAAATGCAAAGAGTAGATTTATTTAGCTTGCTAACAATTCTGGGTGGCAGAGAGGCGCAGTCTGTGCTTTTATGATCTCTCTCTTCCCCCAGCAGGAGGCTCAATCATGTCTTTGAGAGTGTGTTATCTCTACACAGGAATTCTACCTCTCAAAACAGGCAGAGGAGAAATAACACTAGGCTTAATAAATGGAGTTACCCACACTGATAATCTGAGTATTCCCAGCTGCAAGCTCACTTTGAGCAGAACTATTCCCTCTTTCAGCTTTGACCCTTTCCTCCTAACAGATATTATTACATGTTTTAGTATTCTTAAGACTATTTGAAAGAATTATTATGATTTCCTGCATGACAGGGGAAGTGTCTAAGAGAATTTTTGAACCTCCCAAATACTCACCCAACCTAATGCAGCTGCTTTGATGGGATCTTTTAGGAAACTTATTGCATGGCAGAAGCAGTAGCTCATGTAAGTTCTGGCATCCCCATTGTGTTTCTGTCTTTTGATATCAAAACCCTTGCACTTCACCTCCTCCCTTATTATTCCTTAACCACTGTTCTGGGATTGAAGACTATTGGAGAGATTTACATATTTAAGCATATCTAATGTCCTGTACTTGTCAAGGAAGCTGTGGTCAACACAGGCAATGGTGATATAGACTGCAACCAGTGGGGTCCAGAATTCACAATTGGTCAATTCTTCTCAGCAGCAAGCAAGGATATACTTTAGGGAAATCCCAGCCACAACATTCCAACCTCCATGGTCTGTAGATTGCTACTGATGGTAATGGGAGCAGCCCAGATCCTGATTCGCAGACATGATAGTTCAAGTGCTGTCATAAGGAGCTGAAACCCACATCTACTGATGTCACATGGGAGCAGCTTATTCCGCACTTTGCAAAGCGAGGGGAGAACAGCAATGCGTAGGCAGAGTAAGAGGTACTCAGCATGTCTGCTCGTGAGCTGAGAAGCCATGCTAGAAACAGCACTCCAACTCTTCCAGAGTACAGGAGGAGGGGATGTAAAGCAGCAAGGGAAGCAGGGCAGGACCCTGGGAGAGCAGGAGAGGAACAGACAGCCCAACATAAGGCTCACAGTGACAGGACTGACATGCAGTATCTTCAATATCAGCCAGTACCTACAACAACTGCATGATCATGGCATCTTTCCCTGCTCTTTTTAGTGGGAACACATGAGGCTTTATGCTTATCTAATATACTTTTATCAGATTTGATGCTTTTGACATCTTAGATAGCTTTCTTAATATGATATAAAACAAATTTCAGTTATGTTATCTCAGCACTCTTAACACTGACAAAGTAGAAAAAAACTGTCCTGTATCTGAGGTGTTCTCTACTGATGCCTGGAAACTTCACCATGATATTTCTAATCTCAATTTTAAAATAGTCCAGATGGCAGTGTACACATGCAGTGCTAAAACCATATTATTAAACTATTACCTAACACCATAATTTATTTAAAATCTAATTTTAATGACAAAATATTTCCAACTTGATTGCAAATAAAAATACCAAGTCTTTATTTCATAGAAAATTATTTTAATAGGCACTTAACAACACATTTGTTTATTTATTCATGTATTTAATGCGGTACATCTCTCTCTCTTAACCATTTAAATAAAAGTAACTAGCTGAATATCTAATTTCTTATTGAGGTATCTACTGGGAGTAGGTGACTTTTCATAGTAATTAAATATTTTGCTGATAGCCCTTTAAGGGCTACTTATAATTAAAATCTTGATATGGTATGGTATTTGTATTTCTAAGACTATGTAGTTTCATATTCTACTACACAGCAAATTAATTTAAAAAAGGGTATATGCAGTCTGGCAAAGATAAGACTGGAAGTGAAAAATGGGCTAAATATAAAACCCCATTCATTTAGAAAAAAAAAAAAAATTCCAAACAGTGTAATTTGGAGTGTTCCAAACAACCTAGTGGACCTGACTAGAAGAAGAATAAAAAATTAGGTGAGGGAAAAGAAAAAATAAATCCATTTAATGCTGCTACATGCTGAACATACTAAGTAGTACTGACTTTCTCTTTAGAACTCTTAAATCTTCTGTTTTGTTCTCTGAGAGAGTGTTGATAAGACCTCAAGAGCATAGGAACAATGATGGCAAACAAGGATTTTTATTTCAGACATTTTCTTCTGAACTATTTGTAGGGCACAGTTTTGCCAAGTTTCCTTTCAAATCTGTGATTTACATTCAGTTGCTTCAATAGTAACAGAGGAGTTTTATGCAAATAAAATATCAATTAACCTGCTGTGTGGTTGCTGAGTCAAAATAAAGCAAATTAAGGAAACTCTTAGATATGCTCCTACCATTTATTCCCCTTCCTATCACATACTTGCATAAAGCAGAATATAATCTCAAACTAGAGTAGGAAAAGATCCTGCCAGAAATACAGTAACAACTGTGTGCTGTCTGGGAGACAGACTGAATAAATTGGCCTTCCGTGACATTATGCTCATATATAATGGTAAATTAATGTTGGCACTGCTCTTGGCTGTCTGCATTCACACCCAGAAATGTGAAATTCATTTAATTGGATGAATTTCAAGTAATACTGAAAACTTCTGCCAATAACCAAATTGAATCTTCCCAGAATTAGAAAGATACAGACCTTTCCTGCAGAGAAGTGTTGAAAGGTTTAAAGAAAATTGCTGACCCAAGCTAAAATAAGTATATGTTTCAGATTGAAAGGCAGTGCTATTCAATAGCTCATTTATATAAAATCTCTGTGTATCCCTGTTTTAGGATATGTGCCTAATTAAGGAAGTGTTTGCCTTATGATTTATACTAGCATGACTAACACCGTAGAAAATTTTCTCTCCCAAAAGAATGTTAAATTTAACCATGGCAGTGGCTTTCTGTTAAGAGTTACCTACTTTGCAGCTTTTTAGTTTATGTCAGTCATATTTCAGAATAATTTTAGCAGTTGCAAAATGCAGTACTCTGGAGTGCTAGAGTACTTATATGCTCTGGATTTTATACTATTTTCCACTATACTGGATGAAGACTTTTATTAAATTAGTAATAATAATAGTAATAATAATTAATAGTATTTCTTAATATTATATGCTGATCATATTAATCTCATCAGGTTCAGATGAATTTGTGACATGTACCTTTAATAATGACACTAGAAGTAGTGATATAACCTTCTTTGTCCTATTCTTCTCAGCTGACAGCACATTAGTCCAATATTCTTACTGATTAACCTTGACACTTTCTCTTTTTAGAGAAAAATAATAACATTTCTCTTTAATGTGTCAGATTTTCTGTTTCCCTAGTTGAGTGGCAAGGGAGATAAGATGAAATTCCAGCAGCCAGAACAATTTAGCAATATGCTGCTTCAAACACCTCACCTGGCAGATTCAGTTTTCTCTTCTCTATGTGCAGGAAAGCAATGCACTATTTATAGTAATTTCCATACCACAATTATTCTTAAATAAATAAAATAATATAAAAAGCAGTACAAGAAGACCATGTTCATCAGGTGCTTACACCTCTACTATCACAAAATTAAACTGATTTCTTTTATATATTTTTTCCTTGATAAGAACAGATCAAGCTTCTGTAGATTAGGTCCAGCCATAGTAAATGCCTATGGTGCATATAGCTGACATATTAGTAAAGTTAAGAAGAAATTGCTATAATGCTTCAAGGCCATGTCACATAACACTTGTTTAAAATACAGTGTTACCAAGAATGATTAACTACTGCACCCTAATTACAAACAAGGAAAATTTTAAATGACAGTTCTTGTCCCTAAGCATTTTCACAACAATTTAGATACATGTTAACTGAAAGATACTGAATACTGACTTACATATTAAAAAAAAAAAAAAGTTATTTACCCATATTTAGCACAGTGACAGACCACATGCAATCTTTGAAATCAGCAATACTGGGTTGGGAATAAACCTGAGTAGGTTGGCATGTTCTGTGCACTTCATAGGCAGCATAAATGTAGGCAGTATGGAATCAAGGTATCTACTCTACATAAAAGGCAAGAGACTTTGTTATTTCCCATTTGCACACATTTTTGTTGTGGCTGTTTATCTCCCACTGGAGTCCCATTTCCTGCCAGCTATTATCACCCTTACTCCTTCCCCTAACGTGGCTCTTATTTTTTGTATCTATTTCCTGTGAAATGAGTGTGCAGAACAGCCAGATCAGCTTGCCCTATTTTTGTCTCCTACAAAAACTGTCTTACAGAACAATTGTTCTTTTCTTATTACAGAAATATCTGTCCCATGGACTTCTCAGATTCAGTGCAATTTTAGAGTTCAGGCATGTAGGCTGTTAAATTCAGGTCACTTCATGATCTTTATCATAAGGACAGATACATGAGTTTTTTTAAAGGTTGTTCTTTCTTTCCTTGCTTGGCTAATGTTTACCTTCAAAAGTTTAGCACTTGAAGAGAAGTGGAAATCCAATATCCACCATCAAGTAAAAAAAGCTCTGGTGTATATTACCTATGTATATATGTATGAGCATTTTAAAACTGCATAGACATAACCAAACTTTAGGAAGTAGCAGCAAGTGTTAAAAAAAGCATTTGAGATAAGCACTAAATGTAGGAAAGGCCATATTCTCCAGTGCACTGCCATAGAGGAAGAAAGCTTCCTTTGCAAAACAAAACCACCTCTTCTCCACAGAAAAATGTTGTTAAAGGTAGCTTAAAAAGAAGTTAAAGATAGCTAGTTAATGAAAAAGGGAGAAGTTAAAAATAGCTAGTTAATGAAAAAGGACAGCATTCTTTATAGTGGGAAAAACTGTAGTTTTACTGTACTGTTCCAGCACACCACATAGTGTTAAAAAAGCCTACCAGTGTTCATGTTGAGAACAACACAAACATTTAATTTTGTAAAATAATGAAAAATTTTTAAAATCAAAGCCAGATCAACAACCTTTTCTGCAATTCATACTCATGTACAGCTGAACCAAAAATGCTTGGGAAGCAAGTGCACTGCAGTCAGTAGAAGGACGCACAAAATTCTCTGTGTTTTCACTTGTTGAACACTATAAAGAGAGGTGCTGACAGAATTTTTATTAACCAGCAAAATAAGAGGAAGTCTATGGGCTAGGGGAAACTTGAAGAAAATATTTTCAGGGAACTAATTTATTTTGTAATCACAGTAATGCCTGTTGGATCAGAGCCAATATTACTATATATGAGGTGATTTAGAAGCAAATGACAAGCCACCCTGACCCTACCTACGGAGTTGCTTTTCAGAACCATGTTACTTGAATATCTGGAGGTATAAAGAAAGCACCCCTAACCAACTGCAGGGCTACTTTAAACCACTTTTTACTTTTCATTGGATTCCCATGAGTTCCTTCAGTGTCAGAAAAGGGTTAGTTCTCTATTGAAGAACTGATGCTTGCTTAGGAATGGAAATGACGGAGACTAGAAAGTGTTAATGCACTCCAGATATTTTCTTCTTTAATTATCTACAATCATAACGCAGCACTCATGATTTCTGCTTTGAGAATTTCACTAGAAAGAAAAGATTATAACAAATATTCCTTTGCTAATGAATTCTATACTTTCCCTGCTGTTCAGTGATATTTTCTCTTCAGTATAATTCTACAGGAGAGTGTGAAGTGACTAGTGATGCCTTCTGTTCCTGTCTCTCTCTTTACTACCATGCAGGAGAGAGGGTTGGCTTCATTTCTTCTTTTGGCAAAAAGAACTTAAAATTTGCTTAAAGTGTTGCACTTCTGCCAGAATAAATCAAACGTAGACAAGAATTTTCTATCCATATATATTTCTACATACCACAATCACGCTCAAAGATTATAGCCTTCAGAAAAAGGTTGCTCAACAAATTAATTCAGCAAACTTTTTTGAAGCCAGAAAATGTAACAACATTTAATAACAAGGAAGAAGTATTTATTGTTTAGTATTTCGTTTCAGTGGTCCTTGGCCGATCAGATGCTACATGCTCCCTTCCTTTCAATGAGCTGTGACAGATATGCAGAAATATAAAAACTAAAGGACAGGGTGCAGGGTCACATTCAAATAAAGTTTACCATCTGACAACAGTCTACTGTAAAAATACCCCTACTCTAATCAATGCCAAGACCATACAAAAATACATACATAGAGACAAGAAGCTGTTGCACACTGGGAGCTCTTGTGTTTCTGTATAAATGCCTCAAAAATGCAGTTAGAAGAGTTATTGATGCCTAAAATTGTGAGCCTTAATCCAGACCTAGTTACTTCTGCAAAACCAAATGGAAATGGACAGAGCACAGGGCAGCAAAACTGGGAGCTTGATCCTCTTGGCAGACAATATTCACTTGTTTCAAAGGCCAAAGACCTGCATTTTTGTTTCTTTTTTGCATTGGCAACCAATCTGAGCACTGGTTTATCAGGCAGCACTACCCACCCATGATTCGACAGCTGAATAGCTGAGGAGGAAAAGCTGGAGAAAGTCCAAGGGATCAGGTAGTGGCAGAGCCCAGCTGACTACACAGGTAGATTAATGAGTCTACAATGATAGGTCTGGACAATCCCTATTAAATAAAGCTCTTCAGGTTGAAGATGGTAGCAAGGAAACCTCAACCAATATTTTACAGGTATTGCCTACTCTATCCTTATCCAGGATTTTATGCAAAAAAAAAAGAAATCTAACTATATTCCTTATAGATGCTGAAAAGGATTAAAAAATATATCATAGAGGTGTGGATCAGCTGTTAGCAACTGTAATAGAATATAAAATATGAAGTAAACAAGATCAATTCTACTGTTAAGTAGTCTTTAGCTGCTTATTTTTGTAAGCATGGATAAATGCACATTTCCCTTACCAATATTAAAACAGAAAAAAATATAAGTTTTGTACAAAAGTTCAAGTTCTTTCAAGTGCCTCAACTTTCCTTCAGGAGTTTAGAAACTAATTTCATTTATCAGTTACACATGCAGTGATGAAAAGCCAAAAAGTGAAGATAATAACATATATTGTTTTCACTCTTTTGTTTTATCTTTGAACATTCAAAGAATGTAAGAGAAATGTTGAAAATTATTTGATTAAACTCAGATTTTGCTGCTCCAGTTTATAATAACTGGAAATTCACTGAACTGAAGGGCATTTGAGGACATTAGAGGACACACAGTGCTCCTATTCAGGTAACTTTTTGTGCCCTTAGCCCTCCAAGTAAAAGTTTTATAAATACAATGCCATTTTAAAAAAATTAACCAAATTATAATTTATGAAAATATAATGTAATTCAAATTAAATAAATGAAGATGTGATTACTATTATATTATTGATGAAACAATATTTTAATATTTAGCAGGAAAATTCAAGATGCATGAAATTTTTATTCAATCTAAGAAACAAATTTAGGCTGTGATGGATTGACCTTGTCTGAATACAAGGTGCCCACTGTCGGCCATTCTGCCACTTCCCTCAGCCAGTTTGGGGAAATAAAAGACAACAAAAAGACTCATGAATTAACATAAAGGCAAGAAGAGATCACTCAGCAGTCACTCTCACAGACAAAATAGAATCAACTTGGAGAAAAAAACTGAATTTATTACTAATCAAAATCAGAGAAAGAAAATGAGAAACAAAAACCAAATCTTAGAACATCTTACCCCCACTCCTTCTGTCTTCACAGGCTAAATTTCACTTCCACATTCTCTACCTCCTCCTGCCCAGAGGTGCAGGAGGATGGGGAATGGGAGCTTTGGTCAGTTCTTCACAGATTGTCCCTGATGATCCTTCTTCTGATGCTCAGGAGCACAGCTCCCTCACCATGGTTTGCACTCCAGGCTGCAGGGGAATCTCTGCTCCAGCACCTCCTTCTGTCCTGTTTCACTGACCTTATTTGCAGGGCTTTTCTCTCCTATTCCCTCCCATCTTCTCTGGCTGCTCTTGCCCAGGCTTCCTTTTCCCATCTTGAGCACATGATCCCAGCGGTGCTACCACCGACACTGCTGGGCTCAGCCTTGGCCCCTGTGGGACTCTGGGGACCCTCCAGCGTTGGCTCTCTCAAACATGAGGGAAGCTTCTGCTGGCTTCTCATGGAAGCCACTCCTTTAGCCCTTCTGCTACCAAAACTTTGCCATGTAAAGTCAATATAAAGATTCACCCATTTACCCAAAATCTTTTGGGCTCAGTTTGAGTAGGCAAATACCCAATAACAGCTGAAGCTATTTCTGTGTCACCTTTAATCTTTAAGCAGTTGATGAAACAGTGAATTAATTTGAACTACTGAACCAAGCCTTATCTTTTTTATTTCCTAAAGTTTTAACAACTTTATTTTGCAAAAGAACAGTGCAAATAAAAAAAAAATATCTTGTCTTGTTCTAAATATTTTTTTTTCATTAATTCTGAGGGACCAGAAGTATTATGGTAGTCTTCTAAAGGGCTAATGTACCTGGAAAGATGAACTATCAAATATTACTGTTTTAGGTTCACTGCACTGAGCTAAGGTATCTAATTTGAAAAATCCTACTAAAGCAAGTCTTGCACAGAAAATCTACTTCCCTGTGGATAGCTAACTTTTCCTGAATGCTTTATAGTTTTGCAGTGTTTTGTACTTTTTGTCTTCCCTTTTAGTTCCTCTAGGCTGCATGCAGAATTCTGTTAACAATACAGGTTTTTTATTGTTTGTCAGGAATAAATAACTGCTCAGCTATGATGGGATTAGCTCTCAAGATTGTCTCTGAGGATATTTCAATCCAGAAGATCTATGGACTGGACACAGCCATGAAGAAGAGAGCAGGTTTACATATGTATTAACACAACAATCAAAGACTGATGTGAATATACCCATAAAGAAAAATGCAGGGATATTTGTTGGTCACTGATCTCTAATAATTCTGCAAGATATGCACTGAAACTGGGCCTCATGTTGTGAATGCACATACTTCCATGTTATATTCTTTGCTTAGGAACTTTGGAGTCATTATTGTTTTGCATACCTGTGAGGTCAAGATCCAGGTTCTATTTCCCAAGCCCTGGGGAGCCCAGGCAGTGAGCCAAAAGCATTTACTCTCTTTTGTTGTAGTTTAACTGCAATCTCAGATCTTTGGCTGTGGATTAAGAGAAAGACAACTCAAGGGGTGTGTGTGGGGGGCTGGGGGGAGGGTGTGTATGAATGTTACCTTTTTTTTTCCTTCATTCTCAGCATCTCCACACCCAATCTCCTGACTGAGCATTTGAAGTGCCACATTTTATATCCTATTTGTCACAACACCTTGCATTATGTTCCTTAGGCTAGCAGCAGGAAGGTAAGCCCTTCACAGGAGCTGCTCAGACAGTTTCATGCCTCTGAGTTTTCTCCCTTTTTGCCTCAAAAAACTACTCTTCCAAATGCTGATTAGACATTGTAGTGCCATTTTCCTTCAGGAAACAAATAACCACCACTGGTAATAGCTCTCTAGACAAATACTCACAAATTGAATAACTAATAGTAAAGGATGCTGAACTGTTCTAACTGGATAAGGGAAAATTCACACTTAAGATCTTGTTGAGGAGCATTTCCAAAGAATCCCTTGTGTCTCTGAGAAAACTTTCAATAATGTTATTACTAGAACTTTAAAAAAAAAAAACCCTACTTTAATAATTTTTTATAACTAACTAAGAAACCAATGACGTTTTTATTTTTTAACATCTAATATAGGATCATTGATCTGAAGGGGAACAAAAGAAATTATGCAGTCTAAGCCCTTGTCATTAAATTGTTTGAAACATCACCAGTTATAGAGACTCCATAACTTGTGTAGACTACATACCAAAAAAGCTCCCATAATATCCTCATAAGTTCTGTATTATAGCTCACTGCTCATTTTCTTACACTCTTGTTGATTCGTTCTAAGTACTATTTTTTCTTTACATGTAACGCCCAAATCTGAATACAAAATGCTGAATTCTGATGCTTTGTCAGTGCTGAACATATGTATAAAAATGGCCCAACCAACAAATTAGGGGCAAGAAAATACTGAAAAACAGTCTGAGAAATTTAGTTTAAAATATTTAATAAATCATTTTGTTTGAATCACCTGTGACCTGAATAATCACCATATACAGACACTCAGTACAGTTAATTGATTCTGAGGGTAAATGAAGTGACTACTTCAAGGATAGGTTTAATATGTAATTAAAGTATTTGATAATCATGAAATATTGTAAAATTCTGTATTATGGAATAATAGCATTTGATAGTTTGAATGTTTTTGTTTCTCCTTTGTGACACATACAGTTTAAGGACTAGGCATTACAGGCTGCATACTAAACTTAGATGTGTCCAAGTATATGATTGTGCTGAAATGGAATTATTCCAGATAGAGATTGGTATGAATGTAATTGATCACACTGTGTGCTTTGAAAAAGGTAAATGTACTTAAACTGGAACATCCAATAAAAAATTCCAAGACAAAAGTGTTTTAATAACTGATTTACCTGCAATAAAGAATCTCCTCCAGAGCTTAAAAAAAATCTTAACAATATGCAAAATAAAAAACCTAATTGTTAAATATGTTCTAATAAAAGTAAATGAAAATGTCAGCGATTCAAAAGTAATTTACAAGATAATAGCACAAAGTTAATGCGGGAAAAGAATGACTTGGTGGGTAAGGCATTTTTTTGACTCAGACGAAATGTAAAGTTAACTATGCTTAAGGTCAGGTGTTTAGATACATTTCCCTTATTTGGGCATAAAAGTTACCTGGCAAATGTTGAAAGCAGAAAATTAGGTCATTTGAAGAAAAATCTTTAATTTTAAATTAGTTATATTTTTTCTCTACGTTTTTCATAATAGAAGCTGAAGAAATATTAGATCCCCCTAATAATGGGGCATAAGCAAGTCCAGAGCCTTATAATTTAGGAATTCTGCAGGTGTGGCCCCAAATCCTTCATACCAGTTTCCTATTTTGAGAAAAGAGGTTCCAGTTTCACTCAGGATACTTAGCTAACCCTGCAAATAGAAATAAGTGAAAAATAGGTCATATTGTGGTGGATTATTCATTTAAGAAGGAATGTATTCATTTAAGAAGGAATGGTCATAACTATAGGCAGTCATTTAGCAGCTTCCCCTTATATTAAATGAACTGTAAAATCAGGAAAAGGAAAGTACAGGCAACAGTTTAAAAAGAAGTCTGCTATCACTGAAGTACTTAAGCACTTCATCAGTACTGCACAAATCTGCTTTTTAGGGTTTGTGAGCCTCCATATTCATGCTGCCTAACTTGGAACAGAGTGGGCTAAAAAATACTGATTACATGCCATCAGCCTTTAATTTTTCATTTGCATACAGAACATATTAAAACTGTAATCCATGCAGCAGCATATTTCCTACTCAGAATCTGATATTGTCTATTTTTAAATTTTATGTGCAGTTAGAATAGGGAAAAAAAAGCCATTAAATCCTTATAATAAGAAACAAAACAACTTCATCCACAATTTATTGGTCATAGACCAAGAATATTTGGTTGATAGTTTTTTCCCTTAAAATTTAATTACTCAAAATATTGTGGATTAAGACATCAGGTGAGAAATAATGAAGGAACTATCAAATAGCAGAAAAAACCCCCAAGACTTTTACCTCTATTTAATAAATGTAGATATCTGTGTATACAAGACAGCTTTTCTTTTTAAAACATCATATGCTATTTGACTTATAGCAGCTGAAAATCTGATTATTTGTACACATTTACATTGTATGTCTCTATATTATCTATGTCCAGATATTTACGAAATTCAGAGTTACATCAACTTCTTAATTTGATTACTTATTTTCCTAAATATGACATTAGAGACAAAGTAATGGAAGGGATGAAATTAGAAGTTAATAGAACATACATTTGCTTAAAATACTTTAAAATTTATCATTAATATCAACAAGTATGCACAATTTTATAACCATTTTTTTTGCTCATGATAAACACAGAGAAATAACTAATAACATCACTCAAAATGCATCAGAATAGGGTGAAACAAGTAAAATAAACCTTTGTATTGTTTTTGCTGCAAAAAAGAATTCTCCTTTTAACTGGATCAGACTAGTTGGCTTCCATAATCTTGCCATGAGCAGAACAATAACATCCATGTTTTCCACCAGCACTTTGGTCCTTTCCTTCATCTGCAACTGGCATTGAAGCGCAAAGCTAAAACACACAGGCCTCAGTATCAATTCCAAAGTTATTTGCACCACTCTTGAAATATAAAATATTACAGAACTTAATAAGATACCCCAGCAAACCAATTACCATTTTATCAAATTAACAGAGAGCAGAAGAAATTTGAATCTTTCCTTGTGATATGCCAGAGAATAAGCCCAGAAAAATAGCTTTGAAATCAGAGAGTAGCATGCCTAGAGATCTCATGCACTAAGCAAGCACTGCATTTGTTATTTAAACTGAAGATCTTCAGCCAGGTCTTTGACACCAGCACTTTGGGCATCAAGCCCACCAGCCACGCGGCCACCAGCTGCGCTGCCTGGCTTCCTGGGTAGCCCCAAGGAAGTTGCCACCAATGGAGCTAGCAAAGACAGTCCATCACCCACCCCTGGCAACTGGGTCTGGGATCCCAGCAGCTGGGAAACTGTCCCAACCTTCCCACAACTGAAGGAGGCAGCCAGTACAGAGCCTGAGGCAGTGGGGAGCCTGCAGTGGGCAACAGCAGAGAGAGCTCAGAAGAGCTCCGAAGGACACGTTCTGACCTGTGGCACTCAGATCCACTTTACAGAACTCATCACGTGGGTTGTGCAGGGAGCAGTGGTCCCATGCCAGTGATCCCATCAGATGCTTACCGGTACTTCTAGCAGCTGAGAAGCCAGGCATGCCAGAGCTACTTGTTCAGTCTGGTGATACTACCCGTGTCTGCTTTGGAAGGGAGATGGGTAGCAACTCGCATCACTGATCATAAGAAGAAAATTTATCCTTTTGCAAATTGGCAATGTCAGAAAGGAGGCCCTTGACTTACAAATATTATTGAAATTCTGCACAGCTAAAAATATCCACGAAGTTTGGGCAGACCAAGCCAAGGGATGTGAAACTGGAAGATCACAAGATTAAAACCTTAGATAAGCCATAAAGCTCTGTGAGAAAAGACAATGTTGGCAAACTGCCCTGAAGGAGATTTAACAAGCTAGTCTGCATCCACAGCCATCTGCTTGTGCATAAACACTGCTCCCTAAAATTTCAATGCAATGTGAGATACTATGACCAGCTCAGTGAAGGCCCAGTGAACCATTTGCAATGGTCTGCAGAGAATGGTAGTCTTTCCACACTTGGGACACCTCTGAAAGCAGAATTAGGGTGCCATATTCCTTTTTCTCCATCCCAATCTCTTTCAGAATTTTTTCTTGTGTCCTAAGCTTACTTTTGAAACACTGGACTCTTGAGAAAAAAGGCTTCAGTACTCCTCAGCATGCTCACACAAAATACTTGGCATTTTGAAGGGCCACTAACAGCACGATAAATAGCTGGGGACAGCAAACAGCAGGATGAGAGTGTGCGAAGATCAACAGTCCTGTAAATGAATTCCGAGAAACTCTTCACAGTGAAGCAGCAGCTTAATGCCTCTCTATAAGCACCGATCTGTGATGTCAATCTGTGACATGTAGCCATTGCTTCAGAATCTTAAAAAAAACCAAGCCACATTTTCCTGGAGTCGCATGACAAACTCCCTCCAGCTACTCAGCAGGTATTCCCTGAGATGTAAGCTGGTCCGACAGCAGAGAATTGGTTGGTTGAACAGTGTGAAGTGAATGCTCATGCCCTCAGCAGGGAAAATGTTTTTGTGGATACTACTACATGCAATGGATTGTACAATGAAAACTCTGCTGAAATGGACATTCTTTCCTTATAAGATGGGTGGGATGTTTTCAAGTATCCTGCATAAATCTAGTGCAGGCAGCACACCACTAATTGAAATTTTAAAAGTCAATATTCTGCAGCAAGCCATCATCAATTCATAACTTCCACAAAGAGGTGCTACTGCTCTAGGGATCTGCTCTGTTGTTTTGCCATAGTTGTCTTAGATGCAAATATAGGGAGCCCACACTATTTCCTATTTAGAAATTATTATTTCTAGGCAGAACAGTGGTTCTTTCTGTGGTGCACGCTTCAGTCAATAGTTTCTTGTTCATTATCTCAGATACTCAAAACAGTTTTTATGACTTCCAACAAAATGCTAATAATTTATTCTGTTCTAGGATCTCAAATCATATACCCAAGCTTTCACATCAATTTATTTTGGGCAGAAACTTTTTACAAGAGTGTGTACTGATAGGACAAGGGGGAATGGCTTCAAACTGAAAGATGGTAGGTTTGATTTTAAATACTTTATTGTGAGGGATATGAGGCACTGGCACAGATTGCCCAGAGAATCTGTGGATGTAACATCCCTGGAAGTGTTCAAAACCAAGCTGGATGGGTGTGTGAAAAACCTGGTTCAGTGAAAGGTGTTTTCCCTGTGCATGGGAAAAGAGTTGGAGCTAGATGATTTTTAACATTCCTTCCAAGTCAGGCTATTCTATGATTCTACATAAGTCTAACATTTTTCTTTATAATACTAAAAGATGCTTCTCTAAATGCATAAACATGTCACCAATATCTTTCAGATATTTAGTCTGATACCCTTCTGCAGACAATTGTCTATGTGAGAACCCACAAATTGTCCTCTTTTTGTGTATGGAACAGAAAATTGTTCAAAACCAGTATTTTAGAAATTCTTCTTTTTATGCCATCCATTTAATTTGACTAGGTAGGTCTTTACAGCCTTGGATTTTTTTATGGTTCACTGTGAACAGGATCTTTGCTCTCAGTTATCACCAGTCCTTGTTTTCACAAAATATCCTGTTATCTTCAAGATAGGAAACTAATTAACCATGGCTTGGACTTAAACCTGCTGAGAGATCTGGAGTTAGAGTTTGCTCTATTTTTGTTCTGGTAGCCTGCAGCAACCTTTTCTTTCTGCTTCACGCAGGTACTAGTCTTGCCAACATCAGATCTTTCCTGATCTTTGAAAGCACGTGATGCACTTCTTCAGAGACTTCTCTATTCTTTACATGTAGGAGACTATTTCAAGGAAAGCTAGAACTTTTTTCCTGAATAATACCACAGCTTGAGATCTTACTTTAGTTTGATAGAGCTTACTTGTAGAGGTGAAAACAGAATTTTAAACCAAATTGATTTCCAATTCTAGTGATCCCCAAGCTTCCACATGTAGAAACGTGACCAAAGTATTCACAGGCACTGCAAGCATAGTTGCATGTGGTGTTGATATTAAAGGCAGAGATACTATCACATGCAAAAAAAACCCCTTCAACACTATGTTGTTCAAAAAGCTGAAGTGCAGAAGTGTAGAATATAAAAATGCTCTAAGTACTGCTTGCTGTGAATTTTTGTTTTGTGTATAGAACGCCAAGAGTCTCAAAGACTTCCATCTAGAGAAATGACTGCAACAGGTGCCAAAGGTTGTACTGCATTCCCGTGCCTTCCCTTAAAAAAAATATCCAAACTATTATAATGACCTACTTGGCATATTCTGCAAGTTCACCTGGCAGCTTTCTGACTTCACCATTCCCAGAGGAGCTGAATGCAGCCTTCTTCATATTTCATTCAATTTGGCCTCATCACAACTCCTTTTCTTAACATGCTAATTTATTTTGGTTTTCTTCAAAAGTCTAATTGGTGCATAAACACAAATTTGCTAGAGCTGTAAGTTTCCATCTTTGCTGATACTTACAAGTATATCCACCACTTGCTTTGTCCAGTAGGTGTTCCCTCTGTCACTGTCCATGCACTATGAAAGGCAAATGGGGGGGTAATGTAGACTGATTATTTTATTCCAAATGTCCCAGTTCACAGAAAATGGATATTTTGAATACACCAGGCAATCCCCTGGGCAGTATTTAAAAGACATTTTGCTGGTTTTCCCCTCTGTGTTACAGGGGGTTGGCAGCTAAAAAGTCTGCATAAATTGAAGTTTGCTGGCTGAAAAGCCTTTAATTTCCTTTATGTCTGCCCTTATGACTTGGCATATCTCAAGCAAAGAGGAAAATATAACCCTCTGAACTAATAAGGTAAATCTTACATCTCTTTATTATTTATACAGTATTAAAAGTGGGCCTAAGGCTTTAAACATTAATTAAAATATAATCTCCTCTTTGAAAGCATGCATTCAAACAGGACATTAATCTTTATAAATATAAATATAATAGACCAAGTATAAAGACTGGGTACAAAGACTGGAGGTAAACATATAAAATGGACTATGAGTAAAAAATAACTTACTAATGATGGTTCTACACAAGTATGCCTGCTGCCTGACCTGGTTATCTCAAAAGGAAATCATGCTGGTGACAGCATCTCCCTCTGAGAAAAGGTTTGTCTGCATGCTGCGACAGATCTGAGCCACTCTGAATTGAGTTATAAATACTTTGTGTTATTTACAGCCTGAATACATTGAGATATCTCCACTGTCTGTAAAGCAGGCGGGATGCCAAAATCAATAATTTAAGAAATAGTAAAGGATAAATTCAGGATCATTGTCTCAGAGGATTATGGCTCAGCTGCCTTATTATACATTTCTGTAAATCAGAAACCAGAATAGTTGCAATTCTACAAAACAGGTTTAAAAACATTCTTCTTCAAGAGAAAGTTGTGTGAGAAGCATGAGTGTGGAGTGTGGTTTTCAGAGGCAACAATACATACACTAAGAGAGACAAAAATGCACTAAGGCAAAAAGTATTTTTTCCATAGGGTATAGGAGATTTATCTTCTTTGCCATAGTATAGTCTTGATTCTTTCCTTCTACTGTCATGTAAATTAAGTAAAGGTATTTGTGGAATAAAATAAAAATATGCACAAGGGAGAGAGGGGGAATAATTTGCCTTCAATGTTCATTCTGTGCAAATGATTCTAAACTTCTCCCTTATGGGGACATGCCTAAAAGCAGAAGAGCAAATTTGTCTCTGAACATATCAGAGCACAGCTCTGCCATCTGAAGATTTCTCTCAGATCTCAGGAGTCAATTTCAGTGCTACCCAAATCATTCAGTAATGTAGAGCCAGGCAACCACTACACATATTTTATTCATATAATGCAAAGCAATACCATTAGGGCCAAAAAAAGGTGGGAAAGAAGTAGTGAATCTGAACAGGATATGGAGATTAGCTCTTATAATTGTAACAGTGAATATCCTTAGCTGTAAAAACCAGAGAGGTGCCAAATACAGCCAAAAATCTGTAGTGATCTTTTATCAAGAATCTAGGTACATATACATCTCCTGAGGCGAGACCTAAGACACCTTAGAACTTGGAGAAAGGTCTTAACCATCCTGCATGAAAATCCAGAATTTTATGTCACCTTTCTGTTTGTGATGGAACATCAAGATTCCAAAACAGAAATGACAGAAGGCCCTTTAGAGAAGAAAGATAGGTATAAAAATGATGTTTATAAATATAAACATCATTACTAAGTTATTTTTTACTCACAGTCCATTTTATAAAAAAGAAAAGTCTCAATGAACTTACATTGGACAAAAAGGTGAAACAATTACTAAGCATATTTATTGAAAATTAAAATGGATTGAATAATGATTATTACTAGCAGTCAAGATTTAAATAAAATTTATTACACCTAAATTCAGAATGTAAATAAGGGACACTGAATGGAAACATTAATTAAGAACTTGTGAAATTTGCTAGGTATGGTAATGGCAATGGAAACTGAAATCAGGGTGACTTTTTCCCCAAAAGATCATAGCCTACTGGAACAAGAAAGAACTTGGGCAAAATCTAGTCAGATACCCTTCAGCAGAAAATGGTTATTTCTTCTGTCTATGTACATGGCAAATGTTAAATTGAAATTTCAATTGAAAAATCTAAAGGTCATTTTGATCTCTTTATAACATTTGGTACTAAGTATCTTGTGCTAAGCTTCAGAGAACATAGAAATCAAAAATACTTCCTTAAAGACTCTGAAAAACCCATTCGTTGAATGAAGAATGAGAATTGCCAATATATATATATATATTCATATATTTTCATTCTTCTTGTTAATGTCCTTACTAAGCATCTAACTTTTTCCTTGAAAATTTTATTTCAGAATTAGGGGAGATTTATGCGATAAAAACAGTGACTACTGAAGAGTCTGAGTGAAGTTAAGCAGCACATAATCCTTGCACAGCATGTCAGACATGCATCTGAAATTTCCTTGGGAGAAGTAATAACAGAAGTTGGTTACCAATCTCTGATGACTGCAATTACCACCTCTGGGAATGCTCAAACATTACAACAGCAGGGACATAATAAGATAAGAGATGGAGAGGAAAAACCCCAAGATCTTCAGAAGTAAAGAGATCTAAAAAGAAAAATATTTTGAGAAATTAGGTAGTGCTAGTGAAGAAATGAGAAAGGTTCTTGAGGAAGGCACTCAAAAAATAGATTTTATTTTTTTCCTTTTGAGACATAGAAGATTTAGCAGGAAGCTAAATACTGAAACAAAAAAAAAAAAAAATAGACAGCTCTGTTTTTTTCCTACAATATACATCTGGAATGTATTCACAGTTAGGAAGGTAATGCTAAATAATGTCAGGAAAAGACGTATTAAAGTGAACACTCATGGTAAGAAGTTCAGTTTCCCCAAATATGAGATATCATTAGCAAAGAGATGGATAGGTAAATTCTTTAATTATACCAACATGGGAAGTTCCTGAGGCAAAACTGGAGTTTGAGGAATTACTAATAAACAGTAATCATCAAGGCTTTCACAGAAGATAATGTAAACAGTATAAAAGGACACTGGCCCATTAAAAAAAGACAATTTCAGTGCTACTCATTGTCGAGCAATGCCCCTGATAGATTTGTATCATCAAAATGTGCATATTAATGAAGAACTTGAACCCTTCACATTTGGGTGCAGAGCTAATTTGTATTTGCTCTGAGTATTTACACTGTATTGACTATGGGAGAAAAGTCAAATACAGAGTCACAGCAGGCAAGATCAACACTCAGACTCTCTATTATCCAGAGTGCTAGATGCTCCGTTGTAATGCCTTCCTGGCAGAGCAAACACTGTAGAAGGCAGGCAGACTTTGACCAAGACTGGCATTGCATCCAGCATATTTTTACAGTAGTTGAGTCTGACCTTAAAAAACCAACTCTTCTTTTCAATAGACTACCCCGTTCAGAGTTATCAGCTCAGGCAGAAAAGGCTATTAAAACATCATAGGAGTTTCTAGCTATGGGAATTGAAGATACCCAGTAATGTCAGATATCATATACTCTTTTGTCTAAGGCCCTGACTGACAGGTTGATTTGATTGATATGTCTTGAAATCCCATTACAGCTAAGAATGTCAAACTGCAGCCAGCTCTGTACGCAGCAGTTAACTCTATTCAGTTCCGTAATGTTAAAACTGAAGGGCTTATTCTATGACATAATAATTAGAACATAGTATCTGAATTTTTCACGTGCTTGTCATTAAAACACAATGAGAGCAAAGCAAACTGTCTAAGAACAATGCAGTTCCAACTTAAGAATTTCTGTGTGCTGATGAAACTTTTATTAAGCATAAAGAACAATCTGTAAAAATTTACTTAAAGTAGAAAAATAAGAAGAAGTTCAAGACAAGGAACTGACAGTTCACCTTTTTGACTACTTGGAATCTGATACATCACAGAGATTTTTCTGAGGTATGTAAAATTTATACACACACACAAAAATATATGTACACACACACATCTATACTCCATGTATTGGTGCAATGTCTATAAATTTTAATGTAAGCATGTGTGCTTAGCTTATTTTAGATTATTTCAGTATTTTGGTGCTTATTAAAATGTAGGACATTTTTGAAAAGCCAACATAATTAAATTCATCCTTAAAGAGAAAATTTTGGTTTGCCTTGTTTCACCTAAACCAGGGAATTCCCTATAAATTACGAGCCAGTACTTCCCTGATGACATACTCATCTTCTGCATGTAAACTTATCTTCCATTTAGAATTTAGGCAAAATTCATATAGAATTTGAGCTTTGTCAATGACTCTTCCAAGGTCTTGTTAAAATCTGACCATCTTTATAAAAAAATGACATTTGCATAATTTTGAAAGTTTTTCATGTCTCCACAAGAATTGATTACTGAAAACTGAAACAGTAAACATGCTTGGTTTGCATCACTAACTGCAAGAGATGCAAAGGCTGTCCTTTTTGATATCATCTTGCTATGACTTATCAAACTTATCTGTGTATAAAGTAGCTTTCCCTAACATATTCTAATGAAACATCATGTTGTAATACAGCATCATGTGCTCCAGATGCCAACATAAACTTGATGGCTTAGAGTTACATCTGTTCTACAGAGTGCTTTCTGCCTTTTAGGGTGAACAAGAAGTAGAGATCTATGACTTAATCAGGCTACTTAACTTTATTAACTTAGGTCATCTGAGAATTCACACAGTACAGGCCATAATCCTAGAACTAATCACACTTTAACTTGAAATGCTCCCCATCAGTCTTCAGTTTCTCACTTCTAAAACCCACCACTATTTTTACCTCCTTAGTAGCTGACATTAAAAGTTCCATAACAATATTTTTAATTTATTTTAAGACATTGTTGCAATCTGTCTCTGGGAATCAGAAAATCAGACTCTGCATGGCATGAGCTCTATCCAGGATACCTATCAGAAGAAGCTGCAAACAATTCCCTTATCCTTATCTCCCATGGTTTTCAAAATCAATTTTCCCCAAATTACTCTGGTATCAAATATGATAATTCAATTATTTCTTAATTTAGACTGTTTTGACCTCATCAGCTAAAAATTATTTGACATTTTCTCTTCCAAGATATTTACTGCATTAATTTTACAGGAAAAAAAGTTTCTACTAACTTAATAGAAATAAATAAATCCAAAGAGTTTACATGTGGTGAAGAATAATAAGATCTGAAAGCTCCTTCCTGGATACTGAAAACTGTAAGAGAGGTATTGAATAGTTTGAGTGGTTCATCTAACTTCCCAGTACACTACCAGAATTTTGTTTTATAGCAGCTTTTATGAATGGAACGCTTTCCTTTTTAAGTTAGTAAAGGTTAATATTGTAGACCCTCTCTTTGTATATTTGTTTTAAAGATGGAATTCTGACATAAAAAGAAGAAGAAATCAAGAAAACCTAGTCTGAGTTTATGAAATGTTTACATTAGTTCCAAGTGAAGACACTGATTTGAAAAAAAAAAAAGTGAGAGGAATAGGAGGAGGGGGGGAAAGTCAGACTAATGTTGGGTCAGTCATGCATTTTCTAATCATTCTTCCAGGAAATGATTGGTGATTAAGTTTTCATAAAAAAAATCAAAAATCTGGATGAAGACATATGAGAAAAATATATGAGCTTACTCTCTTACAAATCTGAAAGTTATTAATAATTTTACTTTTTTTCTCCCTGCTTTTCCCAAGCTTCCTTCAAACTCATACTCTAGAATACGCTAGATTCTACCTACCAGTATATATATATATATATATTTTATTTTTTTTTTTAAATCAGTCAATGCTTTGTATACCTTCAAGGCATCTTTGTTTTCTTGAGTATAAAACATCATCTTAAAGTGCATAACAAATTATAAAGTGCATAACAAAGTTAGTCTTGATGCTAAAAATATTTTTTTCTTTTTTATTTTTTTTTTCCCTTCTATCTCTCTCCATCCCTCTCTCTGCATAATGTCATGTAAAGGATTTGGGAAATGAGAGGCTGTCTACCACAGTCATGCTGCAAAGATCATTGTAGGAATGAGACTTTTATATAAAAACCCACACAGGTAGCAGCAGTGCAGATTCCTAGAACTATTACCTAATTATTTGCTACTTGTGCAACTACCCATCAAAATTAGAAGAGTCTCCATTCTCTTGCCTGACTTCTCTTGCAAAGGCTTCTTGCCAAGGCTGTTGTTTCCACCCACTGTAGTGTATTTTTGACATGAGGACACTAGTTCATTAGGGTCAACTATTCATTTTATATGGTCCAGTAAACAGCCAACTTAGTGAAAATTTTTGGCTGATAGTTCCTTATAGCTGGCATAACAAACAGCTGAATAAAGTATTCCAGTGTTCAGTGAACAATGATAACAGTGTCTATTAAGGCTGGGCAGCTATGCCAAATACAATCATATATAATCAGCTGCATCAGAAATCCCTGTCGACACATTGCAGAACATCATCAGTCAGATGATGCATCTGCTACAAGTGGCAGCTGTTGTGCTCTGGAGTGTAGACAATTAGACATGAATATAATCCTTGGGCTATCTGCAGCACTCAAGCATGGTATTAACTGACACCTGTTAAGCTGTAATCCCTACAGTTTAGACATCTATCCATTATAATGAATGAAAATACAATTTAGGATATCTAAAGACACGAGATTTCATAAATAACAGTGAGCATAGCAGCAATGGAAAATCTCTTTAAATAGTTCACAAGTGGTCAGGCTTACTAAAATTATAAACCTCTAAGCAAAGCAATAAATGCCAAGTACCAAATTTATTGACATGTAATTTAATACACGATGCAGTCTAACTTTTATATGTAATTACTGAAATAGTAATAAGTAATACTGCAAGAAGAATTAACTGTGTGAACAGGATAATCAGGGAAAAAAAATCCCTGTATGTAAGGTTACAAAGAAAATGAGCATAAATCATTGCCTTCGGCATAAATATTTACACAGGCAGTGAGGTGAGATTTTTTATGGGATTTTTCTTTTTTTTTACAAGATCTGGATTTTTCTTCATATCACTAGGTTAAGTGATAATTTTGAATATCCTTCTGACTTTCTATGGATGACAAATTTTTCTTGTAATGAGGAAATAATCCAGAGGTTTATTAAATTGTTACATATATCTACAAGAAACATAGACTGCTGCAGATGTCCTTAAAAAACAAAGTGAAAGAGTAAGAAGAGATCTTCTATAAAATCTAATTGCATAGAATATTAAAAATATGGCTCTCAGGACACTATAAACATGGAATGCCTTATTTTAATAACTGTAAGGGTTGTTAATTTGCTAACTGCAAATCTATTATCACTTTTGTTTTCTATTTTTAAAGCACAGTGGGAAGCACCAGGTAAACATCACTAGAAAAACAATATTTTTTCCTTTAAAGCTTGTTGTATTGCTGAAGATTTTTTTATCTTAATCTGCTTTTCTTGATTTATTTTTTTAAAATATAATCCTGAATAGTCCTTAAACTGGATATAAGGCATTAAAAAGAATCTGGTCTTTAATCACTGCACATAATTTTATTCTCTGAATTTGGGTAAAGCCCATAGAGTATGAGGTACAAAGTCATTTAGTGATGTACATGCTGTTAACCCTGTGAGCAGCCTGATAAAACTTACTGAAGATTGTAGCCTATCAGCAGTTAAAGCCTTACTTGTTTGTAAGATTGGAAGCCTAGCAACAGGGTAAGAGAGGGCAAAGCACTTATGATATTCTCCAATAATGGAGAAACCCCAAACATTTGAAAATACTTTAGTTACTTTTTTTCCATGCAGAAAACACTAAACAACATATTGTGATCATCATTCAGCTGTCTGGAGAGCTCTAGGCCTGAGAAGGCACCAGCCACAGTGCACTCACTAGTAGACAATTCCCTTCCCTTCAACAGTACTTACCAAGCTGCTTCGCACATCAGACTGAAGCACAAAGCATTACAGGATGAAGAACATGACATCTACCTCAGAAGTCAGCAGTAAAGACAGCACAAGAGCAGGAATTGGGATTTGATCAGGAGCTAGAGCCAAATCTGCTCGGGAAGACTGAAGCCTTGCAGGAGATGAAGACACCAGCTGCAACAACTCCAAGCACTGATTACCCAGCAAACACCCAGCAGGCCCACCTGGAGTCTTACTTAGATACTTTTTAAAAATCCTATTTCTCCTCAGCAAAACAACCCTCATTTTGTGTTGCTGTATGATCAGAGAGGAACATTATTTATATGCCAGATGAATATGTGGGATGAATTTTATTGCAATAAACATTTTGGGAATATGAGGATAAGCAAATTACTAGGAAAAAAGTATTACTAGGAAAGGAGGAACTACGACCAGAAGTTATTTAAAAACTATTTCACTGAAAAGTAAAATAGTCAAACAATATTAAAAATGCTGCTTCAGTGATATGTTTTTAATACATGTTTAGGAAATGAGAGATAAAGGTTCAAGTAATGGCTTATGAACATATTTTTTGCTTTCTAGCATAGTTTGCTTTGTGTGCTTTGGGAAGTTTGGTTAGAGGTCTCTCTATCTTCAGGAATGTGCATGACTCTTGTCATGAGATGTGACATGTACGCTCTGCAGCAACACTTTCAGAATTATAGATTATCATACCCTCAGTCATCCTGCTAAGACTGCACTTTAGTAGAAATGGAACCAAATCTACTGGCGCTGAAAATTAAAAGGGTTGTAGAGGAGTATTTTTAGTATTAGTAGAGGGACTAGGTGAAAGCCAGCAGGCACATAGAAGCACCTGGTTCAGAATGAGGAATCCTCTGAGAGCATGTGGTTTATATTCATGTGTCTCTGAAAGGCCAGGAGGGAATAAACATAAAAATAGAGAGGACAAACCAGACTGATAGCCAGGCTGTCTGACTGGCATATGCAATATCAAATGCAGAACCACAGAATGCCACAGAAATAATCAAGCCAGAAATAAAGACCTCTGAGTTCTTCAAGTCCAACCTATGACCCAATACCACCATGACAGCTAGACCATGGGTACTAAGTGCCACACCCAGTTGTTCCTTAACAACCTCCAGGGATGGTGACCCCACCACCTCCTTTGGCAGTCCAATCCAATATCTAATCACTCTTTCTGTGAAGAAAATCATCCTTTCTTTGGAATCAATGTAGAGCAAAGGTAAAATTGATTTTCTGTGCCAGAACTACAAGCCTAATGAAGAGGTTGCTGATGGTACTGAAGGTATTCTCACACTCAATGTATTCTGTGTAGCAGACAGATCAGAGGGGCTAAATCACTAGAGAATATAAGCAGAACAACTACCAAACCAAGTAAATTAGCTGTCAGTCATTTAATTAAGTAAATTAACCCAGGACTGAAATGGTTTTATCTGAGAGTTCTGAAGTATTGTAAGAATAAATTGCAGAGAAGATGTGGTCTCTTGAAGGAGATACGTTTAACTTTTATGGTTGTGGATAAAGCAGTTGCAGAACTATTATTCTTCCAGTTAGGGGAGGTTCGGACTGGACATTAGGAAACATTTCTTTATGAAAAGGGTCATCAAACACTGGAACAGACTTCCTAGAGAGGTGGTTGATGCCTGAAGTCTGTCAGTGTTTAAGGATACACTTCAAATTTTTCATTGGCAATGAAGTGGTCAAGAAGTTGGATGAGATGATCTCTGTATGTCCGTTCCAACTGAAAAGTCTATTCTGTTATATTTGAAAGCCCACAATAAAATAACTAAGGGCAGTCAGTGAAATTACTTGTGTTTAAATTAGATAAAAGAATGTTATTGCGAACTTGCTGCCACAGAAAGCAAAAGTCAGCAGTTTTAAAAAAGGATTACAGAAACCCATACACAACAACTTCATAGACCAATACCAAAGGAATGAGGCAGGGAATATAACTATGGATACTGGGGGAATCTCTGGGGAAGGGACTGTGCAAATTGGCCAGGCACCCATGCTGTCCTTAATTACCATCCTCTGCTGCCACTGCCAGTCTGACTTAGATGTGGACACTGGTTGGGCTAAGTGCATTGATGGGGTTTTGTCAGTACAGGACACGAGAAAGCACGATGCAAGCCGCTGCTATTGTCAAGGTAAAAAGGCCAGCTTATTTTTTCTGACTTCAGCATTTATAGTTTTCCAAAGGTGACAGTGGATTGGAGGGTGAAAGTGCCACCTCTCCGACACTGGACGAACTATTAGTCCATCAGATTTCTCCGCCTCTATGAAGGAATGCAAAACCAATAAGTTATTTGCATAAAGTGTGTGAGAAAGTTTGCTACAAGAATGTAAACTCAGAAGGCTTTAGAAAATTTAAAAAAATCAAGGCAACAGGGTAATTTTTTCAGAGTTCACAGAAGCTCCAAGGGGAATGTAAGAGGAAAACTATGCAGAGTGATATCTAAAGTGTTTTATTTATTTTTAAGGGGGATATTACGATAATTTAATCTGTAATTATTGACCAGATTTTTAAACTTTTCTTATAAAATGAAGCATTACTTTCATGTGTTATTCTTTTAATCTTGAGAAGGTAAGGCTGTTAACCCAGAGATCTTTTCCCGTACTTCTTTCAGAAAGAGTCCTAAGGAGTAATAAAGTTCATGGATAAGAAAAAGAGACAGCACAAGCAGAATAATCACAATGATTGAAAATACATAACTAACAATTTTTGTCTATAATTATTCTCCACAGAGTAAAGCTGACAGAGCAGTCAATTCTTATACAGCTAACAGCCAGATCTCCCAATACAAAATCTGATATTACAGAGCTGTTATTTTCATATTGGCAAAACTAAAAACTGTAATTTTCTTCCTTTTTTCTCTTCCACTATACAATGATTGCAGGTGTGAAGAAAGTTCCATTCTCCTTTTGTTCAAGCTCCTCTGTGTCCCATCATAATAAATAGGGCAGTCATGAAACTCAGAAGATTTTTACAATTTAAAAACTGATTTCTTGTTTGTTTTGTAAATCCCTCTCAAAGACTCCAGAGTTACAGAACAACTGGCAATATACAGTGACCATCTGCATCACCTTCATTTTTTGACAATTAAAATTTATTTTCTTCATCCTTTGGAATTAATGCCTGATGATGTGTGTTCACACCATCCAATGCATCTGGGAAGACATTGTTAGTGAGAGAACATCAGAATGGGCAAACTGTACCATGGCAGACTTGCACAAAACACTTCAACATAATAGATGCTGATATAATTCAAATCAGGAATAAAAATAGTTATGATGCAAAGGGCCAGTGGTGCATAGAAGTCACACATAGATCTGAAAAGGAAAATAGTGATTAATTTATCTTCTCAAGAGAAGCTTTACTCAACTAAAATAAGTAAAGTGAAGTACTGTGGAATAGTCAGACTAGTCATTCACCTTCATTTTTATACAGTAAATAATTTTTAAACTAGAAAGGTATTGCCTTACTTTACTTGATTTATGAATATTATCCAGAAAAATATTTTATCATGCTACTAATGTTAGATTTCAGAAGCTCCATTAAATTTACTGGAATGGCTCACATACTTAAAGCTAAATATATATTCAGAGCTTTGGATAAACTTGACCTAACTGTTAAGTGTAGTGACAAAACTGCATCCAAAATAAATAAATCCAAAGGATAACTTGATATTAATTAAATAATAGAACAAAAATATATGCATTCTGCACAAAACCCCATAGAAACACATATCCCACTTACTCAAAAGATATGTGAGACAATGCAAACTGCCATAAAATATGAAAATGATTAGCATGTATCTTAACATATTTTGCCAATTAATTATGTTAGCAGAAAAGGTCAATAAATTGAAGGTGCACATTTCAGAGAAGTTTCTACTAAAGAACTTTATTTACATTTATTTAAAAAATTAATATAATTTGTGATACTTCACAATAAGAGAATACATTATTTACTTCTAAAAGGGAATAATACACCATTTAGAAATGTTTCTTTGGAATGTTAATACTTTGTCACGCAATAGTCTAACTGAACTGATATTCCTTAGGCAAACTGTACAGTGTCAAAATTAATTAAACATTTGCTTGTAAGGTTTCCTAAAAATAGATAGGAAAATCACCTAAAACAACAAAAATTACAGTATTCTGTAAAATGTGAGATATTATGATTTAAATGTATTTTTCCCTTTCAGTTCTCAGGAACATATGGCCATTAATAAAGTTTTGTGGTTTAGGTGTATAATTTAAATCTCTTTAAAGTACATTATGTACTATAGTTAAACAAAAATATAAAAACCCACATTTTATTAAAGCCATGCAAGATTTTGGAAACTGTATGTAAATAAACAAATAATTTTAGAAGCAGCTCCAGGAATCTGGTTAAGCCTGTGGTGACTTGCTTACAAATATATGCTAACATGTGTGAGAAGGAATATTTATTATCACAGCACCATAAAAAGGATTGGTATGGTGTCCTACACTTTCCTAAAGTAATAATTGAAGAACCAAGAGGTAAAATCTGAATTTTAGTAGGCCTACTATAGTCCAGCAGTTTATGCTGGGGAAACATGAAGATGAGGTGGCAATAATCATCATAGAGAATAAATAGCTTTATGGACAATTTCCACTGCATGTGAACTAATTCGTATGTAGAGATACAAAATATTTCTTTACATGGTAATATAAAAGGACTCATCTGGGCTTGAAAACTGTGTAATGTGATGTGAGTAGAGATAAATGTGCTTAAAAAAACTGAACACAAATGTGTGCTTTCATCGTCAGTCTCATTCTTTACCTTTCATAAAACAAGAAAACTACTGTTTCCAAAATGCTTGTAAGTAGCACTGCTTTCTTAATTGTTCTTTCATTCACACATATATATATATATATATATATATATATATATATATAGTTCTTGACTGCTGTGAAATCACAGCATGAGTCTCTTTGTTTTCAGATGCTGTGTTTGGAAAACAAAATAGAACAAAATTAAAGAGAAATAAGGAAATAAGAAAATACCTTACAGTCCAGATTCCCTCCTCTTGAAAAAACCTTCAAATCAAGCAAGCAAACAAAAGCTCACCGACCTGTAGACTATTTTCCGTTTTCTAATTCTTGTTCCAGCTATTTTCCATTTACACTGCTGTAGCCTAATGTAAACCTCAGTGACTTCTTCTTCCAGAAATGTATTTTTGTACATAAAGCTTTCTGTCTTCTATACAGTTTCCATAGCTTATAGTTTCCACATCTGTGCCTATCTTCACAGAGAGGCCAGAGAAGCAAGAGAAATTTTCTGATGTTGTTTTTACTGTCTTGTTCCTATAAATAGTCTTTTTTCGGTCTTGAATTTCTGGTCTTGAAAAGGACTTTGAATCTATGCTATCCTGGAGCTTTTGCCTGCTTTCTGCACTTTGGCATGATATATTTGACAAGGTCATAGAGGGAAAGAGAAATTTTAACATTTATTTAGCACTTTCTTCCCCTTTTAACAGTAAACCTGTACTAGTACCACTCTGCCTCTTTTCCCATGCCTTTATTCTCTTTTCATGCTTTGTCTTCTAATGCTCCCTTTCTCCTCCTCAATTTTGCTCTACCATACAATTATCTTGAGCAATAACCCACCCCATGCTGCCATTATTATTGTCAGACTTAGTAGCTGCCATCATTCTATTCCCTTTACACTTAAAAACAGAGATAAAGGTAAGTGTAAAGATAGAACACACAACAAAAATCAAGCCAGAACCCAATAGAAATAATTAATTTCCCAAATTTTTCTCCCCTGTGCAAAAAGGAAGGGAAGCAGCATGGTCTGCAGAGACTCTAAAAGTCCAGGAATATCAAACCTATTGCTTCCAGAAACAGTGCAACTCCTCCATTGCAAGGAAAACACTGAGTCAAAATATGAAAAGGCAGTGGCAGTAGATTTTTTTACCTTTTTTTTTTTTTCTATGATTCATTTTGGACATCTTACAATTTTTAAATTTGGTTTTGACAAATGACTGAAGCCTGTACAACTATTTAGAGCTCTCCTTGTGAGAGAGTCAAAGTGGTACTTTCAGTTAGAAACTGGAACAATTAGCAGAGGAAACATTAACACTAATGTTAATGATGCATTTTAGAAATGCACTATAAAAAGTCATGGACTATGACAATTTTTTTTTTTTAATAAACATTTAAAATTTAATCTAGAGACATGTAGTTTGTCATTATTTCCTATTGACTTTACTGGGTCTTGAATCCATCCTACTGTACTGGCCTATTTTCATCTCTTTCTGCCATAAACAGAGATACATATTCAAACATAGAGTTCACTGTTACCTTCTATTTGAGGAACACAATATTCATACCTAGGTTACTGCTTTTCTCCTTCCTAATGCTGGTTTTTAAAAGAGCCAAGAAAATAAAGGAAAATATTTTCAAGGATATAAAGAAATTATTCACAGACCTGTTGGAGTGAGTTCCAAAGAAGGGCCACAACAATGATTACAGGGATGGAACATCTCTTCTATGAGGAAAGGCTGAGAAAATTGGGGTTGTACAGCCTGGAGAAGAGAAGGCTCCAGGGAGACCTTAGAGCAATACCTAATGATGGCCTACAAGAAAACTGAAGACAGACCTTTTATAAGGGCATGTAGTGCCAGCACAAGGCTTACTGGCTTTAAATTTGATGAGGTTAGGTTTAGATTGGTGAGGCACTGGCACAGATTTCTCAGAGAAGTTGTGGGTGTCCCTGGAAATGTTCAAGGTCAGGTTGGATATGGGGCTTTGAGAAAGCTGGTTCAGTGGAAGGTGGCCCCAGGGCAGGGGAGTTGAATCTAGATGCTCTTTAAGATTCCTTTCGACCCAAACCATTCAACACAAACCATTCCTAGAATGGTATGATACATCTTTACCTGACTTTCTTTCCATTTCTCTGAGGGCTAGGGAGCAGTCTTCTGACTGTTTTTACTGTTGCAAGATGATTTAGATTTACTGCCTGTGCCTCACTGTACTACACATCCCAATGCAGATCAAGAAAACAATTTCCTTTCTGTCTGTCTCTCGAAGGTTATCCTGTCTCAGTTATCCTGGGGAGCATGGAGCTGGAAACATCCTGACTATTTTCTTCACAACATTTAAATACTTTAGATGACCGTTTTCCCTCACATGAGTAAATGTCCCCATATCTTTTTGAGTTCCATAGTAGCATGGGGAATATTATCACAGATGTTTCTTTCAATACTGTGCAGTTATTCTATTTCCTTTATCATCAGGGGTTTCCTATCTCCCAGAGATCGCACAAAACAACAGAAAGCTTGCCACTGTATAAGAAATCAGAGCATTAATTTACCAAGGATGAATGAGAATGTCAGTCATGAACTAAAAGGAACAATATTCTGTTTAATAGGGGTTTTAAATAGTTATCTTTATCCTATTTAACATTTTAGCTCTGGTTTGTTTTTTTTTTCAGATTTGTAAAAGTAAATAAGCGCATTGGTAGAGAGGGACAAATAATGAGCTCAGTGATTCCTTTTCTATTAAAAAAATGTGACAGGATTGGATAATTCCCATTTTTATTTTATGGCATTTTAAATACATTAATTGAATGACAAAACATCTGAGAAATAAAAAGTTTTTAAGAAGCCTATAGTCTAAAATCTTTCACTCTAGAAGTATCATTCCAGTAAGATAGACTAAAAATTATATTTACCTATGTGCGTTTTCCTTGCATAACTTCTGCTGTCACAAAGCAAATAACCTTCCACTTGACCCAGTTTAAGTAAGTCACACAGGAAGCATCCTAATAATGAGACAGCAAAATTCTTTTTGTTGCCTATACTTTTGTTGTTTGTGAAGAAAAGAGGATGTTTAAGGGGACAACAGAAGCTCAGCTGAAGAGTTAAGAGTGGGTGGGAGTTAAGAAGGAGGATTTGACTTACTAACTGTTGCAGTGTCTGGGACAAGAAAACTGAGTAAACATCCCCTAGAAAGAAAACCATTTCTGTTCTGAAATATATACTTAGAAATAAGTTGTTGTGCTAGATTGCAGATCTCTTAGTGGTAAAGAATGACTGTATGCAAGCTCTCAAAATATCACAGAGCACAGAAAACAATACATCTTGCCTTCAGTAATGCATCTCTTATGCTTAAATCCTACTTTACACTGTGCTCTAGGTGATGCTGAAAGATGAACTTCTCCCTTGTGGGTCTCTCAAATAAAGGGGCATACATGGGACTAAAAGCAACTTTTGCTTCTCAGATCAAGTCATGCATTAAATGAAGCTGGTTAGCCCCAGGGGCAAATTTTTTAATATAAATTGCTGTCATTGCTTAAACATGTCAGAATTGAAGACACTTTTAGAGCTGGACACTCCGTAAAAAGGTGAAATCCACTTAAAGTTTTGCCAAAACTCAGCAAAAGTTTCAAATTTCATTTTTTTTTCTTAGTTAAATAGGCTAGATTTTATTGTGGTTAATGGACTCTGATCAGACTGGATATACAGTATAAGATTTTACCTCAGCTCTTATGACACTATTCCTGTCCTGGCCTGTATAAGAAATGTATTGCTGAAAGAGCAAATAATACTTTCAAATTCAAACAACGTAATCTGAAGCTCTGTTCCAACTTTCAGAGGAGACCTAGCTATATTTTACATAGAGAGCTTGTATTAAATTTGTCTCAGTGTGGGCTCTATTGAATCAGCATGATGCATATGGTGGATTTTTTTCACTTATTTTCTATTTCTTTTTTACTGGCAGTAGTTTCCCCAGATTGGACTAGTCCAACCCTGAGTAAAATGGCTAAATATTTTTTCTTGCTGCATCAGCTATCATGTTTTAGTCACTTGAGACTTATCAGTCTATATTACTGATGGTTCTATGCAACTGTTGCTCTTGTACAGAAATTACTGATTTTTTAGGCATTATGAAGCGAGTTGCTGCCTGGGTATTGACGAAATCATAATATGGCAGCAAGGAGTTCAGTGTAAACAGGCCCACTAAATGCTCACCTTGCTTTTTGTTGGAGCCCAGTGCAAAGCTGTGCTGTTAGCAGCAACGACACGGCCCAGGGTAAGCACAGAGAGCATTTGTCTGCATTGGTGACACCACCACAAAAACTTTTACATGACTCTGTAGTTCTCAAGTGGCTTGTAAACAAGGGCAGTTTAAACATGAATATGCAGTTTAAGATTATTCTGGCAAGATACAACGGAACCTGAGAAGTGCAATATGCTTTTATGGTAGATGATATAGCAGCATCGTAATTTAAACTTTACTAATGCTGCTGTAGAAATAAAGCCTAGACTTCTTTAAAATTGGGTTTTCCTAACATAAGTACTGCATTTAATTGCAGTGTCTGTTATTTACAAAAAAATGTTTGAAATAAAACTGTACTATAGTCTGTGTATGAGGACAAAACAATTGAAAAACAAATTAAAGCTATTACCACGTTGCTAATGTAGACAGAGGTAAGGAAACGCAAACTAACAAAAAAAAAAATCCATAAAGAAACCCCAGAAATTCTAAAAGTTTCTCATCAGCCAAACTATATGTTCTCCTCACCCTTAGCAGGATTCCTGTTTGATTATTCTTGAAATTAGTTCTGATATGTTTCCTATTTAATGTATCAGATTTATTTATGGTTATATGGTAGCACCAGATGGAAATGCTAAGACCAATGAAAGAAGTATAGGAGACGTTTTAAACTGAGTGTTAATTACATGCTGAAAAAGTTCTAGCTTTCCAAGAAAAAAAAATTTCCAACTTCCAAAACCTTGCTATTATTTTCATTAAAAAAATAAAATCGAAGTTAAATAAAAGTCTTAAAATTTTCAGAGTACTGCTTTTGAATAATGTTATCCACAATTTTAAGACAGACAGTCCATTAAATAGAAAAAAGATTTGTTTTACATAAAGCAAGAGAGTACAAAAGCACAGCTTTTGTAATTTTGGTAATATTGCAGTTCTACAAACATATTGCATAGTATGTGTAAGAAAATAGTTCCCATCTTTTTATATATACTTCTATATACAAGAGAACCATTAACATGAAGGTTACAAAACAAAAATGGTTAGCAGACCTTTACTGAGTACTGTTTGGAACAATACAATGCTCAGATTTTGATCCAGCTTTCATGCGCATTACAGTGGATCAGCTGATAACAATTCCATAGTCCAAGTTTGTGGATTTTTAACTTGTTTTTTATTTAGCAATTATTTGGAATCTAAAACCAAAGCAAAACAAATAAAACAAAACCCCCCTAAAAGATACATTATGTTAGCAACCAAATATCTCAAACATCCTTCATTAAATCCCTCTAGACAATTATGGCTCTATCTTCCAGACTCAATAACCCTCTGCATCTAAAATGGTCGAAAGTGAATTATTTTATCCAATCAATCCATTTTTACAAGCAAACCAGTATAACTTCATTTCAAAGCAGCAATATCTTGGCATGTTTTCTTAGGAACACCAAAAGACCCTCCCCCCCCCCCCCCCTTATGCATAAATAGTAATGTAATTGCAAGACACTGAAAAAAATTTAAATCCTGGAAAAAAGTGAAAATCTACAGCTCAAAATGCTGCACAAATCTAAACTATGTTACATTTCATGTTGTAATTACAACTTTTCATCTTTTCATTCCAACAGAATTAGTAGAAACAGTAGTGTCATAGTGTTGGATATAATAGAAGTGTCTGTCTTTGGTCTTAACCAATGAATGAACTGCAATACAAACCATACAGCTGACAGTGCTCAGAGAGGTTGGCTGATGCTTTCACTTTTCTCTCTTCTTTTTTTTTTTTAACAAGAAAGAGACAGCATCCTATAATATGACACAAATATTTTTTACAAGAGATAAATCTATCATATATATTGAATACATGTAGCCAACAAGGTCTTTGCAGATATTTCATTGCTATCATAAGAATGGCATCTTAATTTTTTAGAATGGTTAATGCATTGAAATCACTTTTTGAATACTCCTTGAAGTCATGTGGGCTAGAAATACTTTTTAAAATACAAACTTATTTCTTCCCTTCTTACAGTTTTCAATGGATATAAAGAAAAACATTAACATTATGAAATTCAACAGATATTAAGACTTTATGAGAACTTGTTATTCTACCTCATAGGTTGTTGAAGCTCTTAAATGTTCTCTACTTCATATTGATGGGACTCCAATAAAGAATATCCTGACAGTGCAGAGCTAGGTGAACTTACTGGGTTGGATTTTTGGAGTCCAATGTACTATCCATGTATCTCTTCTTAGTTCTCTTCATACAAAGTGGCAAATTATTTCAGTCTTGCTGTTAAAATTAATCTAGTAACAAGAGTTTTCTTCCTACCTGCCCATTCCCAACCTAGTTGGTGTAAAATTTATTAAGATTGGATCCTTCCATCCAGTGAACAGAAACCTTTTTTAAACAAATAACAGGTAAATAATCTCAGAAGGTGAAGAACAAACAAATAAGAATTTTTCAGTGGAAAATTCATGACAATGTATCTGCAAGTCATCTTGCACATTTATTTGAGGAGAAAAAAAACTCCTTGGCTTACCTGTATGCAATTTGTGGGAAGCCCCATTTTAATTTACCAAATAGATTAGTCACTATATTTGTTCATCTTTTAAGCAACAGGTGTATGTAGATGTGCACAGATAATGAATACACATAAATGTGTCCTCATAGATATCTTTATACTTTTCTTCCTGAAATTCATTACTATCACTCTAGCATTCCATTACTTGTGTGCATAAGAAAAAGATATCCATATCCCTACATACAATAAGGGTGTATTTTATGGCTACACTTTTTCATGTTTTATTATCATCTTCTTTGTCACCTGTAACTTTTTTTGTCCCTCTTACTATCTGAAAAATCCTCATGTTCTAATATATTTTCTTGCAATATTATCTAGTATATTTTATTTCAAAGAAGAAAAATCTCAAAGAGACAAGAAGTCAGCTGTTAACAGCCTTCTTTTGAATACATAAAAGAATCCATTCAAAACTTTCATTTAACTGTTAAAACCATCAAATACAGAATTCTTGCTATGGGGTAAAATTCACACCTCTGAAGAGGGCCACTTGTAAGGCAAGCTGTTGACATGTCTTGTGCTGGTCTTCTGCATAGGAGTGAATTTTACCTGAACTGAAAACAAAGTTAATCTTATCAGGTGGTAATAAGATGCCATGGCAATCAACATACTAGTTAGCTCATTTTCATTTTTTTTTTCCTCTCAAAATATATTTAAAAAAAAAAAAAAGTGTGTAGAAATACCCACCTTGCACCATCTCCTCCGGCCTTAGAATTACTTTGCAAAAGCTCTCATTTCATTGGTGATCTTAGATCCAGAAGCCTCCAAAAATACAAGCTAGGTGATGTAATTTAAAGAATAGAATCAAAAAGCACACTTACCTCACACAATCAAGCCATCTTCCACAATAGGAAACATTTTTATATTGTTTTACTTTCCTGGGTTCTGCAAGTTTCAAGATACTCTTGTTAATCAATGCCATGCCAAATTTACCAGCAGCATACCAAAGTGTTTTTCGTAAGATTTCAATTAACAATTAAGCCAAATAAGTATGAACATTGATACAAGAAAGAAATAACACATGAAAATTTTCAAAAAAGAAAGTCAGCAGTGACATCTGAGTGCAAATGTGGCTGCATAATTTAAACACAGACCTGGTAAAGATAATGTAATATTGACATACTTTTTAATACCGAATGTCATTTAATATGTGGTTCTATATATACTACTATTACTTTGAAACCTCAGCAACAGATGGTAAACAAAAGAGAATAATAAATGTGAATGTCATACATGTTGTTAGTGCACTGCATCTCAACACCACGTTACATTACTACCAATGTTTGTACTGTGTTCAAGTGGCAGCAGATAGTCAGAAAATGGGCAAGATGTACCTTTGAAGATTTCTCCTGTGGTTTTGTATTTGCCAATTATGAGAACCTTGTGAAGAGCAATACACTGATCAAAAAACATATCATCAGAATTTCCTTCTTTACCCGGGTCTTCTTTTCCAGAAACTGTATGTTTGACTTAAAGCAATTGCTTCACATGCAGTGGCCATGAAAATATTATATAAGGTCATTCAGATCTGACAAACAAAAGCATGTGTTTTTAACATTTAAAGGAATATTGCTGAGCATTTCCAAAATTTACCTAGTGTACAAAACCCTAGACTTAGTAGACAAATAGTAACAACACATTTTTAAAGAAACCAAACTCAGGGAGGAATTTTGTCTCTTTTTGTATTAAAAACCATTTACTGAATTTGTTTAGTAAAGCAAGCATCACACAATGCTTTAAAATTTTAAAATTCAGGGATAAAAGTTTACTTCAAAAAGATGAATGGAAAATTGTGCTTTCAGACAGTAAAATTATTTATCATACAGGGGGAACCAATTAATCTCACCATCAGATTCTAGGTAAATTAATATACTCTGTCTCTCTGTCTCTCTAGATATATATTTATGTGCAGTTCATATCCAGGTCCTGCAAAAATCTAAAACTATGTGCTTCACTTCAAGTAGCAAAGGCACCTGTGTTATTGTTCCTTTTGGAAAATAAGGTGATTTATGTTCTAGGTTTCCTGATGAAGAATACATTGTTTTTCTGGATATCTCTCTCCCATCTCTGTGTTGAGGGGCAGCACAGACCACAAGAGGAGGCAGCGCCGTACTCCTGCTTACAGTGGAAGAAGTTGCTCTGCAGGCCCTTTGGAGCGTTGGACTTGTCACAAGGGAAACCAAACTGAACTGTGAAGCAGAGTGAAGTAACAAAAGGCTATTCTGGTGTGAGGATAAAACGGAGTCATTCTAGCTCCACAAGCAGATGTTGCTACTGGATTGACATGTGGAGCCTGCTCCTGCTGGGGACAGGTAAAGTTTACCATTGGGACAAGCACAGAGCTCATAGATAGTCTGGCGAGGAGCTGAAGAGCTGGGTGAGGAGGAGGAGGAGAAGGAGGAGGAGGATGAAAAGGACCCCACTGGTAGATTTCCCAGGCGTATTGTATCTGCGTCTAAAAATATCTAAAAAGAGGGAGAAAAAAAAATACATAAATTTTTATCAGCAGTGAGACATATTTTAAAGAAGTGCTTTGAGTCAGCTGTAATTTTTTAGAAATATATTTAAAATTTTAGAAATATTTTATTAGAACTATTATAAATATATATTAGAAATTACTCTTTTTAGAAGTAAAAAAGCTGGCAGCATTTATTGTTTTTCATCTCTGTGTAGTCATTTCCTGCACTAATAGTCATTATGACAATATATGCAATTACTTCACCGACATATTTATTCAGGTACAAATATTATTATAGAAAAACATTTAGACAATGTTCTTGAGTAGGTTGAATTCTCACTTGTACATTTTATTATTAACATTTATTCATTCATAGCCTCACCATATACTTGTTCTGGCAGAATTTGTATTTTAATAAGTGTGAAGTGATATTAAAGCACATTCCCCAGTGTGTTCTTGTAAGCAATTGAAAATATGTGCTGAACTGTGCTAAATTGTAGGGGTTTAACAATAGCTACTTCAAGAGAATAATTAAATGAGGTTACAAAGATATATGCACAAAATAAAGAGTTTTTTTGACCTAAATTAAGAGGAGGAAAGATTTCAGGTTAAGGTCTTGTTAAGAAGGTCATCAAGATATTCCCATTTGTTTTTGAACATTGAATATGGTTAAAAAATATTTTTTTTCCTGCCATTGGAAATAACATGATTCAGTATGAAACTGTAGCTACCAGTAACATAAATGAATTTGTGTTGAGTTCTCTAATACTTACACTTATATTTACAGAAAACTGCATGTCTTCTACTAGTACAAACAGATGAGTGTCCAGCTGCTCAGAATTTATTTTTTATTTATGGAAAGAGTAAATAAAAGCTAAAGTAAAATCAGTCATTATCTCAGGAGCACACTAAGAACTTCTAGAAGACAGGTATCAAATCAAAATGGCTTTAAGATCTGGAGGTGACATTTGAAACTTAGGAAAAGGTGAATTCCTTAAATATCTTCTAGTGTTTTTTCATATGGTATCTAAAATCAACAAAGCCAACTTGACATCATTGTACCACAATGTTTACAGTACATGTAAAGAACCTAAAGAAATATGGAAAGCAATTTTTTTTTATAGGACATAAGTATTATTTTATAATAAAATAAAGTCTCTGGATCAAATTTCCATCCACAGAAGGCGCACTGTAAATGACTGGAATTATTGATGGTAATATAGTCTGAAAGTAGCCCCAAGCACTACAACTCCCCATCACTGTAAGTCTCCAGCTCCCACAGTAATCATACTGTTGTGGGAGGGAATACTCACCAAAAGGGATAGAAAGGGAGAATCTCAGAGGCAAAGGTGACATCTGCATGTCACAATGCCTGCTTTAATTCACATATGACTGATAGATGAAGTGATCACAAAACTAAAATGCAGCAAATTATTCTCTTTGTTCTGCAACTTATATAACAAGAAAATTATGTATTTAGATACACATACATACAATGTTACTTGGAAAGTCCAACCTTACAGACCTGATACAATTAATAGTCACAACCCTTGCAGAGACAGATACTATGTAAGAAATGTGGATGGTGTTGGGAGCACTTTAATAATGTTGTGCTAGAGTTACAAGTGAAAAAAAAAAGGTTTACACATGTTAAAACATTCAGCTCAGCTAAGAGTAAGTGTGAAAGTAACTATGGTAAATATAATACAAAAACAAAATAACAGATGGAGAAAAAAGAGTTTAATAACAAACTAGAAACTAGGAACTGGTAAAATGTGGGAAGGAAACAACACAATAATGAATGGAGTGACAAGTATACTTGTCACTAGTAATTAAAGGATTCTTTCACTTCTCATATCAAGAAAAAACAAATGGCAACAGATCAATTTGTACAACAAGTAGTATCAGTAGAATTATCAATAGCACTGCATAAAAATCTATTCGCATTTAACAATGCAAAGTCTATGTAAGTATAAGTGTATCTTTTGTACTAAATGATGCTCAGCATAGTTCTGTACTTGGACAAAGATCAAAAACTGATGTCAGAACATGACTGTGATAAAACACTTTCAATTTCAACAGTAATTCAACAGGATATTAAACTGGAGCCTGTAATGTCACATACTTTTAATCAGCAGTTCTAGATAACTTATAAGAAATAGAGCTAAAAAAATATCTGAGTGGCCTTTTGGACTTTTAATACTGACATTCAGTAAACCTTGTGTCATGGTTTAACCCCAGCATGCAGCCATGTCCTGCACAGCCACTCACTCACACCCCACCAGAAAGATCAGGAAGAAGTTGGAAGGATAGAAGCTGGAAAACTCATGGGTTGAGATAAAGACAGTTTAACTGTGAAAGCTATGCACAAAAGCGAAGCAAAATAAGGAATGAATTCACTGTTTCCCATGGGCAGGCAGGTGTTCAGCCATGTCCAGGAGAGAAGAGCCCTGTCAGATGACTTGGGAACACAAACATCGGCACTCCAAAGGGCCTTTCCCTTATTCCTTCTTCTCCCAGGAGTTTTATAGAGAGAGGCTGATGTTATAGAGTATGGAATGTCCCTTTGGTCAGTTGATGTCACCTGCCCTGACTGTGACCTCCCAGCTTCTCATGCACCCAGTCTCCTCCCCAGCATGGCAGTATGAAAAGCAGAATAATCCTTGGGTCTGTGTAGTATCTGCTCAGCAACAACAAAAACATCTCTACATTATCAACCTTGTGTTCAGGACAAGAAAATAAACACTGTTGCAGCCAAAACCAGCACACCTTGATATACTTGGAATACCAAAGAAGAAATGAAAAAGACTATTTCTATGGAAGCTGGAGACATTAGAATATCATATATGGAATTATAAAAACCACTTCAATATAGAAAACATATGAATATACATGTAAGGCAATCCAACACAATACAATACAGGATATCTTTATATGTATATATATATATACATATATATTTATATACATATATTGATTGATTGTATGACTGGCCATTTTAACAGCTTAGCTGTACTCACGATGGGGAAGGTCCATGAGAAATCTGTAATACAAAATTAAATGGGTTCTAAAAGATATGTTTTGATTCAAACAAGAATTAACTCAAAAGATCAGAGGGCCTATGTGTCAGAGATCTGGCTAGAGTTAAATCTCTTGAACTTTATTATATTATTTGCTATGTGCTCAATAATTTTTCTGTTTGTTTACATCAGGACAGCTACAATTCTACAATCTATCATTGCAGGCATTCTGTAGTGTACTGCTCCAAGACTTTGATCCAGAGGACCTTACTCTGATGTGCATTACAATGTAGTTCAGTTATTTTGCTCATTAAATGAAATGATCTTTAATAAGCATAGCTGTGCAGGCTTTTCCACTGTATATCACCCTGTGATGTACAACAATCCAGGTTTATCTGGTATCATAATCCTGCATGGTAGCTATCCAGTCCTGTCTCAGCATGCATACTAGAACATCTAGTGAGCAATGTGGGTACTGAGATATGGTGTTTGAGAAAAATTGAACTGGCTTCTTGAGAGGGTGATACCTGCTGCAGTGAGTCCAATTTAATCCCATCCCTATAGCTACAATCTGGTGAAGCCTGAGTTGAAGAGGATCAATAAAGATGGTTTAAAGCCAGTATTAAAATCTAGCTTGTACATATGATGTCAAGGTTATCAATGAAAGATGAAATTTAGAGATGCAACATTGCTATCTATTAGTTAAGCAGGAACCCAAATATACTGCCAGAGTATCCCAACACATTAGGAATTTCAGTGTACATATTTGAGAATTTATGTTTTCTGTCCTTTGATCTGCTAAAAACTGAAATTCAAGGCTGAAAAGTTCTCCAACACCAGCAAAACTTAAACTACTTACTGTTTTATGCCTGATCTTACCAGGTGTTCAAAGAGAATGGAAGAAGTGGCAAGACAAAAAAAATAAACATCATGCTGTTTCTAGGGAACACTTGCTAGATGGCAGTAGTTAATGGAAATGCCTGTATGCATGGTCTTTCTCTATTCTGTTTTGCTGTGAGAGGTATGAGATAAGCCATTTAATACGTCCCATGCATGAAGGCAAAGTAGGCCAATGGTACTCTCGAGAGTCTCACTGCTCAGCAGATAAATATGCACAAATAAAACCAAAGACTTCATTCATTCTTGAAACATTGTAGGAGACTGACAAACTGCTACTCAGAGAAATGTTATTTCATGGAGAGCAGAATGCTGAGCAGCATCAAGCTTTCTAAATACTTAAGGTTTAGAAATCCTAGATCATTGCTTTGTCATGTGCATCTTAGTGCAGAGAAAAATACACTAGTTCTATATTGTTTAAAAATAGATCCAATTTCTGACTAATTAAAGAATCAAACTTAATCTACCTAGTGTATGTGACAAGAATAGAAAAATGGTACTCTTTTTATATACACTTTTTGCTAACAAAGATCTTCCATTCACCTGCTCATCAGACTGTATTGTTAATCTGAACATTGAGAGAGAAAGGGAGAGGAGGGCAAGCCAGACAACATAGATTAGCAACAAAACAAAGAACTAAATTGAAGGAGCAAACTTTCAGTAGGAAATATGTAGGCATGAGGTAAAAAATCAAGTACTTGTACAAGCCTTAAATACGAGATATGAACCTCTCGTGTAAAATTCTCCAAAGTCAAGACAGTAAATGACAGTTTAAGTTGATACAGACAAATTTAAAAATTAGGACTTATAGACAATGAAGAATTTTCTTTCTGTATCCATGTACTCTTCAATTAAACAGGCAGACCTATAGGGCTGCAAAGGTGTACTTTAGGTCTATTGTAGATAAGAAATGTAAGGACACTGGGAGAAATATGAAAGAAAATAAAGAAATCTGATAGGTGGGTGTTAATCAACCAAAATGAGAAGACACTGTAGTGATGTCTCACTAAATAAACTTTTTGGATTCCCTTAAATAGTCAAGTATTCTGAATTACAGGAATGCAAGGCTTTTTCTTAGTCTTTTTGCTATTCTGCATAGGCTATCAGAAACATCCTACAAAGAGGATTACACAGATTAGGTCACTAGATTCAACTGTATAATTTTCATATGCTGATGTGTTTCAATATTCAAGGTTAAGATGAACTATAGGATAAATTAAAGTACTTTTGTTTGCATTGGACCATTTATTCTAACATTTATCTGTGGTTTTCATTAAATCTAAATGATAGTTTAGATTTAATGACAAAAGGAACAAAAAGTCATAATGAAAAATTTAGATATTAATTTGTTCGCTTGTATTCTGGAAAATTCAAGCATATGATGGTACAATATCTGGAATCATATTGGTCATAATGATTGATAGCTTTGAGGAACAGTTAAACAGTAAAATTAATGTAACGGCTGAAATAAAAATGAATATACTAAACATTCAGAGAAAACCAAAATATCTAGTACAAACTGTGTATTGAAAATGTGTTCTCTACAGTGCTAGGATCAGCTGACCACAAGCCAAATCAGACCTTCCGGCCTAAGGATGGCCTGGTGTGGTGAATGTTCTCTTTCTAAAGTTTATACCTGGTACACCTGAGCACAGCCACCCTGGTAGCATTGCCCCCATTCCGATCTCCATGTTATGGCTACAACTACTGAGAACTGAAAGGAATTTGAAAAATAACTTATCCATATGTTTAAAATAACACTGTACATTAAGGAAGTGGACAGTTGACTCTTGAATGGAAGAATTTGTGTTTTGACTCATCAGTACCAAAGAGGTGTTAGTGAGGGTAAGGTTTCTTTTTAAGTACAAATTTTTGTTAATTTAGTACACAAAAGTATATATTGGCACTTCTGAGTTATAATCCCAATACAATATATGGATGCCTACTGACAAAAAAAACACTTTCTGGTGTATTTATTTTTTCTGTTACAGAAATAATTTTCAGTCTTTGCATATTCATTCAAGTTTGGACAGATGGGACTTCTTTGTGGTTTATGTACACAATCCAGAAAAGAAAATGTACTTGGAATATTTGTGCTTAATTTACAGAGTACAAAAACTTAATTACCATTTAAATAATCATTAGATTAAAAGTTATATTATATTTAAAAGATATAATAAATTATTCATTGTCACTTTTACCTTTCTTATAATTTTTTTATGGTGCTAATCTTGAAAATTTAGCCATGAAAAAGGATTTTAAATATGGGTGTTGTCAGTTAAATTGCTTTGCTTTTGTGTTTTTTATTGTAAACTGGTACAGAACAGTGGTCTTTTTTCTACAAATAAATTACACATTAATAACTGGCTTGAAAATGAAAGGGGTTTTTTTTTAAAAATAATATGCATTTAATTTTAAGTATCTGTCAAAACACCCTAATAGAATTTTTTAACCTATAATTAAAAAAAATACAGAAAAAACTTTCCTTCATTTTCACTAATCTTTTTCTTCACAGACAACAGTAAGAAGTCAACTGCTTAATACCATGAAAAAGGCTTTGAAAACAAAATGTATTAGATAATATTTGGTGAATAAACAGTGACTCCTCTAGCTCTAGAGCCTGCCATTGCTTACTGTCTATTGAACTCAATTCATGCATACAAACATTTAATCTCAGACAAACATAACTTGGTTGAATTGAAGTCATCTATGAAATGTTTTTGTCTTTGATCAACCATTCCTCCATAGTTATGGCAAGCAGTGTGTACAAAGTAATTCAATTTCTGTGTATCTACTTAATTTAAAAAGTCCTGTTTCTTTTTTATTTTCTGTTTCAGAACACAAAAAACATCCAGAAAAATGCCACCAAATGCTTTAAAATTGTATAGTTATTGAGCTAATAAGTGAACTGCAGTTTTATTAAATATTAATAAATCTTAATTATTAATCACTGTGTTAAATGCATCTCGTCAAACTGGACAGGATTATAGATCAAATGTTAGTACTTTATGCATTTGTTAGTGTCATGGTCTGACACCGGCACAATGCCAGTGCCCCCATGAAAATGCAATCTCTCAACTGAATGCTGTGAAATGCATTGGTGCTCTATAAAATAATATTGTCTGTGTGTTTCATTAAATGTGATGTCCTAAAACAATAAATATAAACTTGGCCTCTTGTCTGCCACACTGATTTTGAGTAAACTTTGTCTGTTAAAGAATATTGCTCATTTTTAATGTGACAGCTATAAGCATTACCATGAGGGATCAGCCTCATTATGCCAGAAACAACAAAATATACTCTACAAATGTTATGATAGAGTGTAATTTGACAGGGAAATACAAGGGCACAAAGCGGTAAGTAGGAAAAAGGTCATAGACAAGGTGATTAATATGAATATCTTTGTAAAAATGAGAAGCCTCTGTACATCTTTCTCCTTTTAGTAACTTCATCTTTGACAGTCAACAGGATGCAGTGAAAGTGCAGAAACTAACTTGCTTAGAAGCTCCCCAGAAAGACACATAGCAGCTGCTCAAGATTCCCGAGAGCTGATCCTGCTTGGCAGCCTTCTGCTTCAGAGGCTGGTGCAGCCAATACCCCAGAGCACTGCGCAGCCCTTCAGAGGGGCCTCGGCAGCTGGAGGGATGGGCAGAGGGGAACATTCTGAAATTCAGCCAAGGCAAGTGCAGGGTCCTGCACCTGGGAAGGAGCAACCCCATGTACCAGCACAGGCTGGGGATTGATCTGCTGCAAGCAGCTGTACAGGGAAAGACCTGAGGGTTCTGGTGGACAACAAACTGTCCACAAGCCAGCAGTGTGCCCATGTGGATGAGAAGGCCAATGGTGTCCTGGGGTGCATTAGGAAGAACATTGGCAGTAGGCTGAGCGAGGTGATCCTGCCCCTCTGTTCAGCCCTGGTGAGGCTGCATCAGGAGTGCTGTGTCCAGTTCTGGGCTCCTCAGGGCAGGAGAGACTTGGAGCTCTGGGAGCAAGTCCAGTGGAGGGCAACAAAGATGAGTAAGGGATTGGAGCATCTCTCTTGTGAGGAAAGGATGAGGGAGCTGGGCCTGTTCAGCTTCAAGAACAGACATTTGGGAGAGGACATCATCAATAACTGAGTATCTGCACAAAGGGTCTCAGAGAATGGATGCAGGCTCTTCTTTGTGGTGCAAAGCAACACATTAAGAGACAATGGGCAGAAACTCTTTCACAGAAAATTCCACTGAAATATGAGAAGGAACTTCTTTACTGTGTGGGTGACTGAGCACTCTCAGAGACTGCCTAGAAAAGTTGTAGATTCTGGAGGTACTGGAGCTGGAGATATTCAGAAAACTGTCTGGACACAATCCTGTGTGCTCTGGAATGACCCAGATTGAGCAGGGAACTGGGACCAGATGTCACATTGTGGTCCTCTTCCAACTTGGCCCATTCTGTGATTCTGGATGGTCAAAACTATTACAATTAGTTGTTAGATCAATGAGTGGAGACCATCAAATAGACCTTTCAGCTTGCTATCTTTATACAATTATGTGTTTCAGGTTCAATTTGGACATTTTTATGTCTAGTAAAAATATACATCTACAGAATTCAAAATTTATTTGTACTTTTGCATTACACTTTTATTTGAAAAAGCTGTAGTGAACTAGCAATCATTGTACTGAATTTCCAGACAAGAAATGATCTTTTTTTTCTTATGTGAACCAGTGGATTCATCTGTAGCCTAGAGATTCACATTTCACGTTCCGTGTAAATGATTGCTGCTTTAAACCATTGGTTATGGTTTATTTATAGAATAATACATAGTTCACAATTAAATGCCAAGTTATAATTGAATCAAAGGATTCTGCTGATGCCTCAGCTCACAAGGGTGCAGCTCAAGAGCTTTAGAAAGGGCAGCAGAATCTGAATTTAAATTACAGCCCCCAGTATTCAGTCTGGGATCACACACTATGATGCGTAATAGGGCTAAAAGGATTATTATAATACTGCAGTAAATAAAAAGAAAATGTATCAAACAGCAGAATTCAGGATGCTTGCAGAGGCATTCAGTTTATGATGTGGGAGGTTAAAGATTATACTGCATAGAACTAAAGATAGAGGAAAAGTATTTCATAAACACATTTTTGGTCTTAAAAATATGCTCTGTACCATGGCTATAATTGGTTGATCCCAGGTACAACATAGCCGTTTTCTGTCACAATAGGGCAATAACTTTACTAGAGAAAGAAAATACTAATTCACATATCTTTGATGAGTTTTTGAAAAAGCTTTCAAACATTAAAAAATTAAATTTCACTAACTAGAATAAAAATAGTACAAAAGCCCTTGCTTGTCTTTCTAGTACAAATTGTCTTATCATGAAAATGGTTCACAAATCCAATTCACAAAGACAACACTAATTTATTTGTGGAGAAAACCTGACTTATAAGCCATTCAATTCTTAGGCTAAAATGGTTATTTTTAATACAGATACTTCATCAGTTTAGAATGTGTTTTTTTAAAAATTAATAATGTTTTTTTTTAAATTAATAATGATAAAACCTTTAAGCATTTTTCATACTGTCCCCTAATGTAGTTTATCTGTTGGGCTGTAAGCAGGAAAAGCAATCAATATTTTGTTATGTAGATATTTACGTAGATTTAACCCATTGGATGTTTACCCTGGTTCCTCACACCAGGCTGTAATTAGTCCAGCACTTCCTTAATGTGGCCATAGTAACTTTGCACAACAGTTAATGCTCTGGTGCCTGTCATATGCCTTCCAAAGTGTTTCTACATTTTCCTCTAACCCTCTCCAGTGGAAGAGATTAAACAGTAGACTATAGAGGCATTGGTCAGACTGCAGGACAGAATTTCTTCATGGATTTTGTCTACAGTTCATTTCAGGTCTTACTGAAATTGCAAGCATCCAAGACTTTGAACTTTGTCAGGTGTATATTTATTGAACACTTCATTGGGAAAGAGTGGAGAAAGGTCAGCAATTTGTTTTCTGATAATTTTCAATCTAATATCTATGTAGGAAATCATAGATGTGCAAAGTCTTATTACACAGAGAAAGTACAGATTTTTAATAAGAAGGTCAGAAAAGCCAGCTTTTCACTGGCATTTTTTACTACTAAATGTTTAACACCAAATCTAATTCCAGTTCTGAATAATACATAATATAGACATTATATCTTTTTCTTGGATTCTCATTGTCAAAGTGCAACTGAGATCATAGGACATTATTTCCAGAACTACCTTTCCAACAAGGTATAGTAAATACTTATGAAAAACAAGAAGTCATGCAATTGAATCACAATGTTGATCTAGAGAAAAAACCCTGATATATCCACAGATAAAATATTTATATGAAGAGGTGTATGATATAAAACAAAGAGAATAGGGAAACAAGCATTGCTTAAACAATAATGGGAGAGTAAGGAATGGTAACAGTCTTTCTGTTGGCTTATCTTTCTTTTAACCGTAATTTTAATTCAAGTTTTACTTTTCCCCTCTGGCAATATCATGAAGGGAAAGAACAAAGAAATACACTCTATTTATAAAATTTATGTTAATAAATTTAGGAAACATAATAGATTTGGCCAGGCAGGGCTTTATGGAAGGGGAAACAAGACGGGTTACAGGAAGCTCTAGACTCAAAAATACCCACAGAAAGGACAATGATGAGGTAGGACAATATTTACTATTAAAAGAGGATTAGATTTTTTACTTCTACCTCAGCAATGTCAGGAAACAGTAAGAGAGCTGGTAAGATGAGAGACTGGAGGAAGAGCTGACTTTGGAGAAACTCAAAAATAAGGTGGCACATGTGGTATATAAATATTTTAGACTCTGAATTAGGAAAACATAGTGTTTTAATTATGCTGGACAGATAGTTGCATCAATTAAAAAATGTTATCAAAATAGGCTTTTGATGCAATATATTGGCCAAAATGTTCCTGTCTGCACTGTAATGCAGAGTGTACATTCCAGGGGACTATTTGCCACAGATGTGAATGTTGGTTTTGTTTGGTTTTGCTTATGTTGGATAGTATGTAAAACATCTAGAAACATTTGGAAGAGAATACAAAACACAAACACAAAAGGCAAAAAAATTCTAAAGAGCTCTATTCACAATGAGATATTTACATTATGGATTTCCAAAAATGCTGTACTGTAGAAAGCCCCTCTGAGAACAAATTGAAAATCTATCAATTTCTCCAAAGTGCCTAATAGAAATCTGAGAGTTCTTGATAACCTTCAACAAGTATTTTGCTTTTTTTTTTTTTTAATGTTATATCATTTTACAGTCTGGAGATGAAAGGACTCCCATACCACCAATCCTTCATGTATTTCTACAATGCCTAGATTGACATCCCAACAAATGACCCAATTATGAATCATTTGCATGAGTTCACACAGGTTTATATGTGAAGAATCTTTATCAAAGTCTTTTTATGTCAATCACTTATCACTGATCTCTGAAACAAGACACTAATGAAACAGGAGAGAACATCTTATAGAGGTACTTTACAGAGGTAGTAAAAGATTAAGGAGTTAAACCACAGGTAAAGCAAATTTGTTAAACCTCTTAATCATGGTTTAATGATGCATCAATCCAAATTAATCCAAACTTTTCTGTTTTATTTTGACAGATTAATCCAAGTTATTTTTTTATCAGTATCACTTAACCGACTCTGTTTCATGGAAGCTTTTTCTTTGACTCTTAATTTACAAGTAATTCTGATCTGTATTAAAAAATTTATTTTCAGTGTGAATGAAACCTATGGATTCAAATATGTGTAAAAAAGAAAATAAGTATTAATAAACATGCTAAACCAAAATTACTTTAACAAAGGCAAATGTAGACCACTTTTTATGTTGTTTGTCTTGCTGCTGAATAAACCCTCCTCACATTGTGTTATGCTGGACAGAGCTGTAGACTCTGTTGGCTGAACTTACCTCCCCTTCTGTGGATTGTAAGTGCAGTTCTTTCCTACAGGTAGCCTTTAAGTCTCCTGCAGCTGCGTTGACTTGCACTCCCCTGGGTGCTTCCATCACTAAAGATCTAGTAGGAGATTCAAGTCTGAAAGACAAAAACAGTCACTGAGAAAAAAATGCACTAAATATAACCACCAAAAACTCCCCAGCCTCAAAACCCATGATACAGGTAGATATTAAAATATTTTGAAAGGTAATAAAGGAAAACCAGATTATATTTGTGATTCCATGACTGTCTTTTATGACACAGAGAAAGAAAAAAGTTAAGCATTTAAGGATATACTGATATAAACTTATCTGCTTAGTGATGCTTTCTGGCACTAGCACTTAATGCATCCAGCTGTACTAATAGTGAAATACAGGTACTTGAAAATCTCCACATCTCTGTTAATGCTTCTGTAATGACAGCTAAATACAAAAAATCCTCTTAGTGACTGATGACAAATGTTTAACGAAGTAAAGAGATAACAAAACCTTTAAATGTATTAAACTATGTGAAACTTGTTAAAATTATTTTGCCTTGACAGACTCATTCATGTTTTGGGTATGCTTAGCAGCTTCATGGTCGAAGAGAGGAAAAGGAAATCTGTTATGTTGCTATTATTTGTGGGACATTGTACAGTTTTTCTGTTCTCCAAAATACTCATTATGTTCATATAATCCTGTTATAGTAGAGTTCAGACACACATCACTGCTTCTTGGTATGTTTACTGAAAGCAATTCTTGTTCTACTGTCAGTCTTTCTGTTTCTCACTTCTCCATGCTCAAAATCCTCCATCAGTCTTGATGCAGAGTTATGATACTTTCGTAGCTGTGCTTTCTCACAGTATTGCAGAGATTTCTCTTGAAAGAGAAGTACTAATGCAAAGATTTTATAGAAAACATGCTTACAAGCTGAATAGGGAAAATGACAGGATGAAAACTGTACTGAACTAGGAAACAATAATTCAGATTCTGCTCATGTTCTGTTGTTGATTTATTGCATAGCACATAATGGAGGGAGACAAAATTTTTTATATACTTATAACTTAGTAATATAATGGCAGGACACAGTTCCACTTTACCTGAACAAACACTTTTTGTAAGATGAAATGTTAATGATAAAAACATCTAGACTGAGTAGCTTGATGAAAACACTGTATTTCCCTCTTCAGCAAAGTGGTCATAGCTATGCAAAAATATAATGAGGTACTAGATGTATAATGGAAAGAGTAGTTTGACAGAGAAATTGGTGCAGAAAAGCCAGATAAAGTTCATCAAGCAATAGAACAAGAGAATTTCAAAGTTTTTCAACTATTGCATTTTTTATGTACAGAGAACAGCACTGGATTACCATTTTAAAACCAAAGTGCCAAATTTGCATGCAAAGAAAGTCACTGAGATGGTGTCTGTGAAACATTTCTGTTTGTTGCATGTCACTGACACTCAAAAGGCAAAGGAAAAAAAGAAATAAAAAAAAAAAAGGAAAAGTATTTATTCAGCAAACAAAATTAAGCTATTAAAAGCAGGTGTCCAGATAGAGAAAAACACAATTTGTAGATACTGATATTAAAAAAAAAACCAAACAACAAAAAACATGTTACATAGATAGGAGCAATAGAAAATTATCTTTCTCTGCTACTGCTAGGCTGTTTTCTTTCTTTTTTGACACTTTGTAGGGAGAAGTTGATAGAAGGTTCTGTACTTCTTTGTACTGGGGAAGAATCTAAATATCATGAATTATTTAATGACACATAAGTGCTTTTCAGGTGCTGTTTTGTGAACTTCTGATGGTTAGAGGACAGCAGCAAAAGAACCTTCAAAATATTTTATAAATTATGTAAATTATAAAGTTTAGAAATCAGGATTCTGAAAGTACTCCATTGCCTTAATAAGGTTTTGCCTTGAACTTAAAAGGAAATTAAATGGTATAAATGTTAAATGATTTTATTCTTCCTTTCCATATTTTCAGCAGCTTATCATTGTGATTTGTAACCTCCTTTACAGGAATATTAACATTTATTTCTCTGTGGTTTCAGATGCCATTTCATAATCGTGAAGACAAAAGTGTTCTTTGCTACATTTATTGCATTGGATTCATGTGTCTTAGATGAGCCAAAAATATTTCTGGTCTTATAACATCCAAATCCCTCAGATCTAACTAAAATTTTTCAGCAGATGGACAATTGAAGTATGTTTAGGAACATCCATCAAGAAACTATGACATTCTTGGAAGAATAAACTTTTGAAAGTGTATAGTTTAGAGTTTAGTCTAGTTTCATCACCATTTTTAATGAGGTACATTAGCATAAGTACCTTTATGTTTGTCTAAAATGAAGATATTTGGGAAATTAATTTATCAACTTAAAAAGATAATATCAGCCTTCTCCACACTATGGAGAAGAAATTTCTTTTAGAAAGTAGAGATTCTCAGCAGTCTTTGTGGTAGAAATGTCAAGGAATGACTAATGATCATCAAGGAAGATTTTAAAACAACACCCATCTATTAGTAAAACAGAATGCCTAAATCTGCTTTACAGCTGTAATTTACTTTTCTTATTGTTATTCTTTGGCTGATCTACATCTGAAAAGAGACTGCAGCATGCTACTGCAAATGCAAAAGTCCTATACTTGTAGATTATTTCCTCAATGTTTTGAGATAATTTAGGTTTTCTATGCAGCTTCTTTATAATATTTTTTAATTGCCATATTTCTGATACCTTTAATCTCTACTATAAACTCATTGTAACACTCCACATTGCAATGCTCATCTCTCCAAGAAAAAGTGTATTATTCTAATAGCATATGGAGAATTTGATTTCCTTTCAGATTTACTGATGGTCTATCACAGTGACATTTACATCTATGAGTGAATCCTATTCATACAATTAATTTTTCTTTCCCAAACAACAAACTTCTCTAATGGAGAAGGTAACTACTTATTTGACAGAAACTACAGAACTATAGGAAAGACAAAAAAGCTTTTAAAAAGAGTTTTCAAATAATATAATTGGTCAATTTGCTATATGCGATGAAGCAAGATGATCTATCCATAGCAGAGAACATCTTTTTCTTTTTAATTATCAGTGGTTAATTTGAGTAAAAAGATAAATTTCATAAGATCAAAGCCATATGAAATGAAGCTGAAATAACAAAAGAATTATTGCTAGAAAAGGGAAAGTTCTAAAATATCTTGAATATGTTCCTTTGAAGGTATTAAAATATTTCTCACCAGAAATGCAGAAACATTTTTTCTTTATTTTATATTTTCGGTTTACAAGCTGACCTAGTTTGTATCAGAGAAAGGTAATTTAAAATATGAAACAAAAGAAAAGGTTTATTTTTGGGTTTTAAGCAATATTTTAGATTTACCTCCTGCCTATCCCTCATACTCACATGGGATATAATTTATCTTTGTTATATTTTTTCTGTTGGCTCATGGAAAGTATTTCTTAAAATAGAAATAAATAAAAGATTCCCCTTTGCAGAAGCAAATAATTTATTTTCTTTGTGTCTATTTAAGCCCTTTATCCAACCCATGCTTCTTAGTGAAACAACTGATATAAACCTCTACAGGTTAAAAACAGTGAATTAAAATGTGATCTAGAGGTCTCACATGTAAAACAGGTACTCATTTCCCCTTTATTGACATCTTTATATTTGCGGGTCAGGAAATTAACACTTCCCAGTATTTCACTTCTAGACATGATAGTCTCACCAACACATATTGTGCTTTTTTACAGTGAGCATAGAAATCCCTTTAGGAAAAAAAAATGTTTTGCAAATATAAAACCAATGGAAAGTCTACACATTTAAATGGTAAGCCTTTTGTAGATTTCCATAGATTAAAGTAATAGTGCCATTGATCTTGTTACCTGTAGTTCAAGAGTTGTGGCAGACTGTGGCTGTGGGTTGGTAAGACACACAAAGAGGAGCAGTAAGGCAAATGGATGTGCCAAATCTCTCTCTAGTCCTCTTCCAACTGTTTTATTGCAAACCAGTACCCCAAAACCTCAGGGAATGCAGGATCTTCCTCTCCCATGAGTGAAAGTATTTTGTACCAAATTAGAATTAAGATTTTTTAAAAAAATAGTTTTGAAAATGTTGTTTTCCAGAAACTTCCAAAAATTTAAAATATACATTCTTTCAATTTCTATTATTATGAAAAAAAGAGTTGGCTATCCTGATGCTAAAAGAAAATTATTTTGAGTCCTCCAGTGAGACCAAGGGTCCTCAAAGGAGTCCAATGAACACTTATGGTGATAGATAAGATTAGGCTTTCCATTAATTCAATTTCTTAGAAGTCAGGTTGCAACATAAAGAATAGCCAGTGACTTTTATGAACATGGTAACAAAAAAAATCTTAAAGCTATTTACAAGGTTATATAAGCAGATTTTACCACATATATATAAGTGACTAAAAATATTTTGATATATTTACAGGCATCAAAATATGCACTTCTTCAAAATGCATATGAATCATTGCCAGAATATTTATATTTCTTGATTTTTTTTTATTCTAATGCCTTTAACAAATTGCTTATATTTTTCAGAATGATTTCTTTATTATTATTATTATTGAAAAGCAGGGGCAGATTTGAAGGTCTCAATATTCTTAATATTGTTTACTGATCATCAGCTTTTCTTTGTTAAGAAGCAATATTCTCATATGTTCATGGGAAACTCACTTTTATGTACATGAAAACCTAATCTTGGGTATGATTTGTCTCTAGTTTTCTGGCAACACACACAGTTCTTAAGTAGCAGAGAGTTAGATAAGTGTATTTAGAAATAATTAGTTTTGGCTTGAACCAGTAAATAGTAACCTTTTTTTCCTCACAGTTTCCAATTGTGCAACTCACGAATTATAAAATTAAACAAGGAGAAAACTTTCATGACATAAATCAAAATAGTAGAATAGCATTCAGTACAGCATTTCATGTTATGTCCATGCTCTGCATGTCACTGACTTTGGCATGTGTCAGCATGCCCTTATTATAACTTCTAAAATTCTCACTAACCTAGAAATTCACTAGGCTCAAAGATGAGTTCTAATTGCCCTGTACATGTCACAGATTTAAATCCAATAGGTCTGCATTGTCATAGCAACACCTGAAACCACTGAATTTTAATGTTATTTGGCATAGATGATAAATCAGAAAAACAATTTCCCACATAGGGAAATAAAAGATCTCTTATGAGAATATAAAAAAAAAAATATGTATTTCTTACTAAGGAGGAATAAAAAGGAACAAAAGGTCATTGAGGAGTTTTTTAGAAGTGTTGTTAAAGTAATAGAAAGAATTCTAGAAGAAGCATGAAGGAAAAGTGAGAAAGGCTGGAAAAATCAAATATTAAATGCAAGAGCTTGACTAAATAAGCAGCTGATATGAGGAAGGTTAAAGAGAACTTAATGCATGATTTTTTCCTAGCATGGGTGAAGACACAGAATAGCTGACAAGGAAGGTATCCAAATCAGAAATAATATCAAGAAGAAAACAAATCAAAAATGTAAGTGGCACCTCAGGTATTAAAATATCAGGCAGTCATAAGTCAAATAAAATGCAAACATTTGAAAACCAAGACAATTAATAGAAATGAAAGGTTTAGAACATAAGCTTTTATTTCTCAGAGAAATACCAAAACATGCTTGAAATTCTAAACTTCCAGGCTGTGAGAAAAAAGTTCTGGATATGAGACAATCCAAAACAATTGCTTAAGGAAAAGTGTGCGAAAAGGATTTTTCATAGTCTTGACAACTTAGAGCTACCTCATTCTACCCTAAATGTTTCCCTTTGCATTATCTTCCTTATTTTTATTCTGGCTTGAATCCCCTTCCACACATGCTCTACCTTTCAGCTAAACATTCTTACATGAAGTTTATCTTTACAGAAATAGCTCCATTACCTGTGTTGTCTTTCAGAATATATTTCCTTAAAATAGAAATCCATCTTGTCAGAAAGAGATTGAAGCAACATGCCCACAGAAGGTGCTCAAGTGCTTGTCAAAAGTTAGATCTGAAGATAAAATGCCTGGGGGAGTCTGAAGAGTCTCAGTTTTGAAAACCATTAGTGTCCTGTGATTAGGAAGAAACAGTCCAGACCACCTGTAATTGTGTAATGGTATTTTAGATATTGTTTCTCTAAGAGGTCTTAAACTGATATAAACAGATATATTTTATCTGAGGCAAACTGTGACGTGGTTTGATCCACATTTTGAGAAAGCAGCATCTCATGGAAAATTATTTTGCTGAAAAATCCTTTGACAGGTCTACTTCAAACTTTGCAGATTAAGCAAAGTAGTAGAGACCTTAGAATATACTTTTCAATGGCCCATATTTGAATTGTATTCAAAAATTCCAAGAAGAAAATAAAAAAAAAATCAGTCAATCATAAAAAAAATCAGAAAAGGTTTGGTAAGTTTACTTTCAGTCACTATTTTAGGACAACCGCCATGTCCAAACTAGAGAGATATTTTTACTTTCTGCAATACAAAATTGAGTAGTAGATTGTGAAGAAGTCAAATAGGTTTTTTAATTCCTTTGGCAGTGAATTTCATCTTGGGATATAACAAACAATAAAATGTGAACTGCAGGATAAGACATGTAAAATCATTCATTCTTCTCTATGGCTAAAAGCTATCTTTGGAATTCTCTGTCTAATGATAGATATAAGCAACAGGAGCTCTTTGGTGGACTGCAGAACTAATAGTTTCATAAACTCATGTACTCCCTGTAACTTCTGAGCCACCTTGTTCTCATATCCAGATCTGTATGAGCTCCAGATCCTTTGTCTGGCTCTGGCATTGTGCCAAGACAAGAACCCAAACCACGCTTCTGCACTACAGCCACAACACTGCAGCAAACTCCATGTACTGCACATGCTACAGCCATCACCTGTCCATGAAGCAAGATGTTTCAGAAGCTGAGAGTACTCTGAAGCCATGTGTATACAAATGGGTAAAGTGACAGCATGAATTACTAGTACTATGAGCTGATTTTAGATGGGCACCAGCTTTCAGAAAACACAGATCTAAAGATTTTCTGCCTTGTATGAAACTGCCTGCTTCACAAACTCTCGGGGACATAAGAGGAGAGAATAGACAGGCACACAGCAAATTTAAGAAGCCTTGTTTTCTTATGAAAGTGGTTAAACAGCATCACTGAAAATGGAGATACTCCCAGAAAGACAAAAGGAACAGCTGAAGGGAGGAAAAAAAATCTTTGTGGAAAAACTTGGTATAAGGAAAGACTAAAGAAACTAAAGATTGCTCAAATGGGAAAAAAAATATATATAAGTAGCCTTTTTAAAGTAATGTATTAATAAGCCTGTTCACTTAGAATCAAAAGAAATATATGAAAATATGTATGTTACAGGACCACTACTTAATGACATAGAGTACAACTTTTATTGAATATAAGTAGTATAACAAATCATGTTTCATCAGAAAAACTACAGCAAAATGCAAATATGGTGGTATGGCGAAACAAGACTGTATTTAGAGTCCAAAAGCATGTCAGAAATGAGTCCTGGTATCTCTAATATCTCCTGGGCATGGAGGACTGTTGCTCCCTTTCCATTTAAAAAGACAAACATTTCCACCCACGGTATCTGTGAGAATGAAAGCTTGAACAAATTGTGGGCTGTTTTGCCTAGTCCTAGGCTGGACCTATGTGAAATTAGAATTAATTAAGCAGCAGCTTGGATCTGGAAGCAGTGCAAAAGCAACCACAGTTGAAACAAGCCTTGCAGGAGCCAAAGGCACACAGGAGGGCACCTACTGAAACCTTCACCATCTCCCTCTGGCACTCTCAGCATGCAGTTGTTGTGCCTGCTGTTAGACCTGATGCAGTTTCATGGAAATAAAGATCCTTGGCTGCCTTCACAATAATTGCAGCGTAAAGTTGCCACATCTTCCATTAACCCAGCACTGTGCAAATGCTTTCTACTGCTACAAGCTTTACATGGGTTTTGAGATGAGATTGATAGGGTAAAATATTTACTCTCTGTAGGCTGAGACAGCTGCGCTTGGAGCCCATTTGTGGGTTCCTGGAGGCATGACATGGCATAATCATAAAGGAAATATAATCATAAGCCCAGCAGAAAAGGCCTTGGGGATGCTGTTGGACAGCAGCGGAGTGTGAGCCAGCTGTGCCCAGGTGGCCAAGAAGGCCAGTGGCACCCTGGCCTGTGTCAGCAAAGTGTGGCCAGCAGGACCAGGACAGTGATTGTCCCCTTGTGCTCGGCACTTGTGGGGCCATGCCTCGAGTGCTGTGTTCATTTCTGGGCCCTTCACTACAAGAAGGACATTGAGGGGTTGGAGGAGCCCAGGGAAGGGCAATGGAGCTGGTGAAGGCTCTACAGCATAAGACATGGGAGTGGCTGAGGGATCCAGGGTAGCTTAGCCTGGACAAAAGGAGGCTCCAGTATCCTGAATAAAGCATATGAAACTCAATGGATTTTTCTATCTCTTGTGATAGTAATATTTTTATCCTTCATATCTTGGTTCCTGCTAGAGCTCTTTCCTTTTCCCATGTCAAATATAATCATCATCACTGAACACAAGCAAATTATTCTTTCAATTTAAGAGCCATATCCAGCTACATTTGTTTCTACTCTGTCCTGTCTGCATAGCAATTACAGCCTTTCATTACTGGCTTTCTTCTCTGTTTACTTCAATATTTTTAAAATTAGATATATATAAATACATATATACATGAACACACACATATATAAATGTTTATAATGTATATTTTGAAGAAAAGAGCACATGTGTTTTTAAAAGAGAAGATTAAAATTTGGAAATTTTTCAAATTTTACTATACCCATACTTATTTTTGTATGAATGTGTATGTTAAAAAATCATATTTTCAACAGCTACTGATAAGACTAAGCAAACAAGCTCCTGTCAATATCCATGCCCAAACAATGAAATAACTAGCACAAATTATGAAAAAAAAATCATAATTATTTCTATTTTATTTTAAAAGGCACTGAAAGTAACTAGAATCTGACATCATTAAAACAGCATAGGAAGGGAGACAGGTTTTTTTTTTTCTCTGCTGCATCTTCTACTTTTAGATGAGGCTTTGTTTATTATTTGATTTCTGGCTAAAAATAGATGAACATAGTCATGGTTATTTTGTCACTCTCAATGTGCTCAGATGACTAACAAGTTAAGGTCAAAATTTAATGTGTTCTTTTGCTCCAGGCTTTTACAAAATATATGTTTTGACCTATTAGTAAACCATCCCTTAAATGTCACAAAAGGTGTCTCACAAACCATCAGACAGCTCTGAGTGAACCAGACCTCCTGTGAAAGACAGGAATATTTTTAATGCTTATGAGAGGCAAAGTAGAATCCAACTATCTTGAATGGTTCCTTGCCACTTGATCAATTTTCATCTCATTATTCCCTGCATTAGCTTGCAGGATTAACTGACTGTGGTGTGCAAGGCATGACATCGAAGAGAAAAACACTTAAATTTGATCTTGTAGTTATCTCGAGAGGACAACAACAAATTAATTCATCCCCTTATCAAGGATGTTATTGAGGGCAAAGTTATCTCCATTTAACTACTGTCTGTCTATTTTGTGCATGGATATTGCCTATTAGTGCACCATATTTCAATGCACTATTGGCCTAAAACCAGTAATTTGGGAATATATTGGTAGTTTATTTTTTATAAGTGTGTTCCTGTGAGATACAGTAGTGACAGAAACAGGAAGAATAAATTATTAAGATATAATTAATTTTCCTGATTCTAATGCATGATTCTTTTATGCTACTTATCCCAACTAATGAAGTAATCTTTAATTAGTTTTTGGGATTTGACACAAAAGTTTTCACAAAGGATTGTATAACAGCACTGTCTGAAAACAAAACCTTTCTAGCTATTATTTGAAAATGCAAGAAAGGAGAAAGATGTGACCAAAATGGTTGGACACATAGGAATTAATTAGATTAGTACTCAACTCAAGTTTATTTTTATACATCACATTTTTAATAGTAAATATTAGGGGATCTTCTCTGTATGAAGATGTCCAAAGCAGGCTATAGAACTAAGAGTGTCTGAGGCAAGGTTTAGATATGTGGAGCTAATGTGAATCTGACTTTATCTTTTTGTCTCCCTGCCCACAATAGATTAAACTAAAATTTCAGGAAGAACTATGATCCTTGTGGGTATCAAATTCTTAGAATGAATTTTCTGTTTGTGTTTCATTCAGGGTAATCACAGTGGTCATTATTCCATTTTTTTAAAACCAGTAGTCAATCATTTTACATATACAAGGCTATTAATAGGTTTCCAGCATATTTTATTTTGGAGAAAAAAAAAAAAAAGTATGAGGTTTATTGATTGACCACAAATACATATTCCAGCATAAAAAATATGGGGTAATTTATATTTTAATTAATGATCTCATGTATATTCCATTATCTTTCAGCCCTGTATAAAATAATTTTCACAGCCTGATATATTTGCACCATTGCGCTGCAATTTGCTGTCAAATTGCATTCAAGTGTATGCACTGAAAAAATTGAATAATGTTAATTTAGCAAACTTTTTACTCTCCCATTACTTACCATTAAGTTTAACCACCCAAAGACACAGGGATGTAGTACTTTGAAAAATACTCTAGGTGATTTTAGTACTGCCATTATTGGACACCTTGGGTAAATTTATTTTAAAACATTAAAAATTAACAGGACCCAGCCCAGCCCACTGAAATGTCCTAATAGTAATTGTCATAATTTTTAAATTATTAAATTGACTTGAGAGTTTTAAAAAAGAATATGACAGAACCCAAGTAATATGGAGGAGAACATGTGTAAAAAACTTGCAGAACATAATATGGACTGAATATATTCAGAATAAATCACTTACAAGTAAGCTGAAGTTACCTGACCCAACTCCAAGGGTATCTGTTTCTTCAATTTTTTTAATAAAAGATATTGGTTAATATAATTATTAATGAGAGGGCAGAAAGTTGAATGCCAAATGCTTATTAAGTCCTTCTTGGACAAATGAACTAACAGTGACTAAAAATGAAGTAACAGTGGATTTGAAAGCAATAAGCAACAAAAATTTAGGATTAAAAAGCCTCACTGCTAAATGGAAAAAAATCTGTGACAGCTTACTTTAACTTGACCTATATATTCTGTAAAAACTCATAAAAATCAAACTGGTCTGATGCTATTGAACAATACCACACATATTGGACCTTAAAAACATCTGAATATTCCAGTCTCTATGGAAAATATATTTCTCAAGAGCTCCATTATAGGAGGCAGATCATATATAAAAAACACTGTATTTTACATCTCATGTGATAGGAGTTGGTGGGAGTTTTTTGACAGTTAGTTACAACAAATTGGAGTCTATAAGTGGTTTTGGATCTATGACTCATTAAATAGGCAGTGTATATATATTATTATACAGATATCGTTCTTTTAATCCAGACTTAATTTTTTTGGAGAATACTTGATTTTAAAACAACTTCTTGAACAACACCTACTTGAGGTCTTGGGAAGGTTCTGCTCTGATATGGGGTGTCTCCACAGAGTGCCCAAACACTGCCCCTTCCGTGCCTAAAATACATAAATAAAATACAGTACAATTACTTCGGAAAATAAAAACACATTGAAATATATGACCACAAATTGACACTATTAGGAAAAAAAAGTCAGATTAAATCCTTTATTAATAACTATAAATGTTTCTTCATTTTTACATTTTAATTTCTATATCGAAATCACATTCTGTGAAGCTCTGGATTTCTGCTTTTTCACATAAAAATCTGAAACATTTACAGATCCAAATTTTTTAAAATGGTTCAGATGAATGCTTATCTCCATATTTTGGAGAACAGTTATTTTACAGAGAATGGAAATGTTATAAGTTTGTGTGTCAAAAGCACAGTAGAGAAATATCTGCTGCACTTTACATTATGGTTATTTTGATTACTTAAATTGAGATGCCAAGCTATTAGAAGTTTTGAGATAACTGTCTCTTGCCTGAAGTTGCTGGCTTAATCTTGATTTCTGACAGTTTCAGAGTTTCCATCAGATCTTTCTCATTGAAAAATTTTATTCTCATGGAATGTGCTTTGGGTTGTGTTAGAAGTGGACCCTAAGGTATCTCCTACTGGGAATTTAAAATCCAGACAAAGAAAATGGGTAACAATTTTTCAAATCTGAATTGCTTCTCTATTGAATTTTGATTTACGTTACTAGGTCCAAGTTGAATATGATAATACCACAGTTTTCATTGGACAACCAAGGTTTTTCATTGAGAAACTTCTCTTCAATTAAAAAAAAATAAAACTCTTGTAAACATTCACTGAAGTTATTTAAAAAAATGATAATTCTTTAATCAATTTTAAATGCATTTCTTGAAAGAAAATGATGGGGGGAAATAAATGACAAAAAAAAAAAAGATCTTTGTTCTTTGTTAAAGTAATAGAAAACTCAAGGAATTTGTATGTAGGGAACAACACTATAAAATCAGCATTTCTATTATCTCTCCCCTCTAAGGACTGAACACATAAACTGAACACTCACTTTACATTTAATAGATAGAAATAGACACTGTATGTTCTTAGGCATTTGAAGTTTGTTTCCTTTTTTTCACTTACAGACAATCATCTTGCTTATCTTTGTTTACTGGTTTATCCAATGTCATTGTTTCTGTCATCCACTTACTTAAGTTTTACTTTTCCTTGTCTGAAGATGGTTTACTGGGCATTGTACAAGCAAATAGCCTAGAACCAGGGAGTGAAAGTCTTTCCAACAGAGAACCTCCAGCAAAGGTGAAAGAACTCAATAAAAATGTGTAAAATGAGTGATTTATCGTCTATCAAAATAAAATCACAGAAACTGTCTGGGATAACTATGGATCATTACTAAATATTCTTGAATGAATTATTATATTTCAACAACAGAAGGTTTCTTTTGTTCTTTTGAATTCTGACTAGACCTAAAAATATACATACAATGTGTCATAGTAGGTCTGCAAGAAGTGCTCAACAGAACATAGCCACCACTCTAATTGCTACAGTATTTTAAATACAATAAAGTATTTTCAATTTTTAAAATATTTTGTAAACTTTTTCTGAAACTCTGGATGTCAAAAAAGACAGCTATTAGACACTTTTACAGTTAACCAATGATATTTGGATTTGAAAGAAGAATGAGGTAATAAATGTCAAACTGGTAACATTACTTTTTAATTTTAAAGGGAAAATAGCCAGAGCAAGAAGCAAAAAAAGCCCAAGATAAGCAAACTTAAATCTGGTAATAATTTTTTAAACTTCACCTTCATTAAAAGAAAACAAAACCAAAACCAACCAATCAACCAAAAGAAAAATACAACACACCCCCCAAAACTTTCATTGTGAAGTGGTCTATTAATATGGAATATTAAAGATGGGAAGGGGAGAGTAATGAATTAAAATCCTAGTCTTTTATCTCCAGAAATTGATAACCTTTACAAATGTTCTGTCAAAGAACACTGAAAACAACTTTATTACAACTGCTGCTTTGAAGACCTGACAAAAAAACCTCAACAGAATCCACTTTCTATAACCAAGCTTTGCTGAATGTTATGGAAACCACAGGAGATAAAAACCCAACATATCTTTTTTCCTAGATTTATTTTGAAATGTGTAATGCAGAATCTGTTTTTTAAATCTGGCAATGATTTGAGGTTCTCTTTCCTTTAAAAGACCAGAAGAGCATGTCTGCATAGCCAGGCCTTCTGCCATTCAAAATAAAGCTCATCCCCATCCACAACAAACCTCTCTAGGAGCTAAATAGCCAAAATCAGATTGCATTTCCAGATCCCATTCATCATTTTTATCAGTCAAATGAAATGCTTTTAACTCCAAGGGCCCTTTATATTTTTGAAGGTGGCAATGGGATATGAAGCTGTAAGCAAGTGAGCAGAATGCAGAGTTGCCAGTCTTTACTTATGAGAAGACCAAGTCTGTGATGTTTGAAAGAACATTATCAATGCAAAGATGCACAAAATTCTCTCTAGTATGACTCTGACATTAGATCAATCAGTAGTGCCAAAGGTAATATCAGGCAAAGACTGATAATAAAAGTTAAATGACAGCTGGTTATAACGCAGCTTTAGTATCTCCTCATTTTCAGCATCATTATTTTAAAAGAAGAAAAGGCATTTCTTCCCTGAGAAAATAGAAATTTGAAAGAAAGACCAAGTTTTTCAAGCAGACTGTAAATCCAGGCAGGTAGAATTAAAGATAAATTGATATCATTAAATAAAATATAATTAAAACTAAAACCAAATCAACTATGCTCCTTTTGCTATTTGAAAATGCAGTCTTAATGGTTTTTTTCCTTCTCATACAACATCAAAAACAGAAGTATAACAGTTCCTGTAGTAAATGCTTTATTCTTAAACAAAATAATTTTAATAGTTCAAGAATATTTCCAATTCCCTTTATTACATAGTGGAATAAAAGCAGACACTTTCAATTACCTTGGTTTTAGTAAGAAAGGTGAAAAAGATCAGCCAACCAGAATTTATTCACATGTTTCCTGCAGTTAAGCAGCAGGGTCAAGAAAAAAGACTATCAGCATTACTAAAAATACAGAAGAAAACCTATATTATCCTTTTTTCCAATTAACTATATGCAAATATGTAGTAATTTGATGGGAAGTTGAACCATGTGGTTCAGTATTCTTAAGAAATGCTACTATAAACATACTGTCTAATAATATAATTAAATAAATAGAACTGTAAAACCAAATTCCAAGTCCATAGCATTATTTTCTAATTGAAAGAAATATACTTTAGGTATTTGATAAGTTACAATGTTATGATAATTATTTTTAGAGAAACAAGAGGACATTCTAATAACTGTATTCCTAGACTTACAGAATCATAGATAAGACCTGCTTTGAGATAGTGAGAGATGAATAAATACATAAAAGGTGCAAAAAGAAAGGGTTTGAACCTTAAGGCATTTTCAAGTACAGCTCAAAAGGGAGTAGTTGGGGAACTGAATTCAAAGGAACATGAGTTAGAATGGATAACTATAAAAAGTGATCCTTTTAGAGGAAATAAAATCACAAGGCCACGGAGTAGGTGCAAAGGATCTAAAATAAAAATTGTAAGTGTAACTGAACAAAATTACACCTTCAGCTTCCAGTTGAAGAGAATGAGTTAAGTAAAGACTTCGCTAAGAAAGAAGCATCTGTGGAGCCTAATTACTGATCAAAGAATACCAGTTGTTATAGAGGTTGCTGGAGAAAACGCAGTAAACAACACAAGCCAGGTAAAAGGCCAAAAGTTCCGTTCTGTATTTAGAGAAACCTTTTTATGTATAGCTGATTCATAAATTCCAGACCCTTAAGAAAGTTCTTTGACACAAAGCAAATTAAAATTACTCTTTTGCTACAGGCAAAAAACAGTCACATGTTCCTGCTGAAACAGAACATTCAGAATTCAGAAAGACCAGTACAGACTACTAATTTCTGCTCACCTTACTGGTTTTTGAAATTCAGCCTTTGGGAACTGACAAGTGCCATTAATAAAATGGAAGTGTGACTTTGGCATTTGATTCTGGTATACTTACTTATGCATGCGCATGGTAAGGTAGTTTTCTTCATTTGTTCAATTAGCAAATAATCCTTTCATACTTTCTGAGTAGTTAGCTTATATAACAAAATGGTAGTTTTCAAAGTGGCTTCATATGTAACTAGGATGAACAGACCGAACTGTGGTTTTTTTTAGTTTTGGGTTGGTTTTTTGGAGAAGCTTGTTGGAACTTCTATTTGGTTTGTTGTTTTTTGTTTTGTTCTGTGAAAAGAATACTGGTTGAAGAGTTGATAGGGCAAGAACTAAAAACTAATGAAGTATTTTGCTGTGAAAAATGACCCACATATTACCATTATCCCACTCCATCACATCATTCATGGAAGCAAATCACCTAACAATGGAATTGTGAATCATTTTGATCTGTACAAACTACATGCCATTGCAGTATCACAGACACAGCTCAGTTTTACCACCCTGATTTTTCACTAGGTTTTTCAGAAACATCAAATAACTGTTAGTGAAATTATGCAAGTACTAGATTGGGATGCCAATTTGTCCACTGGGTTACAGACTTCAAAGAATGGTTTGTAGAACATTTGTTAGTTTTAAAGCTTGCATTTTTATTTGTTGCATATTAATTACTTAAGTTAAAGCATTGACAGACTTTACAAAGAGGGATAGATAATCAAGATTTTTTTACCATTGAAGAGACCTTAAAAACACAGACTATGTGTTTTAAGTTAGAACTTATATGTTTTAAAAATTTAATTGGAAAAAAATTTCTTAATTCTTTTACCGTGTATATAGATAAAATTAAAAATGTTTTTTATGAACTTTGAAAGCTATTGTTCAACAATAAGACCTTGGAAGAGCTAATCATTGCCAGACTGGAATAAAACCCAGAAATATTCAACTATGCAAAGCAATGATCATTAGAAGGTGACATAAAATGTTTGTTCCTTCTTTTGTAAAAGCCCAGTTATTATAATTTATTTTGGGATGAGTAGAAATGCAGCTTCTGGCCTTCATGCTGGTTGTGCATTTCTTAAAGACTTCCAATTTTTTAAGTTACTTGAAGTTTAATTTAGCCAGGTACTTTTATTGAAAAGTAAGATTCAACTGGATTTTTGCTATGGATATGTACCTGACTAAAATAAAAGTAAGCGAGTTATTTTCTGAAAACATGATTGACGTGCTTGCTGGCATTTCAATCTTGCAGGGTCCCTCAGCAGCAAAACTAACTAATGTTAAATAATGAGGGTTTCAGATGTGGCCATACATGAGGTATATATAGGTAGGATGTTGCAGTACAGCCTGACTAGATGCAGTTGTTTACTTATAAACTAAAGCATGTGCATTGAAATCTTCAGAGTTAAGCTATTATTAAAAAGTAAATTCAAAATGGAGTGATTGAGATTTGTTACTCAAAGCACTTGAACATGACTAATTTGTGATGCATATTTTCAGTATAGCATCCTTACTAAAGCAAAACTTCTTACTACGTGTTTCAAAATCAGAAGAACAAGTTCCCCCATAAATTAAAATTCAGCATCTTCGGCGAGTTAAATTTTGATCAAAGCATATCATAACTCCAGGAAATACTTGCAAAATTGCAACAGTCAAGATTTATCTTTTTAAGCAGTATCTTAATTTATTAAGTACAAACATTTGAAATATAGATTCCTAATGTTGAGCAGTCGAGACACCTCTTGTTTTACAATGTGAATGAAAGTGGATTGTGCCATCTGTTCAGTTTCTTATCCATAGAATTGTTTGAATCAAAATCTATGTTTGGCCACCACTTGAGTTACTTTTCTGAAAAAGTAAACCTATTTGAACAAAATTCTGGACAGAGAATAGCAGTAACATAATTCAATTAATAATTGGAAATGACTATCCTAAATGCGCCCTCTGAGATGAAAAAGCCAGTAAATGTAAATGAAACTGCTGAAAAGTCACATTAAATCTGAATAGTTCCTCAAAACATGAATGAAATTGAAATATATATATAAGGGGTTTAGAGAAAAGAGCTTTTAAAAACATCATAATTTCTCTAATATTTTTACTTTTTTCCCCTATTAGGTAGGGCAGACAGATATACACATGACAGTGAAAATTATGAAATACAATAATTTTCTGCTTGAATTGTTCCAATCTCCTTGAAACTTTACAACAGCTAGATATGAATTTATATATAAGAATTGATTTAAAGATTATATTGAGATTTCACAGTAAATAATTTCTAATCCCCCCTCAAAATTCATCTCATATAAATCATAATCAGAACTTGCAGTTTTCTTAAAATTGTGTAAATGATTTTGGGCTCATGATAGTTCATCAGACACAAAAAGGGTCCCTGTCTACATTTAAAAGATGGAATTTTAATGGGATTATTTTCATATTTAATAAGTAAAAAAGATCACATTTTCACCTTGTTGTAGTAGATAACCCTAGATTTTGGAACACTCAGGCTTATGCTCTAATGAATAGTTAATTAGTTTCAAAGCAGAATTGTTGTTTCCCTGATGAAAAAGGAATGAATCAATGAATAGGAAGACTATCAAACAACAGTCAATAGCTTCATAACCAGAACACTCACCTGGAATGTAAAGGTATGGTACATAAACTTGGATATCCCAAGCACAAAACCGAAGAATGAGAATATTGTGTCTCCCACAGTTTCAAGAACAAATAGCAATAATTTCCCATTTTGAAGCTTTCTGGAAAATACATCTGCCCACCCACAAAACCTATCCAGGAATGTCTATCCAATTTAATAGAATCATATAATCATTAAGGTTGGAAAAGAACTCTAGTTGAAGAGAATCAAGCCTCGCCCTTAACTGATCACCACTTTGATAAATAACCACAGCATTAATTGTCATGTCCAGTCATTTCTTGAACACTTTCAGGGATGGTGACTCTAGATTTTCCCTGGGCAGCCCAATGGAATACTTGACCACCCTTTCAGTGCACAAATTCTTCCTGATGTCCAACCTCAACCTCCCCTGGTGTAACTTGAGAGCATTTCCTCTTGTCATCTCACTAGTCACTGGCGAGAAGAGACCCACCCATCCACTTTCAGAAAGTTGCAGAGTGATAAGGTCTTTCCCAAGCCTCTTTTTTCCAGGCTAAACAATCCCAGATCTCTGAGCTGCTCCTCATAGTCCTCACTCTAGATTTTGCACCAGCTCCATTGCCCTTCTCTGGACATGCTCTGGCACCTCAATGTCTTTTTGGAGTTAGGGCCCTGAACTGGACACAAGGTCTTGAGGCGTGGCCTTCACTAGTGCTGAGTACAGAGGATCATCACTGCTGCAGTCCTGCTGGCCACATTATTTTTGATACAGGCAAGGATGCATCTGCTTCAAAAAGCTCTAAAATAAAATAATTTATGATTAGCTTTTGATAAAAGTAAAGGGTATTTTCTCTTCAGTGATGACATTCCATAAAGAAATAGTTTGATTTTGGAAAGTTAAAAGCTCAGAGGAATTTATCAGGAATTTGTCCATTAAGTCTAGCCACTTAAGTGTCTAAATTAGGAACATAGATTACTTATATTTTATCTGTAGCCAAAATGGAGAAATTGGCATCTCTAGAGGTTAGTTACTAATGATAATGGACTGAGACTAGAGCAACAATGCAGACAACCCAAACACCTTAAAGCATTTGCCTTCAACACCTGATCAGCAATTGATAATCTGAATTTTATCTAAATTGGGAAAATCTTGTTTGGAAATCTCACTTTAACAATATCAGAAGTCATTCAAGTTTCTTACCCTTAGCATTTTAACTGCATCATAGGGTACCATATTTACCTTTTAAGGGAAAGCTCTCTGTGCCATATCAAAATGTGCATTTATTTCTGTTCTCTTTGCCATTATTGTAACATACTGATGAATTGCTATGAGTATGTGAGAATTACTGCTGCATTCATACATTTTAGTAATTGTTTTATTTATGTGAAGGAGGCCACAAAGCAGCAAGACAATAATCCAGATTTTTTAAATAGCTGCATTATAGGATTTTTACTATATTGAACTTAGCATGCCATTGATGAATTATAATCAGATATTTAGATAAGTGCATTTGTGCACCCTGTAGAAGTTCATCATATGCAAGTACATAATATGCATTTAAAAAGTTTTCAAATGCTTCCAAATACTTCTGAATACATGCAAAATTAAAATCTGTGACAAATCCTCACATGTATTTCCACAATGCCAAAACAGGGATATGTGGATATAATACATTTTGGTGCCTATTAGACCAAAATGCAACAAAAATACTAGTAACTCAAATTATTGAAAATATTTTTTATTTTTCAGATACTAGAAATAAAATGGAGCTATAATATTAATTCCTTACAAGGTTGTTAAAAGGTTTCTATTTGATATTAGCTCTAGTGATAATTACCTATTATGAGTTCCTATTCCTGCTCTTTATTAATGTTCTGGTTTTCTTTAAAAGTAAATTACATAGATGAATACATTTAAACCAGAAATTAGCTAAGTCTTTATTGTAGCTTTAAATGGAAATTCTGCAGCTGTGAGTAGAAGTGTGGATGTGGAACAGTTATTTTGTCACTTAATATTCTCACCTTCAAGTCTGCATAGCCATGAAGCTATGCTTTTAATTTAGCAACAAAATGGAAGTAGGTGTATTTCAAACCAATTAAGTGCAGTGACTGCAAACCACCAATGGTTGTGTTAGCAAATGTGTGCCTATTTGTTCTGTGTACTAACCACAGGAAAGACAGCCTTTTCTACAGGAAAGGATGATACTAAAGCATAGTGTAATATGGGAAAGTTGGCTGAAATATGCATCTTTTGCCAAAGACTCAGATGTTTTTTTCAGGCAAGAACCACAGGAGACGTGCCACATACCTTGCAGATGCAGTAGGAAGAGGGTTTATGGCAGTAATTTACCGCTAGATCTACCACTCCATTTTCAAGATGTGACTGAGCTGGTCACAGCGTAATTTATCAGTGCCAGTCTCAATAGTTCCTTCTACATCACCAAGGAACAGTATCCAGGACTCAGACTATGACCACAATTCAAATTACTTGGCAAATCTTGCAATAGTCCAGCTCTGCTGTGAGTCTTGTGGCAAAACCTTCATCTTGTCTTTGCTCTTTTACAGTTTGTGAGTCAGGAGAGACTCAAAAATCACACTCTCATCACTGCTGCAGTACCACTATCATAAATTCACCTTTCACATACCTATCATAAATTCAGACTTTTAAGATTTAAGCGCTTCCCATTGCCTTGCTACATACCAATGCAAGTCCAGCTAAAACTAGCAAAGCAGGGTTTACTGCTGCATCAAAATTCAGTGTGGTCAGCTGCCAGAGAAACCTGTTATTCACATCCTCTTAAAGTACATTATGTTCAGGCATTTTCAGAATAGAAAACTGAATCCTGGGCACCAGGACAGCCATGCCAAGGGAACAGAATGTCATACAATTTGACAGTCATAATGAAATTAGTTATTTTGCTTTATCATTTTTAAGTTAAAATCACAGAAAAATAGATTTCCTTTGTCCAGCTATCAACAAAAGCACTTACTAGTTTAAGAGACAGGTTAAGAGACTATAAGATAATATTTTTTATTTTGTGTTTTCTTCAGATCCACTGTAAGAGGTATTTCTTCTCTATATTATCCACTTAATAAACTGTCATGCTTACCACTCCAGCCTTTCAGCTTACACTGAAGAGAATGTGACTGGGAAAACCTCTATTCTTTTATTCTTACACCTTACAAAGGAACATACTTCTTTTAGTTTTAATCTTCCTTTTCCTTTAGGCTCCCTCTGTCCTCTAGACAACACTATAAGTAATATATTCTAGTTGGTTTTTTTTTTTCAGCAGGATACTCCCTCTGCTCCTTTTTTTGTTTTACATTAAAATTACTTTTAGTATCTATGCAATTTTTTGCATTATTTTTTTGTCTAAATGAAACTGTTCTGAATTACTGTTAGATTTGCTGTCAAGGAAAAAAAAAAAAGAAAGTGATTTCATTAAAACTTCAAATTCAGAAATTCTAATTGCCTTTTCCTTTCTTTGTAAATCTAAATATAAATCTGGGAGGAAAGGCCAAGAATGACAGTGCCAAGTAAAAAAATTGCAACTGCAAAAAAGCCTGAAAACAGTTCTGACAGCTAAAACATGAAACAAACTTGTTGATAGACACTCTTTCTGCACAATATGCTTTTTCTATTTTCTCTGCTCTACACTGAGAGTATAAAAACAGATTTAAAAAGTAGTCCATCATTTGGTAATGCTGCTAGGATAAAAATACCAAAAATAATACAATTGGCTTGCTTGATGCAAAAATAAATACTTAAAAAAAACCTATCTCCCTTTGATGTTTGAAGAAAAAAGACTGTCAGATGCAACTACCAATCACACCTCATGCTTTCAACCACAAATTGAGACAGGAATATTTCAAGTTAATGTAGAATTTGGCTACTTCCAGTATTCTGCTTTGTTGAACCTGGGAGCATCTAGGGTCCTAGCACGATATCCAAGTACTTTTAAGTTTTTCCATGCTGCTGTTATCTAGAACTCTGATTAACACAACACACTTTGCAGACAGTGATGTAGATAAAGGAAGGAAAATACCCTATTACATTGTAAGTAGTGTAACCAATAGTACTTGTTGTCATTTCTATCAACTTTATGAATCAAATGGTTTAGAATGATGATACTTAAGGGAAAGTTCTCTACTTGAGCTAAATGACATTTTGGCATTTGTAAAGTAATAATGCTGCCTGTAAGGACTGGAAGGTATTTGTACATGATTGTGCATGTGTGTCTGTATATAAGTGTGGTCTGATCTACTCTCTAGCAGTGTTTTTCCAGCATACTTACAAAATAAGGTTCAAATGTTTTACAAATCTGATAGCTTCAATGAAAAACCAAGATATACGTTAAAGAACAGTTATCATAAAACTGAACTCAAATGCTTTCAAGTAGGAAGAGGTAGAAAATCATATCCCACTATACCCATTACTGATATTAGTGTTGTCAGGATCAGTACAAGTGTTCTTCAGATCCTAAACCAGTAAAATTTATGCTATTCAGATTCAGTTCAGTTTAATGATGAATGTAACATATAACATCAGGAAGCATGGGCATGTATGTTTAGTGTGGGCTACCACCTCCAATATGATGAGCTTCTATAAAGACAGGACCCTTCCTCTGATTGCTTTACCTTGCTAAGCTCATTCATTCTATCCTTTCTTGTAATAAAGTGTGTTTATTTATGCAGCTTTCTCATCTTCCCCTCACTGTACCAAACTTTAGTCAAAAGTGAAGATGACAATACATCCCAAAAGCAATTAACCTATGTGTAAATGCAAGTACTGGTCCCTAGTTTTTTGTTCACACTAACCACATTTCATTCTAACCAATGTGTTACAGCTTAGAAAAACTCTAAAAGATATAAATAAAACTACAATGAAGATGACTGTAGCTAATATGTTAGTAAGAACTAAGATTAGAAAGAAAAAAATTTATTGAATTTATATTAGATGACTTGTGACTAGACATAAACAAGAAATATCTGAACTCTGCTTTTTCCTCTCTGTAATCATTAAATTCAAAACCAAATCAAGACCAACCAGTTCATCTTCAACAGATGATATAAATAGCTCTGAAGTAAAAAATGAAGGAAATTCTACATTCTCTATAACCAAACTCTTTCCCTGTTCCTCTATTCTTTCATTTTAAAAAATTGCGACTTTTTTGTTGATTAGTTGATGGTGAGGTGTTTTTTGGGGTTTTTGAAGGTTTTTCATTGGTTTGGGTGGGTTTTTTTTATTTGTTTGGGTGTTATTTTTGGATTTGGGGTTTTAAATGATAGATAGCATCCCTTGTTTTTTCAACAGGCTCTTTCTCAGGGCCTCAAGAGTGATATTAAATTCTCTTTGAGATTTTTTTCTTCAAGCTACTCAGCACCAAATTCTCTCTTCCTCAGAAATAATTCTTCTGGACAACTAATCCGTGCCATGGATGTAGGTTCTATCCAGTTGTTTACTGAACAATGGTACACCCAACAGGACTAAACTCTTTGAAGAGGACCTTGACAGTGTGGAATGGCTGAGAAGACCTACAGGGCCTATTCCTGTTTACACATTCTAGCTTCATATTTGACTTTCTTCTTTCACATTATACTCTTGACCTTTGATCAAAATGCTTTCTAACTCTTTTTCTGGCAGTGCCTTTAAGTATTACTTAAGATTTCTTTGAGGTTTGAAAATTGACCCCTAAAAGTCAATTTGATTTTCTTTTGCTTTTGACTTTCCCTATAACTTTGGAGCAGGGGATGTTTTCATTTGAAATAATTTCAAGATTTCTTTCACCTTCACATTCTCAGTTCTTCCCCACATCAACACTTACATTACTTTTTCAACACTGTTTCAGCCTTAAAATCTGTATGTCTTTTGTACAATCCTGATATTTTCTTTTTTTTCCCCTAAAAAACTACAGTTTTGCATTGTAGTTAAAAGTCTTTTGAATTTAAAAGAAACAAGAGGCCCCCAAATAATCCAAAATGTTGTCACTAGACCCTATGCATTAGATGATTCCTTTTCTTTATCAAAAGCCTAATCTGTTTCATTTTTTTTTTGTTTGGTAGTCAACATTACCACATAGGTTGTTTGCTCTTTCTTCAATACCCATGAAATACAAATAATAATTTATTCTGAATCTCAGAGCAATTATTTAACTTTCAGATGCATCCATTTCTGCCTGGATGTTGAAGTATTTTCTTCATTCTATTTTTGTGAGATAATTTCCACGTCTTTCATAGAATATGTGTTGATTTTTACCACTCTTACTTCTGGAATTTACATTATCTATTCTGAATTTTTAAGCATTTCTATCTATACTGCTTAAACTTCATAACACATACACATGTACTTTCTGAGCCTTGAGCAATGCCACATTGTAATACACAATTCAAATACAAAGTCCTATATATATTGATGATATTTTTCTACAGCCAGAATAATGGCTTATTATGTTTGTGTCTTGGTGTGCTGAATTTAATGCTGTCAGACACTGTGAAATTTAAACTCATCATTAGCCACAATGAGGATAGGAATTTAAATTCACAATGTAGGCTGAAAGCCGCAGGCCATATTTTTTGGTTTAAATATTTTTTTCTGGAGTTGCTTTCTGTGTGCTAAATTATTCCTAGCTTATAGGAGTCTGCTATGAACAAGATTTGAAATGTATTGCAGAGCAGACATTATTGGAATCTATGTTTTTCACAGCTTTACCTGCATACCTGCTTTATAAACTGATCTAGGCAAAACAGTGAGGTCCAAGATGTTGCTGGTGGTGAGCTAACATTTCCTCAGAGTAAGGCTTTGTATAAAAGTGTGACTGCCATAGACTCAAACAGTCCTCTAACCTTCATGTGAGGCTTTCTGCTACTTTCCACCTAAATTTAGAGTCAATTCATGTAAATTTGTAAAGCATGATGCATGTAATGACAAATGCTTCTATAATGTCACCATGCACTTTGTGGTTACTAAATACATTAGCTTGTGCTTCAAGTCAGGATAAAAATTTGCTTAAGGTTCAATAAAAATAAAAAGCCACTTTGTAGGGGTTTCTAATATAATTCAGAGAAAATGAAGTGCAGTTCTGACATGCATTACATGTCTTACAGTAAGAGGTACATCAGTATATTCTTAGAGAAAAGTAAGGTGCCTACAATATCTCCTGAAAATGTAACAGTATTTCTCCTATTCTGAAAGCTTTACAAATTGAAATCCAAATTATTTCATCTTCTAGCACCCAATGAGAATACTGTTCCAGGACAAAGCAAAAATTTTTTGGCCTGTACTGTCACCATTATAGTGTGAGTATTTGGAACCAAATTCTCTTTTTTATTGAACTGAAATCCTACAGTGTTCAGCAACCTGACCCTTATCTCACACAACAATTTTTTTTCCATATATAAATAAACCACAATCAAGTTATTCAAGGCAAAAAAAAGGAAAATAGGAATGTTGGAGCTGTTTTATGATTCACCTTTCCCTCCTGTGAGTAGTTATATCTTAAAAATAGAGATGAGTCTGACTGCTGCAATTTAAATGTGCATTTTCAAAACTACAAAGCCTGAGGGCATGTAAGTGTCAGACTTAGCTCAGGTTTAACAGTTAGAAAGTTGTTGCAAAATCTGAACCCAATTAATACCCCGTGCCTGCATCAAAGCCTTCTGAAAGTTTACTGTGTGTTTTCCAAAGAAGCTGTTTTGGTTTGATTTAAAGTTAGCTTACTAATAGTGGGGCAATTTTCCACTAAGCTTTGACTGCTCCCTAGTTCATGTGGCTTTGCCTGGTTGTCTGTAATTAAAATACCTCAAACTAGAACTATTTTAAATTACATCTGTAGATTTTATACAGTCCTTCAGCAGGAAATGTAGAGAATGTGAATAGGAACAAGATGCAGAAATTGGCAGTTTTTTCTAAAAGCATTAATGCATCCATTGGCCACAAATATCCAACACTGGATATTGGTGGTAATCTTGCTGTTAAAGGTTTAACCTGAAAATCAGATTCACTTAAGTTTGAAACAGCCTCTGGATTGATGCTGCTCTGTACCAGAACAGGGAAAATGGTCTCCACTAACCTTGAGAACCTGCTGGCTACATTCTGTAAAGGAACAGCTCAGACAAGAACAGAATCAGCTTAAAAAAAATAAAACATATTTAACAGAATTAAATAGATTACAGCCCAGAAGGAGAGGAAAGGATTAATATCTGTCTTCTATTGTAAATGATGCTATAATGAAAAAAGGGAAAAAAAAGTCGATTACTTAAGGAAAGTTATTCAGAAGGTATGGATTATAGAAAAGTTGACTCTCTAGGTAGGAGACTATTTTCTTTTACCTCTATTTCAAAGGTGCGTCATTTGGTTGTTTGGGTATTTTTTTTCTTTTATTTTCCTTTCTTCTGCTTGACTATATGGTGGTTTCTTCTATTTCTCAGTCTACAGAACAGGCTATTTTGAGTATTTTTTTGATGAGTATTTTTCACTCAAAAGGCTGTAGAGGAATTGAACACATTTTCCTGCTCTAACAGAACTGTTTGCACATTTGTCTGCTTTTTGGTTTATTCTCTTTTAAGAAAAATTTCTTTTACCAAGACTTATTTCACTTTACATATGTTTCTGAGACCAATTCTTCTTTTCCTTCTGCACAATTTTAAGTGCCAAAAGTCAAAATCTTTCTTTTGCTAATAAACTGTTTTTATTCTTAGGTTAATTTATTCTTCCAACAGTCTACACAGTCACCTGCAGGCTGGTGTAGATACACACTACTTGGAATCTGAGCTGGCTGGATGCATTCTACCCTTAAATAGAAGATATAAATTTATTTAAGCCATGTCCTGGATAATAAATTTATTTACTCATTTATTTAATATCACCATTTGTAGCCTGCCCATAAAACTTTCAGTTCATAGACAAGTTGGAGTCAGATATATAAATGTGATTGCAAACAGCTCTGTAGGTGTACCTCCAGAGTCATGCCCGGACAGGTTGTTTTGTCAAGTGGTTAGACTACGACAATAATATCTTTCAGTTAGTGCTCCTTTACAGGCAAGAACAGACATTAAGTGCTTTCTTGAGACCTAAATAAGCGTATCAGAAACCTTATTCATCACTGGAGTACATATTAATGTACTCATTACTCAGGAAACACAGAAATCCTATATATGTGATGCATTTTTGTTACTGACAGATGATGACAAAAGATTTCAGGTTCATTCAGTGTTCAGGATACCAAGAATTTGTCATATCTGCTTAAAGGATTAAATTTTAGCACTACATCAAATACAGTAGTTTTACTGTGGTCAGAAAATTTGGCTCCATAAGCCACCTTAAAATTATTAAAATGCTTCCCTTCATCTTCACTCTCCAAACTCCATCTATCCTGAACAACAATCCACCCACTGAACATGGCAAATCCAAGATCTTCTTTCCCATTCATACTGAAATTCCTATTCAGTCTCTCAATGCACTAGATATAAGTCTACTGTAATAACCGCATACATCAAATAATAAGTTATTTTTCTACATTTCAGTACTCATTATAAATATTTTATTTCTACTTCTCCAACCTAATTTTCAATTCACATATATTTCCTCATAATTCTGTCATATTTCCTTTTTATAGCCGTAAGCCGTATTTCTATTTTATCATTTCCTTTTAACTACCCTGGAAGACCTTTCTGTATTTCAATTACCTGCAGACTCCCAGTCCTGCAGCATAGTCTTAAAATCAAAACTGAAGTATTGATGCACTCCTCTGCATATTAATTCTGGTTATTATTAGAATATTATCAGAATATAGGTATGCTGGAGCCTCCTGAAGCTTCCTTGACACATCAAGGCTCTCATCTTTCATCTAGTGAAGTCAATGACTGATCAAAAGCCAGACTGAACCCACTGTAAGCATATACTTCAGTGTAATGAAAAAGATACTTGCAGCCCTTCACATACTTTTTCCTGACAATGTTCTGGTGTCGAAGTATATTTTACCTATATGCATCCTGTTATTAATATGACTAAGTTACCACAGTCTGTGCTCTTTTTCTGACTTCCATTTTTCCACAATTGTACTATTTGACAAGGAAGAAGGTTCTTAGGAAGTCATAGTGTCCTGCAAATTTTTTATGCCTCTTTTGTTTCTCCTAGTACTGCTAGCAACAACATGCAAACCTTTATACAACTGCAATTCCCCCAGTGAGAACGATTTCTATGTTTGAAATATGGGAAAAAAGTGAGCTTCAACCAATTAGATCAGGTCATACAATACAGATGTGGAACTTCATGTATCTGAAAAATTTGCATTTCCAAAAATTATGAAGTGGTTGAACTCTACAGAACTAAAATCTTGGTAAAACTATAACTGACAAATTTCAAAGTAGCTCCTTATTTCTTTTTAGAGAAAAAGTATTACTGTTGACATGTTAATTATAATAATAAAAAAATTCAGTTCTATCCTGAAAGGACTTAAAGTCCTGGGCTTAAAAAACCAGACTACACCACCCAGATATGCAGCAGTAAGAAAGAAAATAATCCAGCAATTAAGATAGTAGGAAAAAAGATTAATTGAATTTCCTTAAAGGTAATTAATATTTTCCAAACAATTTAGACTGGGTTATTTAGAAAAAATTATATAGCTGATTTGCTACATCTAGAAAACAAAATTGGATTTGACTGCAGAACAGCAATGGCTTCTGATTGATGACCTATCTAATTTAATTTGCAAATCTATTTTTGCTTTGCCTTTTTAAAGCACGATTAATAAACATAAAAAGCCACACGTGCAAGTATAACATATAGAAGCTATGCAAACCTGGAACGAAAGAAATTATACTATAGTTGTTATGGGTCTGAAAAGAAGGGTCAGAGATATAATCATGTTTAAATAAAGAACATTATAGGAAAGTGAAGGAATTATATAATCAAAAGAACATGTGGGAGACAACATGAGGGTTAAATTACTGTTTCATCTTCTTTGAAATCATAGAGAGAAATACTCTTTTCAAAAAGCAAAAATGTTTGCAAAATTTGGATAGAAAATTATGAGTTAAATGGGGAAAAAAGAGGATTTCTGATAGTGTGCACTTAGCCTTAACTAAAAAAGCCACCTTGGAAGACAAAACAGAAAAATCCTCATTTACATTGTCAAAAAAAATTAGGTGCAGTTTCACTAAAACTAAGTGAGTTCCAGGTTCCTTCATATACAGCTGCTAACTACAAGTTTGCTTTAAGAAAAAAAACAAAACAAAACAAAACTAAACTAAACTAAAAAACCATACTAACAGAGCCATCCATTGAAGGTGTTTATATAACTATTTCACAGCATTGTCTCAGGAAAATCTAGACTAAGGGATTCTTAATCTTTCTCAAAAGTGTTCTGGCAGGGTAAAGCTCCTTCATGATGTGTGCTTGCACTCTCATGAACAAGGTTGATCAGTGCAGTTCTGCTACAGGCGTATCTTACAGAATCATAATCCAGTTAAAAGAAGAATGAAATAAAAGCAAAGGGAATAAAATTTTGAATTAAGATTTTAAAAAGAGAAGTAAAAATCAAACAGATACTGTTGTTCTGTAGGTGCAGAGAGACAGAATAAGACCCTGTGATGCTATAGATGCTTGGAACAGCAGGGTGAATATAAAAAAATGGAGAAAGGTTTAATCATGTGCAGAAAGGAGCCCCTGAGCCCATCAGAAAATGAGCTTCTTGTTACTACTTGTTTCCCCAGTTCTTTAACAATATGTTCACGTCATCAAGCCTTTCTCTTTCCTCCCTCCAAAGCTCCAAGATACATGTTAAACTTGGTGACAGGAGGCATCTCTGTGCAAAAGGACAATAGACAGCTGCAGTTCTCACAGCTCTCTCTAACAACACAAAATTTAAATGTTTTTTCTTCTTTCCTTGAGTAATAAAGCAGAAAAGAGATAATGCAGTTAAAAGGAAAAGCAAAATTAGCGATGTAAGGAAGGATAAGAAGTTAAACTAAGCCAGTCAATTGCCTAATTTTAAAGTGAGAGACTCATTATACAAATAAATAACTGCAATATCTCTAAACAGAAAGTACTATTTCTAGTTCCATATTTTTCTTATCTAGGAAATAAAGTGATACCTGGATTCCTACCCTGTTTCTACTATACCTTTCTGCTTGGAATACGTTGCATACACAAAAATTTACAAATAAAAATGTTACAAAAAAATAATCTGTGAGAAGCTGCCAGCGTATCTTTCAAGTTTTTATTAATCAAGAATTTCTTAGACTGACTTATGATAGCTTGCTTTTAAAAGTTGAGCATTAAAAAACTCTTCTGAATGGAGGAAAAATAGTATACGAAAAATCCCACATTGCCATGGTAGCTTACAAATGTCCATATGCACACTTTGAAAATTAATTGCAAAAATAAATAATTTACTGGACACATTCACAGTGAAGTATTTTCAAAGAAACACTATTGAATGCTACAGAAGAAACGAAAATAATTCCATTGTAGTACCACCCTTAAATAAATACATGTGAGAGATTTATCTCCAAATAAGCACATCTTATTTTCCCTTTTTTATATTCAGCTTTTGTTTTATTTCTTCTTCCATAATTCCTTCTCTATATTCACCCCAAGGCACCATGATAATAAAAACACAATCTTGAGAAAAATAAACTAAAGAAAAAAAATCTGGTTGATGTTTGACATTATGATTTCCTGCCAGGTTTCATCAGTCATATCATGCCGTGTGGAGTAATACAGTCTGATTGATGCTGCTCACAGGGACTCATCACCTTTCATGTGCTTGCTGGAGAACTTAAAGGTATCACACAATCTTTGGATAAATTTAATTCTTTTGGTGCCAAATGTTTGATTAAAAAATAATGATAATGACATCAAAAACTTATGATTGTATTTCTCAGTGGGGGGGAATATAATTCTTAGCGTAATTTATAAATGGCTAAAAGACTTATAATTGCTAAAAAAACTTACAAGTTGTTTTATTTTTTATTACTTATGACAGATACTTTGAAATCTCCTGTATCAATTGTACATTTAAGATTAATTTTATCAGCATTTAGTATTATGACCAAGTTTGAGCCTTAGTAGGATTCAACATGATTCTTTTTTTCCACATTATGGATGATGAGGCCCTGTTTCCCTGAAGATTGCTGAACACCTCACTGCTCCTGGAAAGCACTGAATTAATTCCTTGTTTTGCTTTGCTTGTGTGTGTGACTTTTGCTTTACCTAATGAACTGTCTTTACCTCTCCACCCATTATTTGTTTGGTTTTTTTTATTTTCACCCTTCCAGTTCTCTCCCCCACCCACACTGGAGGAAGAGTGAGTGAGTGGTTGTGCCAGGCTTGGTTGCTGGCTGTGGCAAAACCATAACAGTAACCTTTATTTCATTATCAACTAATATAGCCAAGTCAAGGCAAGGTTTTTCAAATGAGCCTCATGAAATCTTACTTCATATAGAAGGTAGACTTGATATTTTGTATACAGAAAAAAAAAAGACATAAAATATAACATATAAAACATATAAAACCAAAATACAGTGGTAAATGTGATTTGTACCACAGTTAATCCTGTAGAATTTAAATTAAATCTATCTTTAGAGGAATTGATATTTAAATAATGCAGTATTTTTTGGTTGGTCAAACAATCACTGATAATGAGAAGATATTTTCTTTTCCAGTGGACAAAAATTTTGTAGATTGATAGTTTAATTACTACTAAAGTTATTACAAATATGTTTACATGCATTTAGATTCTTTATTATTACCATACCTGTTACTTTCAGTCTGTCAGCTCCAATGACAATCTCATCTTCATCTGCAGAAAACAATATTTTTCCACTGTCACTGGCTCTCACTTCAAATCTCTTACACTGAGCTTCCACAGCATCAGCTCCTGAAATCAAGTAAGTGATCATTACATCTAAGACATTTTGTAAGAACTAATCATCAGCATACATTGAATAGTCAAAATATATTGAATACATGATGCTTTACTAAAATATTTAGCTTTCTGTAAGCCTGATAGATAATTCACATTATAAAAAATGTTAAAATAGTTTACAGAAATAACTATGAAAAACATCTATTTCAGCATTATATGGAAATCAACACTAAAATTCGACTGTACTTAAAATTTAGAATGTACTTAAACACTGAGATCTTGAAATGCCAATTCAGACAGAGCTTTATGGGGATTTTTCAGTTTAAATTGCAGTTTCTTGCCAAAAAAATTATAACACATGACCCTATTCCATCAAGACATACAAATCAACTCAGTAGAAAAGGATATTTTTCATTCAGTTCTACTCCAAATTTAGAGAATGGTATAACAAAAAAAAACCCAAAAAACCCAAAAACCCCAAAAAACAAAACAAAACAAAACAAACAAACAAACAAAAAACCCCACAAAAAACCCTCCACCAAAACCAACAAAAATCTTGGACTAAGATATCAACATTTATGCCATATTTTATGAAACAATATTCCCAAATGTCTCAAAGCTCAAAAATCCTAAAATAATTCTGGATTAGAGAGATATATGGATTGATATAACTGCAATGAAGAAACTTTCTAGGTTAAGACTTTTTTAAACTTTTAAATTTACTATTCTTTTCAATTTACAGGTCTTATTTTATTTTATTAATATGTGAAAGTAAAATTATTTCTGAAACTGGTGTTGAAAAGCAACTAACTGCATAAGGCACAACAAAATATAAGGCACAATACATTATTTCAGGGAATAATAATCTGAAATTTTCTCTATAATCCCTAATCAGATTTATAATGCATTCCTGGAATAAATTTATATACATAAAAATTATGTGGAGAGCATTACAGACAAATAAATTTATATATGTTATTTCAGTTTAATAATCTGGTTTAAAAGCTTGTAAAAAACTCCTTCTCCATAATATGTAAGTTTTTTATTTAATATGCAAATACATAATATCAAACTATGTAATAAGGAATATAAAAATGGTGATAATGAATTTTGGTCAAGGAATTGCCTTAGCAGCTCATAATTTGCAGAATCAGCTATGTGATCAAAAAAATTCCTCTTACTTTCAGATGAACTTATGTTTGTACTGTAAAAAAATCTATTTTTGATTCACAAAGAAAGAAAAATAAAAAAGGATTATCAAAATACTTGTGATGATGCATTTTGTTTAACTTAGAGATGTTTATTCTGTAAATGTATAAAATAGTATTTTTTTCCCACTCCCCTCCCCCACTGGAGTTTTTCTTTTTAATTATTATTTTTAAAATGTGTTGATCAGGTTGTTGGCTTTGTTTTGAAAAAAATACAAAATCTTTATAAAAACAGGGGCAGATTTCAGATTTCAAATGCAGATGTTTGGAAATGCCCTTGTCCTGCAACCATACTTATGTTTCAGATAACCAAAGGATAATTACAAATAGCTTAATACTAAATAGTTTAATCTTTATTTAAGAGCTGATGATAGCTGAGCCACCTAAAATTAAGTGTCATTATAAGTACTGTGATGTTACTAATTTACACCCATCAAAGTTGTTAGGTCTGGAAAGAAAAGAAATTAACAAAAAATGTGTCAGAAATCAAGAAGAGAAAAGACCTGCCACATTCTTAGTCATTATATATCACTGTAAGTGACAGCCCATGTTTCAATAGCAGCTTTTAAAAACTTGTTTTCCTGAAAAATTTCTTAAATAACAATGGTCTGGAACTTTGACTAAGGAATGTATATATTTTAGATGTTATTTGTGCTGCTTCAGAATCACATTGTATAACAGAACACCTAGAATTCAGCTAGTCCAAAATATCTTTACAGGAAGTAAATAAATTTTAATGCTAAAATAAATAGGATTTTACTTAATGTTTCACTCAGGTATAGTGTATTACTTGTATTACTTACTTACTGTTGAAATGGTAGTTAGTGTGTTCAAGGCACTTGAGAGATTACTAAAAAACATAATACAAGTTACATCTGTCTTTCTGACATAGAACCAGTTGTGAATGTTATAAAACTGGTTTTGAAAAGTTAAACTGCCTACAGAATACTCATTGCTATCAAAATGGAATTCTGTTTCATTTTCATTTCCCAGTGGAAATAGGAGCAAGAAGTTGCATTTGCAATGTATTAGGGCATTATCTTCTTAGCTGTAAAGCAAATTGCTGTGTTCCAAAAACACTCTACAAACACACGTCTCATAAAATGTCTGAATCTTTAATAGTACTACTAAGAAAAACAATACATCAAGTCTTAGAATATTATGCATGAACAAAGGAAGTATTTTAAAATTCTAATCTCAAGCTTGTAGAGACATCACTATTTTCAGCAAATCATACCTGCTTGAATAATGCATACCTCAGTCCACAGAATCATGTATGAAAATCTATCTTCTAAATTCTGTTTGGAAAGGTAATTTCTGTCAAACACATGGCTACCAGAAAAGCTGTTTAGCTTTGCTACTTCTTACTATATTGCTGTTCTACTTCATACTAGACATGGAGTTGGCTACATAACAGCATTAATCGGGTTAATGAGGTGTTTATGACAAACACTTTTTGCATCTTATGTTCAAGAAAACTATTTAGTTGTAAAATCAGATGTAAAATTCTCAAAAAATTATTATGTTTCTGTGAAATTCCTTTCATTTAAAGTATATACATGAAAAATATATGTATCATATTCAAGTATACATGGTATGTAATGATGGTTTATAACACATGCTTGGTACACAGCAGTTGTATAATTGAAAATAGCCTTAAACCAGCTACATTTAAAATAGTACAAAGCCTAAAATTGTTCATTTTAACTGTAGTGGAGATACATTAAATGAAAATGTTGGGCAGTACATGCTGTATTTTTCTGTAAAAATAAAGAAAATGATGGTTCTGTAATCCAGATTAACAGTAATAGAGATTAAATTTCAAAATAAAAACTATTTTGAATTTGTAGATAGTTTGACTTGCTAATTAAGTCATATAATCATTACAATATGAAGAATGCATGTTCTAACATTTTTCATTTTAAAGTCAATGATTACTTACAGTACTTCATTATTATTCAGAAATAATAATTAGAACCATTATTTGCTACGATAATAAACAGTAATAAGAACTCTCCAGTCTTACAAGGTTTATATATGATTACAAACACTAGCAGTTGTATCTGATTTCTGAACCATCTTCCATGTCTACCTGGCACACAAAAAATTCAGACATAGAAAAACATTAAAAAATCAACAACCTTAAATTAAATATAAGGATTAGAATTCAAATGGAATTGCCACAAACTGATCCTTGTAAATAGGAAACATAGTGAAGTTCAATATACTTTCTTCTGCTTCTTTAATGAAAAATGAGTTATTTAAATACTTATTAAATGCACAGTTTTATGCAGAGTCTGGATGACAAAGAAAGTTACTTTTATGAGAATATGTTCATGCTTCTGAGATTGGAAATTAAGGAAATAAAGCATTTTTTATAAAGATTCAACACTCATCTGGGTCTAAGATCAATTTTAGGTATACACCTAGATAATTTTTAAAATATTTATAGGAATGTTAGATATTATGGTATTTTGGCTAGCAGAGATCTCAAAAAAAATTCAGTGAATGAAAGAGCAATTGTGCAAGTTAAGGATTTGTACCAGCTGAACAGAACAGAAGCACTGAGGAATTTGGAAAAGAAAAAGAGAACTTTCAGCTGACACCAAAACATCTACACAAGCAAAAATTTTGAACAGTCAGAATATATTCAGTGTTCTGTTTGCTGAGGAAGGGAAGGGACCATCTTCATTATATCTAAAAAGTGTGAAAGTAGAAGGTAAAAGACCCCTTAGCTCATTCTCATAGCTGGTGGCCATGCTGGAGAGATGTCAGAAAGTTACTGTTTCTAGAAGTTGATCTTCAAGGTTTCCTATTCTGAATGATTATCTACTCAGACAAGGGAAGCTGGAGCAAATGCTGGATGAGAAGAAACAAAGCACACATTTGTTACCTTTTCTAGAGGTGAACAATAAGAGCTGTCAACATAAATTATTAGCATAGGAATAAGGCAAACGTTATTATAAGAGGAAACTTTGTAGAACCATCTGAATCATATCCATTAAAGATTAGTGATATAATAGGTTTAGGACTTTGTCAAACAAAATCTGACAGAAGAGTTCTGCCCTCCCAAGCAGATTTTACTTCTCAGAACTTTGTAGAATTATAGAATCATTATGGTTGTAAAAGACCTCTAAGACCATTGCGTCGAACATTAACCTGGCACTGTCGATACAGTATATCAGTTTCACTGGAAAACACATCTGAAATATTGTCTGTCACCTCTGCAATAGATAGAATATATCCTTCCTGCAGTCTGTCTGCCTGGTGCATCTTGACAGTGGAACCCCAGCCATGAAAAGAGTATGTGGGAGTAGTATACAAGCAGCAGCAGATAACACTCTCCATCCTACTTCTATGAGGCCACAACTACTTAAGAGCAATTCTGTTCTTTTCTGCCTACTATCCCTGACACATGGTAATTTCCATGAGACTCAGAAATTACATGGCTGAACAGACCTTTGGTCTGATCAGATACAGCTGTTCATAATTTCATCAGTTACGAGCAATACACATGGGGAAATGAAAGTAAATGTGATTCTTTGCTTCTTGAAAGTTGTTCGAGCTTTAAGGAAACATATTTATTTTGCTTCTGTAAAGGTTAAAAGGATGTGCATTGTCTGTAATTTTAGCTATAATATCTTAATTGCTTATATGGGTCCTTAGACAAGAAAGCCAAGCAAGACACAGGAAGGTAAGGCACAAAAATTTATCTGTAGCACTTCACAATGTATGTTTTGCTCTTTTTATAATCTCATTAAGGTTAATTTACTCATAACATGCTCTAGATTCTTGAACTAAGTAAGCAAGTAAAACAACTTTTGTATCAGACTGGTTTTTCTCACAGTACTATAGATATGTTATAAACATACAAAAAATATAATTAACAGATATTAATAATAAATAAATTTATATGGTTTTTGTAAATGGATAAATTTTAAATTAGATTATTAAATAAAGTATTTAAAATATAAAATAAATAGTAGGTTAAATTATAAATAAATATATACTATTTTTTATTTCCTAAATATTTTCCTTTATTATCCAGGAATGTTTCTTTGTGGCATAATAAATAGCCACAATATGTTAACTTCTTTTTATAGCTGCATTTATCAACTTAGCTTTCATTGACAAGCTTGAAAGTCTAGCTCATGCAACTGTATTATTTATAAATCCAATATATTTTGTGTACTACAAAATGTGAATGGGCGTAGAAAGCTAATCAGTTTTCCTTACTCATGATGTATGTAACCCAAGTATTACTAAATCCTAAGAGATTTTTCCAAGTTTTCAGTCTTATCCTTAACCCTGTAATTTTTATCTTTTTGTGATATGATTAATTTTTACAACATAAATAATTTACAAAGGTGAACATATACCTTTTGGAAGATGAGGCTTATTGAAGCAGTCTGGGTACTACTTTTCCATACAAAACTACTGGGAATATTTCCATTGTCTCTGTTAGCTGAGCTAGGCTGTACGGCTGTAATTATGCTGTTTGGTCACTATGTTTCATGAAAATGTTGAGTCCTTTCTAAGTAGCTGCACATTCCACTGAAGAGAAATTAGACTTAGAACAATTAATTGTGAGATACCTGACTACCTGCTGTACTTGATGAAGACTGCATTCAAATCAAATAGCAAGAGCACACAGAAATAGTAAGGGGAGTTATTAAATCTCCTCATTAGACATTAGACTCAAAGACAAAACAGGACTGTTGAATTTCTCCTTGGGAAATATAACATCTTGCATATGATAAGGTAAAAAATTCCTTGCTAAACCTGTTATTCTTCATCATTATATATTTCTTTTAGGTCAGAATTATAGCCAGACTTCCCTATTGAATGTTCTACTAATTTATCAGAAATTCTTCCAAAAATTCACAGATGTATAAATCTCTACATCTCTGCTTTATTCTTTTCTTAAAAATAAATCCAATGTTTGACTTATTTGCATCTTTTGAGGCCTAGTGCAAAGGTTTTTATCCTGCTTTATCACTCTGAGGTACCTGGACTGAAAATGAAACTGGATGAAGTGGAATACATTCATGTAACTGAATGTTACATTCATGTAACCTTTCATCTTAGTCATTTATCCTCTGATCTTTTTAAATAACTGTTATGGATCTTTGTAAAGATTTAAAAATAAAAGCATTTCTGTTTTCTCTTTCTTACTGGTAATATTCTCTGTAAGCATTAGACAGTAATTCTGAGATTTTTTTCTATCCTGCAGACACTTTGAACATTTTTTGGTGTTTTATTAATAAAAATTAAAAGCTAGCAAATACTTTTGCCCATATTCACAGAATCATTCAGGTAGAAAAGACCTCCAAAATAATGGAATCCAACATTTGACCTATCTCCACCTTGTCAATATATTCTTTATGTACCCTTGTTATTCAAAGACTAGCTTTCCATCTTCCTTTTTTTTCCCCCCTGAATTTATTAAAAAGATACAAATTGTTCTTCCAGATGCTTTTGGCAGTTTCCCACAGACTAAATAAAATCTGTTGTGACTCAAAAATATTGTATAATATTACTCACAGTGTAGTGAATTAGACCATTATAATGTTTATGAATGCAAATCAAGCCTTTTTGAGATAAAGAATTGAATTAATCACACTTGGAGAGAGAAGACCTAAACAAAGGGTGAAAGCTATCAGAGTACACAGAAACTTTCTTGAAAAGGAAATGTCAAAAATTCCCTATTTTGCATTTTTAGAATATTAATTCAATACTTATAGCTACTACATAAGGAAGACTATAAAAGTCTAATTTTTACAGACTATTTCTCCAATTATCTGCTTTAGCTAGTTTAAATATCCTGAAGCTATCTATACAAAAGGTCTTAGCATTTCATATAATCTCACTTTATTTGAGAAACATTTAATGAAAGAATGTACAAAATACTAAAAGACACACATGACTCATCCACAAAAATGCTACCACTGGGTACTACTGGGTAGTAAAACAAGAGGAAAAAATATAGCCTGACTACCAGAAAAGGATAATTTTAAACCCTTCTGCAACTTTGCAGATCAGTGAAATGCATTTGCAGATTTCTGAGCAACTAGCATCCACTATGATGACGGCACAAGACAATGAGGGCTTAACCCAGCTCTCAGGATTTCTGCATTACCCATTTAGGAAATTACTTCTCTCCTTGCCCTTGACAGTGGGACAAGAGCCAGAAAGCTGTAGAAGCAGGATAAAAGCATACTTGGTCTCTTAGCTTCTGGAAGTGTCTCTTTTGATTAATGTTCTCAGTGGAGTTCATTGTTGACTTGTAACACATAAGATGCAATTCAATTCTCTGATGAAGACATCTACCTCAGCCAGTTGCCCTGCTGACACTGAAATTCTGCATCTTTGTGATTTGAACCACTGCCAGATTGTCTACCTTTGAAATACCCCACTTATGGAAGCTACACTGATACCCTTGGGAAATCTGAAGTGTCATTAAAAGAGATCTTGTATCTGGAAAGAAATATAACCTAGATGCAGATGGATGTACAAATTCAGAGACAAGACCTGCAGCATAGGTGCAGTTTTTGTCTCGACTAACTGAAAGCTTCCACATCAGAAGAATGACAAGCCAATCAGAATTACTCAACGAGAGAAAAATAATGTACTAAATTAGCACATGGCTTCTTCTTCTGCACCAGAAACAAAATGGGTAGTAATCTTTAAGTGTGTGAAAACTTTGAGGTCATAACAAGTCCAGATGTTTTGGTAACATATATGATAAAAGAGCAACAAAACAACTTCTGCAACCAAAATACCTATGCAGAATAACACAAAAGGAAAATCATGAAGTTTTGGAACCCTAATATTGTAATAACATTTTTTAAAGGCAAGGTAGTCCTTAATTTTGATTTGGAAAAAATGCTCTCTCTGTATTAATTTGATCCCTAAGACATGTTAGTGATTCAGTGGATGATAACTATTCCCAGTTACTAATTAATTTCAGATTTAGGGAATGCTTTTCTTCACAGGAACAAATCTAGTCAAGTTTAAAAATATTCAGCTAATCATTAATTCAATGCCATCTGTTCATAATTCAGTTACAACTACAATATTTATCACTCTAAGAATAGCCTAAGGAAAAATAAGTTATTTTCAGAGATATATTTATGTATTAATTTTTTTAATCCATAATAAAAATATCTTTAACAATGTTGTACATGCTTGAGAAAAATTACATCAAGACAGCTCTTCCCATCTACAAATGGCAAAATTAATTATGTCTAGTACTGGCATAATATGGAACTTGAAGCTTAATCCTTAATGGATGTAAAAAAGGCAAATAAACAATTTCATTTATAAAGAAGAACAAAAATGCCACAGTTCTAGCTGTGGCTATTAATTGCTATGTATTTTTAAAGTTACAGTGCTACATTGAAGTTGGTTTTGGAACTGTATTTTTTATGGGACTTGGAGCAGTGCAATAAATAGAAATTACACTTCAATATTGATGTTTTAAGAAAACAATATTAATTGCAACATAACATTGAGATGAAATTTCTAATAGTCTAAATATATGTGAGGGGAAATTCCTTAAAACAGAAAAAATTTCATTATTTATTTTTTTAATACTAGTAATCTAATTTATATGAGCCAGAACTTGCTATCTAAGAGGTTCACAATCTCATATGGACAAATAATTTTCATGGGCAAACACAGATGTTTCCAAGCCTGACTGTTCACTTGCAAGAATCTCTTTCACAAATAGAAACAGGCTAATTTCCCATAGATGCTTCAATAATAAAACTGATAGAACTCAGACTTTTTAAAGATGACTTAGCTGAAGAAAGAATCTAAGTCTACAATCAAATTACTTCTCATCCCTATGTTTGAAAAATCTCTTTGCTTATTTCAACACCTTTAACAAGATCAGCAGGCTGTTGAATTTCTGCCTCTAAGTCTTCTCTGCAAAGCTGAAATAAAGAACACCAGAAAAATCTCACTGCTATTCTCTTTCTTTTAAATTATATCTTTGTATTTAATTAACTTAAAATAGGCTTCTCATTTTTTGCCCCTATTTTGTCCTTCACCCCTTAGAATAATATATTCCTGACAGTATTAGGGAACATCGGGGGGAAAAGGGGTAAAAATAAAATCTTAATGTCCTGTCAGAGACTTGTTAAAGGTCCAATGCTGTAGGTAATTTAATAATGCTTAGCACCCAGCAGCAGCCTTGTGAATGTCACAACGCATGCACAACAGCTGTTTTTGAAGTTAAATGAAGTATTAGCCTCAGATAAAGCTAAAGACAAAGAATTACCATCTTTGGAAGATGTATGCTGCATCCTCCAAATCCACTCCCATACCTCTAAAATAACCCCATTTCTTTGACTCTTAGGATGTCTCTCCTACAAAAGGAAACCACTTCCCCTTCCCTGCTCAGAACATTTGGGCAGTAGTTATGCTCTCTGTACTGGCCAACAGCATGTGGGTAACAGCAGCAGGACAGATGGCAATAGATTAATGTTTAACACTTCTGCACCACCATGAAAACACTAATTACCTCTTCCCACTCAGACTCGACTTCTACAGTTAAATCAATCAACTGCTCATAGTTCCAGGTCCTCTGATTTGTTATGGAGTCAAGTTGGCGTGGGAAGAAGATAAAATATTTGAGAATTACAACAGAGTGCCTTTTTCTCCCGTTTGTTAGTGCAAATTTTCTAGAAACAGTGAAACGTCCAGACTTGTATTTAAAATACAATAAGGTAAAATAAAAATCCTATAAAGCACCAAAGTAAGCAGAGGACTGCAGTGCCACTGCCAAATAGCTATTGATAATTAAAATATATTTCAGTATATGTCTAGGCTCACTACAGATGCTCTGGGGTCAAAGATATCATTGAGATGAAATACTAAGGCAATGAGCTGAGGCTCATACCAAGCAGATTGGACACCTTCTGCACGGTCAGTGCTATACTCCTGCTCCCCCTCCATAATCCCTGCCGGGAAAACACTGATTTAGTGTTCCCTTTCATCATTTCCATATCACCTCTAAGGTGACAGTGAGTACAGACCATTGTGCTTTCATGAGAACAAGAGGCTTGTGGTGGCTTCTATTTGAAGCCAGCACCTCACCAGTCCTTAGCATTCCAGGTGTTCCTGCCATCAGCACATCAAAAATAAGGTATTGGACCTTAAAATTCCCTCCAAATTTAGATCATGGACAAAGAAAGAAAGAAGATAAGCCGCATACATTTTGTCTATGGTATAAAAAGAAAAATATCAGACTATTTATAAAAGTACAAAGTATGTTTTTCTTTTTGTCTGTCAGTTGGATGGACAGAAAAGATGCCTTCCACCTTAGATCAATACAACTTCAGATATGAACTAACATGAGTTGTACCTTGTATCCGAGGTAGAAATAGTCTTCCTGAGCTCAGACTGAGGGAAAGAAAAAGAGAAGAAAAGTTGGATCAAGACTCAAATGACAAAAACTTATAGAGTCTGAAGAAGGTAGAAAGAAGAAAGAAAATATACTGAATGCAGAAATAAGGGGAACAGGAAGAGGTCTTAAGATCTCAGCTCTGGAAGTACTGAAGGTATTTTAAGATTCAAAGAAGATTATGTATAACACACTACAGAGGATGATAAAACTTAAGACAAAGAATCATATCCACAGCACAGACATTTTGGATGAGCTGTTTAATACCAACAATGTATAAGCACTCTGTCTCTAATGAAATTGCACAGAATTCATTACTGTCTTACTGCTGCTTGAAGTTGTGTTTATTCATAGAGAATTTTAAATTCTTGACATCTCAACTGATGTGATATGGTCTTGTATTTTAGGAAGGGGGTATCAGGCTAAATAATGGCAATACTTAAAAGAAAGAATTACTACTTGGTCCTAATAACTAGCAAATATCTTACTACTCTATTTTTAAAGCACAGCTTTCATGTAGCAATTCATGTGGCAATGAAGAAAACTTAAAATATATTTTACACCTGATAGTATTTCAAATATTAAACAGCAGTGTAGTGTTATGTCTGCACATAACATACAATAAGCTCATAATATATGAAAAATACTGCTTAAAAACTGAAAATATACCTAATTTATTAAATGCAGTCAGAATCTCTTTCAAAGATATTTTGTTAACAAAGCACAAACTGGATAGAAAATGGTTGATGTAGTATATTTAATAGTTTTATGAGTTAATTGTGTAATGGATGTGTAAAAAAGTATTATTTTTTTTTCAATCCAGTTAATGCAAGGGCTTGTAACAAGGGCATATTTGCCATAGTTGAATTTCAAATGCACATATGATGCAAATGCACCGAAGATGATGCAACTAATTTACAAGTGAAATAGAAACAAAAATTAGAAAGTAGTTGTCTACCTCTTGATGCTGAATCAAAACAAACAAACCTCAATGCTTTCTATTATTTGTAAATTACTTAACAAAGAATTGCAAGAGAAATATGGATGAATTTCAAATAAATTATGATGATAGTTTTTCCAGAATTAGTTTGGCAAACTCATCAAAGTGCTGGCAAATAGGCCAAAGTTTGGACCAGTTTTCAGAGACCTTCACATTCTCCTAACACCACACTTCAGGATAATTAATTAATGGGAGTAGATCATCATGATAATTTAGCCAAAGTCATTAAGAATATATATTAGGTGAACTTCTATCATAAAACCTGTTACAGCACAGATGGTTTGTAAAAAGACTTTTCCATGGACTAGACACAGAAATTGAGGCAACATCATGTTGCACTGTAAATTATAAGGAGGGATGAGACTCAGATTCCAGCTGTTTTTCAACTGTTATGGGCAACATGGCTCACTTTCTGACTGCCTCTTGGCTCATCTCACGTGCTTTGCCAGGAGGAGACACCAAGCCATATGGCCTTCCAGGCACTGCTCCATCATTCCTTCTGCAGTAAGTCCTGAAGCTGAAAGAAATCCTTTAACCCTGCAGTTAAATACAAGGTAAACTAACCTGTATTAAAAAGAGCACACTATCTCCCATTTACCCCCATTCAAAAGATCTGACAATGGATTTTTACCACAAACTCGCACACGAGTTGTATTTTCACCTCCTGATAAACTGTTTATATTCCTACATTTGGGAAGAGTACTTAACTGGCTATAAAAGTTAAAAAAATATTATACTTTAAAATTAGTACATTCAGAATGCATAAGATCTTGCTGTGTAAATTATCAAAATATTCACTGAATGACAACTGCCTAGCCTAAAGGTAACAGGGAAAACATCAACCAAGTGATTGTCAATAGAAAATTCAAAATAAAATCTGAAAATATATAAGCAATGCAAGTAATTTAGCCCAGAAATTACAGACTCTGTGTTCACTTACTTTTGTATTAGAAAATTAAGAAGAAGTAAAGTAACTATAAGTTGAAAACCTTTGCTACAATGAGAATAAATTGATAAATGAAAAAATGTCCCAAAAGAAGATTTTAAGTTATTACATATTCAGCCTGAATTTCAATGTGAAATTCTCCTCTTTGTATATAACTGCAAAAACCGGACTACTAATTCATCTAGGTATGATAAAATGAATTGTCTACATTTCTTATTTGCATACATGAAAATGGTATTAGGGACCAAAATTTGTGTTTATTCAGTCTGTATTTCAGTTAAGGAATAGAAAGTGAGAGAATGCTGAGAAATGGATAACTCATTTATCTGGCTTTGTTTTGCATATCTTCTTAGTATTAATAAATATTCTACTGTACTACAGGGGTTACAAGAGCAATTGCTTTAATATGGAAATTAGACTAGCATAATGTTTAATGTATTTCAGATTTTGGAAATCTCAATGTAGTTTGGAATGACAGGTAGCCAAACCTCTTTGTAAGCAGAAGGAGCTTTCTTTCACATATTCTTTTCAAGTTCTAATGCATGTTTGCCCAGGGCAGAAACTGATGAGGGATTGTGAACCAACTCATCCCTTCCCTCCCAGCACCCTACCACAGATGATACAAGAACAATTATGCAGATGAGAGAAGAGCTGAGACCATTTTCTCCCTTTTCCAACAGTGAGGAAAGGGTGTATGTTTATGATCATTCTAAAACCATCCTTGAAATACTTTGGAGAAAAGACCTTACATTTGAGTCTACAGTGCATGCAAATAAGAAACAATTCTTGTCTCATTAAGGATGTTATTAATGGATACTTAGCTCAAGTTCATAAAAATCTTAAGTAAATGTTTCACAATAATACCAAATATTTAGAGCAACATGTATACACATATTTGTACATGTACCTTATTACTATTGTTAGTACCCCCACAGAGTAAGAATACATTATAACATTTTGTTACTCCCACAGATAATTCTAAAAGCAAGAATACTTGAACAAATGTATCTTGCTTCATCTCTTCGTTGATATCTAAATGTTGCAAAGGGAACATCAGAAGTGGCACGGAAGTGATGAGTTACCTTGAGTACCTCAGAAGTAAAGGGGTAGCAGGATGTGTTACCTGTAAGGTATCACTTGATATAAGCATAGGAAACTGCCATATATGATATAGGTATGGATGACAAAGGAGACTCCCATTCCTACAAAGTTACATACCTGCAGCTTCCAATGTCCAGCAGTTTCTGCACAATAAACCAAGTACTCTTGATGGAACACCACAAGAAAGCAAACAAATTTTAAAGAAAAATATATCAGAAGACACAAGACAAGTTTTGTGGTAAATGTATGGAAAGGATCTCCAAGCTTGAGAAGTTGTTTGAGTATATCTTTTAGCAGTGTTATCAGTCTTCAGCAGCGCTGTAATAGAAAATCATACATCTGCCTGCTATCTTCAAAAAGTAGCTGCAAGAATGTGATATAATTTTGGTATTCAAATATTTTTTTCTGAATTTGCATGTCTCTGAAGATCTCAGTGACTAGAGAGACAGGTTCAGGAGCTCTCTAAAGCTGTGACTTATATAGGCCTGGATGTCTGTGAGAGTTATGATTCTGTCTGAGGGCTCAAAGCTTAGCAGAAATTAAATGCTTTTTTTTGCACATTTCAGATATCCTTAGAGTTCTTTATGAATAGAAAAGGGTCAAACAGTAGCAGAAATATCTGTCAGAAATAATTATTGCAGTAAGGAAAAAACTAAGAAAAAAACACCTCTTACCAAAAAAAAAAAAAAAAGCTGAAATAATAATCCAACATGAGGATGAATTTACATTAATTACAAATGTGCACTTCAGTTTCAAATGTCATGTTAAATTTTATTAGTGCTTGTGAGCCTAACATACTCCACTCAAAGGCAGGCAGAGGTATCTAAGATATATGCAGACAGCATGGAGACAAAAGACTTGTGGCTCAAGGTGAGCAACTAATGTGCATTTCTAAGATCAATAGGAAAAAAAGAATAATTTTCCATATGAACTGTGAAAACATTGATTAAACAGAGAAAAAAGGTTGTGTAAAGGTAATTCTGTGGAATGCACAATGCAGAAGTATTAGTAAATAGAGAGATCTGACAACTTATCCAGAAAAATTCAATGGATTGTCATCTTGTCATCTTTATTTTGCACATATAGTATGTAGCATGTAGCATGTTTATGCTACATCTGCTCCATTGGGTTTAAATGACATGTCTAAAAACTGAAGGCTGTGGAGTCCTCTTGGAGATCCAGACACAAACTTGGCAGTTTCCAGACCATATGTCATGAATAGACTGGAGTACAAACCAATGTTTCTTGCTCAGCTGGTATAGAGCCCAACAGAAAGCATTGCTACAGCTGTGACTTTCTCTCTCTACAGATTTTGGCACCAGTATAAAAAATACCGTACTGCAATAATGGGTGTACCCTTGGTCTTGTATGACCTGAAGCATAACTTGAATTTATACTATTTAAATATACAACCACTCAATCATCCAATATACTTAGATACTTTTAAAAAAAAATATTTAATATACTTTTTCTTTACTCCTCCTAGGTTAGGATGTTTCCCAAGATGTCTTAATGATGCATTTTAATGACATATTTTGTCACTTCCAGAACTGAATACCCGTTAAGAGGTTCACTGGATTTTTTTCCATCTCCCTGAGTGAACATATACCCTTCTTCCTCCCAGCCCAATAACAATAACGCTTTTTTACACTAATCCATCTTCCCATTACAGTTCTAATTATATGCTCTTACGGCTGTCTTAGACTTACATGGCATGGTTTCAAACATCACAGAAAGAATTTTTAGTTGGCATGAGCAGAAATTTGCCTGCCAAACACAGGATGAGACCAGCCTATTTGCTGGCTTGTAGTATCACTTCAGTCCTGTGAAATGTGGATAAAATGCCAATGATATCACATGTATAAAAAGTGCATTATCATCCTTTTGAATGCACTGGCATTCTTCTTTCTTTGTGGAATGCTCTTGCCATGAATATTAATTTTTAGTCTATTTTTTTAATGATTATTATTCAACTCTTTAAAGAAAGAACAGATAATGACATTTCAAAGTTTTAACAAGAAAATTTCTTTCCCCCAAGATATGATAATTTGCTTTTTTGTTGTTGTTCAAAACACTTTTCCTCACTGTTTATTTTCATTCCTTTCATTGGGCAGTCACACAAACATCTGCTTCAGCACACATCACTAGTGAATTGACACAGAGCATTTTTAAAGACAAGGACTTTCTGGGGCATATTTACAACTAAGAGAAAAAAAATATTTTATTTTCTCAGCAAATTCTGCATAGAAAAGCCCCCTCCCATTCTTTCAGCAGATGTGTCCATGCTTTTACCTAGGAAAAAGTAAAAAATTGTCTCTGTTCTGTCTTTTAAAACAAAAAAAATTAGAAGGGAGTGCCTTAATTTAAAATTTAAAAAATAATTAATATTTTTACTTTTAGGTTCCTGTTAATTTCTTTGATTTCTTAAGAGTAGAAAATACTGATTCTACTGGCAGTTGTGACTGTCTTTACTAAGTAAGAAGTATTAAATAAGAGATAAGGAGTATTTTAACATGCACCCAATACTGTACAGGGGATTCACCAAAAAAAAGAAAAATATTTTTTACCAATATAAGAAATAACAAAGGCCATATATGAAACAAAGAGGAAGATAGATTAAGAAATAATGTAAATACAATACTGCAGTTTAACAAGCTTCTAGTCTCCAGAGAGCACCAGCTATCCAAGAACACCAAGAAGCTTAAGGTGTTCACCACAATGATGGTAACATAAAAACACATGTTTTTTTCAGACCTTCATATTTTTAGAATATTAACCTCTAGTGTGTTGCCTTTAAGTAGATCACTCTCAATACACTCACACACATTTTCAGTGCTGGATTCACTCAGCCAGAATAGTGTCAGTGATAAAAATATTCTATCTATTTCAGCCAATGTGAATGTCTGCCATGGGCAACTCACCTTTTTGCAGTTACCAGCTGAAGTAGAGGTTTTAACAATAGAGTTACCAGATGATAGAGAACTGCATTTTGTAATTGCATTGGGCAAGTACAATATGCTCAGGACAGGTGTTAGCTTAATTTTCCTCATCTGTACCTGCTAGCAAGTCTGGTTACCTTTGCACGCTCATTCGATGTGGTCACTCAGGGAAATCAGTGCAGATGGTGTGTCACTGTGTGCACTTGGAAAATGTTTTTACAACTAGAAGCCACTGTCTCCAGTCAGTATGAAAATTTACTATAGGTTGCAACTAGAGTTTAACTTAAAACTATTTGTGGGCATAACCTCAGCACATGAGGAAAAAACAGTGCACAAAACACATCTTAATCCAGAAGGAAAATGAAAAAAATGAAAACACATGGAGTCTAAGGGATGTCTCCTTGAATTTTATATACTAAGGTCTTACAAATGTATTTTATATTTTTTATCCCATTCCCAGTCAATATATATTGTTTTGTAGCAAAACTAATACATCACCTTTTCAGTAAATTTTTTGACCAATATTTTTAAAAATAAATTAATATCCGTACTCTTCTAGTTCAGAAAATATAAAAAATATTACTTCCTATTTATTAACAAAAGAAGTATGATTCATACTAAAAGCAAAGTATAACACAATAAATTTCATAAAATGCGAAATACATGCTAAGTGAAACAGATAAGTAGAGGATTCTTTTATATCCATTTCATTTGGAACTGTGTTATTTTATACTTTGTAAAATATGTTTTAATGAGTGACTGGCAGTATGATAGCTTTTCATTTAAATTTTGTAGTGCCTTGGAAAGCATTTTTTTTTGGGGTTTCTTTTGTGTTTTGTTTTTTTTTTTTTTATTCTGATTTTTAAGTGTTACTCTTTGAATATGTGCTGATACAAATGCCTTACAAAAGTGACAGGGCCAAATCAAGACTGACAGAAAGTGTAGGAAAGTGATGGCTATTTTCCAACTGAAAGTGTTGTTAAAACATATTTTGCTGAGGCTTTTTAGTTTGTTTTGTTACAATGGCCTCAAAAATAATAATTTTTCATTAAGCTGTTTTCATTCTTAGCTATTTTGATGCATTTCTAGTTTTTCTTCCTTGAGCTAATGCGAAATCATGCTTTTATGGTCCATTGTATGCAATCGTTTTTGAGCATTATGATGAGATTTTTTTCCTGACTTTTCAGTAATATTTTATAAGTGATAGTGATAAATGAAACCTATTGATAAAGGTAAAGTGATAAACATAACAGTCAATAAAGAACACTCACCTACTGTCAGTTGTCCAGTTAACTGTCCCATGTGATTTCTTGCATTCACTGTTACATTTCTGTCAGACTGTAAGACCAGTGGGCTATCCTGGGAAATAAGGATGAGACAATAAATGAGAGAACAAACAATTGAGGTAAAATGAAATTAGAACATAGTATTAAAATGCATGCTGAGAGAACATTTGTGTCAATTATAACAGCCCTTTTTAATTTCATTAAATATTTTACAAGTCAAATTTTTATATTAAAGAATACAAAAAATACTATTTTAAACTTGAAATTTTTGTGCATACAATCCCTGCTTCAAAAATCAGATTTGAACTTAAGTTCTTTAATTTGGGTTTTAATTACCTGTTAATATTACAAGGTTCCCTAATGCAAACCTGTTCCACTAGCCTTTCCCATATACTGTTAACCTATACTTTTCTAACTATCTAACCAACACTGTATTGTATTATCCTATTATCTGCACAATGTATAATATTTGCATTGCACTTACTAAAACATTACAAACACAGATATGTGTTTCTTTGAAGATAAAGAGAATTGTTACTCTCCAAAAAAACAATGAGAGCACTGGAAGGTGAGATCTTAGAGAGCCCTGATCCACTGCTATTAGTACCTTACAGGTACTATTAGGGATCAAACTGATACAGCAAGGAGACAAACACTTTATGCTAAATACAGTCTTAACAATTTTGGAGTCAGTTGGCAGGATGTCTGTGTGGCTTTCAGCATCCAGCTAGATTTGAGCTTTTGAAAAATGTTTGCGTATATAGGTGTAAGTTTATCCTGTGCACAAAGCCAGCATAAACAATCCAAAAAATAATTTTTGCTTCTTGAAGAATGAGGAGCCAGATGCACTCCTATAGGGGAAGCACAGATGCACAGGAAAGGGGAAAAGCTTCAACAGAGAGCCAAGAGAAACAGCCTAAAAAAATAGTGCAAGCTCACTAATCATGCTCGCACTGGAGTGGGGTGAGTTCATGAGAGAAGGAGAAAAGTAGGATTGTGACTGCTGCTGCAGAGAGGCACTGTTCTCCCTGAAATCACCTGATACCACACAGCTCTTTCCCTGAAGCTTGCAGAGAGACCATGGGTACCTCATCGCTTCTGGCAGTTTGCTAGCTCTCAGTAGGCTTACATATGTTTATCCAACAGCATAAAGACATCTGACAGAAACAGCTGGGGATGTGCCTTAGGTAGGAATGACTAAAGGCTAGGAAGATATTTGAAAAATTTATTATATACTTGTTATATTCGTAGATTCTTCCTGGGCATCCATTATTGGTCATCCCTGGATTAAGCATGTAAAAGTTAAAGAGACCTCGCATTTGCATCTCTTAATATAGTGGTTCTTGCTGTTCTTAAAAGCTTTTTAGATAAGAAGGAAATTACACAAAGAGACATAGATAAAGATTTATTTTTATCTGAATGATGTATAATTTCTCTAAAATTTTCTTTGTGCTTTACAGTCCTTTCCTTTGTATCCAGAATGTACAAGAAGCATTCTTCCAGTTGTTTTCACTATGATTGTTAACTTTAAATGATAATCGGTTCCCTGGGAAGCCTTAAGTGACTCTGAGCTAATTTCAAGGAGTTCAGGTGTATTTAATCTCTCACTGGACTATGCTATGACCTCTCTAGCATCCTGCCAATTAGCTCTGCTTCACAGATTCTGGCAGATGAATGCGACTGTTTGGCTTGTCCATCTTCCCAGATAAAAAGATATAATTATCAGTGAGACATTGTGTTCAATCTTACTAGTTTGAGATGAACATGGGATGCAATCAAGGGAGCTTCTAGCAACAAAAGCAGCTGTTAACGACCTTTATTTCACCACTTGATTTCCACTTTCCTTATGGTCTTTTGAAAATCATTAGTCCAGGCAACTGCTGGTCTGGGAAAGGTAGTTGTCCTAATAGGCATCTGCAAGGCCAAAGGTTTTTAAAGGAGCCCTTTTCACTTTTGTGTTAAAAGTCTTCTCACTCAGTTAAAAAAAGTTAAAAGTTAACTTTTTGGTTAAAAGTCTTCTCACTCAGAATAACCTTATCATTGGCAAGGGATACAGCCATGCCTAGTTTTGCCTGTTCAGGAAAGGTTTGGACACTTAGGCTCACATAAACTGATCACAGTCTGAATGAAGGCTTCTTTTCTTTCACCACAGAAAAATACTTAAACCTCAGGCTAAGACTTGCCTCCCAGGTTCTAATTTAAAAAAAATAACCTCGGATATCTGTAATACAGGAATTCTGAAACAGAGGATTATAAAAAGTTAGGTGATCCAGGCCTTCTTTCTTCTTTTTTTCTTGTCTTATATAAAAAATAAAAAGAAGGCTGAAGAAGTTAGGAACTTAAATCTATATTCCTCATTTTCTGGATGACAAATACAGATCATCAAGTTTAAATACTGGACCAAAGAAAACACAGTGGCAAAACTTCTATCATTTTAAGCAGTCCAGCATTTCATCTAGTAATGATGTTGTAATGTTTACAATTACATTGTAATTGTAAACAATTACATTGTTTACCTGTACTTTATTTTATGCAGGAAGTTCCTAAAGACAGAGGTTCAAGGAATTCATAAATAGTCTACTCAGAGGAGCTAGACATTCAGAGTAGACTTATTTGAAATATGTGGAATTACTGATGTTTATAAAGTGCAATGAATATCACACATAGGAATACAAACATATCTGAAGCATAAAAACACTGGATAATTTTCTCTCTCCATGACCAGACCTGTTACTCTCTTGATGCAAATTTCAGTTTACAATGATTTGTGATGCCATTTCAAAAATTATACTGGAGATAACAAGACCCAACAATGTAAGAACATTCTTACAGTTACACAGAACTTTAATAATGTCAGTATGGTAAAAACTAAAATATTACAGAAGGATACTGTCAGGGCCATGAGGGCTCTACCAGCCCTTACTGGTCCTTCCAAACTTCCCTGGGGAACCCATTTCAGTCCAGCCTCACCTGAACTGAACCCTTCTGGTTCAGTTGTGCACTTTTCTCCCCTCTATAAGCCCAGGCATTACAATTTCAAGATTAAAGGTAAATCAGATTAAAATGTTAAAATAGTTACTTCTTATCTTAAATAGGTTTACAGCTAGGATTCATAAAAGTAAAAACAAGCTAATTAATTTAAGGGGTATTTTAAGAAAGCTTTCTAAAATATTAATCCAGTTATAAAAACAATGAAACATTTGAGGAAAAAAAGGTTTGTTTTTTAATTTTTTGTGTTTGTTTGGTTTAGGTTTTTTTGAGTAAGAATCACAGTTCAGTAATAAATATCAACTTTTGGTTTTAGAATTAGATGAGCATATAATTTTAAGTATATGAAAGACTGATAGATTAAAATAATTTATAAAATCATTTTACCAAAAGAATATTCTGCATGAGCAATCATAGCAAAACTTTTTTTTTTTTTCACAGCTGGTTCAATTATTTTTAACATATTTTGGAAAAATTTCATATATTTTGTACAGTATTCAAATAGGCAATCCCAGTTAATTAGCTCAGTTTTGAAGAGTCTTTCTAAAATGAACCTTTTAAATTAGAAACACTTTAAATGGAGCAACTTAATTCCAGTTAGTTTAATAAAACATTGGTTTACTTTAGGTTAGGTGGCATACTGTTTAATTAAATATATTCCCAAATTATGCTCAGAATACAGATAAATATGATAATACCACTAATTCTGACACTCAGGAAACATACTGATATGCCTATATTGCTATAGTGCAAGCAGTGGTTCTTTTATGATTTGATTTCTGTGCTCAGGCAAGTGTAACACTTCAGATCTCTGGACTTCCACACAGTGTCACACAGATGTAAAAAATAATGCAATAAGCAGGTAGGACTCAAGATCTGTCATGCTATCTGCTGGCAGTTTGTAAGGTGTAGTGCTATATATTCTTTTATTTGAGCCTACCCCCAGTGTGGGCAGCCAAAATAATTATGGCAGAACCTTTCTTTGCAGGACACTTCTCAAACATACCCTGATACACTAGTGACTCAGAATGACCATTGCATTACCAAGATACCGTTACAGAAAAAAGAACAAGTATTAAACTTTGGTTTGCTGAGAAACTCACCATTATCAGATTTTAAGAAATACAGAGAATATGCTTCCTCACTGCTGCAGAGCACCACAGTTTGTCTGTTGCTTTAGAGATTCATGCTGTGGGTGCCACTGAACAAGCTGATTGTCTGCATCTGGTCAGTGACCCCGACAGAAGAATGAAAAATGTAGGAGTTATTTGACCACTCCATATGAACAAAATGAGAACTGAAAGAAATAGAAAGTACTTAGGACTCTGGTCAGTGCAGCAGACCAAGGGAGTCAAAGAATAGATGAGTAGATATGCAACAACTACAGGGACAACTGCAGTTAAGGCAAATAACAGATAACAAATGTGAAGAATATCCTGGAGGAATTCAGTGCAAAATGTTTAAAATAAGGATATGAAAGACACAGTGTCAGTCAAGAAAGGTAGAAAGCAGAGCAAAGAAGATGTGAGGGGATGGAAAAAACATTCCGTAGTTTATCCATTGTCCAGAACCAAAGGATCAACATGATTTAGCAACATTCCTTGCAAATGCGGAGAGATGGAAGATCTAAAAAACCACATATTTGTTTGGCTTGGAGTCTCAGAGGCAGACTTGCTATCATTATTACTAGCCCTAAACAAACATGAAGAAATTTGCATTAGGAAATATATGAAAGAAAAAGACCTCTAAATGAAAGCAATTGCTGAGTTCTTGAGTACTTAAAATTAATTAAAGGCTCAATTAAAACTCTTGTGAGTTTGTACAAGTTTGTAACTGTTAAAACACAAATTAAAGAAAACTATCTTCAACAGAATATTCCCATGATATTTTTTCCAAGAATATTTTCAATATTCCATTATATCAATATTTACCAGTATTTAGTTTTTCTAAGAATATTCTTCAAAAATTCCCAAGAATCTTCCCAAGATGTCAGGACAGCAGAGAGCCCAAAACAAGTAGGGAGAAATTAATCCAATTTATTGTCTGAGTTATTTCTGGGAAATTCTGACCTGAAGAGTTAACATGAGTTTTGGTCCAATTTAATTAGATGCTTTTTTTTTCTTGTTTATAGAAAATATAGACATTTTCTATATCCCTGCTTTCCCAAAACAAAGTTTCACATCACATTTTAGTGTTCTTCCTGTCTAATTGTCCTTTTGAACCTGAATGTCCCAATCTAATTGCTACTAATTGCACTTAAAATCACAAATCTGAATGAAAATTTTCAGTAAGCACACTTGGACTCCTGCTTTAAGGAAGCATTCCAGATATCTTAACATTTTGACCAAATGTTATTAAAAGCCTGTATTTCTTCACATGAGATTTATACACTGAGGAGGTTTGGAAAAGCACAAGCAAATAATTTGAAACAAACAAATAAAACATCCCAGTTGATACTTGAGGTTATTGATAATGTTTCAAGAAACATATTTTCTAGATAATTCTTTTTTTCATCAAAGGAGGTTCTCTTGATTCCCAGCCTTTGCTCTGTGTCCATGTCAGCCTTGTTATATGCTAAAGGCAATCACAGATATTGACCAGATTCCAGACACACCAAATCTCAACAGAGATGAGCACAATCTCAGCACAAACAGAGCTACACCTACCAAAGTACTATAGATATATCCAACAGGAATTATACACAGAGCTCCAAGAAGCCACATGAACAATGGTCATAGCTATAACCCCCAGAGAGAAACAACCTACTTGTTTTACTTCCTTGTATAATGTACTATGAAATTTTTATTATGGTGGTATTCAATCACCCATAGAAAAATGCAATGATAAACCAGAAGTAGATATTTAATTAGCAGACAAAAGACATGAGTTTTGTGGAATTGAATTAAACATCAAATAACATTTAAAATCAGATTTAGGTATAAGCATCCCAACTAAAAATAAAGCAGCACTACAAATGTACTTGGAGGAAGCTGGTTAAATGCCCAAAGCTCACTACTTAGCCATTAACCTTGTGACACAAAAAGTAAAACTGTGTATTACTGAACTGCAAAGTCCCCCAAAACCTTAATGAAGACAAATGTGGGAAACCAGTGTAAGTCTCAAAATCTGAAGCAAAAACATTAAGGGTGGAATCACTGGACTTCACTCCTTTCAAACCTGTCAAAGTTCTTGTGATGTGGGTGCATATGTTATTGAAAGGATTTTAAGTTATATTCAATGGTTACCAACAATTCATTACTCTATTTTCACTCTTGGAAAGCAGTCTTTCAGTTCTTGTATCTATGCACATGTTGACCACCCTATACTATCACAGTGAAACAGGACTGTCTTTCCCATGCTGTTTTAACTTAAACTGCTGCAACATGAAATAGAGCAACAATTAACACCAGGAAGAGGATGAAAATATTACAGGAAAATTTATATAAATCAAAGTATATTCATGCCCTTAAAAGCTATTTCCCACCACTCTCTATTGGGGGAGAATTTCTCTAATTTATTTTAGATTAAGTAGCTGAGAGAAGAAAAAAAAAAAAAGCCACCAAAAACTCCCCAATATGCTCTAGTGAGTGATCTGATAACCTGGATATTTATAAGTCATTTACAAGATTTCTTATTTCTGCGATGCTTATGACAGAGGGAAAGCGTGTGAACACCTGTTCATTTGATGTATGTCAGGAATTATACATCAGTTTTACTTGACAATAAATGGAAAAACTGATAAAATTGAAAGAAAGAGTCAGAATAAGCTTTTTTTTCATTATATTTATCCATTTCTATGGAAAACCTGAAATAAAAGTTCTCAAAAATGTGAACTCTTCAGCACATCAATAGGTTCTGGGTTCCTCTTTTGTGGTGCCTTGCAGACATAGAGCAAAGGACTACATGAAAATAATATTTCCATAAGCAGCTTTTATTTCACTATGATTTCTTTGACAGATCTTTTCAAATTCTAAAGTTGAAGAAGAACAAAGAAATTCTAAAGAAAGTTTAGGGAACAAAGTAAAATTTTAGAAATATGTAAATTGTAGCAGAAGTCTGGAATGAAGCTTATAGCTCAGACAAAGCAGAAAATAAATACTTGCTGCTAAAAAGTATTAGAAAGTCTGTCTAATGCACATTAAAATAAATATGTTAAATAAAATTTTAAGACAAAAAAAGGCAAGATGAGTCATTAAACCTTTATCTAGAATGTTTATTTTAGGTGAATATTAAACCCATTATTTTATAGATTTATTCTATAGGTGGCAACTTATATGACTAAATGATAGCACTAGTATTAGCATCAGCTTTAACAGCAAAATTCATAAAAGTTACCTGTATTTTTTGTTTCTTCACATAGCTCTCAGTTTCTACAATGTTTATATTTCCTGATAAGCCTTCCTTCAAGCATAGTCACTCACTGCTGGATCCTAATTACCTCAGGAAAGCTCTCTGCATTGCTAGTTCCCTCTACTGTTCCTGTGTTAAATAACCAGAAGCAAACACATCTCAAATGAACTTTGAAACACTTAGAGAACAGAGGGGATATTATTACTGTCACTTTACTGGGTCTTCCCCTGCACACATCTGTTGCCTATTACAATTGTTATGTGCTTTCAGGCTGTATTATTGCACTTCATTGAGTCAAAAACTATCAATTAGGTGGACAATTAGCATAAGGTACAACAAGGCTTTTATCAAGGCATCAAAAGGAATGAGTAAGAATGGCAATTACAGGAATTACAGATAAGTCACTGATTTTCTAACCAGAAAAGGAAGGTCAAAGAAGGTCTAACTCCCCCTAATAAAGAATGTGGAAAACTGCTAGCAGTGTATGAGGAGAAGGCTGAGAAGTCCTGAGGGAACTGGTGTATGTAGTTGCCAAACCACTCTCCAACAATGATATTCAAAAAGTTAAGGCAGTCAGGTGAAGTCACAAGTGACTGTAAAAAGGGAAAAGTACCTACTTTTGAAAAGGGTAGAAATGAGGACCTTGGGAACTACTGACCTGTCAGACACACATCTGTGCCTGGGACAATCATGGACCAGATTCCCCTAGAAGCTGTGCTAAGGCTCATGGAGAACAGGGAGGTGATGAGATACAACCAGCACAGCTTCACCAAGGACAAGTTCTGCTTGACCAAACTAGTAGCCTTCTCTGATGCAGTTACAACGGTCAAGAGTGACAAGGGAAGGGCCAAAAATGTTATTTATCTGTAATTCTATAAAGCCTTTGACATGGTCCCTCAAAACATCTTTCTTTCTAAATTGGAGAAAGATGGATTTGATGGGTAGACTATTGAGTGGATAAGGAATTTGCTGGATGATCACATCCAAAGGGCGGTGGTCAACAGCTCCCAATGGATACAAGTGATATGTTGTGTCATTTTGGGATCTGTATTGGGACCAACTCTGTTTAATGTCTTCATCAATGACAAAGGACTTGAGAGCAGCCTCCACAAATTTGCAGACAACCCCAAGATGAGTAGTGTGATTGGCACATCTAGAGAATGGGATGCCATCCAGAGGGACCTGGACATGTCTGAAAAGGGGGCCCATGGGAATCTCACACCACACACCCAAATGCAAGACACTCCTGGGTCAGTGCAACATCCAGGTATCAACACAGGCTGGGATGAACAGATCCAGAGAAGCCCTTCTGGGAGAGATTTGGGGGTGCTGGTGGGTGAGAGGCTGGACATGACCCTGGCATAGGAACTCACAGCCCAGAGAGCCAAACATGTCCTGGGCTGTATCCAAAGTAGTGTAGGCAGGGGAGGGAGGGGATTCTGTCCCTCTGCTCTCATGAGACCCCACCTGGAACACTGAATCCAGCTCTGGGGTCCACAATACAGGAAGGACATGGAATGACCTGAGAGGAGGCCACCAAGATGACAAGAGGGATGAAGCACCTTTCCTATGAGGAAAGGCTAAAAGAATTAGTGTTGTTTATCCTGGAGAACAGGTGGCTTTGGGGTTACCTAATTGCAGCCTTCAAGTACCTGAAGAGAGCCTACAAGAAAGATAGAGAGGGACTTCTTACAGGAGAATGTAGTGATAGGATAAGGGGGAGTGGCTTCAAACTGACAGAGTAATTTTAGGTTACATATTAGGAAGAAATTGTTTACTATGAGTGGTGAAGAACTGGTACAGGTTGCCCGGAGAAGCTGTAGATGATTCAGCCCTGGAAGTGTTCAAGGCCAGGTTGAATGAGGCTTTGAGTAAACAGGTCTAATGGAAGGTACCCCTGCCCATGGCACAGGGGTTGGAGTTAGATGATCTTGAATGTGCCAGGACTGAAATCTTCAGCATTATTGCAAAGGTCTCAGCATCTGTTTTACCAGCTCCAAGAAATCCAGTACCAGCAAGAAATTCAGTCCAAACTTGTCTGTGCAACAATTTTTTCATGAAAGCAACTTCTGTGATATTGAGAAAATTCAATTTTGACAGCCCAACCAGAAGAATCACACAGCTTTCCATGTGGTCTGGCTGTACAAGAACAAAAACTAATTTTTAGCTGTTTTAATGATAGAAACATAACTTTCCATACTCCCTGCAGAGAGTCACAGTCTTCTTTTCAGGAACACCGGTAGTTGCATGCTTGATGTCTTCTGTTTTCTCATAAGAAAGGATCTGTCTCATGATTTCTTATAATTTTCTCTTCTTGATCATTAAGCTTCCCTAGGTGATAATGGACTATAAAACCTCTTTTTCCTCCTCCTTTCTTTACTACACATCATTCCTGATTCTATGGTTAGGGCTGCTATGAATTTCCCTGGGGAAATGACATCTGCTGGCAACTTCTCACCAGAGGGAGGAGAGTGTGGTTTTCTCGTATTGAAAGAAAACCATAAAATTCTCCATTAACAAACATTCCTGACATAAAAAGGAATGAAGATATTTCATACCTCTGGTTGGTATAGCATCCTTAATTTTTGAATAAGTATAGAAGCAGCTAATAAGTAAGTCCAAATGGTTTTTGCTTTCCAATCCCCCATGACAAGATCTTAATCTGACTACTTTTTTTTTAACAAAGTATGCATATTTTTTATGACCATAGGGTATGAACAATCAATAGAAAATGATAAATTATCTTGAAAACAACAAATAGAAGAGAGTATTTTAAGATTAAAAACTACAAATATCTCCTACATATCATGTATTCACCCTTAATCCTTACACATCAACATCTAGAATGTGACCTTGAAAAGTATTATCTCAGTTTTGCTGTTCAATATTCTTGCAAAATATTTAATAAGTAGCTTTGACATAAGTATGACACAAAGTTGGCCAGTATGTGAGCTCAGAATTTGTATTGTGTCTCCTCTAAATTTGTTCTCTTAGGAAAGGCAATATTCATCCCTACATTTATTGTAGGACATATCTTGGTGGTTCAAGAAATTGCCTTTCTGTTAGGAAATTTGCCTTGAGACTTGCCAATCACAGACTAAAACAAGCCACTGGACCTGTTCTGAAGGTCAAAATTGAGGAAATGAAATTCTGTAGAAAGTATTATGGTTCAGGGATGGCTGTGGCACATGCTCCTTCAGGGAAGCATATTATTTCCCAGTGGGAACTGCACTATTGTCAACTTTAGCATTGAGATAATTGCCACCTTTTAGTAACACAGATCTTTTCCACAGGATATAATTAACAAACTGACTTTAATTTCAACTCTGTAGCTGTTCAGAATTTATTTCTGTTTCAGTAACTGAGTAATTTTTTTCTACACCAAACACTTCACTGAAGATTTTAAAATACTGAGGAAAACTTCTCTCCACTTACAAAGACTACATCAAATACAGTTTCATGACTGCACTTTTTCACAGATAACATTTAGACAGAAAACACATGAGAAATACCACAGACCTGCAACCTGCAGAATTAATCAATAGAGTCCTAAAGACTGAATTCCTTTTGAATTCAAGATCACAGAGCAATATGAGAAATTAAAAATGGTTGTATTTCCTTAGTAAGAGTGTTAAACTCCCAAAAAGATCTCATTCTGGCTTGCATTAGTGTTTGGCTATTTTTCATGCTTCTGCATACACAAAGCAGCACACACAGCATACCAAAAAATTGAGAATGCTTTTTCCTTTTTTTTTTTCTTTGTTGTTTTGCATGACAGTAGTTTTAATATTTTATGTTGTGCTTCTGACAGCTAGTCTAGCTGTCCTCAATGTAGGGATCCAACAGTTCCAGGTGATTCTGTATCAGAATTTTGCAGTAATAGTCAGTACAAACCATTATACTTAACTTTTGATTATAATATTATAATATTCTACTTATAAATTATAAAACTTATAAATTTAATTTACTCTGTAAAATATTTCTAGTGCACATTAGTTATTTTCAGTGAAATTTGCGATGCTAATTTTTTTTTCCCCCACATTTATTCTAAGAGGCAGTGAAAAAGTTCTGGCTTGTATTTTCAGCTCTGACTTTTGTACAAAGGTAATGAACAAAATTTAAACTTGGTTTGTACATCTCATAGAATGGTTCCTGTAAACCATTAAGCCTTTGGTTTAGAAATGTCAAAGTGTTTAAATATATGAAAATTATGTTAAAGTTGTCTAAATGTACCCTAAAACTGTATATGTAACATTTTTATAATTACTTAAAAAATAAATTAACAGTGATCTTTTAAAATAAATTCTTGAGGACCTGAAATACCTAACAGTTTCTTTCTTTCTTGAATTTTGTCAGGCCATCTAGGATTCTAGTATTTTATGCACATTTAAAACCATTGTGACTTTAAATATTTTACCCTTAAACTTAATCCTGCAAATAAAATTAAGAAAATTTATCATAAGAACTTCATTTATATTGAACTGATATTGTTGTCTACTAATTAATATTTTAATAAATATAAAAAAATATAAAATTTCTACTATTAAAATTATAATTAAATCAATATCTCTTCCTATTTGATTCCAAGTGGCAATGAAAATAATTTACTAGTTTGTCATATAATCAGTTTTAATTTTGTAAACCTCTTTTTAGCACTAAAACAAACAAAAAAATCTATCAGCTGATCTATATTTTTAGGGATATTTTTACCAGGCTTCCTCAGACAAAATTTTGCCTGTGAATAACAAACTTTAATAGAATATTTGGTGTAGGGAAGTGGCTTAGTGACTCCTTTCAATAAAGATTACTGATGTAAATCACCAGTCATTCTTCAGAATTTTAAGGACAATGTATACTTAAAGGAAGATGCTATAGAGATTATAATAAAGATTGGAGAAGTCCTCAGAAGTTTAAAGATAATTAAAAACAGATACTGAGCGTCTCCTTGCAGTGTTTACAATGATGTAAATTTTCAGATTCTTCCAGACCAAATAAGAATAATGAAAGAAATAGTGGTTTCTTCTCTCAGTATACAGTTTCAGTTTTTCCTTCTCAGCTAAGTAAAAGCATCCATCCCATCACTCAAATGAACTAACTTACCAGAGAATGCAAACAGACAATGGCAAAAAATAGAATTTAGGTTGTTTCTTAAGACAATTTAAAACCACAGCTCAACTGAAACAACTAAAATCATTGAACTGATAGAGGTAAGAGGGAAGTTCTTTCAGTAGTGGATGGGATTGACCAACTAGGAGTAGCAAATAGTAGAGACTTCTTAAACTATGTTTGAGCATAGAGACGTATTTCTCTGCCCAAGGACCTAATGTTCAACTGAGCTATAGTCTTCCAATATTTATATCATTTCTATCCAAATGATTTATGGCCAAGTGAGAAAAACTACATCAGAACTTCTGCAGAATGTGACCATGCATTCACTGTCACATTCATTAACAATTTAAACCAGCTCCAGACAGTAAGTATTTCAAATTGAAGAGACCAACAAGAATTGATTTGAAAGATTCCAGTTTCCCTTCAGATAAAAACATACAACATTAATTATCCCAGTGATAATTACTTGCTTCTATACTGGGTTGACATTTATAGTTAAGTCCTTATAGATTCTAAAAAAACCCAATTTTGTTTAAAAATAAATTCTAAATAATGAATTTAATTACTTTTGTGCTAAATTGCAGCACATTCTTTACAAGACAAACTGTCCCATCTGTCAGCCTGGGTCCTCTGGGACTCTAATATATTTGTAATGCCCTTAACTGGTAGCTGTGTGATGATTCAAGAGAATGTTTCTTTTGTTTTTACTTTATCCATTTTGCCATGAGAATTATGTGGATGATTGGCACACTGAGTACAGGAGATTACCAGTCAAAAGAGTGGAAACTCAAGTTTTGTAACTAATTCTCACTCTACTGTTAATTATTCTTCCCTGTAAAAAAATTATGAAACATCTTTTTGAAAGAACAGGTTTGCCATCACTGGTAAACTTAAAATCTTTTAAAGAGAATCCTAGCTTACTGCTGCAGTATTTCAACACAGTATTTCAATTTTTTTCCTTTAATCAGTCTTGCTCTTCCATTTGTTAATGCCATGGAGGTGGGGGAGGAAGGCTAAGTGCATTCATTCAAGAATACAAGAAAATATTATCTGATTAAATGTCAATCTAAAAAATAAAGTTAATTTTAGACATATTTGTGTTAACCTGTATCTTTTATATAAGAAAATCTATATTATTAAATTTTCATCCTCTGAAAATGCTATATTTATATTATATTTTAAATTTAGTAACCTTTAACCCAGTGTGGTAACTTTTCAGCAAGTAATGGAAGATATTCGTGTGTGTATATAGCTGATAAAACGTATGAATTAACTTGCACCAGACCTTTGAATAAAATAATGAATGTATAATCAGGCATGTATCTTGAAAATTGTTTTGGTTCATCTAATAATATGGCAATAATTCTACATGACACACTCCAATATCAGCTTGATACCCTGAAAAAACTATTTTCTTTTCAATTCTCTTGTTCAATAGCCTAATTTCATTAAAAATAAAATTTGATCAAACACATTTTAAATTTTTATTTCAGTCAGCGAATCTTAAACTGCCATGACTGAAAGAAAGGCCAGGGGTGGGATCAAGCTGTACAGGGACTCCCCAAGGTTCAGAAGCCTCATCATGACCCTTGGTAGCCAACCAGGCCAGGAGGGCCAGTGCTGTGAACAACCAAGGGAGGTTGAAATGTTTCCAGGATGTGCAGGCACCAGGAGCACAGAAAACAGGAATTAGGCAAACCACGGTGTGGCACACCAGTAAGGGACAGCAGTTTGCATGGGTTTGCACTGTGCTCTTCTGACTTGGACACGGGACTTGGATGGATTCTAAGTAAATTTGTCAACAACACAAGACTGGGAGGAGTTGTTGACTCCCTTGAGGGCAGGGAGGCCCTGTAGAGAGACCTTGACAAATTAGAGGGGAGATATTGCAGTCTTCAGCTTCCTCTTTAGGAGAAGAGGAGGGGCAGGCACTGATCTCCTCTCTGTGGTGATAGTGACAGGACCAGAAGCTGTGTCAGGGTATGTTTATGTTGGATATCAGAAAAAGGTTCTTTACCCAGAGGGTGTTTGAGCATTGGAAAAGGCTTCCCAGGGAAGTGGTCACATCATCGAACCTGACAGAGTTCAAGAAGTGTTTGGAAAATACTTCTTGGCACATGGTGTAAATCTTGGGGAAGGTCCTATGCAGGGTCAGGAGTTGGACTCGATGATCTTTGTGGCTCCCTTCCAACTCAGCTTATTCTGTCATTCTGTGATTAATAGTGCTAACAATTATGAAATATAATGCTTTCATCTATGTATAACAAACACCCCAAAAAGTAGAACTATACATCAAATGGGGGAAATTGCAACAGAATTAGTTTTATTTCATCATATTAATATTAGCTAGTGGATTTTTTTTCCAACCAATAAAATTACAAAAGCCATAATGAAACACAGTTGCATTTCCCAATTTCCTGAGCTTGAATTTCATATTTTTTTTCCTGCACAGACATGAGCAAATAGACCTATGTCAGCCAAAGGCAGTGAATGCTAGTCATCTATCAATTTCTTTTTTGAGACTCTAGCATAAAACAGTATTTAGATAGTGTACTCTCTCTAGGTCAGCACTTCTGAAGTGCCAAAGATCCTGAGGGAAAAGAAGAATTTTAGTTAGGAAAAAATCTACCCTGAGTCAGCGTCTGTCTAGTTTATAGTGTGAAAAGCTCAGGCAAAATTTTTATAAGAGAATGTAAAAGACAAGGAAAAATGCAGCCAGAACCTATATAATCATCCATAATTTTATGTCTCATAAGTTATACAAAAGTAATTACAGCAATAGAAGAAGACTTGTTCAAATTTATATAAAGGGAAATGGAGATTATCAAAATCTATGATATTCCCACTGTGCCACAGGGACAGACTTCTATACTAGCTTCATTTTAATACAAAATCAGGAAGGAGACATTCAGTTTCATTATCTTTATCTGGATATATTTTTATATACCAAATTGATAAAAAATATTGAGTATCCCTTCCAAAATCAGGAAGGCTATATTTTCAAAACAGAATTTTGCCAACAAAATAGAAAGAAATTTTGAAATATAAAATTCCCAGCAGTGTAAATAAAAAACAAACTAATAAAACACTCTTCCATATAATATCTTCCATATTGCTTTGAAATGATGCTCCTTTTGAAGGCCCTAGCTAATTCCTCAACAAGCAGGCGGGGACAGAGTTACAGCTTTCAAACTTGCAACCCTTCAGGAGTACAGCTCCTTTTTATGTCATCTGTACACAATAAGGCAGGTGCTCTATCTGTCAGGCCTCATAGCCCTGACTCCCTTTCCAAGGAATTATTAAAAGAAACCACTTCTTTCCTTACTCAGGCAAGTTGATTTCCTACTGCTGAAGGGCAAGGAAGGACAGATGCAATTTATCTGACTTTCATGCCAGAGTGAAGTCAAGAAGAGAGAAGACCAAAGCCCAAGACCTAGGAACTGAGTCCCACAACACATTTGTCCATTGTCTTTTTCTCCTGACAAGCTGAACAGCAAAAAGAACTTGCACCATGTTTCAAGAACAGGTTCTCAAATTTGTTCCAGATTCCCATGGAATTTCTTCCCAATTTGACTCTAGGGAAGCATATGATTTATACAACTTGGCATCTTTTCCACAGGGGCTTTAAAAATACCACATATTTAACAATAATCAGTCCATTTTTACACCTTTAATCTTCTTTCATGAGGCTAAACTATCAATTCCTATGAGAGGGACAGAAATCTTGTCAAAGAACTTCTATAGTGACATATTTCATGTCTTGGAAGTCCCCTTTTACCTAGCCAAAAATTATTTCTTTTCTAAGATGATTTTCTGTAGTTCATTCAGTTTTTAAAACAATGTTCAATACTCCCAGTTCAATATTAACACTTTAAAATGTTATTTTCATTAAGGGTAAAGAAAGAAAAATGAATTAATGCACACAATGAAGTTCGCGGCAAGAGAGGCAGCACAGAGTACAGAATCCCAAATGTTAGCTATGACACAAATATATTTCCCAGTTTTTTTTACTTTTTGTTTTTTACACAGAAGATTGAAGCTTTTTGTTTTCCACATGCTTTATACCTTTCAGACATAATTTTCATGTTTTTTTCACAGGAACTACACTCAAAATAATCCACTCCCAGCATTTCCGGATGTAACACAGTTTTTAGTCGATATTAATGCAACAGGTTGAATCTGAGATGATTTTAAAACAAATTTCTACATGAGAAGAGGATTGATATTTATCTGTGTGGGCAATTTACCTTCTTCTGTACAACTGACTTGCATGACAGTTGTACAGAAGAACAGTTCATAGTTCTGCCTTTGCTTTAACTTTCTAAGATATAACAAATATCACTGTCAACTTTTAAGGCTGAAACAGATCTTTTATTGTGTCATTTCTTTTTTTCCCTAATGTATTGTGTAATACATCTAGCACTTCTCATTTATTAATAGAGACTCATTTGGAGTCATTCAATTGTACCAAGCTACCAGTAATTCATGATATCTGCAGGCTCTTCTAAAGCCCTAAGTGAGAGGAATGATTGAATTAGAGAGAAACTTTCTTCAAGTCTCATAGGAGAATTATAAACACAATGGAAATTTCAAAGAATTTATAAGTAAAATCAAGTTCTGCACAGTGTGATTAATTTTGAGAATCCCTCCAGAAAATGAAAGTAATCAATTTCTTAGTGTTAATGATAACAGATTACAAAAGTTTAATTTAATTTTCAATTTTAGATCATTTGAATGACAAGTCTAGTCACAAGTGGTAGACTGCTAATAGCAAAAAAGGTTTTTGAAAGTCTTTCATTCAGTTCTTTGACACAGACTAGATCACAATGTATTTTATTATCTCTGGAAGTGGAAGAAGAGATGCTGGCTTTGCTTTGCTGTAAGAGAATAAAGGCATACACATCAGTCACTCACTAGTTGGCTTTGTGATGTAGATGCTTTATCAACCAAAGGTTCTTTTGTGCTCAGGTATTACACAGGAATTCTAGGAGGTGTAAATAGCTAATAACAGTTGCAGAAAGACAGGTGCTAGAATTGACATAAGCTGCTTTATGCTGCTTCAGAGACAGTGACCTTGTGTGTACATGTTTGTGTGCCAATTATTTCTGATGGTCTTTGCTTACTACAAAGTGGCATTTCAGTATCTGTATGTGGCAATGATATAGCTGTACTGTCTATACTTTTTTAAAATGAGGAAATATTTTTCGATACAAAACTGCAATTACAAGATAGATAGTGAAATCTGAATATTTTGAGCTTTCCAAAACAAAGTAAACCAAAACAGAAAAAAAACAGCAGTACTTTCTTTCCCACTTTGTCAAAAGAGTATCAAAGAACCACAGTCCAGTGCTCTCACACAGCTGGTGAGAAACTTGGTGAAATTTGTCTAGTTGAACTGTGTGCTGGATATCTGTGACTCTCCCATACACTAACTGATTTTTGGTAAAGGACAGAATTTACAATATAAATATGTGTTCTTTATAATTTATTGCCTGAAAACATTAAATTACCTTAAAATTCTTTATTCATTATTTCAGAAAAGTGGCAGTATAATTTTTAGTTTATTACTGACATAAAAAATCCACATTATTTTTTTAAATAATAGTAAGTAAAAATCAGCAGAAAATATTGGTGTATCATTAGGAATCAATTGTGAAGCAGTAATTTGGGGGGAACAAACCTAGATTCGTCATCATTTGAAACAATGAAAGAGTTAAAACTGCAACAAAATATTAATTCAAAGAATGACCAACCATTTCGCAAATTAGTCAATGGCCATATTTTAGCTCATTTACAACTTTCAGGCAACAATAGGGAGAGAATAAACATTTGTACTTGAAACAGAGAAATCTGGTATCTTATAAAAATGGCAGAGTAAATAAGGCTATAGACACACATACATGGACTTAAGTGAAATCAAGAAAAATCCCAGAACTTCTGGCAACTTCTACCACAGCCTTTTTTGGCTGCATCTATGCTGCCTATAGGAGCCATTCCAATAAGGGCACATAAATACATCCATTTATTCTGTCAATATTTCAGGCTCTTTTCCTATGAGAACAGCTTTACATAGGGAGAGCTTTGCTATTTTCATAGACTTCATAGTGCACGGGAACCCCTTTGGAACTCTCTGAGGCAAGCTCTTCCTCCATTTCTCCCGCTGCATGTGAAACATAATGGTCAAATAGAAGGAACTTTGCCTCACTCCTGCCTTAGTGGAGATTGCTTACAATTGCTGACATTTTGCCAAGTGTCAGGGCTTGCAAAAATGTCTCTGAATTATTAAAATTATTTTACTAAGAGTGATAAAACAAAGAATTATATTTCAGACCAATGTTCCTGAGCTGACGCTGCTCCACCTGCTCCTTATGCCTACTTGTATATGGATTTCAAAAGGTTAAGAAAAAATTGCATGGCAAAATGACAATATACATTTGTTCTAATTGCCATATTACATTAGAAAAAAAATACATCACTTTCAAGTATTCTTTCTTGAAACAAAACCAGCCTTTGTCACAAGGCCAGCTGTTCTTTAAAGTTACAAACTTTAGATGTGTGAAAACCTGAATTTCATCATTAGCCTGGGTTTTTTTACAAGAGTTTATTTATCAAACACAGAAAACAAAAGTAATACTGAATGCTTCAACTCATGGCAGTGGGACTGGGACTAGATGATCTTTATGGTCTCCTCCAACCCTTAATATTCTGTGATTCTATAAGCTATGATTTATATCTGTTTTCTATTTCATGAAACTAATTTCATTCTATACCTACTGAAATGAAATAATACATATGTAACACAGGATTGTCTAATTTGGAGTGAAAATTGATGCTTCTATATAGTGAAATTTTACCAGAAATAACAGATAATGCAAAAATTTGATCTCTTTATTAGCTAAAGACTGGAAACAGTTTTGTCTGTGACTGATCTATTCAGAAATTTATTTTAAGTGTTGTTTCCTGATTCTCCTGTCTCAGTTCTCTTCTCTTAGAAAAAGACCATAAACCCTCTAAGATAAATAAACTGTTACTTTCTGTGCACTACTGGGTATATTGAATACATACTGCTTGCTGTATCACTAAGTTTTCAAATGACTGAGCTTAACATCATAGCTGTCTGATATGTCACAACCAATTCAAGGGGGTTTAATGCTCATGTATCTTTTATGTACCATAGTTTGAATGCCTCTTTGGGTTCTCTCTGATTTATAAATATATAAACTGAAAAGTTATGCATTCCTAGTATGTAGTCCACTTCCTTTTTTTTTTTTTTTAATATGCCATGAGACTGTTCCAGAGAGATTAAAAGAACCTCAAATTTGAAAAATTTTCCTAAATGTTCAGTACCCGTAAAATCTTGTTCATTTTTCATCTGTGTTGTTCCTTTTTAAGGGGGATTCTTGGGCTTTTGCTTGGTGCTCAAATCTCTAAAGTATTATTAGCTAAATGTAGTTTTCTGCTTTTGTCTTGATTTATTATTTGCAAGATATCCTATCATGTTTAGAGCTTCCCAGAATATTTCTGGCATTTATGGTATCCTTGCTGAATTGAATTTGCTCTACAGGGTCCTGAAACCGCATGAACAGATTGCAGCTTCCTTTAGTCTTTTCCTTGAAGAACATATTCCATTAATTTAAAATTGGTTTACTCTCATCTTCTGAGCACAATAAGTGGTATTGTTGTAAACCTATGAAGTTCCATATAATCTGGAGAGTAAAATTAAATATTACAGAGTGTAGCCTCTCTTCCTGTATGTCACAACAGCAGCACGTCAAACAAAGGATATCCAAGAACAACGATGCATCTGTAAATCAAAAGCTTCTAAGCAGGAAAAGCAATTTATCTGAGTTCAATGTAATTTATGAAATTGTTATCTCACTGCTTTGACAAAAGACAAAAAAAATTTAATTGCTATAACTTCTGCAATGGTCTCTCCCACATCCCTCAGGCAAAATATGTTATTTTCTAACTTATCAAAATGAATTATATGTATTAAAATATCAATGCATGCCAAGATTTATAAAATAACTAACTTCAAGTGTAAGAAATCAAAATATAGACAGAAGTGAAATACAGAAAATTTCTTCATGAATCTTAGTCACATGAGTTGCAACAGGTAACATTCTTGTACATCTTCAAGGATTTGTAAATTAGTGAGAACTCAAAGTGGGAAACTTTGGTGAGAAATTCCACAGGTATTGAGCAGCTTGATGGTAAAATTATCAAATGAGAATTTTGCATTAACAAGATTGCTCTATTCAGAGAAAGTCCATAAGTTCTTCGTGTTTACAGTTCAAATTAATTATTTATATAACTTCATGTTTCAATATACTTGAAGCTATACTAATTACAGGTACCACATATGACCATAATTTCAAATATCTTTTGGAAGAGAACACGTTTCCAGAAATATATGACTTAAAGTACCAAAGTACTGCAGAGACAAAAAACAATTTATATCCTTTCCTTTCAGGGAAGATACTTACAGGGAATATACTTATAAAGAGCTTTAAAAGTACGTGAAGCAGATGATATTGCCTTAGCTAAGGCTATACTATATGTATTAACATTTAAAGAACTATCAAACTCTAAGTATTACCATTATTATTAATTCATGAGGACAGGGCATACAATGATTTTTAATGCTAAGGCAGTTGCCTTCCCTGTCATTATAGTCTCTTGAGTTGCACAAAAACATTCAATCTGTTAAATTACTCCATTTTTTTTCAGATTTGCCAAATTCTACAAGGACAAGGTCTGGTTGTTTTCCAAAGAAACCTGAATATTCTTTTCAGAAAAACACATGGACAGATGGCCTTCTTCCCTGCTAATGTTAAATTAGAAATGTGCTTGGAGGGAAATTCTGTCAACATCCCTGAGTCATATTTTTACCTTATTTACTTTGAAATATTACATAATGTGATAAAGTTCATTAATCCATATTATATTACTATGGTAAAGTTCATTAAAACATGTTCTATTACTGTTTGGTGCAATTTTATTGATAAATAATGTTTTACATGTCTCTTCTTCTTTTTGCAGGGAAAAAAATACCATGCAGCAATCTACCAAAGTAGAAAACTTAGAGGAATGGTGTTTCATAGACAATTCTTAAAATATTTTCTTGAATTCAGTTCACTTAGAATAAACACTGACATCCCAAATACACAGATGGTGCTGAAAACATGTGCTCTCAAAATGGTTTTAGCAACTGCAAATTGATGAAGATCAGGAGTAGTCAGAATGGATTTATGAATAAGGAATGTCTGACCAAACTGACAACCTTCTACAATGAAATTACTGACTCAGTGGATGAGAAAAGAGCAGTAGATGTTTATCTTAAGGTTTTATTTTAGTCACATTGGCCTGCATGCCAATAAATTATGCCTTTTGCTGAGAAGAATAATGGGAAGAGACAATTTCTCAGATCCTAGCTTCTCTTCTGGCTAAGGAACAATATGCATACCTGCATGAAAAATTTGATCATTTTCAAAAAACATGAAAAATTTCCAGCACTTCAAGAAGTTCTAATGGTGGTAGTCCATTCTCCACTCCACATTCCTCTAAAGGATGAGAGGAAAATAGGCTAACTCATTTAACACACTTCCTTATCTTTCAAACCAAGACCTGAAGTTATAACAGAATGCAATATTAGTCAACTTCTACAATTACAAAAGGAAAAAAAAAAAATCTTTTTCACTGTACAGAATTTTTTTCTCAACCTTGCACCATGCCTCCGGTGCCAGGGAAGCCTGCCAAAGTTCCAACACTGTTATTATTATTTCTTAGTAACCAAAACTGGTTGGGAAAATTATTTTCATTTCTTGGCATGCTTTAAAAGCATGAGAACCACGTAGGACTTCTTCACTTATTCTGAAAATTCAAGAGATGCCTGGAGTCAAACTAGTTGTGAATTGTTACATAAAACAGCATAAGTTTTTGAAATTTATTTTTTTTTAAATTAAAACCAGGAAAAAAAGCATCACCTTTGAGACCACAATCCTCTTGTCTTAAGTCACCTTGACCAAGATCAGAGACTTGTATATTAATCTTGTACAACTCTGTATATGTGATGAGGATCTCTTTCTCCTGCTTTTGCACACATGCAGAAATACACGCACAAGATAATCAGAAATATTTAGACCAATTTTTGCAGAGGATAATGATTAATTCTCATGGAGGATAGAGAAAAAAACAAACCAAAACCAAACCAAACTTTTCATAGAGACAGGAAGGCAAGTCATAGGGTGCCCTGGCTCCAGAAAGTCAGTGAGACCTTCAGTTCCTCTGAGCATGATACACTTTGCATACTTGTCTTTATGATCAAACTTTATGCACTTTTCAAAGGAAAAAAAGCATGTCCAGTGAAAGTGTTACAGGATGTGATGCTGCATTCCTAATGCATTTTTGTAACAAATGTGATATTATGATGCTATAAATGCATTTGCTGAGAGTCAGAGATTACTTGCATTATTTTGGAAGGAAATATTTGAGACAAGAATGATGAATTAAATATTTCCTACTTTTCCACCTTACTTTGACAAAGCTACTGCTTACTTTCATATTTCTAGTGTTAGTGGTCCTGCCCACAAAACATTGCAAAGGATGAAGATATTTGCTAGAAATAATTCACAATAAAACTGCTTATCCTTCTTCCCAATCAGAAGAAATATCATCATGAGTTTCATCTTTCAATGGGGACATTGTATTAGTAGCCTCATTAGTAAAACTGTTTAGCAAAGCAGTAAAATAATGCCAGGCTCTACTCTTTACAGCTTCTGATTAGAAAACCCATTACATCTCATGAGCAATTTATAGCTCATCAGTCTCAAAACACAAAGGAAATAAATTATAAGGGAAGGATGAGCTTAGAATGATGCCTACAAGCCTGATCTTCAAAACAAAGTAATATTTGTATTAATAGCAGAGGGCACTGAATTTTAATGATCTCAGTATGCTTGCTATAGAATACTACATGTAAAAAACAATCAATAATACTTCAATACTTCTTATTAATACCCCCATTGCCTGATGTTATTTCCTTATGTTGTATAACAGCACACACAATCATTTAAAGGATGTAGCTGATGACCTTCTGTGAGAGAGGGATGTGCTGTTAGCCCTGTTTTGAAGACAAAAAATTGAGGTGCAGAAACCATGTTTTCTGAAATGCTGCAGAGCGCTATGGACCTTTAGGAATAAATACTGATCTGCTTCTCGTGACATTTGTACTCCATCATCATACAAAACACAAATGACATAAAGGTAATAAAACTAAATTCTAAGCATTCATGTATTGTCTGGAAATGATGCCTTCTGGTCTCAAAAACAGTATGAAACATGAAGGCAATGGAGAGCAAGACATTCTTTGTAGATATCTTTTATCTTTAAAGGCTTATCTCAGCTTAAAAAAGGTTAATTTATTCACTGTTAGAGAGTCTTACCCAATTTACCATTCTTTTTTTTGTTAAAGTGGAAAACCAAAACATATAAAAAGTGAAGCAGATAGTTGTTCAGTTTTCCAGTTTTCTATAAGAATGATTTGGTCTTTTAATAGCACATTTTTATTTTGACAATATCACAACCTGTGGTAGTGCGTTTTCTTTATATTTTATGTACGGTTCTTTATAATTGTACTTCCCCAATGGTTTGTCCCTGTTTCCCCCCATTACCCAGTTGGTACATCCTTTTGTTCTGTTTTCCCGCCTGGTCCGCCCTTCCCGCCTTTCCAGTACCCATCCATCAACCTGGAAAGTGCTGAGTCACTCCCCTGTCCCCTCCCAGGTGCCTTGTCCATCACTCGGTGTTCCTTCCCTTCCATCCAGAAACTTCTCCTGAGGGCACCGAGTGATTGGGCGAGGGCCTGGGGCCACTCCCATTCCCCAACCCCATTGGACCAGGCCAGATCACCCCATCCCGGAGCCACTCCCTTTCCCTCTCCTCATTGGTTCCTCAACATCCCTCCCTCAAGGTTTTCCCCTCCCAGAGACCATATAACTTGGTGTCAGACCCCTCCCAATTGTTCCAGTTGGCTGGCACCACTTCTGTGCGGTTGGCCCCGTTGGCCCTCAATAAAGAAGATTCAGCCCCCAACTGGATCCGCCTTTCCTTCCAACTGACGAGGCTTGCCAGCGCCTTCCCGTGAACCCACAAAGGCACCCTCCAAACCCTATTAAGGAGCAGCGGGGGGTGCCTCCACTGCCCACTCTCGCCCCAAGGAGAGCTAGCCGGGGCTAGAGAGATCGAGGGTCTGGGGCGGGAGCGCGGCAGCTGGCGCCCAACGTGGGGCCCCGTTTTTAGGCGCTGGACCCCTCGTCAGAGGATTTTAGGGTCCTCGGGACCTGAAGATTTTATCCTCGTGGCCGTCAGCTACCCCCGGTGGGAGCAGACCCGCGTTTTAGTGGGCGGCGCTCCCGGGGGACGGATCCGGCAGCTCCAGACAGCACCGCTGGAGTCGGCTCCCCCTCGTTGGTGAGATACAGTGGGATTTTTTCGTTTCTGTCCTTCCCTTGGGGATCCCTTGGTTTCTCTTTATTTGGGCTCCCCCGGCACTCCCCTATCCTTCCTGGTCGAGGGTTTACTCCCTCTTTGGTTGGGTTTTCTTTTTCCCCTGGGGTGGGGAAAGAATCCCTTTTCTTTGGTGCCTCCCTTCCCGGGCGGGAGGTTGAAGGCTTAGGGAGAGAGCGGGAGGGACAGTCTTCTCTTTTTAGTTGTTAATTTCCCCCACTGTACGCTCTGAGGCACATTTCCCAACTGACAGTATGGGTGCTAAACTGTCCGTGCCTCAGAAAGGCTTATATACCCAAGTTGTGGGCATCCTGTTAATGGGGGGGGTGAAAGTTAAAAAATCTGAGATTAAAAAGTTTGTCCGGTGGCTGTCGCAGGCTTTTCCCAACGTTTCGGCAGCTAAATTATATCAAATCCCCTTTTGGGATCAGGTAGGGAGAGAGATCTTGCGACAGCAGGATCTTTCTCTCTCCAAATTTACCCTATTGGCTTTGCAAATTAGAGATATTATTAAAAATCATTATGAAAGCCTGCCACAGCCAACCGATGACAAACCGGTCCCCAGTTCTGCGACTAGCGCAAAAAATCCTACTCCTCTTCCCTCTCCCTCTTCCCTAAAGTCGGGCATTCTCAGACAGTCATCCCGGCGTCATCCGCAGGCAGAATCTGGGCTCTCTGAGAATGTCCTAGACTCCCCGCAGGGCAGTGCAGGCACTGCCCATGCTTCTACCCCTTCCCCTTCTTCCCCGCAATGTATAGCCCTGTCCCGTAAGAGTTCTGTTCGTTTTAAAGTGCCCCAAAACCCTGAAAATCCCTTATCTCCCCTTTCTCCCCGAGTCCCACAAAATGGCTCCCCTTCTCCCTTTCTCCCCAGGGCACAAGATGGCGGAGACCGCATGTCTTCTTTTCCCGCCACTTGTGCCTCTTCTTCTTCCCACAATCCCTTTCTTCCCGCCTCCCGAAGCTCCGCCCCTTCCCCGGACCTTCCCGCCCACGTCCCTCCTCCACCCTACCGTGACCACGCCCCCAGTGATGCGGGGTTCACCCCGCCCCTCAGCTCCACCCCCGGGGAGGGAAACTCCCACCAGGCCACTCCCTCCGCCCCTTGCCACGCCTCTTCCGCTCCGCCCCCTGGTTCCCACGACCTCACTTCCGGTTCCCACGCCATCGGTTCCGGAAGGGGGGAGCGTGGGAACCCTGATCCATCCCAACCCCTGCCTGCCTTCTCAGCCGCACCAGTCACCTATACCCCGCGGCGGGGGGGCAGGCCCCTAGCACAATGGTCCCCCATCTCTCAACAAACGATCAAGGAGCTCTGTAAGGCCCAGAAGGAGTTCGGCAGAGAGAGCGAGTATTTCAGGGGTTTGCTGAAAGCAACCCTCTCCTCTGCCGAACATGTCCCCGCTGACATTCGGACTCTCTTCTCCTGTTTGATAACCCATGGAGAGTTTCTCATCTGGGAGTCCGAATGGAAGCGGGAGATTCGGGAAGTTTTACCCGACCTCTGGGCCAGTGCAGACAGCTCCAGAGATGAGGATGGGGCTGTAATATCTTTAGACCATCTGTGCGGGGAGGGGGATTGGCAGCAGGGGGGGAAGCAGGCGGAGAAAATCCCGCGGGAGGCGCTGCAAATTAGCACCAGGGCGGCGGAAAAAGCGTTGCTAAAATTAAGACCTAGTGGAACAGCAGTTGACTTTTTATCTATTAAACAGGAACTGTATGAGCCATTTGTCACCTTTGTCGATAGGCTCCACCGCGCAATGGAGGCTCAGGTCCCGGATGAGAGGCTGAGGGAAGGCATGCTTGCCACGGTGGCAAAGCAAAACGCCAATGAGGCATGCCGGCAGGCGATCCTCAGCCTCCCCTTGGAACCTGAGCCGACCTTGCAGAATATGTTACAGGTCTGCGCCAAGAAGGTGACGGTTCCTGCCCCGGACACGCAAAGGGCCCCCCGAACACCAGCTAGGAGGGTAGCCTTTGCGGAAGCTGTGACGCCTCCAGCCACGCCATCCTCGGACCGCCGCCCCCCAGGGGCACCCCCGAGGGGATTCCAACAGCAGCAGGCCTGCAACTTATGCAGGCAGAGGGGTCATTGGGCTTCTCGATGCCCAATGAGAGAAGAATTCATTAAATTCCAGCAGCAGCAACAGGGGAGGAGTACCCCCAACATCGGGGGAAAACAAAAAAACTAGGAGGTCAGCGCAGTCCCTCCCTGCGCAAAGACACAAATGTGGTGGGTTCCCTAACAACGGAGGAGGGGAGGGACAATTGTGATCAAAGCCCACCTGAGGACGATCTACCGGACGCGACACATCAGACTACGGCTGGCGAACCAACCTATATGCGGGAAGATGTTGATTTCATCCCCGCCGCTTGGCTTGGCCGGGACCCCGACCATCCCAAGCCGGTCCTTAACACCTCTTCTGGCTTCTCCCCATATAGGTTGGCCCTGACTGAGGCTCTGTATCTGAAAGACGACGACTGGCATTTCATCACAGTCGACACAAGGGACCCAAGAACCTGGAAGAACATCCGCAGTAAGTATATCGTTCTTGGGGACACAAAGTTCACGCCACTCGACATTACCATCGCACCCTGTCTAACATCTAAAGACCCTGAACAATTGGTTTTGTGGCTGCACTGCTCCCATCCTCCGGTCTTCCTTCCCAAGGGCCAAATCATCGCCCAAGCCATTCCGATCTCTGGGCCTCCGGTACACCCTGAGGATTTGTGGAAAAAATCAGCAAAGAAAGATTACCAGGTGTGCCAGGCCCAGGTCATTGGGAAGGAAAGACCAAAGTTATCATGTTACATGAGGAAGGATGGGGAGTTCAAACATCTTAACGGACTCCTGGACACAGGGGCAGACGTGACGGTCATCCCCGAGCGGGATTGGCCGTCACGATGGGAATTGCAAAACGTGGCGGGAAAAATTCAAGGTGTAGGGGGTTCTCAATTGGCCAAACAGTCAAAAAACATCGTAAAATTCGAGGGGCCGAACGGGCAATCGGCTTATTTACGCCCGTTCGTTTTAGATTATACGGAACCCTTGTGGGGGAGAGACCTGATGGCCCAGTGGGGGGTCACAATTGACATCCCGACCCCTCAGGTTTTTCGGGCAGCGGTCACTGAGGAGCGTCCTACCCAAAAACTAAATTGGCTCACAGATACACCAGTGTGGGTAGAGCAGTGGCCGCTCAATAAGCAGAAATTGAAAGCGCTCCGGGAGCTCGTGAAGGAGCAACTCGCCAAAGGGAACATCCAGGAAACAACATCCCCCTGGAATTCCCCCGTCTTTGTCTTGAAAAAACCAGGCAAAGACGAGTGGCGCCTCCTCCACGACCTCCGTGCAATAAACAATGTCATCGAAGATATGGGTCCTCTCCAACCAGGGATGCCGTCCCCTACGATGTTGCCCGAAAATTGGAAATTGGCGGTAATTGACATAAAGAACTGTTTCTTCCAAATTCCCCTGCATCCTGATGACGCGCCACGGTTTGCCTTCTCGGTTCCCTCCATCAACCGAGAAGCCCCAATGGAGAGATACCACTGGAAAGTACTTCCTCAGGGCATGAAGAACAGCCCAAGTATCTGCCAGTGGTACGTCTCTTCATTGCTGTCCCCTGTGTGTGCAGCCACCGAGGGCGTGATCATCCAACATTATATGGATGATATTCTAATTTGTGCCCCCAACAGCGATTTACTTACACACGCGCTTGAACTGACAACCAATGCGTTGGTTGCTGTGGGGTTCGAGCTTCGAGAAGACAAGATTCAAAAGATGCCACCCTGGAAGTACCTGGGCTTGGAAATAAACAAGCGGACCATTGTTCCGCAAAAATTGGCTATCAAGAATTCAATTCGAAATCTAGCAGACGTACAGCAGCTGTGTGGGTCTTTAAACTGGGTGAGACCCTGGTTAGGTATTAACAACGAAGACCTAGCCCCCCTTTTCGATTTATTGAAAGGGGGGGACGAGCCTAGTTCTCCCAGGGAGCTCACCCCAGAGGCCAAAGCTGCTTTGCAGAGGGTCCAGGAGGCGATGTCTGCCAGGCAGGCCCACAGGTGTGATCCGGGCCTGCCCTTCAAATTCATCATACTGGGCAGACTGCCACACCTCCATGGAGTCATTTTCCAGTGGACAGACACCCTGGAGAAGGGCAAGGATCATGACAAAAGGGACCCACTCTCCATCATAGAGTGGGTATTCCTGAGTCACTCTAGATCCAAAAGAATGACGCAGCCACAGGAGCTGGTGGCGGACCTGATCCGCAAAGCTAGAATGCGGATCCGGGAGTTGGCAGGGTGTGACTTTGAATGCATTCACATTCCCTTACAATTAGAATCGGGCCACTTTACAAAAGCAATGTTGGAACACCTGCTGCAATCAAATGAATCGTTGCAGTTTGCGCTAGACAGCTACACCGGGAAAATTTCTGTTTTGAGACCGGCCCACAAAATTTTCAATTCGGACGTTCAATTTACATTATCTACAAAACAAATCCAGAGCAAAAAACCCTTAAAAGCTCTGACAGTTTTTACAGACGCGTCCGGAGGGTCCCACAAGTCAGTAGTGACTTGGAAAGATCCTCAAACTCAGCGGTGGGAGGCAGATGTCGTTGAGGTGGAGGGATCCCCTCAGGTAGCTGAGTTGGCCGCAGTCGTCAGAGCTTTTGAGCGGTTCTCTGAACCTTTTAATTTGGTTACTGATTCGGCCTACGTAGCAGGTGTAGTGTCTAGGGCACAGGATGCCATCCTGCAAGGTGTTTCCAACGATGCCCTCAATAGGTTGCTCTCTAAGCTGATAAAGCTAGTCTCCCACCGGGAGCAACCATTCTATGTGATGCATATCAGGTCACACACCGACCTGCCGGGGTTTTTGGCCGAGGGTAATCGGCGTGCCGATTCCCTCGCTGCCGCCCCCGCACAGCTGACGCCACTCCCGGACAAGTTCCAACAGGCCAAGATCAGCCACCAGCTCTACCATCAAAATGCGCCTGGTCTGGTCCGGCAGTTCCATCTAACCCGGGACCAGGCCAAGGCCATTGTGGCCACATGCCCGTCCTGTAAGTCGCTCCCCCTACCATCGGTGAGCGCAGGGGCTAATCCCAGGGGTCTGAGGTCCTGTGAGGTGTGGCAGATGGACGTCACTCACATCCCCTCCTTCGGGAAGATGAAGTACGTCCACGTCTCCGTGGATACCTTCTCCGGAGCAGTTTTCGCCTCTGCCCACACAGGAGAGAAGGCCAAAGATGTAGAGAAACACCTAATACAAGCCTTCTCTATGCTGGGCGTCCCAAAACAAATCAAAACCGATAACGCCCCCGGGTACACCTCCAGGGAGCTCGCAGGCTTCCTGCAGCAATGGGGAATAGAACATAAAACCGGCATCGCCTATTCCCCATCAGGTCAAGCCGTGGTGGAGAGGACTCATCAGAACATCAAAAAGATGCTAAAACAACAGCGCTCGGCATCGAAAAATGAGTCCCCCCAGGTTCAACTGGCACGGGCCCTTTTTACCTTAAATTTCCTTAATTGTTCTTTTGAATGCCTCAACCCTCCCATCGTGAGGCATTTCAACTCCTCAGAACAGAGCCAGGTCAGGGAAAGGCCGCCAGTTCTCATTAAAGACCCTGAGACCTGGCGGCTGGAGGGACCCTATGACTTAGTCACCTGGGGACGGGGATACGCCTGCGTATCCACGCCCTCAGGCCTGAGGTGGGTCCCTTCCAAGTTCGTCCGGCCGTATGTCCCCAAGATCCAAAAACACGAACCGATCAGTCCTCAGGTTGGGCACGCCGCCCTCCGACGGCGGAGGAGGTCCCTCTCACCCGATCCCCAGTTCCCTTTACCCAACTCCTCCTCTCCTTCCCGTGGCTCCTGGGAATCTCTGTTCCTTTCCCACCTAAACCTCCCCGATTTCGAGTATTAATTTATATTTCAGTTACTCCCCAGACACGCACTCCGCCAAAAGACCACCCGGCACGATGTCATCTCTGAGCCTCATCCTTCTCGGCCTCATCATCGCCTTGAAACCCCTGCAAGCCTGGATCGTACCACAGCCGCCAGCAAATGTTTGGACCACCCTTGCAAAATCCCTTAATCAAGACCATTTATGTTTGTCAACCACTTCCGCTGCCAATCCCTTTCTGTCCTGTCTCGTGGGGATCCCATATCCTATAGTTAAGTTTCCTTTTACCCTCCCTTTAAACTCCTCCGTCCTCCGCCCTCCGCATAAAAAATGACACCAATCCCTTTATCTCCCAACCCCTAGACCCACCAGATGCATGGAGGGCGTGGGTCAGAACCTTCCCGGTTATGGCAAAAGAGCCCGAAGAACTTGAACTACTCGGCTCTTCCCTGGCCTATACCTGCTTCCGTTTCCTTGATTATAACCCATATGTCCACCCCAAAAGAATAATCAAACAAACAATAATAGAATACCAGGATAAAAATTGGTGCAAAAAGGTAATCTATATCTCAGACTTTTCAACCCCTGACAACAAGCCCCATTCCCTTCCTAAAGGTGTGTTTTTAATTTGTGGAAATCAGGCTTGGGCAGGCATCCCCCCTCACCTGGTCGGAGGGCCATGCGCATTCGGACAGTTGAGCTTGTTTACTCCCAATAAAACTCACATAGCTCATTGGAAACAGCTAAATCAGACAGGTCAATTGGCTCGCCAAAAGAGGGATACTGGGCTCACAGATTGGGACGAAAATTGTAATGATGAGGTCACCCATTGGGCAAAAGCAAAGAGCGTTGCTACCATCGCATTTTTACCATGGATAGGAATCGCTCAAGCATTCAATGAATTGGCCGGCCTTGAATGCTGGGTAGCTAAGCAAGCCAACCTTACATCAACTGCCCTAAGCAACCTCCTAACAGATGAGGAAGTCACGAGACAGGCAACCCTTCAAAACCGAGCCGCAATTGATTTCCTTTTGTTATTACATAACCATAAATGTGAAGAATTTGCTGGCCTGTGTTGTATGAATTTGAGTTCCAGAGCCGAAGATGTCCGCACCTCCATCACTAAAATGCAGGACATGATCCATCATCTAAAAAAGGAGACTGCAGGGTGGTTGGACTCTCTTTTAGAAGGATGGGGACTTTCCGGGTGGATCAAATCCATCATGCAAACTGGATTAATGCTGCTGTTAGGACTCGTCGCCCTTGTCATCGGCTTTGGCGTGATTAAAAGACTACTAATGAAAGCCATCAGTACCACAGTTAGCGTAAATCACGCTACGCTAGCTGAACCACGCGAACTGAAACCCCTCAACACAGAAGAACCAAAAGAAGAAAATCCATCCGAAGGGGAAAGCGTATGGTTCGAAGACGAGACCATGAACTGTGAAACCCCTAGTTAAAAGACTTATTTTTACTCTCCTCCCGTTCTTTTCTTTTTAAACAAAAAAGGGGGAGATGTGGTAGTGCGTTTTCTTTATATTTTATGTACGGTTCTTTATAATTGTACTTCCCCAATGGTTTGTCCCTGTTTCCCCCCATTACCCAGTTGGTACATCCTTTTGTTCTGTTTTCCCGCCTGGTCCGCCCTTCCCGCCTTTCCAGTACCCATCCATCAACCTGGAAAGTGCTGAGTCACTCCCCTGTCCCCTCCCAGGTGCCTTGTCCATCACTCGGTGTTCCTTCCCTTCCATCCAGAAACTTCTCCTGAGGGCACCGAGTGATTGGGCGAGGGCCTGGGGCCACTCCCATTCCCCAACCCCATTGGACCAGGCCAGATCACCCCATCCCGGAGCCACTCCCTTTCCCTCTCCTCATTGGTTCCTCAACATCCCTCCCTCAAGGTTTTCCCCTCCCAGAGACCATATAACTTGGTGTCAGACCCCTCCCAATTGTTCCAGTTGGCTGGCACCACTTCTGTGCGGTTGGCCCCGTTGGCCCTCAATAAAGAAGATTCAGCCCCCAACTGGATCCGCCTTTCCTTCCAACTGACGAGGCTTGCCAGCGCCTTCCCGTGAACCCACAAAGGCACCCTCCAAACCCTATTAAGGAGCAGCGGGGGGTGCCTCCACTGCCCACTCTCGCCCCAAGGAGAGCTAGCCGGGGCTAGAGAGATCGAGGGTCTGGGGCGGGAGCGCGGCAACAACCAGTTTAGAATGGCATTTATTTTTGCAAAAAAAAAAAAAAAAAAAGAGCAAAGAAGTAACACATTGAATCACCAAAGGTTATTCCAAAATACTTCCAAAGAAAGAAGACTAAATAAAGCTAGAGGCTTAGTAAACATGTAAGCAGGCACACATAGCAAATTCTCAAGACACTGTGATCCTAAGACATTACAGTGATTTGTAAAATAAATTTTAAAACACATTTCCTAAATGTACACCAGATACTTGAAGATTCAAAAGAGACTGAATTAAAAAAAAAAACAACAAAAAACAACAACAAAAAAAAACCAAAAAAAAACAAACAAAAAAAAAAAAAACACAACCCAAAACTTTTAGCAAGGAAAAGATGAAATACAAAGGTACTTGCAAAATTTCCAAAAACCCCTATGCATATGCATGGAGAAATGTGGATTCTAATTCTATAAAGATTCCCTAACCTCTAAAACTTAGTTAAAGTAGTTTCTTATTTGTATGGAAAATCCCAATAGGATAACAAGCAAGAAGACTAGATATCCAAGATCTGATATAATTAAGATATTTAAGAAATTAATGAACTTCTAAAGGTCAAAAATTAAAAACAAAGGAGTTTTGTTCATTCTCAGGATAATGATTTCTCAGTTACATTTCTGACTTGGAACTTTCAGCCTTTAGAGATTTCTCAGTTTTACTTTATTTGAATCATAGGAATCTATCCAAATTGTGAGAGAGTGCATTTTCCAGATCACAGCTGAAGACATTAATTAAGCCTTCTGCTTAAACCCCCAGGCAGGCTGACAAAAGAGCAGGGCCCTTGGCATCATTAAGGAAAGGAAGCAAAAGAAAATGAATAGGTTGATTAGCAGAAGTGAGAAAGTGGTTTTAGATACAGCAGTGTGATCTAATTACAACAGACTTTTACAATGAGACTCACAGTGCTGAGGACATAGCAATAGGAAATAGCATTAATACTGTGCAGAAAGAGATCCAGTTTGCATGCTGCAAGACCAAGCCATGACACATACCAAAGCACAGTATTTGGAAAGGATTAGGACAGGCATTACAGAAGTGCTCTTTTGATGAAAACTAAAATGCTAAATATTATGATATGGATCAGAGAAGATTCTGTTTTAAAGAGCTAGACTCTCATTTGAAAAGGATTACAAGATGAAATTCTGAGGGACTATGCCCAGCCATTGAAAAGTAAGTCCTCCACCTGCAATTTGTCTTCAAGAACAAATGTTAAACTGGTCTATTAGAAAACCCTGAATGAGTAATTAAAATGTTGGGGGATTTAAATTTTTAAATTATTATTAAATTACTATTCAAAAACTATAAAAAATCTGCATAATCTCGAAATAACCATCAAAATGTTTATAGGCTTTTCTACAGGGAAACACTCCTAGTCTTAATATCTTTAATTATTTGATCCAAGAGTAGTTTGTTTTAAGGGATAAGTAATTCAACAAAAAAATTTTGTACATGAAGTGGAAATTGACCCAAACATGCAATTAAATGTGTCTCATCAATTCACACTGAAATTCACATGGAAAAATCTCAGATGGTGTGAAGCATCTCTATGTACCTCACAAAGGATTTCATCACTGTGTTAATGTTTCATTACTGAACTCTTTTGCCAGGACAGGGATTTCGTTTCAGCCTCAGGCACATATTAGATTCTAGTATCCACAGTTAAGGTTTAAATTCTTCTTGCTTGTGTTCCTAGACTGAACTTGGTTTATTCAATGGAAGGTTATATTATGCAGATTATATTAAGCAGGAAGGTTATATTATGCTGGTTGCATCTGTAACTCATTTTACACTATGCAGCACACCCTGTAATCTCAGTTCAACTGTACTGAACACCAGACATCTGCAGTCTGTGTGTGCTTAAGTGGTTCCTATGTAGGAACTGAGATACCTGGTGGATAAAGGGGTAATTAGTGCCCACCTGTTTCTCATTGCACTAAGATTGTGTTAATTACATAGTTCTTGAACTGGGAACTGGGTGGAGAGATTAAATAATATGGATGTACATAAACATCTTCTGAATGCCAAACTCAAGGTCAAAATGAGATTTATGCCTGTTATTCTTACAAAAATACACAAATGCAACATATTTCTTTATAGAGTGCCTCATAAATACTGATTTATACTGCTGGAATCACACATAAAGCATCTGTGCCATGCTCATCAGTTGCTTCTTCCAATATTTTGATTGGCAATTACATCTAATTGCTGAAATCCACAGATAAAAACTCAGACCAATAAAAACCTGCAAACCTTAGAAAGATACAGAATAGTCCTAAATACACAAATCCTAACACCAGTTCTATTTTTTGTTAAAAACAGTTTTTATTGCTCTTCTGACTCCAAAGCGAAATTGATAAATGCTTTAAAACGCAAAGAGCAAAATATGGAGTTAAGAAAAAAACTATGGTCTTCAGCTGGGAGACTATAACCCTGACTTCTTGGATAAATTATCAACAATATTTCAGCTAATAATTTCTGTGGTTTTTGTGTGACAACATTAAAACTGTATCAAGCTACTGTTTCTCATCTAATAGGAGAAAAAAAATGGGAAAATAAAAATCAAAGGATCATCAAATTGTTTATGTCAGAAGGCACCTTAAAGATCATCTGTTTTCCAACTCCCATGGGCAGGAACACCTTCCCTAGACCAGATTGCATGAAGCCCCATCAAACCAGGCCCTGAACACTTCCAGGACTGGGGCACCTACAACTACTCTGGGCAAGTGTTCAATCACCACCATTTATAAAAGATTAAGAGGGACCACTGCGCTCTTCCATTGACTGCTTTCAGGTAATCCTAACACCTTATCTGAGCAGCAAAAGAGTCCCATCAATTAGTATGGTAATGTATAATTTTCCTCATCTTTAGAATAACAAAATTTTGTTGTCCTTATTCATGCTGAACAAACCAGTGAAGCTACTCTAAAATTAGTACATTATTCAATATGATCCACACTTTCAAAAAACCCCTGCATCTTAGTAGAGAATATTTTATAAGAGAAGCAGCACTTGTGTTATAAAAGAGCATTCAGTAGTATCCCTGATCTAAATAGTACTAATAATAGTTTTACTATAATATTTTTAAAACGAATTTGCTGCTTGTAGAATAGAAAGGATTTTCTCCTGAAAAAAGCCACGTTGCTTTCTGCATTTTCTGTGGCAGTGTTTTAGCTTAGCTTGTCAGGACAATTAATCAACATTTCAAAATGTCTGTACTTTATCAAAATGACAACACAAGTATGGAGCACTTTCCATCTGTGATTTTGTACTATACTCAGAAAGAGAGACCAAAGATTTATAGGAAGATTTCAATCTGGTGGATGCTAGTGGTGAAACTGAGAGGTAAAAGTAAACTTTGTCCAAACCTTATAATTCACTTGCTTATCTAGCAAGAGGGGAAAAAAAAATCTAGGCATTCTATATTCTTACTTCAGTTTTCCTTTCTACTAAGAAACTTTCATGTAAATCACCACTGGACTGCCAGGTTTAGTATCAATACAGATTTCACTTTTACTAATCACATTTTTGTATAACTTTGTATTTTTAAAAATAATTTCTACTTCAGACCAAAACAAAATTCAGAGTCAACCTTCAGCCAACTACTGCAATTACCACTTATACTTGCAACGGGTTCAGCAAGAGTATGTAGCTGTTGAAGAATTATTCATGACATATTGCCAATCTAAATTTACAAATTTTATGAACTATAGTAACTTCCTTTGCAGAACAACTGATTAAAATTCAGCAAAAGATACAAATGAGCCTCTGGCTGAAGCCCAAGAGCCAACTTTACAGTAAATCCCTTGCTGTTATTGTACAATCATAATGCTGAAGCCATAATTACCAATTCCAGTACAGGATGCTAACTTATTCAGCTGCTTCCATTACAAGATTTCTACTTGTGAGTTTTCTTTGTCCTAATCTCACCCATGGATTTCACCATCTATAGTTTGAAGCTCTTGCTAGTGTTTATTTCCTTCTGAATTTCCAACCAAAAAAAACCCAAACATCTTTCCCTTACTCTGTGTCTATGAGATAGAAATAATACACTACACAACAATGAACTGGTTTGCTGTTTTAAGGCTTTCCTTCTTTAATGTGATGTTTTTGCATAGTTTGGAGATTTAGCCTTAAAAAATCTATGCACTTAGTTACGACCTTAAAATATTTTTTGAAATTTAATTCTAAGACTTTTAAAATATATCACATATCAGTGAATTAGCAGAGTAATCCAAACTGAGTTTTAAAAATTAACTTTGTATAACTTGTTAAAGATGAGAAGTTAGGTAATTTTTTTATTTGAAATTTTAACATAACATACTAGTTTGAGATTAAAGGAAGTGACTCATCATACACTTGGTAATGAAAAGAATATAAATTGTTTGGTTTTATGGAATTATTTCCTGAGAATGCTCTTCAAGTCAACAAGGCTTTCAACTAATGTTAGAATTAATTATCACTCTTGGATGGAGGGCAGTGTCAAAATACAGTCGTTGTTATGGTATAATCAATGCTTCCATTTCATTTCCTCAAATAATAAATTTCCAGCTGCTTTGCAGTAACAGTGTTAGCAAAGTTTCAAGAATGTAATCCAATAGATGATGAAATATGATACTTATTTTGCATCTAAGAAGGGGAATTATTGTTCTATATGCCTTTTTTTAAGGATGAATTGAATTACCCATGTATTGAATATCTATAAGCAAAAAAAATAGTAACACATATTTCTCATTCTGCCTAAAAAAGGAAAAAGAAAAATGATATTTTTTTATTTAAAAATATTTTAGTAAATTGTACTATTTCATTAAAATGCTTGTAGCACTTCTTGTATCTCTTTACCTTCTTTATCTTATTTTAACTTAATTCTTCCCCACTACAGGAAATGCTGTGGCCATATTGCTTCCTAAAACTGATGGAAGTTCAGCTGGCTCCCAAGAACTTGATCTGATAGTACAAAAACCCATTAAGTTTTAGTCACTGAGGGAGGGATTTCAGAACTATATAAAAGAGATGGAAGTTTAAGTCACAACACCAGATGGTCAGGGAACTCCTTCAGGGAGTGGTAAAAACACCCCAAAAATTACTCTTGTGATTGTAAAGACATCTTGTGAAAATAAAGACATTTTCAAAGAAGAAAATTTCATTGTTGGATACAAGTTGTTTCTGAAACTAGGGGTTATAACATGACATATTTAATATGACAAAACCAAAAAGCATGCTTGCTATCTGGAATAAAAAACTCCAGCTCTTAAGACTGACCAAGCAGGTCATATGCATATGTCTTCATACAAAAAATGTTGCTTATTATGAAGTAGTAAAATTCAACTTCTTTCTGAAAGAAAGAAAATACAAAGCTAATTTCAAATGGGAGAGGGACGATATTTTAAATTAAATAATTATATTTGCTTATTTGCTTGTACTGGCTGCCAGAAGCTGTGGAGGAACAAGCAGATTTTTCCATTTAAGAGAGTAATGGTGTCCTAATAAGACACTATTATGATAATTATTCCATAACTTATATTTTGAATTTCACTCCAGCTAGTCAAGATGAGATTAATTTTTCATTTTTTTCATCATAAACTTTGAAATATTAATTAATTTTCTATATTTTAATGTCAGACACAATATTGTGTGTGGTGTCCCAAAATGTAAAATATTTCTTAAGAGTTAGAAGGCAATTTTCTTTCTTTGCTCGGGGACTTCTATTCTTCCTGGCAGAGTATAGAAATACTGAGAATATTAATAGGAAAAAAAACCTCCACCCAAAAACCCTGGTTCCAACACAATACGGATCTGAGAAATTACATAAATAAGTAGAAGAATTATTTTTCCTAAACTGTCTCATGAAACTCTAGGAGTAAGCTTCTATGGCTTTGTCACAGATGTCATCAAAACCAAAACTGGTTCTGAACTTCTCACCACAGATCTGTAACAAGCAGTCTTAAGGTTTGGGGAATTTTATTAATATTTATTTTTGTAGATTCTGAATGACTTGACTACTTTATATGATTTCAATACAAATGTTTTTAAGGTGAAAATATCATGCAAGACAAAAGTATTCTGAAAGCAAAACTGACAAAGATTTTAACAATTCTGTTTTATTTCAAGATAAAAAAAAAATCTATGTCTAATGGGTAAAATTTACTTTTTAATTTTTAACCATTTAAAATCATCTCAGCAGCCCTCAAGTCATGGCTAAAAAACTAACAGTATTTTTGGGAGATAAAATTATATTAATGTATTTCATTTGTGCTTAATGTCTTCTGAGGATATTTTTCTGCCACAATGACCCACATTTTTGCCTCTTAGTTTTACCTGTGCATCCATAGTCCTAAGGTTTATACAGAGGAGCAAGTCTAAGGTGTTCTTCAAAATTATAAAATGTCATACAAAGGATAAATGTTCTCCAAAATCATATATAAGCAAATTCATACACAAATATATAAAGACAGAGATTTTTCTTCTTTTCAAGTCATTTGCAGGTAATCTAATTTTACTTTATTGTGTTGGATCAGATTTCCTATGGAAATATTAATTTTTTTTAACTTTTAGTATTTCTTTAATTTTTTTAATTGTGTAAACTGCAACTAAAGTATTTCAAAGTTGTTCAGGAAATAAAAGGTCATTCCTCAGCATAAGATATCCATACAGTTAAACCAGCTCAAACTAAATACACTTTACATGAGAATTAGATACAAAACATTATGAACATCAAACTGAGATGTAACATGGTTTTCATTGAAATTTTCCTCAGCAGTACACAGATGTATTACATGAAGGAAGTACTTTGAAAACTAAAAGTGCAATTGAGGCTGAAAACAACAACAACCAACCCCCAGAAAAACAGTTCCAGCTTCAAGAACTTTCCCACATCCCCCTGAAGAAGTGTTCCCAAATAAAATTCAGTTCCTCAGGCTAGTATAAATTGGGTGGATATAAGCCTCTCATGACCTGATTAATGAATGGTCATCAATCGAAGAAAAATGCTTGGGTAATATTAACTCAGATTTTGCAGTGTAAAAAGCAGAGATCCTCCTTAACTTAGCAACAAGTCTCACCAATAATAACAGGAGTAGAGGCTGACATGAAAAAGCCAAGTTCAAAAGATAAAGTTGCTCAACTTTTTTCAGATTCCATTTAAGTATAGCAAATCAAGAACAAAATTATGAATCATGGAAGTTCTTATCAGCTGTCAGCAAAGCGTGAGCACAGCCAACACAATTTCAGAGTGGCAGTCCCTCCAGAGACCACCAACAAATATAGGAGCGACTTGTCCTTTGGCAAAGCTTGTGATTTAGAAAACCTTACATCTTTTTCATACCAATAAAAGTGACACTATTGAAATGACATGGTGTTGAGAGCCAAATTAACTTAAGAGTCCTTTATGACTGTCCTAGTTCTCAAAACCAGGATAATGCCATAATAGTGATTTTATCTTTAGTGACAGGTGAGTGATCCCAAAGGGCAAGGTTTGAAGAGCAGGTATCAGAAAAATTAACTGGGAAGCATTTCAAGTTTTATCTGAGTGGATTGTGACATGCCACTACAGAAACAAGTACTGCATTTCATCCTGTGCAATAACAGCAGCAGATTTTTTGAGTACCTTTGTGATTTTTTTGATATTACAAAAGAAAAGAAAAATACAATGACATCTCCTAAATGGAGTTTATCTGATGCCTGTATTCCTCAGTAGTTGTAGGAGTGAATGATTCTTGAACTAGTTTTGACTGCATGGCAGAGGGGTATCTGACAGAACAGAAAAGAGGGTATTTATAGCAAATCTGGCCTTGAAATTTTGGGACAACAAGTCTGAGTGGAATATGGGGGAATATGCTCCTCCTACCCAACCCCAAAATCAACAAAACCCCCACCCTGCCAAGCCCTTACAAGAGAGTATGAGCATCTTGCAAGGAGGGAAGACTTTGGAAACTATATCCCAGTCAGTCTCACATCAGTTTCTAGCAAGATTATGTGGGAGAGGCCTCTGAAAAAAAGCCAGCTGGGACAAAATGAGCATGGGATTAGTAAAGGCAAGGAGCACTGACTTCTGGTCTTGCAAAAAGAGAAGTCTGTCTCAATGAACAAGAAGAGTGTATGTTCAAGCTTTTTGAGGTGATCTCCTATGCTGCATCCTTAAACTCGATCCAAGAGAACAAAGCCATTGTCTCAGAAAAAGAATTTAAGGTCGTCACAAAGGCATATAAGGCCCAAACATAAACCTAAATATATGCAATTATTTTGCTGAAATTAGCAAAAGCTAATTAAATCTTGATTATTATATAGAGTCAGAGAAACAGTGATAAAAGAAATATATTGAAGATTTGCTTTTATCAAGATTGATCCAGGTTTGGAAATAAAACAATGTAAAATAAAGCTCTCTAAATACTTACAAAGATATTCAGTCTCTTGAGTAAAAATCTGGAGGGAAAAATACCTGGAAGAAATCCTGCTTTGAACTCCACCTACAATTTCTTAATTCATATAGAATCACATATTTTAAAATACTAGATAAACACGAAGTTTTCAGAGTTTCTCATGTTCAGTAAGAAGTTAATATATATTCACTATTTCTTGTTTTCTTGACATTCGCCCAAAGACTATTAACTCATTTACTAAATTCCATGTTCTCTAAGGATATCTCTGGAAAACAGATGCTAATTTCAGAGAATACATTTTAACCTTATTCATTGTGAAAAAAAAGCCCAAAGTAATCCCTCCACTTAAAGGGACAATGGGTTACTCTTTTTTATGTAATGGAAACAATTTAACAAAGAGAAGACTGGATTTTTTTTTCTGCCCTTAAGAACTGTATGTTAAATTAAAAAGTTTAATAAACTCAGGAATACATTGTCAAGAAAACACCATGAACTACTTTTATTGTTATATGACATACTAATAAGACTGTACTTTGATTGTTTCCATTCTGAAGTGCAGCGGTATGGATGTAGTAGCATGATAGCAGAAACATTTAATTCAGAAGAATTGAAATATTGAAATAATTCAGGATGTTGCATTATGTGTTATTTGATTTCATACCTCTCATTAAAGATACACTATAAAGAATAAAGTTTGCATCATATCAATGCAAATGATATAAACATGGGAAATATAACATGATCTGGATGAAACTTGCTTGTTTCAGGCTAGCAATTTGATCAAAAGTATATAGCTAGACTATTCATAGCCAAAATTCTCTGTAAGGTTCATTTCATAGAGTACATGTGCCCTGGTTTTGGGGTTATAAAGATATCAATTCAAAATCAAATGAGCCCTTATCTGCCCAGAGTCTGATGCATCATTTAAAATTCTGACATGCAGAGAAACCATTTGATGAAAATATAGAAGTTTCTTTCCTGTAAAAAAAAGAGGTAGGAACCCATAGTTCTGCAGACACCACTAACTATGTATGGTAAAAAGGGCAAAGCAAAGGGCAAAGAGGAGCAGGGCAAGGGGAACAGCACACTTTGAGTAACCTTCTCATTTACACAGCTTCTACACAAAAGAAAATATTTGTTTTAGTCAAGACCTGGCTTTTTCACTACTACCTTTGGAAATAAAGTTTTATACTGTCAGAAGTAAATGTCACTAGAAGTTTTATTTTGTTTTTAAGAATTCACATACATTTTTTTTTTCAGCTGACTTAGATTTAAGTATTTTAGCACTTGCTTTGAATATTCAGGGTTTCAAGGAAGCAACCACAAGATAAAAGGCAGTATTTCAACCTGTATACAAGGTTCAATACCATTCTCTTGATAAAGGCAGTTTTAGTCTGCATTTAACACTGCACAAATTTGGGCATCCAGGTATACAGCAGGCAAGTGGTCATCATATGCTTATATGTGAGCTTTACACTAGCAAATCTAGCCACTCTCACCCTTAAACTGCAGCAGCAGAGAGCTCAGCTCTGCCTACCTACGCAACAGACTGCTGGGCACTCTTATCAGTAGCAATTCACTATCGGAGGTAAATGCTTCCCCCTCAATAAACTTTTGCCACTTTCAGATCGAGCTTACTTTAGTAGCACCAGCAAATGTTCAATAATGCCTCCTAGTCACAGCACAGCACAGCTGCTGCTGTACCTCGCTGCTAACACTGACCTGCCCACCCCACTCTGCCCTGTGCTGAGCAGAACAGTGAAGGTCTGGCCTCCCCCGGAGCTCCCTCAGAGGCAGTTCCACAAACCATGGTCTGCAGTGCAGGGGAAATACACCGGTCCTGCAAAGTTACTGCTGAATACGTTATCAAGGAGTTAATCAAAAATGTCACTTTAATGGATGTCTTCTTTCATATGGGAATGAATGTGGCTTAAAGCATTAGCTCTCCTTCTAGAAAATAAGCAATGAGTTGTTGATTTCACAGAATATTTTAGCTCCGGTATACATCAAACTTAAATCATTATTACTTCAGTGGAAAAGGCAGACAAAAGCATTTCTGTCTGAATTACCCAAAGTAAACACTAATAGCTGGTAGCTGCTCAGAATCTGCTATCAGTATTGACTTGGTCACTACTGACTGTGATGAGAGCTCAGAAAACCTAGCTTACTTTTAGATTTCAACAGCACTGTGGCCACTTTTGTAAGTGCCAAAACAGCTCATGTCACATGCAGATGCCATAATGCTGTAGAAATACCCCGCAGAGACATAAAAAACCCTACTGCTAAGCTGGATACAGCTCCAGAGGTTTCTTTCATCATTCCCTCGTGGCATTCCTATTTGCATACAGAAGCTGCTGAACTTTAGCACAACTACTGAGCAAGATGGCATAAGACTGGAAAGTGAAGCTAGTTCAAAAGTGCTGCAAGATGAGAGCAAAGCCTGTCTAAATACTACATTTTTATCTAGGTGACAAGTGCCTTAAAGTTAATACATATAAGTAGACCTCGAACTCCAAAAATATTTTACTTGAATTATTTTGTCCAGTAAATGATCAACTCTATTTTCTGCTGGCTTGAGAATATTTAAAGACAAGTGTAATTTTTTCTTGAGCCTCACAGGACTATTGGAACCTTATGCTGGGTATCTGGTAGATTCTCCATCCTCTCCTTTACAATAATTATGCATTAAATATGCATAAAATGCATTTTTTTTCTGAGATTTGTTAGCAGTTAAATTAAATTAGGACCCTACTGAAGTCTCATTACTATCACTTGAAACAAAAGTTTGCATCTTCTCTTTAATAGAACCAATGTTCTGCAGTATGAAGCACTGGGCAAGAAAATATTCCAAATCACACTGTCCACTCACTGAAAAGAAATGGGAAATATGGGAAATATGGAAAATATGCACACATCATAAGTAATGTTCTGCAGCCTTGAATGAAAAGTATGCTCCCTGCAAAGTTATTTAAATATTATAAAAGTTTTCATTACCTAGGTCAATACTGCTACTTTATCAAGCATTGAAAGATCTTAGCTTTATAGAACAGGAGGATGAAGAGACTATGTCAAGGATTTATTAATACAAGAGCAAACTAATTAGGAGAAATGGGAAATTGTCATCTCATTTATGAATGTACTCAAGACTTTTCAAGACAGATTTCAACAGACAAAATTTTCCACAAAGGAATTTAGGGTCAACATACTTATGATTCCTGTCAAATGTTGCAGTATGCACACTATAATTCTTTTCAGAATTATTGACTGAAAGCCAGCATAACATTCTTCTCAAATCATAGGTAAACACTCTTACAGTAAAAAAGATGATTTTTCCAGCATTTCAATATTTTTTAAAATTAATTGACAATGTTAATATAGACAGCATAACTGAATAAAAACAAAACAGTTAAAATGACCTAACTAAGTTCCATAGTTAAAAATTTCTTGCTTTTCTTTTTTCTCTGTAATAACATAATGCTATATGAGAATTTCATTTCAACAACATTTTAAAGAGTTTGCTTTGAAAAATTAAATCCTAGACACAGTCCAGCAGCATTTCCCCTAATAAGTAAAATAAACCCAAACAAAAATTAAAATTTAAAAATAATGAAAAAGAAAAAGAAATAATGCTAGCTAGTGATAAAAAGAACAAAACATTTCCTTATTTCACTGAATTTTGAACTTATCATCACTCTTGTTTATCTGGACTTTACATCAAATGAGAGTCAAATGTTCCATTCCTAGTGCTGAGGTCATTTGAAGCATAAAATATACATGCTTTGAATCTCCTTTTTTAATGATAAAACATTTCTTTTAAAAAGTAATCAAGGTTTCAGAAAAAAAAAAATTGATATGAAGGAAGCTTTCACTGTTAAGATATTCTCAAAGCAAACCTCTACTGATTGCTAATCTAGGAGGTGCAAGAATTAAACCTTGTAGTTTGAGACTGAAGAGATCAATTTATTTCAGCTGCAAATTAAGAAATAAAGATGAAAAATACCTACCTTTCGGGAATGGATTTCTCTCACATATAGTGGAAGTAGAAATTCAGATATTCCTTCAAGTCGTATTCCTTTTTTAGTGACTCTCAAATTTCCCATTCCATCCTACAATCAATAATATATATAAATATATTCACTTTAGGAAATAACCTTATCCAGAACAACCTAAAAAGAAGACAGTAGTTGGCTTAACTCCTAAAAATAATGAGTGCTGTCCCCCTGTCCCCAGCTCCTCTCATGATCATGGGCAGGAGGCAGAGGGGCACATTTATAGCCAGAGCTTCACCTAGGGCTGAAGTATTTAACTTGATGGTGACCTGCATACTTTATTTCTTGGATGAACCTAATGTCAAAGTACAACTGTGGATCATCATTATTCCCTGTGTAGATTGAAGTAGATTCTGAATTTTGCAATTCTCAATTAAAAAAAAACTAGTTACTTTTCTCTCTATATATATGCAATATTTTTTTACATTTAAAGCCATTTGAATCCAGTCTTTTTGTTTTTCCTGGTGATAAAAATACATAGAAAAATATCATGTAGGAAGAAAGAAAATAATTTTTAGTAGTTGCTCATCACTACTAAGAGCCTATCGCTGATGAACAACTTCAAAAATGCTATTTTGATTGTGTTTATTTATCAGAATACAAAAAGCACCATTGTAAAAGTCTGGATGAAACAAGAATTCAATGGTAGGCACAGAAAAGTGGCATTACAAGGCTTCAGCTGCACTCTTAGAGGAAAGAAAACAATGAAACATGTTTTATACTCGAGACAAAATTATTTTGCACAGCAGTAGAAATTCAAGATTTTTTATCCTGAGAATCTTACTCTATTCCTTACAGAAGAGTAATTTTTCACTGTACAGCCAGCGGAGTTTAACTTGATCCACTTAAGTGAAAAATAAGCACATTTAATCTAATTGCTAATTACATATTTCAAAACCATTGTTGACTCTAGTGTACTGGAACAATGAGAAGTTGCACTTTTGCTCTGCTGCCTGAACTGTGAGGCAAATAACCTCTGCCTACTGGGTTAACAGCTAGGTAAGAGTCCTCGACTGCTATAGCTGAATTGTCAAATAATGTTTCTTAAGAAAGTGATGATATATGTTAAAGTATTTACCTTAAGTCAAGTAATGTTTATACAAATATTTTCACACGGAAAACGACAGGTATTTTTGGGCTTTCTAACAAAAAGTGCAAAATGAAACAGTGATACCTGTTTTTGAAAAGGAAATAAATAAATTAGAGCTGTTGCCTTCAGGGAAGGCAAGGTGACCTGGTTTCAAGGAACAGCACGGCAGCCCAGTCTCCCCTGGGCCACTCGGGCTAACGACACGCGCTGGACACCAATGTGGTGGACGGTCGAAAGCATTTATTATCTTATCTCATGGGTTTAAATAGTCTTGGGGGACTTTGCTACGTCAGAGGGGGTTTGGTAGGGTCTCTAAGGTTAGTCAGGAGTGGAAAACTACTGGGTTAGGTGTGGTTACATTCTTTGGGGTAATGGATAACGTGCTGCAGGAGGAGAGGGGGATGGGGGTCTTTCTTTCCGTCACATCCCGAGATCTTCCGTTCGCCTGTCCCTATCTACTACATAGAGCTTGTTATGGAATGTGTGATCTTGAACAAAAAAGTTTCAATTTTCTCAATCCTATAGTAATAGAATATAAAATTTTAATAGTAAAGGATAACCTGGGAAAATACACAAGCATGCAATAGTTTTTGCCAGTGAATAAATATTTAACAAGAATTAGCTATTTTTTTGATGTACATATTTGGTTATAAGCATGTTTTCTAACTGAAAAGGCAAATTCAATATTTTGTTTTACCTGCTTCTGTGGAATGTTTGTGACTGACACACATAAAATATATTTGCAAGAAAAAAAGGGAAGGAGTGAAAAGGAGAAAATAAAAAATAAACACAAACTACACAAAAATGTAAAATCAAGCTTTCAGAAAACTAGAAATGCTGAAATTAAAGTTGCCTAAGAAGCTTCCATCTGCTCTATCTTGCAAGCATATTTAGGATAAAATTATGTATTTATATGTGATATTTACCCTCCTGAATTGCAGCTTATTCCACATAGGGTTGGAATAAGCCTATTCCAAATAATGCAAACCTCAGTCAGGAGCTACTCGCTATTTTGCTTTCACATCATTATTGTCTTTGCATTTATTGTACTCTGTTAAAACTCTGCTGTGAAGACAGTACTGTCAGTATTCTTCTAGACTTCTGTTCACATAAGTGTTTATTACTGAAGTTATATAGTTCCTCACAACTACTAATTAATTTTCAAAATACTTTCAGTAGCTTCATATGGTGGTACTGTTCTTATGCTACTGACAGAGACCTAAAGCACAAAATCAATTTGTTCACTATTTTTGGATACTTATCATATTTTCTCTGTTTATTTTCAGCAGTGGGAAGTTAGATTGTATAGCAAGATTAAATTGCCAGGGTCTCAGAAACAAAGTATTCATAGAGCCTACTGTGTATATAAAGACTTTCATTTTTCTGAGTGACCTTTCTAGGTAGTCATTCTTTACTCCTTCAGCAGAATCCAACAGATTGAATGCAGACAGGCTCTGCACAGACAGAAGCACTCTAGCTTCAGTAAAATTACGTGAATCAACACAAAAAGACAGACACTACAGTCTAGAGCCTAAGTCACAAAAAGTGCTATTAAACTGGAATAGGGTGAGTGCAACCTCAATTTCTTGATAAAGACAATAATCTTCCAGACAATTCCTGAAGTGTGTAATGACTGACATGAAATAAGTCTGAGTAGTAAAATACAGAAAAAAATCAGACTTGTACTACTACAACATGCTTAATGAAGACAACCCCACTAAAGAATTACTTCCCAGTATATTTTTTCATCAATAACCCCTCCATCAAGTTTAAACAGGGATTGGAATAAGAGGAGTTTCTTGTTTCATTGGGTTAAAACTATGCTGTTAAAAGAGAAAAAGTCAAGGGTTTTCGAGCTAACACAACTTGGTTAAAAAGTTACTAAAATTAAAAAGATTAATTAGAGGAAGGTCCTTCTGCTTCATTCCCAAATAAACTTTATAAAGTTTAGGTTTTCCAGACAAATAAAACTCAGATTATCCTTTTGGTGTGATTTATTTATATTCAAGTGCAAAAATAGACTGAGATGAACCATGCCAGTACTTAAGTGTCAAGTTCAGGTACTGGGACTGACTGGTGTGGAGGTTTTCTTTTGTCATAGCAGCTGGTATGGTAGTGTGCAGTTTTGTTTAGAGCAGTGCTCATAACATACCAGAGCTTTGGCTATCGCTGAACTGTGCTTCCAGAGTGTCAAGTCTTTCTGATTTCCCCCCACATCCCACCTCTGCCCCCAATCAGTAGAGTGAGGATGGCCAAGGAATTGAGAGGGAACTTAGATAAGCCAATTGACCCCAAGTGGTCAAAGGCATATTCCATACCTGTATGTTATACCATGTACAATTTTCCATATTTCTCATTTAGATATGAAACAAACCAACAGTGATCCTGCCTCACTTACATTGTTCTTTTCCCTCAGACATGAAGAAAAACAACCCCTTTACATCTATAAACATGTCTTATAGAGATTGTAAAAATAAAATCAAACATCACTATGAATATTTTATTTTATTCTTAGAGTACATCAAATTTCAGTTATTAAAACAAGAAATTCAAATAAGAAAGTATTAAAATATGAAAACCAAGCATTTAGTTTATGCTGTTGTCTTAAAACTGCAGTAACCTAAGGAAGAGTTTTACTGACTTTGAACACTACATTAAAGTCAATGAAGTCCTAAACTATGCCTACTATACATCTGTGATAATGAGAGTATAAATTTGAATCAGAACATAAAAGAACTCCCCAGAAAAATATTCTGGGAGGCAAACAACAACACTGACATTCAGGACTTTTTCAAGCTTTGACCTGTTTATAAACAGGCAGATATTTATGTTGTTCGATGATCCTGTAAATGGTATATAAGAAAACCAGAGCTTAATTCACACTGTCTTTAAACAGGCAGGATGATCTTTCAAAAGATTAAGTTATTTTTTCACAATGTGCTGAGAATTCTACAAGGGTGTATTACTTATACAGCCTGTAGAATTTCTGCCCAATAAACTCTTACAGCAGCATGTTTTATTATAGCTACAAATATAAAGTATATGCTATGAATACTTCTCAAGAACTATAAATACTTTTCAACAAGTCAGGAAGTTGGCTAAAACTACAAGCTGCAGTAGCCCATCTACAACCGAAACTACTACAACTAGTCCTGGACTACACATATTGCTATCTAATGGAATATGTGGTGGTGTGCTTTCTTTTATTACTCTCTCTCGTTTTTCCATCTTTCTTTCCTTTTTACTGTTATTAGTTTAAGCACTAAGACATTCTAAGAAAAAAGAAGAGGATAAGGAATTCTACACAAATTGCTGATAAACCAGAAGTGTGCAAGAACAAGCTTAGGTATCTACAAAATAGATCCAGACCTCTGTGACATAGATAACAACAACTGGAGACCTAGGACAGGATTCACTAGGCTGGATTAGAAGGGCAGCAGAAACTACTAAAAGGGCAGTTTTGAAGCCAAGCTGTGGAATATTTCAATTAGAAATAACATTTTGGAAGCCAGTAACTATATCTTATACACTCCACCCAGATGAAATGGCACCTCCTTGCATGAGATCAAACCCAGACCTTTAATGTTACAAAATTCTGCAAATCTATCAATAACCCTGCTATACGAAAGACATTAAAGTGGATAAAACATCTGCAATTCCTGCGTAAGACCACAGAATTCAAAATCCCTTGGTCTGGAGAAAACAAGTTGGAAGGTATGATACTCCAGGAATGAAAACTCTCATTATGTAAGATGAGAACGGCACTGTGAGGGATCCTCCAGTGATTTGTCATGCATCTCGTGAAGTGGGCAGTGAGAAGGCAGTAAAGAACTCTGCTAACTAAAATGCAGGCTTTTGCCTTTGGATTATGAACTTACATGCAGTAGCACAGTGAAAAGCAAATGGAAGTGTTGGTTATTCTGGACTGACTAAAACTTTAATAAATAGTTATTTGTATTTCAAGCTTGCATGGTATTTTTTCTGACCTCCTTAATAATAACAACATACAGCAAATATGTGTTTCAGTACTTTACAGCTTTTACTTTACAAGCAGTTGTTGGGTCAGAAATTCATTCTTATGAATAATATTCAAGGTTTTCAAAAGTTCTGATGCTAGATGTGATATCCTTCATGTTTCTGAGTATATATTTAAGCCCAAACTCTGTCTCCAAAAGCTCACATTCTGAAGAAGGAATCATTACACAAAACAGGGAGGGGAAAAGTGACAATAATGGAAAAGTAGGGTTTAAAAAAAGTGCCTACATCAGATGGCCTATAAATTACTGAGCATTCAATGTCTGTGACTTTGTAGGCATTATAGCACAAGATGAATATGAAATGGAATTTGGATGATGTGAATGCACTGGTATGAAAAAGCACAGATTACAAACATGCCATGTCAAATTAAAAAAAAAAAAATAGGGTATGATATCAAAAGAAAGGTGACTGAACCAATGTAGCAGCAGTGAATTATAATTAGGATGGGAAAATAATACTGAACTTGATAGAATGGCACAAAAAAGTAGGTAATGTAAAGGGACAGCACTGGGGATGGTTAGGAAGATAAAATATATTACCAGCTATGTTGTTGATAAAATGGAAGATGCACACAAAAGATTGGAAGGAAGATGACAAAGGAAATTATTTTTATTGTATTCACACATGCAAAAACCTGGATTTAATAAACAGAGCTGGAAAGTAAATCCAGTTGGAGAAAAATGGTGCTTGGATGTGATTATGGATGTGCAACTGAATTAAAAACTGAAGGCAGCAGTCTTGCATAAACAAAATGGGTAGTGGTATAAACAACAAAACCAGAGTATTTTCCTGGATTACTAGGAAAGATAACTGAGCTTCAACAGACAAAAAGAAAGGTAAAATTATAGCAAGCTATTCACTAGAATGGCAAAAATCTGAATTGATGGAAACACCTGCCTGTATCCATCTGCTGACAATAATAGATAACGTCTACAATGCTGGCACTATGTAGATATCAGAGTAAAGCTAGTGAATAAATTACTGTAGTACAGTGCAGCAATGTTTAAAGAGAAACAAACTAAGGAAAAAAATAACATGAAAAAACATTAAAAAGAAAGAAAAGTCAGATTACTATCCAAACTAACTAGAATTAAAATTCTTTGAATACATGCTACTTTAGAATGGTTTTTGAAAGTGTGGAGTATGACCTGCTTTTTCAATCATAAACTACCTATATTAATATAAAATATATACCTATCATGGCAATAAGATGAAATCCCTATTTTATGTTTGAAATTTTGATTTCATTGCATCATAAGGGGAGTTATGCTATTTTTCATTCAAACATAGCTGTGTCCTTTAATATAACCACTGTGAGGCCGCTCACTCTTGTCTTTGAAAGGTTGTGGCAGCCAGAAGAGGTACCTAAGAACTGAAAGAAATCAATTGTCACCCCAGTCTTCAAAGAGAACAAGAAAAAGGACCTAAAGAACTACTGGCCAGTCAGCCTGATCTCAATCCTTGGAAAGGTGATGGAGGGTCTCTTCTGGAGACCATCTCTATCCATGTTGGTGACAAGAAGGTGATCAGGAGCATGGATTCACTTATGGTAAATCATTGTTTGATGTCTTCTACAAAGAAAAAACTAGCTGGAGGGATGAGGGGACAGCAGTGCATATTGTCTACCTTGACTTCAGCAAGGCTTTTGACACTATTCTCTCACAATATTCTGTGCAGGAGCCTGCAGTATTGAGTGTGGGTGTGTTTGATTTGTCCACATAAATTGCAGTTTATTTAATCCACTTCCCGGTGTTTGAGTCCTGGTTGTAATTTCAGCACAGAATCTTGAAGATAATTTAGTCAGCCTGAAAATTTAATAACACATTATTCTTTTATTTTTCAAGTAAGTGATTGCCTGACTTCAGAAAGAAAAATTAAAAACTGATATGAGGACAATAAACAAATATGCTCTATACAGAAGCAGTCAACATTGTTGATAAACCTGTAAAAATATTTACCTATAAGATAAAAAAATACAGTCCCACTGGTTTGTTGTGTACACATATGATAATTAAAATAGAGAAATGGTTCTGACATTTTTCTAGGAATTTCTACAAATAAGTTTTAGGACCTACCCTTATTGTTTATTCCAGTGAAATACACTGAACTAATGCAGTTTTGTCTAGGTTTTGAGAAGTAAAAATATTATTTGGGTTGTCAGTCACATGCAGGAAGTAGCTTGTGTTAATGCAATTATATGTTTTGTGCTTTTCATGTTTGCACTTTGCCCTGACACAATCAAAACTTCAGCTCTTGTGACACTTAATCCCTAAGTGGAGCAGCAGAAAAAACAACTGCTAAACAAGAATTAGTAACTATTCTGGCAGTATTTATACCTATTGAAAAATAATAAACCATGTCTTGAATTGAGCTGTGGGCATAGTGGAGAGGTTCTGTAAAAAATATTATTCTCTTACAATATTCCAAAGTCAGCTTTACCTTAGCTACTACAGACATAATGATTTGCTTTGATCTTATTCTTTCCCTTAAAGGCAGATTCTGCATCTTCTTTAGGCAAGTTACTATATTGCCTCTATCTTTAAAAGAATTTTCTTCATATATAGCCTGAAACTCCAGCGCTATAATGCAATTACTTTTGTTTGCCCTTCAGATACATAATTGCTTAGACTAGATACATAATCACAGTTCATTTTCTTTGTATGTTATTTTGCATCTTAATGCTTCATATTGCTCCTAGTCTGCCTTTATCTCCCATGTCTAAGTAGAATAAAAAAGCCAGAACAAGAACAGCTTGTGAACACTTACCATGGCTAAGCAGAGAAAAATTATCTCACTTGTTGATTTCAGCATGTCGGGTATTTCTGCAATATTATTCTGATTGATGATCTGCTACAAATCAGATGTTGTCATCAGAATAAATGAATTTAGATATTGGATTCCACAAAATGGCTAGACTTTTATGTACTTATTAGAGTACATACCCAGTCTGTGAAAGGGACAAATTTTTTAACCTCCTTAGTACTGATAACTAGTCTATTGCTATAATAGTAGAATCACATTGCTGTAATGGTTGCTCTTTTCTAGTTAACAATGTAGTTAATACAAGTAATAAAAAACTTAAAGGAAAAAACTGAATTTGCCTTCCGAATCCTTAATACCAACATTCTTTGTCCCAAAAGAGTTTTTTAATATTAAAATCCATGCTGCTCCATCACAAAAGACTGAGAGCCATTTTAAGACAAGTTTTACAAGCTTGGACTTTCATCTGCAGATCCGAGTCCTAGATTTAAAAAATTCCCTGATTTAGATTTCAGCATCAAAAGAAACTTGATTCTTATTTTTTACTTTCTAATATTAAAGCATGTGTACCTTCCAAAATGTTTTGCTATACTTTGACTCTGTATTTTTTATAAAGACTTCATGAGCCATACCATGGAGTTACTGAAGCACCCACAGCCAAGCATATCCTTCAGCAGTTCCCTGGACTGGCACTTGTATTTAGCAAAGTGTGCTTTTTTTACAGCAAAACAAATATCATTAAGTAGGACCTATTATTACACTTGTTCCTTGATCACAATGTAGCATTTAGAAAACATTTTCAAAGCAGTCCAATTTAAGAAAACTATTATTGTCAAAATGCAAAATGATTATTTTCACATGAGGGAAAAGTGTTGTATCAAACAATTTTATGATTCAAGAAGTGTGACTATATAACACCACAGTTTTAATATTATCTAAGTTTAGACAGTTACTGAGTATTACAGTACAAACACTGCATGCTTTTCTAATGAACTTCTACACATCTTTCACTAAACAAAACCTTGCTCCATTGGTACACTCAATAAAATAAATGGGACAAAGAGCAAAGTAGCTTGTGGCAGAGATCCATCTTGTGCTATCAGGGCAAAGAAAATGGAAGTGTAAGAAATGCCACAAAGTTGTTTAAAAATAGCTGCTCAATACAGCCTGCTCAATAGAACACTCATCTCCTAAATAATAGCTTTCAGCTCCTTCTCTGCAGTGCAAAGGGAGTAAAAATACTAACCTTCAGTTTTCTAGGGAGCATTAAAATCGCAATGGAAAAAGGACCTACCTCATCTCTTTGCATATAGCTCAGCACGGCAAAAATCATTGAAAAGTTATCAGTTATGTTGGCAAAGGGGAGAAGCCTTGTAAAGGGGATATTTTCACATGAAAACATGACAAAAAGATGAACTGCATAATTTTGAGGGATGATAGTGTGTTCTCAGATATAAATTTCCTACGACATGTCTAAACTGAACACAGAAGCACAATGGAAGATAAGCATTTGTGAATCAACACTTCAATGGCTTGCTGACTTTCATAACAGGGAAGCTTTAGAGACAGATTGGAGAAGGGACTTCAGAAAAAAGTTTATTATCACAATTCACCCCCTTAAAGGCACAGCATGAGAATCACCTTTGTCATCAAATCATTTTCAGCCTAAAGCTCTGAGGGTGCAGGCTGGACACAGAGCAGCAACCTGCTGTCATGCCCACAAAGGAGCTGTGGAGGGAAATTCTTCAGTTCAGGTTCTCTGCTGAAATCAGGGAACACTGACCTATATCTTCCAAAAGCAGAAATCAGGAAAGAAAGTGTCCCTGAATGTTCCCTTTAGGAAACTGGCAAAAGACCTATAAACAAAGGGGTAAAACAGAGAAGCCCATATGATACAAAAGGATATCAGTAACATTAGGCATGAGGAATTCCAGTGAAAAAGTGATTGATCAACTGGAAAGGAATGCATAAGTGCCAGACATGGAGGTTGAAATGGACAGCCTCCAAAAGAGCAGATTAAGGAAGCAAATGGTCCAATCCCCACCAACAAATGTAGAACCCATCTCAGTGCTAGCAGAACAGAAGCTATAGGTCACTCACACCGAGAATCATGAGTTAGACTGGATGTCAGATTCACCAGCCACCTGATTATTACCTCAGCTGATACAGCTGATTTTTAATGATAGTAGTAATATAACAATATAAAGAGAGAAGGAGGTTGAAGAGTTCAAATTCACATAGTACATCTTGTTGAGAAGAACAGAAAGGGAGCATGGATGAATCCACTTCTTTTGACTTTCAGACCAAAAAGGAGAAAGAACTGCTAAGTGACTGCAAAGGACATGTACAAACTTAAAGCAAAACAAAACAAACCCCAAACAACATTACCACTTTGAGATTTCCCTGGAAGATGAGAAGGATCAATTAGATAATGTATCTGTGAAGATTAAACCAGAGCACAGACCTCAGTGATAATAAAGATTATTGGCTAACATCTTGTATTAATACAACAGGAAACAGGATGAAGAAGAAGGTCCTGAAATGCTTTCTTGAGGAGTAAAAGGGTGGATAGGCACTGCTTTCCATTTGGCTCCAATTAACAGAGAATGAAGAGTGAACGGGAAGATTAAGTGGTAATGTAGTTGAGATTGGTCACAAAAGGACAAAATTCTTGAAAGTTATATTAGAAAGAAAATAATTCAAAGTAAAAGCAGTGTTTTTTTAAGAAGGCAAACACCAGTGAAAGGACTTTTACTTAAGATTTCCTTCGAGACTTGCAGAAGGTGAAAAAAAATTACAGTGAAGTGGTAGCTCTTTAACAAACTAATTTACCCAAAGGAGAAGAAAGGCTTCTGATAGATACTGAAGAATACTGGCATTTCTTAAGCATTTTTTCCTGCTTTCTAAATTTCTCCTTTAGTCAAAAGGTCAAAATAAATTGGTTTTCTGTTTTAATTGGTGCACAAGTGATAAAGGATTAAGATCCTGCAAGGAAAGGATGACTGCATTTATGAATAGTTGTATAACCTAGGTATTTTCAAGCGCACTGAGTGAAATGAACTTCATCTTGAGGTATACAAAATCAGCAAATGATAAAATATTAGCTAAAAGGTGTCTACAACAGTGACATAGCTCAGAGCAGTAGAGTGCAGCAATCCCTCAATTCCCCACTTACTCCATGTTGGCTCACACTGTGGGGCAGTTTTTCTGCATGTGAAGGGGATTCCTTTTGGATGAAATTAAATCAGAAGATCTGTTCAAAGTGCAGCAACAGTCTCTAAAAGGAACAGAAAGGTCTGAATCAATGTGTGATCTGCAGCACAAGCAAGTCCCACAGTAAGTACCAAGTGCACATGCACCAACAGAATGTTCTCAAATCACAGAGACCTCCTGTGTTCCTCTGCTTCTTGTACCACTTAAAAGGATAAAGGTCTCAAGGGAAGTAACCAGTTCACACAGATGCCCTCAGGCTAAAGGTATTCTTTTATATTATATCAAGACCTCCTATGGTTGAATATATTTTCTTCTAGCTTTAGCTGCTGTAATCTTCTCCAGCACTTTTCTAATTTGCTTGTCTCACCTGCCTGACTTTTTTTCCTTTTTCTTTTTCTAAATTAACAACAATTTCTCTTTTCCATCCCTCCTTCCTGCCAATTTCTTTGGTCTCATAGAAGATTGAATACATTGCAGTCATAGTACCAGTTCATGGTCAAGGGTCTCAGCTGTGTCTCTTTGTGTCCCTAAGTTCTGTATCTACTGTCAGTTGCCCCCAAGATTTTGAACTTTCATCTGTCCAAATACAAAACTGCACATCCTCTCTCATTTATCCTGCCTCTTGCTCATGCCAAGAAACAACTGAGACATTGAAAGTCATAATTTCATGGTATCTACTTGACCATTTGCCTCCACCACAAGACTTAAGATACCATCTCTTCCATTCTAGCCAATACCCAAACACAAACTTAGGAAGCAACAGGCACTATGTGTTGAATTTAAATGAACAACTAAAATAAGATGGGCTTTGATGGAGAAGGGCATGAAAAGACCCATGTCACCTCTACTAAACAGATGAGAGCATGCTCTGGCACTTGCTGAAGCAACACCAGGAAGCCTGGACAGCTGAAAGCAAGAGTCTGTAAAATAGCTTTCCTTTGGCTGTCTTTGAGCAATATGTATAACAGGGATGTTTTGTCCAGGGCACCATAGTAATCATAAAGTAAATAAATATCCATACCTATACTCTACCTTTTGAGTCCTTGGTACAAACTGTTTTTTCTACTGATTTATTAATTTTGCACCACAGTAATTTTTGTTGTGTGGCTCATAATTATACAGCCTATGAGTACGAAGTCTGTGAGAGCTCATTAAGGATGGATGAGAGCAAACTGCAAAGGTGAACACTAGAAGGCAGAATTGGCATTTATCTTTTAAAAGGCAAAAGAGTGGCAGTAAAGATCAACTTACCTTGAATCCTTTGAAAAATATCATGAACTCTACCAGAAAAGATAATCAAACAAACTATTTGTAGGAAGCTGGAAGATGCCCATGAGATCTAAGAGATGCAAAAGCAATGAAAAACCAAAACAGGATAAAGATGACACAAGGGACAATGCAAATAAACATTAAATAAGAAGAGGGAGGGAAATTAGAGACAAATAGGATACAAAGAAGGGCTAAAATTGATGACGTTCAAACTGGTGAAGAGAAAGTAAGCACACAATAATAAAATATGAAAATACATTATTTGAACTTGTAATGAAGGAACTGAGAATCAAGTGGGTGTCAGTATAATATAGAAACTGGACCAGAAAGATCTTGCAAGGTTGTGCAATATCCATTAGAAAATATTTTAAATAACATTTTTAACAGACATATCAAGAATAATGCACAGTTTAAGATATGTTGCAAAGGGTGGAGCAGTTGACTTTTTTAACCTTTTCCTGACATTCTCTCTACAATTCTTTTTGATTATCATGCAGAAACTATTACACGCAGTATATATCTTCACAAGATGTCTCATCTCTGTTGAGGAAATCCTTCTATAAAATGCATTAAAATCTGTTTTAAGCTCACTCTGCAACACTACACATATCTAAGCCACACAATTAAAGAAAAGTCAAAAGATGGTAGAATACATTAAAATTTATACTTTATCATGTTTCACAGAATATATTTTTGCCATTTTTACTGTATCTACAGTATTTTTTTCTGAGTCTATCCACAGAGAAATGGAAATAAGAATGTTGTTTCCAAGCAACATCTTACAGATGTCCAAATGCAGCATATCTGGATATTTTTCCTAACATTTTTAATATTAAAGAAACAACAACAAGCCTCAAAACAACGTCAGAAAAAAATCCAAATAAAACAGCCCTCAAAAAAACAAAAAAGAAAGATGATTATAAGAGATGAAGAATGAAGTGTATCTGAATTTTCAGTGATTGCCCTTTTGGTTGTTATAAGTATCATAGTTTGTTCTAATATTGCTCTTGAATCCAAACAGAAGAATATTTAATATGCAAGTTTCAACACTCATTGCCAACTTCATTATTCAGGAAAATGTAGCTACACTTGCCTTGACTGTTTCAGGATTATGATAAAATTACTGTAGTGACCAAACACTGACAGTTTTACTGGATTGCAGGAAAACAATTACCTCTTTCTAGTTTAAATAACTGACATAATCTATATGTGTGAGGTGGTTTTTGTGGAAGAAGTATTAGAACAATGGAACAAGTATAATTTCTTACTCTGCAGATAGGCAGTTTCGAGAATACCTACATAAGTTGTTCTGTAGTGCAATTAAATATGCAGGAAATTATTTACATATTTCATTTACTTATATTCCTCAACACTCACAAGAAAAGTGTTGTGAGTGTTGAGGAATATAAGAGAAGGGTGAGAAGGGTCCCTTTTTAGATACGGAATGGAAAACAAAAGACAAAAGGCCCTGAAAGTTAGGCTGACAACAGACTGAGGGCAATTTATTGATGTTCTTTTAACAGAAAACTAAAATGAAACCTCAGAAAGCACAAATCCAGTTGTGAGTAGTGTATCACTGTTCACACTGCAAAATAAAGATATCCACATACCATAGTCAGACCTAAGTGCAGCAGTGAAATAATAAAGCAAGAATTACTCAAACAGAGGAAAGGGCATCAATCTTTCAAAAACGTAATATATAATATTTGATCTGCCTGGTATGTAAACTGGAATAAATTTATCTCACACATACCTGAAAAACAGGTCTAAAAACTATGGAAACTTAGAAGTGTGTCTCGGATTACAGAAAATATTTTCATGCAGCATCAGTAGTGGTACATGTATTCCTTCAGTCGATTAAAACAACAATAGAAACACAGAATCATTGCAACTGGACTGCACCTCTGGTGTTTGACTCATCCAGCCTAGCAGGTGCTCACAGCAGCTTGCTCAGGATATTATTTACTTTGAACTCTGACTGCCTTCAAGGACTGGAACTCCATTAGCTCCCTCTTTCAGTGCCTGATCAACCTTACAGAAAGAAACAGGTGCTTTGGGTGCACTTTACTTAAATTTGAAAGCTAAGGATTTTATTTCAATTTTTTCATTAGGAAAAGAGAAAGAACAGAATGCTCAAAGCTCAAACCTGGAATATGCCAAACTAACATGAAGCTCATACAGTGAAATGAAGGGGTCCCTTGTGCCAGCTGCAAGGGAAATCATGGGCCAGGTGAAGGCAGAGATTTCTGCTGCCCATTATGTCTTGTCAGTATTTCAGCAAATATATGCAATATAATTTTCAGTATCTGAGTTTTAATACCTTAATAAAGTTTTTAAAATTATATAAATGTGGCCAAGGATAAGATCTAGTACTTTGCCTTTTTATTTTTCTCCCTAGTGAAAATCAACCCTATAATTGCAACCTGTCAAATTTGATGATTATTTCAAACTCTTATAATAGAAGCCCAAGAGTTATCGCAATATTCACACAGAAATAGAGACCATCAGCAACCTGAGTTGATTCCTTTAGGAATTCAATTTTACTTAGTTATCCTTATACTGAGGCTGCCCAGAGCTTTGAAGTTTTTCTCTCAGACAGATATTGACTTTTGATGCCATGATACAAAGCTACAGAAAAGTCATAATTTAGGTTGGTACTACCTTCCACTGCATCATGCACACTTTTCTACAAATGTTCAAGAAACTACCTTAACAGGTCCAATAAATGCTATATGAAGACTGAAAAGCATTCTAACTCTACATTTCTGAACATATCTTTATAAATCCAAAGTTTGCAAACAAACATTCAGAGCCATATTAGCCCCTATCTTTACCATAAACAATTCACATAATAATGAAAAAAGTAGAAGGAAAAATGTGTTGTTAACCTCAGCCTCCACAATCAAAGCATTCTATTTCCAAGCTCCTAGTTGTCAACACCATAAAGAGCTTAAATGATATCAAGAACTTAGACATTTTCAGAAAGGCACATTTTCCAGAACATATTTTCAGATTTTAATTGCATATTTCATTGCTATTTCATAAGCATCACACTGATATGGTCACATAATATTGAGTATCTGCACTATCATATAGCAATCTAGGAAGACAAGATTGCATTGGCTGAAGCATCCTACATTACAAACAAGTTTGCTTGAATCTAAGACTCCACAGTATATTTCGAGAATGAATATAACAATTGCATGATGAATTAAAGCAACCACCAAATTATGTTAGAAAGAGGAAAAAACTCCAAACTAACTAGAAAAACAAATATGAACATGGAGTAAATAAAGGACTACATTAAAACAAGCAACATGGTACCAGAATCCCAAATGCTCTTTTGCCTTATAATCTCTAACATGCACTGTTTTAGCACATTTCTCAAATAAATCTGGTATCTTATCTTTATAGATTTTGAGATAAAATATATGCAGTACCATTCTGAAATTACAATCTAAGTTTACATGTATAAGAAATTAGATTGAATCAAGAGTAATAAAACAAGAATGTTAATAGCTGCACATTATGTCTTTTTTTTTCTTCTGCATAGGTATATTGTACAGGTTTTAGTTTTAAATAATGAAAAAATGTTGGCAGGTCCATCTGTTTTGTTATTCCCTTTGGTACAGGCTAAATATAACACAGAGGTCTGGAATAGATTGTATGTTGTTTTATTAGGTAAATTTGATTTTGCATTGACATTAGTATGTGTCAAAATTAATGGCTTTTTAATGAGAGTATATGCTAATAGTTAACTAGAAGTACCAAGAAGGGGTGAAGGCCTACATTTAAAAATTATTAATATGACAAACTATTCAATATTGCTATACATAAAACTGAGAACATGTGGAAAAATAGAAAACTAGTTTCCCTCTTCTTTCCATTCTGACATTAAAATGAGAACAGCAAAGTACAGAAATAATATCAAGTCTGTAAGTATCCTCTCTAACTCCCCTATTCTCAAAGTATTTTTTCCCTGAAAATAAAGACTGAAAAAGAGTGAATACCACATCAGTATGATAATTTATCTACAAAAATAAAAAATACACAATGCAATTTTCTTTTTGATACAAGTTCATTACTAAATTATAGTTGAAAAGCAGAAAAAGCACATTACATTCCCCTGCACACACCAAATTAAAAAACACAAAGAAAAGGAGTTTAAACCAATTTTTTAAAAATTATAAAAATATTTTCAAAAGGGAAGTTGCTAAGCCATTTTCTTCAGGAGTTACAAAAACTAATTTGAGTGAAAATTTATTGAGATAAAACCATTCAGTGACGAAAAGAGGTCAGTATTTGTAAAGATACTTAAAATAATGGGATTCAAAGGAGTTTTTCCCAGACCTCAGCCATCTAAAATGAGTAATATATATTTTATTTTTATACAAACATTTAATATAATGTAGCAATGATATTGTTTTACCAATTGAAATTCTCCATTGCCCCATAATAAGCGTGATCATGAAATGGCTGATATAAAAAAATCCCCAACCAAACAAACCCCCATAAACCCTTAGAGCCTTAAAACTAGCAAAATGTGGATTTTGATGTGTTAATTATTCATTTCTCACCCCTATTTACTTCATTTATCTTTATGATTTTCCTGCTTCTACTCTATGCCCATTTAACCCTGTTGTTTCATACCTGTAAGTCTCTTTCCATTGAGCTGTAACTTAGGAAACTCATTGCTTCTTACTTGCTGCTTACTGCATGGTTGACCTGCTTTTCATTCCTCATTCTTACTTAGCCATGACCTTGCTATTGACTAAACTTGCTGTGTTCAAAAAGCTCTCAGTAGGCTGACTTTGGCTATATTTGGAGCCTTTTGTGTGGTTTATGTTTTTTGGTGGGTTTTTTGTTTGCTGGTTGGTTTTTGTTTTCCTGGTTTGTTTTCAGGATTTTGTGTGAAATCGCCATTATTTCTATGTGTACTAGATTACATTCCTTCCAAATGTAGTAATTAGAAACTCTACACATTCCACAGTAGTTCTTGATCAACTCTACCGTAACATTTTCTTCAGTGTTATTACATGTTTTCAAAATTTTGTTAAAGGTAGATTATTTTTGATTGATGCCTAACAGCAACCTAAAATACAGACCATTCTAGAACAATTGTATAACTTACAGATCATTCCATAACAATTAACATGAACACTGAGCTATATTCAATTTTCAAAACACTTCAGTCACTTTATGAAGACAATAATTCCAGTCTGACTAATGACATTTCTGAGTCATATACGCTTGAATAAATGGCTCAGTAAGTTCATCAGCCTGCATGTAATATATCCCCATATTCTGCATAGTCAGCAAGAGATTTCTGTATGGAAATTTACATGTATACAGACAATGACAAACACTACTTTAGAAAAGGCTTCTGACACAGTTCTTCTGTGTTCCTCTGTGGAATCTAAGGAAATACTTTGCCTCAGATTGAGGAAAACCACTAGTTGAGTGAAAAAGGAAGGAAAGAGGCTGACATGGTTGAGACCTGCTGATCAAACTAATGGAAAACAAGCAAATGCAAAGGCAGTGTAAGCAGGGACAGATATCCTGGGAAGAGTGGAGAAATGCTGTCTGGCTAACTAAGAATGTGGTCAGGAGGGCCAAAGTACTGCTGGAGTTTAACTGCGCAAGGAATATGAAAAATAAGGGCTTCTACAGGTACGACAGCCAGAAAAGGCAGGTCAAAGAAGGTGTGCCCCCACAAGCAAGACTGACAATCCAGTAACAATGGGTGATGGGTGAGGAGAAAACTGACACTCTACACATTTTTTTTTGCCTTCAATCTTCACTAACACCTTATTTTTCCACATTTCTCCAGTGAGTGGACAGCAGGATGGGGACTGAAGTAGGAAAGTTCCTCCCACTGTAATGGGAAATCCAGTTTGTGACCACAGAAACACAGCTGTGAACACAGTTAAGTCTATGGGACCTGATGACATGCATCCCAGAGTCCTGAGGGAATTGGCTAATGTAGCTGCCAAGCCATTCTTCATGATATTTAAAAATCAGAGAGGTGGTAAATGCCCCATCCCTGGAAACATTCAAGGATGTCAGGCATGATGGGTCTTTGACCCTTGCCTAGATTAATATATCCCTGCTAATTGCAGTGAAGTTGAACTGGCTGTCTTTTAAAGGTCCCTTCCAAATTAAACTACTCTATATATTTTACAGCCCTATGCTGCAAAATTTTGTTGAAGACTTGGATGAGGAGACAAATCACCCTGCCTGCCCCCCAACAAATCTGTAGATGATGCTAAATAGGAAAGATAAGTGAGGAGCTGATAATGCTGAATAGCAGAGCTGCAGAGAAGGGCAACAACAATCTCTACCAAACTGTTTCTACCAAGACACAAGGGAAGAATAACGTCATGCATGTAAATAGGCTGGTAAAAAATTTCCTGAGTATCAATTCTGCTGAAATACATTCAAGGCTTACAGCACATGCCAAATTAAATATGTGACCAAAGAAAATTTCTATCCCTCTACCTGTTCCTGATGAGGGCATGTCTGGAATACATGGCCAGTTCTTCATTCACTCCACCCCAGCCCAAGTGACTAAAAACCAAAATTCTGTGCAGGGCTAGTAGGATGGTCAGGATCCCAGAGAACATGACTTACAGGATGATGCTGAGGGACCTGGAGCAGTTTAGTCTGGTGAAGATGGGGAGATAGAACATAAATTTTAACTACATGGGGGAACAATTACATAGGTGTAGAGCCTCAGTTATGACAATATAACAAAGGTACATCACCACAAATTGCACACTGCTAGTCTGAGGCTGAACATTAGGAAAATCCCATTTTTCTAGGAGAGGAGGACAGTGTGTGAGTACAATGTTGAGAAACACTCCATACTTGGAGGTTTTCAGGACACCAGCTGAACTTGCTCTGGTGTTCATGGCACTTGACACAGGAGGCTGGGACAGAGGACTTCCAGAGGTTCCTTCTATCAATATTCCCAAGAATATTTGTGTGCAAAATAATTAATTGGAAGAATCTCTACAAATTTACTACTATAAAAGAGGTATATGCTTTTGAAAAATGCTGCTTCCTGTAAGATAAAGCAATGTAGAAATGGAACAAAAATGTGACAAAAGAAATTAAAGCTTTGCGTATAAAAAGACAAGGCTTAGAAAAGGAAATTAAATAATTTAGATGTGGTATGAAGGTCATACACAGCAGAAAGATAAAACACAGCAAGAGGTAGAGCTGCGAAAAAGCGAGTACCACAGAGAGTTGTCATATGAAAATGAGAGGAGCAAAAGTAAATTAAAACTTGGGGAAAAGAGCCTAGCTATGTAACTAATTTGTAGAATTCCATGCCAAAATTCAGCACTAAAGCACTGTGATTCAAAATATAAACCCGGGATTAAGTAATAGAAATTTGAAGCTGGAAAGAAAGCCATCCTGTTAGGATTTCAGTAACCAAGCATTCACCAACAGACATTCTGAAATATTTCTTGCAATCTGTACTGGCCACTGCCAGAATGTAGGGCAAGACAGTTCACTGGTGTCCCTGGAAAAGGCTTTGAAGGGTGGAAAGCCTCCCAAACACAAAAGACAGGTTCAGCGCAGCCTCTACTTTTAAAAGGTTGACAGCCCTGAAGTAGCCATGTGACAAGACCCAGGAGTTTGATCTTTCCATTTTCCCATAATAATAAATCAAGTGGTGATACAATTTATTCTACTATGCCTTTTGAATTCCAGCTGGTAGAATTATGCCCTGTTAGCATAAAAACAATATATTATTACTGCCAAGCTCTATTTATCATTTCAGATATTAAATTCTTAGTGGTATTAATTATTTATAGGGCAAAGCCAACTCAACTATTAAAATGTAAAGTAAGGATGCAAAGTGTCCTTTGATGTATATCCTTTGACATACAGAAGTATCATAAATCTTCCAGCTGAGTATTTTTCCCAGTTTAAACCCATCAAGTTATATGAACTTATCAGAAGTGCTTTGTGCTGTTCAGTTTAAAAAAGCCACCTATTCACTAGGTACTACAACGTGCTTTGCAACAAGATCAGATAGTTGCAATTCACAGAAAGCATCTTGTATGAGCAGACTCCAAAGTCCTCGTTTTGGAGCTCACTTTGCAGCAGATAGGAATAAGTGCCAACTGAGCTTGTACAAGCTTTTGCAGGGAAGATTTTGCACTGCACTTGCAAGTATAGTAAACACACACAAAAAGCATTTTCCACCAAGATGAAAAAGCATCAAAATTTTCTTCATAGGTAGATGAATGGCATTTCTTTAATTAGAAACTACTGGTTACATAAAGTATTTTATATTCTAAACCATGATGGAAGTTATAAAAAATGAGAATTAGTCTGGCTTGTACATTAAGCCAGGTGTCTTTTTAAAGTTTAAATAATTCTAAAGGAAGTTACCTTCTTTAAATAAGCAGAAGTATAATCAGGCATAAACTTCTTTCTAGACATTAATATTTAGCTTTAGCAGCAATTAAAATCTATAATAACATTTTTAAAACTAGAAACTGGGGAGGGGGAAGGCAAGTCAGGGAAGAATCAAATTTATGCAAAGGCTGGGAAAATTATTGCTTTATTATATTTATATAATTTATATTATTACATTATATTTCTGTAAGTTTAGATGACTATATTTTTTTAATTAGCTTTCAAATGCCCTTTTCTCTTCTGGTTAGAAATAGCTGCAGAGTCAAAAATATGTGAGCTGACTCTAGATAAGGGATGAATAAAATTACCCAAGAATCTTAACAAAATCTAGTGGTTGCACTGCACAATGTAACTCAGCAGGTTTCATGGAAATAAACATATCAGTAAATAGGTTTATCATGAACTACCTTTTCCTATCAAGAATGTTATTTCAGAGATTTAGTTAGATGTAGAAATAGTAGTGCAAGACTTCAGTTGTACAGTCATTGCAACATGACTGTATATTCCCTTTATGTAACGTGTCTGATTCTTCTGTATTTGGCATTTTACATATATTATACAAAGCACATCCTTATAATATGTCATTTAACAGATGACAATAACACTGTAAGGGGTTTGTAGCTATGATTTCAGCTTAAAAGTAGCACCAGCAGGTGAGTTTGGAAAAAATGTACTCCTTTTTACCTGAAGGCAGGGAGTAAAATTTTCTCAGACTGATGCCACAGGGTAGGAGGTTTTTGTGTGGGTTTTTCGGGTTGGTTGGTTGGTTGTTTTTTCAGTTGGGCCACAGTTAGGAGTCAATTGAGGGAATAAAAACCATTTAGGTTTTCACAATAAAAAATTCAACATAGTACTGAGAGCTCAGGGAGTTTGAATCATTACATCCTGGGGTAAAAAGTAAAATTTTCAGAGATTGCATAGGCAGTGTATCTGCAGAAGTATAGGTTTTCCTTGCCAAAAGAACACACAACAGTGTTGCATAAAGATCTCCAATGGTATTCACCTTTTTGATGAGATGGCGAGTTATCTCATAGCCTCCACTAAGTGTGACAGTATATCTAAAGAACAAATAACAGCTCCCCTTCATTATGAAAAATAAATGGAGCTCCTTAAGCAATTTATTTTAAAACTCATTTTCAAAATACTGCATAGGTACATAGTTGAACATTAAAATCCTTTTTGTCCTATTGTTTGGCCTTTGTGAATAAAAAGATAAGAAACACCCCAGTATTTTCACTGGGGCATCAACCCCAAATTAATTTCAAAGCCATTGAGGGTGTGAAGGCATGAATGGGTGGGTGCTAAAGTTCTTCATTTTTTAATTTTGAAGATTTTTTTTGTTGATGTTGGGTTTTGGAGAGTAGGTGTGTTTTGGTGTTTTATTAGGTTTGGGATTTTGTTTCTTTGTCTTTAAATATGTTCTACAGTAGTATGAGTCTCTTGCTACAACAGGTTATCCATTATGACTTTTAATTTTTTTCTAAAGAGTTTTCTTCAGATTAACATTACTCAACCTGTTTCAAAATAAATTATTTTTATGCCTAGTTAAATAACTTCCATGCAAGTTTTGATCTGTAGCTGGGTTTTGAGTTTTGTGTGTTTTAACATAACATTTGTATGAATGTTTGATCCACAGGATAGTACAATGTACTATTAGCAATTTTTCATCCTCAAAAATATTTACACATTCAATGTATATATTATGTCCTATATGCAACTAATCTCTGGCATCAAATACAGATCATCTAATACTAAATAAAACAATATTACTAATAATAAAATCACTGAAGAGATTATAAGATACATTTATGTTCCAAGACTAACTAGATAGTTTTTAAACTGGTGAATGCATCTCTTGTTATTTATTTTTATATTGAATAAGAAAGGGTAATGAAGAATTATATCAAAAGCCCTGATTTCATTGATCACAACCATTTTATCAAGCAGTATGCAAATACTGCATTTTACATAGTCTGTTATAAATGCTGCTGGTGGGCTTGAGAATGGCTGCAGTAATACTTTCCTCAAGTTTCTTATATTTTTTTTTTTGAAAGCACCAGAACCACCAAAGAGAGGAATTCTTTGCTCACCTGAGTGCAGAGATCATTAGGATGACACTAACAAGATAGAAATCATCAACTTCCTAACACATATCTGAGTATGTGCATAGCATGAGTCTCATATAAAACAAAAATAAAAGTTTCTATGTACTGAAGTACTTTTAAGAAACTAACACAGTATACTTTTATTTTTTCTTCTTAGAAGAAGAAAAGAAAAAGTTCAACAATATCTGCCACAGGAAGAATCTGAGATACAAAAAAGAATTCTAATTTAAAATTTTGCTGTTCTCTTCCAGTGCTTTGAGAAAATGATATCCTGTAAAACACTAGATGAATTATTTTTGAGCTCAAAACCAATTACATTATATTCTATTTGTACTGTATCACTGTAACTTGCCTGAAGCATGCAAAGTGTGAACCCTGATTACTTACACAAGTTTCCAACATATTCTTTTTTATATGTATGCTATTTAATAACAAAATGAAGGAAAAAACTCCAAAAAGTAGGATATACATACATATAAAATCACATAAAATTATACATATATATACACACACATATATGTGTATAGATGGGAAGAGCAAAACAGTTGGATGGAAACCAGACATCTCTACCTAACAGAACAGAAATGTGGTATTTTGGGATGCAACCACTTATGAAAAAATATTGAGATATTTTAAAGGTCCTTTCAATATTTTTGGCACATCACTATTATTCTAAGTACTAATTTTATTTTCTCACACCATGGACAAAAATGAAAGATCACATAATTCTCAAATATCTTGTATTTTTTTTTGTGTGAGGGACCTACCAGTAACATCTGGTATGAGCTATCCTAGATGGTAATTTTCTACATTATCTCAGACTCCAATAGATAAAAATATTTAATAATAGCTAGACTTAAAATGTAATCTCTATGTGGTCCACTGATCTCCAATTCTTATATCTGAGAAGCCCATACAGTTTGTTACGAGTGCAGGGAAGGGGTGAGCACAAGAACTCCTCTGCCCACATCATACAGATTCTGTGCACATGCAGTACAGCAGATTCAAAATGAACAAGATACCAAATTTCTCCCTTGAAGAGGCTGAGAGAAGCAAGCTGTAGAAATTTTTTAAACACTGTTTTGGGGAAATTACCCCAAAATTGCACGTTAGCAGCAGACTATTGTGAGCAGAATAATTGTCCAGCTCACCACTTCATTCTGAAATGCCCATGAGCAAATGGCCACTAGCAAGCCCTACAAGCTAGATCAAATTCTAATATACCAGAGCCAAAAAGCTTTTATCAGAAAAGTGAAAAGAAATACACCAACAATCCAAAACTAGAAACAATTCTAAAAAAACATCAAAACCAACACATTTCAGTTATGAGTGTAAGAAGGCTTTCTTAAAAAATATATGTTTACCAAAACACAAAAATACCCTCCAAGAGTTCCAAAAGTGCTCTAAAAATCCAATGCATAATGATAGAATTAATATTTTAATATTCTTAAAATAAATTTTAAGATATCAAGAATTGCTATATACTAACTCAGACCCATGTCTGTCCAGCAACACACCCTGTCCTAACAGCTGTCAGCAGCATTTGATTGGAAAAACAATAAAACAGGACCAGGGCAGAATGATACTTTCCCAGCTATAAAGGCTCTGACATGAGACCTTAACTGCTGTGTTTAATGAACACTGATGAATATATCTTCTTTTAGTTGGTCTAAGAGTTTTATTTAAAATCTATTTGTACATTTTTCCAGCCGCGATCTTCACAGTGTGAATGTGTACAGAACTAATTTGAAATAATGTGTTTAATGTTTCCACTCCTAATTTTATAGTTCCTTATCTATTCTTCCATGAGAGACATTCTTTATAAGGCATAGCTTTCCATTCTATGATCTATTTCTCTAATATTTTATTCTCAAGATGCAAGGAAAATAGCTTCATGGTATATTTGAAGTGGAAATTTAGGTATGGATGGATGGAGTAGGATAATAGCATACTTTAGTTGTTCAGAACTTCTCTGATAAATTCATAGTTTGGTGTCTGACTAAGCCACTGGCCCCAAGTTTTCAGAAGTTCCAAAGTTCATGTGCCTTATTATAGATAAAGACAGTATACTACCTTCATCAAAACAACAGTGAGTGGACAACAAAAGACCATCCACTGTAGAGAAAACTATTTTGTTCTTAACAAAAATAAATTTACTCAGATAATGGAAGTAGAGTTATGGAGGATTATTTTACGACTTATTGTTAATTTTTGCAGTTAGAAAATACAAAACTTCAGGACATATAAAGATGGGTTTAGACCTTTGCCAGCTCCTTCATTTAGTAAAAAACATTTAAAGGTGTGAAGAACTTAAATACCTTCCCCTTTCCCACTTATGTGGAGCTTGTGAATCTTTTTTCCTTTATCTGATGTTTGAGAGCATATATGAAGTTTGAAACTTTATATATACCTATATAAAATCTTCTGTCCTTAATTTTAAGAAATTAAAATCAATTTCACCTCAATAACTGTGCTTACAACTACAAAACTAATTCATCCTACTCTGTTTAATTTTCTCATTAAATAATGTATTAAAAATAATTAAAAACTACAGTTTCCCTAGCAGGGGACAGACCTCTGTGGAGCACAATTAAATTGTTTTTGCAGACAGGGACAAAGACTGGTACTCCGACTTATAAAATATTTCAAAGAAAAAGTGTTTTCTATTTCTGAGTTCAACTAATAATCTTCAGAAAAATATTAGTCACTGTGACACTGTTATTTAAAAAAAATAACATGTGACTTTGACATGTAGTTGCATACTCTTGAATGCTAGCAACACTTAAAAACAGGTTACCACTGCTTTCTCAATATTTAAAATTAAATTACATTGCTTAGCTGATTTATTATTAAGTCTATGTAGGCAGGGGAAATGATCTAAAAAAAACCCAAAAGAACAGCTGACTCCAGGCTAATATTCTTGAGCTCCTGAATGCCACAGCTAGATAGTCAGACATAGTGACTGTTATCATCATCCAAAACAACCTCACAAAAAACAACTAGAGTTTTGTCCAAATGACACTTAACATCTATTTTCACATTACCTTCACAGAAAACATTTAAAAATACAGGCAAATAGGAGAATAATTTGTCTGATTACTAAAATGGTTTGGATGGCAGAGAGTCAAACAACAGTGAGATAATGGTGCTTTCTGAGCTACAGGAGATATTGTTCTGTTAACTGATCCCTAGCAGTTTTCTTCTACAAATTTCTCGTAGTTTCTTTTCAAACCTGTACCTGAAATACATGAGTTATGATAAAAAAAAAAAATAAAAACAAACAAAATCCCCAAATAAACAAAAAAATTAATCAACTAACAAAAAATTCCCAAACAAAACCAAAAAAACAACCAACCAACCCACCCCCCACTAAAACCCCAAACCATCAAACCAAAATCCACACAAGATATTTGTCTACATTGTCAGTTAAAATCCACTACACTGGACCCATAGTGATTTTTTGGCTTTTGAATTGTAAAATCTATCCCAACCAAAACTTTATAACTTCATAAAACATTCCTGGGTATGTATTCTGTATTGCACTGTGACCATCAAAGCAACCAAGGATTAGAATAACCCTTGTAAAATGATAACTGATGAGGCGAGACAGTAAGGAGATTAAATAATGCAGAAATAATTCAGAGATAAAAAGCCCTGTAAAAATATTAACATCCCACTTGTGGCTTTATGAAAATATTTTTTTTTCAAACACAAACCAGAGAATATAGTTTCATCATGCCTATGGATTTATCTGCACTCTGCAGAGCACCCAACTCTCTCAACTGTGAAGGGCAAAAAATGTGTATCCTCAGCTTTTGAAAGGAGCCCATGAAGTCAAACTCCACACTGTACATAAACTATCTCTGTATTGATTTTTGCTATTCCTACTGAATTGTTCTATTTCCCAAGAAAATATTTACTATTTATGACTTTAAAAATAAATACATACACATAGATGTCTTCAAATACTCATTAAAATACTTTGAGTAATCACATCAGAATTCTGAGTGTAGAAGAGTATGTGTCTAAGCATGGACTGTTGAAAACAGATTACTTGTATAAATGCTTCAAAACTAATTTCACTTATCCTATGACTAATATAATAAATTTGATTTATTACTTGTGTTACAGTTTACTTGGTAAAAATCTAGCTTGGCATTGTACAAAGAGAAGATAAAACTCACTGCTATCTATAACATAAACCTCATAATCTAATAAATCATAGGCATTGAATAATGAATGTGACTGCAAGAAACAAGTAATGGAAAATTATGTGTGCATTAGTATGAACTTGAATTTATATATACAGTAGAATTATTCATACATAGCTTAAAGTATACAAATTTAAATATGGAAATAAACATAATTACTAAGCATACTTTAACAACAACCCCTGAAATTTCTACACGATTTGGCATCAGCCAGTTGTCTTCCATGCAGAAGACAGGCTCTGCCACAGAGACTTGCAGGGAGAGAATCCCAGGGAAGTGAGGAATGCACAAATATTTGTGTTAGCAGTGCTGATAAACCTGGCAGGTATTCATGCCCAACTTCATTTAAAATGTGATAATGTTCCAAATAAAATTCAAATTAATTACCTGAAAGCTAGTTTTACTGCCGCTGAAATCAAATCATCACAATTCTTAGATTCACAGCCAGGCACAGTAACTGGAAGCAAAGTGATAAACTGAGAGCATTTACACAAGGAGGGTGATTTACTCAGGACTACAAAAGGACTAGTACTGTATGTTTGATGGATGAAGAAAGGATCCAATAGCAAAAAAAAACTAGGTGGAGTGCCAAGATCACAGTAAGTATTCAGCTACAGATTTCAATGGATATGAAAGTTTTGGTAGAGACACAGACCACATAGCTCCAAGTTTGAGAAGTGAGATGTGTTCCAATCCAGCATTTTATGTGTGTCTTAAATGGTGCAGAATAAGCCTTGGTTTGGGACAGGACAGTGTTAATTTTTTGCAGTAGCTGGGGGGGGTGTGGCTACTAGGACACAGTTTTCTATACCTCCTCACATAGTTGCTGAGGATGGAAAGAAAGAGACTGCTTCAGAGGAGATGTTTCCTGCAAATTGAGAAAATGTGCTGGGGGAAGGTGTCCAGTATTATTTATTGAAATGTTTTCCTTGAGAATCGTTTCTTTCTTCATGCCTTTTGTCATTAGTTTTGTTTTTTACTGTTCTCTTAACTCATTGCTGTTTCCAGTAAATTGCTCTTATCTCAATCCATGGTTTTTGCCTCCAACTGGAGAAGGGGGAGGGGAACCTGCCTGTGGTTTTAGAGAGCATTAAATTCAAGAATACCATTTCTAACTCACCCCAATAACAAACTTCAGAAAACACTGGAATGGTGCGGAAATACAAAGCATTAACAAAAGCCATATAGAAACAGAGCAAAACTTAAAGGAATGCCATGGATCTTTAGATAAAGAGGGACAGAGTTAGAAACAGATGCTGATTTTTGCATTTTTTCTTCTACCCTTTCTTGAAGTCAGTGGAACTGTTATCACATTTTGGGAGAAAGCCTTCATGTACTTGGCCTGTGCTGTAAAAGCATATCTAGGTCTAGGAATTCCCACTTAATACATCAGAGATAGGTGAAAGAAAGAGAACAGAATCATTCCTACTATTGTAATCTAGAGCTAACACGGCCTTGTCAGAGAGATACAGCTTTTCTCTGAACTATTTCTGCTCAGCATTTTAACCTCTGTATACTTTTTAGGGGATCAGATATAATTTATACAAATTACTGTAGGCTACAGTTCCAGCCTCTCATATGTCTGTGCCTCCATCTATTATTCCTGTAACTTCATTATTAACTATAAACTATTTATTAACCTTCTTTAACATTTATCACCTTAAAAACTTCTGCTCACACATCCAAACCCCTCAGTGAAGTACAGTCCTCTGAAGCATTACTTTGACTTTCTTCTTCAGTGACTCAGCCACTTGATAATTAGCAAAGTCCCTACCAAGATTGATCACCTAGAGTCTAATTAAATACTCAGTGTGAACATTTCCTGATTAAATTCAATTGCATTATGCAAAAATTAACGCCAGACACCTATTCTTTGCATGAGGAATCTGTGCCAGCAGTACTCTTTTATACCTTTATTTCATCCCAGCTTCAGTTTTCAACTGTTTTATTATAAAAATAATAATATTTCTCATAACTCTAATACATAAAATATAGAAATGCTATCCTTCTGCATGGTAAAATAACAAATAAAAAAGAATAACAGCCAAACATGAGAACACTTCCTCCTCCAAAATCAGTGAACTTAGCAGGATCATTCTGATTCAGGGGGACACCTGACTGTCACTCTCAACTGCTTAAAGCACAGACTACTATGTAAATTAATATTCCACATGATTGAATACAAAAGAAGAAAAAAGCCAATACAAGCTCATTTTTTTTTACCATTGCACAACAGTGCTGTCCATTGTGGCCAGAAAGCCATTAAAAATATCATTAAAACCAGAATTCAATTCCTTTTTCCAGAAAGCCTAATAAAATTAAATCCCCTCTTCAGAAAATAAGAACCTTTGAAATTTGGAGATGCTGTCCCAGTGAACTATGTCACAACAATGTCCTTGTGAAATATGCAGATACAATGCTTTGAAAATTAAAGAGTACTGTAGAGACAGAAAAGACCTGAAATCATGAAGAAAAATAAAGGCTAGAAAGCTCATATTTCAAACAATTCATAGAGAATTATTCAGAAAATGAGCCAGGTAGTGATTTTTTGCAGTTCTAAACAAATAAGATGACAGCAATAGGTAATGTTTTAGTGAAATGCAATTAATTACTTTGAGAAGTTTTTTTTTGTTTGCTTGTTTGTTTTTTGTTTTGTTTTGGATTTTTTTGTTTGTTTGTTTCTGCATTTAGAGTCAGACACACTTATTTTAGGACCTAGCAAATAAAGCATTGTTTTTTCAAGAATCAAGCTGGCATCCTCCAGCTTCACAACCTTTCTTCCAAATTCAGTTCACACCACTCCTCCACAGGAGGAGGGCCACAGGATCCTCACACATCCTGAAACAATCTTCACCTCCAGCTTAATTTTGTTGACATAAAAGAGAAATTAATGCCTGAACACAGCATGGCATCTAGACATCTTTATACTGAAAATATCTTAATTTATACTTTGGGAACACTTGATCAATTTATAAAAAAATAGTCTTGAAAGTTAAAAAAAAAGGCAAGAACCTAAAAAAGACAAAAAGTATCAAACCCAAAGAAGGTAAAAACACCACAAAACTCTTGTTGCACCTAAGTGATCATTATTCTACCTAAATAATGCAAGAAGGGCTGTATATTATAATGGGGAGCATAGGGAAATAATATATTTGACATCTCAATTGAAAGAAACAATCTTATATAGATGTTTTATCAGCTAGAAAACTAAATTTAGAGAATAGCTGAGGAGCAGCTAAATTCATTACTGTTGCGAATGACCATTACAAAATCTTTAGCCAACACTATTAAATGGGTTTCCTCTGTATATCTTACAGTAAAGTGAAAGATGAATTTGAAAGGCCTTTTCAATTTCGTAAACAAAAAAAATTCATAATTTAATCTCTGGATAAACTAGAACAAAGAAAATTTCCTATCTATAAATGCAACTATGCTAAAATGTATCATGCTAACTTTGCAACACAATTACAATGTAACAAACAGAACATTAAAAGGATTAATAGTCACATGTAATGATAACTTCACCACAAACCATTTAAACGTCATCATAAGATTTATAACACCATGAAAAGCGGACATCAAAACCAGCTAGGTCTGCAATGTTGACCAAGCTACAGAGTGAGGCAGTGGAGTTTTTTGGCACTGAGTGGGGGTCACTACAATGTTTATTCAATACCACCAAGGCCATTGCTGGGATGTGGTTTCAGCAGGAGACGCCAGGCGCTGGAAAGCAGGAGTTTGCCATCTCTGCCAGAGCAGAGCAGACAGCCCCCTGAAAACCCCTGCTGAACTTCTGCTGCCCACCAGCTCCCACCTTTCCTTTTGTATGCTTTTCCTATTAAAACTGCTGTTGTGAGAATGCTTTTAGTAAAGTGCTATTTCAACTCATAATCTCATTTATTATGTCTTCCTTACAAAAAGGGGAAGAGGAAAGGGAGTGACTTCCTTGCAGTTTGATTTTCCTAATGGTGTTAAAATCAACACAAATGTTAATGGTTTAAGGTTTGTATACTACCCAAACTAGTTTCATTCTTTTTAACTTGAAGTTGACTGTTTTTTCCTCTTTTGCAATGTATCACATAAAACATTCTTTTTTCATTCATGAAAATTTGCAAATAGTTTATAGCAAATAAATCTGAAAAAAGGGGAACTGCATACCTACCTATGACTGCAAAACCAGTTTTAAGAAAATACCTTTTAAAAAACCTTAATATCAAGATGGTGAATTGACCTTACTTGACTAGCAGAACATTCCGAGCAGCTCAATGAAGGTATTTTCAAGAATGCCTATCAGTGGTTTCTGCACAAAATTTTGTGCTTCTCAAGGAGAAACAGAACCTTTCAGCTACATTTATGCTTGCTTAGATCCCAAGGGCATTTTTAGGCCTCCCTAATTAAGGCAATGCTTTACCAGTGCTCCTGCAGTTGCAGGTAATTGGCAATCACTAACAGCAGGGTTCTGATGAGGATTTACTTTGTTAAAGTTGAAAAAAAAAAAAAAACAAACAAAAATAAGAAGAGAAATCTGTTTTCTTATTTTATTTATCTAAGGCTAAGCCTACAAACAACACTAATGGATTTTAATTTAGCTTAGATTCTACTAGGTGAGCTATTTTATCAGTCAGTTACATGAAAAATTCAAATACCCACGCCATCAAAACAGGGATTTCTCATAGCTGCAAAATGTTGAATTTTAATAGTAGTAAATGTTAAACTTTAAACAGCACATTTATGGGTTTTTTACAAATACTGATAATACAGAGACGGGGGGGAAACCACAGGAGATTATTAATTTCTCCTGAAACACGGAGGTATATTATACATTAATTGTGAGATAATAATTGCTACATATAATGTGATGTGTCATAACCCTTCAAGCAACTATTGCATAAAGTGGGGACCCCATCCTCACCTCCTGAGTCTTCCAGGCCTCTCTATTTTGAGAAAGAGCTCAAAGAGGTGAATTACCAGCAGTGGATGAGGACTGAAGCGAGGACTAATTGGGAGAATTCAGCTCATGCAAATTAGTGGGACCCAATGGGCTGAATGAGGGTGCTGAGAAAACTGGCTGATGTACCTGCAAGGCCCTCAAAAGCATCTTTGAAAAGTCATGGAGATCAGGCAAAGTCCACAACAACTGCAGAAAGACAGCAAAAGACAGCAATTGCACCCACCTTCGAAAGAGGGGAAAAAGAAAATCCAAGGTTGTGGACAGGTGGATAAGTATGTGAGTAAAAGTGGCTGGAGAATTAGGCACGCAGGATAGTGATTAATGCCCATCCCCTATTTGGAGACTGGTGACAAGTGGTGAACCACAGGGTTCTTGTTTCAGTGTGTCTATCAATGACTTGGAGGAGTCAAAAAAGGTGGGCTGTCAAGACATTTTACTGAGATATTATTAGTCAGATACAGTTGTAAATTTGGACTAATTCTCAATTTTTCCATTTATAACCTGTATGTAGATATGTCTTTCTGTGCACATACTCACATAAATAGTAGTTACCCCAAGAGCAAGCTACCTAATGAAAAGCTTAATCATGTTGAATTTATCTCTGATGAAACACCATTGGACACTTCTACTGAAGATCTGGAAAATGTAAGAAAGCTCTTTTATACAACACTTAGAAGAATAAACCAATAAACTGGTATAATATCACCCTTTGTTGTTACAAAAGAAAAAAAACTCATTAAAAGGTATTTATTGCAGCCTTTTTAGAGAAGTTCTTATACAAATCATACCCTCTTCTCCTTAAAGTTTTACTTATGTTAAGTGTAGGAACCATTCACTCAGTGAACATAAGTAAGTGTCTTATGTGGCCTTTCTGATTGATCAGTACTAATAAATCCAGTTTTGATATGAAGTGTTACCATGTATTTGGTATATATTTCTATAGTCATTAAAATAAATGTCTTGAACATTAAATAAGAAAAGCACAAGATGAATGGTACAGAATTAAAATACTTCTGAAAATTTATCTATTCCTAAATAAAGAAGTAAAAAAAAAAAAAAAAAAAAAAGATGATTGAATGAAGTATTTTCTGGAAATAATTATCCTTGGTTCACTTGGTAGAAAAAGATATACTTTATACAAAATATGCCCTTAGATGGGCACCTAAGCTCTGTATCCATCTTTAACTACAAACATTACTCTTTTATCAGCTTAGAAAAATTAGGCAGATTATTGCGCTGCATCAAATAACAGGTCAAAAAGCAATAAATATTGAAGCAAATGAAGTCTCTCTCTTCTCAGACTTAAATGTACTCCTGAAATCTTTACCCTTTCCCCCTGCAGTGGTGCAGAGAGACAGGGAATAGGGGTTATGGTCAGCTCATCACATGCTCTTTACTACCCTCTCTTCAGTGTGCATCTTTTCAGGGAAGCCACCCACACAAACTCAACACAGCATTAAAAATACTTTAAGATAGGCAACTTGTTTCTGAAAAAAGTTCATCTAAAAAGTGAAAACTTTCTTCTCAATCTTCATGGTGGAACAGACACATAAGTACCTGTCAAGTATTAGGAGTTTAAATATTGGCTCTTTCATTTTTATATGAAATTCAAAGTGTAAGGGTCAAGAGAAAATCAAGAAGTACATTGATAAATTAAGGAGAAAGTTTAGGGATGAGACAAAGTATTAAAGGACTAGGAAAAATGTTGCAAAGCCTTATACTTCATTTTGAAAGACTCATGGAGCTCCATCTTTGAAGTTATGGACAGGAGTCAAAGTTAAGGAACTACAATCAAAAACCCCACTCATTATGTGAAAAAAATTCTATAACCATCTTGATACAGTACCTAGGAACTAAATATAAAGGCAAGGTACCATACATACTGTACTATCAAATGAATGGACTTTCTTGTTAATATTACAGAGGAAGTTTGATGAATTGGCCACAGTAGATCTTGTAGCAGTTATGTGATAAATTATTTCTCCCTCCTCTCTTCTTTTTTTTTTAAATTAAATTGCAGTACTGCTTAGAGAAGCTAATCACGTTAGAGTGGTTATGATAGCTGCTACACAGACATAAAAAACTACACTATTTTTGATGTTTGCAAATTAACACAACAGGAAAGAGATATTACAATGAAATATCTCTCTATCAACTGGTTAAACAGAGATATGTGGCTGCTACATATCACAACCTTACCTTTCTAAGCAATAACACTGTTTTGTGTAGGTTCATAGAAAGAGTGCTATAACAGAGCCAAAATCACAGAATACTCTGTATAATTAAACCTCTCCAACAGATATGTTGAAGAGTATGTGAACAAAAGAGGCACTGTTGATTACATCTTGCTGACCAGAATGGAAGTTTTATGTGGTCCGACCTTAGCAATTCTGATCTTTTAAAAATAGAACACAGATAAGACACTGTAAAAGAAATGCAGTAATTCTGTCACTTATTGTGAGAGACTGTCATGTTGTCTAAAGATTTTAATATCTGGATCATAACACTTACAGAAAAGGGGAATATGTATAACTCCTTCCCTATGCTCATTGCTTAAGCTGAAACTCCTTGTTCTGGACACTTGTTTAATGAGCATCATTTCTAGAAATGATGCTCTGGCAAAAGTGTCTCATATCCTTCCAGAACTTAAAGGGAGCTTATGAAAAGGAAGGAGAGTGACCATTTACACATGCAGATAGTGATAGGACAGTAGGGAACAGTTTTAAACTAAAAGAGGTGAGATTTAGATTAGATGCTAGGGAAAAAAATCTTACTGTGAGGATGATGCAGCACTGGAAAACGTTGCACTGAGAACCTGTGGATGTTCCATTCCTGGAAGTGTTCAGAGCCAGATTGGATGGGGCCCTAAGCAAACAGATCCAATGAGCAGTATTCTTGCCATCAGTGAAGGGGTTGGAATGAGAATCTTTAAGATCCCTTCCAACCCAAGCCTTTCTACTGTTCTGTGAAAATCAGGTTCAGTTAATATACTCTGCTCTAAGTTCAGGGCATCCTGAAAAGGCATCATAGGTAATTTACAAGCAGCACATACACTTACAAAATACAAATTCACTATATCCATCTTATGTACATGCACTATAATAGTTTGCTATTTTACAAATGACACTTTTGAAAATCTCAGATGTAGATACTCTGATACTCTGAATTGCTAACATAGCATCCCCAAAAAAACAAAGCTAGTAGTCCTAAGAGAGAAGTCTATCTTGGCAGAAACTAGTATGACAGCTTATTGTACTTGAATTTTTATGAAGATTAATTTCTTTTAAGCAGTACTATATAAATCTACTGTAACTAACCAAAAGAAGTTATTTGGAAGGGATTTTAAGTACCAGTGGCTGTGGCTACTCCTTTGAAAATTATTGCCTGAACAACCAAGAATTTTAAGCAGTGGAGTTTTGTTTGGATATGCATTATTCAACTATCAAAAAAGCCCCCAAAAGACTACAAACATCAATTGAAAACCAAAATCAATAGGAACATGGTACTTATGATAATCTACTCATTATCCAGAAAAATGAAGCACTAAGACTAACCTCATGACTAATTGCATTTTTGCACTGCACAATGCTTTTTGCCAAATCTCCCCTTACCACAGTTAAACTGGACAATTGGAATGCAAATTGAATTATCAGCTTACAAAAGCTGTACAAGGAAGCACTACACAAAACAAATCAATATGGGTGAAATGAGAGAAAACAGCTTCATTCCTGAGGAAGAGCCATCCTAAACTAGAAATCAAAAGTGAAGTACTGCAGAGTCATAGCTGCTATTTCTTACATTCCTCTACAGCCTGAGTAAATTAGCATATTTACATACACTTTGATCTCCTCAGTTTAGCCTCAATTCTGTTAAGGCCAGAGAAATGACAAGCACCTGCTGCATGAAAGGAATGGGTTATGAATGGGATCAGAGCTATCTGTGGAAGTCTGCATCCTTTGTTGTGGTCATTTGCAGAACAATATCTTGTTATTCAAAACCATGGATCTATTAATATATAAACAGTTCTTTAATGCAAGTGAATTTTTTAAAATACTAGTGACCATAAATCACAATCTAGCATACTTTTACATAACTGTAATTATATTCTAAGTTTCAGAGCCCATGAAGCATTTATGATTTTTTTTGTATCAATATATACAAGCCATATGTATTGATTTTCAATGCAGTTAGAAAACTTCCACTGCTCTACAGTACACTAAAGCTTTTTTTAAAACAAATACTGGAGCCAGCGCAACACACAGAATAAATGACAGATAAATGTACTGTGCAGTCAAATACTACTATGAATCATATTTGTATTGCTTATGTCATGTACAATTACATAAACTTACAATAAGCAAACATTTGGATAAGATCAAGGATATTTGATATATTTATTAACAGAAAAGGTTTGCAGGTTTTCAGAGAGCAATTATATAAAAAAAAAAAAGTATTTTTCAAACAGTCACAGATAAAATATGTGAGATTTTGCCAGGAAAACGAAGCTGTAAAAGTTGATATCACTGTGGATGTATTACAAATAATGATACTTATGCTTAGCTATTTTCTATGAGTTATTATAGAATAGAATCTAAAATATCTATTGCAACCAAACAGTTCTTTCTGTGAAATGGAGGCATAAGAAATCCTATTCTGAAGTTGGTCTTTGACTTGGGAGTCCTACAACTGGGATCTGAGTACCTTGATTTGTCAAACTCCTTTTGGGATTTTTAATTGTCGGAAAAAATCATATGTAAAATTGTCATTCTATTAAGGTTAATAGCAAGTCTTTAACCTCATTCTATGATTTAAGAATTTAATCTGCAAACACAAGGGTAGATTATTTTTTAACTTGATAATAAGATATCACACTTGTTTTAATAAATAAAGAAGTTTTAATTTCTTTCATACAAATCTATTTTGCCCAGGACAATTTTTCTTCAAGCATGGGCAAATGCAGTCTGTTAATGAAAGTCTTCAGAAGTGGAAAATACAGATCTCCCTTCCACTTTACATAGCCTTGCATACACTTCTGCAAATTCTATGACCCACCTGTATCCCATCTATTCTCACCCTACACTTGTATCTAAATAGCATGTATGGCATGATTTATCTTAGAAGAAATCTGATATGGTGCATACAGACAACTGTAAACATCCTTTGCTTGGATTGCTAGAATGGATGTTCTTAGTACATTCAAAACCAGTATCCAATAACAAATAACCTAAGTGCACGAACGGACTAATATTGTTTTTCCATTATTTTTAACACTGTCAAATAAAAAAAAAATAGATTTTGTGTTTGTTCCTTATAATAAAAAAAAAAGGAGTAAGAAATCAAATTTTCACTCTGATATGAAAAGGTGACCAATAGTTTCTCTTCTTAACATAGAAAAACCATCTTTTTTTTCATCTAGATCAAAGATCTGCTTGATAGAGCAGGACAAAGTTGATAAGTGTTCTTCATTCTAAATTCACACACATCAAATTTTACTGCAGAACACTCATACTTTACAGACCTTATCAAGCTTGATCCTCATTTTCTGAACTTCTTGAAGGCTTGCACAAGCCTCAGATAACTCCAAGAGTGAATTCAAATTTATGGTTTTAGTTCAGGTGTGAATCTGCTGAAGATTATCTCCAGATCATTCCCATTTATGCTGCTTAATTCTCTAAACATGTGAAAATCAGTATTTTCTAATGAAACTAGATGGCCTCTAAATCACTAAAGGGTATTCAGTCCATGGAATATACAGGTCAGGACAATAAAAGCATGCTTCCTATTTTACCACTTTCACCCCAAAACTTTTAACTTTCTGAAGCAGATCAGAAAGATTAATCACTTTTCACTAAAAAGAAAACGTATCCTAAAAAGAGCCCTTCTCACAAGTATTTTGATATCTACTATCTATATTCTGATATAAAACAGGGAAACGAGCCAAGCAGGTTGAACAGAAAACAAGAAAGGCAGCCACATACCCAGATGCTGCAGAAAAGCAGAGATTTTCAGTTCACCATCTGGAGTCTACTGCTGCCAAGCACATCCTGTGAGTAGTCAATAGTACTGAATCCATTGCTGAGACACATTGCTAAGATGGCACAGGATTAGACAGATACTTCTCTAGTACCAGCAAGAAAGAGTAACTGAAATTACATGTGTCAATCCAGTCTGAAGAAAACAGTCAGAAAAGAGCTTTCCATATGCAAAATTGCATCTTTAAAGTCTGGGCAAAGCTTTTAAAAAATGAAATAATAATAATTGGGAGAACAAAGGAATATTTTTGTCAGCATTGTTTTGTATGTTTTTCTTCTGGAATATTTTGCTTTCCTTTCAAGTATGTTCCATGTACATTATCAATACACAGCTTTGATATGTGGTTACGTACCAGATGCAAATATTTTAAACTATAGAGAAAAATTATGCTATAGTTCTATATTCTATTCTCTTTCATTGTTGCAATTCTAGTTTACATGAGCACTAATTGTATGAATTGAGTCAATCATCAGAAGCAATTAAAACACTACATAATTAATGCAGTCACCAGGTTGTTCTATTAGTTGTAATTCTACTAAACTCAAGATCATATTAATAAAAACCTTGGACTTCTCATGAATAATCAGTATGAAAATAATTTAGATGTGACTATCAGAGGACTGTAAAAGGTTGCTTTGTAAGAAGACATCTGCAGAGAGACACATGCAAAACAGTAGGATTCTGATTCAGTTCTATTTTATTTTCTTACACTGTATACGTTTTTAGTTGCTGACTAAAAGAGGATTATAAAACTAGAAGAGATACCCCTACTCATAAAGCTCAATCCCTTGACCTTCACTAAGCAGTAACATTCCCCCAGTAAGGTCTCTGATTTCATCATCCTCTCAATTGCAGGCACTGGCTTTATGCAAGAACTTCCAGAGAAGTGTAGCATCATGAATATTCACACACATGCTGTGGGAATATTGATAGAAAGACCGTGGAAAATCACATCTACATTAGAGTGTAGTTAGCAAGTAAGTAAATAAAAAAATATTTTTCTTGGCAGTAGAAACTGTTAATATTTTTCTAAATTGTAAATGACAAGATCCTTGTCATAAGGAGCAGTGTGTGTTTATTCCTTCAAAAGGCAGACAGACTGATTTAGACAGGAATTGATTGCTAGATTCTGTGAAGAATTAAGACTACTTCTCCAGTATAACCTGGACTGCAATGCACAGGTTATGGGATGTAATATGAACATCCCATTTTTACATTGCAGCTGGCTCATATTCTCCTGGTCCTGGACACTTCCTTATTGCATCACCAAGCCTTGTCAGATATTATCAGTGAGTGATTGGCAAACCTCCACTCACCCTTTTCCCAGCTCCTGTCTGATCATGTGAAAGAAACAGATAATCTTGTGAGTGCCCAGCTCAGATTCCTTTAATACTTCTCAGGTATGGTGATCTGTACTAAACCCCTTACCAAACAAGGGCTTTACAACAGTGCACGTCTGTGCATTGGTGTGATATGGCTAATGTATTTAAATTGTTATTTTCTGTGGTGAATTTTGATGTTTAAATGCAGTTAAATATGTACATTAAGCAAAATTTAGCAGTCCAGCATACACACTGAAACAGTGATGTGAATTAACTACATCTCTACGACCAAAAGTTATTTGGATTTCAAATTGCTTTTAGCTTTCTAAACTATGGAACCTTTTAATTCACTGCAATACTATTTACCCTCAAAATAGCAATGGTGTCTTTAACTTTGCATTTTCAGAGATGATTCCTTCTTCAGAACAAATTCTGAAAAATAAGGTGGTGGTTATGGTAGTTGGGAAATTTGCCAATTACAGGGTCAAAATATATTTTCTGAGTATTATATATACAAGCCTGCATCAGACCAGCATGATCAAATCTATTTTCAATAATTTGTATCACAAAGAACCTTTACAGTATTTTCATATGTTGTGTCACAATGTACTGGTTTTATCTATCAGAGTACAATAAAAGGAGATTACATATGGGAACTGCTTGCCAGGTTTCCAAGTTTCTTCTTCTTTTGATACTGCCCATAGTCTTTTATTTTTATATGGCAAAATTTTGAGTGCCACTGTAGTCACTACAGTCTCTGGATTTCCCCAGTAAATTCAAACCCATTTATTTTCACTCATGAAAATCTTTTTCTGAATATAAGGCACCAGAAAGTCATTATTTAAATCTTAATTTGATTTATTTGTATGAATGCTATTTAGTTGCTTCAAGTATTTTTATGTGTTATTTTATTAAATACTTTAGTACCTTGTGAAGTATTAAAAACAGTTGTATTCATTGATGAGAAATTAATCACATTTGCTTCATTCTCATATTTCAACATAATTTCTAATGTAAATATGGTTTCTAATATAATGTTTGAATGTGGTTTCTAATATGTCTTGAAGATTTGAGATGTCTTGCAGCTAACACTCTACAGCTTGACCCCTCCCCTTTCTCATATATATATATATATATATATATATATATATATATATTAGAAAGATGTATAAATAGATAGATAGATATATTCAGAACTATATTTCTGATCCAAAATAGCTGATAAGGTTTCTCCTTTAAATAGGTCCCAGTAATGGTTCTTCACTAGACTTTCTGTGTATATTCTGTGAATCACTAGTGATGTAGCATAGTAGGTTGTAGGCTATTTTTAAGAAAACTTTTCCCTCTAATTTATAGCAGTATCAATTTATCCAGAGAAGAAGTATAAATTTCTGTAGAGAAACAAAACTGAAATAAACTTCTGCCTAAAAAACCAATAAATAACTATCTTTCTTATTTAAATGTTTGAAGAGGAAGGTGGGATGTTGGTTTGAAAAGTTTTCAAAAATTTCTGAGTCCCAAAGAGATTCATCAACTAGATATTAAGGAAAAATTACATCAGCCTTTATTTCTGATATTTTGAATCTCAGCTAAGCTTTTTATTTCCAGTTAATGTTTTTTTGTTTGTTTCTGAATCAGCATGGATATATATGACTGGTCTGCAAGTGACTCAGAACTTTATGGATGCTCTCATGTGTCATGAGAGAATGAGGGGTCAGCACCATCAGTGATGACCCTAGAGTATGAGGAGCACTGAGGAGAACTTCGTAACCAACTAGAGAATTAACATATTATGCAAAATTTCTAATAATGAATTTGGAAAATATAATCAACATTTTCTAAGACATTCAGTACTCCCAGATTAAATTAAAATGTCTATTTCCATACTCTACTATCATAACTACCTTTCTGTCACAGACAGTTTTACACCAGATTAGCATGCAATGATTTGAACACACTTTATTTCAATAAGATTGGCAGTGCTTTGTTGCAAATAAAGCTATGAAGCCAATGCTTGTTATAGTCCTTGAAAAAATTTATCTGTGCTAGGAAGGCTGGAACTTGTCTTTTTATTGAATGTCAGTAACAATTACCAGTGGCATTCAGGAAGGAAAGGACACAGCATTATATGAAGGTTATTATATTAGAACCTGAGCAAGATTTCTGTTATTTTCAAGACCTCTTAAAATAAGTATCATTATTCATTTCAAAAAATGCAAAAATGAAAGGTTTACTTTATTCATAAATATTTATTTTAAGCTGTAAAAATCTACATTGTATTTTTTCAGGAAAAGATCTTCCAATGAATGCTACATAGCTCATTATAACACATTTGTACACTGCAAGCTGGGGGAAAATTAATTTTTTGATAGTTCATTTTTTAGGGTGCTTTCTACCGACATGACTTCTAGAAAACTTTATACAGAAAGCATAGAAAAGTCTAACCATATATGTGAATCCAGAATCAGAATATCAGACTTTAATTAGCTTTTGTGAGCACCCTAAAAAAAAGACCTAAAAAGATTTTTTTTGTCTTCATAGCTTACAATTGTAAGGATGTTGATGGTGAGGATTATGAAGAGTTCAAAGTCAGAAAATGAGTCATAGGCTTTGTGCTAAGACACTCAGAAATTATGTCTTGCAGAATATCTGTTTTGTGTCCTGTTATGTCATTATTAATTACCATTTAGGTGACAGCTAAAAAATTCTTGGTGACATGCTGGTTTCAACTTAGTAGTCAAAGAAAAATATCTAAAAGAGAGCCAAAATAAATTATTTGAACTCAGCCTGCAAGGCAGCAGCATATATCAGCTTGTTACCAAAGAGCAGAGGATGCTGTTGCAAAAAGCTTAGAATTTTTGAGGCAATTAATTTACATTTAAAACCAAATATACTGCTCAGTTTAGATTCTTTGCTCTTAAATAAGTTCCTTTCAAAAGGATCATACATGGCCAGAGACAAGCACACATAGTAGATTTGGCTTTTTTTCTATGATAAAATTGAGGAATGACCTGGTAGCAGTAGGGAACAGAATCAATGCCATGGTGTATTGAGGTGAGTTAACATTAAACATTCACATTCAGCTAAAATAAGTATTTTGGTATTCATGACATAATTACAGCAAGTGCAGCCATAGACCCTGATAAACTTCTATTTCACTGAAGTAACAGAATAGAACTGACCATATCCATTCTTATGTATCTTGTCACATATAATTTGAGAGACAATGGATTCATTGGCTGATTCAGGTGGACTTCTGTGATTCCCTGTGGAGGAACATGAGATAGGACTGCAGTATAATTCTGTCAAGGCTACATCATAAGGAATAAATCCACCCACACACTGCCAGACTCTCTAGGATAGGTAGAGAAAATATATATTTTTTTAAAGTCTTGCAAAAAACCTCACAATGGATAGATAATGGTCTCAGATTACAGCTTGGAAGTGTGGTGTTGAGACTTCTCATAGGGAGAAAAATAGTATATCCAGATGTTTCAGTTTAGGCCTTCATACCAAAAGTGTAAGTTTAGAAGATTTTACTGAAGAAATTTTTATTTAACCTTTGCTGAGCTCTCTCCACAGTAAGATAACATCAGTGTAACAGAAAAAGCATGGAGAGCAGCACTGAGCTTGAACTTCTGACTACTGAACAAGATTTTGTATTTTTCTTGCTTTGTACTGGCTGATTTGAGGAGATAGTGGTGTATTCTTCTAGCACTGTCATAGTCAGCTTTCTTGGTCTTCATTTTTTATATAGGGAAAAAAGGAAGGTAAAGCTGAACAGAATGAAGTAAGATGACCTTTTGTAGCTGACTGAAGCAAGACTAAAAGATTTTAGTTTCCATGCTCCTATGCATCCACTTAGTAAAGCAAGAAAGGCATTGCTCTAAAATAAACGTTTTAGATTCCAGATCGAACACAACAAATCTACCTCTAGATTTTGCTATTTACTCTGCAATCTTTTCCATAATGCCATTAATTTTGTGCAGCAAATCTGAGAAAGCACAATGCCTTCATGCTATAAACCTAAGACAATTTGTACAGTCTGTTTCAAAACTCTCAAATTTTGCCATATCCCACATTCTTCTACCTGCTGGTGTTGATGTCCCTCAGGGCTCCCTTTTGGCTGGTTTGTCCAGTACCCAGACCTGGAAGGTGGCCTCTGTACACTCCAGGATTCCTTGCAGCCTGCTGTATCGCTTTCCCAGCAGCCATCCAGGTGGCTGAAAGCCCCATCAGGATGAGAGCTTACACGTGTGATGCTTCCTGTGTCTGAAGGAAGAACTTCATGGGGTCAGGCACCCATAGAAGACTCCAGCTGAAAAATGTCCTTTGTTGGTTCTGGCCTTCATTTTCACCCACAGGCCCTTAACCTGTTCACAGCTATTCCTCAGAGCAACACAGTCAATCCATTCCCTAACACAAACAGCAATAGCTCTGCCCCTCCTTCCCAGCATATCCTTCTGAAAGCTTGTAGCTCTCACATCCAGGGTTCTGGCTCTGTAGCTCATCCCACCATGTTTTGTGAGAGCAATTAGATCATAGATTTCTAACTGCATCATGTTTTCCAGCTCCTCCTGTCACCCACACTGCATTCAGTGGTGTGAACTCACCAATGGCGACATAAATGGAAAGCAACTACATGTAATTAAAAACAACCAATTACACTGTGAGCTGATAAGTGCCAGAAATAAGGGGGAAAAGCAAAAACAAAACAAAAAAACCCAAACAAAAACAAAACAAAACAACAAAAAAAACCCTCCACAAACAAACAAAAAAACCAACAAACCACGAGCAATGAAATCTCATACTATTGTAGGAGACTATCTTTTGAGGATTTTTTGTCCTATTACCTTTCCCTGCCTAGCCATTACCTAAACTAATCTCAATTTTTTCAAATAATTTATTTTGAAAGATGTCAACTTTAAAGATAATAACCAGCGCTTAATTAAATAAGAATTTTATTCACTTATTTAGAAATCTGACTGCAGAGTCTAAAGAAAATGTTAATGACAAAAGAATGATTTTGTGTTAATCCTTCAAGTGTTATCTTAGTCTTGCAATTTATAGACTAGGTTAAATATATATCTTTCTTCCTAGGATTTATATGATTCTATGGCATCCATTTTCATAAGAAATATAAAACTAGGTATAAATAATCTCAGCATGCAACACATTTCTAATTCATAATAGTAAAATGAACAAATATTAAAGTCTGCACCAAATTAATTTTTATTTCCAGCTGTGTATATAATAAAATACCAAAAAGCAGGTTGTATAAATATTCTATATGAGAATAAAATTGAATTATGTACAAGTGCTGTGAAACAGAATAAATGGAAACTTAAGTTTTACAAACTTCATATATTCAACATTGAACACAGAGATCCACAAGCAGCAATCAAATTTGTTACACAATCGGGTGAAATATAGGTAAATTTTATGCAGATAGTTTTTCCAGGCATTGAGTAAAAACTATTAAGCTACATCATCTGATGTCACCAAGATAATCAGGAATTTTTGCTGTTAACTGTTTGTCATGGCAGCATTGCTGGTGTCTGAGCCACACAGATCCCTGCTCCACATCCTAACACCTGGAAGCTCTAGGAGGATGGTTCAGCAGTCCCAGCTGCATTCTCTCTGAAGCTTCAATGAGCAATTTTAACTGGCCAACTTTGGACCCCTTGATTCCACCTAGAAATTTAGAATTTAGAAACTCAAGCCATAATTGTTGCAAGAAACTCAAGCAAGAAATTGTCCAAATTTGTGCATTTCTTGAAAAACATTTTACACATACAAAAAAAACCAACACACACAAAAAACAATAACAACAAAAAAAACTTGATGAAATCTAGAAGATAGGAAAACTTAATATTCTGAGAAAGCCTCATTTGGATTTTTTCAACCAGTTGAATAACACCAGTGATACATTGAAATGCTGTAGAGAATTTCTGCTTAAGGCAACAGTAGAATGTATATTCTCCTTATGAATACTGAATGGTCAGAATTTAAAGAGAATTTCTAAGTAACTGATATATTTGCATGATACTAGTGTCTAAGACTATTTTGTGTGATATACAAAACATTCCTCCTACACTTTAGTTCCAGCTAAAGTGTGCATAGAGACTGAAAAATCTATATTTTTTCCATTCATTCTATAAAATGCCATAAGAAGTATGTTTTGCCATAACCTGTATATAATGTCAGTTTGCTGGATTTGTTCAGTTAAATGACTAATATATGGGAACCAAATATTTTATCTTTTACAATCATTTAATAGCCACATGAGTCTGCAGGGTGATACTGAATATTGTTTGCTGTATTCAAGATTTTTTGGTGGCAAAAAACATAAGGCTTATGCACTCAAGACTGAATATTTTTTATATTCATTTGTTCTTCTCTGATCTGACCACAAAAGCTTTTATTCTACCTAAATTCCACACCAGATATTCTTCTGCAATTTTTTAAAATATTCTTCTTACTGTTTGATGTAGTAATTGCATCAGCCACTAATATAGTCTCCTATATAAAAACAAACACATACAACATTATTTCTTTCATGCTTTTAACTTAAGAGTGACTTACCCAGGAGTAATGAGGTAAATTGCACTGGCATTACAAAGACCTTTTTTTTACTGCAGTTACACTAATGATTTAAACTGCAGAGCTGAAAAATTCCAGACCATCTGTTTCCTGCTAAAGCAAATTTACTATCAACACTTTCGTATCACACCATCTCTACTAAATTCTTTGATTAGCAATCTGGATAACAATAACTTACACCACCATAGGAAAAACACTGTTTTATAACCCATTTATATTCCCACTTTACCTATTTGTACTGATGTCATCTGAGTAACTATCATAAAACTTCTATAACAGATGGATTAAATGCAAATTTGGCTTCTAGTGATGGATCACACTTTCCATGTTCTAATCAGTGTGACTAGCACTTACTGATGGATTTTCTTGTCATTTAAATAATACTGCAGTTGAACCTGAGTTTCATTTCTGGGATTAGAGACAGACAAACCTACAAGGAAAATTTTTACTGAATTATGTGTTTTCATAACAATAATAACTAGAAATACAACTTGATTTTCCAGTTCTAGTTGGTAAAGAAATCTATGTTCAAACTCTCTTGTGATGGGCAGAGACATCTTCCACTATGACAGGTTGTTCAAAGCCCCATCCCACCTGGTCTTTAAGGTCCTTTCCAACTCAAACTATTCTCAGATTCCACTATGAATATATTATAAGTATATTGTGTTAAACTAATTTGTAGCTAACACTATTTAATATTCCAGCTACAGAATAAAGAGGCAATTTAGCAAATCACACTTGATTAATGTAATTGTTTCTAAAATCACATGAACAGTTCTATTGATGGAAGGGAAAGTAGATGATGTAACATCTTGATTTTAACACAGCCTTTAGATCTTGTTAACAAAAAAAGTATATATGAACTGGATTAGTAAACTGTAAAATTAGTGGAAAATTGGCCAAATTATCAGTAGCATCAGAATATTTAAGGGGAAACTTAAGACAAGCAACAGTGATAGGCAATCTCATACAACTAAGCAGCATATCCACAGGGCATTAAAATCAATCAATCAATCAATCAATCCCAAACTTTTTGTCTAGTAGCCATTACACTGAAAATCTGAAAATCTAATATGCTGCTATTTTTCACATAGACAGAATGATGTATCAGTAATAAACTGGACTGTCTGAACAGTGTGAGGAGATTCGGCACTTGCTCTTTCATTAGATCTAGATTGTCCTCATGTACTTTCAGAGTTGTGCAGAGTTGTGCAGGGAGACTATTAACTTCTATGTTAGTAGTTTCAGATCTATACAAATAATTTTCTGAATGTATATAAAGTAGTGGCATATACTTCTGAAAGGAAAATACAAATTGTCATGGACCAAAAAAATGCCCCTTTTGTAAATGTACAGGGTATAAAAACAATACTTGGATTTTAATGGGATTATAGTGGCCACCTTGCCTAGTTGGATTTTACATCCTGCTAGAGTTTGATTAATACTCTTGAGCACTCTGTGAATGTTCAGAAAAATTAATCAATACATCATCAAGGATATTGACAGTGGAAGTCTGCAAAGAGCTCCGAGAGAGGTTCATAAACTTGAAAAATTTCAGTGGTCTGCAAGTGACAGCAAACACTTCCTAGTTTTTAAACATAATCCTTTCATTAAATGGTTTAAATGGAAACAGAGAAAGGGTCAACCACAATAAAGGAAAATAATTGTACCAAATACACATCATAACCACTTGGCAAATAACACTTAATATTTTTTAATCACTTGCTGCCTAGGCACTGCATAACATTCTAACTGGAAATTCTCATTTAAATAAGATGTCAATTTTTAGGGATATTAGGTGTACAGGTTTCAATGCATCACGGTAAACATTTCTAAGTGGATATGAACATGGTCTGTTAAGTTGTGAAAAAGCACTGATAACGGCAGATATTTCTGTTTCAAAAGCAACAATCACACAGCATTGCCAAAGAAAGGGCATTGCTACTTCTCTGTAAGACACTTAATGTTCTGCTGTGCCTAGTGCATCACTATTTATGACTGTTGAATTGGAAGCAAATTTCCAACGTTATTGGCCAATTGCTGCATAAATTGCATATGCTGAAAAACTTACAGCAAAATCAGTAAAAAAAAGGAAACTCTCAAATCTTAGGGTATCTTCTTTCCTTATATTATTCAAAATTTTAGGATCAATTAATTTCATCCTTTTTACTGTTTACTGAAAGTGACATTTGACACAATAGAAGAATTTCTATTAAAACTATTAAATTTCTATTACATTTTTAAAAATTAAATTCTATTAAAATTAAAGTTGAAGTCCCCTGATCTTCCAACATCACTTAAATTTAGAACTTAGTTATAGTAGTGAATTCTAATATTATAAAAGCAGAAAATTTGACAGAAGATATTGGAGTAAATTACAGATATCACAGGAAATTTTAGAACCTGTTGATTTATTCAGTGTAGATTTTTGCAGAGCTTACAGAAAGCATAAGAGCACAGTTCCATAAGTCTACATGAAGGTAACACTGGAGCACTCAAAGAAATACATACTATTAACCATGTATAAGAAAAACCCCGCTATTGTGTTATTTAATATTACAAATGTCTGTGGGGAAAAATTTCCTTTGCCATAGGGAAATGCAATGTTTCATAAAAATAAATGATGTAAATGAATTTCAATCAATAAATACATTTTAGCCAATGCTATAGCACTGAATTATTTTTAGCCTGTGAAGAAATTTCCTGATTGTGTACTGCCTCTATCAATTATTGACTTGAGAAATGCATATTCCATTGCTTTGCACAGAATACATTTCTTATACTACTGAACTTGTACAGACTTTTAAATACAATAATGATGTTTTATACAAAATTACAGATCCAACTTCAGAGATTCTATTTCAGGGTAGTGTCAAAGCACACTAAAAAGCCACACCTCTGGAAAGACACACATCCACCCCTTTTGCTCTTGCTTCCTCTGCAGTCTCAGAATCCATTGCTGTTCATAAGGATATTGAACGCTCTTAATCTCTTAATAAAGTGTTAATCTCAAACGCATCACTAGCTCTGGGTTTATAGAAGGATTCTGATAGAGCAGAATGAAGAGATTCCCTCATCCTAAATCCCATAAAAGAGACTACTTCTTCTTCTGAAGCAGAACTGGTATCCCAAAATAGTTTTCAGAGTTGCAAATTGTTCTAACTTCGCAAAACAACCTGAAAAAAAGGAAACTACTGTGTAGCAAGACAGCAGCTTTGAAACCTTACTCCAAGTAGGGAGCAGTAAGGTATTGTTTTTTCCTCTTTGCTTTAAAGCTTCTATTAAGTTTGCAACTTTGAAAATATACGTCCAGTAAAGAAAGGCATAAATAGCCCACCATAGTGACTGCAATTGCCACTGACTGTAATCAATGAGAATTTTTGTGTGATAGCCATGCACAAACCCTGTCATCCATCCACAATTCTGTGTTTTTCACTTGAATCAGGGAGCACAAAGCACATATCAAGGTCTCTGTCAGACTCTACCAAATCAAATGGCAAAGAGTGGAAGAGGAATGCATGAGAACTGAGAGACCCTTGTAGTAGCAGCCAGCCTTGGCAACAGTGGCTGCATGCAGCACTGATTGACCCTGGCTCAAGATGTAGTCTCACAAAGTGAAATTTGCAGCAGCAGTTGCTGTTATACTTCTTTCTAATTTTTTTCTCCCAGGCCTCTACCATTGGGAAAATTAACTGAGAAGAGTTTAAAAAAAATTTACACATACAAAGAAATTAAAATATTCAAATTTTCTGATACTTTTTTTTCTTCCTGACTCTGCATCCAAATGCAAAAAAAACCCCACAAAAAAAACCAAAAAAAAAAAAGACAAAAATTAAAACAACACCCACCAAACAAACAAACAAATGAAAAAGAACCCAAACAAATAAGGAACAAAGTATTTACATCAGAACACAGCTAGTCTGCTGTGTTGGAGGAACAGGAATTTGTAGTGGAAGAAAGAAGAGATTACTGGAAAAGGGCTGCTTAAGATTTCCTCTCCTGGCACTGGGGTATGATGCAGAAGCTACATTGCTCTTTTAAATAAAATCAAGAGAACAGAGGTTTACAAATTCCTAAGAAGTTATGACTCCACCAGCTTCAGACTGCAGTCCTGAGAGCTGAGTGACCTGATAAAACAGCCCATGACAGCGGTTTAGACATTGTCTCCATCCCCACTGCAGGTGCTATCCGGATACTATGACAAGCACAATGGACTCATTTCAGTGGTCAAGAGAATGTGACAGAAGAGTTGAAGTGCTTGATATTTTTTTTACAGGATTGTGTTCATATATCCAAGCAAACATTTTAAGAGTAAATAATTGTGGTTAGTGCAGTCTCTTCAACTATATACCAGTTCAAGTACATTTAAGTGTGGATATGCCTTTCCAACAAACAGAAAAAGTATTTTAGCCTTGCCTGTAGTTGGTTACTGTGAAAGAAAGGTGGGATGGGTTTTAAGATATATTTGGGGTGCCTATAGCTATTAAGATATATTTTGAGTACCTACAGCTATTAGCAGCTCATGAACTGAGAGCCACAGTCACTACCATAATAGAATATATCTAGACAAGTAACAAAGCAAAAAGTAAAAATTGCAAGCAATACTACATCAAGAATATCTCATTAAAAAAATAAATTAAAAATCAGACATAATTTCAAATCTTAGGATGCACTATAGTAAGCTTCTCTGTTGATGAAAATTAATAAAATAATGACAAATTCTCACAAAGCAAATTGTGAAATGGAATTATATGTTCCATTGATGTAATCCCAAGAAGTATACCCCATTAACTCAGAGATATTTTTTGTTATTATTCAGGTAACTGCAGAATTTTCAAAGAAAATACTAGTTTAGAAGATTACTACAAAATATATTAGAAATGTGCTGGCTTCTAATTTAGAAAGATATCTTAGAAGTCCTGGAATGCATGGTCAAACACTATAAGGCTGCTGTATTACCTCCTTTGAACTTTGTTTCCTACCTCCCATAATAGCAGTTTCAGTGCTAGACTACTGGATAGTTCTTAAAAATGGTGCAAAGTTTATTTTTTGTTTCAGTGGGAAACCAGAAAAGTTTATAAAATTGCAAATATTTTCCTCCAGTTTTCCTCATTTACTGAAATTCCTTTATTTATCTAGATATTTTCAGTATTTTAAAGGAAGTTTCATATTGTATTTCACATGTATTTCCCTGCTTGCCATCACTTCAGTGCACTGATTCTGTGACTACACAGAAAACAGTTTCCATAGCAGCAGAGATGTGCCTATGACTTGAAGTTTCTATTCAATAAGATAATATAATAGATTTTTATTCCTGCATTCCTTTCTCTTCCTCCATCTTTCAAATTCTCTTCTAGTGTTCTGACAACCTCAACTTCCCATTCTTTTACTGTAAACTCATTACTCTTTGTGTTTTCTTGCTTTAAACTTAGTGCCTGCTCAATGAAGTTGCAGAGTCTTGATCCTGAGGAATCACAAAAGAACCTGTGAAGTTACAGTACAGTGTGAAAAACAATACACACAAATTGAAAAATATAAAATAAACAATTAATTTTATTGAGTTACTTGTCATGTAATAAGTCTGGGAATTAAACAACTTTAATTAATGTGATGCAACATATGGCTAAGTTTTTTCATCTAGTGAGATAGAGTAGCAATGGCACAGGGGAACTTCTGTGACCAACATGATGTGAAATCCAAATAAAAAGCACAAATCTGTTCTTATAAAATTCATGCTTCTTTTTACAAATTTGTTTTTTCCTGGATATTACTGTAAGTAATCCCCAGAGGACAACTGCTTGGTTGTAACCTGGCAAGAATCAGGTTCACAACAATACAATACACAACAAACATCTGATTTTCAATGTCCTCAAATCTCAAATATAACCATTTGGGCAAAAAATAAAATAAAAAGCCCCATCCTGTGTAACATACTTAACATGCATCAACTTTCCCACAACCAGAAAGGATTTTTCATCACCCTGCTCATGCATCCCATAAAGTGTTAATGAAGTACACAGTAAAAGTGCCAAACTAGTTCCATTAACAAGATGCTCTCCTATAACGCTGGAAGTTTCACAAGAAAAAAGCAATAGTCCTTTCTTGAGGATGCATACTGTTCTTATTTGGATCATCATGAAAGCTATTGAAATAAGTATTGCAAATCTCAAGAAAGCTGTTTTTTACCTTTTCCAGCAAATACTCAATGTATATTCAAAAACAGTAATACTGCATCACAATTTTAAGACTAATTATCATAAAACAGATCATCAGGCATGAAATTAGCCATCTATGATAAAAAATTAATACTAAACAGGAGTTAGCTTTTTGTAGCATTCCATTATATTTACTGCCTTGGATTGTATAAAAAACAGTAAAATTTTTGTTGTTCCATGTGAATCCTTTTTATTACCTAATTAGCTTTTTTATTTATAAATCTGTCTGTGTAAACAAATAAACCTCTCAAACAATTAATGTTTGTCACTTTGTCACCACATCCAGGTCTTTCACCTTTCTGGGACAGAGAGGCTGACTGAATCCTTTGCAAAAGGTAACAGTCATTTACTACATGCTGATGTCCCCAGTCCAGAATAAATTCTTGTTTCCACTCATGTCAGGCATTCCTGTAGTTTATTTCAAGAAAACCAATCACAAAATTTCTACCAGGTCTATTCAGATTGCATAGAGCTATTATTATATTTATCTTTATTTAATTTTACTTCTAATTTAATTTTACTTCTATTGAAAACACTTTCGGAAGACATGTTTATTGATGGAATGTGCTTTCAGATTATTTCTCATAGGATCAAGAAAAACCCTCACTTAGTATCAGCAGCTCATGTTGTACATGTTTGTTACACATTATACATGTGAAATTATATCTGAAGTTGCGATACTCCACACTCTAGTTTGTTTAATTCACCTGCAGTTTCTCATAATCTCCCATAATTCTTAATTGAGGTGACACTGAAATTATCTACTGACTGATTATTCTGTAGCAAAAGTTCATGAAAGAAAGTAGCTAGAAACAAACGTCTCTGTTAACAGCTAGATTCTAAACAGGCAGTTTGGTTAAATAACAGTGTTTAAATGTTAAAAATCAGCCAGCTTATTGGGACAGGGCGAACAGTTATTTGCGTTTTAAATGAAAATAGGAACTTTATTTGGATGCATCACCACTTTTCCTATGTGATTAAAAAAATATAGTACATCAAGTAATAAATATAATTCTAGCTAATAGTTTAGTTCTACACATCCTTTCCTAAACTGTGCACTGCAAGTTGAAATGAATTTTCCGTAGTGAGAATAACTTTCAATAATAGTTTCTACCCTTCAAATGAAGAGAATAAAAATAGATCAGGAATAAATTGTGACAGATTATATAACACACCTTTTAACAGCTGCAAAATTCTACAACAAATAGCATTTCAGGCACTCTCTGCTGAGCCTTAGATTTCATTTCACCCATGATCATCAGATATTTGCTGAAAGGTAAAACACAAACCTGATTTGACCTGTCAACCTCCATGCTCACAGTGCCTGTTGACTGAAATATCAGAAATCTTTGACCTCATACAGAACGTCAAGCGTCAGTTTGCACAAGTAGCATGAAATCAGATGTGCTATATTGTTCAGCATCTGTTCCTTACTCCACACCAGTGTTTCCTTGGAAAGCACAGGGCTGTCAGCATCTATAAATCTATGCTATTCCATCGACTTTTACCTATATTTTGTCTCACCAGTCATGCTCCTTAGAGCTTATTTACCTGTCTATACTCAGCTAATGTGTCTCAGATCAACAACCAGAAAGTGACAACATTATTTGCATTGAAGAGATGTTTTTTCCCCTTTCTCTCTCCTTCCTTCCTTTTCTTTCTTCCTCCACTCTCATTTTCAAGACTCAGCCTGTATTGCTCTGCCTTAGTATGGGCCTGAAACCACTTCTTCCTAAAGACCTTTCTCTCCTGGTACTGTAATTTTTACAGTATCATTATAGAGTTTAGAGACAGTTTTATTGTAAGTAATAAATATTTTTAAAAGAATTCCAGCATCCAGCAATTGTGTTTATTTAATATCACTAGCACATCACAAAGGATCATAACCGTTAGAGGTTAAAAGATTTCTGAATTGATATAAAATTTATAGCACTCCGTTAATTGAAAAAAGTAATAAAGAGACAACTAATGAGTACCTAGTAGATATTTCAAACACTTTTAACATACTTAAATATTTCAAGATACATTTAAACCTATAAATCATATAAAATGAATGTTCCATGTACATCATGCCTCTCTGCTAACACACATGCTGCATCTGTAGTGCCACTCTTAAAACTCACACTTGCATAAATAACACCTTGCTGGTATTGCTAAATATGCTAGAATTTATCTTCCACTGATGTGAAAGGTAATCATAATTTTTAAGAATAAATTTATAGTTCATCTAGCAAAGATTTTCAGAGAAAATAAACCATGTACCTATTTCCTTGAAAGGTAATAAAGTATATTCAGTATAGTTCCACATGAATAAAATGCCAGAATCACTCTAAGAACCCAGTTTTAGGTATATTTCAGAGTACATCTCTGTACTTGCAAAATGTGCATAGTTCTACATTAGATACTTGAAAAAAAAAAAAAAAAAGGAGCGGTTTTTTCCTCATTTTAATGCCTTTTTTTCCTCTTTTCTTTTTTTTTCTGTTCCTTCCTCTAGCTACAACTTTTTCTTGACTCTCATTTTTTTTCTTCCCTTTCCAAAACTATATATTAAAAAAAAAACTGGTTTCCATAATTAAGCTGATTACTATTAGAAAAGCTTTTCTTAATAACAATGTTTATTTAAAGATAGTCTATTACAAGCAAGAATGACAAAATCCAGGAAACAAACAAACAAACAAACAAAAATTAGATACATGTACCAGTACTCCTGGTGGGGTTTCACAAGGGTGGAGTAGAGGAGTAGAACCACCTCCCTCAAACTGCTGGCCTCATTCCTTTTCAAGCAGCTCAAGATACAGCTGACTCTCTGGGCTGCACCCTGGTGGGTCATGTCAAGCTTCTCATCCACCAGATCCCCACATCCTTCTCAGGACTGCTGTCATTCCAGTTGGTTTTCCAACAACTTTCACATAGAGGTAATAATCATTAACATTCCCAGCTAGGCAACTGCAGAGTGCTAAAAATCAAACTGATTTTCAGAGTCCTTGTTCAATGATTTATTCAGAAGACTACAATACTTCTTTGCAATATATCATATCTACTAGTGCTATCACCATTTAAATTTTAGTGATATAAAAATTATGTATTGTTTTTCATTTTAAAAACTTATTGCTGCTTGCAGCTAATACATCTGTTAGCTAAGAAACCTCTTTTATATGAAACATAAATGGCTTTTTTCTTTATTTTAATTTTTCCATCTCATAATTATTTTTTAATCTCATAATGTTGCCATCTTTGACTAGTCTTTTCTTTTGCCTCCTATTTCTTCTTCCCTTGCCTATACACCCTTACCTGCACACCTTTAAGCTTTCATTTTGCAGCATGAGAAAATTCAAATATACACCACCAATTCTGAAGTATAGTTGTATGAATAATTCCACTAACATAAAATTGAAGTAGTTAAAGCATTTTATTTCTTGGGGTTTCTGTCCTCATGTTCATCACTGTGGTGTGACTACATTAAAGTAACATGCAAGTAATATCAGTTACATTGAGATAACCACATGGGGGGATTTGATAACCACGAGTGACAGTGATGAAGACAATGGATTGGGGAAAAATAAGAAGAGAATTAGCGCTTTGTTCAGAGGAGGGGCACCAAGTTGATCAGAGGGATGGAGCACTTCTAAGAGAAAAGGCTGAGAGAATTGAGATTTTTCAGCCTGGAAAAAAAGAAGACTTCAGGATGACCTAAATGCATCCTTCCAGTATCCAAAGGGAACTTCAGGTGGAGAGAAATTATTTACAAAAATGTGTGATGAAAGAACAAAGGGAAATGGCTTCAAATCAAAAGAGAGTAGATTTAGATTAGATATTAGGGAAAAATTCTTTACTGTGAGGGCTGTGAGGCACTGGGACAGGTTGCCCAGAGAAGCCATGAATGCCTCATTCCTGTTAAAGCCTGGCTTGGAAGGGGCTTTGAGCACCTGATCTAACTAAATGTGCCCCTGCCCATGGCAGTGGGGTTGGAATGATGATCAAGGTCCCCTTCCAACCCAAACCATTCTATGGTTCTATGATGAATCTATGATTCTCTTATAAAAGTGAAAAAAGGAAACATAGTTTTATGTTATGTCTTTAACTGAAGATTCATTAAGTTTTTGCTGACTTGTGTATCCTAAGAAGTCTGCTTTTATACTTGCATATAGATTTGTTTTGCTTTCCCATGAGATTTAATGAAAAACAGGAGAATTTTTGAGCACTCAATATAAAGACAATTTTTGTCAAATAATAAAAAAAAAATCTTACTGAAAATATGTAAAGCTTTTCTGCTTTTACTTTACATTAAATTTAAGTTTGAAAGGTTGTTTTGCCTCTTTCATTGAGTGTTTTTTAATTTCTAGGTAGCTTTGGAAAATTGCCACCTCAGCAGTAATACTGCCACCACACCTCTAATCTGCTGTGTGTTGATCAGAGATTATGGCATTTTTCATTTCCTTCATCTGATAGTCAAATAAAAGCTGCCATTCTATTAAAAATAATTTGAGTTTCAGTTTTCTTCAAATATTTTTAGTTTCAAAATTAAATATGGAAAATATTCTAGCAGTTTGTCATGATACTCCATTTCAAAGAGATTAATCATTCATAATCACAAGGGCAAAGTCAACTAAAACACTCATTATGATTTTTTTGTAGCTAGATCCTAAAGTATATTCAAATCTGAATATGTGGACAAGCTTCTGGCAGTCCTTGCTTGTGCATTGACTTGATCAAGGTCAGAGGGCAAACAGATGACTATTAAATGCAGCCAGCATAAGAAAGGCTGTCCATGATTCACATGGGTATCTGTACACACGTGTGTTTCATACACACATATAGAAACATAAGGCATACACCAGAATGGAGTAGATCCATAATGAGTTCTAGGATGACAGAGATAGCTTAAACATACTTTTGCTTCTCTAAATTGTTGTCATAAACAGCAACTAAGGAATAAAAAAAAGTAAATTTAAATTATCTCAACTACCCATATAGTGGCTGCTTCCTTGTAGATTTTGCAAAGGAATAGAGAGACCTGAGAATAAGCACAGAAAGTAATCTAGATACGTATATTATATGGATTATTTTTTTAGTACTTTCAAGTGAGTTTCATCCATTCTTGTAAACTGAAAAAAATATTTATAAAAGAAAATCTATAACATTTTGTTTGAAAAATTTATATAAGTGCAACACTGTGTTGCCTAAGCCAGACGACACTGTGTTATCTGAAGCAAGGGCAAAAACTGAAACAACTGATCAATGTTTCCTATTCAAGACATTCTGATGGGGTTTTTTCAAAAATTATACAACCAATTATACAACCAATACAATTACATTTGTAAATGTGAAAGAAAAAAAACACTTTGAAAATCTAACTTGGAAAATATCCAAAATATATTAATAAATTATTATTCCAATAGCTTGCACAGTTCTTTTTACCATCTCTTCAAATTGTCTTAAACTGTTCGCAAAATTATATGAAAGCAGACATTGCTTGGAAACAGTCTAGTCAACGAAATCACATGACAGAGAGGTGTAACTTACAAAGCCAAATCCAGAATTTAGTTTGGCAAGAAATCAGTTTAGTTCTGTGGTCCTACAATACTGCTACTCAGCCTATGCCTTTATTTTTTCATCTATTTATGGGAGGAAGTAAAGATTTTAAATAATTTCTAATTTCCTGGGATCAGGACTAAACCGTTCAGTTCTATGGACTTAATGTGATCCTTAAATTCCTAGTTTGCACACTGTGATGCATTTTAATACACAATACAAACAACTGGTTTATCAATATAATGTATAAACTGAGAATCATGTCCTCAGCCCTGCTTTCCAATAATCATAAGAATGGCCATTCTGGGTGAGACCAAAAGTTAACCCCAATGTCTCATTTCCAATAGCATCAGACACACAAATATTAAAATAGAATATTCAGATCCAGGAATATTTTTTTTTGCATTTTTCTGCCATGTATTTGCCCATTAAATTCTCAAACATCCATCAATTTTTTAACATCCACATCATGGGGTGAAGCTCTCCACAGAGTAACTACAGATGATGCTGTCAAAGTCACATTTTCCCCAACTTTTAACAACTCCTCTCCATCCAAGTGGCTACCCACCACAGAATGTTCCCTTTGTAGCCTGAACAGCTGTCTCTCCTCTGTAGCTCATGTTCAGATGGCTTCCCCACTATATGGACTTCTAATCATCAGTAAATGAAAAGGAAAGATAAGGACTTGTATGCCTCACGTTAGTGGTGTATCACTAACGTACAATTCGTGAGCTTCACTGTCCTGCCCAGTCACAGAAATTCTTTGTTTGCACACTTTACTGCTCCATCTTCATGAGAATCAATACTTCCCAGCATACTACACATGTGTACCATACACAACAAACACTGTGCTTGATAAGGAAATATTTCACATAGAATGAGTCTGGAGGGCATCTTACGACACCAACGAGTATACAGCCGTGCAGGATGGTATTTTTCAAACAACATACATGCTGTTGAGGTTGACTTCCTGTTACTTTTGAAAACCCAGCCATTAACTGCTAACCTGACACTTGAACTTTTACATTGCGTGTATAAAAATACATGAAATGCTTTATGCCTGTATGCTTTAACCAAGTGTTAAAGCATACAAGAAATCCACACAGAAGGGTGAAAAAGTTTATAGAAATACTTTTAATCATATTCAATAGAGTGCACTACCAGGTAGTGAGAGGTTTTAATGCCCAGTAAACTAGAAGCTGTCAAGTAAGACTTTGGCAATGTTCTGTGTAATACAGAAAGATTACTTGATGTAAAATAATGATTTAGGAATATCTTTTTGTGTCTGTGAAAATTTATACCATGTAAGCTTATTGAATATTCAGGATAACTCTACTAATAAATTTCTGTTAATTAGAAAAGAGTATTGTGAAATATTTATATGACTGGACTGGTTAGATGGACTCCTCAGATTTTCTGTCAACAAACAGTAGTAGTCTGAAGAATATTTTAGCTGAGCTTATACCTTTGAGAAGCTGTGATTATACTGTACCCTATTATAAAATCTATACTTATTTTCATTTTGATTAAGGCAGTGGCTTAAGTGTATTCAGAATTGTTAAGAACAGGTAAGAATTATCAGGTGTTTTATTATACTTTTACTTTACATATGACTCAGGTTTCACCTGAACCTTAGGGTATCTGAAGTAATTTCATTCACACACATCATGAATCCAAAATCCATTAATGTTTCCCTTCAGACTGCAAAACTATTTTTTTTATTTGTACAGTAATAAATGCCATTGAATTTTATTTTCTTGAAAGTAAATGTGTTAACCTTCAGCAAGCTCCAGGTTACAGCTTTATTAAAACTTAAAACAGAAGAGTCCTTTGACAGTTAGACAAAAGCTCAGATAACAATTCATAACAGGATATTTATTTCTCCACAGTTCACATTAAGAACTGCAGACCATAAGACTCCTGTTCAATATAAAAAGTGATATGAAAGTTTAGAGCAAGCAAATTCCCCCTAAGTTTTATATCTGCCAGAGACTTTGTGTTGCCATACTCTTTGCCCTTTTCTCCTGTGCAACAGGTCCTCCTTAGGTACCACAAAAGAGTGCAACCTTTTTGTAACCATGACAAAAGGATTTCCATAGTAGCATCCTGTAGACAGGATTTAATTTAAATAATTTTGCAAATAATTAATGAGGGTTTGAAAGTAAGACAAGATAAATAGATCTAAGTTTAAAAATCAATCCTCTTCCTTTATAGTTAGCATTTTAATTAGTGAAGAACAAAAAAAATTGTAAAAACCACCAGGAAATTCAAATGTGAATAGTTTATATCCCTTTTAAGAAAAAGTAAGTTTGGATGTTTATATATACATAAGCTTATATCAATCAGTCTGAGGAACAAATCCACAGGCAAATTCTTGGCATAACACATTTTTATTCTGAATTGACTATTGTAAAAAATGAATGCATTTTTAATAGTGATTATCATGTTTTGGAAATAAAAAACAATGTTATAATGTGTGACAAAAACTATTTAAAATAAGTGTCTTTCATATTGCTTGTTCAGCCAATAAAACTAATAAATATTTGTCTCCAATATGGATATTTGTCTCCTCTGCTACTTCTATGTAGTATGACCAGACCCTGAAAGATGACTGATAAGAATTGTATATTCCTGAACACAATGAATGAAATGAGAAAGTTCCATCTCTAAAAGAAGAATGATTTGAAGATGATCAAGAATGTATTTTTAATTTTTTATTTTTACCTATGCTTTCATCTACCTTGACTATTAAAATATCATCTTAACTGAGAGGAGGAGAATATGATAGCAATTTTGATTTTAATTTTATAAAAAGAATTGCTTATCATTTTTTGACTTGTGCCATCCCAGTATATGAGAAGAAAGATGTGTAAAAATTTGAACCAAAGTTAATATATATTAATTCCTATTGCATTTTTACTATACTTATTCCAATTTTAGTTTTTTGTTGATGTAGACAGAAATCTGTTACCATCTTGCCCATTATGCTGTTAAAAAACAGAGCCTTGAAGATAGTAAGAAAAATAAACACAGTAATTAGAAATCTCTCTTTGAGAAAACATTTCTTGATATTGCTCTACTGTATAAATAGATGTCAATGAGGTGAGAGGAAAGGAAGATCTATAACTAAAAAAAAATTTATAGATAGTGACTTTGCACCACAAAAATGTTGATTTCATTATTAGAGACATTAAAATATGTATCTGGGATTTTGGGAGGTTTTGTTTTATAAGATACCATAAACTCAAAATTCTTAATTTTTACATAAGGCCGTGCACAATTTATGGTACTTAAATGAGTGTCACAGTAAAATAATGTAGTCCTCACATTCTTGATGGACACTGATGAAACAGTCAGGGTATGCACTGTGCTGCCTGGAAAACAAATCATTGGACAAGCTCTGATGCACCAGGCTTTTCCAGAAAAGGCAGCCAAATTTACATTATGATTAAGAGGTTTAGGACTATGTATTAAAATTGACTTCCATTTTGTGGTATTTCCACTACTTCTGCATTGTCTCTGGCAATACCATTTATAATCTGCTTTTACTGGATTTCTTGATTTTCATTCCTTGATTGTACCTAGCAGTAGTAAAATATGTTTGTCAGGCATAGAAATGATACCTCCATCTGTGTTGTATCTTTTGGGTAAAAGTGTTGAAAATTTTTCTCTTCATTTGCTGTAGGATAGTCAAACCCCTTATCCACATTTTTTCTTAAAAAAAATGTCCTTGCTTCTGCATCAGTGAAACATTTGATTAATCATTTAATCCTGTATGGGATTCCAACCACACATTTAATATCCTGATTTATAAGAAAGAAGAGGAAATACTCTGCCATGTAAGACATTTATCAGTACGTATTCTATCTTATCTTCCTGTTTCTTTTTAATTATAATTCCTAAATGTGCTAGGTCTAATTTGGGCTACATTTACATAAGTACATTCTGCACTTGTACTTAATACACAGACGTGTATTTATTTCAAGATGGAAGATCTGTACAAATAAAATCAGGATTCCAAGCAGAGAATGTAATTTTTTATCGCACTCTTTACTCAGATAAGTCATCCCAATAATAGAAAGGAAGTAAGAATCACACGTTTCATTATTCATACAGACTGTGGGTGCTTTTAAGTAACTAAAGTTTGTTCAAGTGGTTTGATATCTCTCCAATTACTGCTAAATAAACTTACAAATTATTACTGCTTGGCCCGAACTATAAAATTAACTCCGATTTAGTTGCTCCGAGAAACATGCTGATGCATTAGCCTTCTTTTCTTTTTATGACTTTATGTTGATTATTTTCATAAACCCTGGTATACAAAATTAATTTGTTCCACCTTTTTCCCCCTCACTAAAAATTGCTGTCCATCAAAAGTATTCTTCAAATATCTGCTATTCAAGCTATGCACTTGGACAAATAAAAGTGTCAGAACTATCTTATAAACCTTTAAGAATTCAAAATTATATTTATGTAACATTCTCTTGAAAAATATCACTTTCTATGAACACTAATGTCATGCAAAAAATCACACAGAAAGGAAACAGAAAGCCTTTAATGGAAATGAAGTTAATTCTATTTTCATGAAAGCAAATATTTGAAAAAAAATTCTGAGATACTTATTCCAGCCTATTTCCACAGTGAATGATTAAGAATAAGCTGTCTAGTAAATGCTGTTCATTCAGCTTGAGCACATGATTATTTCAGAGAAGGTTAATGTCGGCAAACTGAATATATATATATATATATATATATATATATATATATATATATATGCACACACACATCTCTATATATATACACACACACATTTTCAGCTAACCTATTACATGGATTTAAACTGCTGTTGCTCTCTTCTGTACATTCTATAGTCACACTCTGTCTTTTTTTGGATGTTAAAGTCCTTATAAGAGGTTGCAGTGGTCATGGTCCAATGCACAATCAGAATCACTCCAGTGAAGGGTAGAAGATGTACACATCTGCATTTTGAAACACAGGGCAAGCTACCTTTGAAATTCTGGTCAGCTCATGTGGCATAAAGGTATAAGTTATATCTGTGTCCCTTAAGCTGATTCTAAGTCAGACCTGACACTTAATGAAATACATCCAAAGAAATTAGACAAATAAGCAAGAAGTGGCCTTGGAAAAACAAATGCCTCTTCATGTTCTCAATGCATGACTACAAAGTAAGCATTTTTTATAGGCAGTTTTCCTAGGAAGTCAAGACCTAGATACTACAGTACAATTTTCTAAAGCCACTGTAAGGTCACGTTGAAATTATTTAAACAATTGTGTAAAGACTTTAAATTTTTCTACAGTTAATTAGAATCACATTTTTATAAGACTGTCTAAGGTGCAACATATTTTGCTTCCTTTTTTCTAGTGGGAGCTCTACTAGTACTCTGCCATCAAACCTGAATGACCAAACAAATATAAAAATGAGAAAATAATTTTATCCCATTCTTTCTTCATAAGAGATCATTTGTTAAAAACAAACCCCAAAATATACAGACATATAATCTCAGAAATAAACCAAATAATTTAAGGTCTGCATTCAGCCACACAGAATCAATAATGTAACCTGTAAATTAAGCAAAGGAGTTAATGTTTGCTGAGAAGTGCTATTAAATGGGATTGTTTAAACAATACCTTCCTACTTTTTACTGAAAGATATCTTTCCATGAAATGTCCAGTACTATAAAATACCTAACAAAATATGTTTAACAGTGGCTTGACTGTTCATGCAAGCTATTGCCTTATGTATCACAAACATGACATCAGATTAGTCATCTTTCCACCGTGACACAAGAGATTTTATATTAATTACTGTATAGCCAAGTTAACCTACACCGTGCTTGCACTGACACTGATTTTTTTTCCTCCCCATAAGGACTAGGAAAAGAGGTATGCAATACAGAAGGTACACATATGAGATAAAAAAGTGATTTAGAGGAACGGTACTAGAAATACTTAAAATGAGTTTTTCATTGTGCTCAGGACAGCAAATATATGAAATGCTCAAAAGAGAGTAAGAATAAATCAGTTCACTCTTGCCTGTGGTACTGAAAATAAAAGAGGGCACGAATTGTACAAAATACCCTACAGCTCTCTAAAGTTGTGCTTTTACATGAATGTTAAAAAATGGGATAAAAAAGTCCAAGAAAAATTAACTCACAGCAAGATTAATTTGCTGACATTTTATGGATAAGGTGTTGGATTATTTACAGAGCTGACAGGCTCATTCAAGAGGCTGACATTTCTGATTTCCAGTGCACCATAAGGATATGAGAACATAGCCAGTTCTACAAATAAGACTTTGTGCATACATGTATACATGCCCATGTGCAGACATCTGGTTTCTAATATTCACTTTAGCTGAAGATTTTCTAAACATTTTTTAAATAATTTAAAAGTCAAAATTTTAAGATAATTATAAATCTGTGCAGAAAATATTCCTGATGAATACATAGCCATTTCACTGGAATTTTCAATAAAATTTGTTACCAGGTTGATATTTAATGTCTGAGATTAAGAAAGAGTAAGAGAGATGTCACATATCTATTAAAAGGAAATGGCAGAAATCAGGACTAATAACCTACATGTAAAGCACTTATCTGTAACATGATCTACGTTGGAGACAATTTGAGCCTTGGTCTCTCATATCTTGACTAAGTCTCATAATCATCAAAAATTAATTATATTACCTACTCTGGACTGGAACTTTGTCACTATAAAAACCAAATAAAAGGAAATGAAAGCTTTCTTGCATTCATCCCAAAACAGAACCTCATGTTCTTGAAAGCTAAAATACTGATGGATCTAGAGAAATTATTTTCTACGTAGTTAAGAGATACAATTAAAAAAAAATAGTTAATTTATGGTTTTAAAAAAATTATTGACAATAAATTATTGCCATTGAAGTAAATTAAACCACAGATGCGACAGAATGTATTTATTAAATATATATCAACTGCTTCTATTAGTATTTATTCAAAACCTAACAGCAAACTGCTGCCTTTGTCAAATGAAAGAAGTTTTCTGTTTGCCAAATGACAAAATTATTTTTGAGAAAAGTACAATTACAAAACTTTATAATTTTGAAATGCCAACCTGCTACAAATTGGGCATATCTCAAAGATTGTCTAAGAAACGGAAAAGACCTTTGCCCTAGTTCTACTTGAAATTGTATTAGCTATTATGTGAAAGTGGTATCTTCATCACATAGCTCAGCAGAACCAACTGAACTGATAACCAGATACTGTTTTGACCATCAAATAAGCTGGTGGCCAAAGAATATTAGAAATTTAACCATTCATATCACTGTCATGCTTGTTGAGAAATGGATAATTTCTATTACATTATAGTTTTACAAATAGATTTTGTTTTTCCTCAGTATGCCAAGACAGTTTGGCCTACATCTACATAAAAGCATTGAACAGAGCTGATTTGGTTCTGTACTGCTAAAAATTTATGCATCAAATTGTAACTTTAATGTGGAAATTGTACTTTAAAAGAAATTATGGGTGTTGTCCCCATATTGAATATTAAGTTAAATATTTGAGAGTTAAATACTTGAAAGATTTGCACATTCTTGCACATTAACTAAAACCCAGGAAAATGCTGCTTACTGGTCTCTATAAGTAATCTTAATAGAATATTATAATTCAGATTTAGATTTTTGCAGATCTGAAAGTTTCCAATTATAAAATTGAAACTTGTAAAGGAATTTAGGGATAATCTGTTATGATGCAAACAGGGGGGAATGAATGTTTGCATATTGCTGCCTTATTATATATGCTGTTACATATTAAAGAAATCAGGTTTACTTGGCTTGTGTATATTCATGCAGACATTCTACCTGCAATCTACCTGCTGTCCATACAACAGGAATCCAGAGCTAGGCAGCCAGCAAAGAGAATATGCTCAACTGGGGGCATGAAGCACACGTGTTCTAGCAAGGAAATTCAAACTGCTCTTCACACCCTGCTTTATGTCTGAAGCTAAAGTGCTCTTCAAAGTCCCTGGAGAAATAAACTGTCTCTACCCAGATGATAAGATGTCTGGCCCCTGATCTTAAAAGTAGCTCCCTTGGTAGTTCTGGCAAGAGGAGTTTAACATGGATCAATACAGACAACATTGTGCCATGACAGCAATCAAAACTGACTACAACACTGCAACTACAGCAAGAGAAAACATCTGAAGTAGGTGGCTGATTTCTTACAGGGGATCACAAAATGTCTTTTCATATATGTATTCCTAGGGGTAATCAGAATATGAAGACACACAAAACCAGATGTGCAACCAACACCAGTTGGTTGCACATCTGGTGCTATGTGGCTGCTACAAAAACAGATCTAAGAACTACATGAGTGTTTTTTCTAACAGGACCATTTTTTAGCTTTAGTAAACTCCAGACATCAATGTCACGCAAAGGAACAACATAATATTAAATAAGTGTCAATGTAAATTGTGAACATAATAAAAAATATATAAAAGAGATGTTATTTATGTCTCCTCCACCAAGAGCTGGACGTATGCTTCTATGCTGACTGCTCAATGTCATTTCACAATGTCACATCCCAACAATAAGAGGAATGCTTTGAATTTCCTTTTTTAAAGCTAATTTGTAACGCATGGAGAAAACTTTCAGTCATGTATCGTTACAGTGGTATTTGGTTAGTAACAAAAATATATAGTAAATCTCTTTTGCAAAGTAATTAAACAGATTGTCAATACGCCTTATTCATTAACACCTTGAAGAAGAATAAATTATATAAAATTGCAGTTCTTTTGAAGTTAAAATAAAGATGATACAAAAAAAATTATTGGAGAATAATTATTAGGTTAGTGATTAGATCTTTTAAAAAAATCAGCTAATCACTTATGCTGTGGTCTATGTAAATACAGAATGACAAGAATGCAGGCAGAGTAAAAAAAATTAATTATTTTTTCACAAGCCTTTAAAATTCACATATATTATATATATGAAATAACTGGGATGTTCTAAATACAAAACCATTAATATTTTACCCCTTGGCTCTGGTACCAAGTCATGACTTGAGTGTCCATCCTTCTTGAAATCCCTAGTATAGAACCTGTACAGACTGATAAAGAGTAATAAATAGCTTTGAGCTTTATAAAACTCGTACAACATAGACTAAGTGAGAGGTAATTACTTAATCCTGATGGAAAGTGAAAGACAGATATTTCCATGGGGTAGCTTGTGAACCACACCAAGGTTAGTACAAGGAAAGGAAACTATAAATGTTCCATGGAACCCAAGTCCCCCAAGGCTATTATTTTATATACTGAAAAAAGTTACAGATTTTAGTCCTTGGCTTGATTTTTCCAAGATATTTTGCATGTGTCCTTTGAAAATCAGACCTTCAAGATCATCCAGTCCAACCATGACCACCCCTAAACCATACAGATGCCCTTCGAACTCTTCCAGAGATTATGACTTCCCACTTTGCCCGGGCAACTTATTGCCATGTCTAACTACTTTTTCAGTGAAAAAAAAAAATGAAGAAAAAAAAGAGAATATGTAATCTGAACCTCTCCTGGCACAGCTTAGGGCCATTTTCTTCTCATCCTTTCATTTGAGACATGGAAGAAGAAAACAACCTTCATCTCACTACACCCTCCTTTTAGGCAGTTGTAGAGAGTGATGAGGTCTCCCCCTCAGCCTCTTCTCCATGCTAAACACCCCCTGCTCCCTCAGCCACTCCTCATAAGACATGTTTTCTAGACCACTTGACAGTTCTGTTCCTGCCTCCAGACATGCACCTCAATGTCGTTTTAGACAAGAAAACCTGAACACCATACTTGAGGTGTGACCTCACCAGTGCTAAGTACAGAGGGATAACCATGTCCCAAGTCCTGCTGGCCACATTGTTCCTTATACAGGCCAAGATGCCATTGACCTCCTTGGTCACATCTTTCTAAAAAGATAATTAACAAATCTTGACTAGATATTAAAGGACAGTAACAATAAGCTATCAATGGGAAAATACCTTTCAAAAATTATTACTACATCTATGTAATATTCCTCTAATAGATTAGATTCCTCTATCTAATATTCCTGCTAAACAGACATTAATTATGTTTAGTTTTGCTCATCTGATACCTATTATATATCAGGGAAATTACTTTTAATTGGAATTTACCTTTCAAGTTTCTTACCTTGTACACTGGAATAAGAGATTGTATCCCTGAACATTTCTTTGCTTCCAAGTCATATTACATAATCTGATGAGACTTGCACACTTTGCCTGTACTATGTTTTTACACGATTGCAAAGAAACAATTTTAAAAAAATATTTATTTGATAAGCTATTCAACATTTGTCCTTAAGAAAAATTCACATCAGTTGCCTATCTTAGTATGAGATGAATGCTTTACACAAGACCCTATTTTTACACACTGAGTATAAAAAGAACATGGAATAACTGCTCAGATTTGGAATGTGACTTTTATGTGCAAGGTCAGTATATTCACAGAACTTTTCCAACTAGAAACCTGATTGCAGAAAGGCTTTTATTATGCCAAATTGTCAGTGGCTGTAGCTTTATAGTTAAAAATAGAAAGGCAACAGATAATACAAATCAACAGTGTTGCAATCATCAGATAGCAATGGCAAACCATGACCTGGCTCTTCATGACCCCTTGAAATATTGCAATTACTATTGTCTCCATAGAAAGCTCAACACTGACTTATGCTAAAACAGGAAATATTTTTATATAATGTCAAAATGTCAAAGCAGTCCAATTTCAGCAATTACTTTTATCATTACTATCTTCCTATTTTGAGCAAACACTCTTGAGGTTTCTAGCTGCACTTCTGATTTCCTATCACTCTCTCGTTACACAAATAAAATTTCTTTGTTTACATCTATCTGTATATATATATATATATGTATATATGTGCATGTGGAAAAAATATATTTGATTTTCAAATCCATTGCCTCTTTAAATACATGAACTTTAGGTTCATAAACTAAATAATTTTACTGTCAAACACCTGCCCCTAAGAGTGTGACTCTTTCAGACTTAATACAAATTTCCCACTCTTGCTCAAACGTGTGTGAGAGGACATGAGCGTGCTGATGTTACTCAACTTTTAACATGACAACCTTCTAGCACTCACATTGAATACTAACTACGCAAAGTAGAAGACTACCTACCATTCCATGAGTCTGCAGAAGTAAATTAATTCTGCAGCACACAATTTAAAAAATATAATTGGATATGATCAAGGAGAAGGTGTTTTATTAAAAGTGCTGCAATGATCTGTTTGTTTTCTGCATTAAATTCCTGCACTGATTTAGTAATTCACCATGAACTTTTTACTTTCCAACAAACATTGACATTCAGAAAAGAATAATATTTCAAAATTGTTTTGTTTTAAAAACTGCATGATCACATTCAAAAAGATTTAAACTGGATAGTGTTATCATAGCTTGAAGCATGGATGGTTAAACAATCCCTAGATATGGAAACAGTACTTTCAAATATTCTATTGGAATGCAATCTTCTGCACAGAGACAAATTCTGTGCTTTTTAAAAGCTATATTTTAAAATTGTTTAGAGAGTTATGCCTAAATGTTTCCAGTACAAATGACTAAGTATTATAATAAGCAAAAACATACATGGGTGTCCTATTTCAAAAGCACATTGTGCTAAAAAAAAAAGAAAAAACAGGGGAAAAAAAATAAAACCTCCTCTGAAAAAAGGCAACCTTCCAAAAGATTCTCACAAACTTTTCTGTACATTAATATCAAAATCATACATTTGTCAAAATCTGAATTCAACATGTCCATCCACTAGTGGAAACTAAAAATTGTATTTGCACAATATGTCTGATCAGACAATAGTTTCAGATAATCCAATGCATTATAGATCATTAACAGATACAGAACAATTTTAGACAAAGGTTTTTTGCTGGTTTTGCTATCTATTCTATTATTTCCCATAAACTAATGGAGAAGAGAAATGTGCTGTGACATGCGAATTGGAATTTTATAACTAACTACATAAAAATATGGGTTATGAAGGTTAAAATCCAGTGTGGAAGACTGCACTGATCCTAGCAGAAACACTGCTATTTTAAACTGTGTAGAGTTCTGTATTTTGATATACAAAAAGTCACTACTCTGCTGCCGGCTAGTACATACTCCTAGTACATACTCCTACAGTTTCCATTGAACACAGATGTTCTTTCAAGTGTACATCTGACATACTTTGCTGATATTGAAGATTCTAGCCAGAGATTAACTTATTAAAGCGTGTGTCTTTTAGACTCACCTACCACCCTTCCCTGTCATCAACAACAAAACAGCTACTCTAAATTCTAGGTGGAACAGTCTAAATTGCCAGTAAGCTTTAAAGTAATAGAAAGAAAAGAAAAGAATAGAAAACAAAACCAAACCAAACAAAAACCATCAAACTTATACACTGGGATGACCAGCCCAGTTCCCTCATAAGAGAGATACTATATGGAACATATATAGTAAACTGCTCTTGCTTTTTATTTAGTGATGACAAGAAACCAAAAGATGCTTGGTGCAGTCACCATGACACTTTTGATTTGGGCAAACAAAAAATTATATGATCCAGATATTATTTCAGAAGATATGTTTTTTAGCCAAAAACATCATAATACATAGAGCACCAGCCCACTCACTGCAGAATATATATAAAAATTATATCTGAACCAATGTTCAAATAAGTACATACATTTTTCCTCCAAAATTATAAGATTTCTATATATCATGGTAAAGGAAAAAGAAAAAAACCTAGAACTTAGTACTTGAAGAAATGAGGTACATAAAGTTACTGTAATACTTACCACTGTGAAATTCATAACCTTCAAAATCCATATTGTCATTGCTAAATTAACAATCATGGTAACCAACAGCAGAAGGACAAAGAAGTATAAGCACCTCTTTCGCCATCCATAAATCCCTACTGGGTAAAACTGAGGATGCTCAGTCCTTGGAAGGCTGTTCTGTTGTGTTGCTAATATATACTGCTCTCGTGTCATCTGTAAAAGAAAGATGTAAGTATAAGTAAGTAAATGAGAGGCCTGTTTTCCACAGGTAATATTACATAAAAATTATCTAAGAATGTATAGAAAATCAGTTTCTATAGGCACAGAAGAGATACATTCATCTAGCATTAATCACATAAATGTTATTTGTACTAGTCATCTAGCATGAATTTGATGGATTTTATGAATTTAAATTTTTGGTTTCTATTTCAAATTGGATTTGTATTTCAAATTTATCAGCAATAAACTATTAAAATATAAAAGAAATCCATGCATGCATTTGACACTATAATTCTGAATATTGTTTTGTTGTCCTTTATGAGATCATTCTGTAAAATTTGGTTCTGGAGGAAGAGAGTCATGTACCTTTTCTTTTGTACTGGTTTTGGCTGAGATAAAGGCAATTTTCTTCATATAGCTTGTAGCCAGTACACTCTCTTTTACAAATAGAAGAAAAATCTCACCTTTCCAAAATACATCTTTCATAAATTAAGTTTTCAGCCTTTTATTATACTTAGCAAATTAAATTAATAATTAATGCTATTATACATGCCTCCTTTACCAGAAAAACCCAAACATTTTGCCCTTTAAGAGATGGATACAATTATAATCTGTTAAATTCCTGAACTAGTTGAAATTCTTCTCACACACAAGCAAACAGTAACCATTTGCAAACTGCTTAAAGAACTTTCTATCAATATTTCCTTAAAACAAAATTATTTATGCTATTTAATAAGAAACTGTTTAATTTTTTTTTCTTCCATAACTGTCTTTTACAGATATTTATATTCATATTCAGCTGTCAAATTGCCTTTAGACTGGAAGGTATTACATTTTCTCTGTAACTTAAAAATTAAATTAAAACAGTCTCATTCTGTTTCTGTAAGAGTTCTTTCTGTAATATGCCCATTAGAAATGTTGTTTTAATAGGTTTTGTGCTCGGGAGGAAGACAAAACAAAACAAAATTTAAAAATTCAAAACAACCAAACACAAACTCAACAAACCTATAAACCAGATAAAACAATCAATTTTAGACAAAGGTTAAATGCTATCGTTCTTTTGACTGACAAAAACTAAAAATGCATAAAAATGAGTCAGCTGGTCCAATGAGAAATAAAAACCAGATTACATTCATTTGAAGGATCAAAGAAATGTTAATTTCATAAGATTTTTAAAATGTGAAGCTCAAAAATGTTCATGTAATTATCTGTGTTGCTAGATATTTATCCAAATCAACACTCTTTAGGTTTTACCATTCTTCTAGTGAATGAGATATTAATGGAATAAATTAACTCACAGTGAATAATTAGAGACATAAGTCAAAGAGCACACATCCATATTGTGACAGTATATATATCTCTGAAATAAGTCAAGACAGAAATAAAGGTTTTTAAAAGTAGATTTTAAGTAGGTTATTAAACAGGTATTTTGTAATTTTTATTTTTTTTCAGTCATGATTTCTTCTCTTTACCCTCAGTTTCAATTAAATACAATGTTTAGGGGTTTATTTATGTAGTGAATTTTATAAAAAAAAATTCCCTCAATGACATTTCTCAATTTTCCCAAAGCAAAATCTGGCCAGGATTTAAGACCTTGGATCATCTTATCATATCCTGGCAGTTTTCATTCTAGTTGTGTGAAAATGCCTTATGCATCCAGAAACTAAGTACAAAAATAGTTTAATCAACTTTCTCCTCATAATGAATTTCTACACATTTATTTAGCCGGTCATTGTAAGAAAAACGCAATGTATGATTTAATTTTGAGATTTTAAGTAACTGGTTAATTTTATACAAATTCCATTTTCTTGTGCTTTAACTTTATATATTACCTAAAAAAAATTACTTTCATTAAAAATATTTGAAAAGCCAACTTTTAGATCATGACAATGTCAGAAGTAGTACTGGTCCTAAAACTGTGAATATAGTCCAATGGAACAGACCATTTGCAACACAATCATTAAATACAATGGTATTTTATTCCATCACCACAGCCAGGCATCACTCAGTTCCCTCTGTATACTGTTCAACTCTGTGAGGCTTGGTGAAGCAAACTCTGCCCCTGCAGCTCATGGAGGGCCATAGGGAGGAGAAATCCACACCACAGCCCATGGAAGATCCCATGCTGGAATAGCCTGAGGGGGCAGAGTTTGTGACCCCATGGAGAGCCCATGCTGAAGCAGGAGCCTGTCTGGACCTGTGAACCCATGGAAGGGGCCCATACCTCCTGCTGAAACTGTCACCTGGAACATAACACTACTCCTAGACATTTTCATTACTGATTGATTCTCTCTGCGTTATTCCCTTAATTCATAGAAAGAATGAAAACACAAAGGCACTTTAAAATATAAATTCACAGTATGACAGCATCTAGAGCCAATATTCATTTGGGTTGATAAGGAATTGGATGAGCTGTAGAGCTGCAGATACAGAAGAGCGATAGCTAAGCAAGGAAAATCATACCATCATTTAGAGGGAAAAAAAAATCCAAAAAACAATCTGGTCATGACTAGCCCTAGCTCAACAAACACATCATAAAGATGATTGACCTGAACCAGCTAGCCCTCCCCACTCACCCTGAAAGTAACACAGCCTCTTGGCCAGCAGTTAATGCTGTGAAGTCTTTTTTGGTATGACACTACAGCAGCCATTAATTTTGCTTCCCCTCACACAGTATGTGGCATTAAGCTTATAGCAGAAGATAATTCAACTGTTTTATTTATAAGAAAGTTTACCCTACATGGTGAAAAATGCATCATACAGAGCAGGAAGTGCTATAAGAACCACAGCACTTCTTGTGTAATAAATACACGAATGTTATATCTCAACCTTGGCTTTAAAATCAAGACTTGCGATGAAATCAAGAAGCTCATTATAAAAACAAATAAGATGGCAAGAAAGTGATTTGTATCTTTTGAGAAAGTCTGATACATAAATGGATGAATTTTCCTAGAAAGGATTTAAAATGCCAAGCACCTATGCATGAAGATCTTCCTGTAACTTCCAGTATGGGTTGAAACAAATGAATTGTTCCTTCTCTTTTGAAGTGTTTGGTAATCTAGAATACTTCCAAAATTAACAGAAAAATATTTTATTATCTTGATTTGGTTGAGATTATATCAAGATTTGGATTGACAAGGTAGTAGAGCTGCATTCTAAGATATTTAAATATTGGAGGGAGATAGTAACTTCCTCTGAAATTTTTATATGGGCTACATCTGACACCTGCTAAGTCTTCTTCTTTTGGCATTAGCCATTCAAGCCTTTCAAAGGCAGCCAAAACTGTGTCAGCAGCTGACCTTACTACAAACAGTTATTGGGTCACAAATCATTTGCCAGATAAGATAAAAGCCTCATCAATCTATTGTACATTTCAGGCAAAACAGCATAAATCTTTATTGCCCCGATGGGCAATTTTGTATTTGTTGGATTTTGCTTATTTTTCTCTTTAGCATAATTGGTATCATTACTAAAACTGCCTTGGCAGCTCAAAAGGATTTGGAGAATGTGGCTCTTCTGAGTCCTGTACTAGGAAGTGTCATGGAATCATAGAATGAATTCAAAGAGGTGATCTGGAGGATGGACACTAGACAAACTGTGCCTCACAATAAAATAAAAAACTTATTTATCATAGACTACTTTTGTCACGTAGGTGTCAAATCAGAGGTATTTCAAGATTCTGATCTGAGGGTTGGATGCTTTTTTGTTCTTCTGTGGATTTTTCTTCTTGCAACTTTTAGAAATGAAGGTAGAATTTTACACAAGACTTCAAAACTGTGTTTTCTCATGCAGACATTTGGAAATCCCTTTTCACCCTTGAAAACCTAAAGGAAAAAAGATATGCAAATAACTTCACTATTAGGCTGTACATAAAGTCCATTGATTACATAATTTATGTAATTTGAAGTTTAATAATTCAGAAGAATCTGATTTTTTTTCTTGGCCATGAAGTACAGTTTTGTAATCAATGTCAATGAGGCTTAAATCAGTATGTTTTTACTGACAATTTTCTGGGCTTTATGTTGACAATTAGAGTTTAATTTTTTTCCTAACTCAATACAGATAGATTACTTCAGAGACTTCATTTTAGCCACAGGCAGGACAGCAGCTGAGGCACACAGTTTTCTCCCTGGGATGTCAGTGCTTACTAAACACTTACTGAAACAATTGTCTATAAAAGGACAATAAATGTTTGCATCTTGGATATTGCTCTCCAATAAAATTATCACTTCACAAAAATGAATATCAGTCACCTGATACTATTACCATTATTAGTGCGAGCATTATGGCTGTTCTGTTCAACATATTTAATTGTAATGTTCTCTGCACAATGAAGTTCACAGCATGTTAAAAGAATAAATAATCATGTAATGAATAGAATCATACTTTTTACCACTGTTCTGTGACTTGAAATATTTCTAAATAATAATAATGTGCTATACTGGATTTTCAAGGAAGCTGGATTCAAATCCAGCTCAGGCTTGATGTTTCTCAAAAAATATGCCTTTCTAAGCAACATTTTCAAAACTCAACCACATTTCAGTACATTTTTATTGCATTTTTAAAAGAATCTTTGGTTTCAAAAACTTTCTCATTATTTCACTCAATTTTGCTTTACAATCATCTAGTTGTATGTGGTGTTTGAGAATAACTTTTTGAGGTGTTCTATACCGGGTGGGATCACAGAAGTCTAGTAACAGCAAGACAAGATTCCATATAGCTGAGTTGTCTAAGAGAAAAGCAGATGCCTAAGGAGACAGGCTGCTGAAAGATACAACAGCATTCTGCCCTACCTGTTATGGGTCTCTGGACTTCATCTAAAATATTCCTTCTGCTAGACAAAGAGATAAATTTTATCTTAATGAATAAATTATAAAAGAGTAAAATTATAAAATAGCAACAAAGTCAGGAAAATTACTGCAAACCATTTGATCTCAGTTTAAAAAACCCACCACTTTTCTCTTAAACCTAGTGGGCCTTCATCACTGTTGCTCTACATATCACAGTAAAGCACAGCACATTGACAAGTGCTAGGACCAGCACTTTACATTGCTCACTCAGCGCCTTCTGTTAAGGCCACTGAGAAGATAAAGAATGTCTTTGCTAAGGATATTTCATCAGGAGAAAATGTGGCAACCACATCAGTGGAACATAGCAGGACCAATATTTCAGTAGCTTCACAAAAACTGGCACTAATTTTCCTCTGGGAATGATACATTTTGTTAAATCATTTTCAGTAGATGGTGACAAAAGTGTAATCTTCAAGAGTCAGGAAAGATGCTTTAAGAGCGGCAGATTCACCTAACTCAGCTGGACTGGAAGGAGCAGATGGAATGAACACTTTATGAGGAAATACCTTCTTTAAATAGTTCATTGCTGCCTGTAGTTTAGAGTCTAAATTTCATGTGATAGCATAATCATGTAGACTCCAACAAAAGAAGGGGAAAGATAGGAAATATGAATGAAAACTTGAATTTCTAGAAAGATGGAAAATAAGCTTATAAATACTGTTCCTTTTCCTCTTATTTTCATATATGTGTAGCATAACTCCATCGTATGGCTAGAACACCAGTACTTGTAGATCAGAATCCACATACTTGTCTCTTCTGGCCTAAAACACATAACTCTGTTAATTCATATGAAAAATAACATGGGCCAGATATCAGAGTATAGAAAAAGCTGCACTGACTAAGTGCTACTATATGAAGAAAAGGAGTGTTTCTAAAAAAGAGACTGATTACATTTTGGGTTTTACTTGTATCTGTTGAACTTCTTCAGTAATGTACACAGGCACAAATACACTGATTCTTTTTTACACCAGTTTTACCTTAATGTGAATTTAATGTCCTCATATACAATATTAATTGATTCTCCATCCCTTCAGGATATTAATCAATAGTAATCACAATCATATAGATAAGTAATCACAATTATATCAATATGCAAACTAAGCATGGATCAAATCTTACTACTATCCAAAGCTCTAAAAATATAAGCTGAATTTCACCTGTCTGCCTGATAAGAGTACAGGCAGAAAAGAGTTAAATTCACCTTAAGAAGAGGACAGAGCCTACTATCAGAATTAGATTTAAAAGTACATATATGTGTGTAAATATAGATAGATAGATGACCTAGATATAGATAGATAGACAGACAGACACACATAGAGTAGTTAATTTTATAGCATCTATCTGAAGGTCTAAACCTTCAGAACTGTTAGACTGAAGATTCCTGCTTCAGTCTAAAAGAATAACATTTTTAAAATATAACAAGAGAGATGTTTTACCAGGGAGTAAATATTAACATTCTGGTCACCACAGTTTTACCAAGATACCACTCAGGAAAAACTCAATTCTTAAAATGCTCTCAGAATAAAGATTTATGTCATTAATCTATAAGTATACCATGTACTTTAGATGGTACCAAAAAGCTATGGAAAACATATAAGTAGTCTGTGCAGGGAAAAGGAATGTAAGTTTATATGCTTTTAATTTGGTATAATATATAGGACTCTAATTTGTTTCCCTTTTTGTCTTCAGCATTTCCTCTCTTTAATTAGCTTATTCATCCTTCTGGTTATTAATGGATGCAACCCTGATCAGCAGTTTTATAATTTATAAATGTGGCTTCACGGTGATGGCTTGTTTCTGTGCCTATCTCTATAAACCATCTTCATGGCATCCTAATATCGTAACAAAAGACTACCCATCTATCTAGCACCCACATGACCAATGACATCTCACCAAAAAAGAATCCAAACTGAGAGATGCTCAACATGAAGTGCAATTTGTAACACTTTCAACAGAAAGAAAACTTCAGAATCATGTTCATCAGTAACCAAAAAAAAAAACCAGTGGAGAAACAATTTCTTATTACAGGAAATTTGAAATTATTGCTTACTGCATTTTTAAAACTTTATTCAATAATGAAACAATTTAGTTATGTGTTTTAAAGTGCAAAAAAAATTTGTTTTTCTTTTGAGATGTTAGTTGATCTGTTGGAAAGAAACATAACAGTTTTGGTTGCAAGCTCCCAAATCACTTAGGATCCCTAGGTGAGAAAGATTTTAATAATATTTTCCAAACCTATTTGAAACATGGTTGACAGTGTTAAATGTGTAGTATTAATTATGAAAAGGAGATCTAAACTCCTATATCACCCTGGCAATATTTTTCATCAAAAATGGAAGCACACACTTTAGAATAATTTCCACCTTCTCACTTTCTCCCTTCTACTTCTGTTTGCATTTACTTCTTCCTGAAAATGCATGCAAAAGCACTGTCACTGACCAACAGTCAACTTGTTTGAATTTAGCAAGATACAAAGCACTGAAGAGGAAGCCCAATCACACAAGAGCTGTTTCCTTTTCCCTTTTAAGAGGGGTTTCAAGTACTTACAAATAATGAAGCCATTTAATATGTAATTTTTCAATCATACCTTTCTTCCATATTCACTAGATAAGTTGGCAGTACTAAGAATGTTTTTTACTTTTTTTTCCTTTGAGTAATTAATAGGATGCTACCACATCATGGGTTAAACAATATGAGTTTACTCAAATAACTTCCAGGTGAAAAACATCCACTTCTTTCAGGTACTGTGGGAGAACTAGATAGATTCAGGTGGTCATCTATATCTCATTTTTACTGCATTCAGTTCTTTACTGGAAGGAACTGGGATAAATCCTTTGATAGTCTAATGCAGGCAGAGGCTTTTCCTGGCTTTCCTCAAATGATTAATGAAAATCAAATGAGATTCACCCTACAGAAAATGAGCTCTTCCTGCTGGAGAAAAAAAAAAATCAATATAGCTTGATGAAAAGACGACTGATTGGAATTGAACAAATAAGGACTTCTTTTCATACTAAGAAGAGATTGAAGGAGGGAGGAGCCAGTGCCAATGCCATTTTTTCTTCTAAGATACATGTAAGCACAGTTGGAAGAACGGAAGAAAAAAATAACTGTTCTTCGCTGGAACTCTACTGAGCCAGCTTTATCAATAGACAGTGTGCAGCTGCCTGTCCCTGCAAGAAGCCATGGACAGCAAAATGGAAAACTGACAAATATCAAACACTTGATTTGTTTGGAGACTCTTACTCAAAAGTCATTACTCAGTCTAATTCTTGGGAACAGGATATTCAAGAGTGATCAAGTACAGAAAAGAGAGACAAATGATCTGGAAGAAAAAAAAAAGACTGGAAAACAATCTTTGAAGATGCTAGTGTGAAGACAGCTATAAAAATACAGAAAAATGAGCAGATGTCCTCCAGAAGTCCATTTTAACCCTACAAGTGATTTAGATAGCTGTGGGTAAGGGGGAAATCCTAATAAATGAGCTGTGAGAAAGACTGGCATGATTCTATCAGTATGGTTGTAAAAAAATATGTGTAAAGAAAATAAGAAAAATACAAAAAAAACCCAAAAAAAAACCACAAAAAAAGCCTAATAACAGGGACATAGCTGTGACTCAAGAAACAACAATTTTTGCAGTAAACAAAGAACTGGGAAAATAGCCAAACATTCACTCTTCAATTTTGCAAAAGTAAGCTAATTCTCTGGGTATTTTGGAAAGGCAGTGACCAGATCAGCAGAAAACACCTTTGCATATCCTAGAAACTATCTGTGACTGTCCAAAAGCAAGAAGCAACTCTTACTGAGAACGATCCAGGAAATTAATGAAACTTCCAGGGTCAGAAAAAATCCTCAGCAACACAAAAACAACAAAAAAGGGAAAATATTATTTATTCAATACCACCCTATCACACATTTCTTATAAACAAATAAAAGCATTCAGAGTTTCCTTTAGATAAAATTGGTCAGGTTAATATGCCATGTTTTTTATTATTCATCACTAATTTGGCTACTGTAATTTTGCCAGTAATTAAGTCATTCCCATCGATGCTTGCCAGAATCTCAACAGGAATGCTAAACTTTAGGACAGAGACAAGTTGCAGGAAGTATGGTGGAACCAGAATCTCCCATTTGACCAACTACCCACTCACTTTTGGATCAATGAATCAAACCTTCTGATCAGAAACGTTCAGACTAGATCCTGTATAGTTAGTTTGCAAAAATCCAAATCAGCTTACTGAAATTCATCCTTTATATTTCTTATAAGGAATCTTTTGTACAAAAAAATCCTTAGATTTAATATTTATGATCAACCAACCTACTGATAGATAGCATTTAAACCTGAAAATACTTTCTAACACTTATAGAAAATTCCTCATGCATTGATGCATTTTTCTTCAGTAACAGTAATTTTTGGTGGACATACCCTACATTTTGGTACATTTTTTTCTTCTTTATGCAAACTTCTGGTTATGCAGCTTTTGCAGAATTTCAGCTTTCAAATATCAATGGACTCAGGACTTTGATTAAAGATTCTAGAGACATTCCATGCTGAACTCCATCTCTGTGGAAAGCTGATTCCTCACTAGATTCAGAGCCTATTAATGAGGTATAGCTATAAAGCTATAAAGACATTCCTTTAGAGAAAATGACCTCATAATTGCCTGAGCCTACCCATTCCTACCATTCCTTATAAATCTCACCCCAATCTGCTAAAGCAACAGGGAACCTGGCATTCTTAGGGTTTCAAAGCTTTAAATTCCTTGCAACATAATTAGTGCATTCAAAATAATGAATGCATAAAATTATTTTTTGAATCATCTTCCTTAGTCATCTGAAATAGAGGAAATACAAATCAAGCACAGGAAATAGACATATTGGGAATTAGCTATCTTATAGACTGAGCTTTTGATGACCAACAGGCCTATGAAAATAAGTAGCAACAACTAAATAATTAATTTAGGGGATATTGTTTAGCAGAAGCTGGTCAACAAATTGGGATCCTGTCACAAAGTATTTATTAACAGAGGAAAAAGTGGTTAGATGTAAAAATTTCATTTATCTGTTTCAATTCTGTCTCAAAGAATAATTACTTTATAATAAGATGTAAAATAGAAAATAAAAACTTGGCTTCATAAAACATTTTTACTAGTGCACCTGAACATTTTGCAAAATAATTTTTAAGTGGATTAGCTATCATATCACATAATGATATTTTTCTGAACTGATTAATGTATTATCTGATTGAATGCAGCAATTACGAGCCTCTTTTTGTTCAATATTTTCATTAAAAACTTCAGAGAATTGCTATACAGCATCATTTACTTACAAAACCACCACTGAAGATTAAGAAATGTTATTCAAAGAATTTTAAAATTCCTAGTATTATGAATACTAAAATAATCATACAGCAATTCATTATTTAAAAATATGCAAGTTGATTCTCAGAAAGATACTGAGAATAAAAAGTCTGTTATTAAGTGGCAAAAAATATTTTAGGAATCTTCAAAGGAACAAGGAAACATGAGGCTGGTGATGGACAGGGAAAAAAAAAAGCTCAGTAAAGCCAAGAGTGTCTAGCTGAGACAGGAACAGGGACCATTTTCAGAATTCATAGTCAGAAGCATCATAGTGCAAAGGAGGATAGTAGCACTATTTCTACACCTCAGGGAAGACAGAACTTCAAACACTGCATTTCTAGTACTTCACAGAGAATAATAAAAAAAGAAGAAAAACTACTGGGCAGACAAAAAAATACTTATCTCTGGCTTTTTTTAAATGAGTATTAAAACTCAACCGCTCAATGCTCACATATTCTAGCTAGGAACTACCCTACTCTCTTTTTAAATTCCCTAGAAGGACTTCACCTTAATACTCCTCACTAGAAACTACTACTGGAGTAGCAAGGCATTGCACAGCTACTTTTTGGGCTGTCTGAGGAAGCACGATCCTCATCAAATCTTCCCAATGTATGTACAGCTTGCTTGGAGCTTGGTCACAACAGTGCAGATTTCTTCCCCTCTGAAGCCTCAATGCCTGTAACCAGACACAAGCTCAGGAGCAAATTGTGCCCACTTGCAAATTTGTACACCAAGTACACATTCATCAGCATCAGTACCTTCCTTATGTTTTCACTAGGCCACCTTGGGAAAATACAAGAAAACCCTCACAATAAGCACTACAAACATACATAGGACAAAGAGAAATGCCTGATCAAAATACTGTTCTTCCCTGAGTCTACAATGCTATTCATTGTAAAAAAGGCAATACTGTACCGTAAAAGTGAAAAATTATGGGTATAACTAGGATGGAAATGGCCACCACGTCTTCAGGATTCTATGACTGGGCAGGAGATTTTGTCTATTTATTTACAAAAACTAGAAAAGAGTGGGTAATCATACCCTGTTTGGACTTAGAAGTTCTAAAATGCTATTTTTTTACTTTAAGGATAGAATTACTTATTTGTTTTAGAACAATATGTATGGCTTTTGTAGCCATTAAATATTTCAACCCAAAATTTTAGTGATCTTCTAAATTAAGCAAAATCTATGCATACTATGCTATGCTAGTCCCATTTTGATATATCTAGATTGAAATCAATCATTTATATTGGATAAATCAATCTAGCAGAAAAAAAAAAATATCAGCGTAACCACTATCATTCATAATAAGTTTTCCTTCAAGAGTTTAGATTGATCTTCTTGTTTATGTACAAAACATCTCATTTTATCATACAGGCTTTTAAATTTCAGGCAGACCAAAAAAATTGAAACTGCTGTATTCCCCCGAGCCCCTTGTACAGAAACATATTTCACCTAATGAATACAAAAATCTTTCAGCTGGCTCTTTATTATTGCTGGGGTAGAGTGAAATTTCTCAATAGTAGGTTGTATGGGGGTATGTTTCAGATTTGTGCTAAAATCAGTGTTGATATTAGAGGGATGCTTTTTTCATTGCTCAGCAGCACTTGCACAGAGCCAAGGCCTTTTCTGCTTTTCATACCACCCCATCAGCAAGGAGACTGGGGGTGCAAAAGGCACTGGGAGGGGGGATAGGCAGGTCAGCAGACCCCAACTGACCCAATATGTGGCATCATGCTCAGGATATAAAGCAGGGAGAAGAAGGAGGAAGAGCAGTGAATTGATTCCTTGATTTGCTTGTTTTTGGCAGCTTTTGCTTTGCCTATCAAACTGTTTTTATCTGAACCAACATGGTTTTTTTTATTTTTACTCTTCTGATTCTCACCCCCTTCCAGTGGGTGGAAGAGTGGGCAAGAGGCTGTGTGGGGCTTAGTTGCTGGCTGGGGTTAAACCATGACAGAGGTGAAGTCTTTATACTTAGCGTAGGAGAATGGGAATTACTGCAATTTAAGATTATATCCATTTAATGATGAATAGCAGTTTTCTTGAGCAAGACTAACTTCTCTGAATTAATATGGATAAAAATTTAAAGAGGAAAAAGTTTAAAAATGTTGTGATTAAAGGAGACATTTATTGCATCCTTTAATTATGAATAGCTTGGATTATGAAGCACCTATTGCTAAAAGAAAATGAAATACAGTTCTACATTACCTTGTTAGAAACTACTACTTAAATACTATTTCTGAAGCATTGACAAATTTGGTTAGGAAGTAACTTCTATCTCTACTTTGTGTTTTATGCATTCAGCCCAGAGAAGGTGAATAATTCTTGCCTTAAAAGTCAAGTTTCTAGGACATCATCTCATGAGATCCACGGAAAATGTTTTGAAGGCAATCTGGCACATATACAGATAAAACTGGGGCCTCTGTCCTAGAAAAGGAATGAATTTAATATTGCAGTTTAAATTTCTAGGTCAGGTGTATCAGTATACTGGTTATTAGACTCCTTGGAAACTCAGTTCTGTGTAAAAAAATTTTTAACTGAGAATTTCTCTTTTTTGAGTGCGAATTGTATTTCTACTCTTCATAACAAGGCAGAATCTTGCTGACGTAAAAATTATTATCTACAAAAATATATTTAGAGTTGCTTTATATTTGTTGGTAAAGATCTCCTGCTGCAACTTTATGCACTATGCTATTTGTTTGAATAATTTATCCCATTACTTTTACAAGACTAGTAATAGAACCATGCAATGGAATAGAGCTGAAAGGTATTAAAGGCATCAACAACTTATAAGGACTTGAAATAAACAGAAGAATCAAGTCCCCACCATATCATCATTACAGTTAAACAAAAGTGAGGATGTCAATGGGTATTGAGGATATATCCTAAAACATGCACACAAACTCAGCTAATACTGAAAGCACCAGGCCACTGTGAAATCCTAGACAAATGGCATATTTCACTTACATATTCAAGTTGCAAATTCAGCAACATGAAGAACAACAATTAAGAGAATGAAATCACATGATCAGACATCACTGTGGATACAATTCTTGTATGGCATTTATATGGTCCCCACCAATCCAAAGAGAAAAAGAAAAAAAATAATGTTTATGAGTAGAAAAGAGAGAAACCACAATTGGCTTCTGCTAAAGTGCCCAATTCAAGCTATAGCAACACACATAGGAAAACTCTCAACAATGTATTTTCTACACTTCACAATTTAAAATACACTTCAGCTGTATTTCAGCTATTGTGCACCAAACGAGTTACACACGCTATAAAAGTTAGAACACTGAACAAAAAGAAAAAGAGGTAAAAAAAATACATAATAGCAGCATACCAAGGAACTTAATTTACAATAAATAGGAAACACTATTTCTAAGAAAAGAAGCAAGCTCTTTCTATGCAAGAGCAGTAGACTGTGAAGAAGTGCCTGAATTTGAAGTCAATATTCAAGAGTGTTCTGATATCATTCCCTTCAGTCAATAGTGTACTTAAACACACTGACAATTGTTTTTTGACCTCTTTGTGTGCTGTTGGTGTTCCTGCTTTTTTTCCTGTGTGCCAGTATATTTCAGTAAAATATACTTTTATATACTTGTCTGTATAAACATTTAGAAAGCACAAATATGCTATACATTCAGAAGCCTCTAATAGCAGTATTTTACTACAAGATATAGCTTTTGTGTGATGATGATTCAGGAGGACAATAATATGAATAGATGTATTCACAAGGGAGCTGTTAAAACTGTTATCGCAGTTATAATAAGTATAAAAACTTATTAAATATATGCCTATGTGATCAGTTGGTTCAAATAAAAAGTGCATTGAAATCAAAATTTATGAAGTTAATTAGCTTAAAATATATGGATATTTCTCTTATACAAATTCCAAATTGACATAAGTATCTCAAAAGCATGACTACTGTAGTGTAACTGGACAAATCACCATCTTACACTTTTCAAAAACTTCTCCTTGTAAGCATTTTTTTCTGAGCTTAAAGCTAAGGAGTTGTTGCCATTTGAAAAGTAGACAAATTATCAATATTTTGTACAATAATTATTAGAACTCCTTAAAATATCACCACAGTGTTGCAAGAAGCATTTAGCTTTGTCTTTTAATATATATGACCGTAAAATAAATTTTTAAAAGTTTCTAAATGCATCAACTGAAAGCACAGCCTACACTAATCAAAGCTGCAATTTTCCTCACTGTCCAAGATTGGTGCAACAACTGTCAGGTAAAGCTAAAAGTTTCCTGCTGATTCAGGAATAATTGGAAATAATTTAGCCAGACAAGCCCAGGATCAGCCTCGATACATATTTCTAGCAGGAGAACAGAAAGATTCCTAAGGTTCTAAGCATATCACACCCACTCCAATTCCTCCTCATATAGTTGTTCTGGTCACTTAAAATTTGGACAAGAATTTCCACTTATTTTCAGAAAAACAAGGACACAGTGAAAACTAAGAGGCAAGTAGAAGAATAGGAGAGAACAATGTGCCAAAAATTAATTAATTAGTTGTCACATTTGATTTAGGAACCATCTAACCCTAATAAGGTCTGCCAGCCATGAGTATAGTCTAAAGTGGTCTGGAAATGAAAATCTAATCTCCATCTGCAGCCTTATTTTAGAGACATCAGCATCATTATTTTGCATGAAAACTTCCAAACGCAATGACCAGACCTTTCTATAAGTGCATGCACAAGCTTTAATAAATCCCATTTACTCAAAACAAACCAACAACAAAAAGGTGTTTCAGAAATTAATAAATTAAATAAAATTAGTTTTTTATTTTGTCATATAGAAATGTAATCACCAGAGAACACATTTACCTCCACATACAGAGCTAAAATCTGATAAAATCTCTAACACAAAAAGTGATCCCATTATTACTTGATCTCCTTCCAAAATGCACATTATGTCAGAATTATCCTGATTATAAAGAAAGTAATTTGAAAAAAAGCACAATAGCATTCTGATAATTTTCACTCTAAATCTACTCTTCAATATAATAAGATACACCACCAATCCATTGTAGAAAAAATTGATAAAACTTGAATACTAGTGGACAAGATTTTAAAATCAATTCATTAAACTTTTGTTGATGCAGTATTCTTGTCTACAGAGACTTTGATAATGCCTTTCTGAAAAGGAAATGAGTACTGTCTGAAATAACTGAAAGGGGGAGGAGGGGAGAGGAGAAAAAAGGGGAATTTGACACTAATTCTTTATGTGCTGTTGCACTAATAGCCTCTGCTCCTTATTTTAAAGAAGAAATGTGTTGACAACTTTTTTTTTTTTTTTTTGAGAAAACACTTCAACAGCAGCACAATCATCCCTATGAAGTTCAATGAAATAGACTGCCACATCTTTTGAAAGTCATTTTCAAATATCAGGAACAGCTTTGTTTCATTAAACTACTTCTTTAAAGAGGCAAAGTCTGCAACTTAGCATCTGCAGTTCAACTCTGTAAGATTCTAAAGCAGGAAGTTTGCTTACTTTTAAATTAAACTGCACTGTGAATAAATTTTCTCAAATAAATGTGGAAATAGGCACCTAGTACCTGAACCACAAAAGAATGGAGAGCTGCTTTTAACCATACAGATTGCTGATGCCATGGGTTTTTTTGACTTTTGGTTTTTGATGGGGTTTTTTTGGTTGTGGAAACTTAATAAAACTGATTAGGAAATAGGTGCTTATTTTCAGCTGAAACATTATCCAGAATGAGATTGTTGCTCATGTCTGATTAAGGAACTTCAGCATTTCAAGCAGTACTTTCATGAAGAGTTCTGTTCATTTTACTGTTAAACAGTGCTCAATGCATTACAAATGTTTCTTCCCATCTAAGTCTCTGCAAGAAAACTTCAGAGAGAAACTTGAAAACTAGTGCATTTCTTACTAGCTATATTACTATTTCTGTACTTGAATTATTGTGTTGCTTTGTATCTGACAGCCTAATTACCTGTCATTAGTTATGACAAACTCTTAATTTATACTCCATTTTCATTTTGTTAATATTTCAGACAGATGTACAAAATTTTATGATGCTATACACCAGGTGTTGTATAAAGGAAAATGAAGATTTTTTTTTCTTCCACCTCGTCCATTGTACAACTTGTAGCTCCGAAGAAAAATATGAAATGGTGTTTAGAAGCATTTTTCCCCACAATGTTCTGTACTTATTTTCTCCTTAATATGATCACAGTTGAAAAAATAGCCATCAGAGTCCCACAAAACTGTACTCGTCAATGGGAGTGTATATACACATATATCAACATATTAAATGCTTGAAGAGGAACATATTACTCCTCCTTACAAAATCACACACTTGCCGTAGGCAGAACCACAGATCTTGTGCAGGGTATCCATTTAAACATTAGGCTTACATGACAAGCTTTAAAATATCTGAAAAAACTGCATATATTCAAAGAGCTTCTGAAAGTTGTCAAATATTAATCCTCCTTATTAAACAACTATTCATTTTTCCATTATCAATTTCAGCATTTCTACTGTCTAATTACAAACCACTAATCTTAAAAACCTTTGAAACTTTAATGCCATGAAGAATTACAATGAATTAATTACCACAATGAAAAATCATGTTATTTTCATTTTTTTCCCATGATTAAACAACTACTTTAAGGAAACAAAGTTTAAAATTTAACATCTGCAATTCAGTTTTCACTTAAGATCATTGAAGTGGCTTGTCACTTTCTATCAACAAATCAGTAATTTCCTTCTACACTGTAAATAACTAAGACTCATTGAAATTCACTAGATTAATTAGAAATACAACACACAAAATAAAAAGGAATTAAACATGCTAACATACAAACCTTTTACTTATGAATAAAGGCAGGAAGATATATGTAGACTGACACATTTAGCCAAGAGGAAAGTACATAAAACAGCTCTATTTACAACTTTCAAAATGTCAAATATGACAAAACATTCCCTGAGAAGTAGTTCAATATGAAGTTAATGAGTACTGGAGCACCATTCAAACTAACTTATTTCATCAACCTAAGTTGTCCATCTGACAAATGGGAGTTTAACAATGCCAAAAAGATTAACAAGACTGGAGCACAACTGGCTACAGGAGAATTCTTGGCTTATCATAAAACAGTGGATAGAAAATCCAGCATATTCATATTTGTGCAGAATCACACATATTTTATCCTAACACATCTCATATGGAATTGTTTTCTAATTAATGATGCTTAATTGATAGTCTGGAAGATAATAAAGCATATGTAATCTTAACATAGAGGAAAACATTGGTAGGAAAAAAATAAAGGAGACTATCAGAGATTCAAAGGATACACTCTCATAAAAGTCTTCACAATTCAATTTATACTATTTTCCAGCTCATATATTTTATATATTTAAGATTGGGTTCTGTATCTCTCTATTGTTATCACTTTAACTTTTCCATCTTTTATAACGTTATGTCCTCAGTTTTATCTGATTTTTCTCAATTAATTTTCTTTGTGGAAACATCTAAGGATGCAATTGGCATTTTGAATAGAACAAAAACAAAAAAATCCACCACCAATCAGTAACTGGTCAGACTCCTAGCAATCAAATAAAAAAAAATAAATAGGGGAAATAGTCTGTTCTCTATAACCTCCCCTCCAATAAGAGGTGTTCAACAGTTTGTCTCTATGCAGATTATTAGATCAATAGGTGAGTTAGGTGCTATTAAATCACTCGGTCTGTGTAGCATGCACCCAAGCTACCAACTGAAAGTGCAGAACTGCTGGCAAAACTCTCCAATGTCTCTGCAAATAACTAAGGCAGCAGAACAGGCTCAGGTCTTCAGTGCAGCATCCATCTGCAAAGAGGACTAATTTCTTTCCAGATCCTAACTTCCATTTCTAGCAATCCCTTAAGACTTTGTAATGCAATGTGATGTCACTGGGTACTCTGAGCAGCATGGCCTATTGGAAAGAGCCAACTTCTGAAGAATGGGCTCAGCCAAATCAAACGAGTGTGATGATCTTCAGAGCTGATGATTGCAAGACAACATAACTGTAGAAATCAATCTAAGCCATGCCTACATAACCATGAACTCAGATTTAGCAGCAAAATTAAGGAAAGCAATCTAAGAGTAATGTTTCTCTGAAATTATTGGTTCAATGAATAATAACAGCCATAATAAGCCAAAAAAATGCTGGGAATGATTTAGAAAGGACATGGAAAATGTAGTATTGACACTTCAGAAAACCTTCATTAATGTTTCTCTCCAACCTGTTGTTTGCCTAGGATTTGGTGCATGAATTTAAAACAACAGCTTTTCTAAAGCAATCATGAGATATATCCACACTAGGTTATTTAGACTGACTCCAGAAATGGAATTATAAATTCAAAAATCCACATTCATCACAGCAGTAAAAACAGGCTCTGAAACACTTAGCTATTCTGAAGAATACCTCTACTGCTTCCTTTAAAGTAACTTTCTTCTTGTTATTAATATTACTCAGTTTTACATTAAAAAAAAAAGGGGGGGGGAAATTGTCCAATTTTTGGTAATGGATATTTTAACTAATACAAAATTGCAAATATTACAATTTCAGATATCTTCAGGGGAAAATAACTGTGACTTGATTTAATATGCCCAAAGAAATAATTTCCATTAATAAAAAGATGAAGTCAAATATCGTAACTGCTATTTAATTTTCTGAAATATCTAAGTCATTTAAGGAAAGAACTACTGTGATAAGTGAGATGAGTGCTGCTGTTCTGAGGAGAAAGAGATAAAAACCTGTGCATATGGAATAAGATTATTGAATATAGTGGATTACTTATTACCAGATGAAAGAAGTTAAAAAACAAATCTCACTAACAACCACTATAAGAATAACTAACATTCTTTAATTTTATGTTAGTCATCCTATTATTCAATTTTACACAGATTTCTAGAGGCAAATATTAATGTACAAAATTGATGATGAGGATACAAATTTGCAAAGGAAAAAAGCATAAAATTGATAGATACAGAATTATATATCACATTAATACTAAAATATTTTATGGGAAGATTTTTCCAGTTAATATCCAAAGTTAAACCACTCTATCTTCAACTAAAAATTGCTCACATCATTTAATATAACCTCAGCTTGACTTTACTTTTATCAAATCCCAGCACACCACTTCTATAACAGTCCCATACTCTTTAAAGAACACAATAGCCTCTAACAAAACCAGACTCCTGCAAAGATTTGCAGTTTTAAATTGCATTTGTTTTCTGTACTTTCATTTCAATGCATGTGTAGAGGATCAGTGTCAAATCACAAGAACTAGATAAATTCTACCTTTGCTTTGTGTTTTCTAAATAGTCTTAATATACATCACAGTATATGAGTTCCTTCTCATTCTATAGGTAATAATTTATTTTTCCATTTCTCCATCTGACAGTACTTATTGTTGCAGGAATTGTGGAGATCCAAGTCAACTAAAAGCTACCAAGAAATTTCTCCTTATCCCTGCATTCAGAGAATTCTTCAAAAATTCTAGTGGACTATATCCATAGAGCTCCTTTTACAAGTAATATAGTTTTCTCTGATCTATTTTTTTTTCATTATTCCACTAATCCTATGCTTTATTGTAATTTCTTCTAATGCATTTAACATCCTAAAGAAATGTATTTAAAATCTATTACTCTAATAGTCATAAATTTCTGCAGACAGATTCCCAGAACTTTGCTGTTTCCTACCTCAGTTCTTCCTGAGGTTTAGAGCTCTACACCTATATAAAATTTCTGCATAACATCTATCACTTTCTCATCCCCAGTGCAAAGACAACTTCAAGGCAGAGTTCCATTGCTATGTTGCTTAAGAATTCTTACGTAAAGAGTAAGTAGTTTGCTACAGTTGATTTTGTCAACTTTGTCTTCTGTCAACAGATTTTATAGCTTGATTTTGTCAACTTTGTCTTCTGTCAACAGATTTTCTAGCATGATGTGATTAAAGGCAGATTGAAAGAAGATGGATGCAAAAATATTGCTGCATCTTTCTTGAGCAGTCTTATCTTTCAGAAGCTTTGCCTTCTTGACTCTATGTTGCTCCTACAGGGCATGAAAAATGTTTTACTCCTGATGCCATCAGAAAAACCAAAGGGATTTATCATCAACTTTTATAATTTCTCTTTCTAAAATATGTATCATCACCACCAGTTTCCCTACACTAACTTTCCTATATCCTCTCTACTTTGGCATTACAATTCTCTCCATTCTTTCTCCCACTAAATTTATATGATTTCAGTCATTATCCTCAGAAAAAGACAGTATTCCTCTTTCTCTCTTTGATTTTGTCAATTCAACTGAAGCAGTTTTGTCTCTTTCTTTTCTCTTTGTCACCAGACTGATTGGGACTTTCACTCTCCTGACTGTTCCTTGTCATCTCAAAGTTTAATTTTGTCACTTCCTATCAACTGGTTGAAGAAAGAGAACTTGTATATGGTTTCATGTCTAAAATGTTATCCTCAGACTTTTGTTTCATATGTATTAGTTCCTACTGCATTTGTTAAGCCCTATAAATAACCACGCAAATTAATCTGAATGTAATTTAGTTCCATTTACTTAAGAAATAAACCTCTTTCCCTTGGCTTTTGATGATGATTCTCATAACTTTGGGAGCTCCTGCAGTTTCTGAAGTTACATCAATGTTTATTGGATGTGAACTTCTCGGTCCTGCACTTTCCTGCCTGCCACACACTAAAGCTTTGCCACTCCATCCAGTATTATGAACATTTTCACACAACCACTGCCAGTCTGTCTGCATCTGCCCACTTCATTCCCAGACTCTTCCTCTAGAACTGCTCCTCACCTTTTCTCGAGTCCAGAAAATGCCCTTTGACCCTCCACATAATTTTGTAACAGGTTACCATTTAAGGAGCCTTGTGAAGCCTACTCTGTGTAAGTAGTTTCATCCCATTCGGCATGTTGTAATATTTGTCTGAATCATCTAGCAAAGTCAAAGTGCACAAACTAAATGCTATAAAAGTATAACAGTTTTGATTCCCAATAACGGTAATATTTTAATCCAATACAATATGTACAATGTATTTCTAAATTCAACATTTATTAAAATAAAACTATAACATATGACAAATGAAAGATCGTAAGAGGATGGATCTTTTCAAGAAGTTAGTAAAATCTCCCCGGAATCAACAAAATTTGGAACATCCCAGATTTCAGAAGTAACTTTTCAGACTCTCCTTTCCAGAAATGTCCTTGCATTATTCATTTACTATTGCCAGTAAGACCTCCAGAGTATTCTTCTTGCAGTCTCTTGTATTCCAAAAAATACAATGCAGACCTCAAGATATATGTAGAATCTTACCCTAACAAAAGCCCACTTCTGAAATAAGATATATCTATGAAGATGTTTGTAGCTGAATGGCAATATATCTTCCAGTTTCAATACAACTTTTCACAATGTTGGCCTGAAATGAAATGGCACATGTAGCAATAATTACATTTCTATATTATTTACTAGAGGCACAGGCTGATCTTGGGGTTTGCTCTTGCATCAGCAGACATTATAACCTGTATGAGCTGGGTTTTTTTTAATCTTTACTTTCCCCTCCTTCTTGGATGGAATGTAAAGAAGTATCAAATAGATTCTCTTTTATATTGAATTTAATATATTTCAGGCTTGTTTGCTTTGTAGGCGAATAAGAAGTTCAAAATAAAGATTATTTTTTTCTTAGAGTATATTCAATCCTTCAAATCACAAAAACCTCAAATTTTAAGAATTATGTTTGAAGTAGGTTTTTCAGTGTCAAGTTTTACCTCAATGTACATTATATCTGGAGTTATTAGCCCTTCAAAATTCAAAATGAAGTGGGAAAAAACCCCACAATCTTATGTAACATTTTGTTATGTGAAGCCTGCTGAAATAATAAAAACTATAATGATAAATAATACAGGAAAAAGAAGCCAACAATTCAACAATTTATGGCAAATTCAAGAAATCTCTGAGCTTTTAGCTTCTCCATATTTTATAATTTGTTTAGCCAAATTAAAAGAAAATATACAAAATAATACATACATATCTGAACTTTTCAAAACAGCAAAACCACTTTATGGAGTTTCTTAGTCATTAATAAATCTTGGCTGATTAATGGAGTACAAAGGATAGAATTATGTCAATACCAACTTGAGACGAAGTAGTTGCAAAAACATAAGTGGTTATAGCAAATAACAAATAGTTAACATATACAGTATGAAAATATTTGTACTTAAATAATTTGGTGACTGTTTTATTTTAGCTTTTTAAACAGCAACATTTTCTAACTTTCTAACATTCTAACTTTATTCCAATTAGATGGTGACTGTTGCAGAGATACTTAAAAAAAGAAAAAGAAAGAAAGTAGAACAACAGTTTAACAATTTCAAAGTTATGAAAACATTTTAAGGCTCCTCAAATACTTGAAGAAGAGTTGAACATGAAACTGGGAAACGGGTGCTGGCAAATTTCAGGAATATGCTGGTTAAAAAGCAGTGGGAAGTAATTTATCCACAGCCATGAAATAAAGTTCTACTCTGACAGTGAATTTGGGAGAAATTCAAGAGAAATTAATCAGCACTCTGGGACACATTAATGAACCACATATTCAGTTTTGATCTCATAGTTGTACTCCTTCGTTTTACTTTTATCCTTGAACTGCAAAAGAATCATCAATGAAAAACTCCAACCAAGCAAACATATAAATAAAAAAACCCTGCAAAGCTAACAGAGACCACACCCCCTAAAAAAAACCCCACCTTAATGCAGTAAAACATACACAAGCTACTTAGGCTTTTGAAATTAGAAAATATGTTTGCTTGTTTATATCTGGAACTGGTAACTAACATAAGATTTTACCATACTGTAAAGTACATTAATAAAAATTTGACATAAAAAATATGCAGCAGAGAAATGGATATTTTTGAATCTTCTCACCAATAAACTACAACAGTTAAAATTTATTAGCTTTTACATTTCTCCACCATAAACCTTTCAAAAGAACAGTTAACCTTAAGTAAACAACACCCCTTTCAGATGCAGTTGTGATTTTTATTTTGCATATATGAAAAAAAAATCCCTAAACCCAAGCTGCATATGCATATTTACAGAAACAGTAGAGGTCTGATGATAAGATTATGCGTAATTGAAAGTCCTGTGGGAAATGTGGGGTTTTTTCCAGTGGTTTCTCTGTGATTTTTTTTTTAATGGCATTCACAGATACTAAAGTCACTCATTTCCTAGTCTCCAAATTAGTAAATCTCCAACTAGAAGTGAATGAAGCAAAGAGATAGAATTACACCCATCTATAGTTCCAAATTTCTTGTGACTGAATATTTTTTTTCAATTCAGTAAAGAACTACCATATTTACAACCTTTTCCACACACATTTCTTTATCCTAGACATCAACAAGATAATGAGCAGAATATATCAATGCTATGTTATCCTTCCTCAAAATAGCAGCAAGAGAATAGACATGATGCTGATGATTAATCCTGCATCAAAAGCACGGAAAAATCTCAATGTTTGGTGTGAATATGCCCATGTTGTTTTTTAAATCTGAAGGTAGAAGAAATAATTTTACAGCTAGTTTTTTTCCAACCTTGTTGGAATTTCATGTCTTGGAATTTATGAGAATAAATGATAATGACAATCAAAGCTGAAATTGAAAAATGATCAGCATTTGGGACAGTGAAGAATGTTTATTTCTTTATAGGTGCAAGAACTAGCAGCACAGCCAATTCCTTTTTCCAGCCACAAGACTCAATTTCCTTGCCCAGATCTACATACAAGCATGAATTTTACTGTTTATCAATACCTACCAGGTCTTCAATATTGGGGAACACATGTGTGCCTCTGGGTATTTTTGGTAGAGCATAATTTGACTTCTAGACTTAGAAAGTCAAGAGTTCTCTCTCAGAAATTGAAAGCTCAGTCAAGGTGGGAAGTGATGGACAATGGTCTTTTACCTAGAACATTGTCCCTGGCTGGGAAAGGATATTCACTGCTACTGTACAATCTTCTAAATGCATTTTATTCATCATTTATCCTTCTCTCATAATATTTTTTTCAGGGTTTTTAATTATTTGTTTTTTTTCCCACTGGATTTTAAAAATACACTTCTTACTGCCTGCTAGCATTACTGAAGCTCAGATACATTTTTATGGTGATGGAAAGAGACTATAAATTAGCCTGCTCTTTCACTACTATTTACTCATTGAGTCAGTGTCACTAAGCACTTCACCACAAAGAGTGGCACTAGGCTGTAAAATTAATATGAGACAAAAAAATAAAAAGCTGCTCCAACAGCTAGAGAGAGGCAATGAAAAGTAGACCACCTGGGAAGATACTAGAGCTTAGATATTCAACTGGACTCTTCAGCAGAATGAGAATAAAAAAATATTCAGCCATAAAAAATTAACAAAACATTTAATAAAAACATAATATTAAAAAATAAGGAGAAAGAGATAATTGGTCTTTCTCAAGTATTATATTGCTATATAATAGGATCCCCTGCAAGAAGAATATTGGCAGTAATATTTCAGTTCTACAACCCTAATCCACTGCACATTACATGGAATCTCTTAAGACTACTGATACTTCTGTTCAATCTCATTAACTGCAAATATCTACAGAAAAGAAGTTATACAAATCCAGTTTCATTTGTTTTAAACACAATTGTGGAGATAGATTTGCAATTCTAAGCACAAAAAGATTACTAAATAATTCTTCTGCAGTGGTGCTCATTTGCATAATTAAAAGCTGGCAACTCTTAATTCAGTGTTCATTTCCTTTACCTACTTGCAATATTCAGTTTTTTTCTCAGTGTACATAATTAAAAGGCAGATTTACTACTTCTAAATAAATAATACTAATCACCAACTATCTAATTGAAAATACATCAATTACTACTGAATTTTCTGTTGCTTTTGCTTGAATTTTCTGTATTGAAGTTAGCTGCATTCCCGTGTACACAGAAACAACAAGCAGAGTTCAAAGTTCTAAGAGGTGAAGGTTATATATTTTCAATCACACAAATGCAAAGTAGTTCTGCTCCTGATTTTTGCTAATCATTCAGTGTAAATATACTAAACAATATGTACAATACACCAGAAACTGAGTACTGCATGGTGAGCCAGACTTTTACAGCATCTCTCCCAGGGGTAAAAAGCCAATTCCACCAACAAAGATAGACCTACACGTGTACACACACCAACTGTACTCACATATAGCTCAACACTGCAATTCAGTCATTCCCATGAGCTCTCAGACAGGCAGCTATATATTGAAATCTTTACTACAGTAGCAAAAGATAAGTACATTGACATGGTAAATCAGCTCTAAGGTGGGATTTTTTTCACTCTGGAAGCATCACTCAGTGTCCAGCAACAAAATATGAAACATCCAGAGAAATAAAGCTTCTCTCAGATCATCATTCTGCAACAAATGTCTATATGCATAAGTATAAAGACAATTGTACTAATGAAGTTGAATACTGGAGCAAACCAAAACAGCAAGAAAAAGACGTTAGTAGCCCTAATATACCTCAAAATATGTCTATTAAAAGAGATTTTCCTCAGTTTGGAAGGAAAATATAAGTAAAATTTGTAATAAAATGATAGTTTGCATATAAATAAACTGTATGCACAATATACTGTAAAAAGTAAATGCATAGAAACAATATAGAGAGTATAGGAATAAATAAGAAACATTGATATGTGGTTTTGAGTTTGAATTCATATTTACCATCTGCTTTTCACTTGAATCTTATTGAGATGTTTACATTTCCATAATTTACAAGCTTTTTATAGAAGGATAAAATAACTTCACTCAAAGCAATAAAAGAGAGGTGCTTTCTCATCATTGTCCCACATCTTTGGAGCTGTCATCAATGCAGGCTACAAGACTCAGTGACACCAGAACAGGTCCCCATATGCTCTTGGATATATTCTTGATTTTTTTCTAAACCTATTTATTTTCATACTTTTCTAGAAATCTCTAAGGAACCATCCTTATTCTCCAAAACATTATCAAATCTGTAATGATCTTTGTAGTGGACGTCTTCCTACCATTTCCCTCCCAACATAATTTTGAGTATTCCTCCTTTTGTAAGCTTCATTTTCTTCACTTTCAGTCACTGCTTTAAGTTTCCATTTTTATTATTTGCACATCTCACTGATGGAAGGTATCTTGCAGTTATGCCTCATTTAAACATTTCTTGAAAACATACCCATATTGAATCACCTGTCAATCAAACCAGTATTAATTGAACATTGAAGGTTTTTAGTACCATAAATACACGGTAAGTTTTCCTGTTTTGAGTGATGTGACCTTATTTGTTTCTTAACAATGACAGCATGATTAAAATCAAGAAGTCTTGCCAAGTTCTTCTAGCAAGTGCGTACTTGGTGGAAACTAATATTCCTTTACCAGGTCAACAATTCGATTTTCCAAAAACAGGTCAAAGTTGACAGAAATACAGCTCTGTAATTCACCAACAAAAGTTTGGATATTGTTGCAGCTTAAAGGGATTAAAAAAGACAAAATAAAAAAGCTCCAGTTCTAGATAAGGAATTTTACTCATAAAAGCATCCTTAAGTGCATAAGCAAATTAATCTTAAAATAGAGGTTTATCCAAAAGACTTTCTATTAACTTCTGCAAGATTATCTTTAGACATCTGAATAGAATCTGAAGTGCTGAGGTTTTCCTGATACAGTGATACATACTGTGTTTCTAGACTTTGAGCAATGAGAGCAGAATTATATTATTGCAATTGTAAAAAGCAGGGGTGAGCTGTAATTTTTTTTACTCTACTGATATGGAGTCCTCCTGCCTCATCTTTGTAAAGCTAAAGAATAATGTCTGAACAAAAAAAACCTAACTAGAAAACTAAATCAAAACCACATGAATTTCACTGTAAGCTAGACATATACCATTCATCAATTAAAAGAATGAGAATCATAAAATGAAATATGATTCATGGAAGTCAGATAATGTTATAATATCTAATGTTTCCATAACTTTTTCTAAAGGTATTTCATGATTCTTCTCCTGTGTAAATTATGTCATTGTCCAGAACTCAATTCAGAATATAATTTCAAACTATTGTAACTATTTTATAATTTTCTTAATTAGATAAAGATGGAGGAAAGGTAGAACTGATCAGGGAAACATGAGCTGCAATCTGCTTTCTAGATGCAAGCAATCATGTCTTATATCTCATGCCTAAGCACAAGTGAAGAGAAAGATTTTCTAGTCCAAGCAATTAACATCTATATATTTATATGTCATTGTAGAGAAAAACCACACAGATACTCAGTTGAAAACCCTTGATCACATAAGCTAAAACTTTCCAAACATAACTTAAAAAAGTTATAACCATTTTGTCTGAAATGACACTGCAAGCATAAAAATCATTAATTATGATATACAAGAGGCAAAGTATTTAAGAAATACCAGCATGACATAAATATTCACATGGTAAAAGGATATTAATATTAGGAGTTTTTGCAAATTTATTGCACATTATTGACACTTCACTGTTAAGTGAAATATAAATGTTTTAATGGGCATTGATACTATTAAGAGAACTGTAATCAAAAAGATTGCAAGAAACTTCAAAACATCAATAGATTTTGAGCAATTGTGATAATTCAGATGTGAAAGACTGGTTGTTCTGGAAGAATGGGGGGAAAAAGTCTAAAGATTTGAGGAATAAAAAGAGGAAATAATATGAGCAGATTGCATTGACATTAATGTGGGACTAATTGTGGGAAAACAGCTGTCAGAGTAATCATGAAATCATTAAAGTCTAATATAACATAAACACAATTTGTCACAGCTAACAGCTGATATTTTATTCTGATGAAATTTAATTCATCATATAAGCTGAATTAAAATTAAATATATCTAGGCTGTCGCACAGCTACTTATTTGGCACTCCCACAAAACCTTAGAAATGTAGCTTTTCCGGCTCTCCCACATCATGCTCAGTTTTCCCACACCGTGGTTCCAGCAGGAGGCTCCTTCCTCTCCTCTTGCTGTGCAGGTAAACCCTAACTTTGATTTCCAAGGTCAGTGGGAAAACTATTCGCATTACAGCACCTAACTGCAGGGCAAATGTGTCACACATGGCAGAGTAATTAGAAAAAAAGTCAGTATATTCCAGGAGTAGATCAACTGATTTAAAAGCTAATATTCATCATATTTGCATCACCTGAGCACAAATTTCCCCTCTACCTTTCATATTCTTTGCTAAAGAAAGAGCAAAGAGTAGGCTGAGTTGACACTGATGAACAAAACTCCTGGCAGACATTTACAGTGTCTTCCAACCCCAGAAATAAACTGGGAACCATAGAAACAAATTACTGACCAATTGTGATAATTTATCTAACTTATCAATATTTCTGTATTTCTACAAGTAATCCAGAGAGGGCATGAAGTATCCCATTTCTGTGTAAGAATTATTCTCTTTCTCTCACATGTTTTGATGGTAAAATTCTCTATTCAAAGTATTCTAAGAGTCACATTGATCTCCTTTTAATTATACATAGATTTTCACCAAGAAAACTGAAGTACTGAAATGGCATTCAGCAGCTTAATCTGCTTTATTCAGTCTGTGATTAGCCTATACTTCTTCATTAAATGACATTCTTGTAAATTGCAGAGAGAAGAAAGAAAAAACCTGTTATAAACTCTCTTGCACATTAGGAAATCCAAGTGTCAGATTTGATTTTGGGCTAGGCTAACAAAACACTGAGTTGCATTAAACTAATATGAATCTAATATGAAACCTTCTCTAACATTAAAAATTTGAAGAAAAATTTCAAACAAATCCAAGGACAGAAATAGGTTTCACAACTGATTAAACTGAAAGGAAAGCTTAAAATTCACAAAACTGTATTATAATTGATTATTTAATGGTAGTCTTTAGTTACTGAAGAAAGTATGAAGCACAACTAAGATTATGACTAGAGATTTGCTTCTATGCAAAACATTCAACAGCCTTCATTAATCATATCCATGAATATTAGAGTTTGCATATTCTTCCTAACAAAAATATTTTAAAACTTAAAAAAAATTAATAACATAGTCTAGCTCTGAAACTTTTATAATAAAAAAGTAAAGTTACAAAACTCTAATGAAGACTGTCATATTTTGACCACAAATGCCCTTGCTTCACTTTGTCATTACCTACCACCCCAAAAGGTGGGATTCTTGATTACAGAATCCAGTGCCAGATATTACCTCAAGTCATCCTAGAATGAGCCGAACATTAAATCCAATGTAGAAAATTAGAACTCAAATCCTGGATTAGGTTTTTCTTTGCTCAAAGGAGTTATATCAGAGTTAAATTCAGAAGTGGAAGTAAATAGTAAATCATGAGAATGAAGCTTTTAATGGTAAATCATAAAAGGAGAACTAATCAGCAATAACTTTCAGTTGCCTAAGCAATTTTAAAATTGTTGTACAGGGTATAATTTTATAATTGCTATACAGGCCTTATCAGATTTCAAGCAGAGGGATTTTTACAGTTATTTTGCTATTAAGTTCTGAAAACACTGTGGTGTTTTGCTTACAAATGTGATGTTCTATATGTTCTGGTCTGCATTGCTTAACACACTCAGTTATGATCACAAAATTCCTCCTATCATTTTATAAAAGAATTGATTTTGAATAATCAACTCTAAAACACATCCATGTAAGTGTTAAAAACAAAAAAAAAGGAAAAAAAGAGGAGTTTCCTGCTAAGGTTAAAATTTTTCAAGTAATGTTAAAATTCTTGATGTCATTTAAGCCAAAGTAAGGTAGTACCATAAACATGAAATTACATTAATATATAAAACGAATTAAACATGCCTAACCTACAGGAAATTAGACAGCAATATATTTGAGAAGTTAGTTTCATTACTAACCCTATTTTTTAAATGAATTGTTCCACATATGTCAGCAGGTTATTAACACATAAAACTTCTAATGATAAATTCTGTATTACACTGAAATGGATTTATTGGCCTAAGTGTCTTCCTCCAAGTATTTTTTTAAAATAATGTGTTTTTACTGCATTACTCACGGCTAAAATAAATGAAGACTTTAGTAGGTGAGAGCATCATGCTGTAGCTTAATGTTAGCTAAAGAGAAATTATTCACAGATACCAACATCATGTACTTTTTATACATATTTGTTGAAATACCTAGTATTTCCCTTTCCATGTGCTCTTTAAGAAATTGATAAAAGTATCCCCACAGTAAGAAAAATATCTTCCTGGAACTTACCTAAAATTCTGCTCCAAAATTTACAAGGAAAGAAAAGATACAAATGAATGAGAAAATCTTTAAATTAATCTTTTGCTTGAAGATTTTTTCCTGTTTTCATGCCATTTTTGGTCATCTTCACACAGATAACACAGAAGGATCACACAACAAACACACTTTCTTATGCATTTTTATAGAGTTTGTCTATATTTTTCCTTCTTATTACCTATGAAATCACAATCATAACTCTTCTCTGAAAAGCCTGGATAGTGTGGTCAAACAATGGGATGACATTTTAGTTGCAAATTCTGAGGTTTTGTTTTTAATTACACATATATAAAGGGTTTTTTATTTGCTGAAAATGAAAGTAAAGAACAAACACACTAAAAAGCTGCATGCGGTTATGTTTAATTCTTGGTATTATTTGTCTCTAACATCTAACTCTTCCATATAGTTTGATTTTTTTTTTCTATTACTAGCATTTAATTTATAAAATAATTTTATTTCATAAGTGACAAAAAAACCCCAAACCCCAAAACCAATAAAACCCTCTGATTATATTCCAGATTTTCACAAATAATTTATATGACATAAATAAACTGGTTTTGGTGACAGAGTACTGGTCAGAAAATTTTGCTCATAATTTTCAAAGGCATTTTTAAAACAATCTAGTTACAAAATGATAGCAAAATTAATTGAACCTTCGCATAAAAAAAATTCTGAATTCCAATTCCTGAAAAAATAAAAATAAAAATGTTTGACTATATTCTTTTGAGCCTCCAGGTTACTAAGGTAAAAAACCAAAAATACAAGCTTCAGAAACACGAAATTTTTTAGAAAAATAATATTTGTCAGTGTAGTTAGGTGCATATTATACATTCAGGAACAGTAACAGTTAGGTATCATCATGTACCACTGGTTTTATTGGAGCTTTAAAATCTGACTGTTTAAATGAAAAGGCTATCAGAAGCTACCAGACTGGTACTAATGAGCAAAAGGGTAATAAGGTAAGGTTAAATAAATGAGCTGGAGGATATAAAACATATTTTCACTTTTTTTTCCCCTTTTTTCAATTTTCTTTTTGGAAAACACTTTCAGTGGATATCTTCCTGTTCATAACTTCAGCACCATTCATGCAAAGATTTGCACAGTTGGAGATCTGGGTCTTTATTGCAAAAATATTCTTTTTTCTAGATTTCATTATATCACTAAATTATTTCAATAACATAGCACTTGAAGGCCCTGAAAAAATGTCATCTCTCCTCAAATTCTGAAGACCTCACTCTTTCTGCTGCTGGACCAAATATTAATTCACACTCATTGCTCAAGGATTTTTTAAAAATTTTAGCTTATTGCACTAAATGTGTTACTTTTAATATTATTAAGTATTACAGCTAAATTACAACAGTAAACAACATCCAGTAGCAAATTATTTTAAAAGGTCAGGCATATCTTTATCCAATTAAAAATGTATGTAGATATACAAAACTACTTGTATGTTTTCCAGATGGACTTGCAGTTCAGATATCTGGAATTAGATGAAGTTCGAGAGTTTAGCTGAATAATTTTAGCTATATCTTCATGTTAATCTTTCAATTTTTCCATTCAGAAAATATTTACCTCCTAAAAAAGAAAAATAAAAAGCTATAAAAACTACTTATAACCTTCTAACTAAAACCTGCAGTGTTATTTACAGAATCAAATCTGTTTTCACCCAGATGAAAGATACTATTACAGTTATCCAATAGAAATCAGAATACAAAATTGGATAAATGTATGACTATTTAAAACTATATAAACTATAGGAACTTTTATCCTGAATTAATGGCATCTAAACAGAGATAAAAAATTAATATTGTAGTCCATAAATATCAAACTGTTTAACCAAAGATTTTTGGAGATTTTACAGTGTTTTCATAGATGTCCATCAGGAACCTACTGTTTGATGACCCCTTAAGAATAGAGATGATATATAGAACATTTCCTTCCACCAACTGACTTGCACTTTACCTACAAAAAGAGTCAAAAAGCAAACTGCATTCAGTGAGAATTTATTGGGGTGAAAGTAAATATGACTATTAAAAAAGATCATGAAAAGATGATTTTACTTCCTTATAGTCTCATTCTGTAAGAGAATGTGGGTTTATGGCACCATAATTACTATAATGCCAATAAGGGGAGGTGGGTAAAATATTTCAAAACCCTGCTCTCCCCCCACTCCAAAACCTCCATGTACACTCCAACCCAAGATTATCAGACCCTCTCATTAACAGGTTGGTATTCATTATCTGTGTGAATAGTATTGATCCTAACCACAAAATTGAAAGTTTATTCCATTTTCACAATGAGTGACTAAAACCTTAGAGTACATATTAAATAATGCTTCCAGTTTGTAAAGATCTAGAATAATGCACTGCCTAATGCTCAAGTCATGTCTCTCCAACATCTGTCTCCAGATACTGCAATAAAGTAATATACATTGCTTATGATACTTTAATTCTATTTCAAATTTATGAGTCCAGTTTCAGTTTACAGCTTTATTATTTCACAGTATTTACTAATTCTGAGAATTTATTTCACTCAGTGTCGTGTTTAAAAAGGAAGGTATTTTTATTCATATTTTTAACATAGTCACTTTGCTTCACAAGATTTCTGTGTTTTACTTGTGTTCCCAAACATCTGTTAGTGTTCTTTGCAAGAAAAAAATATTCCTAATCCCATTTCATGGTAGAAAATTGGTGTTCATTTTTACCTTGACTACAAATTGTCTGAAATTTCACTTACAGCAGTGACAAACAAAATCTGTATATTCTAAAGAACTTGCAAACTACAAAAAACATACAGTGTACTGGGACACATAAGGTATTATTATTAACAATTAATTATTATGTAATGTATTTTGGGAAAAAATGAAAAAAGCAAACTTTTTAAACAAGAAGTAGCATAGGAATGAACCAAAACAGGATTCTGTATGCCAGAACAATAAATTTTTAAAAATTAACAACCAAACCAAAACAGTCACAAACAGAATTTGAGGCACCCAAACTGGTATTACTAGGATGTGAAGGTGGAAGACAAGTATACAGGTTGAGGACTAGACAGTATTTAATTTTGAATGCATTTACTGCACAATTAAATGAGACACAGTAAAAAAGGGTGGTAGGTAGAGAACTCTGTAGAATGAAAAAAAATTAATTATTTACTGAGAGGAAAAAGCACACTGTTTCTACATGGTAGAAAGGACAACATCATGACTGTTAATGAGGCTGATAAAACAACAAAAGATGAGATGAAATTTTTGTCAAATATTTGTGAGGGACAAGAGATGGGAGAAAAACCATTAAGTGCAGCAGAATTTAGAAATGTTTAGATTGCAGGGCAGAGATACATGGTTCCGAATAGCTTTATTAATGTTGTTCCTTATTCTCTCCACACTACTTAAAGAAGACTCCTACACTTTAAAAAAAAATTTTGATTCATATGGCATCTATTACTGAGGCAAACAGCTCTCTCAAAACTTCACCTGAACAAGACATTAAAATCCTATGAAAAGCTGCAACAGCTTACTACTATAGCCAAGCAGACATTTTTCCAAAAAGGCTTAAGAAACCTTAGTTGTGCCATTACTAATACACATTAATATGAGCAATTAAAATTTGGTCATGCAAAGAACTTCTGTGCCTCTAAACTTCAAATAAGTTCTCTCGCTTTCTCTGAAGAATTCTAGGCTTCAGATGCCAGGTAATCATATATGCATTACATGACTAGAAGAAGCAATTTGCAGTGAGGAAAAATGATAATGAGTATACAAAAAAATTATAAAACATTATACCCAAATTTCTGTCATGACAAGTTGGAAAAGAGAACAGTTCTAATGACTTCTCAACTTTTAGTCATAGGAATCTCAGCATTTCCACTCAAACCATATGTAACTCTTTTTGATAGAAATGGCTTCTAAATATATAGCAGGGATTTAAAGTGCTTTCACAGTTCATTAATTTGTACAAGTATGATAATTTAAGAATTAGAAGAATTTTCAAAATATGTTCCATTTAGGTTGCTTCCTAACTGATGGAGTTTTTTATTCATGTCCACTTACAGCTGAAGTTGGCTGATATCTGCAAGCCATATCCAAGTTTATAAGTGTATTTATAAAACCTAATGTTTTAGTTTCCAGTAAGCTGCATGTTACATTCAAAGCAATGGCATGAACAAAGAAAAAACAATAGTGTAATGTCAATATATTATTTGAGTCATATCTTTTTTGTTCCAATATTAATTAAAAATATCTCATGGCCATCCTAATATAGATTTTCAATGCTCTTTCTCTGATCTTCCATGACAAGTTTTCTATGAAAATATGTTATTAATTAAAATCCAAAAAAGTAAGAAAATTCATGTCTCTCAAAAACAATGAGTATGTTTATGTTTCCATTCTGAATTTTATACATTTTATTAAAATTGTGCTTATAATTTCAGAGTGCTACTTGCTTTATAAATTGCCTTGAATTGGTCCAGTCTATACATTACCTCTTAGAAGTTTCCTAATCCTCCAATGCCTTAATTAAGATTCATATTAAACTATAGTGATTTACACTCCTACAGAAAAAGACACTTACAAGGTTTTAAAGATTAATGACATTGGGATGTATGCCAAGACAGGATATGCTGAAATGAGAAGGCATGCAGGTTGTGTGAATCCACTTTACTGCTCTTCAGGAGGGCACAAAGAAGGAGTAGCTAAAACAGCCATAACAGTAGATACAATGTAGTACTTCAAAAGGTGTATCAGCAATTACTTTTTATTAAGGAAAAAAAATTACATTGAAAAATGTTGGAAGATAGCTGATAAAGGCATTGAGACAAGTCACTTTAAACAGGGCAATGCACCTGAAGTTATTAGACAAAAATAGTATTTTTGAAATGTGTGCTTTTTCTGAAGTTTATCTCATTAGTCTAATTTCCCTTCTCTAGAAATTCTTCAGTCTATCCTAAGCAGGGGTGATCTTAACTTATACTGACAAGTACATCTTTTCTTTCCCTCTAGTACTTATGGTCTAAAATGAAGCTTATATTTCAAAATGGTTTTAAGAACTCGCATATCATCACAGTAGCACTCAGCTATCATTGCCTAATCAGTAGAATATTCCCTCTACCCACAGGAAAATATGAAGCAAAACAATAAAAAGATTTAGCAAAATCTGCAAGATTTTGCAGATTTTTACATCTGCAGATGTAAATCTGCAAGAGGTCACAAATTTACGACATCACTACAAGCTTATGTGTGCATGAGTGTATACACACAGAACACAAATGCATACAAGAACTGCAGAAGTATTCCCCTTTTCCTGTAACCAATCCCTTTGCAAACTTTCTGGTCACTTTTGAACTCTCTCCTTTCTGTCTTCCAATTTAAGATTCCATTAACCTTTACAAAAGCTGCTAAATATATTGCTGATTTTCCCTGAAGGATTGGCTAATGACTGACACAATTCTTAGTGCAGAAAGATCTCTGAATATTTGTATAACTCAATCATATTATCATAAAGTGCCTTACTTAATTTACTTAATAACTCAAATATGTATATATAAATAGGACTTAGTTTCTTCAATCATAGGTAAAAAATTTTTGATTGATTTACAGACTTCAGACACTGAAACCACAATACACAATTTTCAAGAGTTTAACTGAAATTACACAAAGTACATTTTTCAATTTTTGAATTAAGTCAGTAATTAAACTCAAAATTTCATCTGAAGACTCTGAATCAAGAGTCAAAAGAAGAAATGGTTCAGCTTTTCTGTAAGAAAAACAATGAATTTAGACTAGATGGTTAATTTCTCATCCAAAGCAGCATGTTCCGAAATTCCTAGTTTTCCTGGACAACATGAATTGCCAGTTGGCATGTTTTTCATTACTTAAGATATACTTCTATCATGCTTTTAAATGATGTTTCCACTCCTTAACTAAGATTTGATGAAGATTTCAAATCAGTATTTCTCCAAGTAGCCTGTATACTATGAGCTATTGGAGAACATGTTATACTCTATAATTTATGAAGCATACTAAAGTGGAGCTGATTGTAGAAGTGTAGAATTGCTTGTTATTGTAAAACCATGAAAACCAAAATGTAAATTAAAAAAAAAAAGAGGCTTTATAATTTACTAAAAAAGTATTATTTTTACCTTTACCTGTCATGCAGCAGCATGTTGGATCAATGTTAATCAAAGCTAGAGACAAGTCAATGTTAGAAGATAATTTAGAAAACAATCAATGAAAAAAAGTTATTTGATAATGTCACCACTAATTAATAAAGACCACAGTTTTCCAGAAATCAGGCCCAAATGAGCCATTATTTCCATTTCACTGCAGCCAGAATCTCCCATAGGAAATATTTCTCCAAGGAACCATGCTCAAAAGCTTTCTGTGCCATCATTTCACAAAATATGGTATTTCACAGCCTAATGGTAACTATCTTAATCTACAGGTAAGTCACAGTACCAAACATCATGAAAACGTATTTTTTCTATCTTATTTGGAGACAGGGAAGACCTTAGACTTGGACTACCTCAAATTTGATTCTTTACCTCTTTTTCACCAGTCATGAGCAGGCATACTACAGACCTCTATTGCAACAACCACAGTCAGCTCTCCCCTTATGATCCATGTAAACATAATTCCCTTCACGTTCCACTGTCTCCTCCAAGATTACAGCTCAATTTTCTTCGCCATCTCCAAACACCAATTGCTGCATAAATCCTGTTTAAAATTGGCTTGCAATAATTTTATTGTCAATTTACAATTTCAGACCGAAGGAAAAGTAAACACACAGATGACTAAACAACCACAATTTTCACTAGAATGCACATAAAAGCAGACTGAAAAACCAAAGATGTAATTTTGAAAGAAGACAGAAAAATGAAAAAGAGCTTGTAAATCCCTTTCATTTTACTTATGTATTTCCTTTTTCTTTAACCCAACCCCAGTACAGGGATACAAAATCCCAGAAGAAGAGATTTTGTCTTTTGATAAATTAAAGCTGATAACATCAGTTATGGATAGCCATTTCTTCATTTGTACCATGTTAATAGGTTTTAATTTCAAAAAACATGTGACTCATCATCACACTGTGACTATGCCAGACTACAGACAAATCTAAAATAGCTGTAAGCATTCTCTCTGTGATACCAAATAGCACAAATCAAAACAAACTCTGAGATTATTCCAGTTCTTCCTCTTGAGTAGGCTTGCATTTTAAGATACTATAATTAGGCTTCTTTTTGCCTAAACTGCATAAAAAAAGCCTTATGCACACATTGTAAGCAGTGTGCTATAATACAGTCAACTTTTCTCCTTACTTCTAACCCTAAACATGCATCTTAAACTAAGCTCACCTCATTGATCTCTCCTATTTCTGTTTTTCCCAGACAGAGATAGGCTGCATGTCTTCAAAATGGGTTATTTTGTGGAGAAAATGGGATCTCTTTTTAGTGGTGTATCAACATTAAAAGGAAGAAGACCTCCAACTAACATTCTAACTGAATGAAGTCTAGCTTTTTTTTTAAGAGAAAGTGTTATTACATCCATTCATAGTAATGTCAGATAAAAAAAATAATGCTGTCAGATAAAAGTGGTTTTAAGCCATCTACTAGCATCAGTCAGGAAAAAGATGCCATCATAAAACACTTGATCTCCTAAATTTTATAGGCCACCTCTTCAGACATCAGCCTTCTTTGTGGTATCATTGAAGTCACAAATGAAGATTCATTTTACTCATTTTAGTGCAGGTAAGGAGCACTAACCAATTCAAGTGAACGCATGATTATCACTTGATCTCATGTCATAGTCAGGTCTTTTATATTTCAAGAGTTTTCAATATTTATTCTTAGATGACTGCAGAAACTCAGCCAGGACACATGTAACCTATTTACTCCCCATTAATAAACAAAAACTATTTTGCATATATTAACAGCGTAGACTTTTTTAGATTCTTTCCTGCCTTATTTATTAGTCTTTTGGGCTCATCAGGATGTGCAACATCATAATAGTATCTGGCAAAACCTGACACCTACCTCCTTTGTGTTCTCAAATAATGAATGCATCCTGATGTGTACACAGATGTAGAGCAAGCTTCTCAACACAAACAGCAAGAAAGGGACTTTTTTTTACTCCACAGTAAAGAAAAGTCAAACAAGTTAAAAGATCCAATATTGTATTTAATGCCTTTTTTATGCCAAAGGTACTAGGATATACTAATATTTAATTAATATAGAAAATATTAATCTCCCTAGCAATGCAGCTGAAACAGTCTCTCAGATAAAGGATAAATTTGATATATGTCTTTCTCCTGGTTCACGGCAACAAGAGGAAGCACCAAAAAAACCCCAAACCAACCAAACAAAAAAACAAACAAACAAACAAAAATTCCCACTAAACATTTCTTCTGATATCCCAGGTCCTGCTGGACATTCAGTTGCAGCAAAAGAAATGGGGAGGTAGGGACACAAACAACCTGAAAATGTGTTAATATACATTGTGATTAAAAATAAGTCTGTATTCTCCAGTGACCACCAGAATTGTGTAGAATCTGGACTTACTAATTAAATTTTCCTATTCCTGAAGCAATCTCAAAAGTAAGCCTGAAAAATATTGATTGCTTTGTAAGTTTGATACATATTTGGGCTGTCATTATTGAAGTTATGCTACACTTCAGAGCCCTTCCTTTTGGTTTGTGACTTTCAAAAAAAAAAAGGTTAAATGCTACTCATATCTGACCCACTTTTTTAATCTACAACATACACTTTTTACTAACTATCTCAAATAAACTCTTTTAATTGGTGTTTTAATTAGAAGATAATTAAATAGCAAAGCTGGGTACTTCCAAGATACATAAAAAGATTACTTTATCAATAATAAAAAGATCCTCAGCTCATTGAAGGAACTGGGAATACCAATTTAGGGCAACAAAGAATACTGCTTGAAAACAGGCTGCTTAGCACCGCTCTCAAGAAATGTGAATATATATTATTCACACTTTAAATAATGAGGATGCAAAAAAAGTCTGCTTTGGATTTGGAGGGTAAAATGCACATATCACCAATGTACCTCTCTGGAATTGTGATTTATTTTTCATCACTGCTTTTATTTGCTTGTACTCATTATGCTAATCAGAATAGTTTCTAATTTTTGCATTTAGAGATGATTCTTTCCCTATAGCCCCAGACATGCATACATGTGTGTATATACACATGTATGCACACATATATAGACACATATATATATGCACACACTATATGTATATGTATATGTATATGTATATGTATATGTATATGTATATGTATATGTATATGTATATGTATATGTATATGTATATGTATACACACACACTCTCACATATATATTACTACTTGTAAATTCAGGGTTTATATGCTAAATACATGCTTCTACAATAACCTGGACCTATAATCTAAAATGAGGAAGCAAGTACCTGTACTCCCTAGTTCGTACTTATTCTGCAACTTCTAACATTTTAAAGGGACACAGGTATAAAGTCTAATGACCAACTAACTTCCATTTATATATTTAAAAAAAGAAAAGAAATCTGAATTTCTTTTGGTTAACTGCATGTATTTTCTCCTGTAGTGTGTATTAAACAAGACCCATAAAAAATTCTATGTAAATGATACACAAAATATTTACTATAAAACAGCAATATCTTCTGAAGTCGAATGTACACTGAAAATTAAAATACAGACACGTAAAGCTATATTGTTTAGATATTTTAGATCATAGTAAGTAAGAAATAGTACATTTACAATGTTTAAAGTAACAAAAGTTAATCTGGAAAAACTTAGAAACATCTGACAGGAAAGGTAAGGAGCGCTAGTAACATTAGTTTTGAGCTCACTAAATGAGACACACTAACTTTCATCTGGAGCTTGGTGCTTCGTGACTGAATCAGCAGCAATGATGTCTGCTCTCCTGTTAGACTTTCCTGCTGCCTGACCATTTGCTGCATTCTTACTGTGTGAGCTCTCACCGATCTATATACAACTACATATTCCCAAGACTGAGCTCCCTTTGGCTTTCTTTATGCATCCCTACTCAATTTAAATCTTATCCATCGATTCTTTGCCGTTCAACTTAACATTAGGGAAAATAATGTGGTTTATCAAAATATTTAGGTACAATTTTTGTATGGTAAAACTGAAATTTATTTTAAGAATTCCAAACATTACTTGAACACTGTTACCTATTCTATTGTCACAGCACTTGGAAAATTTAGTCAGAAGAAAAGGCTAGGCTGAAGTAAATGCAAGATAAACAGGCTCAGATAGTTTCTCTGTTCAAGCATACAGCATGACTTAAGAGAGAATCCTGGGGAAATGTGCTCCCATATAGGTATTTCTATGCTTTTATTAAGAAACCATATCCACAGTCAATAAACTTTCACCTTTTGAAAAACAAGTTCTCTACTTTTCATTTGTCACTTTACTTGACAGATATTTTGTGGATATTCTTTACATTTGGCATTCTTGCTGGTCTGAATTGATCTAGAGTGAAATACACTGCAGTAGGCTTTGATGAAAACCAAACCTATGTTTTTATATTTTAATCAGAAAAGGTTGAGTGTCAGCTGTTGGTTTTATGACATTCAAAATTATCTTCCATGATACTTTGGGCCAAATTTCATCTAAAGGGGGAAATACTCCAGAACTCCACTGCACTTGTAACTGATCAGAGCAGAGGATAAAATTTGATCTTTAGAGTTTCCTTCCAAGCACATTGATGCTCCAGAGTTTCATTACAAATACTAAAAGAAATTATAATTTACCATGAAACACACTGCAGACAGAAGTGCTGACAGCTTTCTTAGCACATTCTGTTTTCTTTTAGCAGATGTAAGAAATCTGTTTCATGGATAGAAGTCTCTCCAAAGCATAATAAAAAAACCAACAAAACCCAAGCAAATGGATCTAAACTAGAGAACTATACATAAAATATTCCAATATCTCTTATACCCTTTATGATATCTGATAAATGCTATGAATGGTTATATATAAACACATGCCAATACAAGCCCATATCTCAGAGACTGGCAGTTTACACAGATCAAGGTAGCAAGACAACTACCTTCAATTTGTGACATACATGCTATTTTTGGTTGCATACACTCCCCTAGAGGAAATAAGAACTTTTACTATCTTATCTGCCATCCTAGTAGTTGCATACCATGTGTGTATCCTACTAATAGAATTTACCCTTTTGTGTAATAATGTGGGCTAAACAAGCAGCTGCCCTTCTACCTGCACTGCCAGCAACTGCAGCAGGTCTGTGGAAATGGTGCTCCTTAGATCCGGGGTAGAGTTAATTTTCTTCATACTCACTGATGTGGGCGCTGCATTTCAGATTTGTGTTGCTGATAACACAGAGATGTTTCCATTATGACTGAGCAGCACACTTAGAGTCGAGGCCTCTTCTGATTGCCACCCCACCCATGAAGACACTGGGGGTGCACAAAGATCTGTGAGGGGACACAGCCAGAGCTGTTGACTGTCACTAACCGAAGGGATCACGCTCAGCACCTACAGCTGGAGAAAGAAGGAGGAAGGGGGGATATTTGGAGTGATGGCATTTGTGTTCCTAAGTCACCATTATGCATAATGAGGTCCTGCTCCCCTGAAGATGGCTGAACACCTTCCTGCCCATAGGAAGCAGTGAATGAATTCCTTGTTTTGCTTTGCATTTGTGCACAATTTTGTTTTATGTATTAAAGTATTTTTATCTCATCTCACAGATTTTCTCTTTTTTTAAATTTTCTGATTCTTCCTCATCCCACAAATGGAAGAGTGAGCCAGTGATTTCATGGGACTGAGTTGCTGAGCTGCTGGCTCATTATTATCCCTTGACAGTAAACAAAAACAAGATACCTTACCTCTCTTGTAGTAACTGCCGCTTCTTTCATCCCATCTTTTTAAGATAGTAACCTATTAAGTGCCAAACCAATTTTTTGTCTCTCATAAATACCTATAGATACAAGATTTCCTTAAAAATTACTACTGTGGTAAGCTGTAAACAAACCTCATTCAAATTAAGTCTCTGTTTTCTCTCAAGGGATCTATCTGAAGAAAAGGATTACAAAACTTCATTTTTATTTGATGCACTTACTGGACCATGTGAGATAAATTAAAATCTGTGCTTTATTTTCTTCTTCTTTGTTTCTCTTGCTATAAATTCATGCCTTGCATCACAGTTTACAAGGCTGGGTGTTCTGTCCTAGTGGTTTTGTTTACAATAAGTAGACCAACTAGGAATGAATAATACCTTTATTTGAAATAAAGTTCTAAGGATAGAATCAAAAGGATCATGACAAGACTAAGCACATAGGATAAATTAATTCAGTAAGATCTTTAAAGGCTTTTATGGGAAAAGGAAAAAGGAGAAAATGTATAAAAAAGAAAGGCTAAACCAGTGGTTCTAAGTCAATATTTCTACTCCTGATACTGCTACCATATACAAAGGTGATTCATGAATATATCTTGTGGTGAATTTTTGAGGAAAAAAAGCTGGAAAAAAAAGTGGCTGATATAAAAAAAAAAAAAAAAAATCAAGACTAGATCTAAAAATCTAACTGAAAGTGAGAATCCCCCAAGTACTGCTTAAATAGAATAGAATATTTCAGTTGGAACAGACCTCTAATGATCATCTGGTTCAGCTGTTTGCCTGCTTCAGCAATGACAAAAAGTGTTGTTATTGAGGGCATTGTCCAAATGCCTCTATAACAGTCAGGATTGGGGTACCAACTGCTTTTCTAGGAAGCCTGTTCTAGTACTTGCCCTACCTCTTGGTAAGGAAATTACCTGATGTCAAGTCTGAATTTCCCCTGATACTAATCAGAAACTTAAGATTCTCTTAGATTACATTGAAGTCTCGCTTGTTTAATTACATAAAAATCTCGATTAAGAGATTATTTGAAACCGACTATGAGGAAACAAATGTCACAATCTACTTGACAATATAGCTTTAAAATAATGAATTTGCTACTGAAGTCACAGAATCTTGGAATGATTTGTTTTAGAAGGGATCTTAAAAATAATCTAGTTCCAATCCCTGTCAACAGACAGAACCTCCTCCCATTAGACCTGGTCTTGAATACTTCCAGTATGTGGCATCTCCAGTCTTCCCTGGGCAGCCTGTTCCAGTGGCTCACCACCCTAGCAGTAAAGAACCTATTCCTACTATCTAATCTAAAAATCTTCTCTCAGTTTACACCCATTCCTCATTGTCCTATTACTACATACCCTCACAAAAAGTTCTTCAAGACTACAAAGCCTTGTCTCCTGTAAGTACTAAAAGGCTGCTGTAAGGTCTCCCTGGAACCTTCTCCAGTCTGAACAACCCCAACTCTTGCATTTTAACCAATGAAGCACTAAAGAAGTCAGAATGGCCACACAGACAAAAGGTTACAGGAAATTTGCTAACTGGTCAAATTAAAAGCATAATGAAACCAAACAAACACCTCAAAACAAACACCATAATCATAGCTATCTTTTCTTTGTCTATATCACAGATTGAAATCTCTGCTGTTGACTTATTTGATGTGAAAATATTTGAACTAAATGGCATAAACAATCCTAGATGACTAGAAACTAAAATCATCCTTTCCTTGTATCCTATCAGGCCCAAAATGCAGTGGGTCCTGGAGAGGCAATCTGGCAGAAAATATCCAATTTGTATGCCTTTATTACCATAAGGCCCTATCTCCAGCTCTCTTTGAACTCCACCCATGTGCTGTAGAATAGTGAGGACTACCTGAATTCCATTAAGGCATGGAATTAAAGTCTGCAAATTATCTTTCTGGTCATAGATAGAAAAAGTTTGTTCTAAAAGTGATCTCAGTCACACTACAGTTCAGCTTAATTTTGTCAAAAACAGAGTAATGCTTGGTTCATAATCTTTCAAAAATACTTATGTGACAGACCACATAAGACTTATGTTGCATACCAAGATCAACACATTTTCCATAAAGGATGAAATTGCAACTATGTAAAAATGCTGACCATGTGGGAAAGAAGATCCTTCAAGGGTCAGCTGCTCCATGGTAATCACTAATCTATCCCTAAGAAGTCATAATACAAATTAGCTAGACTCACTCATTATTGGATGAAGGCATTCATGTTACTACAGGTGTTTTAACTAGGCACTTAGCCATAGTTGAGCTCACACTAAAGAATTGTTTTGAGCAAAAAATTTAACTTGACAAAGCAATGATCAGAGTGCTATTTAGCAGTTCATATTATGGAATAGTATCAATGAAGAACATGGTGGTTCTTCATGTTCTTCTAAAATTTTACCTATTGATATTTTCTTCAACATAAAAGTGAAAAAAAAATCCTGTGATGTTAAAAACTGACATTGATGATGCTGGGAACTTTCAGACACATGGCAACAGAGACAAAACTCAATCTGAGATGTAAGAAAGTGCTATTACTTCATGAAAATGATGCTCTGTTTCTCTGCAACTGAAAATAACACAAGGAGGAATGACAGCAGAAGCAGGAAATATGAAGAGAGTATGTCTGTCACCCTAAAAGAACATCTACAACCAATCAATGATACACAAGTTGGAAAAGCACAAAAGTGTCAATTGCTTTACTCTTAGATCTCATATCAGTGAAAAGAGAACACAGAGAGGACAGCATTACAAGTGGCTGTTACTGTCAACATTACATATGACACCTGAACTAGTGGACATGTTAACATCTGACAAAGAAAAAAAAGCTAAACCAACCAACACCACCAATCCTGCACCACCCAAAGAGGAGATGCTCTTAGGATTTCTACTCTTACAGGGCCTTTCTTACATCTAAGAGAAGAGCTGATGTTTTACTACCCTTTCTTTTCTCCTCAGAATCCCTGCAATGACACCTGAAACTTCTTCAGGCTATCTGCCTCTCTTTAAGTCAATAAACTTACCTGCTGTCTTAGGCACAGAGCTGTTACTATGGAATGTGTTCGGAAATTGTGTATTAGAGGACACATTCAGAGTATTTCAATGAACCACAAATCAGTCCTCTCTATCATTCTTACAAAATGCATAAGAGAACAGTGCAATGGACACAAAAGCCTTTATTTCTTTATTTAGTAGCAGGACTATTTAAAGACCACATAGGATGGCTACATCTTATGCTGGTAGGTCTCCAAACACTTGTATTATGGGCAAATGCCTCACACTGCAATGCTTTTATTCAGTTTTTAAAAACAAAATATGCTTTGCTCCTGATAAGAAACATATTCTTAACTGATAAAAAATATTAAAATGATGCCCCAACTACCTTAAATATTTACCTTGATAGCCTGCTAGAAGAGTCTTTGCTCTGTCCTGGAACTGTTTATTAAATCACTCCTCAAGAGCTAAGAACCTTGTCCTGTAATAAGTGAAATCAAAACAAGACTGAAGCCTTTATTATGGGAGATAATAAAGACAATATGGGAAGACTGAAATATTCACCCTAGATGGGTGTGGTTCCTTCAAATCTAAAGCAGGATCCAAACCTTCCAAGAAATTGTCCTGAGATCAAACCACAGCTGGCCTTTCTTCTCATGAGGAATTCAAAGTCACACACGTGTACTATAATACAGACAAACACAACAGCTTTAGCAGCAGGAAACACATACACCTCTGTCAACTGAACAAAGTGGAGAAGGAAAGGGAATTGCAGAAATCATGAAAGCATGTTATCTATTTCTTTTATTTATGGTGTGTAATCTTTAAAATTAGAATGAAGACCACACCCTTTGACATGAAAAGCTTAAAGAACATTTTTAAAGATGACAAGACACCTCTTGGCTTTGTGGCTATTCATTCACTAACAGCTCAAGACCCTCACTAATTTATATAAATGAATGCATGTCAACACATGATGACAAAAAAAAAAGAGAAGATTAAACAAATAAGGAACTCAGCATTTATAAAGGAAACTTTCTTATTACTACAACTGATGGGAATAAAAGCTCACAAGATTCAAGTGTATAATTTTAACCTTTTTGCTTAAATATTACAAGGAACACTACTATCAAATATGCCAAGGAAACATCTATTTTTCTGCAATGAAAGAGTACAAGAACTATATAACTCACTGTCTGCCTTCTTACCTTCAGATAGTATGAAGCAAAGAAAGAAAGAGAAGTCAGTCTGATAATCTACTGCTGAATATTGCAGCCATTTTTAAAGTACCTGGCTCCTGCTATATTTGACATGTAAAAAAAAAGTAATTTTGTTCTATTGCTACAGATAAAGGACAATTTCCATATTTCTTTTAAAATGAGTGTAAAGTGAACTTAATTAACTAACATGCTTTCCTATTTCATTATCTGAAAATGCTATTGCCTGTTCAGAGAAAGACTGGCAGAATTCTATAGAATCTGACCATAGTTATTTAGATGTAATTCCTGTCTTCCTTTTCACACCTGCACAACTGTACTGTACTTAATAAAATAGGTCTTAAATTTGAATGCACAGCATGAATTACAGTCCCAGTTCTCACCATCGATGCAATCTTTGCTGAAAAGAAGCCATACTGTAATTTTGGCTGCATTATCGGGCAGTTTAACTCCAAATTAGCCAGTTTGAATTTTCCATGTCTTCAAACAATTTCCTTTAAACACTGGGTGCCAACCTTCCATACCCTAAGTATATAAAGCATCATCCTGAATTCCTGGGGAACTTCATCCCTTTTCTTTTTTAGTTCTTATAAATCTTGGTCATATTTGCATCATCCTTTGGAATATTTTCAAGGAGTTTTTAATCCTCATTTTTGTAAAAAGAAAGAAGAAAGAGAGGTGTGGTCTTAGGAATACTCCCCAGAGACTTAAATAAAAAAATATTTGCCATTAAAATTGCAGGTCATTGAAACATAAGGAAAAACCAAGATGATCCTCATAGAATTAATATTTTTTAGGCTGATACTCTTGCTCTTGGCTAAGTGCAGATGAGAAAGTCTTGCTAACACCTAAAATTCTGAACAGATTTGCACTAGTATTCAGCTGCTGTGAAAAGAGATTTTTCAAGGAAGAACTATGCAGTGGACTACAGATACTTTTTTATTCTATTTTTTTGTAAAGCATTTCTTAGACTCATTCATGTGTCAAGTATATAGAATTAGTAAGAATAACAGTTTAGCCATTTCTTAAAAAAAGATTAAAGCAAAAAAGCCCCAAACAACTTAAATGCAGTTTTCTTCAACACAGTTGCAACTAAAGACCACATGAAAATAGCTATCCTTTTAAGTGTGGAAAGGTTGTAAGACCTTTTAAGTAGTACATTCAAAACTCTCAAGAAAGATATCTTTCACTGCATGAAAAGTCACTACAACGCCTTTCTTTTGGCAGGGGGTGTGAGGGGGTGTGGTGAGCAGAGAATATTAGACAAATATGACACAAATCCTCCCTATGACTGAAACTATTACACCAATAGGCCTATTAATCTTTCTTTGGCAAAATAATATAGTGGGGAAAAAATGTCTTAATTTTTACCAGAAAAGTCATATTGATGTGTGTGGCTGTTGCAGCAGTAGTAAATATATCTTTTGCATGTTCCATGTTCAGCAGGTTCATTGACTTTGCTATGTGGACAATGAATAAAACTTTGTAGAGTCTCTTTCCAGAAATACCATCAGCATGACTTTGGTAAACACAAGCAAATTAGAGTGGTATATCAGTTCATTTTCTGAGGGGAAATAACACACATACAGCTCTAAAATATGCTAAAAGAACTAGCTCATAAGTGGAAAATTCAAGTTAAGATTTCACCTAATGATTTTAGAAAGTCTCAGTCACTGATGTCTCTGTTTGGTATTCTTTGCAGACTCTCAGTTGCTTATTTTTACTAAAAAAGTAATTAAATAAGTACAATAGAATTTTAGGGGTTTAGATTATTAGGTTATTTTCATGGGAATATAAATAAATTATTTATAATTAGATCTAATGAAATCTCTAAGAGTGCTGGGTTTAAGTTCAGAAATTATTCTATTGCCTGTGACTACTCCAGTATCAAAGTACATTAAAAATGTACTTCATATGAGAGCTCTCAAATTAACATAACGATCTAAAAGGATGTTCAATATTTATTTTCTCTTATATTATTTTCAATTATATTTTCTCATTGTTCATATATATTATTAAAATGTGTAACAAAAAGATCAAAACAAAGTAAAAGATATTGAGACAAAAGGATTGTAATATTAATTGTTAGATAAATGAAAGAGGATTCTAGGCTCAAGAAAGTATAATTTAAGTTGAATTCCTAGAGAGACTGGACAGTCCACACAGAAAGAGTTGCTCAACATTTTGTACCCATAGAATCAGTCTAACCATGTCAGAAAGACTAGTTTAGCTTCCAACCCTCAAATGTAATTAAGGTCACATTTTTTATTTGCAAAACACCAATAAAAGGCTCTGTACAGTGATAATGGAGTTTTCCTAGCTATAAAAAAGTTTACATGATCATCTCTAAACCCACAACCTTTAAAATGTTCCAGGTAGCTAAAATGAAAAATTGAAAAATCTGATTTAAAAACACTGCTTGTACATCATCCCTGCACAATGAAAACCATCACTGCCCAGTGAAAAAACAGTAAGATTGATATCAAGTCTTCCACCTTACACTACAAAGAGTAGCTGAGTTTGTTTATCAGCTGGGGTTGCTTAGTCTGGAGAAAAAGATGATCAGGAGGGACTTTATCTCTCTCTACAGCTACCTAAAAGGAGGTTGGAGTGAGAGGGTGTCAGCCTCTTCTCCTAGGTAACAAGTGGCAGGATGAAAGTAAACAGACTCATGTTCTTCCAGGGGAGATTTAGATTAGATATTAGGAAAAAGAAAATTGGAAAGGCTTTAAAAGCATTGGACCAGACTGCCCTGGGAAGTGGTAGAGTCACCATCCCTGGCAGTGCTAAAATAACATGGATATAGCACTTGAGGATGAGGTTTAGTGATGAACATGGTGGTGGTGTTAGGTTGACAGTTGGACTTTATGATCTTACAGGTCTTTTCAAACCTTAATAATTCTCTGATTATAATAATATACTAAACAATCCCGTAAAGAAAATATTGTCCAGTTAACTATTGTTTGCATGAACATAATGACCATTGTGTCTCTGAATTATGTTAATTAATTTACATAGGTTTGAAATTGTTTTTGCTGAAATAATTCTAATTCACTCAGTCATTTATAGACTAAAAATAGTTTATCTTTGTAGTGTACCCACAAAATTAGACACTACAGGCTTGCACAAGTACACTTTGGATAATAATATCTACAAAGGTGTTCTTAAATGTTTTGCACTTAGTATTTTGCACAAATTAAAGGTATAATTCAACTAACAAACAGTATAAAAATATTCTCTGATGTTATCAGAAAAAAAAAGTTTAAATGCTTTCAAAACCACCAAATATAAAAATATTTGCAAGGAGCAAACTTTTCTTAAAACAAAAACCCTAATGTATGGCTTGTATAATGTGTGTCCTTATTTTAAAACTGGAATTATTTGCAGATACATTTATCAGGATATGAATTTAAAGTGAAAGCTGTATTTTAAAACAAAAAATTAGTTAAAATCTACCAGTTCATGAACTAAGCATTTAGACATCTTCCACAGCTAACAGAATGCTCTGATTTCCAAAATGTTTAAGCTACATATGACTAGTTGTTATTTCAGAAACATACCCAAGACAAAAGTATTCTCTCAGGAACAACACTATGTTTTATTATTTAAAATACCTGTAATATTTCTAAAATTAATTGTCTTGAAACTGAGGCCTGTGAAAGACATTAAGGAATTCAGGCCAGATTATTAAAGTAGGGTAGTTCATCTAATTAACTTCCACAAATTTTACTTAAAAGATGTTTATTCATATTGGCACTTTCCCAAGCAATCCACTGGGCCTCAGAGCAAAGCAACTGGCATCAATAATTCTGTAATAAGTGCTAAACAAATATGTTAATACAAATTATTTCTAAATAAAACACAAAGTTATTTGTGTAATTACAAGAATAAGTAAATACAGATAAACAATCTAGAAATACAACAAAAAGTTTGTATGGTAAGTGGAAACCAATTACTGTAGAGGATCATTTTCATTACATGTTTTCTATTATTTACAGAACTGTACCTGTATGAAAATGAATCAGAGGAACTTAAAACTATCATATTCACAGACTGATAAAAAATATCCTTATAATTAATTTTCAGAAATAAGAATCCATTATCGCTTCATAAAGTTGCAGTTTGACAGCTTTGTGGGCACAAAATTAGATGTAATTTTACTTAAAAAATAATTTCAAAAAACGATTTGACATCCTCTCTTGGCTACAGTTAGTTACTAGACTTCAATGGTTTTGACATGCAGAATATTAGTTGAAAAGTAACATCCTTGCCTTTGGAGACAGGTAGTGCTTTAAGCTAAACAGACGTCTTGTCTGGCTCTCTCTCCACTAATGTAGGACATCTTTTCCCTGAAGGCATTTTTGCAATTCATTAATCATTCTAACCGGAAAATTTCAAAGTTAAAGTTTTATGTTTATGCAAAGTTTATGTAGACCTAGGTACAGATATTGCTTTCAACTACTTAGAAATATATCTGGAGTAGTTCCTCATGATTTCCAAGATCTAGGAAGCCTGACCAAAAGACAACAGAAACCACTACAGTTTCTCACTGACCTCATATCCTACAAATAATGGATTATAAACATTTCTCATTCTGAAAACAAAATGTGACTTAAAATGCCACAGTTTATAAGAACTTACTGTATTCTACATACATTAAGGTAGACAAAGTTTCTTGTTTATTTTAAATACTGACATAGAACACTAGTGTTTCTTTAGCTTCCAAAGAGTCTCTGGGATTACAATAATAACAATAATTTATCACAGTTAAATTATACTTCAGTACATGTAATTCCATAAATGAAAGAGAAATGCTTATGGCAGACCTTCCATTTTACCAGCAGGAAAATAACTGGAATATACAGGGGCATAAAGTGGCTAACATCAACTTGTGACACAAATGCTCCTGTTTCTATTATGCAAAATTAGATTTAACCATTATTTTTTAAATTTATATATCAAATTGGTTTATCTATATTCTTCTTGTGCCTTTACATCAAAACAGAGATAAAAATCTACTTGACAAGCAGAATGGAAACCATTCCATTACCTTTTTCCAAGAAAACTATTTCTGCATTTTAAACACTCCTTTTACTGAATATTTCTAATGGTCACTGAGAAGATAGAAATTCTTGGCACTTTCTCAAAATTAGTTCTGTAGAAAGAACAAATTTTGATATAGGTGGGCAGAATTCACACAGCCCAAATTCAAGCAAATATCCTAGAATTTACCTCTTTCTAATAGCTTCCTAAGAAATCATCAATTTAAGACAAAATTTATGCAAAAAAAAAAAAAACAAAAACAAAAACCTTAAGAATTTTATGATGTTTGCAACTTCAGAACAACCAGTACTTTCTAGGTTTCATGCAGTTTGTGATCACTGGAATTTCACATATTACAGAACACAATTAAAAACAGAAATCTACAAACAATCACAATGAAAAAAAAATAATAGTAAGATTTCAAGCTGTGATTTGTATCATTAGGGCAAAAAAGTAAGGGACTTGCTTTTGTTGGCCACTAAAGCAAAAAAAAAAAAATAGAAATCAAAGTGACTAGAGAATGAAAGAAACACTGAAGATGAATGACAGTCAGTAACTTTGAAAGCAAAGAAACAGATTCTGGGTCAGATACATTGTTGAAAAAATAGGTATTATTTAGATATTATATTGAGAAAATAGGCATATTGATATTAGACTTTCAATTACATAAAAACTGCCTACATGGGATATTAAAGATTTTTTTGCCTGACCTGTATTCATTCCTGTTCCAAATGCATGTTACCTGAAAATACAAAATAATGAGAAAAAAATTGTTAATTATAATATTTAGCTAGTTAGAACCTCTACAGATTTCCTTTAAAAAACCTAAACATGGCCAGTAAAGTTCGTACAATAAAGAGGATGAGAAGAACTGCTGAGACTTTGAACTTATTTCTGTCATAGTGAAAATTTACATTTCAATTTATTCATACCAGTGCTGTAATATATTCACAGCTTTTAAAACCATTGAGACTTTTTCTTTTTACATTTTGTATTGAAATACCTTGATTAACTCCGAATTCCACAATTACTTTACATAAAAGTCTTCACATTAGTACTGCATAAATAAAAGGCTAGCAAAATCAGTATGATAACATCAATGACGGAATATGTCCTTTTTATTTATACTTCAAAGGAGAGATTTTAATAAATTAAATGCATGTCAGAATTTGTAAAAAATCTTTGCATAAACATGACTATATTTCTTCTTCTCTTCCTTCCTTTCTGCCTCCAAATGTATGCTCCTATCTATTTCCTGACTGACAAATTCTTTTTACTATAATGTTAATTCATTACATCAGAGTTGATAGCATATACATGGAGGAGAAAGATAAGTGATGTATCTTGGTACCTTTTCCTGTGAAATTACATTGGCCTCCTGGGATACAGGATAGGATGAAACTGCAGATCCAAAGATCATTACACTGCTTATAACCCTTTGTACTTATCCCCTTTGCTGCTAAAACTTTACAGAAAATCTAATTTCTCTGAAGCTGCATTAATGTTAAACTGCCACATTTTGTATGCCAGACTTCATTCCACCTGGCAGGTAATGCACAAAAGGATCTCATATCAATCACAGTGAATTATAAAAAAGCTGAAGGTTTGGCATATTTGGCAAAGAATTCCACCAGTGCTCGGCTTCTAAATTACTATGGCATCTTTGCTCTTCTATTCCATTTGGTTTCTATTAAGTAGAAAGATGAAGTGATGAGCCTCAAGTACAGTCAAGGCTGTACTTTATCTTTCCTCATTTTCTTACCTACTGGGAGATCTTTTATGACTAATAAAGGTAACTTTTTCACCTCAGAAACAGCCGCTTTACAGAAAATGTACAGGACATGCCTAAAAAAGGAAAAAAAAATCCAAGGACCAGCTAATATTCCAGTCAAAACAAAGCAGAAAATAGAACCTCTCTCCATTCACACACCACTTTAAAACTGAAACAAAACCCATAAAATATGTGCAATGAATGAAAACTGTCTTCTCATTGATCTATTCCAGTGACTGACTGCTATGTCAATATTGAGCTTAAGATTTCAATTATAAACATTAAAAGTGTACATATTTGTATTCTATAAAAGTAACAAAGACAGTCTATGTCCTTCAGAATGGTTTTCACTGGGTAACTTAGAAACAAAATGAAATTTCATAAGACTTGTACTTTTTTACCTCCATATCTTTATTTTGATGATAGCAAATAAATGCAGATCTTAAGGTTCTCTTCTGAACAGAACAATACTCAAGTGGTGTTTTATACCCTGTGCCAAAAAGAGGGAATCCAGCTTTCAGTCTAAACAAGAGGCTTTTATCATTTCCAGGTGTCTTCTATAGAAAGAACACTGCAAAGTACAACAACAAAAAAAAATCATAGAATGGTTTGGGCTGGAAGGGACAACCACCTAGTTCACCAGGCCCTGCCACAGACTGGGACACTCTTCACTGGGCCAGGTTGGTTAAAGTCCCATTCACTTTGAACTTTGAACACTTCCAGGGATAGGACACCCACAATTTCTCTGGACAATCTGTTCCAGTGCCTCAACACCATTACTGTAAAATATGTTTTCCTTAAGTTCAATCTAAATCAACCCTCTCTTCAAGACCATTATCCCTGGTCTTACCACTACAGGGTCTCCATCTTTCTTATAAGAGTCCTTTAGTACAAGAACCTGAAATTACATCTTTCTGCAGAGTTCTCTTCTCCAGCATGAAGGACTCCAACTATTAATCTTTCCTCATAGGAGAGGTGCTCATTCTATCCCTATGAACAGCTAATTATTTTTGACCCAAGTTTTATCCATTTTAAACTGGCTATCTTTCATCTATTACTCACATGATGATAATGACAAGCCAATCATGTTATACTGATATGTTTTTCTCCATAAGGACATTTTCACTAGAATTTTAGCTTCTCTTATTAATGATATTGTCTTTCTTGGAGCAAGAGATATCTTTAACCAAGGAAACTTGACCTGTTGCATGAACATGTATGTGTAAGCCACTCTAAGCTAACCTTACAGTAAAAGGCATTCAAGTTATTAAAGAGGAGGTGGAGTTCATCTACAGAAGATATGTGAAGCAGTTCAGCTGAAGCATGAATATATGGCACTTAGGGACACAATTAATGGTTGGATCCTATGACCTCAGGGGTCATTTCTATCTTAAAGGATTCTGTGTTTCTAGAACTTCCTGATTCCCTTTACTGAATTCAAGCGTCAAGCTCAATAGCTTTCAGGTGTTCAAAGAGCTAAGTCAAGAGACTACAGATATAAAATACACAACACGAAACTCTGACTAGGTATCAGGAAAAAAATACGACATGAGAATGGTGAAATAGTGGACAAATGAAGAATTTGAATCCTTAAAACATTTGAAATTTAATTTGGGCTAGACCTACAGAGTCAGATCTAACTGCAGCTGCTATGAGCAAGAGGTTGGATAAGAGGACCTCTTTCCCAGTCTGAGTAAGTCTATGGTTCAATTTGCAATGCAAATTACAGGAAAAGCTAGTACAGGCATTAGCTGGCAACATTACTCACAGGCCTGAATATACATCAAAGCAAAACTTCAAAACAAAGATCAAGGAATATTAAGTAGTTCTCTGACTGTTTCTTTCCAAGTGTCAGGTTATTTTATTTCAAGTCAAATGACTCATCTATGACTGATATGTGTATGTCATGTCACCTATATCAAGCACAGAAAAAGCTCAAGTCTCTTCATTAGCCTATTTTTAAAACTGAATTTTGCAAATTAATATGTAAAATATATAAACATAAAACCATGTACTGAAAACAGATAAATTCAATTTATCTGGAAGGACTGGTTACTTTAGATACCACAGAGTCAGTTTAAAACCTTTTCTGTACTGCAGCAAGTATTGAATTTTTTGTTTCTATACTTTCTTTTACTTCTGCATTTCAGTAGAAGAAACAAACCAAAGTACTGTAATAAATGTACAAGTAAAATTTTTGGAATGTCAGACACTAATACTGGTATCTTTCCACAAACAAAACAAGAGAATTTGAATTAGACCAAGGGATCTAATGTACAGAAATGCTCAGAGCTTCACCTGGAACTAAAGCCAAGGTAGCTGTGCTTGAACTTACTGAAATTACATACTCATAACTGTATGTAAATATTCACTGTTCCAGAAGGTATATTTATTTTCAGTTGGTACTTCAGACTTAAAATCCCACCACTCATACTTTGTCATGTACTATGAGAGTAAGGATGGAAATGGGAATCTCACTTTTCAAGATTCCATAAAAATAAATTTAGGATTGTGAAGCATTTGGGAACCATAATGATAATTGTTATTAAAGAAAGGTACGGCAAAATAAGAATTTTATATTTAGAGCACAACACAGTACTTAAAAATGAATGAAGAATCAGTCATGTACGGAGTAATCAAAAAATAGAAAAGAAATAGCACTTACTCACTGAACTTGGCACACCCTATAAAGTGAAAATTAAAAAAAAATAAAAACCCAAACAAGTCACCATAGAAATACTACATACATACAGAATAGCATATTAAACACAAGGGAGAAAAATGCAATATAAGGTCATATACAGCTTGTATTATTTCCAATATTTCCTAACTCTGAAATACTTAATTATATTATTATCAGGGTGATTCAAAGGTTTTATTATATTCTTTTAATTTGCTAATACCATTTACCTAGGAAAATATCTTCCATACCATAACATTTCATGACCACCTGTTTTGATTAACTTTTAGCACTGATTCTGTACTACCTGGGGTTATTTTTATTGTGAGAACACAAAAATAATTACTATGCAGGCAGTAGACAGAAATTATATTAACATTGCTTGTCATCTTCTTACAATTTCTGACCAATATTATCTTTCTCCTTTTCAATCTTCACAGTTGGAAATAAGACTAATTAAAAACTGGCACAGGCTTTATTCACAAATATTTAAGGACTCGGATCAAAGCCTTCAATTCTCACAGATAAAAAATTCAGTCATTCTCTTCAATATCTTCTACAAACCTACAAACAGAAGACAGCATCCTTTACTTTTTCCTATATACTTTTGTTATAACTCATCTAAGGGATAATCTAGAGATGGATCAACTGAGCATTTAGAATTAAATTCTTATGTCTTCAATATACGACTTCTCTTTCTAAATCAACTTGTTAAAACTTTTAGATTAACCAAAATATATTTTATTTAATATCACTTTGTCAATTTTACAAAAATAATTTGACTCTAATCTGTTTGAAATTCTAAACCATTTTTATAAATTATTAACCATAACATGCATTAGAATACAATGATTAATAAAAAATAGTTTTCAATAATGCTTTAGTCTTCTTTTAAAATAAATATTTATTATAGATAGTTATAACTTAAAATAACTTTTTTATGAACAATTTCATTAATTAAAAAAATATCATTTCTCTAAAGCAGGTTACAACACTATCACATATATTAAAAAAAAAAAAAAACCCTAGAAATATTAACAATAGAAGGCCATAAGACTCAAAATATCTCTACAGTAGATACAGAAAAGTAATAAAATATCACAGGGACAATCTGCCAATATCTGCCAATTAGGTAAGAAGCAGAAAAGGAAGCAAAAACAATTTTTGAAACTGTTTAAATCCAATCTGCAGAAATACTGCATTACCACAACTGTGATTATGGTGCTAGCAATAGTACTAAAAAAAGATCAGAATTAAGGTTATTTGACTGTCTTAATTATGACTTCATCTAAATATATTCAAATGTCACATTTAATCATAACAATTAATCTTCCTTAATAGTCAGTTGGATATCTCTCTAAAACCTCTTTATCCTATATTACTAATACCATATCAACTCAGCTTTCATTTTCATACAGTTAACATTTTGATTCTATACAAACCCACGAATATTCACTCACAATTGGGTACAATTATCCAAACACCAAAGGTTATTTAATGTGATTCCAATTATTTTCAGAGGTTTTCCTTTTCAAATTTCAATTAATTTTTTCATGTTCTAGTCAGAAGGATTAGTTGTTTTTTAAATGTTACAATATACTCTTACCACTCAAATCTTGGTTCCAAAAGGCTGGGGTCAAGCATGTGGGAGGAAGGGAGAAAGAAATTGGGCAGATAAGGGAAATACAGGCCTTGACAGGAAAAGAAATAGCCTACACACGCACTGGCAGTTGCAAACTGCAAACAAGTGGTAGGCAATCCCAGTAAAGATTGGGGAAAATTCCCTTGCAGTTCATACTATACTGTCTCTAAATAAATAAAGCTTAAAATATTTCTTTATTCAACACAGTAAATAAGAACCAAAGTGCCATGAGAGGCTGGCCAGAAAGCATTGCCTCTGCACTGATATTTCCGGGATTGTCAAGGACAAAACAAAAGTTCATGCACAGTAATTAGTTATGTGACTAATACATGACCCCACTGTAGGAATATTAGACAGGGAGTAGATAGGTAAAACATTTGTCCAAAGAATACATTTAGAAGTTGCAAACGTTTTTTGAGAATCATACATATGTGCAGTCACTTCTTGCCTTCATTATTAAGGTTCCAAAGAGACAGTCTTTTTGCCCAGAGATGCATGAGAAATAAAAATTACAAAGCAAGATAAATATTTTAGAATTTTTCCTTATTGAATTTATAGACCCTCTCCTTAGTGGTGTGCTTTCTTTTAAGAGATCTAAAGCCTTTATTAAGTTGACTAAATTATTCCTAAAGGATCATTTCTTTTACCAAAAGCACACAGAGCTCTATAAAAACAAAAGACAATTAGTTAATTTATAAACCACTGAATGAAATCTGCTATTTACGTAAATCTTGCAGAAAAATATTTAGCATGCATTCCTTGAAGAAAGAGGAGACCCGAGAGCTTCAAAATTAAAGGAAAATCTTGTAAAAGAAATAATGAAATAGCTGGATTCCAATTTCCACAGATGATAAAGCAGGTATATTTTTTTATTATTGACAGCTTATTTTTACATCAAATAAAAAATCCTTAGAATAGATTTTGCTCTTAAACAAATAAAATGGTTTACACTATATTCTTACAATTCCTGTTTAATAACATAAGAAGACCCACTTTTATCTATTTTATCTACTGAAGCACAGCAATCTTTCTAAAAGTCACATGTGAAACAGGTTCCATTTTGACTTATATAATGAGAAGATATGATTACCATTTTTAAGTAAATCAATTTAGAAAAATAGACACAAAAAACCCACATGATTTTTTTTTTAGAAAACAGCTTTTACTTAATTTTTAAGTTTTCCTGGTAAAAAAATATTTGCTATATTATATTTTCATAGCAACCAGACAACATTGTAATGAATTAGTTGAGGAAGATAAATCTCTGCAATTTTTTACTGGTTTACTGTATACATTGAAAATAAGAAGATGTAGATTCAGCTAATTTTAAGCCCTGCTCTAATCTTCTGACTCCATGATCATACATGTGATTTACAGGGGAATGCTGAAATAATCCCCTGATAGCTACTTCTGGAGAATATTGTTTAGGATTGAAACAAGCTGATAGGCCATGGTCAAACAACAATTTTCATGCTTTATTAAACCACAAGTCCCCTTTCCAAAAATAGTTTTTTGCAAATGATGTCTAGTCTGAATGATTTATCATTCCTTCTATTTAATTACTGTGCATCATTTGAACTGAACTATAATAAAGACAACAAGATTTTACCCTGTGCAATGAATCTTTTCAAGTTTTACCTACTGTTCTAGCAAACCCATTGGGAACATCACAGGACTCCTCTACAGAAACTGAAGAGGAACAGCTCTCATGCACTGCAATCAGAGGAAAAGTTACAGCTTTTGTCACTAGTGGTTTCTGATCTAGCAAAGTGCACAGAAGTCAGAATGGCAGCCCTAAAAGCAATAAATTGCAATTATCTAAATCAATGTTGCCGCTTTCACAGAACATCCCTCTGTGATGGTCTCTAACCTACTCATCCCAGGAGCTGAAAGCCATAAAAAGAAAAATAGGGCACTGTAGGTTGTGAAAGAGGTTTGAGTAGAATATTGTGATGTTTGGATAGACAGGCAGGGTGTCTCTGTCTGATGCAAATCCATGAAACATGCCTTCACAGGAAGCAAGTAGAAGATATTTTACAACGGCAATTTATAAAAAGAGGTAAGATAGTATATTATGGAACTTGAATTACTTTTCTGCTAAGCAGGCTAGATTAATATTATTTTACAGAGGCTATCTTATAAATGATGTGCAATTTTATTTTTCTTCCATTCTTATTCTGAGGAATCCTAAACTCCTTATTCAACACAGCAAATTTCTGAGCAAGCATTTCAGTTCTCAGTTTTAAGAACTTGTGTGGGAGTATTCACAACTTACTGGTTAGGTTTTACAATGGAAAATTACAAACAGTGCTAAATATCTACAAATCATTGTTCTTTGGACAGCCTGGCATTTTAGGGGAGAAAGTAAAAGGGCTCTCTCCCAACTGGTGCTGTTCACAGTGAATAGCTCATCAGGGAGAAGTGCTGATTAAAACAAAAAATAATTTTTAAAGCCGAAACTCTGCAAAAATAGTCCATTCAAAATTTTCAGCCCTCTGAAGGAGTAGGAGAATACACCTCTCAATTCAACTAAGGATTTACTAAGGCTTTCATACTCAGCTTTCTAATGAACTTTACTTTTTTAATGCTTAAATGACTGTGAGAAGAGAATACATTACTTTTGTAAGATTGCTTCTTTAGGTCTTTCCTCCCATGATGTTCTGTCTGTATCTTTGTTCCTAAATTCCAGCCAGAATATGTTTAATCCCCTAGCCTCTATAATAAGCCAAATCCTGGAAGAAAACCAAAAAATGCAAGCAAAACCAAAAACAAACCAAACAAAAAACCCAACAAACTCTACGGTTTGGAGGTGAGTGTTCCTACAATACAACTGTCCTTCTACATTCATTAATTTCACACTTAGAATACACACTTTATATTGAAGTATACACATATCCAGGGATTCTGAAAGCTCTCCCTCTTGGTTTTCCACTTTACAGTCTTTCTACCTTTCTGTCTATGAAAGCACAGGAGAGGTATGGAAAAGGGAAAAATACTGATACAGATACTATGACATATACAATGTAACTTAACTCTTTAATACTAGAATGAATTTTTATTTTGGGACCTATTAACAGGCCAAAACATTTAAAAGTAGGAAAACACCCTTCTGAAAAATAATGCCCAGAGCATTCAGCCAGTTTCTTGCATATAAAAATATACAATCTTTTTATTGACTAGTGTAAGTCAAGTCAAAATATTTTGAGTACTTTGTTATCATAGACACACTTTTGAACTATTTAACAAAACCAGAACTCAAAAATTTTTGTGACAGGCAGCATTTCAAGTACATCTTTAATCATGGTAGCTATGCTGCTTTTAATCTAGAAAAAATAGGTACAATAGGTACAATACTCTGTTTTCTTGTAAGTTCTTACTCACATTCATTATTTACTAAAGAAATCTCCCTCTAACTCCTTTTCCTTTGACACATGAATAACCACTTTATTCTTAATTGAAAACTGCAGTCAGAAAGGAAATCGAACTGATTTGTTTAATAAAAGGAGCTTCTCCTAAAGCATCATTATAAACTAAATTGAAAGTGTATTTTTCTTAAATATGAAATTCGCTATTGTTATTCGATATGAGCTGTTCCTCAAATAGGCTTAGGAAACAGAAATAAAAGTCAGCTTAAATGTGTTCTTTGCAGATGTCTGGACACATAAAAAAAAAAAAAAATCAGATCTACGGCATATACCTGAGATCTAGTATTGTTACAACTATTATTTTTCTCATTAAATCATGAACAGAAGCCTGAGAGAACAATACTAAACAGATTTCCTTTATTCTCTAGAAATGTATTTTCACTGAGTGGAAACAAATAGTAACTATCTTAATGAATTAATTTGCATTGAATTTAAGGTTCTTTATACAAGCATCATGCAAAAAACCCCTTTCCTACACAGATAAAAATTATAGTCCATGTTTATTTCACATTTCATAAAACAACCTGAAACAGAGACATAATTTGCCATATTTAGGAAAAGAAAATATCTTGGGATGAGCTACATATTTAAAATATTAAAATATTATGCAACAATAATCTGTCATAATACATTTTAAGTTTACAGTACTTCCTACCACCATACCACCTAAATCAAACCAAAATATTTCAGCATCATATTTTATTACATTAAGTTCTTTACTAAATTCTATATAAACCCAAGAAATTTCCCTGAAATATGATTATTTAAAAAAAAAATCTCTCTAAAGATAAATCTCTCCCCTTCCAGTGCAAACATTTTTATGTAAAAAATTTTGTTATATAACTGTTTTGATGTTATGTTTGATTTGGTATGCCCCAGTAGAAAGCTTCACAGTTTCAATAGTATAATCAGTGTTGCTTTATCTTCAGTGCCCAGCCCTCCATGCATCTCTTGAAGAAACTCTGGACTCTTGAATTCTTGTTATTCAGTTAATAAATAACATTTATTTTAAACTGTGAGGGTGAATAAATTTAAATCTGAGTATAATCTATAGTAAAATTTAACATTCAATATAGAAGAAACAAATCACTGCATCTTGCAATGCAGATGTCATTGTCAGCAAAATCCATGACCTCTTAAAATGAAAACACCTGCAAGATTTGGTTTTAGGCTTCATCCAAAGCCAGAGCAGCACAATAAGAACTGATTTGGGAACAAATTCACGTTCTTCACTGAAAGGAGACAAAACTGGAAAATATGACATGGCATTATATAGTAAATAATTCATGAAAGAGTGTGATAGAGGATGTATGGGTATCTGAAAGAGATGCATAGCATTTAAATATCCTTTCTTCTAGACATTAGTGTTAACAACAATAAAAGGCTCTCCTTCTTTAGAAAAGGAGGGTGAGGGTGGAAGAACACATTATCTTTCATGGTTATTCCTCCAGCTAGAGTAGCATCTTCCATTGACCATCTTCCAAACGTTTGATCATTTTAAAAACTCTAAACAACACACAAAAATTTTATGTGAGATATACTTCACAAAGTGGCAAACATTATATATCCAGCATACATTGGAAAACATTACAATTTCAATGCAAAATTATCAAAGAAAGTAGTCTGCAAGAGTTAAGTTATAAATAATGCTTTTTGACTAGAGAAAGTTTGCATTTCATAAATTTTTTAAATAATCTTTATATAAGAAACTGAAACCAGCACAGAACCTATTATCATTGCTCATTTACACACAGTTGTAGAAGACCTAACTTGTGGATTAAAGATTAAATAAGAAGCTGTTGTTGAAGCCCAAATTGTAGCAATTACAAAAGTGTATGAAACACACTGACAATATAGGGGCACTGTGATCTTCTGCAGCTCTTCGTAAACAATCAAGTGCGGTCACAACTAGAAATTTGAGGAGGAGGGACCCAGCAGCCAGAGACCAAAAGACTTTTATATGCTCAAGGTTTATATCTGCAATTAGCAACCAAAAGAACAATTTTCATGCAGTTCTTTTTAATGCGGAATATCACTGAGAATTTTTCTCTTTTTCTATAGTTTTTTAATTTTCTGACTATTTCTACAACATCTGACATTCAGGTTCTTAAGGGAAAGTTGGTTTTTACTGAAGTACACAATACCAAGAAAATGCAAGGTAGAGCAGTGATGAACTGTTCCTCCCACAGCCTTATGCCTATACATTACCGTGTAAACCTTTGCGGTTTTTTTCTTTATCTTTAGATTATTGACCATTTTTGTACAATGGTTTGTGTCATTACATCTAATTACACAATCAGTGTGAATTCAAGTAGCCACTAAATGAGAATACCTAATTGCCTATGATTTATTGAGTTTCAAAGCACAGCAGACTCTAGATGAGAAACAGGCTCAGCAATGCATTTTGTTAAGAAAATTTTCCTGCCTGACCATCCAGGAGCCACATTCTGAACAGCTGAAAGTTTAACTGCTGAGACTGAAGCCCCTTCACAGCAGGGCAGCTTCAGGAAGCAAGGGAGGCTCAACTTGGCTATCTACATACCCCTCCACTCAGTGTCAGACGTTTTCCTTAACAGCTGGGAGCACATCTGACAAATGCCTTTTCTTTTCTCAAAGTAGGAAGTCTGAAAATAAGGTAGTAGTGGAGAAGTAGTGCAGTAGTAAAGATGTAGAAAGGAAATACATTTCTGCAACAGAAGAAAGTCAGGGGGATGTAAAAATCAGGACACATGAATACCCTTCTCTTTACTGTCTATATAGACTTCTGTGAAATAAAATACCTAAACAGATCTAAAGTAAAACAAAACCAAAACAAAACCAAAACAAACAAGCTAAACTAAACAACAGCAAACCCCCTCAACAAAAAACCCAACAAAACCCAAAGAAAACCCTCTCTAAAATCCTAATTATATCGAATGAGGAACAAGTACCTCCCAATGCATGAGGCATATTCCATCATAATCTTATCATTGCTCTTTCATAACATCTTTTCCTCCTCATCCTTCCAAAACCAGCTTCCTGCTGGCATTCTTTAAAGCTTGTCATGCTCAGTCACAGTTGGAGAATAAAAAAAAAAACAACAAACAAACAAGAATTACCTTAAAAATATTTTTGTTTTAATAGAAGCATGAATATAATTTCTATGCCATCCCTAGAGTTCTCCTACATAAAGATACAGCTGTGTTTTTCACCCATGAAAGTATAATGCTAAGAACTGAGGACCATTATTCTTTATATATGCTATTCACTGTGGGTTTTGAATCTCAAGAGAAATTTGAGTGCAGCAATCCCTGAAGACTCAGACATTTCTGAAGAGTGAACTCATTACTAATTTCTGAGCATTAAGTCACCATGCTTCATTTCATTATGTACTGCCCTTCTACAATATAAAAATAAATCTGTGGAAGATCAGATACGTATACATATTGTTACTCTTGCTTATCATGACATGAGCTTCTCTTTGACTGAATATTAGCTCAGTCAAGCTCAGATGTAAGCTTGAATGACTAAGTACAGTATGCAGTGCCACTGATGAATTTTTTTCTCACCTTATAATAAAAGACTTTTCTGATAATTAGACTAGCCTACCTTGTTTGAAAAGCTTTCAAAACAATGATACAACCAGCTACTTTGCTTCCTAGACCCAAAATCAATCATATTTTTCTATTTTCAAACTTCTACCTATATTTAGATGTATTTACAACTCCATTCAATCAATTTCCTGGTTCTCAGTTTTGTCAATGTCAAAAATCAGCCATCAAATTGTCATAGTTTTCAGTTCTAAATGAAGGCAAATTCACAATATTAATCTGGAGACAGACAACTGTATTTGATGCTAATGGTTTTTAGTAATTCATTCCTCTCCAGAGGAACCAAAGAGTGAATTTTCTTTATATAGCATCAGTCAAGTGTATTTATATGCACAGTTACCTACATTTCAACAATTTTGAGGGAAAAAAATAGTAATATTGAGATATATAATACAGTTTCCCCACATTTAAATTAATACTGAGTAGTTTTGCTTCAGTAACATAATACAGTCATTGAATCATGGAATCATTTAGGTTGGAAAAGATCCAGTCATTCAAACTATTCATAACAAGATTATACATTGTCAGCCCGAATTTGAAGAAAGAATTGACATACAAAAAATACATGTTCTGGGAATAAAGGAATGGCTTGTATTATATAATAAATATATATATATATATATATATATACATATATATATATATATATACACACACACAGAGAATTCAGTTTCTTCTTTTCAGTACAAATAGATTATTCTTAAATTTAGATACCTTATACCAAATATTTTTTTAGTAATATATTCTGTCCAATTCAACAAAAATTTCTCAACAACATATTTTCCTGATTTTTGTTCACAAATGTGGGGAGGAACAGGTTAAAACCGAGGAGGATAAAGACTTGTTTTTAGAATTGTTTTCACTCAAGATGATCTTGCAGCTGGGGGAATGCTAGGAATATTCAGTCTAGGAAAATTCTTTATTGAAAAGTCATGTAACAGAATGCTGTAAAAGACCCAAAAAGCATTGTTCTCAGGCCTAGTAAGAGGGGGAAGGGAGGTTAGAAGCCTGGAGATCATAAAACACAGCCTTGTGAAGATCTGTGCCTATGCCAGTCCTCTCTGATATGTGAGCCAGGAAACAGCCTGAGCACTTTTTGCTCCTGCTAAGACAACATAAGCTTAGCAGTGCATGTGTCCCTGTTTTGCCAGCAAAATAATGGAATAAATCTTTTCTTCCCAATTCAGCTGTGGATCATGGCCATCTTGGTGTTACTTGTATGTATACAGTTCACACACTATAGCCAAGTCAAAACCAAAAAATGTACAAGCCCAGAATTAAAATAAAACATTAAAATATTAGATCTGAAAGACTATCAGAGTACAATAATACAGTTCTGTCACTTAATAATTTGCATATTATGAAAATGAAGCACACTCAAATGTGAATTTATTTACCTTTCTAATTTTCTAAACAAAGGTGTGAAATAAATCTGCTGATAAAAAGGAATTTCAAATCTTGATAAATCAATCAGGAAAGAAGAAGAAGAGTCTGATTCAGGACATATTTCTTGATTTTATCCAAAATGTACACAAAGTACAGCTTTTATAACTCTAGCATGATTTATGTTTTGATATAATTTAGTTTATAGCCTTATACCACACTTAATATCACATCTGATATCATTATCTTTGTTTCATTTTTTAGACTGAAGCTATTGATAACCTACCAATTAAACACTCTGCCTTTTGCCCTCAACTTGCCATTAACTAGTTTTAGTCTTTTTATGTATAAGTTCATATATACAAACATTAACATATTCAGAGAGACAAAGATTCAAGATTACCTGAACCTGAAATGCCTGGATTTTGGCATTTGTTGAAAACTGATGGCTTTACTTGATGATTTTTTTTTTTCATCAATACATGAAATCAATAGCAAAAGGCAGTTAGAGCTACACGTATTAATGAAATAATTAACAAACTTTGCAATGCACTTAGAAAAAACCAACCAAACAAACCTGCCATAATGACATACGCGTTGTGCTATGTTTATGTGAGTTCTGATTAAGACACTGGCATTATTTTATGCTTATTTTATTCAATACATGTTAGGACAAAGATTCTGCCTTATGCACATTTTAAGTTTTTAATTAATAAAAAGGCAGATGTACTTGTCAAACTACAAACTATTAATAGAGCCACTAGATTGATAAAAAACACTATGTAATTTTAACATAATTTTACAGTCTGGCAGTATCGATGAGAAGGTAGTAGGGAAGGGTATGCAGATATAAACACAAAAAAATAGAGATATATTTGTGTGAAACTATTTCAGTGCACACAAATGCGCACATCATTGCAAACTAGAGACGTGTGCAGCAGCAACCAAACACACATACCCTTAGTTCTTGCACTTTCACAATAAACATTCATCTTTGCAAACTAGTAGAAAACTGATAAAACATGAACAGTTGAGTTGACTCAGTTCTTACAGACACATAGAAACAAAGTTAAAAATTTGACAAATATTAGATAAAAACTTTTACGTTTCTGGTGGAACTATGAAAAGAGGAAAAATAAAAATAAATAAAACAGATTTTGCTTTCAATCCTGGTGTACATTCATGTGTAACAATATACCACAGAGCCTTGGCAGCACAGAAAAGTACAAAGTAAAGAATATCAGTCATGAAGGCTCACAAAGTCAAGATTAAAGCTTCTTTTATGCAGCAGAGAACACTCCTCCAGATAAAGTTCATTACAAGATGCACAGTTCCTTAAGATCTGTGACAAAAGTCTGGGCAAAATGCTGTTAAGTTGCTATTATTTCTTTTGTCTCTGTTATTCACAGTTACTCAACCTTTGGATATTTTTCAACTGTAACAATGACAACTTGTAATAGTATTAAGTTACTATAATATTCACTTCAATATTAAAAGTTTATTAGAAACACAAAATCACTTATATAAAACTCATGTTGGACATAAATTACAATTTTGGTGAACTAATACTTAATCAAGTATATAACTACTTGAAATGTGTAAATACATTTATTTATGTATATATACATAATATAAAATTATAAAGCATAGAGAGAATTAAAACTAAAGCAAAGACTACAGTCTAGTGTTATGAGATCCTAAATTTAAGAACTGAATATACAAAATGGGTTGCAGGGCTGTTATTCTCCAGCACATTTTTTTTCACTTACTTTTTTTTTAATCATCAATAATTGTTTGCAATTTCTTAGTAATATCATCAGCTAGAGATTAATAAGTCTTTGGCAAAAGCTGTTGCAAGTAACTCAAGATGATGAGGGATATTGCATTTCATAAATGAAATACTGTGCATTATGTCTTAGTAAGGAAAGGATAGTGTCCAGTGATCAAGTCCTCAGTCTTAGATGCAAGAAATTCACAGACTGATTACAGTCTTTCAAAACATACATGTGTAACATAAGGTTTATCTACAGCATGAGAAACATTAACAGAACTTGCTAAAATGTATGACATAGCTTCATTTGCTGCCCACAAACTTCAGCAAGCAAAAAATCAAAAATCTTGAACTAGAAGAGGTATGGTGAAGATGAATAAAACAAACCCCAAGGAATTGATAAAACTGGTGAGGATGAAAAGATAGAGAAGTGGTGGATAAAAGAAGAAAAGACAGGTCTTGAAAATTATTACAGATAAATGTAAAGAAGACCAAAATTCTTACCACCACAAGAATTTTCAATTTTTCAAGTGTAATAATGGCTATGAAACATGCGAGATACAAAATAAAACTGATTTGTCTCAATTTAAATTATATATTAAATGTCGACCTTAAGATCAACATCATTATGCTATTTTCACATTCCAATTACTCTCAATATAATCATACAAATTTATGCATTTAAAGACAGTGTCATGCTTAACATGTAATTAATTAATCTATTCATTGAACTTGCAACTGCTGGTGTTTTGTGGTGGGTTTTTTAAATCTTCTTCTCCTTAATAGTTCTATTTGATATTGGTATATAAGGAGTGGATAGTAAAAAACTATTGTAAAAAGGTGTGATTTCCAGAATGTCAATTCTTGATATAAATATCCATAATGAAATTTCCTGCACAAAACTTATTCCTGAAGCCTATGCAGAAACATACATACCCTCCCACTCACTGCAAATTCAAAGTGATATTTGATGGATCTGTTCAATCAAAATCATAGTTTTATGCTGCTTTTTATATTTCCTCAATCCTGATGATTAGCAGCCATCTCTGCTGCTATACGTAAATTTGAGCAACTGAGGACAAACACCAGAAGAACACCTGCTCCTGCTTTAACATAAAGCTGAGCTGTCTCCTAGCAATATTTGTGGAGACCACAGGTGTACAAAAAACAAAGGGTGATCCAGCCACACTATTCCCAAAGCAAGCTAACAATGTTCAAAACCAAATGTTAGCAGCTATTCAAAATTTATTTAATCATATAATTTTATTTATGGGTTTTGTTATATCTGTGAGAAATAACTTCTAATAATACTTAAGAAGCACATAAAATCTGGCATAACACTGCTTTGATACAGCTTGGTTGTTACATACAAATGACAAGAATTCAGCTCCCTGGTGACAATACTGTTTTGTTTTACAACCTTCATCAATCAATTTCTCACAAAAATCTGAACTGCTAGTTAAAAAACAGCTTGTGGATTTAAATATTTCTAATTTATCCATTGCCTATACAAAAATGTTAAGTAAGAGTATACCAAGGGACTTAAAGCTTTTCCTAAATACATACAATGCTTTTTAGACAAAAGAAATTAGATTTTTCTTTTAGTGACATTTAATGATTTTTGTTGTCAATTCATGGCATCTGTTTCTGTACATGTGGGGCATTGCCTGACTACAGACATGCTGAATACAGATTCACCTGGCACAGCAGAAGAGATCTTGCAGTACCAATCAATGCCTTCCTCACTGTTCAACTCCCAGAGCACTGAGAGTATTCGGGTTTCAGGGGAGCTTCAGAACTCAAATGAGTTTTCTTTCAGAGCTAGGACATGGCGCTAGCAGGAGGGGCAGACAAGCATCAGGACAGAACTTTTAAAGTTTTCTACCTACAAGTGCTCCAAGCCAAAGTGGCTGGTTACTGAACCCAGGCTTGGTTTGTACTCCTGGTCTAGAGAATGCATTTCACTCAAAGGGGCTGCAGTGGCATAACCTGGCGCTCTGAGATTAAGGTACCTTCTACCTTCTCTATATACAGAATTGCAACAGAATACAGAAATGAAATCTTTAAGATGTGGGGAAATTCAGATATTAGTGGCCATTCTCATTAGAAATGTAGAAATTTCCTTTTGTATTACAGCTTCTCCCTTTGAACATACTCTACTGATGATCTTCAAACAGCTCAGGACAAACCCTAGTTCTTATTAAGAGTCATCACATAGGGCATTGGTTGTAGCTCACTACAGACTAGCAGGATATTACATAGACTACTCACTCTGGTTTTGAGATCCAACTTCATTAAACCCTGTGACGCTGCAGTGGTAAATTAGAATGAACTGTTCTGAACTACCAGAAAAATTAGCTCTCTAGCATATTTTTTATCAATATTAAGCAATAATGAATGCAAAGACATGGGTTGTATTTCAGAAATGCAAATAGGTTGGCCACATCAGTTCTACCAATGGTGTTACAATGCATAACACAGCTTTGTAATCATGACTTCTTGAGAAAACAGAAAAAAATAAAAGTAAGTGCAATTTCCATCTAGAAAAGAAAATGTTGCAGTATGCTTTGTGCTAGTAAAGAGTGAAGTTGGCAATCAATAGAAAATGAAAGTTGTTCTAGATAGGCAGATGGCTGTTCTACACAGCTCCTGGATTTGGAAGAATGGTTTTGTCACTGCATTTAAAGTGGGAGAAGAGGAAAAGTGAGAGGGAAGTTTTATGTTTGCTGGCCAGCTAGGACACAAAGAAATAGGAAGATGACTAATAAAAATCTGAGTCCTATGCATATGCAAACAAAATGACAAAAAAATTATTTTATTCATAGAAAATCAAAATTAAGAACTTTTCACTAAAGGAATTACACTTAAAAGCAGTCTAAGTCTTTAAGTATGTCAAGCTATTATACCTCCCTTCAAATAATCATATTAAAAGAAATTAGGGGCCAGAAACATTTGTAATAATTATGAGTGAGCAGCTTATGAAATCCACAGATCAAAATGTTTAAATGTTAAAACAACCGCAGTCTACCTTTGCCTCATAAATCCAAATAAACATCACAGTCTTGTGGCCAACCAGCAGGTGACAACTAGTCACTTGCCTTAAAGTGACTTAAAGGGCTTTTCTCTTGACCAGCCTCTAAGGAAAAACCTACCTGATGCTGGACCTGGCCACCTCAAGTCCATCTTCCTTCTCCCTAAAGCAGTCTTTACAAATAGACTTTCATCAAAGCAAGGACCTGTGTCAGTCACTTGACTGAAGCCTCCCACTGATGTTCAGCTTCGGCTTTCACTGAGATGAGAAGCTGTGAAGCCTTAGCTAAAAATATTGACGGGTAACGTCACTCTTTTCTTTCAGTGAATGAAAAAACAACTTTCCTTCTTCTGGCCTGCAAACAGTCAAGGTTTCTTCCTCCCCACTTTGCTCAAGCTAGGCAAAACCTTCACTGTGAGCACACATAACAGATATCTTACAGGGGAGTATCATGGCAATGCGAAAACTAGCTCTCCTCCCAGCCTATGGCAAGCTGTTCCCTAAAGAACTGTTTTAAGAAATTGTGGAATCACCTAAATTGAAACCACACACAAAAGTAAATTCTTCTATACTATGTCCACCCTCACTTATAAAATAGTGATAAGAATCCAGTCTCCTTTCCTTGTCTCCATGATTTCTATTTAAGGATATGTTTTGTCTCCATTGTATTTTCGTATGGCTTACGAAAACCGCAAAACGTATTTGAAAGTAAAATACCTGTAACTCATGACAGCAAGTAAAATATATCCTTTCTGACTGTAACTTACATTCATCTGCTCCTGTCATGTGCTGCTCAGTAGTGGTGCCACCAAATACTCCCAGTCAGATGTCTCCATCCTTTAAACAAAGCCACTATACTCTCTCTCAGATTACAGTTTAATGGTTTATTGCTGCCCTTGGCCTTAAAAATGGCTTCACTTATAATTTTTGAAGCAGCAAGCAGCATTCTCAGAAACCTCTTCTCTTGTAAGCTAATCTCCACCAAATAAGCCAGGAAAATGCAGTAACTATGCAAAATACTATTCATCAGTAGTGTGGGATATTTTTAGTATTGTAATATCCACGATTGTTTATACTGATCATATAAAATGTAAAAGTCAATATCCACCATTATTACAAATCTCTCACACAGGAGTTTTACAGAGTTTATCTTTAAAATGATGTGGTGCATTTAAAATATTGAATTGGCACTTGGCACCATAGGAACAGAAATGCAATACAAAATATTTCTGTAAACCTAAAGAAATAAACCACACACACTCATTTAAGCTAACTACACTTCAAAGGGGGAATATTTATCTCCCCAGTCTCTATGAATGGTTTGGTTATTTCTTTCTTAACTCTTCCAGGCAAGTATAAAAAGAGGCTCAATCACCACTATGAAGCAACCTAGTAAGGGGACACTGCTTGTCTGTAGAGGTGGTTCAGTGGGGCAGCCCCTAGAGCAGCCACGCCAGAGAGCACTGAGCTCTGCAAGACGCTTCTGGTCTGAAAGGAAGAGATGTCAGGGACATCAGAGCAATGGCACCTTAGTTACTGCAAACTGAATGGTAACTGCTCTGTCTCTCACTATTATTAGAATAAACAAAATAGATATACATCTTTAAAAAGCACCTAAACCCTGACACTTACTGAGCCCTGGTCTCAGCTGCTGCCCTGTTTTCAGGGATGTCTTGCCTGCGGCACACAGAAGACTGTGCAGCCTAGTGCCCCTTTCCACCCACACCCAAAGCACCAGCAGCTCCACCAGTGCCAGCAGGCAGGGCAGGAAGCAGAGCAGCAGAAAAAAGCTGAGGAGTACGAACAAGCCTGGAAAACGGGAGCTTGGAGTGCCCTGGCAGCCACATACACAGGCAGCCACCACAGCACGCTCACACCACCTGTGGGAAGCACAGATCCCACCTCACCTCCCTCTCTGGCCATCATGCCACGGAAACCTTCTGTCCTTGGCTGCGAGGGAGAGCATGCAGAGCACCAGGGCGGGCTTCAGTGGGGCTGATGAGGTGGGAGGGGAGGGGAAGGGAGGGGAGGGCGAGCTGCACCTGCTGCCGTGAGGGACCACAGTCCCCTGTCTCGGTGGAACCTTCTGGAGCTGGAGAGGCAGCAGGTGCCCAGCGGACGGGAGGCTGGCTTGCCCCCTGTGGGAAGAGGTGTGGGCAGGCTGGGTCTTGCTGGAAATGGAATACAGGCCTTTTCTCGTGAAACATGTAGGGACTGGAGGAATTTTGTAGCTGGTGAATGGACAGAGTAGAAACTCAGAGCAAAGGACTCGCCCCTGCAAGGACACAGGGAGCAAGGGAAAATGGGTTTGCAAACTTGATTATTTTTATTCCATCTTACCCAGCAGATCTGAGGTTTTCCTATTTTACAGGTCACCTAGGTCTAATAAAAATCAGATTTAAAAATTATAAAGCCTTGAAGTTTTGGAAAGGAGTAGGCTTTGGCTATTGTGTCTGTGAGAGGATCACAAGCCCTACTTCCTGCATCAGTTTACTTAGCAAAATGGATTTGGGCAGAAAATCAATAAAGCAGCAACAACTTTCAAAATTACTCAGTCTGATCTGCAAAAGCATGGACTCCCAGAAGGGACAAGCCCCAAAACATTATGTGCAAAGTATTGTTCTAGGGAATCAAAACAAGCATAGAAAAATGAAAATCAATATTCTTTCAGTCACACATAATTTTGTAGTATCAAATATGTGCAAATATTTGTGGCAAACGCTACTGTTTTCACAGCAGATTGGTCAGTTCAAAGTGTTTGGAGCTGGTGGACTAGAAAGTTCACTGTTTATTACTGTAGGCTGTTGTCTTACTTCACAGATACTACTCAGTATGAATACAAATGGATTATGAGCCTTTTTCTACTAAGTCCTGCACAGCACAATGCTCACTAAGTTTTGAGAATAGTTTCCCCCTCTGTAGCTGAAATGGAAAGAAATTTAGAGAGACCATATTTCTGACTCTTGAACTCTCTCAGCAGCTTTGGAAGACTCAAAGGAAAATTTATAGGGAGTCTCCTTGCTCACCCTGGAGAATGTACAAAGACACGTCTGCCACTTTTCCCCATTGTTCCCATTCTGCAAGGCAGCTCTTTGCTGGTGGTGGTGAGAGATTTAGTGATTTAGTGCATCATAAAGCTGTAGCAGTGTGAAGTCAGGCATGTGTCCCTATCTGAGATATGTCAGAATCCTGCCACACTGCCATCCTTTACACATTTGGATGTCCTGCATCCTTTCATGAAGGCACAGAGAAATCATGACGATCTGCACTTTAGATCCATGAACTAAATTAAGGACTCCCTATGCTGAAACAAGCTTCAAATTGTGTACAATGGTTAGGGTAAAACTGAGACATAATTTAATGTAACACCAGGCTTCTCCATATCAGTTCCTACTTTACAGGTAATCGGTTATATAACATGGAGATAACAAGAGAAATTTTAACTACTTTAATTGTTAAACTTCTTGTGGGAAACAGTTTGATTCAACAGCATTAACATTCTCAACAACTGAGTGTCACAAATCTCCTGACTTGTTTAATATAGAAGCAATTTTCTTTTTGTGGAGAGGAGAGAAGATGAAGACAAACAAAATGTTAGAAAAAGACACTTCAGGCAAAGGGACCTTGCACATAATTCACTTTTTAAGGAGAAAATGAAACAAAAAACAAGGAAATCACACCATTAGTCATGCCATCACATACTATAAAGCCTTCAGACTGCCCCATGAGTCAGATGCTTGACTAGGTGGGATGTACTGGTGCTGCTTGCAAAAGCCTGACATGCACTCTGCTAGCAGTCTTGGCTCTTAATGGCTTTCTTCTTAGAGCTACATTAAAGAGCAGGTGAGTTTTTTGGAGGCTTAGATGGTGTCTGTATGTAAATGAAAAACACTCAGAGGAGAGAAGCCTTTGGAGAATCGTCCCAGATTTCTCATCATCATAGAAATCTCAACATTTTGTTCCAGTCCCACTAATTCTGATTGTATACTTTACTCCTTTTATCATGCCTGAAAGGAGAAGGTGATCAGAGAATACTATCAGAGAGGCTGGAAACTATGTTCAGAGGCTATAGATCCATTAACAAAGACTGATTTTTAAAAGAATCACAGAGAAAGCAATAAAGAAAAAATGATTATTTAAGTAAAAGGATACTTCATGGATAACATTATAATGAAAAAGGCAGCAAATCCAATATGTTTTGTAGATTAAAAAAAAAGGCAAATTGACAGCAGGGAAGCCTCACAAGAGAGCAATAGCCTATGGAATTGCCAGCATCATTTAAGGATGGCAAGATTTGAGAAAGACATGTCAAAATATAATTGTATTTCTATACAGGGATGGCATAGAAAAAGAAAACTCTTCTGAGTGAAAGGAAGAATGCTTTAAAATGAAAGAAAAAATAATTAAAAGGAAATTTTTTTGCCTCAACTCATTAGAAGTGCTAATACTGAAGCTGTGTAATACCGCAATGTTATAAGGGGGGCTGTGACAGTGGAGTGGGTTGATTATTTTTGTGTCCCTTTGTGGGATTTTGTCTTTAACAAACTTGAAAAATATTGTAACCAAACTATTGTATACAGAGTAATTTAAAGGTGAGAGACTTAGGTACTAGACAAGTACAAATCTAAGTGTAAATCATTATCTTTTGGTAATCAGTTTCAGTTATGGTTTCTAAGAGTTCCTATCAAAACTAAAATGAAATTAAACAGCTCTGTGATTATTCGCAACACAGTTTAATCAATTAAACTTTTTTTTAAGTATGTGGGTGTTTTGTTTGGTGGGCTCTAGCTAGCAGGAACAAATATTAACATGAAATAACATCTTGATATCATTCCTTTCTCCTTACATCTGATTAAAATAAGTCTCAGTGGACTCCAGCCAAGTTTTTGAAAGCACTTTGCCTTGGCACTGATGATTTGTACTGGGTTTGGCAAAAAAGATATTTTATTCTCACATTCAAGAGACATATTCACTTTCCTTTCTCTTCCAAGGAAGTGTTGACACCAGATGCTTAGATGGGGCTGTTTCCATTTCCAAAAATGCATAGCTGAATTTTGTACAGAATTTCTATTTTTTTCTAAGAAATCCACTGAAATATTTTATTTAGTGTTAGAATTAATCCTGTGATCTACATTGTTAAGTGTTGTGGACGTTCAGGGCATTGGGTTTTCTTCCCAGTTTCCTGATTCAGGCAGTGTATTGCCTGGATTTCTTTATTTTAGCATTGGTCTATTTCCCTCAGTTTAATAACTTGTAAAGTAATCTGTAATCAGCAGGGAGAAATGGCCTTGGCATAAAAAACAGGATCCTTCTAGCTACCTTTTAGTCATTGTGTCACACTCTTTAAGTCCACATTATTTTTAAATTTTGGTGAAATAGTGCTGAAACTTGGAAAAAGATAACAGTCATGGGTTTGTTTTTTTTTTTTTTATTTCTATTTGATTTATCACCACTGGTTAAAATCTCAATTTCTATACCCCCATAATCAGCAGTTTTTGCTGATTATGGGGGAGATACACATGGTCTTAATACTTGAAAAGTATGGTCTTCAATTCTGCAGTAGAGAATATGCAGTGTTAAACTGAAACATCAGAATAACATGAAGTCAAGCTAAAGTGGTTTTGGTTTTGGTTTTTTTTTAAATATTCAGTAGTGTCATTCTATGTTTCCCTTGCATCTGTTATTGATGTGTATGCAGAAAACTGGAAACACAAGAGCAGTATTTAAAACAATACATCTATTAAACAATTTTAAAAAATGTACTTTTTAAATCTCAGAGTAAAGGTCTTCAAACAGACATGACAATAGTAGACTAATGACCATGGAAAATAGTGCAGCCATCAGTATGATTGTGTTCATAGCTGAAAAAACATTGTATACAACAGTTGATGTCTATGCCATGAAATACATATAACAAGTTCTAAAAGATTGGTGGAAGGGAATGAAGGGGATCCTTCATTGGATTCTCACTTGCTTCCAAAACTTCCAGTTCCATTCTTGGTTTTAAACTCTGTTCAAGTGCAATTCAGCTGAATGCAAATGGGCTAAGACAACAATTTTATTGTGTAATTTGCAAGCACAATCCTCTCCAGAGGTGTGACTGATTCACACAAGCACTTCCAGAAGGTGACACACAACTTTTTACATATTTTTCATATTGTACCCCATAGTTTGTCACATCTCTACTCTTAAGATATTATCGTTGGAACTAGCTAGGAAGAAGGTTACCAGCATGAAATATTCTCCAGGGCCACAAAAATCTATCAGAATACTAGTAACATCAGTCTCTGTATCTCCCTGTCTCAGGCAATACAGGAAATGTTTCTTTTTTCAAAATTATTGTTTGGACTGACTACAATGAAATTCTGCTTAAACATCCTATATAAAAGTCCTCATTTCACAGAAACTGTCAGAGACTTAGGTTTTCATAAAGCTCTAGTTTCTAAACTATGAAATCAAATTACTTAAAAATATATTTGATCAATTATTTGCTGTGAATAGCTGACCTGAATAAAATAAGCATAGAGTTCCCTTCCTTGTCCTAACAGCTGAACTTACAAAAGTGTCTTGGTTTATTTTTAAAAAGGATAACAAAACACCTCAGAATGTAATTCTCAGGAAGAGATAAAAGTTGCCCACCACAAAAAAGTTCACTTCAAATTGTCCTTATTATACTGCTTAAAATATTAAAAACCCACTAATTTTTAGTAGATGATATTTCACTACTTTAGGTGTTTTGGTTTTTTTCATAGAAGTCCCACATAGAACCTTCCTGCATTTTATTTTAATTTGAGAATAGGTTTATATTTTAATCTTATAAGTCTTGGGTACCCCTGTTGTTCTGCTAATGAAGAAACATACAGACTGGACACAGAACCATCAGAAGGCTAGTTTCCCTCATTTCATATAATTTGTCATATCAGCAGGTCAGAAGAAAAAGAAGAGACAACAACCACGCAATATCCCCCACACTTTTATCTGGTCAGAATCATGCACAAAACATCAACTATCTCCATCACGAGTTATCAGAGCCTGAGCTTTGAACAGTTTGGTGCCCATTCACATCATCATCTTCTGTACCAGCCAGACAGTTTAGTTCCATAGCCAGACCACAATTTCCAGTACTCCTGGGCAGAATCTCAACTGCACTGAAGTCAAGCTTGTTGTGCACATAGTGACAGATGGTCACTGAATACATTCTGAAGATTTCTAAAATCTATATGGCACTCTGTCTGGGAGAATTCATTCTTGACACTGGCAAATGCATAGAACCAGTAATAGATGATACACAAAATATTTGGAAGCCTTACAAATGGCCAAATGGACTATTATTCAATATACAGCATAATAGAAAAGTCTGCTTTGAAAAGTACACTTCCATAATTTGAATAAGAAACTCCAAGAAACAATGAAAGACAAGTTACTTAAACTGAAACATAAGAACATAAATGAGGCAGCCACTTTTCCCCCCAAAGCACTGTGATCAGAACTCATCTTCCTCATTCTTTGTTCTGGAATTAAATATGTATATTTGATCTTTCTAAATGAGACAAGAGTAGTCTATTTTCTGTAAACAATAAGGAAAAGTGCAGAAGTAAATTCTATAGTTACTAAGGATGATATTGAAGATTTCTGCTATCAAAAATATCCCACCAGTAAGAATTAAATTATCTTGGATACCAAGGCTATGCTGTAACAATTATGACAAATACAAGACTAATGAGGTGAATCTGACACACACATTCAGGCTACCTCTAATTTCTTGGCTCAGATCTTTGTGGTAACAAACAGTAATTTTAGCATGGGTTGTAAAATCTAAAATAGCTCTCAGTAGACAGAGCTCTTTCATTAAGATTGCATTAGATTGGTGGAAACTGAGCTAGGTAAAGGTAAGTCTGCAAAAGTACAGCAACGCATCCACATTCCTCAGATTGTGGGTCTCCTCAGATTTTAATTCCTCAAAATTAAAAAGACATAAAAGTATCACTCCATCCCAAGACCAGTTGCAGTTACTCACGCAAACATGCATTGGTAATGTCCTGAGAGAAAATGTATTCCCAAGCAAGGATTAAACAGAGATTTCTGTTAATCATAATATATACTTTGTGTAAAGTATAACAAATGCAGCTTTGGAAGTTTGATATTACTCTCAGTTTTAATAAGTTTTTTGAGGACTAACAGACTGAGGTTACACAGCTTTCTTGGGTGAAGGCAATGTTAATGAAAAACCAAAGGGAAGTCATAATTTGCAAGCAATGTATGAATATGTAGGTCAGTATCTTCTTTTCACTTCTCTTCTATGAAAGCAACACACATACCCATCTTTCTAGATACATATAAAGGACTTTCAAATAATAAACTGTGTTTGGAAAATAATTTTGTGTATTTTCTATTTCTATACTCTTTAAAATTTCTCTTAAGTGTATTCTAAAAATTTGTACAAGCAAGCAGAGGGTACTTGTGATAGACATAGGTGTACCTAAGTCATATGTTTATATTATTGAAAAGGGGATTTGAAACATCACAATTAAAATACTTTTAATCAAATATTAACATTTCATTCATTCAATTTTTCAATGTTATTAACGTTGTACATTAGCTTGGTTTCCTAAGAAAGTGATATGCCAAGACCTTTCTCTAGCTGCTCTTCAGCTGTTTTCAAGGAATAAGAAAATTCTACCATTTTAAAAGTCATTTTCCATATCCAACCAAATTTGACATTGGTAAGGAACTCTAGACAAAATTAATTTTCACTTATTTAATCAGAACAGCAGTAAAACAGATTCTAATGGCTCTGTTATTGCCCCCACTGAAGGAAAGTCTAAAGCAGACAGCAGTAACTGGGCATCAGATCATTCTTGCAAAGAACAAATATGTTAACCATGGTGGGATCTTAACACTTCATTTTTCAGTTCGTTTATTCAGAGGAAGCTCTGCTTTCTCCAGAACGCCTGTGCTTCACAGTATTGAGACATGTAGCTTCATCAAGTAAAACAGGTAATTATTGGAACATATTTACAGAGTTACTGATGAACTGAACTTGCTTCCTTTATAAAGTACACTGTTTCACTGCTGCTTGACAGCAGAGTGACACACCTGCATCACAAAAGAAAGTAGCTCAAGGGACTAGGCAGGCCCAGTATTTAGTGAGATATTTAATTAAGACTACTTTTTTTGAACTGTTGTTGACTGATGATCCAAACAATAGCCCTATGGCCTAAACAGGCCATACCATTTCATCATTTTCTAAATCTATTTGTTGACAGTCTTACTGCCCTCAGGTACTCTTGAAGAACAGAGTATTTTCATGCAGTACAATCACAATGATCTTTAGGATCTAAGTACAGTCTGAAGCAAACATGGTACAAATTTTTATTCCATTGAGATTAAAGTATTGTTCTTCCAAAGCACTGTGCTCATTCTCATTCAAATCATCCACATAATTCTTTATTACTGTAAGAGATATTAAATAGATTTCAGCTTTATAAAAGCTTAATTTGTTCACATTTATGAAGAAAATACGTTACAGTATTCCCTACTGATCACATCTTTGTTTTCAATTACAAAAGTGATTAGAGGTAAAACTTCAAGAAAATAATTTCCTGTCATAGGGCAAAGTACAAGAAATGCCAGCTGTCACAGAGGCTGGCATTTTATCCCTCACCTGTATTATCAATACTCTGCTCCAGGATTCTTCTGAAGAGAGCTTATGATAAATTATACAGATTATATGGAAAGGCAGTTTACAACGTGGTGTCCACAGGGAAGCAACAGCATTCTCTTCTAGATGTCAAACATTAGCACTTCATGAGGACCAAGATCTTCAAGATGTAAAAGGCTAGTACACTTGCTCTTTCTGACCAGGCAGTGCTGTGGCTGCTTAATATTTACTCAAAGCCACAATCACCTTCTGATCTGAGGAGCAGGTGACTTGGCAACTCTCTTCCATCCTGGTTGCTATGCAGAGACAGTCATGAAAAGGTAGAGTATAAAAGATTAAGCAGATTCTAGTAACCCAGACAGTTTACTTTGCCCTTTTGAGAATTGGTCCAATGCATCATCATCTATCATAAATGGATTATAATATGACAGTGCTGGATCTTTAAGGTTATCTCTGCTCCAGTGCTAAATAAGAAAGATAAATCTGCAGAAACACTTAGAGTAATTGTAGTCAGTGGTAAAGGGCTGGTTTCCTTTCCTAATAGGCATCCAAGCCTCAAAGTCCAACAGTTCACATTAATCTTGTGCTTCAGAGTATGAAATGTCTGTCCTGAGCTACTGAGAGCAGACCTACAAATAGATACTGTGCAAATGTCTGTTTCAAACATATAGGCACTGCCTGCTGCTGAAATAAAGTTAACAAAAATTCACATTTCAGTCAGGCATCTAATTTTATGTTTAAAAATTAATAACATCCAATCTTACCTTTGCATATTTCTATTAAAGCAATTTCTTTATTTTCCAACATCCAGTACATTATAACACACAAGATTAAACCAAACGATAAAGTTAGGACATTTCTAATAACTTTATATTAAAATAGCAAAGGATGCCAGCTTTGCTTCTATTCTAAGACACAAGATACTGGCTTATATACCCTTAAAAAAATCAGATATCATTAGAGAGCAACTACCATACTCTGTTTAGCATTTTCTATAAAAATATTGACAGAACTACTGAATAAATTCAGCTGCTTATACTGAATAAATTTAGCTTTTTGCCTTTTTTTTATGAGTCTACATTGTAAGATCATATTCCAGATTGATATACTCAAACTAAGGAATAATTACCTTCTTCTGAGATTTATTAATTATTATTTTAATCAGTACACATTTTCTCTTACGTGCTGAAATATGATCAAAAATACTAAAAGAAAATGCATGGTTGAGGTTGTAGTGGTAGCTCAGGAATTTTTCTCAGCTTTTTGAGATCAGGATAGATTAGATAGATAGATAGATAGATAGATAGATAGATAGATAGATAGATAGATAGATAGATAGATATCCAGAAATAAAATATTGAATAAGAAATGAATCAGATAAAGATGCTGGCCAAATTAACAGAGTCCTTGATATACATGACAAGGAGGCCAATTTCTCAGGGGTAGTAGCAATTTGAAATGCAGAAATATATGCAATCACACTGAATGTATAACAGCAATATATCCTTTCATAACAATTTAAAGTGCTGGAAAATTACCGTGTGTGAAAATAATTATGGTAACAGAGCATTTGTGGGGAACAAAAGCCCTTGAAATAACAGCAAGCCATCAAAACAAATTAAGATGCAGAAAAGCTTAAACAATAAGCTAGCAATTCAAACTATATAATTCTGTTTTTAAAAAATAAGTCTTTTTAATGTTTTGGGGTATTTTAAATTTTCCTCAAAATCTAGCTTTTTTCAAGTTGAATTTTGCACTTTAATTGCCTGCAAACCTTTGCTATATTACCCTCAATGTAACAAATCAAATGAGTAAGATTCAGTGTATGATATCACACTGTCTTCACTGAGGCTAGGTGATGGAGATGGGCAGAGGTGACCATCTAGCAAGAAGAAAATCACCATTAATTACTATATATCTAAATAAATAATAAATATTATCTGCATCATCCAAAAAAAGAATATAAATCTGATTGAAATATTTTAATACCACCATTCCTATGCTATTGCATTTAGAGAAAACTTTCTCAGGGCAAAATGTCCATTTAATTAGCATTTATTTTTACAAATACAAGCTAACAATGAATACATAACTGGACACTAAAAAACTGGGCACTAAAAAATTTACGCCATGATCACTTTTGTAGCATATAAATTACATTTCTGCTGTTATACAGTGTTAAATATTTGACTGGCAGTAGCCTGCTGCTGTTTCCAAAAGTACACAGATGCTGACACAAACGATATTGAAGTGCCTAAAAGTCAGCTGCTGGAGTTAAATAAATTCAAAGTCAAACTTTTTTTTTTTTTTCACTGTTATTGAATGGCAAAATGCATGCCTTTCAGGGAAAGCCTCAAAAGAGGTACGTCCTGTACCTATCATTTGGGAACAACCACTGCTCTTTCTGAAATTCATTCCACCCATCTTAAGCACCTGACTCAAAAGTTAGACACCTATGATAAAATGAATGAATGTCTGTATCTATATGTCTAACTGTGTCTTAGGTCCAGAACAACCAGCTCTTACTTTTGAAGACACAGGTCAAATGAAGATGTCACCACTCCCTTTTGCTTTGAAACCAAATGGTTGCATTTTTCAGTAAGTGAGAGACCAGTGTCTTGCTTTTCAGAAGAAACTCCAGTCTACTTTTCCTTCACCTCAAACAACCTTAGTCATAGGGATGAAAGCTGAGTGGTTTAAAAAAAGATTTTGCAGAGTGAATCATAGAGAACAATAAATACTATAGAGAGCCAATTAAATGGGAAATGGCAGACTAGTTTTGAAACAAGTAAAGATGTAACATGAACAGAGGGACCTTGAATTAGATACTAGACTTTGCATTTGGCAATGCACCATAAGTTTTATTTAAGTTGGCTAAATCAGCTAAAAACATGTCCTTTAGATGAACTTAGCTCATTATAATGTGAAAAACACACCTCTAAATCTTATGCTACTGACCTCGAGTTAAGGGTCTCTACCCACTGAACATGCAGATTAATTTTAAGATGCAGCGTACCTTTAGATCAAAGTGAGCAAAAGATTGTCCAATAGATATTAAATAGGCATATATTTAGATATTAGATAAGCCTGTACTGATATATTTTGAAATTATAAATATGCTGCTTGGCTATAACTGGGTGTGTTAGTTTTGTGCATTTACCTCCTAGCACCCATCTCTGCACAGACATGAAATAATAAACAATTCTTTCTGTGACTCAGCTTCTTGGACACCAGGAGAAACAACTCATTTTTGGGACAATATGCCTGTAGGCTACTTTGAGGAAAAAGAAAAGCTATCCTGTCACTAAACAAGAGAGAAATGTGATTGCAATATAGCTGTTAGCACACTGTTTTAGGAAGCAGGGGAACCAGGCTCTGGTTCTTCCTGCTCTCTGGAATAGCCTCTCTTCCCTACTCCCTCTGACTCTTTGAAAGCTGCAGGTCATGAAAAGGTTAGAAACACTAATTGTTTCATTATCTATAAATCCATGCCATGGGAAAAGGAGTTAAACAGAGATCTGAAAAACCTACAAATCTCTGTACTTGGTTGTAGAACATAGTCATGTCAGATATATTTAACAAAATTGCTGTGGAGAACAACTTGGTAAAAATGAGAGCAATATGACTAAGCTTTCTGAAAGGTAATTGGTAGGCTTAGTGTGAAAGCTCTAAGCTTCTGCTGAAGTATGTAACCTGGCCATTCAAACTTTCAAGATAATTTTCTTCAGTTACTGGCACCAGAGTTTTCTGTGGGATTTTAAATCAGTTGCTATGGAAATGCTAACATGCATAGCTCTGCAGCCCAGCTGTGAAGACAGTCTCAAAGCAGTATCCCTGTTGCCATATGTTACTGTTTAACTGAATGCCAAGATTTACTCAGTCATATAAATTCAGAAGCTACCTCACCAAATATATTTTACCTTATAACAGAAAGTTTTCATAGAAGTGCCTGTGGACTTTTTCACACTGTAGTATGAGTAAGCTAATTTAATTTATGGAAAAAAATTGCATTAAATAATTGGCAAAAATAAGTGTGCATGTGCATATTCCTAATCTTCTGTCCCCAGTATCTTTCACTGATTAGAATTTATTTCTCCAAAAGACAGATCAATAATGAAATTATGATTGTATGTATTGAGCAAGGAAATACTCTGCAAGAATGCAATTCAGGAAAAGAGATTAAATAAATCCTGATGGAACAGATTTGGAGCACTACAGCATATTTAACAAAGTATATGAGAAAAAATATTAATATTTAGAAGTGGCTTTAGGACAACCTCATGCATCAGAACTGTAATAATCTCTCTTGAAACCAAACCAAATCCAAAACCCCATATCTAAAAGCACCCATTTTCAATGGAAAGTTGAAGGTCACAAAGAAAGCACAAGCTATGCTCACATCAGTTCTGAGTGAACACTCAAACTAATATTAAGCCATTTAAGCTATTTAACAAGCTTACCACTGCAGTGTGTTTTGTTAATAAGCTAAGAATTGCCAAAGTTTTAGCTTGAATTTTTACTAATATATGACTATCTTTAAGTAATTCCCTGATGAAAATGTGACTTTGACCCAACAAAAATAAAATAGCAGATTATAATAGCACTTGAAAGTTTCATTAGTGCAGGTTTTCTAGACTAAGATCCTTTTGCATTGAAAAGTTGGAATTCCCACAATTAAGTAGAATAAAACCAAAAAGTACACAAACACAAAGTAAATGTCACATTTCACCTTATCCACACAATATTAATATTTTAAAAATTAATAAAAACCTCCTTCCTTTATAAGAGTCATATACAAGCATAACAGACGCTGAGAATTTCAGAAGTAAATTTTGAAAACATCAGTAAATTTGCCTAATAAGGATAGATAATTTCACACAACTGGTACCTGGTATTATTTATATGAATGTGTGTGTATATTTATAGTGCTTTTTCTATACAAGAGATTATTATTTTGAACAGAAAATTTGACTAAAAAAACATAGTAATTTTATAGATGCAAAGATGGGATATCCTTTAATGATATTTTTTAGATATATTTAACATAATAATAAATACAATATAAGAAAACACTCAAAAAACAAACCTAAATTCTTTCCAATTTGGATATTCAGATTATTCTGGCTCTCTACATGGCAATTTATAAGGATTTTCTCATTGCATGTCCTTGTTGCAGAAGGGTATGGAACTGATGTCACATGATTTTATAACTCAAAAATGAAGGACAAGACATTATCATTTTCAAGGCATGAACTAGTTATTATTTCATATTCTTCTGTAGCATATATTGAAGAGCCTGATTCTCTTGAACTAAAGGTATTGAGGAAAATGGAAGAGTTTCATTTCAAAGGTTCTTGAAAATCCATGGCAATTTTTAAGCAGACTGTGCCAAAGCTTTATTTCATAATCCAGTATTTTTGTTATTAGACTCAAAAATGTGCATATGTAAACATGCATATAAATGCATTACAACATGCTTCCTCAGCATGTTACTGCTGGTCATTTATTTATTACCCAATTCTAACAATATCTTTCACTGAACTATTTGAGACTTTTCCTGTATTTTCTTACTTCATCTGTTTATACCAATGAACACAAGAAAGATGGCAATATTTTTTTCCCATCGTTATATTTTGTGGCTCCTAAATCTTAAGAAATATTTTTTGTGCTCTAGAAAAAATTTATTCTTACTAGATGTCTGTGATCGGTAAAATATCTGCTAAGTTAATTGCAAAATGCATTTTTACATCGATGTCTAAAATTACATTTTATTGGTTTGTTTAGAGACACACAAATTTGAAATTAAATATTTTGTTGAGACTTATCAATTAATCAGGGTAGATTTTTGCTATTTCACCACAGTCCTGTTTAGGAGCTGCAAATGAACATAAGCACGACATCTGTGTACTGCACATGCAGGAAAAATATTATGTTCTGCATCATATAGTCAGAATTAATTGGCTTCCTCAATTCTTAAAACATTTATGTAGAAGGCCTCTGGGTTGTCTTTGCTGGCTGGCACAGTAGGCTCTAAGAGAATAGTGTCTATCATAGTAGGACTCCTGCTTACCTCAGGTACCAAGGTCACATTTTGTAAAACTAGGTGGAAACAAACTAAACCATTGAGATTTACTGAAATTTTGAAATGAAATAATTTCTGTGAATCTCAAGACAGATGAGAATTCCTGTTTATATCTACTGCCAAACACAGATGCTTTTATGGTATTCACATGTCCTCTGAACAGAGAGAGACTTAGCTTTCTCTGGATTTTTCCTGAGAGAAGCTGTGAGAGAAGCAGAGAAAAGAATGATCAAAACAATTCTTATCTCACTTGCTGCTGCTGCTCCTTGATGTGCACATGTGGAATGTGTTATGGGGATTGTTTACCCAAGGTGATTGCTTGATTGGATTCTGGTGATGGTGTCTTGGATTGATTGACCAATTAGGTCACAGCTGTGTCGGGACTCGGCAGAGAGAGTCACGGGTTTTCTAATTAGTTAGTGATAGTTCTTGTTAGTTAGTAATATAGTGTAATATAGTTTTAGTATAATATAGTATAATAAAGTAATTAATTAGCGTTCTGATGTCATGGAGTTTTGAGCATCATCTTCCCGTATTGGGGATCACAGCACTGATATGCTTTAAACTGAAAGAGATCTCTGGGAAGAAAATACACTGTTCATTTTATGTTTCATGTTTCTCTAGTCTTCCTGTGAACTTGCAGATGAAAAGAAAATTTCTCCTTGCTTCTTCCTACATGTAATATAGCAGCAAATATTTCCTCTTATTTCAGAGGTAGAATTAAATATAACGCCAATTGAAATTAAATGGTGACTGAAAGCATAGGAAATTTCATATTCTTAAAAGAAGTGATGTGAACAACTTAAACAAATCAAAACATGCTGTGGACAGCTTCTGCTTGCTCCTTTAGGTGAATAGTACAAAGGAATCAAGAGATCAAATCTGTCTAGGTTTCCTTCAAAGAAATTAAAACCAAAATAAACAGAGAAGGAAAAGAGAAGAATCAAATGGTAAAATGTTCCTCTAGGATGCAGCTCACTAGTCTGTAATCCCCACTCTACCACCAAAAAGAGTCTGCATGGCTGTTCACAGACTCAGCAACATCTCATTTATGAAAATTGGCTTTTTAATAAAAGAAAGTCAAACAAGCTTGTCAAAATATACTTGTCAAAATTTTGTTCCCTAAAATACTTTTGCCAAAGCAGAATCCTACATAAGAAATCAGTACATCATTTGGACACTAAATGAAAATCAAAATATTCTGTGATTTGTTTGCAGAAAATATTTTTTAAGTATAAAAACAATGAATAATGCAGTAATTTACTTCAATTTAAAGTCCAAATATTATATTTTAAAAATACAAAACAATTTCAGAGTTTTGGCATTATAACAATACTACCACATTTTCTAAATATACATGGAAATTTTTTTACATGTCCAATTTCCTGTATGAGCACACAGCCAGAAGGATGTTATAGAGAGTTAACAAGATAACATTGCTGCAGCAGGCATGCTGATTAGATTTAAAACTCTCTCAGCTGTTTCTCCAGAAACACATAAGGTGTTAATTCCTACAACAATACTTAACAGGAAAATAGTCATGTACTTGAATAAGAAATTCCAAACCTGATTTAATTATATAAGCCAAGGGAAGTTATCTGATGCACACACCTCATGAATGCCCTACCTACTTAACATACAAAGACACATGCATTTTTCAGTCATGATAGATGGCTCTCAAAGGCCATGCTACCTTGTATCTATCAATATAAAGAAGAAATCAGTACTTGGGGATATTTAACTAAGCTGAAATACCAAATCTCTTAGCTGTAGTCTGTGTGACCACCTGAAGCCAGATGCAGTTTAATTAAGTTTTTCTATTACATTCACCACAGAGATATGGAACAACACTAAATTGTTATAGTGCTGCAGGCAAAGGAAAGCACATGGCTTTGCCACTCAAGATTAAAGCAAAGAATAAATTAGGTTGGTAACACTTCATCTTCATATATTTTTTTCCAAATAGGCATGGATTTACCTTACATGAGTAATTACCAAATTAGAGAAGAATAAGTTTGAGCAGAAACACTGATCAGGAGTTTTTCAGTTATTCTGTCTATATTTATTCTTGTGTTTCTGTAATCCTCTTCTTTCTCCTAACAGCCCCCAAAATCATTGTATGGTAAATCAAAATCAAGATGGTATGCATAGATGAACTGGCCATCTCATGTTCATACATTCTTTCCATCAGTAAATTTTTCAGTAGATCACATGCATTAGAAGTAGGTTAAATAAACCAGTCATTACATTCTCAGAACAAGAGAAAAACCATTTGAATAGATTTAGTTTTCATTTAAATAAATTACCTTAATCTATTTCACTTTTTTCTTCCAGGTCTGGTATTTTTCATATTCTCTTCAATATTACCAAATAAACAATCACACACTTTAGTACATACAGACTTAAAATGGTCCTGTGCAATGATACAATATAAGGATTATTACAGAGTCTTTTCTGAATGCATACACTGTGTCTGTGGGAAGATGACTGCAGGTAAAACTAGAAAATTGGGAAATTGTACTCCCATTCTAACAGAAGTTATAATAGTATGCAAATGATAGGGTGAAGTACACCTGCTGCATCCTGAATGGAGCACAGTTGACATGCACAAAATCTATTCCATGCTGATTCCCCACACACATTCCCCACAGCCTGCAATGTTAAGCACATGCTGAGGGATGAAACGGAGGATGGAGCAGAGCAGAAACAGCACAGCCAGGCCCTGCTGCAATCCTTGCAGGGCTGGCACCGTGGTGGTTCCGTGTGTCTGATAGAGCACACAGCAGCTGTCAGCCCAGGGGACAGCCTGCTGCTGAGCCAGCAACTGTGGGGACACTGGTCTCTTCAGATGAACTCAGTTCATTGTTATCTAATTGTAATACTAACTCACACCTCCATCCTAAAATTACCTGCCCCCATGGTATGACAACCTCTCATCAAATATGCATTCTATATTTTCTGGACTATACCTTTTAAGAGCAAAGACAAATAATTTTATACCAATCCATATATATAAGTGTATATGGTGAGAGTCACTCAAGCCCCACCTAGTGAATAGTATAAAATGGGGTTAAGACTGAGAAGTTAGGAAAGACTCCATAGTACCTTCTGGGTTCAGTTGACTGGCTGAATCTCTCTTTTCTTTCATAGGGACATCTATTGGGTAAGAACCTTCCTCCATGTGCTAAATGATTTACTCAAGCTGGCTTTCATTGGTGACTGGAATTTGCCTGTATATTGCTTCAAATTTGCTTTTGCAGACAGTTACCATCATCAGCAATCTTCAAAACTTAACCCGTCACAATTTTCTATCATTAGTATGTCTATTAATAAATCAGGTTATACTGTAACCTCTGTGTGATGAATATGGATTTCAATGATAATGGTCAAATGTGTAATTCACAAAGGTGAGGGAGGGAACTTGGCCCTGCAACTGCCTGTGCTACACTGGATGTTCAAAGGAAACACCCTCACAACACATCACACAACCAGTGCTATGAGCCTACACTAAGAGCCTGACTTGGGAAACCAAATTGCCCAGGAATCCTAGACGAGATTATGGACTGGCCAAAGGCAGGGATTTTGGAGCATTGCCTGAGAAGGCGACTTGTGCCCAAAGTGCACCACCACGTAATGAATTATCAGAAGATGCAAGAGGCTATGCTGTATTTACTGATGGATCCTGCTGTGGTAGGAAACCCCAGGAAAGCTGCAGTGTGGCATCCCACAGGACAAGTCACTGAGACTGCTGAAGCAGAAGGTGAGTCAAGCCAACCTACAGTGAAAGCCAACTAACTAGCCCTAGAGATTGCTGAAGTAGAAAAGTGGCCCATACTTTATACTGACTCCTGGATGGTGACTAATGCCCCATGAGGATGGCTGTGGCAGTGGAAGCATAGCAATTGACATCACAGTGGCAAACTCATCTGGGCCGCTGCATTGTGGCAGAACATCTCTGGGGGAGAAAACATGAGCATCTTTATTCACAATGCTTTCTGGAGCAGCCACTATGCATGCTGATGCCCTGCTTCCTGGAAAGTGGCTGACTGTCACTCACTGATGGGAAGTAAGAATAAACCTAGTTTTTTCTATTTGCTTGTGGAAATGTAAGCTTTTGCTTTAGTAAACTGCCATTTTCCATATTATTTTCTCTCCCCTGTCTAGCTGGGAAGGGTGCAATAGAGCAGCTTGGTGGGCACTGGCATTCAGCCAAGGTCAACCCAGCACTGTTTTGGTACCTACTGTGGGCTTGTTGTCTGTGACTGCAGGTGATGCTTTTTATTTTGGTTCTATATCTCTAAGGTGCTGTACTTCTGAAGACTGTAACATCATGGCTTCATATAAATCAGGGAGCGATAGCATACTTTGGATAAGTGTGCACCTCAGTGCATGAGGTAAATATGAAATAAATTTGGGGGTTACTATGCATTTAACATTTTAGAAAAATAAATATTTGCAAAGGGAAACTAACAAAACTAGGGAGATACCAGTTTGTTGTTTTTTTTTTTTTTTAAGAGAAGTAATTTGAAAAGGAAAGACATTTGCTTTGAGGTAGTGAAAATTTCCCAAATTAATAGAATCAAAGTAATTAGAAGAAAGCAGCCATTCATGCTCATAAAAAAGAGATGTGAGAAATTCACACTGTTCATCACATACCCATGATTTTGTTTCAACTTTCTTTCTTCACTCCTTAAAAAGTTCAGATATACTTCAGTTTCAAAGGGAAATAACTGGAGGAGTTTATTCATAAAAAAATTATTGACCATTACAATGAAGTTAATTCCTCTCATCACTTTCATTAAACATTTTTGAAGCACATATTTAAGTATATGCTTTCATTTTCTTAAAACTAATTCATATTTGCATCAAAATCAGATCCTCATTTTTCTTTACATAGAAAAGAAAACAAAGCCCCACAACAAAACAATAGATTTTGTCCTTCTAGTTAGCTTCAGAAAGAAATGGGTAATGATTTATGAAGGTGCACTCACCCAGAGCCTTGGCTTGCTCAGACTGGAGGACCACATGTGCACGTGAATGAATCAATCAGTAGATTTGGAGAAGGATAAAGCAGAAGATCTGAGATACACCAGTGTTATCTAACCTTCCATGTTATTTGTGCATTTATATGCTTGTTGTTAGTGTGGGTTAGGCTGTGGACAAACTGCATAGTTTCTTAATCATTTACAGGATAAGACTGTGTGCAGGAAGATTAATGATACAGCAGCATTTACAAAATAATGTTGTCAACAGAAGAGGTAGTGTTGGGATGGGCATATAAATTTATTTTTAATTGCTTTCCATCACAAGGGTCCCAAAATACTTCCATTCCCTCCCAAGATCAATTGATGTCCATTGCTGTTTGTAGTAGTGTGTTTTTTAACCTTTTCAGAGCAAGATATAAATATATATATATATGTATCCACATATTATATATCACTAGCTAGCGATAGATATGAAAAAGATTACAAGAGCTTATTGATAGATATAAAAAAAACTAACTCAGGTTTACAGAAAATGAAATGCCTAACTTTTGGCAGTTGATTAAATAGAATAGCCTGCCAGTTAAGTTCAGAATGGAATCACCCTGCTAGGTCAGTGCAAAAATTATGTCAGACTAAAGGGAAAATATTGGAAAGTAGGTTACTAGAAAATATCTCTCCATCCCACACTCGCTCCCCTAAGAAGAAAAATTATGTAAGCATTCAAAATTTACTGAAACATTTTTGAAATTTGCATATTATGCTTCACAAATACAAATTAGTAGATTTGGTATAAATTTAGTCTGGGTTTTTTTTTTCTGCTTGTCAATATTTAGGTGCCTACAGTGAATGTTTTAGTGTATAGCAGTGACTCTATAGTTATTGCTTTAGTTATGAGCACAGTAAATCCAAATCATAAGAAAAACAATAAGAAATACATTTTACTACCTTTACTACTTTCCCTCTAGAAAGCCCTTGTGATAGAGTGAACTATTCACACATATATGCAGCTTTGGCTTTTCAAGAAGGAGTCTACAGGACAGATGCAGATCTCCTAGATAATATGAACAATTGAGTTTAACCATGAATGGTCTAAAGAAAAAAGATATAAATGTATGGTTTTTAGTATGGAATAAGAGTAACGACTTCTGACAAAAGGAGAATCGTCTCTTAGTAAGTCATATTTTCCCAACCAGTCTTTCCATATAAAATCACTAGCAATTTCACTTGAACTGTATTACTTTATGTTCAGTAAGCAGGGCCTCCATAGAAGAGACAGTAGTTCTGATACAAATTTCTGTAATAGAAAAGGCAAGAATTGAATTCCACCTTGGATAATAGCCCTATCATTTCTTTCATTTCTCTTTGCTGTGAGAACTACATAATTTGTTCCAGTCAAAAGGGAAATTTGTTGCATGGAAATGGAAGAAATATCATTGCTCCTAAACAAGAAGTCTCTGCTCAATTTCATTTGAAAGAGCTTTGGGGCTGTACCAATGCCTTTGGTAACAACACAGAAGGAAATAACAGCATCTGATTCTGTTTTGGCATTAGCACAGCTGCCACTCTAGGCAGCCTGCTAAACCTCTTCCAGCCTGACAACTGCAAAGACCATGGAGAACCCAGGCACGGGTATATGGTACTGGCTTACACGGCAAGGTTTTTAGAGGGGTTGGGGTGGAACAGAGACTACAGAGGTATCTTTTGTGACAAGTTTCCTCTGTGCCAGTCTGAGTCAATGCCAGCCAGCTTCAAGATGGACCTGACACTGAACAAGGCCAAGCCCATTAGCAACGGTGGTAGCACTTCTGGTATAACATATTTAATAAGGGAAAAAAAAGCCCAAACATTCACAGCAGCAGCAAGTGGAGAGAGGAGCAAGATTTCCCCGGAGGAAGAAACGAGAGACAACTGACTGCGATTCCCATTCCCATCTTCCTTGTGTTCTATACTCTCTCCCTCTCCAGTTGAGGAGTGGAGCCTTACAATGGCTTTGCTGGGCACAAACTACCACAGTGAGATAACAGGGCACAAGGCGATTTTCAGATGTACTCCATCAAAGCTGCACTTTCCTCTTTTCTGATCATTGTTTGGCTAATATATGGATCTTCTCAGCATCCCCACAGATTACCATGGTAGACCTGACAGGATACAGCATAGAAAACGTGATTTTAGAAACAGAAAATGAGAGAGAACAAGTGGTATTTATAGCATTTCTTTTTCCTACGATACACTAGTCAAGTCACTTTACATTTAATTACTGTGGTAGTAGTGCAATTTTTATTTAAAAATAAGTAAATCAGAAGATAGAAGTGACCAGAATCATGAAGACTTAAATGAAAGAGCACAATGTAAACCTAGGAGAATAAGCTACTAGGAAAATTGTATCTTCATGAGACAAACACCTTGTTTTTCGTACAAACCTATATTTACAGAACTGCTGCTAAGTCAGACATAGTGAAGAGGCTTATTGAATAGGAAGAGGTATGTTGTCCATTCTGGAAAATGGCAAATTACAGCTTTCCTTCTTTGTTAACTTTCAGCTGATTAACCAAATGGTTGTTGCATTTGCTGGACAGTTGTGCAGCAATTATCAGTGCACTTACAGATAGTTAGCAAGGAACAAAATAACCTGGTCAAGCACAAGCTCATTTTCTTCACTTGTTTGGGTGTGGGTTTTTTTTAGTAACCACCCATAGATATCAAACTAATGTACTGGCCTTTTCAAATAAGTACAAAGTCAAATAACAAATGCACACAGAATTAAATTTCCAGAAAAGTGTAAAGAATATTAAGTTTCAAGCCAAATAAGAAGAAAAAGGAGTATTACATTTATATTCAAGTACTGCAAAATAATAACTATGAATAGAAAACAGTCAGTATAATATCACAGAAAATTCTATAATTTTTTTTCTTTTTTCCCTTCCCACTAAAAGGAACTCTTTCTACCATGATCAAAATATATTTCCATGAAATTTGTAAGTTCCCTCCTAAGGCAAATTCACAAATATTATTTTTGCTGGACTCTGACCAGCATACATAAGTCTGTTAATATAATTTTTATCTTGCAAAAAACTAAGGAGTTTGTGCTTCATAGAAAGGTATGAGTTCCACAGATACATCAGCACATGTTCTGTTATGATATGGTTATTTGCAATAACATTCCCATCAGATTGATTTATGCCAGGAAATTGAAGATATTTTTGTCCCATCTTAAGGCACAACCACAGAGGATTTTCAAAATGTCTCTAGGTAACAATCTGAGAAGATCTGTGCTGTAGAAGAAATGCACCATAACATTTTGCTGTCAGCTCATAACTAACTCAGAACTTCTGTGTAAACCTTTTGGTTCAATAAATACATTGAATATAAGAAGTTGATATTTATGAGAAAAAGCAAGAATGTCATCTTCAATTTTCAATCCATTGCTCTTTACAACTAACAGCAGAACTAATATATTCAGCTACCTAGTAGGGCATTAGGAATCCAGGAGGATGGAACAATGGTACACTGAGTGTTCCTTTTGTACCTTGTTACAGCTCTCAGGAATCAAGAATGGAGTGGGCTATGAGAACAGGCACTATGATGAGAGTCCCTGTCTGGACAGCTTGGAATTGAAGGGAAATCTGACAAAGAATCACACTAGAGACTTCAAATACAGAGACACCTACTAGGAGCAACCAAATTTTGTCAACACTTGATTTTTCTGTAAAAGAAAGAGATAGTGTTTGAACTTAGGTTAGGCATTAGGGAAATATTTTTAAAGAAGAGGTAAAGAACTAAGAGAATATATTGCACAGATAGATTGTGGAATCTCTGTCTTTGGTTGTTTCTTTGGCATTTTGTTTCTTAAATAAAAGGTAGCTATCTCAGAAAAATACAAAGATGGTCCTTATTTGGGCAGGTATTAAAATATAAAATAGTATTAACTTCTTTGTCTGACTTTCAAATTCTGAACTTTCATCTCCAAATCTACATATGCTGTTACTTTGTCAAGGTTGAATATTTGAAATACATAGTCACAGCGAGAGAGCAAGTTCATAGCAAGAGCTTAGCAGTGCTTCATTAAATTTTTAGATCTAAAAATTCTAACTAAAAAAAGTACTGTAAAAATATTTGTCACTGTTTATTCCTCTGGACACTGATTATTCCTCTGGACACACACGGTATTTTGCAACTCTATGAAAGGGTGTTAATCTCTTTGGGGGTTATGTATTTAACATTTTAACGGAACCAGCCCCAAGGTGAAGCTCTGTTTCCTTCTTTCTGACAAATCTTACAAGGAACAGAATAACTGCATTCAAGTTAATACAGAGATGGAGGAGAAATGTAATCTAACTTTGATTTTGCCCATCCCTAGCAAAGGTCTTGACTTTGTCTGTAACCAGAGATGATCTCACTTTAAAAGGGATTGTCAGATTTCCAGAGTCACAGAAATATCCAAGAGTGAAGTACATCATCAGAATTGCAGGCAACAGAGGATTCACAGCTCAGGAAAGAGTAAGTACTATTTTTGAAGGTGCCAAGAATCTCAGAGCAGAGAACACAATTCAAACAAGAACTGAACCTCATCTGCTAGCAACAGACATTGAATAGAAAAGCTTAAAGATATTTCTTGGCAAGTAGGCAGAAGAATTTCTTAAGCCATTTGTTTCTAAATTCATAGCTTGGAATATATTTTTTCTGGATTTTAAAAATACTTTTTTGAAAAGATGCAAAGCAAGCAAACCAAAGTAATTTATGTAGCAATTCTTCTGGGCCTCAGAATTATAATAAATGGAAATAAAAACTTTTGTCTAGCTGTCTCTGTCAGAATCTGACAACACTGACTTATGCCATGTTTTTTTAAATAGGCTTGTATATATTTTCCTCAAAAAATGTTGTGGCTGTATTATCAGCACTAGGAAACACCTATAACTTGCTGACTTTTAGCATCAGTGGATATTTTGTACCTATGGAAATCATCCTGCTCCAAATTTAAATACAGGCTAACAAGTGAATTATTATTTCTGCAGATTCATTTATTAAATACCCATATATAAAGCTAACTCAGGGAAAAAAGGAAAAGCTATGACATTGGTAAATGTGGCATGCTTCCTCTTTGTGAGATATGGCTTCACTTCAACAGAAAAATTAGATAAATTTAGAAATTTCTATTTTCTTGTCAATGCCCTTTAAATCCTGCTGAGTAAAACCAGTTCACTGATTGAATATTTTAAATGGATTTAAGATATCTCAAGCAGACAGTTCTGTTTCACAGGGAGTTTCAGACTGCATCTTTCCAAACAAAAACCAAGACCATGCTGTGAGACAGAAGAAATAAAAAAGTTAGAGTCAGCATGCTTTTTCCTTTGGTAATTCAATTAATATTTTTTTTAACACTGTTATCATGTTGGGTAGAAGCTGCAGTAAGTGAAGTTAACTTAATACATTGTTTCTTACTCAGATTCTAGTGCTTAATCTCTAGCTCTGGAGTAAACCCATACTTGCTGAAAATCATTCAGCAGATTTGCCACGGTGATGGCAATGAAAGTACTTCAGTGATGTTTAAGGCACTTCCTTAAAAAGCCTTTATTTCACCAAAATCTTTGCAAGATGAAATCAAGCATCAATATAACATTAAAAAGGAAATTTGAAATTTGAACTAGACAAGTGAATGCAGTGAGAAAAATACTTATATTCCTGTGTAAAAATTCTGCACATGGAGTTAGAATTTATATGATAGGGATCTCAATATATCTTTCTGTATTGAAAGACTAAAAATTTTTTTAACTAATAGAAATATGTTTAGAAACAGTCAAAACTCCATTCCTAACCTTGTTAAAAATAAAATGTAAAATGCAAGAGCAAACTATTTTTACATTGAAAATTTGCTCCTCCATGGTTTTGTTATTTTAATACTTTCATCTTACACAGAGAGAAAAAAAATAGATAAACGTACTCTCACTTTTTCTTAGCCTCCTCAGAAATTAGAACCATGGCAAAAGCTTTTATCATGGTAGTTTAACTCAATTTGCACACAGAGTTCTAAAGTTTATGGTCTTAACTTGCTTTATTTTTAAACTACTATTGTTTTAACTGATATCTCTATGAACACTTGATACAGTAAGTTGTGAGAAATGGATAATAAAAGTCAAAGAAGAACTGAGTATTTTATTGCTAAAAAAAAACCCACAAAACACTGTCAGTCTTCACTCTAAGTAGGAACCTCTTCACTTGCTTCACATCTTCCTTTTAACTCATGGGGCAAATTTACCCACTAAGAGCTTTTCAAACACAAATGATGGTGAAAATCAATTTTAAAACTTGTGACCACAAAAAAAAAGGCAGTAAGTGGCAAGTATTTCAGAGTTATCCTTTCCATACAGTTTTAGTTTGTTGCAAAATTTATTTAAAGTGGGAGGTTTATTTTTTGTTTGACAAACTACTTTTTTTTTGTTTTTTTCTTTTTTTTTAACATTGTGTTTTACTTATTTTCTGTTTGTAAATATTTTGCAATGTGAAGGCTGTTTGTTATAATCACCAATTGTTACTAAGGTAGGAACTGGAGGAAAACTTTTCCTGTGCTTCCAGTTCTTAATCAAAGTACCAGTGTTCAGAATCAACGGTTTGGTGGTGGCTTTTTATATTTATTTATTTTGACCTCAGACTGAAAAGCAGATAAATCGAGCTTCACTATCTGTAAATCTAAACAGCAATACCCAGCACAAGGATGTCAGAATATATTAAAATCCTGGTGGGATACCTGGGCTGCTCAGGCATTTACAATTATATAAACTAAAATACAGTGATAACAATCTGCATTTAGGATTCAGAAGTTTGCACACAGCATTTTGATCCACTATAAACTGTGTCAGCTGCAAGGTCAAGTTTCCAGCAGGAATGAAAAGAAAACAAGAAAAGCTCTATCCTGAGCAAAAACTAAGGAAAAAAAAATCTAGGAAAGTGACATGAAATGACATGAAAATCTAGGAAAAGTTGGGCTGGGGATGGTAAATTAAATCTATATACAAAAAGACATTATTTTTCTATACTAGGTCAAGTTAAGTAGGAAAAAAGTCTTCTTGTTTAAAATTGTACTACTAGGCTTAATTTCTACTAACCTATTAGATATATTTTGATCAAAGGTTGAAATATTACAAAAAATACTGTTTAGTTCTGACCGTGTAATTGAGATTTCAAGAACCAGTATCACCCTGTATTGCATGGAGGTATTTAAATCCCTAGAGAAAGAGATCCAAGGAAATACAAATTTCCCTGGCTACAATGTAAAAAAACTTGTAAGTGACTAAAAATGAAATTCATAAACTCCATGGAGAAAACTGGAGACTGAAATTGTACACATATTACACCAACCAAGACTATGACAGCTAAAAGCATTGTACCTCACGAATGAGATATTTATCTTCAGTAAAGTAGGAAAATGCTGCTACTTCTCCATTTTTGTCACTGCAGTTTTCACAGCCATTTATGAAGGAAAATGGAGAACCATAAGTACACATACCTTTAAAAATGGACAGTTTCATACCCAAAAAAAAACCAACCCAGAGGTATTTCTTACAACACACTAATATCTATCTCTAGCTATAGAATGATAAAATTCTACTTAACCAGTTTCTGCTATGAAGTAGTCCTAAAGGAAAAGCTTTACAAAAATGCTTGCAATAGAAGGTTTATCTATGGAGATATATTACTAAGTTTTCGTCCTTAAAAGGCACAATCACTGAATAAGGTATCATCCTGCACTAGAAAAATGCCTGAACCGTGTACTTAGAACGCATTTCTGAGAGAAACAAGGAAAAAATCAGCCAAAAAGCTTTAAATGAAAACCAAACTTTGGTGTGAACATGTGTACACAACTCCTCTATTCTTCTTCTAGTCATCTTTGCTGCAGTGTCAGCCAAATAAGTTATCTATTTCTCTGCAGAGTTCACAATATATCATAATTTCGCTCTTTTTTATTCTACCAGTGCAAATCTCATAAAAATGTATATTTATCAGATTAAATTGTAACACGTACAAGTGTAAAAAAAGGTTTGCACATAAGCAAATAATATATTGTTCAAAGTTTATATACCTATTGCACTTTCAGTTTTATAAACAAATAAACCTCTTACAAGACCTATACATGGCTATCATTCAACTTTTCTGCATTGTTGTACTTGCCACAGAGAGCATACAGAAAGAAAGCAACTATTCAATTTTGCAGCACAGGTGTGAGGAGGCAAGAAAGAGAACATAGTATAGACTTTTGAAAGGTCAGACTTGCAGATTACAGCCTTTAGGAGAATATCTGTCTCTATCCCCTAAAGTAGCAATGCCTGTGTACAGAGCTGGGTTAGAAAGAAGGAACAGACCAGAAAGAAGACTGATGTAAGTCAGACAGGAAAAATGACCAGGTTATAAAGGAGAAGAGAAAGGCAACTAGAGCTGTTGAAAGAAGGATGGGAAAGACAAAAGCATGAGAGGTAAAACTTGTAAGAAACACTGAAGGCATCCAAGACTGCATGAGCTGCCTGACTGCTGCAAGCCTTCAATTCTGAGCTGCCATCATCTGGAAGGAATGCTACAAACATGTAGCATTAGCCTGTATTCTAAAACCTAACTATTTTTATAGTAAAATGAAGTTTCATGGTCTGAAGACCATGAAAGATTGGATTGATGCAGGATTATCTGCAGATACAGTAGTATAAGCTGGTGGTTGAGTAACTCAAACTCAAGCAAATTAGAACAGCTTAAGGAATGAACAGTATGTCACTTAAATATATGTTTCCAAGTTTCTGTATTATTATTTCATACAGAAGTTCACAATTACTAAATATTTGTTAGTTTAAATTTTAAAAAACATTCTCTGATAAGTTTGGTATTTGAACCAGTAGTTATTAAGTTGAATTGTGAATGCTTCTTAGCAGTTGATCTTCCTTGATTGGACTGTCAGAATGTCTATCAGATCCATTAGTTAAAAGATGTGCTGGTTTATTCCAGAGTGACAGCAGAAAAAATTAGCCAATCAAGAATGCTACCAAGTAAATCTCACTTCTTCCAAATCATCATTCATCAGCTTGATGGGAAAAGCAAAAAGATGTATAGGCAAACTAGAACACAAGATTACTAAGAAATTGTTTGCAATGTTACTGTTCAGAGGTACTGGCTATCATCCACTTTCACGAGCTATTGACTTCCCTAATCTGACTTTCTCTGCAGTGTCATGGTAATTGTCACTAGAATCTTAATTACTCTGAGTTGCTGCCTGCCCTCACTGTGTCTTGTGAGTCTTTGTTGCAGAGAATCAGAGAAGTACCAAGGTCTGGCCACACACTGTAAACCTGTGTGACCACAATTATGATGCCACAGCAACTTTGCTACATGCCAACACTCAATTTTGATGTGATTTCATCCCAAAAAACATTCTCTATTTTGATTTATGAGACTTAGCTCTGAGATTACTTAGGACAGTGGGTTTTTTCACATTGCCACAAAATCACTGACATAATATGCTGCTGATAAGGATTAATTAAACTTTTCTATCTCAAGACAAAAATTTGAGAGCTAACGACTGCATGAAGTTTTATATTTTCTTCATCTGTAACTCATTACCTTTATCATTAAGAGTAAAGAAAACATTCATTTTTACCTTTAATAACTGACAGATTTACCACAAATACTGATGGTTGGTGTCACTGAAACAAGTGATCTAATAAAATCAGTTGCATCTGTATCAGAATGAGTGCTTGTAACTAATATACATTATCTCAGGGCAAGAGATGAAAGATGAAAAATTAAAGGAATATATAAAAAGAAAACTACAGGAAATTCCCTTTGGAAAAAAAAAAAAAATGTAGTCATTCTGTACCAGCATTATCTCCACAGAATGACTCTTGTTTTCTTCCCTTTCCAGTCTGAAATCAAGTCAATGACACCAATTAAAATTTATTTAGTGCTGATATCAGCCACTAAAGATGAGGGTAACACATTTCTCTAGGAATACTCCAGTATTTTCTCATTCTGATCATCCTATATTAATATAGCGTTAAAAGCACAAGTAGTCTTTTATCCAAGATTCCTCAGTGCATGAGTAGATTATAATTGTTAAGACATTCAAATACAAAGTTTGACTTCTCTTGGACTGTCAAGATGCTTCTCCAGAAAAAAAAATATTATGATATTTATAACATTGTTTGGCTCTCTAAACATACCTGATTTTGTTTGGTTCAGCTTATAAGAAGTTTTAGGTCCTAATGTTTTAACTTAAAAATAAACAAACAAGAAACCCACAAGTATTTGATTTCTAAGACAGAAATACTTAAACAAATACACATATGGGTTCTCAAGATTACGCAATAGGAATATGTTGCTTATGCAACAGACAGTAAGCTCAAGATCTGCCCAGATGTTCTAGGTGTGTCAGCCGGGCACTATGCCCTGTCACTACAAAAACAGCAGAGAGACCCTGACTGAATTGTTGACTTTAAGGAACCTTCATCACTACATACAATACTTTCTATACGTGCTTATGGCCTTGGGTAACAACTACAAAAATAACTAAATGCTTCAGCTGCCATTATCTAGTCATGTGTTATATTTTATTATATACTATAATCCCTATAAATTAGAAAAAAAAAATAGAAAAAAATCATTATAAATTAAAACACAGAAACCTCTGACAACTTTCTTTCTACACCTGTATTTCTCCAAACCCACCTGTCTTGAAATACACCCTGAGAAACAGCAAGCCAGCTGGAGAAACTACATAAAATCCAAGAAAAACTTGACAGCCTCTTGGTTAGTTTCTTGAAATCAAAGGATTTCAAAAGAAAAAGGAATAGTCAAAGAGCAGTATTTGTGTTTCCTCAGCATGGTGCACATCCTGATACTCAGGTAAAAAAACCAACAACCAGCCAGTGAATAGACAAGAGACATGAAACACAGATTAGCAATAAGGTAATGGCTTCACAGAAACATGCCGTATTTTTCTGATTTCTAAAACATCATCTTGGAGATCAGCTGTCTATCAGATTAGCAGAAAGCAAAGAACTTGCTTGCTTCATTTTCCAGCTATCATCTTAGCATCTTAGAATTACAGCAAATGCAATAGTCAATAAACAAACAGCCAGCCCACAGCAGAGGGTTTTATCTTTGGGGTGCAGTTCTTGCTCATAGGTATGACCTCATAATCAAGAAACAAATGCTTTATGTATTAGTAGTTAACTTCCCTCGCTCTGTAAGTCCCTTTACAAGTGGCCACTATCAGGTTTTCAATTTCCTTCATCACCAATAGGTGACAAGTGGAATTAGGAGATCTTGGTATTTTAGAAGCAAAGTTAACACACAGACAAGCACCTTAAGCACAGAAGGGTGACAGCATAAAAACATCTCATAGCTTGTATTAAGTCACAGTGTGTTTGGATTAAAGTCTAGAACTAACCCTAAGTACAATAAAATTTCCTACAAGAAGCAATTTCACTTGAAAATAGCATCTATGTTACATTATATACCATCATATCCTTGTCTTTGTAGTTAACATCTGTGATTAGAACTATCTGGATTTCAATAAGATTTTCCTAGTCACAAATTAGAAAGGGTTTGTGTTTGAACATACAAAACAAGGGCTGTCCAATTTCCAAAAGCTGATGAATAATATTGCACACTTCTGGTTCTCTGGTTTCAAGGATTAAACAACAGGGACCTAGTGTGAAAGATATAATCTATTTTTACAGTACATTCTGGTTTTATCTTTTCTTGTTTACGATAGAGAAACAATTGTAAAGTTGAAGATTAGTATCTCAGAAAGTTAGCTTTTCTCCAGATTATTCATTTTTTTGCCAAGTACCATTTTCTTTGCTGTCCCAAAGTACAAAAACTTGATCTGCAGAGATACAGAGATACGCATGGCTGGTGTATCAGTGGAAGGATGCACATTTCCTAAGAAATTGTGTATATCCTGGATACACAGGATGTGAAAGATAAATCAGAGGTAAAAGCAGAAGAATTCCTTGAGTAGAGAAGACTCTTCCTTCACTGAATCCCTGCATCTCCAAAACTATGCATATCCATTTGACTTCTCTAGGTCCTGCAAGGTCTAATCAGATAATTTCTTCTCAAGTAAAGGATGTTTACAACACTCTTTATAAAAATATATAAACATGCATATAGTCTTTTTATGGTACAGCATATAAATCTACCCAGTAACATCCCAGAAACAGACATTTTGCTTAATGCTGCCAGTTTGATGTGACTCTCTAATATTTACATTTGTATTTACTAAACTGTTGTTTGTATCTATAGGCTTGTTTTTCTCTGGCTCCTTTTACCAGTGAGCTTGTCATTACGATATGAAACCAAGCTAAGAAGAAAAATAATTCAGTCTTCTTAATCTTTTCAAGCTTTAATTCAAATAGAACTCTGCTTGGCTTCAATATTTTGGGAACTGGTTAAGATATAGATAAGCAGACCCTCACCAGGGAACACCATTGAAATTAAAAGGCTGGTAGTCATTCAACATATTCCCCTTTAGCAGAATAAACCAAGATTATTACTTTTGTAGATGCAGTTTATAGAACATCCGCTGATCCCATGCAATATTACCATTAAAACAGTTGTTTTCATATTTTAAAATTGTAAAGCAAATGTTCTGCATTAGAGCCTAATTGATATTTTTAACTGAAAAAAAAAATGTCAGACAAAATTGATGGCTTATTGAGAACAAACAAATCAAAAATTTCAGTTTGGAGAATATTTCAGGAGTGATTCCTATATGAAATCTAGAGGGATGAACTTTAGCAGACAGAACAGTGTGAGCAATCCAGTCTTCTGTAAATTCATCAAGAGAAACTAGTTTACCAGGTGCCAACTTATGCAACTTTCACTGAACTCCAGATACTCATTCTCTTCCTGCCATTAATTTGCTTAGTTATATTATTCAAGTGCAATTACTTAATGTTTAAAAAACCAAGATATGCTGTACTTGAAATTCACCATGAAAAATGCAAAAAAGAGACAAGATCTGTGGAGTGTTTGTAAATCTTAATTATATAGCTTTATAATGCATATCTTTATAATGCATATAATGCTAGAGAAATCTGTTGGAATGAAGACTCTTCCCTATGTATTCTAAAGAAATATAGACTATCAGATCATTTCTCAAAAGAATACTTTTAGTCATACCAGTAATTACTATGGAATTTTCAAGAGAGATCTTTTATTGTCCACTACTAAAATGTAAAACTGATAATGACTGGTTACAGTTTCACCGACTGAAAAAGAATAAAAAGCAGCATAACAGTTTGTCATTCTTTAATGCCTTCCTATTCTTAGGATTAGTGTCCATTACTAAAACTGTGATGTATATGATTAATTCCTCAAAATGTGTGTATGTACTTCAAGTAATAAATAACTAGTTAGCATTCAGTCTGTAAATTTAGACCCGAGAGAAAGTCAGTTTGCAACTTATTTGCTTACAAATATTCCCAAGAGATTTGCAGTAGATATGTGATTCCTTTTTTGAAACCAACCTATGCCTTTCACATTACAACACTTAGAGAAACTGGAGTCTGATCAATGCTTCAGATGTATCATATCATCTTTGAGCTATGGATATGTCCAGCATTAGGACCAGATTTGTATTTCCTTTAGTATGTCTTGATCACAGACAGAAATATGAACCAGGCTATTTCCTGAGGCTTTCCAACTGTTTTTTCTTTAACTCTTAGTCAGACTGATGTTAAACACTTACACAAGCCTCCAATTTTTCTAATATCTTTTAACCTTTCTAAGGAAGATCATCAGGGCTAGATCACCAAACATTCCATTAACTAGTCTAGCTATATATTCAGCTCCAAAAAAGTTGGAATTTTATGCAGTGATTCAGATGCCTTTTCTTCCCAGCAGACTTTACTGCTTTAATGTGGATAATTTATTAATTATAAAAACTGTGTGGCAGGGATCCTATTGGAAAGTAATCCAGGCTACTTAAAAGTTCTGTTAAATCCTCCAACTTCTAAAAAGAGAATAAAGGGAAAAGTTTTGAGCAGAAGGTGTTTTTTTTTCCTTTTTCATTTTATTCCTTTGATTCTGCAGCCAAATCCTCACAGGTGTGGACAATTAGTTTGACCAAAACCATTCCATGACATCCTAGAAGGCAGCACACGCTGCAGAAGACTTTTTTCCTTTTATCAAGGATATGACACATTCAAAAGTTCAATAACTTGTTGAGGATTTGGCAGAAACCAGAAACTGCTGAAACAACTAAGCTGTCAATAACAGGCACAAGGTTAGAGAATTTCTGAAGCCAAAGACCTTGTTTTCCTCTGGGCTCTGATGTAGCCTATAGCTAAACCATGGTTGTCACAGTTGGGCAGCAAAATGTCAAGACCATCATTAACTACAGCCTTCTGCATGTCTTGCAAAAAGAAGAAAAGTTCAGTTTGTATCAAATACTGCACAGTAAAGTTGGCGTTGTTGGCTCAGTGATAGAGAAAAAATTTGCTATTTCAGGCCATCTCTCATAACAGCAGAATGACACAGACCCCAAAGAAACATAAAACACTGTGAAGAGCGTCACAGAAAGAGGACCTCATAGCACCAGGATAGTTGCAACAACCAAGAGGAACTACTACATTGTGTCCCTTAAGGCAGAAGAAAATACAGTGATAATTTCTACAAGAGAAAGCTAATGTACTTCTTGTTCATAATTTGAAGCATTTAGCATGGGTAAATCGATCCAAACCTTTTCCCAGGAGTGTTCTTTTGCTGGTAATAGCTAGCAATAAAATGTGCATAGCTACATTTTAGTCCAATCAGAATTAATAATTCCAGAGAAACAGGGAAGCAATTCTTTTCATAATAGTATTGGGGATAGTGAAAACATGTCTCCCTCTCTTCCCTCTGCACTTTTCACCAGCACTGCTTCTATGTTTTCTATACAAATATCTCATAACCTTAACACCTTTCAGCTGTCAAGTCCATTAATTAGTAGGTTAATAAAGCCTTCACTTGAGCATGTGTCCCATATTCTGAAGTATGTTTAAAAGGTATTATTTGTCTTGAAGCCAGAAGTAGACCACAACAAAGATTACTAAATTAAACATGGTAAAAATCTGGACAAGGACAAGCTCCTTAACTCTATGTCATAGTGGAGCCTGAAGGAAGATAAGGGATTTTTTTCTCCTTAAAGAAATTTTTATTTAATCGGTCCTGATTTATTTCTTACTTTTCCAAATATCATAGTGGACAGTCACTTCATCTAATTAATACTGCAGCTAATCCCTAAGTCTCACTTCCAATCCCCCAAAGCTCCTCTCCTCTGTCTTGTCAAATATTTCTTGTAGATGTGCCTGTGCATGCATACATCACAGACAAAACAGATTTGATGTAACAGGAAAAAAATGTTCTGTTTCTTATGGCCTGATATAATATTTCTTACAAGCATGTTTCTTATGTGCTTACATTGGTCTTTAGCTAAATATTTTACAAAAAAAAGAATTATAATAGCACTGCAGTAAAAAGTAGCATGAAAATAGTTTTTTTCTTCTACTTTCATTAAAAAAAATCGATTTTCCCAATTATTCAATTTAACTTAAGCGATTGCTGAGGAAAGTAGCAATTGATGAGGCCTGAAATGATCCTTAATGATGAATTCTTTATTTGATATTGCTGCACAATTCTTAATTCATAAAGGGCTTCTAGCTAATTGCTACAAATAAAGGCTACCTTGTTTCTATATACTGTAGTCATCTGTTTTGCCTTTTGGTACAGTTAAAGACGCTTCCTGCATAATAAGTTGTAGCTTCTTGTAGCTTCAAAGACATTTGCATTGAAACTAAAAGAGGTAACTCAGTATTAGGGATTCATGCAAAAACAGAAATGCGATTATATACCAAATATATCTAGGTTTTGTTAATTCATGAAAAATATGTGTGCCAAAGGTTATCACATGAATCTGTAAAAAGGAAAAAATTTACTCATGGAAGATAAAAATAGGATGTGCCTACTCCATTAAGACTATTTCTAATCCACACTTGTATATGTGCATGATTTTTGTGTAGCATCTTTTAAAAGAAATGTGACAGTTTTCAGAAAGTTGGACCCATTTCACAGGAAATAATGAGACATGGTCTAGAAAATATTACAGTCCTTGCTTTAGTAAACCATTTTTAAATTTAGAATACAATATCTTTTTTTCCAAGTATAACCAGATTTTTCAAATCATTTAGGATTGAAATTTTTTTAATTGGGCAATGGCCATGTTGCAATCCTTTCACCTCAACAGCAGAAGCATTTTCCTACAGGATTCCTTTCTTTCAAAGGAAAGAAAACCAATGTCAAATCAGCATTGCTATAAAGAATAAAAATTAAATAAATAGTTGTAGAAAATATGTGAGTGATTAGACTAAAACTGTGCATTAGTTTGAAAATACAATATCTAAGCCATAAAAATAAAAAGCTTATTGTCTTTTATTCAGGAAGTTCTGATATCTGTTGGTACTGCTTCTGAATATATCACACGTCTGAGAGGAGCAGCACTAGTAAGGATCACATATTCACTAGCATTGCAAATGAGGAAAAAGTCTGAACTGCAAAATATTACTTTGATTTACATTCTTTAAACATTAAATTTAGAAGTGCTGAGAACAAAAACACCTTCTTAGATGTCTTTCTTGGTTTTGTTTGGGATAGAGTAAATATTCTTCATACTAGCTGGTGCTGTGTTTTGGACTTAGCATGAGAACAATGTTGAAAATACACTGATGTTTTAATTACTGCTAAGTAAAAGACATTTCAGCTCCTCAGCCAGCCCCACCCCACTAGTGAGGAGGCTGGGAATGCACAAGCTGGGACAGCTGACCCTCAGGGACCCCAGGGAAATTCCATACCCTACATCATTGTGCTGAACAATGAAACTGGGAGGAGTTGGCCAAGGGATATTAGCCTGGTGCTTGAGGACAGGCTGGGGATTGGTCAGCAGATAGTGAGCAATTGCATTGTGCATCACTTCCTTTGAATACTCTTTTTAAATTATTTATTATTATTATTTTCTCTTTATTTTCTCTCCTTTTTAACTGTCTTTATCTCAATCCACAATTTTTTACCTTTTTTTCCAAGTCTTTCATCCATCCCTCAGGGAAGTGAGTGAATGAATGAATGAATGAATGGCTGTGTGGTGTTCAGTTGCCTGCAGGTTAAAGCACAACCACACCTTACCTGAAAAAAATATCTTTTCCCCTCTCAGGAGCATTTAACATTCTTTTATCTGCCTTACTATTCTTTGTAGAAGTGCTTGAACAAAATTTTTCAAAAAGTTTTGCAGGGCCTCATTGAGGTTAGTATTAATAAAAGTTTCCCGTGGATTTAAACTCTGCTTGAAAACCTTCTATTCTATTGCTCTGGAAGAGGTTTACTTTTCACAGAGGATACTTGTATATTAAGTGGAACCAAACGAGTCACCAGGCTGATAGCTTTCTAAGAAGTTCTCTCTTGCAGGTTTCATTCAGCATCTAAATTGCAGATAACTTTAACTAACCAGCTAAAATCATGTTATGAATTATATATAATATCTGTGTACAGCTACTGCCATTCTTAGTGTAGCTTGTGTATCTTCCTAAGTTCCTTCCTAAATCCTGACATAATTCTGTCCATATAGATTTAATCCTTTGGAACAAAGAGGTATTGATTTTTGAATGAATCAATGGCAAAGAATATTTACAAAGAAGAAATTATAAGAAAAACTTGGCATATTCAGAGTTTCTCCTATTCTTTAAATATCAAAGATATTTTGTTTAACATATAAATCTGAAATGATTCAACATGTTATTATTAGTTTTTATATTTCAGAAATTATTTGATACAGCAGGTAGTATTTTTCTTCTAGTGAGTCCCTACAGGAGATTTTAGAAAAATATTTTATTCAGCTGAAAGCTTTGATAATATTTCTCTTTTGTAACTGAATGAATGGACAAATCCACATGAGCAAACATACATTTAAAATTTAATTGCACAAATATTCACAGCAGAAGTTAGCTTTGAAATCTGATTCCTAACATTAACTCAGAAAGAATTTTAAGTACTAGGAATAAATAGTGCATTTCACCTTTCAGAACACTTTTACCAATAGAAACTCCTCATTGCTCAACTGACTACTCACAGCAGATATTTAATGGACAATTTTAACTTTGAAGACAAGTGACTGTGGAGATATTTCAGCACTTAGATGTCAGGTACAACACAAAGTGTCATCAGAAAATAATTATTGTGGATGCTGACTTCGGCTCAGTTGGTTAGAACACGATGCTGAAAACACCAAGGATAGGTTCAACACCTGGATAGGCCCTTCACTTTTGGGTTGGACTCTTAATTGTATTACCTCCATTATCCTCCCAACTCGGAATATCCTGTGATCTGGAAATACTGCCTTTCCAAGCAAAAGAAAGGCTGTTCATGGAAGAATTCAAAACTCATTCTAGAATAAAGTCATGGGGAAGTCACAGAAATTCTTTCCATGTTTTTAATATACACATTACCTACTATTTCAGATCTTCTGCCAAGGGTTTCAAAGCATGTCACTTTGGGTCTGACAGAGTTTCTCAGGCTGAAGAGAATGTCCAAAAGGAAATTTTCACAGAAGAGCCCTGTGACTTCCATGTCTTTCATCTGTACCTCTGCTTTTTGCTTAGGATTGAAGTGTTACCACACTGCCTGTAAGTAGAGTTCAATATGCACTAACATTTTGTGACCATTGCATTGCACTTGGAAATTCTTGAACTTCCCCCCTCTATTTGCCCAACTAAATTGCTGGGAATTTGGGTCTGGATTAATTCAACCTCCAGCCCAGGCTGCCAGGAATGCTCAGCAGTCTGTCCTAAGCCAGTTCTTGACCAGTTTCAATGAATGATGATGAATGATTCAACACCAGATGTTGTACTATGCCGGAATCAGCACAAACTCACTTGTCCCTTTGGAAATAAACATTACATATTTATCCCAGGCAGAAGTTTGGGCCAGATATGTTTATTGTACACAGGTTGATACAAAGCAGAAAACTTCAGAGAAGATATTTTATCCTGAAAGACCTACTCTCAACTCAATAATGCGGAGAGAAAAAATTGTATTACCTCTTGAATAAAAACTCAAGGGTTCAGTGGTTGCTCAGTGAAGTATCTGAGGTGACATAGGCCATTGTATGAGCTGAATTGCAGAGTGCATGGCAGCAGAATCACACTGGTGGGAAAAGGAAACTGAGGCTAGGGAAGTTGGCAGGGAAAGAGTAGGAGCAGACTATCAGAGTCCAGACAGGAGCTCAGGGGTTCCATTTTGAAGATGGTTCTGGTGACACATTTTGAGCTCTGTATCAGCATCTAGAGATGAAATGTTCATCGGAACGTTTCAAGCCAGCTGTAGTAATGGGATTTTCATGGAGTCATTAATCATCATTATCACACAGCCCTGCAGCAGATCTGTGGACCAAACCAAGACTGTGATAGTGCCCCATGGAAAAACAGCACTTATCTCCACAAGTTTACAGTAGAATAGATAATTCTGATTATGGATATAGGAAACAGGCAGGGAATGCAGGAGCAGATTATTAAATTCCACAGGCATTGCCAGAGACCTTGTCAGAAAAGGTAAAGTCTAGCATAAGGAAAGAGAAATGAAAGCTCTTTCATTTGCCAAAGAGATGAGTGGTGGTCAAAACCTGCAGGGTTTTGATTTCAACAAAGCAAAGTAGGATGGGGGAAAAAAATCTTTCTCCTCAATAAACTTCCACTTTTTAAAGCAATGTTCTGCAAGAGAAAACATTTAGGCTCTTAGATAAAATTTTAATATTTCTAATTATTGTCATGAATTCTGTTATTTCCCTAATGATACTTTTTTATCTTACAGCTATAGAAATAAACCACTTTTACATCATATCAATGTATATTTTACCTGGATTTATTGCAAGCATACAACACCATTTAGGAGAAAAGGATACAATTTTCTTATGAGTGGCTATCAAACGTATGCAGATACTCATCTAATAGATGTGGTAAGGAATAATTATTTGAAGGGAGGCTGTTTGATTAAAAGTATCAAATATTCTTCCACAGACATGACAATGGAACAGAGCAAAAAGTTGTGAACAAAATAATTCTGTCTCTAAGTTATTAGTAAAAGCTAAGTAATTCCTCAGTTTAATTGTGGAAGAAAATTTTGAGTTGGATACTGCACCACTAACCTAGAGAGGTGTTGAATCAGACCCTGGTTTGGCACAGACAGATTACATAAACAAGAAAATAAGCTCTGCATCATTGCTGTGCTTGATTAGCTATTGTTGTTCACACACCTTAAGAGCTTTCTCTTGTCTTTTATGCTGAGGTCAGAGTTACTAAGCACGAAGTACAGCTAAAGAACAGAACTTTTTAGAAAATAGCAAGAAATTACAGAATTATCTTAATCATGCTCTCCTGAACAAAGAAAGAGAAACTGATTAAATCACAAGTAACGTCTAATATAGATCTGTGTATCTTCTATGATATTTGCAGAAATAACAAATGTAACTTGGAACAAAACTTAAGGACGGTCCTAGGAATAAATCAGTGTCCACTTAGACCAACTGCAATTTTTGCACTCCAGTATGCAATTGAACTGTATGCAGAAAGTGCTGCAAATGAATATTTAGACCCTCAATCCTTGCCTACGTTCTTCCCAGAAGGGAAAACCTGTCGTCCATCCTCCATTCCAGCTCTAGCATTACCACATGCCTTGGGTTTGGATTTTTCACCAATTTCAGACTATAAATACAGACAGATACATGTGAACAAGGAATGAGACTTTTCTCATTAACTTTCCATTTGGCATTTTAAAATATTGCAAAGAGATAAGCCCCTCCCAGTTCTCAGCAGTAGCTGGGCTTCAAGACTGGGGATCACAGATATCAGCTACCATAAACAAAATACTGTAATGTCATAGACCAGGACTTTAAAAGTGAGAAAACAACTTTTGCCTAGGTTTCAACGGGAAAGTTTAGGGTGGAGTTCAGGATAGGTAATATACTTAATAGTAATATTTAAGCTGTTAAATGCAATGTCTGACAAGGAAGAAATTTATCAGACTGCAATATGTTCATAGATTAAAAAAAGGCAAGCATACAAAAACTAAATAACTGAGGATATTAGCGACAGAGGCTCTAAAAATCTAGGGGGAATGAATGTATCTTAAAAGTTATGTACAAAGAAACTTTGTCATCAAGTCATTCTATAATAACCTCTGTGAGGTACTTGTACTTTCTTTTTGTACATCTATCATCAGCCATTGCATATAGGAATCAACCTATCACTGGGTTTGTTTCTCAGGTCAGCTTTTATCTGATAAGCATGAAGTATAGATAATATAAAAAAAACCCACAACGACTAAAAGCTAAGAATTAATCAGAATCTACTCACTGCATTCTTCTACTCCTCAAGTAGAAGGGAATGTCAGGGCAGAATTAGAAATTAGAGTATTTTAGCTGTAACACTGCATGGTATGAAAACACATCATAGATCCTCACAAGTGTTCATTAAAGAACTTTTTAATGGCATAGAAAATTAGGACATTCCTCTGAGGTTTTAAACTAGAGTTTATATTCTTCCAATGTTGAATTAATTTACAGTGATTATTTCTAAAAGTAGATTAGTTTTTTGCTTTTATTTAATTTTTCCACAGGAAACAAAAACCAAAATATTTATTGACTGCTATTGGCTAATCTGGGTATAGTGCCAAGACATTCTGATATTAACCTGAAGATATATTTAAATTTGTTTAAATTTCTCATATGAATAAACATTAGTCTAAACTATCAATTAATACATCTAAACTAAATAATAAATATATATTTATGTTATAACTGGGATGGGTTTTAAGACCAGGTTTTTTAAATTGAATTGTATTCTAATATCTCACTTGGAGTTTTTAAAAGTAGTCTAGGTGCAGAGAATCAAGCCTTAACTCCTTCATTCTTTAATGTAAAGTAGGGGGGAAAATTGCCTTCCTGAGCTCCTGCCCGAAATGGAAATTTAGAAAAATTGTTCCATTTAGAAATGTCTTATTTAGAGATGTCTTCAAATTTGTGATTGCTGTTCCTGAGTGATAATTAGTTCACCAGAATGACATGCATTCATTCACAGCAGTATCATAAATTTATTAAATTAAGCACTCCAAGAAAACTAAAATACCATGAGGCTTATTATCACCTATAATCTATACACCACAAGAGAGTCAGGATAAAGCTTAGCTCATCTCAGATATACAGCAATTGTTTTTCTGGTCACAGAACAGATTAGAGGAGAGAGACCTACACTGCACACAGGTGAGGTGGGGAGAGAAGGGTACTGGGGACCAGTCAGGGAAACCAGGTAATGATTCCAATCAGTACCTGCAAAAAGGGGTGGCCACATTCTTCTTTGAACAAACCCTTCCATATGGAAGACATCCCCTGCTTTGTCCCCAGCTGATGCCACAGCCACACTGAGCCACACTGCTTGCTCCTTCTATGTGCCACCCAGCCCCATCACCAGTGGAATTTTCAAGAATTGGGACCTGGTGTCCACTTATGATAAATTCTTTCCATTAGCCCTTGAAAAATAAATCAGGAAAAATAAAAGAAAGGATGAACACATGGAATCCCTTCCTTGGACTAACCTGGTAGTAATAATTGTTTCTTTTGGACAGAGAAATTAATGTGAAAGAATAGGAATTTCAGGATCACTATTTTGGCAAAACTTTTCAGTCAAGACTAAGGTAAGATAATGTTAAAATTAAGACTTTTGACTTTGGTATTTTTGAGTAGCAGTAGTAATAATAATTTCTGACAATAATAACAATTTTTTTTACTCATAGGTATTTGTTGTGTGGGCAGTTTTTGAAGAGTGAAATATTAAAGACTGAATCAAGCTTTATATCTGAAGACATATTTTCCATCTAATTAACATTGTCTCTTATTGTTTGGAGATGCTGAATACACTTTTGTTTTGTTTTCCTTAGTAAAAACACTTCATGTCCAACATGCAAAACTAGTAAGTCTGCTTCACCCACCTTCCTTTAGTATCAAAATAGAATTATTTACACAATCCTACCTATGACAGTATCATATAGTGCCTGTCAATATGCACCATTTGTTGCAAGAATGCAATGTACCATTTCTATTCCTTAACATTATTTTGAAAAGTTTAATGGAAACTAATTTTGAAAGACTGCTTGACTTAATTAAATAAAAATAATTAAAAAAGAAAAAAAATAATTTTCTCATCAGTTGCTTAAAAAAGAAAATAAAATGAATAATCTATAATACCAGTAAATCTCTGGACAGCTTTGACTCAAGATTACTTCTTTTAAATGACACCTTTTCTAGTAGAATCAGAAAGTTTGTATTTTATTTCTTCTGCAATAGAAAAAAGTATATGAAGTGTCATGTTACCCAGTGTATTTCTGGAGGACTTGAAAACATCTATCATGAAGCATAAACATGCAAAGTGATCATTTTACAAATTCTCAGAATAGTATTATTCTTTGCACAGATCCCTCTTCTAGATAAGTTAGGATTCTACTAAAGCACAAAATGACTCACCTCATAATTAGGTAAGACTGCAGTAATAACCAGCAATTACTGCCATCTTGTCTTTACAGTTGCTCATATCATATGGAATATATATATAAAAATTAAGGGAGAAGAGATTGTGAAATGATAGTTTCTCTATGGATTCAATTAATCCTTCTTGGTAAAGATATTCATATTCAGTTTTTTTATTAGTATAATTTGCAAGCTCATTCAACACATCTCAAAATAGCTGCAAGATAATTAGAAAGTTGATGCAATATTTTTTTTAATCAATACATTTACACATTTTCAGTTACAGAGAATATGTGGAACTGTGGGTAATTTGTTCAGTAAGCTCAGTTAAACAGAATGTAAAAAAACAGGTTGTACTTGTAACTAATACTAGGTAATGAGCTGGATATGTGTATACCCACTGGAAAATGTTTCCACTATTAATTCTTTTACATTGTTTAGAAGAATAACATGATAGCTACTTACATTGTTTAAGTTGGAATGATCATAAATATTTCTTTCAATCTACAAAAAACAAACAGTTAAGAGTTCCATGATTTTTTTTTTAATTCTCGTTTTTCACTATTCCAATTAGCATGAAATATGAAAATGCAAGAAGATAATAACAGTTTTAATATTGTAGGAAACTTCATAAGTTGTTTAGTTGTTATGATCTGGGTTGATTTACTGGATAAGTGTTTGTCTACAAAATATATATCCATCTTACCTTACTTAGAAATCAGTTAGAATTGGGGCAATTAGGTGGATTGTTTAGATTTGCCTTCAAGTGGAATGAAAATTAGTCATTCAGCTGATTACAATAATAGCTATCATTTGGAAACCAATTAAAAACATCAAACACCTACATTTCTATATTGTCTAAGACTTACGAAATCTGACAAAAGGAATGTATTCCAGAACGTAATTAAGAACTACTTCCTTGCAAATGCAAAAAGTGGAGTATTGAATAAAGCGATATGAACAAGGGGGAAAACAATAATTGAAAAGACTCTGTGAATATAGAATTTGATGTCTTCTTCACAGAAACTACATCTAAGATTATAGTTGAAAGTGACATAAGAAAGAGACTTAAGTGGAAATTAAAAGATGACAGGTAATAAAACCTGTTGCAATTTCTTAAAAACTCTCTAATATATGCTCCAAAATAAATCAAACCAATAATTTATATCTTACCTTAAAGTAGCAAGAGAATAAATCAGTAATAGAATGCCACATCATCAAAGAAAACAGATTTGTGATATTGTGTGTGAAACTACCTTAGATACCTTAGTAACAGAAAAGAGAAAGATGTAAAATAACACATTTATAAAGAAGCAAACACTTGTGAAGAGCCTGCTATCAGATTTTTATCGTGATTTGAAATATTACTGAATGTTTGCATCATCTTACATGGAAGAAACACATAAGTAGAACAATTTTTTAAGTGAGCAGGGAAATAAAACACTGCATCATTTCTAGAAACAGGAAAATACCTCTGAAAGTAACATGGGACAATAAACTGAAGCAGTGAGGAATCATCCAAAGATTTTGACAAAGGTGTAAAGCAAATAGCAGCTTTTGGTTTATCTTTAACAGAAAAATAATAATGGATTGTTTCCATTTGCTTATAATAAGAGTAGAAATATTGGCTGGTGGCAGAAACTCAGTGGTTGTTATTGAATAGGAAATCAAACTAAGTATAATGTGTATAGTGGCCAGATCCTCTTCTTGATTATATTTTCAATGAGAGAAATCAAGAGACTGGCTTTTCCTAAATGAAAAAACCTCTTGAAAAAAGCTGAGAACAAAACCAACATGTGACAGATTGAAGCTACAGAGTTTGCAGAGAATTTGAGTTTGTTTTCTGTGGCATATCCATGTATTGTTGTGGCAATCCAAGTTCTAGAGCGATTTGACTTTGCAAATACAGCAAAATATCTGTAAAATTAAACAATACTGACATTCTCAGACGAGACTTGTATCTATCAATGACTGACTCCACCTGACAAGAGATACAGGGTGTTTTGTGCTAGAGATTAGGAGGCAACATTTCATTGAAAGAACAAGACAAAGGAGTTTGGATAGTAGGATATATTTTAGGGAATAAATGAAAAGCTTCTGAAAGGATAAAGAGAGAGGGTTTAAGTTTCTGTCAGCTTTCTTTACTGGTTTTCCTAGACTTGATAGCAAGGGGGAGAAACATCAGGGCTGTCACTAATGCCTTCTTCCTCTCTTTGCCTTATCTAATATTGACTCATGCAATCAAGGACAAGCAGCAAAGGGAGAAAGTGGAAAAAACATGAACTTTATTGAGTTCAAAGACAGAAAGTCATTCACCTGCAATAGATTAGCCTGTTCCATACTACTAAGTTTGCTAGTTCACTAGTGTCTCTGAAAAAAAAAAATAAATAAAAACCAAAAAACCAAGAAAGACAAAAACCCCCCAAAACAAGAAACCAAAATCAAACCAAAAGTAAAAAACACAAATTGAACCTCAGTCAACAGTGGAGATGAGGTGTGGAGATGTGTGCCATTCTGTTTACTAAATTTCTTGTCACTCCAACACAAATCTTGCTAGGGCAGATAATCGTCCCCCAAAACTACAGTAAAAATTTGCATAATGGGGACATATCCCCAGCTTGCATTAGGACCCAAAAGACAGTTCCTGAATTCACACCTAGAATACATCTGGCACAGTCACTAGAGCTGTCAGATTTTCTGGGAGTACTGAGGTACACATTTCCTGCTAAGAGTGATGGAGTTTGTACTGATTGTACTTGGAGAAAATGATGTAAAAAAACGGAGAGGGCCTCTAAACTTTGGAAAGTAAATACTGCTTGACAACCAATTATCTCTTCTAATCTGCTCAAACACTGTTGCTCTTGTGAGAAATAACAAGATGCAGACCAACGTATATGATTCTACTCTTTAAATATATTTACTGTCAGATCCCCATGTGAGGATCCTCAAAACCTTAGAAAAATAAGGTCAACACACTTCATCTCTATCTAGAAAACTTCTGATCAAGAAGCCTTTATTAAGCTGCTAAATGTCAAGCAAAAATAGTATTCTGTTGAGTAGTCTTGAGAAGTATTTATTAGCCTTCTCACAAGATAATATTATATTCCCTTACTATATGCTGTTCCTGATCTACTTATAGCTCTTTAATGAGTTTCTTGTCCTTAATGGGAAAATCTTTTCCATACTTCTTTGATCTTCAAGTAATTTTAGGTAAAATACATGAATGCCATTTTATGTTACTCCTGTTAGAAAAGGAGACTGTAAGAATCTTAAGCATCCATCTTCTAATAAGAATCAATCTACTTAAAGAGTCTGCCCAAACTTAATATGAAAAAAAAAATTAAGTACTGTTTCTTCAACTTCTGTCAAAAATCATTGCCTATTTCAAAAGAAATGAATTTTAATAGATATGAAAATGTGTCGTGGTTCCTTAGAATGGAAAATGTGTTTGAAACTTCTACATTTAAGAGATTAAAGTCCAGTTTCATACTTGATTTTTAAATAATTTAAACCTTATTTGCTTTTTTTGTTATATTTTCTGTTGTAAAGAAAACTGTCTTGTAAGTCTGTCAAGGTGCAAGATGGATTAACAATTTGTGTATATCCCTTTTTTCTGCTTAGAGCAGTAGCTTCCTTAGAAACATCTTTTCCTTCTCTCAGTATGGGTAGGTATCATTTTTATACTCTGCATAGTTTGATAACCAATTTTAATTTCCTTTTTTTTTCAGTACTTGATACAGTAGGGATTACATGCTACCAAATGTTACATGCTACCAAAAGCGTCCAGTTTTGACTGTATCAAACAGTGCAGATGGTAATTTTTCGAATGTCCACAGAAAAATTAAGTAATGGCATTTAATTCATTTTTGTATATGGACTAAACTTTTTTTAATTGTCATCAGTTCTAACATGTTCCATTTCCTTATAAATGGCAAGCAAATGCAAGTGAGATGAACAGTAACTTTTCCAGTTGGGATCTGGATTTCTCCAGCAGGGTGCACAGTGCACTCCTCCAGAGAGGAAAAGCAGCTTCAACTGGGCTCCTCCTCCTTAGGAGCACTTGAATACCCTGTTCCAAGACTCTAGATGATGCAAAGCAGGTATCTGAAATTTTAAACATCACCTGGTGCCTACTTCCCACATCAGAAGAGTCTTGGCACATGATATGCCACGTCTGAACTCAGAACTGCAACCTAGAATTGCCAGTGGGCTGACCTGTCCCAGCTGTCGGGACTTTCTCAAGAACACAGAGATGACATCATAGTACCAGAGTGCTTACAGAAACAAGAACTTGCAAGAATTATTTGATAAGGAAAAGAAAAATTGCCTGTATTTCCCATGATAAACAGTTGCATCTTGTCTGTAGAAACCCAAATACAGTCATGCAAATGTTTTTACCTAGAAGTAAAAGCATATTCATGAAAAGAAGAAAAAACTGCTAATGATTAGAATGCGCATTAGAGACACTATCTACATCTCAACTGAGCATAGCTACAAGGCTTAAAGTTTCATGGGAGGTTTTTTCTCTCCTGCCTGGATCAACAACAAAAGACATTTATTTGTATTATGTTGGTTTTAACTCTAAGGAATTGACAGCTTATGTAGATCTTTATTTATTCTTCATTCCCTCCTCTATGAAATAAGTAGCTATATTTTAAAAAGCAAAAAGATGAAGTTATATGTCTCTTTTTTAAGTCAGCACACCTATTTTTATTTCCTTTATTTAATGGTCATGTCTACTCTTTTTTTTTTTTTAGTGGGTGGCGGTATATGGCGGGGGGGGGGGTTTGTAACACATCTGCAATGATCACAACGCTTCATCAAACACTGTCTAATAAGTAAGAATGAAACGTTGCTTATTTTCCCATAGGAATGAATGGCTATAGAGTGCTTTCACTGATAGAAGACAACCAAAATTGCACCACTTCCTTTTAGCAAACAAGAATTCAAAACCTAGTTTGTAATTTCTGCCATTTTCAGAGATTGTTTATGTTAAAGCAAATACAAAACAAAGTATGATGAAATATAAATTGTGCTTAACACTCAACTTTGATAATTTTGAATACTTATGCACAAGATCTGGACAATGATAAAGTAGGTATTCAAAGGCAGTAGCATCAAAATTGGGCACACTCAGTAGAGTTTTAGAGAATACCTCATTAATTTAAAAGAATTTCTGAAGTTGTTATATTACTTTTCAAAGTATAGACATGCTGAAATTTCTGAAATATCACAGGGTTCACAACCACATGCCCATGAGGGCACTCTGTGTCATACCAGAAGACTCAATACACACTCACTTCTCCTTGTCATTCTCATCTCAGACACAGGCTGTCATTTCACAGTCACAAAACACAATTCTCCCTTCTACCCCCTTCCACTAGCAGCACTTTGAAGCTTTCTTCTGTCACAGCACTGCTATTCTATAATAGAATGGCACACAATTCCATAATAGAATGGTTTTAGGCAGGAGAGAATGGAGCTCATAGCAGGACAGCAATTGATTGCCCCACATTCCTTCAAGGAAACATTGCCTATAACCAACTGGCTGATTAACGAAACTGTAGCCATGAGGCAATCCAGACTGGCATTTATAGAACTCATGTCACTAATTTGATTAATTTCATTTTATTTCTTGTCAAATGCAATGCTTGTAATTTTTATTTGTTAGAAAGATCTAATATTACAGTTTTGCAAGCCCTTAAATCCCTCTGTGTAGAAACTGTAAGCAAGCCTTTAGGTTTCTCAAAAGCTTTCCTTTTGTACAATACACTCTAGAATACTTTTAAAATAAAAATGTGTTTGATTTCTTGTCTATTCAGAAAGTTAATGTATACTTTGAATTGTGAAACTGTTTTATCCAGAGATTACAAATCAGTGGTGGATTACAGCACGAGGAAATTGAAAAAATCTCATACAAAGTCCCTGCAAATTGAACTGAGTAGCAGCTAAAGACTCAAGAGATGGGCATGCAGTTAGATTAAGCAGAATGTAAGAAGTTATATCTATTAGGATGGCTCATTATCAGTCTGGCCTTAGATATGCTGAAGAAAAGTCCTGTATTTACAGCCCATTTTTCCCTGCTCCCTCCCAAGACTGCCCAGCACAGTAGCAAATCCTGATCATTCTACTACTCCTTGGAGCAAAAGAGTTCACTTGGGATCAGCTGTCTTCAGCAGCTGCATGCATTGATTAACACCAACAGCCAAGTAACTTGCTCCAAGCCAACATTTACAAGTTTCTTAGAGATCTAGTTCACTAGATCTCTCATCTCTGGTCAAATATGTTTAGACAACCACTGAGAATGTCTGACTGCTCCCAGGTGCTGTCTTTGTTAAGCACTGATTGCTGAAGACTAAACTTGTCTCCAAGCTGGAGATGCAGAACTGCACCAGAAAACTGTCCTGACAAGAAGTTTCAAAATTGGCCTTTCTCAAAAGAGATATGTTACAGGAAATCAAATTCTTTCAAGTCTGGACACAGAAAGGGAGAAGTTCAATGCATTTTTTTTTTTTTTTTGCTTAAATGTTTGTTGTCAATATTTGTGTATTTCGATGTCATTTACAAAAAGTGACTCCTCATCACAGACACACTGCAGCTTCAATGCCTCACTTTATAAAAGTTCAGCCTCAGTTCAAATATCAGACCTATAAACTCAACAAAACATACAGAAAACAACTGAGTTTGTTACCAGGCTGCAAAATGTTTCTGAACTTGTCTGAAGCTTCTTAATATGATATTACTAATGTCTGGAACCTGCAGTAGTCTCTGCTAGAGATACATTACAGTTTTATGCATTATATTAATAAACATTCTGATGATCACATGGTCATTTCAGCACTTTAAAAAAAATATTTTCTTATATGCAGATAAGGTATTTCACAAATAGTTTTAATTATTTATTTTTTTATCAGAACTCCCATCCATATTCTGCCTTGAGAAATAATGATTGCTCTTTAGTGATTAAGTGAGCCTCCTTTTTTCCTGTTGCCCATGTCCACGGTGCCTGTTTATATGCAGTACTACAAGAACAAATATTAAGGAGCCACAAGAGGGAGTCTATCCGGACAGGATGAGTATGAGTGCAGCCAAGAGTGCTTTTTGGTTTTGTCACTCTGAGAACAACACATCCACATCACATGTCCTGCTTCAATGCTTTGGAAAAAAAAAAAAAAAAAAAAAAAAAGAAAGCTTGAGGGTTTTCACAACACCAGATATTTTGCTCCATCTTGCTTTCTTTTGCAGCTGTGACAGCACACATATCAGTTTCCCTTGGTTGCAAATGAACCTCTACTTTCACTTAGTGCCATGAATAGTGGTGCTCAGCAGTTGTATATACTCCTAAGATTTCTCCAAAATCCCTGCTATAATGTAGTAGAACACTGCTATTATTTCCCATGTGTTATTTGAAGGGCAGCACAAAGCAGTCTTTTTGATGTTAAGATGCACTCTGTTACCCACATTGGAACACTGATACTGGTAACAGACTGCAGACTTTTAATCTCAACAGAAAGACCAGTGAATATTTGGCTAACACAGCTCACATACAGATCCATGACTAGATGAGACAAGAACAGTGAAAAATGCTGGCAGGTCAGAGTTCTCTGTCTTCCAAGGCACTGGCTAATATTAAGTGCATCTCATGTGTGAAAGTGTACTATTCTATCTATGAAGCCATGAATCTCAAGAGGATGATTTATCAGTATTTTCAGGAAGTTGACACAGAAATATGATGTTCTGTACACTTTTTCTACTATAAAGCTAGTGTCTGTTCTCACGCTAAAGGATTCAATTACATTCATGTGTTGCTTCCCTTACATCAAGTTCCATCAATATTTCCTCAAGTTGTTAGTTGTTCTTACTTCCAGAATGACTTTTATTTTGCCCCTGTGAATATGGTACCATAATTATACTCATCTGGTAATTTTCGGAGGAACAAGGCTTTCTGAGAAAAATATATTCTATATTTTCTGTTGGAAAAGTATTAATAAAAAGCAAGATTAGCTAAGCAACAATAAATTTGCATAGATATGCTGATTCAGATCCAAAGATATCCACCTGTAAGATTTCTGGCTGACAATGCATGTACATTAGAAGTCAAATACTAAATTTGAGCAGTTAAGAGTAACATGCTGATTACTCATGCCCTGAATAACTTCGGTTATGGAGCTCTGTTTTGGATTTAGCTACACACATCTACAAATTCATTCATCAAAATATCATGGAATATGTTGAGTTGGTAGGGACCCAGATGGATCACCGAGTCCAACACCGGCCCTGAGCAGAACACCCCTAGAAATTACACTATATGCCTGAAAGCATGGCCCAAATGCTCCTGGAACTTCAGGTTTAGTGCTGTGACCACTTCCCTGAGGAGCCTGTTCCAGTGCCCAGCCACTCTCTGGGTGAAGAATCTTTTCCTGGTATTTACTCTAAACATTCCCTCACTCAGCTTCATGCCCTTTCCATGAGCCCTGCCACTGGTCACAAGAGTGAAGAGATTAGTACCTGTCCCTCATCTTCCCCTCACGAGGAAGTTGTACAATGAGGCCTCACTCCAGTTTGAACAGAGTAAGTAACCTCAGCTGCTTGTCATATTGCTTGCCCTCCTTAGGACAGTCTCCTATACCTTAACATCTTTCTGATATTGTGCCCAAAATTTCATGCAGCACTGGAGACAGGACACTCCCCTCCCTTGCCAGCCCAGAGATGCTGTGCCTGATGCACCTCAGGACACAGCTGGCTCTCCTGGCTGCCAGGGCACTGCTGACTCGTATTCAGCTCGCTGTTGACCAGGACCTCCAGGTCTCTTTCCTCAGCTCTGCTCTCCAGCCTCTCATTCCCTGATCTACACACACAACGGGGGTCACCCTGTCCCTGGTGCAGAATGCTGCACTTGAGGATGCACAAAGATGTTGAGGAGAACTGGGATGAATAGGGAGCTCTGCAGAATGCCATCAGCAATCAGTAGCCAGCCCGATATGGCACTGGGTGTGTATGTGGCAGTTTCCCCCCGTTTAGGGTGCCTTGAATGGCATTTTCCCCTGCTGTACAGGAATAAGACTTCCACTGACATGGACATACATAAACAGAATATGCTATGGAGCCAACAAACTGCCCTGAGATAAATGCTTCAGTACACTTGCAGCTCTAGTGGCTAGACAGAAATATATCTGTAGCATTCTAGGCATAAAGGGAAAAAAGCTACTGCCTCATTTAAGTCTACATTAGCAGCAGCATTTCATGGAGGCCTGAGTTAATATACTGAAACACTCCAATGTGCCATTCTGAGCCACCAAACCACAGTCTCATAAGTATGGAAAGAACCTGAAGTGCGTTACTAAAACATTTTTGGAAGAATTTGCAGGAATACTATTTTGTTCATAGGCTAGAAGAAATGAGGCTCTTAGTGATCAACTCAAAGGTTATTCCATGTGGAATTACAAGTAAAATTGAGTGATTTGTCTTTATATTCTGACCAGGGCAAAATATCCTGCTTCAAGGAGAGAGAGAAAAAATAAGTTTCACAAGTTCTATCAGCTGCTTATCTCTTTGCAGAATCTAAACATATTTATTCCATATTCATCTAATTTAGCAACTATTTAACTGCTGTTGAAAAATACTGAACAGAGTGGAGGAAAGTGTTTCATAATGAATGGTATTATTTTAAAACAGTCTTTAGTACTAGACAGTACATCACCTTATTCTTGACCTTATTTATCTTCAATATATTTAATGCAAAAGACACAGAGACAAGAAACAATTGTCCCTTGTGAACTACTACATTCTAATAAAAAAAAATTCATTTAGTACCATCACAATGATCACTGATTACCAAACAACTCAGTCATTGTGTGCTTTGGTTACATTAAAAACGTCCTTAGGTACTGAGTTCATCAAGTACAAACTGGACAAGTTCTTCCTTTCATAGCCATGTGTATAAATTACTGGCGAGGCATACAGGTGAACAGACTTGTCTCTGCTGTTGTGGAAGACAGAATTCAAGACTAACTTTTCCATGAACCACAAGGCAGTTACAGCCACTACACGTAGTTGGACAGAAACATTACATGGCAACCAAAGTGACAGTGAGCCCAGTGTGACACATCTGACACACTGTTTGTCTTATTGTGATATATAAATGTAGAGTAGGGTTGGTTTGTTTTTATGATAAAGCTATGCTGGAGATATTTTACTTAAAAATCAACAGGTTTTTATATTCATTTGCCATCAGTTTGATAATTTCAACATCTCCCAGCTGGGGGATATGAGAAATAGTCTTGATTACCAGAAATCTTGTTTCTGATTTTTGTTTCAAAATACTTCAACAATGTAGCAGGAAGAGTGCTAAGCAAAGACTGTAAAGAGAACACTCATGTCCCACAAAAAACACATCAGTTAAACTTTTTGCTATGCCAAAGTGCTTTTGAAATGGTAATGGCACAAATCATTTAGTTAACATGGTGTTCCACACATCATGTTCCTGCATTACACAGTTGTTTGCAGTACTTGAACAGTGTTTTCAGCTCCTTCCTATGGTTGTTTGGGGTAACATGAAGGTAGTAACCCAGCACACTGAACTCCAGTATCTAAGTCACTTTCCAAATGATTTTGAACAAGATCACAACAGGTTCAGAAAGCACATAAATAATATTTTTAAATATATAATTTGTAAAATTATATATTATATAAAATTATAATTATACACTATAATTAATATAATATTTGCAATATTAAATTAGTATAAAATAATTGATTCATGCTGATTTGGGAACATAAGAGGAAAACCAATGTTACAATTATTAACATATTTGATCACAAGGCTCAAATAAATCTGTAACAAAGAAAAAAATTTGTTGAACATCCCTATTGAGTCACCTTGATAGTTTCTCCTAAAGTAACTTTTCCTCAGCTTCATTCAGAACGTAGGAAATTTCATGTGTACTCCTAATAGAGCTATTTATCTTTCAGTAGTTTGATCACTGGACGTATTTTACCTCTTTTACTGAATATTCATTTGATTAATTGGCTGTTCTTTAGAATCTCTGCATATATCTTCACTATCTAGCTGACCTCTCCTGTAACAGACATTTAATAAAATGAAAAATAATGATCAGAAACAAGGAAAGATAATGTCTTAGGTTCATTAGGCCTGCCCTCCAGTGGATTTACAGACAGTCATGGACATGAGTGTCACATACTGTGATGTTTATTAGCAAACTTGTAGAAAAAAATTTAAAGAACAGCCATTCATAATTCTAAAGCTTTTCCAAGAAAAGGCATGATGTCCAATGAAGATCCTACTGGACAAGTTTATTTCTTTGCATAGTAGACTTCTGATCACATTCCTATCCCTCTGCAGTCATTTTGTCTAGATTGTGAGAATCATAGAAAAATCATATTTGCACCTAAGTTATCCCACACCACCTCCCTCTCTTGTTATCGTTCAAAGTAATGTAGAACACACTGGATTTTGCTCTACTATAATGATCAAATTTCACAAAATCATGGGCAGCCATTCAGTAAAGACAGTTCATGATAACTTTCATAGTATAGGGGAGACTGAGTCCAAGTCCTTTATCTCCATAAACTAGTAAGTATTTTTTTTTTTTCTCCTCAGTCATGAAAATATGTTGACTGTCACCAAGATATTTAACAAAATATAATCTAAGGTTTCTTATATGCAAAAAATTCAAAGGCCCTCACATCAGAATCAAACTGAAGTTTTTCAAAGCTGAAAAAAAAGGATGGGGAAACTGCTACTTGTCTGGATCTTCTATGGGAGGTAAAGCTCTCTCTGCACATCTTTTACTCTGAGCAGAAGTTACTGTTAGCAGTAGTTAGCAGAAGGCTTTAACAGCAGAGTACAGTGCAAGTAAGGCTTAGAAAAATCTTTGCATCTAGCTCCTGTTTTCAATTTCTATAGTTCAAGTGCCCAGAATGTACTTTCATCTTTTGACAAGCTTTCACTAGTCACATTTCACCTGAGCCTCTCAAACATCCTTCAATTTCTTTAGTTCTTGGTTGGGTTTTTTTTTTTAGTTTTTTGGATGATTCTTTGTGTGGGTGATTTTTTTTTTTTAATGAGCTATGATTTGATTTGCATGTTGAAGCTTTCTATTCAGTGTTATTTATGAAACATGTCAAAGCTTTTATTTCCACTTACCACCAAATAAATATGAAAGTAAATACACAAGCAATAAACAAGTTCCTTTTTAGTGAAAGTACTCTGCAGATGGAATGTAGAATTGATGAGTACACAGTACCAGCAATGAAAAATTCTATTTCATGTTTAGCACAACAAAACTGAGAAAGAACTTTTATCTAACTAGTGTTCTCACTTACACCTTCAATGTAATTGTGTAGATATCTGTTCCTATTATGCTTTATATTTACATTCCCCCTACCCCTCACTCTTCCTGCTGCTCTGCTTTGCTCTTTTATATAATTATGACTAACAAACATGATAATACATAAATTCACCACTTTTTTAGTTTCCCTTCCCACCCCCTTCCAGCATTATTTTTCACTTTAATACAAGAGCAACTATGCATCTAGTATTGCAATAGAAAACAGTCAGCTCAATCATAGTAGGAGTCAAACTCAAATGAAAAATCTCTACTACTTCAATTGCTTGATCACAGCATTTCTCTCTTTCCATTCCAATAACCACTCGATGACAACATGAAAGAAACACTTATTTTGCACATCAATCTGTGCATCAATAGCTTTCAAGTAACTGTTGTTCCCTCTGCCCACTAGCTCCTAAAGATCACATCTTAGAATGATCAGTCATGTTTGTATAAGTTTTTCCTAAACCTAATTTAGATGCTATGGTCTGCTTTTCATCAGCTTTTGGTTCATGCCTCTTATTCGATGTTGAAAAGAGCAACTCTTCCCACTACTGTAGATTTCTTTTCTACTCATCTCCTCTCACAGCAGGAGGTGTTTATTGACAGAGATGATCAGTTCACAATCAATCTTAAAGCATCCCCATTCCTAAAGAAGAAGCTTACCTGCATGTGGCAAGTGTACTAAGCATATCCACTGTAATTAGTTTTTTCTCTATTGAGGTAAGAGTGTACAAAGGGAAAGTCTGTATCAATTATAATAGCCACACCCACTGAACTAAGACACTCTTTGTTAATTACAAGCAGGAAATAGGATATATCTATCTCATCTCTTACCCATATGAGATACAACTTTTAGGGTGCATTCCTCACAAAGGGTGCATTATTGAGAGGATGCTATTGCAGCATCACAGAAGTATGCACAGACACCCACTTAGAACTGGAAGCCTAAAGAAAACCCATCCCATGCTAAAGCATCGGATGTAACACACTTGGGAGAGCCAAACATTGAAGAAGTCCATCTACCCAAGATAAGCAGGCCTACTGGAAATGCTTTGGGGTCTTTACTACTGATTGCAAGGAGGATTTAGATACAGACCTGAGTTCCTTTAAGGATTTTGCATTGTCTAAAACGTTAATGAACACAAAAAAAAAAAAAGATTTATGCATTGTTTGAAAGTTTTATTGGCTGCCTCTGTATAACTGTATTTAAAGAGACAAGTATGAAAAGCAGCTCCAGTGAAAGCTAGTTATGAAAACATGTCACAGAAGAGTGCTTTCCCAATAGACTACATTGATATCCACAAGTCAAACAAGTACAAATGCTGTAGAGGATAGAAGGTTTCATACTTGGAATATTCATGAGTTCAATCATATAAATCCATCATCTTGATATTTACAAGCAATCTTTGAAAATTAATTGGAAAAATTACTTGGGGGTTAGGTTTTTTTTTAAGAAAAGCACAAATTTGTCAACTCAAGAGAAAAGTCTTACACTAACAGTTTATACACAATATATTTCAAGCTTAGAACACTGAGTATATAAATTTTCATGAACAGACTAAAAGGTTTTTGTTTACTGATTTTATAAGCTTGGGGTTTTTGTTTTATTCATTTTGCCATGAGGTTTTTTTTTATAGTTTTGGGGGTCAGGATTTTTATGTTGTAGATGGAATTGGTTCAGTTAAAACCAAATTGTAAAGCCTTTTTGATGAAAAACAAGAGGGTAATACTCAAAGCTTGTCCCAGAATATTTGCTGCCTCCTACCACAATTTCTTTTTTTTATTTACTCAAATAAAACAGCAATATTTAGGGCACTAATTCACAGATTCTCTACCTCCTGTCTCTTTTCTTCTACAGACATCTATCAGCTCTATAGAGCTGTGCAAACTTGGACAACACAGATGACAAAGGACCCTTGCGAATAATACATTTTTTAAATAAATCAATTTTAGCTTTGTTTGTACACACAATATTCATAGTACAACACCATATAAAATCAGATCAGGAGCAGAGAGAGAGAGTGTGTGCATCAGCAATAGTGGAAATCAGTCATTTAGTTTTGTGCAATGGAATTCAAATATTCATGCCGTTCAAAAGCCAGCAAAGATGTTGCCATTTTCATTGATAAGTAGATCTTCATTTCCAGGTATATTTTGTTGAATGCCTATTCCAGAAAGCAAGCAGTTCAACCTTTCTGAAATAGTGAGATTTTTCATTCATTCTGAACCTGAGAGACATAAATAGTCTGTGCATAAAGCTTACATTAGAAAGGAGAACTCTCACCATAGGATGGATGTTATTCAGCAGTGATTTTTCTTTCTGTAGCTCCATGTTGAGTCTCCAGGAGCGAGCATGTAAACAACAGTTGCTATTTACATTCCACCAGGAGATGTAGAAACTTCATTTGTTATTTATAATATTTATGAACTTAAAGTAACAAGTTCAGAGTGCATATACAAATGTCTGCAGTAAATTCATTCTCTAGCAATTCCATTTTAAAAAAGTGGCACTTGCTATCTTCCCTTTGTGTACATTAGTTCTCTTTCAATTATAAGCAGCAAAAACATTTTTATTCCTTAATTCATACAAGACTTATGAACATTGAGATAGAGTTCAATGTGCTCATTGATTAAATTAGAGCACTCTACTTGATGTGTACAATTCACAGTCTACAAGAAGCACAGATGAAGTATTGTGACAGCTACTAATGAAAACAATCAGTCCTTCCATTATTTGCTGTAAGTACTTCAGCTACTTGAATATTTTTCAAGCCTTCAAAATACTCAGGTTTTGAGATTACTGTAAGACAATTTTGAAAAATAAATTAGGCAAAAAGTTAAATATATAGTAAGAATACTGATATTAATAACATAACATTAGTTTATGCATAAAACAAAAGTTCTTGGTGCTTATGACTGAGAATTAGTGATTTTTTTTCTTCATTTCAGATGACTATTAGAATTTTTATTACATTTTAGAACATTAGTAGAACTTGAGCTCCCCTTTTTTCACACTGTTCTGCAAAGCCACCAGACACAAATTTTTCACCAAGAGTACCAATCAACATAAATAATCTATTTTACAGAAACTCATTATATGGGGAGAAGAGCATAATGAATCCTTTTAGTTTGTTCAGTAAATCAAACTCAGTCATGTCTCCATAAAAATATACCAGTTAAGAAACCACTTTACTGACAAAGTCAGCAGTTTCATTAGGCTAAACTGATCATTTAATCTGAGGTCTGGTAACAAGTCCAGAAAAAAGTGCCTAAATATTTGCTGCAGTGATCAGTACACAATAATGAAAATTCAGAGACATTATCTGAAAAATCTTGAAAGTATCACATATTTTAAATCCTTAGGACTTTTCTTCAAACTTAAGAAATTGTTAATAGAAATTGATATAAAATATATTTTGAACAATACTATCTGTTTAATGTTTTTCTTTATTTAAATATGTCAAATTACTATATGCTAATATCTTATGTAGTACACAGAAACCATAGAAAAAGCTCTGTCTAGTTACTCTGAGTAGTTCATACACCAGCGAAAATGTTGTTTAACCCACTAGGTAAATAAAAACAAACAGGCACTTTTTCACTTCCCCCACCCTGTCATTAGGATGAGGAGGAAATTGGAAGAAAATAATTCAAATGTATGGGTTGAGATAAAGACAGCTTAATAAGACGGAAACTGAGGAGACAATAATAATAAAGATAAAAGAATTAGAATATAAAAAACAAGTAATGCACAATACAATTGCTCACTAGCCCCTGCCTGATGCCCAGTCAGCTCCTGAGCAGTGGCCCCCAGCCAGCTTTCCTGCTATGGGCTGAGCATGATGCCCCATGGGGTGGAATATGGGCCAGCTGGGCTCCTGGCTGTGTCCCCTCCCCACCCCTGGTGCACACCCAGCCTCCTCACAGGTGGGGTGAGCAGCAGCAAAGTCCATGACCTAGTGCAAGCACTGCTCAGCAAGAGCCAAAGGGTCAAAGTTGGACTCGACCTTAGAGGTCTTTTCCAACCATGATGATTTTATAATTTTTAAACGACACAGTTTTACCAACATCATTCTAATCCTAAATCTGAAACATGGCACTATACCATCTCTTAGGAAGAGTTAACTCCATCCAAACCAATACCAGGATAGAAATCAAACATAGAAATAGTAAAAAATAAGTTTGCAGGTATACATAAACAACACCTCTACATTGTTTTATTGTCTGTACCTTTACTCTGATCTTGAAAGATTTCCGCTGCTCCGTTACACACGAAACTCCTGGTGTTACTCCCTAGTGGTTACACAGCTGTAGGCAGGCCAATCTAACTGCCCACACAATGTTTATAACTCCAATGGCTGCTCAAAGATGAAGGTTACCACAGTGCTCTTTTTGAGCATACATAAATGTATCTCCTGATGCCTCAGCTTCTTAAGCTTGTCCATTGAAATTTCCAAATTAAACATAATGAAGGGAAGATGTTACAATGAATTAAGATATCAATGAACCCAGAACACTCAAGGAGTATTCAGTCAAATAGCCTATGTTCATAAAGAATGATGAAAGCAAATATTAATTTTTATTCTAATTAAATTTTTGTAGTGAGAATTAGAATTACTTTACTTGCACAGAATCTCAATTTAATTCAATTAAATCTACTATTAAAGTATTGAGTTATCAGGTAAAATAAATTAAATATAGAGCGTGAATTAACACTGATAAAATTTGAATAGTGCTACAGTACTTTGCCTTGTTTGTCTTTATAAGTGGCTTGTTAAAAATCAGCTCTATCTCAAGGACATTTTACAGTTGATAAAGCCAGTGCAATTGAAAAATTACTACAGTTATATCCATTATCACTACATAGTTATCATACATTAGTTAAGAAATGCCTTGATATGGGTTTTCAAAAATTAATTTCAAAGAATACGCTGAGTTGAAAGGGACCCAGCAGGATCATTGAGGCTATGTCCTGGCCCTGCACAGGACACTCAAAGAATGACACCATGTGCCTGAGACTGTTGTCCAAAATCTTCTTGAACTCAGACAGGCTCAGTGCTTTGACCACTTCTCTGGGGAGCCTGTTCTAGGGCCCAACCACCCTCTGGGTGGAAACCTTTTCCTGATATCCAACCTAAACCTCCCTTGACTCAACTTTGTGCCATTTCAGTGAGTCCTGTCACTGGTCAGGGTAAAGAGATCGGTACCTGGCCCTCTCACTTCTCCTCATGAAGATGGAATGAAGTCTCCCCTCGGTCTCCTCTAGACTGAACAAACCAAATGACCTCAAGCCACTGCTCATAAGGCTCCCCCCTCAAGGCCTTTCAGTATCACGGGAGCCTTACTTTGGACTCTTTTCTGGTACTGTGGCACCAAAAACTGTCCCCAGCTCTCAAGGTGAGGCTTCCCCAGCTCAGAGCAGAGCAGGACAATCCCCTCCCTTACCCAGCTGGTGATGCCTTGCCTGATGCACACCAGGACATGCCTGGCCCTCCTGGCTGCCACGGCACTGCTGACCCATGTTCAACTTGCCATCAACCAGGAGTCCCAGGTGCCTTTCTGCAACTCTGTTCTTCAGCATTTCATTCCCCAGTCTGTCTGTATGTCCAGGATTACCCTTCCCAGGTGCCGAATCTGGTACTTTCCCTTGCTGAACTTCATATGGTTGGTGACTGTCTAGCCCACTAATTTGTTTCAGTCTCTCTGCAGAGCCTCTCTGCCTTCAAAGGAATCAACAACTCCTTCCAGTTTTGTATTGTCTGCAAACTCACTCAGTACCCCTTAGAGCCCCATGTCAAGTCATTTATGAAGATGCTGAAGAGCAAGGTTCTAAGATAAACCCCTCTACTGACAGGTCCCCAGTCTGATGTCACTCCATCCACTATAACCATTTGTGCCCAACCCATGAGCCAGCTGCTCACACATCACATGATATGCTTATCCAGCTGTGTGCTGGACACTTTCTTCAGAAGGATGTTGAGCTTTACTGAAATCCAGAAAGATTACGTAAACAGGTTTCCCTTAATCAACTTGTGTGTTACCTTATCCTAAAAGGAAATCAGGTTTGACAAAGAGGACTTTCCTGTCATGAAGCAATGCTGATTGTGACCAATGACTGCATTGACTATCAGGTATTTTTCAATACCTTCCAGAAAAATCTTTTCCATAACTTTTCCAGGCACTGAAGTGAGACTGACAGGTCTGAACTTTCTGGGGTCCTCCTTCCCAGTCAGCTGGGATTTCACCAGGTTTCCAAGACTGTTCAGAAATTATCAAGACAGGTTTTTAAATTGTATTGGCTAGCTTCTTGAGGATTCTTAGGTGAATCCCATCAGATCCCATAAACTTGTACGGATCCCCTACATAATAACCCCTTCACTGCATGCAATGCCATTCCTCTGCCTCTTCTGCCCTTCCAATACCTCCTTAAAGAGCCTGCAACCATCCAACAGGCCACTCCAGTCACAGGATTCATCCCACCAGGTTTCACTTATGCCAGTAATATCAGATCTCTGGGACTGGGCCAAAGCTTTGAGCTCATCTTGTTTTCCTTCATGCTGCCTCTTTAGGAAATATGTTATTTTACCCAAGTTTTGAGGATAAAGACAGCCATAGTAGGCAGCACCAGGAGAAAGATGTGACACTGCAACCAAGACTGGAATCCATTATTTCATAAAAGGGCAACACTGATCTCATAAGAAAGTACTCTGAAAACAATTGTTCTATCCTGAAGTTGCTTTCATTTTTTACCCCTACAAGGAGAATCTTACTTCCAGATTCTGCAGTCCAAACTGTGATGGGACTGAAGAAACACAGAAGCAGCACAGAAAGAGGAACCAGCAAATCTTGTATTGATAAATAAGTACTACATAAAATAAAGATGCACATAGACAATAAATCAATCATTTCCATGACAAGAGAATCTAGAGAAGTCCTCAAAACTCGGAGTTGTTGAAGGGTATGACCAATGGGAAGTCCATGACACTAACAAGTACAGAAACTATCACAGAATGGCTTGGGCTGGAAGGAACTATAAAGATCAGCTTGTTCCAATCCCCCTGCTATTGACATGGACACCTGTCACTCAGTCAGGCTGCTCAGAGCACCATTCAACCTGGCCTTGAACACTTCCATTGATGGGGAACCCACAGCTTTAGGTAATATGTTCCAGTGTGTCACCACTCTCACAGTGAAGAATTTCTTAATATCTAATCTAAATTGCATATTGGGCCCTCTGTTCCCCTTAGAAGGCAATCTCCAACAACTATAATCCTACTGTTTTACTACAGCTTTTTAATCCAAAGAGTTGTTAGAAATACCAGTAGTCATAATTCTGCTTGACAGATGAACTAGGTGCCACCTCAGCTGAGGGGAGACCTGCAGCTGTTGGAAGAACAGAGCACATCAGCAGTATTTACTTCTCCCAGTTACTAATGGGGGGCTAACAACATGCTCCTACCAACCAATCATGTCTTGCCTGCAAGTGTAGGCCATGACTGCACTCCCACCCTTCTCATGCACGCTCTTGGCACTGCCAGTACAAACCAACATTTATACACTTGGACTTCCATGGATTTCCAGTACTAGACACAGGACTTACAGAGGAGCCTGGCTACCCCTATTGTCATCAAGCAGACTATAGTAAGTGAACTTCATACCAATTAAGACAACAAATCTAAGGTTCCCCCTGCTCCAGGAGTGGTGATTCCTTGGTGATACCTTGGCAGGTAGGGGAAGGAACATGCTGACTTTCTTTTTCATCCACAGATAAAAGGTTATAGATTCATTATTGTAGCATCTGAGATAGATTGTATATTTTATTCCTGTCATTTTTTCTTCAGAAAATTTCTGTAGGATGACCTTTTCCCCTACCACATGCCCTTTCTATCTAACCCTTACTCTTTTTTAAATTTTTATCATCTAGTCTGTGCTTTTCATCTTTAAAATTCTCCCTATAAGAACTCAAAAACCATGTTACTATGGTAAAATGGCACTATGTTGCAATGATTGATTTGACCACCTTGAAAACCTTAGGAGAAAATAATTTAAAAGGCACAAGAATGAAAAAAGCATCCTAAAATACTCCAACAGAACAGTGTTATTCTTGCCAGCATAAGGTTTTAAGGTTTTTCATTTTATCCCTAGAAGACTGAGAAAAATTCCAACCTGAAATTATAGGGAAAAAAACAGAATTACCTCCATCAAGACAAATGGAAGCCAATTCCAAACCCAATATTTTTAACATACCCAAGAGTTTTAGGGTGGAGTTTGACAGATTGGCTCACTATACACTGTGCTAGCAGTTCTATCTGTAACAATTTCTATTACAACTACAGCTCACAAGTATTCAGGGAGCACATTGATTTGTACAGTGTCCCAGTTATTTCATAAGATACACTATCTGGCAGAAACACCACAAAAATTTTGAAAGCAAGACTGTTTATGGCTCTTTTGTTTCAAAGAACGGGAAACAAAAATCATACACAATATTATTTCCTAAATCTGCAGTGTTACTACTAAATAACTGAATTGTGCTGCTAAAATTAATGTTTTACAAGAGACTACTAAATAAGAGACAAAATGGGATGGGTCATTTAAGTGAGAGTGCTATATAATGAAACTACACAAGGTTCTAGACTATTCAGTTTTGTTTTCAGAAAATTCAGATTCGATGTCAAAAAAAGAACAAAGCCCATTCTACTTCAGATATTTGGAACATTGCATTGGTCTGCATGAACCCTTAGCCTCAAAATATTACAGAATTGACCTCTGTAAAAAATAAAACATTTATTTTACTGTAAAATCATCTGTTAACATTGCTTGTACTATGTTATCAAAACATTATAGAAAGTAAGCATGCATCTTGGCCAATGTGCTACTGCTGAGAAAGTAAAGGGCACATTGAGATTCAAGATGTGTTCTACAATGCAGACATCTATAGAGAGATTACAAAAGCCAGTTTAAAGGTTTCTAGTTAAAATTACTTGTATCAATAACCGAGAATTTCTAAGGTCTGTATTATTTTCTCAGCTGCTGAGATACTCAGTACAAAAATGGTCACACTAATATATTTCAAAAGTGGTTTTTAAATTTACTTTTCTACTTTTTTCCTAGATCAACTTAAATCCATAGTATCAGAATACAAGCCATTGCTAAACAGGTGAACTACAGCAGTGGTGCAATATGCAACATCAGGAGAAGGTCAAACATATACACATGGTGGCATACAACTAATTTATGCTGCTTGAAAACAATATTTTAGCTCCTGAGCAAAATAATGATGGGGGAGTTAGTATCTTGTCTTCCACAGAACAGGCTATTTTTTCCCTTCATCCTTTCAATTAAAACTAAAGCCCAGTTAAAAAAAAACACTTTTAACAAAAATTGACTTTCACAGCAGTCCTCAAGTATGAGCAGCAGAGGATCTCATTTGAACAAATGTAACAAGATGTTCTTTCAGCTGTGGTTTTTTCCCTCCCTTTCCTGGTAAAATGCCACAAGCATTTTACTGCTTTTTGACAATAAAATTGCACCATAGAATACAACATACGCAAATTTCAGATACGTTTGTCTGCTCATACAGAAATTTCTAACTGGAAGCCTTTCTTTCTCCTTTGTTTCTTTCACAATTCCCAAGTAATTGTTTTCCTAAAACAATGCACAAGTCTGAATGACAACACTGGAGTTTTTGTTTTGGTAGAATTGCTTTTAGTGTAATTCTACTGATATGTACTGCTGCATAAAAGCTTTTGCTAGCCTATCATCTGTAGGTAAAAATGTGACTGCAGAGATCCATAAGTGGGGCCTGTTAGATGGAGCAGCCAAAGTGGTCTTTCATTAGAGAGACAAACATACCTCTTAGCAACTACATAGCATTCACTTTCCACAGCTAATTTTAAGGAAATTGTCCTTGAATATCTACTGCTGCTTGGGGAAAACAAAAAGAAAATTGTAGAGGGGACATGTTATGCTCAGTAAAATAAAAGAAAGGCACAGGGAAGTCTCAATTTCCTTTATTTTCAGTTTTTGTTTTTCTGGCTAATACCTTACGAATAAAGTATAGGATAAAGTTTTAATGATAATAACAGATCAGTTTAAATTAGCTTCCTTTTTGACTTGAAGCTATATTAAAACTTGGACATATTTTATTACCCAAATCAAAGCCTGTTGAGAACTATAAGTGACCTGTTTGCTAAGGGACATTGATACCTTGAGATTCTGTACCAGGATCTCCCTACCCTGGGCTGGGCCAGCCTGCCCAGGATATGACACAGGTCCAGAGCAGTACTAAAAGGATTAAAATAGCCTGATATAGAACATATATTTTTAACTTGTAGGAAAATACACAGCAGCAGAAATTATAGTAGAAAAAGAACATTCTCAAAGGGGCAAAAGTGCTTGATTACTGAATCTGATCAACTCTACAAGCTAGTACCCATTAGACTGTAAAAAGGATTTAAGAAAGTACATAAGCCTCCTCAAGCAGCATATTGGAACCCCCCAAACATCACCTGGCTGTGTGGGCAGGAAAACACTTCAGCTAGGTTGTTGTATTAAGTGTTATTGATACAAAATTGTTGAGCCATATCCCTGACACTACACTGAGAAATAGGTTGAAATAGAGGAAAACTGCAAGATATGAAACTCGTAATTGTAAGGAAATTAAAAGCCTCCCAATACTGCAAAGTCTCAGTTCAGCATTCAGTAGGAAACACCCCTCTTTATAGGTGAGCAGATGCTGCACACTTCCCTGTGATATAAAAACACAGCTATTAAGTAAATGTAATCTGACAGAGGAATCCACTGAGGCTCCCACCAGTTTGCACATACTGAGACACTCAAATCGTTTGTGCTTAACAGAAGGCTTTTAAGCTGGTTTTGGCATTCACATGGAGTTACACTTCACAGCAATCCCACTCTGGACAGTACAGGTAGCATGTGAAAGGTCATTAGTGGATTTTCAGTATGAAAGGCAGTGAGGCAGGTATCCTGAAACAGTACACTTAAAACAACAAGGCTCTCCAAGTGCTCAGAGGAGAGTAAGAATGACAGGTAAACAATTTGTGTTTATCTGTCATTATTTGGTACCCTCAGGTTTGATCAAAAGTTACTGACATAAACAAACAAACAAAAAGTTGAAGCAAATGTGGATCTTAGCAGGTCCCATAATTCAATCACTGCCGCAGAAAGGTTTTTTCAGACAGATACACTCAAATGGCAGTATGTAATTAAAGATGCAGATGTCAATACAAGGTGGTCCTCATCCTCTGTCACCTCCACATCACTTGAATATGTAAAACATATTCCATAAAGAAATAAAACTCAAAGATAAAGTACCTGTTCTTTATTGAAAGATTGATTGTACTTAGAAAAGAAAAATGTTATTTTACTAATTCTGGATAGATGAACTGCCAATAGACAATTTGACTCAAGATAACTTAGCAGCCAGTTACTGGTTAGAGATGGAATAGCATCTACAGTGCATGCCAGAGGTTGTTAATGAGTTTCATCCCTGAAAAAAGTATTCATGAGCCAGATGTTCACAAATTACTTATATTATAAGGACTTCCAGATTTTTAAAGTGCTCTTCTTTACACCTCCTTACTGCATGCTTTTAGGACTTACAAGGTTCCATTTTTGTTTTGCAACTTAGGGGAGAAAAAGCATTTTCTTATTTCCCTTGCCAATTATTTTATGATGCTATAGACTGTATCAGTCAGAGCAAAGTCAGTAGTAAAGGAACATTTAATGACATGCATGACCCCTGAATGCACATGGTCCTGTAGGTAGGTAGTGTGGCATAAAAATGATAAGTGAAAAAAAAAAAAGAAGACGACAGAGTAGCTGTTACAATAGTACTTCAAATTAAAATAAGTGTTTACAGTTGCTTTCAATTAGCACCTTTTGGAAAAGATACCTCACCTTATCTATTCTTTAACCTAGGTACACAAAGCAAAAGTTTCCCCTAGTGGGAAAAAACACAAGGCAACAAATTTGAAAACATTTTCTTCAAATCATGTTGAGTAAGTCTTTGGCTTAATCACCTTTCTAAATTATGAACAATTCAATGAGTATGGTTGTTATGACAAACATCTGTGCTTCCTTCATTTCTAAAAAGGATTCAAAGCTCCTGACCAACTAATCTCTTAGGATATGTGGGAGATCAGAGTGCAGGAGGAGGAGGAGTGGGGGAGGGAATACTTCCTTGGAAATTACCTCAGAGCTTCAGCATGATGTGAAATCAATTATTGTTCAGTATCAAACAACAGCTAATTTTTTAGTAACTAATTAAAGGGAAGATACTATACTGTATTACATTCAGAGAAATATTTCTCCTCTTCCTTATAACACAACTGTATAATGAGAGGACTTATTATAAGGAAAAGAAATTAAATTAAGAATAAAGAGCAAAGAAAAATATTTAAGTTAAAATATAAGCCAGCTTTGAATGAATGAAAATTAAATGGCTTTCAATTAAATTATAAAAATGCACATTTCAAAATTCAGTGGAAAATTTCTGAATGAGGGAAACAGTAAAAGGAGTGTAAGGAAAGAGGGAGAGCCCAATACTTAACTGCATTCCCTGTTATGCATTTGAACACATGCAGATTTCTTGGAGAAGATCAATAATGAACAAGGATTGAGCATTAGTACTAGATACAATAAATGGATTTTCAGTATTTCTTTGATCAGGAGTGGCATTTTGTGTTTTCTGAACCTGAATGTTTAATGTCAAAGCACTGTAAAAATATATAAATCACCCATCTGAAAGAAGCACAGTGCTGTCAGACTCACCTATCATTGCTAAGATGACTGTCAGCTTTATGAGAGTCTTCTTTACTCCTCTTTCTACACCTAAACAAGAAGAACTCTTAGAACTCCTTAAATTATGACACAATTTAATTATGGTAATTAACATGAGGATACACTTGACTGTGAAGACACTTTAGCCTCCAGTCTAAAAGAAACTAATATCTGTTCCATTAACCTACTATAAATTTCATCCTCAGGAAAAAAGAACAGGTTAGATCCTCATCAAAAAATCCCCCTTCTCTCTTAATCACTAGTAGTGCATTTCCACACAACCATTCCAGATGCACACATGTAGAGATCTAAATACATAGATATCTATGTATATACATATTTATGCACACAGACAGGAATATTTATATATCTCAAACAAGGGTAACTTGTCCTTTCATTTGTAGAGGGTTATAAGATTTTCATTCTCTAACTTATGAGTTTTAGTCTTATTGTGATATTTGCATGGTGACATTCAAGAATGGCCCATCTTAGGAATCAATAACAAAAATGTTTTGTGTGCTCACTCAGAGTCAATGCAAGCTCACTAGCATGTTCCAGTTAGCTGCCTCCTTATCTCCAAAATAGATAGTGAAATTGGGCAAATGTTGTTTGACAGATGTAATGAAGCCTTCTTAATACATTTTAGTTTGGGTTTTGCTTTTTACTTGGTTGCCTGGGTTTTTTGGGTTTTTTTTTTTTTTTTTTGTAGAGGGAAACATTTGTTGTTGCTGGTTAGGGATTTTATTTTCCCAAGAATGCTGCCTCCTATAGAAAGTGCTGGCCTTGTTGCATTAAAATTTATTTTCAAATAAGAAGTCAGATGATTGACAAAGAACCCATTCTAAGCCAAAATGCATATGAGCTCTCTATTTCCCTACTTGTTCCTAGGAGAAAAATTTAGTAATGTTTCCAATATCATATTAATAGATCTATTACCACAATTTTTAACAGAAGTGCAGTTTTGAAACCCTTTTCAAGTACTTTTCAGATGCTACTCAAAGTTTTCTTCTCTAGTCATTCAAGGGCTTGTATGAAATGTCAGTCCACAGCTTTAGAACATGGTTATATCACCAAATAAGATATTTCCAAATGGGAACTGTTGCCTGTCAGTTGTATCAGCTGTTTTGTTAGCTTGAATCCCAGGAGCCTGAGACAATGAACCATCCATTTTTAATGATGCTTCGTGATACTCTACTGTATGCAATATAGAACTCTTTCTGACAAGGCTCCAGGGCATCAAAGCAATCATTAGTAACATCCCAGATTTCAAAATATTACTATAGAACTGTAGTGTGTAACAGGTATAAGTGCAAAGCCAAGCTGTTGCTGGGAGGGAATTCTGCCTTTCAGGTTCCAAAAAAAGCTTGCATTCTAGATCTGCTGCTGGATGCCAGGTGGATGTTTTGACCTGAATGCACTGTCATACATAGAGGCCTTACATGTGGTTAAAACAAAAAGTATCCTGCACCACACATTTTATGCTTCACATGCACAATGCTTGTTTTTTCATTGCCCAAACAAGAACTCAACTGGCTCAATACCAGCTGTGTTCAACATAAGTCACATTTCACTTATGACATAAGATGCTTTAGCTGAGAAAAAATACCAGAAAAATCAATGGCTAGACTGCATCACAGTAGTTTATAGCCTAGACTGTACCTAAGTAAACAAACCCACTGGACCAAAAGAGAGCTGGCTTCAATATAACCTTCATGTATACATCATTGCACAAATCTGGTCTGGAGTAGACACCACTGCAACAGCAGTATTCCCTGCTATGTGCAATGTGTAGTACTATGTGCAACTGGAGGCAGATTTAAGGTTATACTGACAGCTAGAACTAACATTTCCCTCACTGTAGATAGAGTCTAAGTCTAAGCCACAGTTATTTGAAATACTTGGTTTATACAGAGCATATGGGCTGTATAGCATGCATATACATAAAAGCACATTGGGGTTTATACTTTGATAGAAAATATTCATGAGAGAGTTTTGTGTTCAGTCTTTCTCTGAAGATATGAAGGAATTTAATGATCAGATAATCTGCATCTTTTGTTCAAAATATTGATTTGCCTATGATTCTAAAAAACAGTACTTTGGTAGTATTTTTCAAGTACCTTCTTAAAATTCTTCTGATAAATTTCCTCCCTGAAGTGAATTATTTATTTGCTCAAGTGGGCAATGAAACTAGTAGCTGTAGAATAAGGGACTTTAGTCCCATTAGCAAAAAGATCCCACTTTAATGGCTGGGACAAAAAAAAAGGCTACTGCTACATAAGGTCCCTTCATCCATAAAATAAGGAAGTGGAATAGGGGTTCCCTTTTCCATTAAAATGTAAACTAACACCCTATAGTAATTACACTTGAGGTTTGCAATGAGATAGCTGGGTTTTAAGTAAGATTTTAAGATTAAGAATAAATTTTGCAATAGCATTAATAGAATAGCAATTGAATACCTACAATTCAACCATACAAACCATACACTGGCCTCCAAGGAAGACAAAATTAACTACAGCAACAACAGCCTGTGAGAAGGGAGCCTTGATTATCCAAGCACACACTGGCCATCTGATCTTAGATTCTGGCAATATGTAGTACAATTATTTGGATAATTATAGTATTGCTTGCTCCCACATGTTTCATTAAACAAACCTTTGGCTTGTGAACAGGCTGTAAGCAGATCTGTCAGAACTGAACTGGAGATATCTGAACTCTTAAAAGGGATGGCAAGGCTTAACAAAAGAGAATTAATGGCAACACATAAGCCCAAATACCAGCTAAACCAGAAATGCCTCTGATAGCTTAGCCTCCAGAAGACAAAAGGTGATGTCAAACCAATGCAGACAATACAGCAAAGTGGCATTTTTTGAAGTTCAGCAGTGGACAAAATTAAAAAAAAATTAAAAAAAAAATATAACATTTATTAAATGAAAAAAGGCTCATTTTTATGAAGCCTTTTTTAAGAAGGGAAAACTCAAGAACATTTAGAATCATGTCTGTTGTCTCAGAAATTGAGTTAGTTAATTAAATATCTCAGAGTGTTTAAGTAAAATTCCCAGCAGAATGAGCTGCTCATGTTATCTTCACTCAACTGTATTTAGTAGTGGTGGTAATTGTTGATTTAACTGAGCAGAGAAGATGTTACTTCAATGAAGGTGTCACTCTTTACTTTTCTTCATAGAGGTACCATTAACACATTTTGGTAAACATATTCTATGTAGACATTTTGCATCTGGAATAAAAACATTCCCTTCCCTTCTACTCTGGAAACAGTGTGTAAATTAAAATAGAACCTAGTGATTTAGTCAGTCTCTAAACTCTGGATCAGTATTATCTTGTTTCCCTGGAAGAGACTCTCTTTATCCCCCAAATAATTTTACCAAGTCTAGCACACAGAGGTTCTTTGGACTCTCCACCAACAAAATTTTATTCTAGGGTATAGTTTTCAAATTAAATTGTTTGGAATATTTGTAGTATATTAGTTCCACTTTCTTCAAGACAGTATTCCCACAATAAAAGAAGCTTATCTGCGATTCTGCTAAGAAAAAAAATATTAAAATCCAGAAGTGATTAAATACATCACTGAATTAGTGCCTATATAAATGTATTGACACCGTGCCAACAAGTGTAACATATGTGTAGAAATAATTTTTTGTGGATAATCAAAAAGCAACCTTCAAATGGGCTTGGATTCATTTTAGAGGCGTATAAATCTTACAAAAATAAAAGAGCATAGTCTAATTTTGCTGAATGGACTGTCAAGATAAATTGAAAGAAATTGCATGAAAGAAACTTTTGCATGATTAAACATTTTGCTGTGGCAACCTGAAATATTGACATTTTTAGGTCATGGTTCTAGAATTGCTTTATCATCAGATGAGGTACAGCTGCAAATTCAGAGGGATCTACCATTGCATCAGCCATTATGGACTCCAGCCATGTGCTCATATGCCAAATTGGTACTCAAACACTCCCTACTGGCTGGCTATGACAGTTACCACTTGATCCAAATGATCTTTAATTGTCACACTGCAGCACATTGATCATGCAAAACTTCGTGCAGTGCTCTAACTTGTCATTGTGTTTGGCATAAAGCACTGTTATTATATTTTGTTACTATTCAAATACAGTATCAGGTGTCATTTTTATTTTCTTCCAAGAAGCTGATGAGCCTGGGCACCAAAGCTGCCTGGGCACCAGCAATGGCCTGCTGCACAGAACATCTGCTCCTATCCCAGTGTCCTACAGCACAAGTTAATCCATTTGCAAACGTTTGTTTTCTTTAAGATTTCAGTAAAGAGCAGCTAAGCTGTTTGCCCTTATATGAAGGCCTAGTATCATCATTGTAACAAACTAAACAAGTAGTTATTTTTATGACTCAAATGCCTGACAAGTTTTCTTCCTGTGCCTAACTGGGTGGGGGGAATATATCAGGCAAGCATCAAGAACCACTATTGCTTAACTCCATTGTTATTTTGCCATTACAGGCAGGTTTGCCCTGGTGCCCTGGATTTGGTCACTTTTGTTTGATTCTGGGTTTCCTAATGAAGCCACACATTTTAGCAGATTTGCATCAAGCTTTCATTGTGAAAAGAGCAGTTAAGTAGCTCTAATACTCCATATTACAATTACTAGCATGTTATGAAATTTCATTCTTATAGAGTACATGGATCCTTTTAAAATACAACAGTTCATGAACAGCTCTTTGAAAAGTGACTAGTCAAAACTCTTTTTTCCTTTTATGAGCTTGGAATTAATATCATACAGCTTATAATGGTTATACCAAAACACTACAAATTTTTAACTGAAATATCATCCCAACCTTCCTGCACTCTAAGGCATCTCTTGATGACTGCCTTATCCCTGCCATTTGGCAATAAGCAGTCAAGTATTTTGTTGTCTCAAAAACAAGTACCCCACAATTCAGAAAGTTGCCATCTTACACTAAGTATGGAAAATAACCTTCCTTACAAAGACATTATTCGAATTAGTATTTGAAACTGAGTTTCCAATGTCTCACTATTAATATTTCACATAAGGGTGTCTAAAAAGTATGAAGTCAGAAGGCCAGGAGTCAAGTACTGCTGCTAGCTGGATCCAGAAAACAGTCTAAATATAGCACTTAGAATTCATTTAGAGCCTCCTGTCATGCCACCAGTTCCTTATGTCGGAAATTACTATTCTAGGGTAACATGTCTGCCAAACAGTCACTTCCTTTAAAAAAAAAAAAATAGCCCTTATTATTTCACACAAAAATCCCATGTTTTTTCTTTCAAGAACACACATTTAGCTGCAATTTATCCTGTTATGGGTACAGGTTTACACGAACATTAAATGAGAGTCCACTTTTTTCTGTCACACACTGCTGAACAAATGGCACTTTAGGATTAGGGCTATTTCATTTTGACCACTAAGGGGCCTAACTATTACTCCTCTTCCTTACACACCTCCTCATCACTCCTTTCTCCTGCTGTCCTTACTCCTCCAAGAGTGCCTGGTCAGGTAGAGCCATGGCAGTCCTGTGGGCCAAAGAATGTGAGAGTAAAGCCCTGTCATCTGTCAGAGCAAAGTGGTTCCTTGCCTTAAATATGCTGACGCTCTCCCAGCCAAGACTTAAAAATAAACATCAGCTTTTCATCAACTGCTGAAAAGTGCTACACAAGAGTGCAGATAGCCCTTATCAAATCAAGATAACAATGAAACACCCATTGTCACAGCAAATGGGAGGGGATGTTCATGGGTGAAGACACTTACTCTTGAGTAGTATAATAAAAATAAAATCTGATTTGACAGTTATGTCTGTTTTTCACTGAACTGCTAAAACACCCTGAAGATAAAAGACAGTCCCTAAACGGCTGCTTGCATCTAAAGCTACTGAAGTAAAATCTTGAACAAAAAAACTCGCCTCACATACACAAAAAATTCTTACCCAAAAACAACAGGAAGAAAATCCACCCAAACAGGCAGAATTTAGATTCCACTGACTGCTGCAATTCCCATAGAACTTTATCTAGCTACTGCCTTTTTTTTTAAGACACTGAATAAAAGCAGAAGTAAAAAGCATCAGAGAAAACTGATACTGTTTTGTCAGTACCTAAACTTAAAGGAAAAGGCAATTTCTCAGGTTAATGAATTTTTTTATTTTGCTCCCAACTTTCTAATACACCCTAAGGTCACAGAGTGGAGGCAAAACAAAAATGAGAGCAGTTTGTATTAACAGCTGCCTGAATAATCTTACAACAGAGAACAAAGGCCTCCAATCAATAGCATTGAGCAGCCACTCTAGACCACCTGGGATTCAAGAAATCATTTAGCAGACAAGAACTTCAAGTTAGGAATGTTACTCACCTCTTTGTGAGTTTTGCAGATTAAGCCAGATCATGCCTTTCTTTAAATACAGACATTTACATAAGGAAGCCAACAGAGAGAACTAAGCATTTTCTTTGTATTGTTCAAGGGTCTTTGATATACTGACTTGTCCCCTAAAAATTAAGACCTAATCTAGAAGTAACTAAATGTTAACCACAAATTTATTCAGAGTGACACAGAAAAGTCATCCTCGGAGAAAGAAAGTAACTAAAACAAATGAGAAAACACAAACCTCCTCCACTATTAGTAAAAATTGGCATTTTCTTCACTATCAAGTGCTGACACAATTATGGAAAAATCAAAAGCAACAACTGGGGAATTTTGGCTTGCTTGAAGACCAGTAGCTGACAGCTTTCTAAACAAGCCTATACACAGTAGATGCTCTAACAAAAGCTTGTGCATTTTAATATGGACAGCAAACAATCTAATATTCCTCCCATAAACTAAAGCTTTACCTTCAGGCAGATGCAAACATCGCTAAAATATCAGAAATTACAAACACTTAGTCTTTCACAGTCTCAGTAGAAGTCTAATGCCCATATCTTACCCAGCTGTTTAATCCTCAAAAGGCTGAAGGCAGCTGCAAGGTACAGTCAGATACTCTGAAGATCACTAGAGAGAAAGATTTAACTATCACTGCAGCTGCTTTGGGCAGGAGTCTAAAGCCGACATGTTACTTGCAACAGGGACGTAAAGAGATTTTCGGGTATTTGCAACCTCACTTGTACTGGAGAGTCCTGCATCAATAAGCATCATTCATCTGCATAATCACTAAAACTCCAGTATTTCAGCTCAATCACATAGGCAGCAATTCTAAGAAAGACTCAGCTGCTGCATCTGCATAGCTCAATTATACACAAGTTGTACAGACAGCAGGCTTCACAGTGGCTGAGTGCCACAAAGCTGGCTGGGGGAAGGGGGAACATACACATGTAACACTGAGAAGAATAATAGCTCAAATAGGAGAAAGTCCAGAGTTATGTTGGTAAATAAACATTCTAATTTCAGGGACATAGATATAACATAGATTTAGGTTGGGAAAGAGGACAGATTACTCAGCAGTCCTTATATCACTTAACATATTTAGACCCCATGCACAAATTAAGAGTACTTTAACTTGCTTACCAGAAGTTCGTATTTCATAGTTTGTAAAACTGTTGAACTACCTCTCATTAAAAAAAAAAACAAACAAAAAAAACCCCAAAAAACAAAACAAAACAAAAAAAAAAACACAAACAAAAAACCACAAAAGAACCTCTCTCCCCTAAACAGCTTTTAAATAACACACCAACTCCCCATTTCAGCTTCATTTGAAACTGGTGAAATTAATTAGACTCAAGGAGGTTAATTAGAATCAGATGCTAAAATTTCCTCTTTGAGTTGGTTTCTGTCATCACAAGAATGTAAGAGGGAAGTCATATTTGTAAAAAAAATTTGGTCTTATCAGTATCTTCTCTAATATTTCCTCTACCCATACAAAACTAAAGCATGGAAAGATGGAAAATAAAAAAGCTTGGGGAAAAAAAATGATCCTGCTAGATAACAAGCCACGAACTTACCACTCTGGCAAATATGGCAAACAACCTTCTGGGCTGCTGAGCATCGCTAATAGGTCAAAGTGCAGGCCCTTGTCCTCTACGCAACACTGGTCAGACACATCTAGAGTGCTGGGTCTAGTGCTGGACTCCTTGATACTAGAAGTAATTGGACATACTGGAGAAAAATCCAACAAAGAGCCACAAATGATTAAGGGACTGAAGCATCTCTCAAATGAGGCTCAAGTTCAGGGAGCTTGGAGTACTCAGCCTGGAGAAGAGAAGGCTCAGGGGGATCTTATCTTGTATATAAATATCTGATGGGGAAAGGTAAAAAAAGATTAAACTGGACTCTTTCAACATTCCCCAGACAAGAGACAACAGACAGAAATTAAAATGCAGAAAATTAATTTTAAATAGAATAAAATATTTTTTTCTTGTGAGGGTGGTCAAATACCAGCACAGACTTCCCAGGGAACTTGTGGATATACAAACCCTAACTAGGCATGTGTCCTAACCTATTGTAACTGACCCTGCTTTGAGCAGGAGAAGTTGAATTAGATGATGTTATGAGGTCTTGGCCAACCTCACATGTTTTGTGATAACTCTGTAATGTGGTATGGTAACTTTGAAAAAACTCCTTCTGCAAAAACATAATAGATGTGAAATATTCCAAATATAACAAATCTTTATAGCTGCCAGAAAAAAAAATGTTTCTGCATACAGAGAACTGCTCTTTGAAGTATTTTTGTACCTTTTAAGGTAGAGAAGTCAAACAAGCATGATTTTAAAGGAAATGACAGGAAAATGTCTTTTTTCAAGCTTGTAAGGGAATATTAAATTAGCAGCCACATAATGAAATAAAGCTGTTTAAGTAATAATCATCTTTGAGTGTTGCAAAGCAAGTTTACTCTTTCAAAAATTTCAACTCTGTCAGGAATATCCAATGTGAAAATTCATTTAAACCTGCAATGCAAATATTCCTAAATATTCCACTGAGTAGTTCTCAAGGAATTTCTGTGGTTGGGTTCCACTCCCTCCTGTATCCTATATTCTGTATAACCCAATTTTATTAATTACAGAGGGTAAAATATCAGCCAGCTGCATGTTTAACCAGAGAAAAAGGAAAGACTTTAAGAAACAATCATGTTCAATGTTATGGCTAGATTGTAAGATTATGAGATTAATTGAAGTTATTCTGGTTTTCACTTCATGGAATCCATTAAAAGTAGGACCATCTTGGGAAGTGATGTCTTTTCAGAAATATATAAATAATGCACCTTGTACTACTATTGCTGTTGAATATCCTTGTCTGAAAAAATAGTTTACTTCAGGAGAGAGCAATTCATAGTGGCCAAGACTCTAAATAACAGTCTAGTTAAGTTTTCTCATTGAAGGTACATTCTGAATATTTGAGAATAGACTCTAAAATAAGAAAAGGATGAATCTACCTATTCACAGATTTGTCAAGCTTTCATGTGTTTCAGCAGCAGAGAATAAATGATTTATTCCTGTCTCTATTGAGGTTACTGGCAAATTTCCCATTACCTTCAATGAAGGGAGGGACTGTCACTGTGGGTCTCTGAGGATGAGAGTTATTCTTAACTATAAAGCAATGTGGATCACTGTGCAAAAAGACCAAAGGAGCTGCATCAAGAAGACACAGCGAGATGCGCTGTTGTTCATTTCTCTCTGAAAGCCTGTGCTGTTCAATGTCCCTTTTCAGTGGAAGCCAGTCTTCTTCAAAGCCTGACTGTCAGAATGGTACCTCACAAGGCACACAGTCCAAGATTCAAATATTTTGAGGAGGTGTCTGATGTCTTTCTTCTTTCCCTTTTCAAAATAAATTAGCCATATCCAAATAAATAGCACATGCATTTGGCCTCTAATTAAATTCATGCTGCACAATAACCCTGCTGCCATGGTGTTGTGTACATTACCTTCCTACAGCCATTCTCCCAAAAACATTGCTGTGCATGGTGAGATACAGACCATGGCTCAACTAATTGCAGTCCTGGTGTTACACTTACTGAGGCTGAGGCAGTGCAGTTTGTTCTTTCAGGAGGCTGTGAAGCCTGTGTTCCACTAACATTTCTGATTTCTATCCAGGAAGATAAAATGCTTCATTCTAGTGCTGTTAGTCCAACAGCTTCACAAAATCTAGGAGCCTGACACAATGCCAGCATTATGCTATAAAGCATTTACAACAGAAGCAGACACGTGTGCTCTAGAGTTTTATACTGCTTTCCATATCAATCGTTTATGTTGAAATGCCAATGAAAGCCTGCACATACTAGCTTCTAAAAGTACCCTGGTAAATACTTATAGCTACTGTCTAAAGAAGGGCATAAACTCAAAATGCATTAAATGGCAACACTTCTGTTTGCTTGTTTGATTTGAGAAAATAACATAGAATTTTAGGTAGTGAGTTAATCATCCTGAAGATATTTTGAGGTTATTTTAAAATTTAAATTACTAAGAGAGAAACAAAATTCAGAATCTGCTATTTGTTTCTTTTTTTTTTTTTCCTTTTATGTAGAATTTAAATATGGAGAAAAAAATTAAAAAAAAATTAAATTATACATCAGGTTCTTTCCTGTGTTGTATATCACATCAACACCAAAATTTGTTCATGTGCTTCTTGGAAGTGTTATTGTATAATGGTTTTACTCCTGAAAGCTTTCTAAAGGGTGTTTTGTGGGGGGAAAAAGGGATGACCCTAATCAAGAGAGAGTCCTACAGGAGATCCATGATGATGTTGAAGGGTCAACCAGAAGGTTGTACCTGCACAAGGCAGACACTTTCAAGAGCACTTTCTAGCAGGGCAGGACTCCAGCTGATTCCAATCATTATTGTAAAAGAGGGTGATTTCTTCATCACCCATCCTGACCAAAAAAAACTTCACCTTTTCTTCAGGGCAGTTGTTCTACAGATGTGCACCAGGCAACTGTACCAGTAAGAATAAAGGTGGCTGCCGTGCAAAAACTATTTTGGAGCTTAAATAGGAATATTTAGGCCTATCATCTCTTAGAAAGTATCTTTGCTGAGGAAATGCTTTGTAGCAATTCAGATATTACCACAATAGAAATAAAGAGTTTCATTTGTTTCACTATGGCACTCAGTAATTAGCTTTTAAATCTTTAAAGGACAAAAGTTCCTTATTGCAATGCAATTAGTATAGTTGTTATGTTATCCTGATTATAATGGAATTTCATTAACAATATCATCTAAAGCACAAATTGTCTTACCACTTAAAGGTCAATTACTTCCAAATTTTCCCATTCCATATAAAAAAAATAATAACAATCTGAGGCCTGTTGCAATTCAAGTTTTTAAAATATCTTAAAATTGTGTGAAACTTACTTAATGAACAATTGGTTATTTGCTTTGGGTAGATGCACTGAACAACAGTAAGAGACAATTTAATAGAAATTAGTTTATTTATGTTTACTGCAGTTTATATTTGGCATGTTTGTAGGCATAGTTTATACCTGTAGAAGACAGCACTTGGCTAGAATTCTAACAGGTATGTTTATACAATTAGCATGCATTAGTATTAAATAGATATAATAACTATATCTGTTAGTACAAAAACTGAACTGTGAAAAAGATTTTTTTTTTATTATTTCCAGGTATCTATCATATTTTGCATTTTTAAAGTCCCGAAGTTAGAAAATTCAAGCTCAATTTTAAGACAATCTTCTTCACAAAGAAGTCAATATATCTGTTTTAAATCTTTAGATTGATATGAAAATACATCATGGTATCATTTTCTGAGTCTTAATTTCTTTCCTTTCCCCCCCCCTCTACTTCATTCCTCCTTTTAGCAACCTTTGCTTTGCTTATGACAGAATGAAGCTCAGGCAACTCTCAGAAGATTAAAAGGCAAAAGATTTAATTCAAGCTTTCAAAATTCTTCTTTTGATATTGTTATTAGATTCCTTGTAACTTATGAAATTTAGCTTCATTCTGAACAATTTATCAAGATACTGAAATGTAAAAGAATAGCTGTTAAATTAAAAGGCCTAATATCCCTTTATTTACTATCTGATAAAGATTTAGAAATTTAATTAATTTCACAGAGATATGAAGGAGTGCATTATACTCCCTTAATAGCTTTGGGAGCCTTTAGAAAAGATTTCAAATAGCTGGTGATTGAAAGAACCAAGAATATGGTCATTGTATATTGAAAATAGTTTGAAAAAAAAAGAGATTCATTAAGTAGGGCCAAAAAGATTTTTAAAAGCTGAATAGCTTGGTTTCATTTTGCCCCCTAAAATTGCCCATATGAGAAGCATACTTTACAAACTGACACATGGTGGGGGGTCATAAAATTAACTTAGAGTAGACAAGGAACAAGGAAGGAACAAAAGAAATTTACAAGATATTTAGAAATTAAAATATTTTTTTGCCAGAGTTCTGGAGCAGTGTATATGAAACCAAGAAACTTACTGAAACAACCACAAATTTGATAAATATATTGTGTTAATAAATATTCTTTTTGCAAAAAAATAAAACTATTGTCAGTGTTGTGCAGAAGTTGTTCTGCTTGTTAGTTCCACTGAACATAAGAATCTGGATCACTAGGTATCTGCTCTGCACTTTTATTTAAAGCCATAAGGAAAAGCATATTGCACTCCTTCCAAACATTCAAGTGAATGTAGACCTAATGCCTTTATTAATTTGGCAACTCATCCTGAATTATTTTTGATTACCTATCATCTCTGAGCAACAACTAGCAGATAGACCAGTTTCAAAAACTGGCAAAGTGAAAATTGCATTACATTTATCCTAATGTTTTCTCATAGAAGTTCTGCAAAAAACAATTCACAAGAAACTGAACCATTACTGAAAACTATATTTCATTATTCTTCTTTCCTCAGTCTAGTTCTTTGCTTTGAGGACAGCCTTTGAAATTAAATGAACAAATTTATATGCTCAAAAAGTTTTAATTATAATATAGCACATTATTTCTCCAAAGCCACATGGATTGATGGAAATTATAATATGTCATTGTTTTATTTAATTCTCTATATAAATCAATTACCTGATATGACAGGTTGTCACATTATTTTGTTGTTGTTCTTGTTGTTGTTTGAAAACAGCAACAATACTTGTAACAGAAGTAGATATACCAGTCAGTAGTAATATCAGTATCACTACCTTATATAAATGTGCTACAAGATGGACATGGCATCTTTGAAGAAATATAATAGCAAAAAGAATTTTTTCAATTAAATCCTGTTTCATATCAATATGTCATAATAGCCAAATATGGGAGTGGTCTTTATACATTTTGCAGCCCAGAGCATATTTCTAGAGATTTTCTTCTAAATAATGAGCTGGATGTAGCTAAGAACTGCTGTTTGGTGTTAACAATCACACTGTTCTTGTTAAAGGGGAAGGAAAAACAGACACGGCAGGGTGAGAGGCAGAAAGGTTTGCAGGGTCCTTCAAGGTAGGAGTTCCTATTCTTCTGCAAGCAAGCTCCAGAGAGTGGAACAAGAGCAATGGAGTCCAAACCTAGTTTCCCTTGGTTAAACACAGGATATATTGTTACTCTTTTTTTGTGGTTGAAGAACATATCTGCTCCATAATCTCCAAGCTTTTATATAAATTGGCAATAACTTTTACCTGTTCCATAGATCTCTTTCTGTTACAATTGAAATAACTCAAATCATTTGAGTGCTTTTATGCACAAAATCAATGAATTTCAGTACATCATTTTTAGAAATTTTCTGCCATATTTTGAAACTCTATTTTTTCTTTAATAGAATCAATTTCTTTATAAAAAGGCTCATACTGTTAACTTGAACCTTCATAAACTTTCAACATTGTTCCTATGATTGTCTTGAAAATCTGGCACAGTAGAAAAGAAGCTGGTCTCATTCAGCCTAGATTTTAGGAGACAAAACTGTGACTCATTATTACTTTGAAATGGCGAATGAGAGAAGGCATAACCTCCACATCTGTGTCATACCTTTGCTTCTCTGCAGCGTGTGGAGATGTGCCCAGCCCAAAGATTCTGTGGCACTGCTCTGCAAACACCTAAAGGCTTACGGCAGCGACAGCCTCTTGAGGGATGGAAGGATGCTGCTGCTCATCCATTTACTCCGCTGTGTAGGTTACAGCACAAAGCCAGGGAAAGTGGGAAGTTTGTTGTAACTACTCAGACACAAACTCCTAAACTCTGAATGGGTGTCAGTAGCAGGCAGTGGGTTGGAGCAGAAGGTACATGCAGAGGGTATGTCATATATGCCCAGAGGCATAAACATTCAGTATTAACAAAATTACATGTCCTCAAAATTGAAAGAAAATATTCTCTGGTTACCAGGTGTCCTCAACCCCACACAGAAAGTTTGCTAAGTATAAATTGTCAGATGACAAAATGCAGTGCTGTTTCTTTCCTTATTTGTTCACTGAAACATTTACATGCAAAAGCTTAGATGGGTTAAGGACCAGTTTGAGAGCAAATCAGTGTTTTTTCCTAGGGTTTTCAGTTTCAGACATTAGTTCATCAAAATTAAATCAAGTCCTTACAGCTTCTAATTGGAAACTTGCCTATTTTAATGGATCTGTTAAAAATTTTGAGGCTAACTTTAATTATTCATCAAATACTCTCTCTCCAGTATTTTCAAATAAGTAATAAAGCAGAAGATACACCTAATGCAACTGAACTAAATGTAGGAGAATCATAACTATAAATTTAGGACAATAACAAAGTTGCATTCTGAAAAGTAGTAATCATAACGTGCATCAAATGAAAGTTAAATAAACTATCATGTCCATACTCTTAATTTCAACATAATGAAATATAAACTACAATCTAAAATCTACATATATTCACATTTTTTATAGTATTTGCAGGCAATTGAAAGTAAAAGCAGTTTAGCTTTGTGTTTAACTCACATTGCTGTAATCCAGATTAATTTAAGCACCTAGAACCAGATAGTTTAAATTAAAAAAAAAGAGATGCTAAGGAAGAATGTGATTCTGCATTGTGTGACTTTCATAATAAAACACCTTTCTATAATAAATCTTCTTAACACTTTAAAAAAGACCATCAGCTCTCTCTTTTGGCAATATAAGAAAATAAATTGATATAATTCTAGTTTAATAATTTCGGCTCATAATTGTTTGGTTCTTTCATTATTTCATTAGATTTAATTCAAGATTTGAAATAAATGGAGGAAAGGAAGAAAAGCTACTTCTACCATCTTTCTTGATCACTACATTTTTGCAAAAAAGGTTTTTCCCCTACCAGTTTACATGTTGCTCCATATTATGAGATCAAGAAAAAAAAATAAAATAAAAAGAGAAGTAATTATTATTTTTTATTTAAATACAGCAGTGAGAACTATTTCCTATAAATTATTTCAAAGTATGTTATGACATGGCATATTGTACTTAAAGTCTTGAAAGGCAATTATAACATTCATACTTTCTGAAAAGTAATAAGATCTCATAAGATTTAAGTTCAGGTTATCTTCCTTATAAAACTGACTCTTCTGCTTTTTAAAGAATCTATTACTTTTACTTTCCATCAAAATTATGGAATCATGAAAGCATAATATTTATTACTTATTTTAAATAAAATTGTACAGCCATCACTAAGAAACATACCTAGAACTCAAGCATGGCATTTTTTTTATTTTTAGAAGGTATAGCTTGATTTATATGTAGTTCCTGTCTTTTCAATAAGGCTCAAGTGCTTTTATGGTTTCTACTAGCTGCACATGTTATTTCTCCTGCCACTAGAAACAATTATTTTATGCCAAGCATAGCCGACCTTTCATGGTTTTCTTTGTTTTATTGCTTTCATCTTATAACATTATCATTGCCTCCTATCCTAATTTAAATGCAAAATCCATTTTTCGACAACATGAGTAAAAAATATTCAAGTTTTCAAATGCCAAACTGTGTAAATAATCACTACAGAAATTTAAGGGATGTTTTTTGCTAGAGGAATTCATGCTCCTTTCATTTTCTATTCTCTTTCATCCTTGTAGCTTTTGCTTTGAAAATCCATGTTTCCAGGCAATAACAAGGGCATAAAGTTATTTTCTGCAAATTGTGCAGTTCTAGCAATCTTTGTTTCTCTTAAGCATCTCTGCCAAAATGGTTGCATAAGCATTTTCCTAATTACACATTGAAATGTTAAGCTGTTCTAATACATGCAAAGGCCAGAACTCTGGGTACTATTGTGCTAGGTCTTCTCCGTCAGCTTCTTATTTGACCTACAACCTTTTATCATGGTTAGAAGAGGAGCAAGATGCCCTCTTAGTAGTAAACAGGTAGGTATAAAACAGAGAAGAAAAACAAAACAAAACAAAACAAAAACAAAGCAAAAAAAAAAAAGTAAGCAAAAGGGAAGCATTTTAGTTTTTAAGTCAGACTTACAGCTGTTCATGTCAAGCCCACAGTTCTGCTCTCTGTTCAGTACAGCTCTTACAGCTGCTGCAGTAAAAGGCTACATTTGCCTCTCTCACTTTTCCCTTCAAGCAGGCTTCCCACAATTCTCCTGAGCATCAATGCCCAAAATGATGGGATCTCTAAGTAAATGGACTTCCAATCTTTTTGAAACTTCCTCTTCTTTCTGCAGCCTCCATTTCTCATGTCCTCACAAAGACAACTTGGTATTGCATAAGGCTTCTGAGTTGCATTTCCTCTTCTGTTTGATCAGAGAGGGAGGCAAGGTGGTCTTGGGTAAGGTTTATCTGTGACCGAAGCAGTACCTTGAGAGGCAGCTGCTGGAGCTTCTTGGAGTCAACTTGCAAAAGAATCAGTAGCCACTTGAGCTGTGCCCCAGGAACCATCTCACAACCTCCCATGCAGAAAGGTTTTTACCTTTTACCTATTTCATGCAGCGTGAATGGATGGAAGAACCGGTGTCTTCACTGCACAGCTGGCTGGTGAATTAGAATCATATTCCTATAACCAGGCACACCAAAACAGTATTCTAAAAGGGCAGATGCAGCCAGATTGAATACTAAAACATAATATGATGTAAGTAGAATCAATGCAATACCTCACTATGTAGACTATCCTACTCTCCCACTATACTTACTTAGGAAATGGAAAACTTTTGCGAGAAAAATCAGTTAAAACTTTTCTTAGTTTACACAATCCTAAGCAAGTCCTGTAATCAGCTATTTAGAAACTACTGCTCTTAACCAATAAGTTTTCTTTGCTGAAAAAGAAAAAGAAAATAAGAAAAATGAATAGGTTGATTTGTAGAAATATATTATGCTAGTGCCTTTCTTTTCACCTTTTAAACACTTATCTATAATTCTTCATATTTTAACTATAGCACTCTACTTTCCCACTTTTAAGCTTGCCTTTCATGTCCTTGGAGAAAATCTCATCACTCTCAGCTCACAAAAAAGTGTGCTGAAACCAATGACAACCAGACTGATTTGCTTGCCAACTGATAAGCCTGTCAGTTTTACTAGATATTTCAGAATTTATAGCATAGATTGCATCTTCCTAAATTAAGAATTCAAAAATAAATTTGTGTATTTTCATATCAGCTGATGACCTTCCATTTTGTTTATCCTGAGTACATAGCCTGTTGCAGGGAGTACAGTCAGGGAAAGCTGCTGAATTGATATTCTTGATTTTAAGTTCTACACCTCTGCTGGTTTTTGCTAGTAGAGCTATTTTTTTTATATATATAGTAGCTGGCACGCAGTGATGTTTTGATCTTGTGCTGAAAACAGTGCTGATAATTCAGAGACATTTCTGTTATTTCTGAGCAGAGCTTACACAGAGCCAATGCCATTTCTGTTCCTCAGCCCACCCCACCTGTGAGGGGCCCATGGGTGCACAACGAGTTGGGAGGGGAAACAGCCAGGACAGCTGACCCCAAGTGACCCAAGGGATGTTTCAGACCACACCATACCACACTGAGGATATGATGTGGGGGGAAGAAGGATGAAGGTGAGGAGGGCATTTGGATCTATGTCACTTTTCTTGCCAAGTGACCCTTATGTGTAATGGAGCCCTTCTCCCTGGGGATGGCTGAACACCTGACTGCCCATTGGAAGGGGTAATTAAATTCCTTCTTTTCCTTTGCTTGTGTACACACTTTTGCCTTCCCTATCAGACTGTTTTTATCTCAACCTATGGTTTTTCTCATTTTTCCCTTCTAATTCTTCCACCTTCCCACCAGGGGAATTGAGCAAGTAGATCTGTGCTGCTCAGTTGCAGGCTGGGGTTAAACCAGGAAAACATAAATAAATTCACAATGAAGGAAAAGACTTGCAGAGCAAATATTTGCAGAGTATTTCACAGCACACATACAAGATAAACAGAGCAGGCACAGAAATCAGAAAGTGACTTTCAGTCCAACAAGAACAACATTCTAAGCCCACACCATTTTGTGAAAAACAGAAGTAGCTCATCAGTATAATTTTGCAGACATAAATTTATCAGGGTCTGAGGAACAAGACCATGCCAGTCACCTTATGCATAATGCAAATACCTGTTTCCTCACATTCAGCCTGATTAGACATAGCCTCTTCCTTTTAAAAGGTGGCTTTTTTAATCTTTAATTTGAACAATATTTTAATTGATGCAAAAATATTATTTTAATCTTTGTTTTGCTATGGACACATAACCATCATACCATTTAAATCCCAGTGATACAGTGACATCAAGTTTAAATAAATTACTTTACCTGAAAAGTGGATATATTTTTATTAATACTGTATTTTATTTTTTTTTCTAATTATTAATGTTTTACATTTATTTGTATTGTTTATTACACAAAATTAAGACCTATAAGAGAATTAATGTTATAAGCAAATATTTTAAACTAAATGTAACAGCAGTGAAAGAAATCTAATAAAGTATCATTTGATTTTACTCTTTCCTGTATTAGTTGCTTGTTTTCTCTTTTCCTCTTGACATTTATGTTTTCAGTATAGTCCTTCTGTCTTTTTGTGTTTCTTTAGTTATCTTTTTTTCTTCCCTCAGTCTCTTTCTTCCCTCTTATTTGTTCCTGCATTGTTCTGTCCTACTATTTTTAGTTAATTTGCTTTTGTGCATTTTTCAACTATCATTTGGGCTCGGCAAGAGAGCAAAACTATTTCACACAAGGAAAAAGCTGCATGGAGAAGCACAATGCTTTTTCTCAGTCTTCCCTAATGAATCTGTAGCTTCTTCAAGTGAAAATACTTGAAGAAATTATTTGCTGAAATTCACTAGTGTAACAAGGAAAAGTTGCATTTGTCTGCTATTTAAGTAGTAATGTGCTTTAAAAACAATTCAGTCAGGCAGCAAAATTATGGTGGCCACACTTACAAAAGTGATATTGAAATTTTAATTTATGGCAATCTGTGATCCATAACTGGCAGACAGAGACTATCTCTAGCTTGCTAAAGATTTTTTTTATTCTTTCTTGCGTGCATATTCTTACTGCTTCTCAGAGTTGGAAATTCCCAAGGACATACACATGAATCCAAAAAGTTAATAAATTCTTCCTGATAACCACTTACATCTATTGGGCTAAACCAGTGACAAAATATTGTTGTAATGTTTTGACTACCTTTAAAAAAATAGGACAAAGTTTCTAGAGATATTCTATGTTATCATTAATTTATTATATGCCATCATTTTTATGTAGTATAAAATAAAATGTACAAAAATAAAAAATGTTTTGGTATAGAAAAAGTTTCTTAGACCAACTTCACCTCAAAAGAGAGGTTCAGAATGTTAAAAGTGCAGAAATATGTCACTCCAGTTTGGATAATATTAGAAAAACGAAATGAACGTCCCCTTTATCTCCTCCAAAACTGTGCTCTGAACATAATCTTTCAGCTTCATAAGAAAAAGTAATTCTGAGAAAATCAAGCAGCAAATATTTTCAAAAGTTTATTTTTAATAATAGTATTGTCTTTAATACCTGGTAGTTTGGAAAAAATGTCAGAATCCCTTTTGCATATGTACTGCATTATCAGACAGAAAAGAGTTTCTGCCCTCAATGGAGGATAGAGCATTTAGACAAAAAAGTCTCTGGACAGGAAATAAAATCAGGAGAAGTACAGTATCTTTAGCTTATCCTAATTTAACAACTTGCAACTATCTTCAAGCAACATTGACAGTTAAATTTCCAAGTGTATAAACATTTATTACTTATACAATTCAATATCAGCACATGCTTGGAGAAATGTAATATCATGCATTATTTTAAACAGGATTATTTCCCCATACCCTGGAAAAGGATATGAATTTCATGCACTTTAACATGGCAAAGTAATTATCATTTTAAAGAGTTCTTAATGCTGGTATTTCAGTATTCAATAAGGTGTATGGGAGCTGTGGAATAACCATTTTACATATAAAGTTTCTCTGTGAAACTCAGAAATAATGAAAAAATCATTCCAAAGGAAATAAATGCAGGAAATATTTCTTTGGTGAATAAATATTTATTTATTCACCAAAGAAGCTTTGGTGAATAAATAAATAAGATAAATAAATAAAATTATTTATAAAACAATCAACTCCCATTTTTATCTCTGTATATTTCTGAGCTGAGTGGTTAGGTTGACATACCTGGAGGATGGGATTCCATCCAGAAGGACTTGGACAAGCATGAGAAATAGGTACATAGGAATCTCCTGATGTTTAACAAGCCCAAGTACAAGATGCTGCACCTGGGTTGGGGCAACCACCCCTGCCAACCCAGGCTGGAGATGAACAGATCCAGAACAGCCCTGCTGGGAGAGACTTGGGGGTGCTGGTGGGCGAGAGGCTGGACATGACCCTGCCATGGGAACTCACAGCCCAGAAACCCAAACGTGTCCTGGGCTGCACCCAGAGCCCCGTGGGCAGCAGGGGAGGGAGGGGATTCTGTCCCTCTGCTCTCATGAGGAGAGCTCACCTGGAGAGCCACATCCAGCTCTGAAGCCCCAGCACAAGGAAGGATACTGACTGTTGGAGAAAGTCCAAAGCAGGCCACATAGACAATAAGAGTGATGGAGCACCTCTGCTGTGAGGAAAGCCTGGCTGATTTGGGTTTGTTCACCCTGGAGAAGAGAAGGCTCTCAGGAGACCTTACTGAGGCCTTTCAGTACTTAAAGGGGGCTTATACAAAGTGGAAACCCTTTTTAGTAGGCTTTGCTACAATAGGATATGGGGCAATGGTTTTTAACTAAAAGAAGGTAGAATCAGACTGTAAGGAAGAAACTGTTGACTGTGAGGGTGGCGAGACACAGGAGTAGGTTGCCCAGAATGGTGGTAGATGCTCAATCTATGGAAACATTCAAGTTTAGGTTGGACGGAACTCTTAGCAGCCTGATCTAACTCAAGATTTCCTTGCTCATTGCAGGGCGATTGGATCAGATGACCTTTAAAGATCCCTTTCCACTCAAACCATTCTATGATTTTAATAAACAAATCCAACATATTTCATAAATGAAATAAAAGAGAAGATTTCTTATAATGGCATGTGTTTAAATGCATGGTCCATTTCTAGACTTCTGAGAATCTTCATCAAATCCGTTTCCGTGGTAATTTAATGGAATGAATTCAATTGTGAACTATATGGTATATTTCTATGCATTAGGTAACTGAGCCCAGTGTATTCAGAAACATACATGTTGTATTTCTCTCAATAAACAAGTCCAAGCACTTCTCTTCCCCTTGCTGGCTTACTTTACTATTTGAGGATGAAGGCACACACTATCTGGTTAAGTTAAATGACACCTCTGAATCACAACAGATTCAAGGTATTGAAAATAAGTCATCAAAAATTATAGAAAACAAAAATAATTCTGGAAGAATTTATATCATAGGTCCTCTTAAAATCTTAACACACAACGCAGTCCCCAGACATTTTTAGCTTTTGTTATCTATGGAGTAGCCAGTTACAGGACATAATATTCTACACTCATGAGATCTGATTTTGTAAAAGAGCTTCTGAGTTCCAAAATCAGCTCATATCAGCACATATATATGTGTATATATATATATATGTATATATGTATATATATATGTATATATATATATGTATATATATATATGTATGTATATATATATGTGTGTATATATATATATGTGTATATATATATGTGTGTGTGTGTATATATATGTATATATATATACCAACAATTTGCTAAAGTAAAAAACCTATTTTTTACATTACCATAAATAGTTGTTCTTCTCAACATATTTTCAGAAAATTTCAACTTCCTATCACATTTTTTTTCTCAAAATGAAAAGTTTTCTAGCTTAATTTATCTCAAAGTAATGTCTAGCTAAAACCTAAGTTTACATTTCATGTAGCTAATTCTGGAAGAATCACATTAATCATCTTGAGTAGTCTCAACTGCAGAAGTTTGACCGTAGCTATTTATGTTCAGCGCTGGTTTTGCCATGACTGAGATGCAACTGTAATCAGGACAGAACAGTTGTAAGTCAGCACAATTCTTTGTCTAGCACATGATCTTAGTCATGTTAACGCTGGTCCCTAACACAGGAGGCAGATAGCACACACTTCCACATCTCCTTTCCTCTTTGATAAGTGCACATTTGACAAAGATAACTGCAGCAGCACTATAATTTATTCAAATATTAAAGGACTATGCAGATTTTATTTGACATACATATTTTCCCATATTTTATTGAGGCTGATCTGCTTCAATACAATAATTACAGAGAACACTGATAGTTCTGAAATAGTTGTCTAGTTTGTCAATCTTTCCTTAGACAATTATGGTGTTCTTTGATTTCACTATTTCTACTTCATCTGGGTATTGCAGATGAAGTAGACCCCTTCAGACCTTTCTGCAGGAGGGCTATAACTGGCATTTACATCACCAGAAATTATATTGCTTCTCTTTGACCAGGAGTCATAGCAACAGTCATTTGGAGAACATCAGGCACACTGATATGTGACGTAAATGTGTATAGGGAATTCCTCCTTAAGAAGTTAGGATTATCACCCACAGGATTAAAAAAAAAAAAAAAAAACAGGAATGGAAAATTCAGACCTTACACTCTTAGGAACTTGCTTATGATTTCAGTCAGAGACAAGTATCAGTATTTGTCCCAAAAATACAAATTTTCATCTTTAACCCTCAGTAAGCATCTATGTTTCAAGTTTAATTAGAAAAAAAAACATCAATATATTGCAGCCATATAGAAATTATAATCAGACATTTATTATTTTGATATCTATAATGTTTGCTTCCCAAAAGACTTTCATTTTCCCACAGGGACACATTGGAGGGAAGATTTCCCAGTTTTCATAATTTGTTCTTAGATTGAATTTGTATTTTAATTTTTCTCTTCTGCAAAGAAAGGAGCATTGTTCCAGCAAAATGTAAACTATATATCTGTCTTTCAACAATAACAATGTAGTAAGCAGAAGCTGAAAATCTAAAGTTGTTGCATTCTGTCAGACTGGTCACTGCAAAAGAAAAGACTGTGTTTCTTTTGCATATGTGATGATTTAAGCCCAAATGTTAACTAAGCACCATGCAGCCCTCCCTCACCCCCCATCAAGAGGAATGGGGAGGAAAACCAGAAGTAAAGCCTGTAGTAAAGTTTAATAGTTGCAACAAATTAAATATTATTTACTTATTACTATTATTTACTATTTACTTATTACTATTATTATTTACTTATTATTATAATAGTACAAAACAGTAATAGTGATAACAATAATAATAAACAAAACCCAAGAAAGAAAGTGATGCACACTACAATTGCTGATCACTCACTGACCAATGCCAAAGCCCATCCCTCTTTCAGGTAACTCCCCTGTTTATACACTGAGCATGATGTTATGGAATATCCCTTTGGCCAGTTCAGGTCATCTGTCTTTCCTATGCTCTCCCCTCAGCTTTTTTGTGCACATCCTCAAGGGCAGAACATGACACTAAAAAAATAAAAGTCATTGGCTCAGGGCAATTACTACTTAGCCATAACCAAAACATCTGTGTGTTGTCAAAATTATTCTCATAATGAATGCAAAATCCAGCACTGTACCAGCTACTGAGAAGAAATTAACTCTATCCCAGCCAAAACTAGGATTGTTTTCCTATAACTAATTAATAAATTAAAGCATCACAGTGTCTTTTTGCATAATCTGTTTATTTTCTTTATTCAGATAAGAATTTCCAGTTTTAGTGGTGTATGCATATTGAGTTAAATCTGAGCACTACTTATTAGTCAAAGACTTTTCCGAGTTGACAGAACTGTGAAAAATGCAATTATAAAAAGCTGATAGATTATTTCTTTTAAGAAGCAGAAACTGTCACATTTATTCAACCTGCATGTAGAAGCTTGCACACAATTATGCCAAAATGTGAAGATATCATGGACAGCAATTGGAGGAAATATTTTCAGGTTTTTAGTGTGCCCAGATTCTGCCTATATAAACAATATAGATTAGAAAGCACTATAAAAAATAATGCATTCAAACAGAATATATTCATTCTCTTCTTAAAAAGGACTGTAATTAAGTTTCTCTGTTTACCTGATGGATGCTACTTTTAAGTGTTATCTTTGTGGTCTCATCTCTCTCTTCCCTCAACAAAAAAGATGCTAACACATACACTGAGAAGACTAAAAATGAAGCAGGGGGAAGATAGGATGACCCACCTTAAAAAAAAACCCAAAAAACTACTGAAGTTGATAAAAGCTTAAGTCTCTGCAAAATTTCCTTTTTTTTCCCTTTTCCACTTCTTCCAGGTGCAACACAAAGGAGAGAGCATGACCTTTACAAACCAAGTCACCTCATAACTGCTAAAGCTCTTTAAAAAGATACAAGCTCTCTCTTATAATGAAAGTGTCCCACAGAAAGATGAAACACTTGTCTACTCACAGGACAGAGTAGGGCTTCTTTCCAGCCACAGAGTAAACTGAACTTCCAGTCTCTGGGTTTGAAAACTTGGACCTGAAAATAGGAATGAACAGTCTCATAATGTCCTAGGAGAATATGACTTATTCTGCTGCCAGGTGACTCTCCCCTAACTGATCTCAAAAATCAGCCTTTATGCAATTAAAAGCTACAGAAAAACCTCTTATTATTTAATATTTTGGAAGATGCTGTAACGGTGGAATCTATAAATTCACTTATACATGCATATGTGCAGAGAGCATATATTTGAATGTAAATTAAGAAATTGACATTTAAGATGGAAAATACAACACCCAGATGCATTTTTTTCTGCAATTAAAGCCATGCTAAAGCCATGCTAAACTGCTAAAAGAAACATTATGCAAAATAACTTTTCATTATTCTAGATTTGCTTTAGACATCTTAATCTTAGGTTAGATTTGCAGTCTGGAGGGAGGGAGGAAATGCTTTCTTGTTTTGTTTTCTTGTTTGCCTTGTTAAATTTGGAAATATGTAACTAACATTTATACCAAAAAAGCAAGACAAATATAGTTAAAAAGTACAACTGCAGAAAGTTTATCCTGAACCTGAATATTTCTTCAGAGCCATTAGTGTAACATTCTGGCTAAAATCCATATCAGTTAGATAGAAAGGTAGATATACTTAACATGTAGTTAATAGAAAGTCTTTAATTGCTGTCATAGAGAACATCCCAGAGAGAAAAAAAATGACACATTTTTCTTTTTTGATGGCTAAAAAGTTTCAATAGTTGCAGAATGATTCCACTGTTATAGGTGGAGATTATCTAGAATGCTATTAAATGGCTCAGTTTGCTCTTTAAATAGAGTTTTTAATGTGCAATGCAGACACATGCTGGTAGATCCATGCACAGGCATGTTCTTACAGTGCCAGAGGCCTCATATGAAATTTTCCTGAGCTACTAGATTAAAATTTTGATATAACTTTGGTCACTTTGGTAGGAGTCTATGACAATGAACAAACCCAAAAGATGAAGTTGCTTACTGGGTGGATGCGAAGCCTTAGTTGTTTTGGCGTTTTTTATGTATTTATTTTTGAATGACACAAACACTTGGAGCAACATGAGAATCCAAATGAAATTCCAGCATACTTTCATTAACTTCAACCAAGCAAGAGTTTCACACCTTCATAATTACACTAACACACAAAACCTTTGACAAATGGAAAGCCTGCATAACCAGCTGCTTAAGACGTGAAACATCCCATAAATAACATCACCAGAGCAAAATTTGCCCAGCGTGCAATTCAGAAATTAAAGTAACATTCCATTTATAGCATTTTTTGAGATGCCTGCAGAGTTTGGCACCAAAACTGAAGCATTAAAATCTATTTTAAAGCTGTTGCATGAGTATAGAGAGGATTCTCTAGAAACAGCAAGATACCATCACAGACTAGCACAGGAGGTGGAACAAGCAACATTTATTCACAGACTTCAATAGCCTCCAAAGAACAGAAAAGTATTAGCTCTCAAATTATCTATTGCCAGTATTCTCCAGAGCAGTCAGAATCAGTTCTCCCCATTTCATCCTCATTTTTTCTCAGGCTGGGCTCAAGACCTCACAACTCTCTCAGTGTTCACAAGACCTCCTCACAGTTCCCTCAATGTGCTTCAGCTTTTCTAAGCAAGACTGCCACCATTTCTCTATCTCATCTCATCTCATCTCATCTCATCTCATCTCCTTTGTGTTGTTCTATCATATTATTTTTTCTTGCCATCATCCAAATTTAACAAGGATTTTCTTTGTCATTTCCTGCCTCAGTTCCCTGAAGTTATGTCTACATGAAGTAGAAAGTAGAAGATTCATAGGATGAATCAGACCTGAAAGTCCATTTTTTTTTTTTTGCAAATTTCATAGTTAGCTTCACTGCTGGGACTCCAAATTAAGTCAGGTACATTCTGATGTGAAATCTGTAATCTTCTCTTCACTTGGGTTTTCTATACTGTAAAACAATCATTAAATATTAAGTGCTTTTGGCTTGAGAGCACACCACTAGCAAGTTACACTGACATGGTGTCCTCTTTCATTCTTTCTGAAATGCATTTTACTATTTGCTTGGGGAAGGCAGGGGAAAGAGTATTTCTTAAAAACATATTAACATGTTTGCTACTCCCAAAGTTGAAAACTGCCTAAGAAAAATACCAGTTGTGACTTTATGAGCTTTTTTATGTGGGAAACAGGTCTAAGGTAATACATTTTTTAAATGAAAAAGAGTGAATGTTTTTTAAAATGGCATACAGAGAAAATGTTGTATTTTCACACAGAATATTTACGCACATAAAAAAGTAGGTCAGTATTAGTTTATGATTCCAGCTCAATTTCATTCTTAAATGTCTGTCACTGGTAACGTGTGTCTCCTTTTTTCAGACCTTTCCCATTTCATCCTTACAGAAATAAAACCCATAAAAAACAACAAACAACAACAACAAAAACCCATCTTTTTTCCCACTCTTCAATTTAATCATTTTTCCTCCCATCTCCTTCAATCTCCTTCCTCACTCTCTGACAGCCTTCATATCTCCACTGTTCTTTCCTTTGCTATGCAAGGTCCCCATCAAAAATTATGAAGGAAAATAAGTCCATTATATATTAGGATTGTTACCACTGTTATCTCTGACTGTTATGTTCAAGAACATTTGTAATAAAGAAAGCACAAATCTCACCTCCCTACATCATGGGAGATATTCACATGTAAAGTTTTGAGGAAGTCTGAATTGTAATTTTCATGTATCATTTTATATGTGTATAATTTGAAGCCTGATATGTTCAAGCATCTGTAAGGCTTTTCATTTTATATTCTAAATAACACTATTGACTGTTCAAAATGTTTGTTTTCTAAGCCTAATAAGAGTGAAATAAGACTGATGTTGTATTTTGTTTACTAAATATACATTTTTCTCCTGAAAATCAATACATCTGCAGAAGTACATGAATGGACTTATATACTTGAATTATCTGTCTATCATATCTTAAGATATGCAGTGGTTATACACCTGTTACATTGCTCCAAAATCACTGTGTTTTCAAGAAGAAAATCTGAAAATTATACCAATTTTCTCCAACACATGGTCTTTTCCTACTTGTTGCTTTTTTTATATATATATATAACTGTAAATAAACAAATCATGCATTACACATGCACTATTGATTCCCATGAAGCTAGAAGCTTGGAAGAGATGTTTATATCAACTTGCAATACCTGTAAAGAAGATGAGGCCCTTTCATCCTTTGTTGCAGAAATATAATATTCAGTTAATGATTCTGCTAATTTTCATGTAAAATTATGAACATACATTATTTGTGTATTTCATAAAGGCTAGGACATTTATTTATATATCTTCCAGAGGATAAAAAAAAATTTGGGCAACTGATCAATTCAAGCTTTTGAGAACCAAGTAAAATGACTTCAAATGGGAAAAAACAAACAAGCAAACACCACCACCTCAAAAAAAAAAAAAAAAACAGAAAAAAAAAACCAAAAAAAAAAACCAAAAAAAACAACTGAAACTAGATGCAGCTATCTAAGCATTGGGCCTACTCTTACATTACAGATTGCTGAGGAAATGTGACAAGAAGGTTGGATGAGAGCTTAGAGTACAAACTCACTTTTTTTTCCTCTAAATTTTGGGGATAGAACATTCTACTCAGACCTCCAGAAGATTTTGAAAGAGGCTGTTTGTTGCTCAGTTTCTCTGTATTTCTACATACACATCTATATACTCACATGTACACATACACACACACATTTATTCCCACCTTTCTCCCATACATTTAAAACAAACAACCCCACATTGCAAATCCACTGAGAAGTACTTAAAGACAACTTCAAAGTTATATGGTTACACGTGGTTATCTCAGCACTGCTCTCTGTGGTCCCATACAGATACAACAGAACTTACGCCTTCCAGTACTTTAGAGTCAAAGGAATAATTAACTATTTCTAAATATACCTAATTTTTAAATCTTATTACATTACAACTAATATAGTAACTAAATTAATAAAACTGAAATAATTAACAGTTTTTCAAGAAACTCCAGATCAGTGCTATCCAAGGTACCTAAAAGAACTGCATGGAGGGAAAAAGATGTTTGTTCTTTCACAAATAATAATTCTATATAATTTGACTGTGATGAATGCTGGTACTGAAGTGAGTAAAATTTAAATGCTACTCTCAGCAATTAAACTAAAAACAGTTAAATTGCTGTTCTAAAGTTACTGAAGCATAACTCAAGTAAGTAATTAGGCAAGGCATAAAAATGCTACTTCAAATTTATTATATACACAGCTCACATCCAAAGAGGTATGTTCTTTTGGGATCCTTTTTTCACAGTTCTCTTTATTGGGCACAGTTGAGCATAAGAAAAAATAATTGTATTTTGCTTCTTTCTTATGCAGTAATAAACCAGACTGTCAACTGCATATTGTGTCACTTGTTCAGGAATCTGCAGGATTTGGGTTCCTAACACTGCCCTTCCCTCAATCCCATCTGGTGTGGAAATGAATGTAGAAGGGTTTCTGTTAATATTTTAAAAGACTGTTTTAAGGAGGCAGGTGTCATTTTAATGGAGGAGGTAAGGTGGTTTCTTATGGGTTAAGTTTTCTCCTGACTCAACTGCATCTCATCTTTTTCCTGTTTTTACTTTTATTTTATTTTCCTATTTTTATTCCTGTTAAAATATCTTTGACACAATTAGGTTAGAACATCTGAATATTTAGGCCTATAAGCTGAAAACAGAAAAAGAGACATGGGCTATTAAAAAACCAAAATGCTCTACTGGCAGTTCAAGATTTTCTAGCTCTGGTGTTGATCTATTCGGCAACGTGGTCTCAGTTATTTTCCAAAGGAGTAAGAGTACAGAAGATCACAGTAGGAAACATACAGCAAAGCTGAAGCCATGGCAAAACATATTGCCATATATTCATTGGTATCAACACTACTAGAAGCACATTCAAAGCATTTATCTCCTCCTGCAGCAGCTGCCTGCAGCTACACTGACCTGGCACCTCAACAGCTCAGGCACACCAAATGGAGAGAGTCAAAGGAGACTGGAAGATCACATTTGGATGATCTCCAAAGCCTGGGGTATGGCCTGGAAGTTATTGATTAACCATAATTATTTGGCCTAAGGAGATTTATTAAAATGTATTGTTTCTTCTGGGGCAATACAAAACAAAATTTAAGTACTGAATGAGATGCTATTTTCAAATTCATTCTTTATAAAACCTCAATGGTCTTCAGTTATTCCACAACTATTTCCTAAAGGCAAAGGGCCTTTACTGACAACAGAAGTAACTCAGAAGAAAACTGGTGAAAAGAGGAGTTGTCAAAACAACTTTCATAAAGGTATATAAATCAAGAACATTTATAAGAAAAATTCAATTACTTTCTTAAGCTTCAGAATAAAAGACATACCACATTTTATCTGGAGCAAAAAGAGATAAAAGATACTCAGAACTGTGAAACAAAGGGGCAACATGCTAGACATTCAGACTACTTTGATATAACAGTGTCAGACAGTCTAAGAGGAATGGGCATGTTATTTTCTGCAGCTTTTCAAAGCCAAAACCTTCCTTGAGATTCTTGGAAGAGAAGTACTAAGATGAAAATTAACTGCTATTAAATATAATTTGGAGTTGTTATGCTGCTTTATGATTACTTTTGTTGATAATATTTTCCACCTGTCACCTCTGTAATCAAAGTTTTATTTTGTTAGAAACTTGTTGAGTTGTAAAATCAGTCTTGCCTAGTTTTAAAAGTGGCTCCAGATAAATCTAACTAATAAGGATAGAGAGGATTTTTTTTATAACTTTGTAAATCTTATTAAACTGAGTGTACATCAAGATGAGACTGATTTGAAAGATCAAGGTACTGGAGCAAGCTTCTTTTAAATTTAAAATGTCAGCATCAAGTGATAGATTTCAAATAAAAGCCCTTCCTATGTGGCAGGCACAGACAAGCAACTCTGGCAGGAAGCAGATGGCAGACACACAGCTGAATGCTCTGAATATTTACTAAGATTATCACTCAAATCAAGAAGGGAAGCACAGAATAGACAAATGAAGGGATGGAAGTAGCTCTTAATGCTCAGATTTGCCTCAAGACACAAATTTAAAAACTTGAAGTGGAGAAAACCACTACCTCTCCACAAATTACTTCAAAATTTTATTGCTTCTGTCACATGTTTACCTACTCTGGGAAGTGTGGCAACTATGAAAAATAAAGTCTCACTTAGCTCTGCTCTTGGGACAGGTAGGATTAATCATTCAAATCTTTAAAAACTGATCAAGGAGAAAGACTAAGTAGGATTAAGATATACTGGGAGAAAATAATTAATCCAAAGGAAATTTCTAGCTTTATTTTGAGTTTAAAAGCAAGTCAAACTAATACCATTTCAGACTGAAAGAGGGAGATATGGGGATATCCTGGCCTACACAATTTTACTATTAAAGCAGATTATCTTTCCTCCTTCATATTTCTAAACTACATATGTATACAGCTCAGCTCTAAGAAACTCTTGAATAGAACTCAGTTTTCAGTTCTGAAGGCTGTATTTAAACAGGCATAGATAGGAAACAGAATCTTAGTCCTACAACAATAATAACACAATGGCAGAATCCATCTATTTCCCCAGGGTTACCAAACTGTGAGTTGTACAGCACATGGACTGAGCATATCCCATTGTGAATGGTTGCAGTTATAAACTGTATATGTTACTTTAGTTATGACAGGTGAATTTACAGGCAAATTTATCAGCTATGATAAAATGCTGTTATATTCAAGCATACAATATTCTCCCATATTGCTCTGGGGTCTTGATTTTATTCTTATTCTGAGAGGTGCTTTGCCACCTTAATCAGTACTGACTTTAAGAGTTACCTGTAATATGCATTTAGAAATCAGAGACTTCATGATTCAATATTTGAAAATGCAGCTGTCATACAATTCACTTTGGTGTCAACAAAAAAAATTGCTGAATGCTCAAAAGCATGCACATACTTGATATAAAAGCAATAATGTGGTTCAGCTTTCCTGGTGTGTTTGTGAAAAAAATACAGCGAATTATTATCCAGTGGACAAAACAATCAGAACAGGCTTATATTATTTTACTTTTAACTTGTTAATGATGGGCTTAGAAATTTTTCATATGGAAACTTCTTTCTAAACCTAAGAATAATTTTTATTTAATTTCTCAGATAAAATACATTTTCTTGAGTGGCAAACTTCAGTTATAAGTATAACTGAACAAGTATAACAAGTATAACATTTCTTTCTAGCAATGAAGAATATTATATTCTAAGGAGAAGATCCCTGGACAATAGAAAGCAACAGTACTCTCAGCAACAATATCCTTAGAGATAAAGAAACCTAGAGAAACAGCCAAACACTGAGCCTGGTTGACAAGAGATGATATACAATTTGTGTCCTTGGATATATTCAAAACTCAGTGAACAAACTGAGATGATTGGGCCAGATTTAAGCAGGGTGTGGGGATAAGAGACCTTCAGAGACCCCTTGCAACCTCTAACATTCTGCACTTGCATGATTCTATTTTCACTAACTCTATGCAGGTAATTCTCTCCAAATTACTCTATTAAGAGAAGATAGACAAAATAATTGAAGAATTGAGAACAGAAGCACAGGAGGAATGAACTGGTTGATCAGAGGTAATTGCTGAATTATTACCAGAACCGGAACCACCAGATAAGAAGTCCTGACAGTAAATTGGGCTGTTTATTCAGTAGTATTTCTAGTGAGCACTTACTACTATGCTCTTGTTAGAATTGAGTCTAAAGCCAGATTGAAAGGCAAATAATGAAATTCACAGAAACAAAGCAAGAAGCACTGAAAGGGAATAAATATACGGAGAGACATATGGAGTAATTAAGATTCAAAGTTCTCAGATTATAGGAAATCATGATATGTTTGGTATTAAGAGAGACAAGCAGAGAGAACAAAGCTAGTGGAAAGAGCCTGAAGTCAAATTAAGAGAGGAAGCAGCATGGTACTGGTGGAAGAAGGAAACCTACAGTGAGTGCCTGAGGTGCGTATGTGATGGAAGAATAAATTTATTGGAGATAGCAGTGTATAGTGACAGACTGCAAAAGAGATAAAACCAACAAAGACCTCCTTATGCACATCACTTTTGCTGCTATATTAGACCATATTCATTGAATCAATATGCCAAAGGGATATTAAAGAATAAATAAAATCTTTTAGAGCTGAGAGGATACAGTCTGCACCAGTTAAGAAAACATTTACTTAACTGAATAGGTTATAATATGTTATTATAGCTGTATAATAAACTTGTTTCTCTGCATCTTGGAGTACCTGGATACTTGTTTTGTGAGTGAAGTATTTTCTACATACTTTATAGCTCATGACCCAGCTGGCTACAAAAATTCTTCTATCAATCCCATACGTTCCAGCACTATTCTCTAGTAGAATTAAATGCCTATCAGTTGATAGGAGAATCTGAAAACTTTAGAGAATGAGACAGGTCATTATACCAAAAAATGATAATCTATATTTTTGAGAAATTGATGTAGGTGATAAAGTACTTAGGTGACAAAGTACCTCTTATGTGTGCATGTTTTGGATGATAGAAGTCAGATGTGTGGTATCAGTGTTTATGGCAGCCTCCCTCTAGTCTCCTTATACCTCATGATTATGTTTCCTCAACATATTCACTCCTACCAATAATAGGGTTTAATTAGTGAAATTATCTGTTCTCTCATCAGGCTCCTATAGCCCAAAGTAATTTTCTGCATTCCTTAGTACTACATCTGACTTCAAATTAATCTCATGTGTTGCGTATTAGACCCTTCATTAAGTATCTTTCTGCTGTCCTTACAATCTTTAAAAATGCTCATCCAGAGTCCTCAAAAAATGCAAATACTTAATTTTGCTATATTTAGCAACAACCATTACAAGTATCTGTGCTGGAAAAAATTCAGACAACATTCCAGTAGAAAAAATAGTTCTAGCAAGCTGAAGAAAATATAGCTGTGGGACATATTAATTAATACCAGCTCTGTTCATCATATACATTATAGACAAAGGACAGATTCATGCTAATTCCAGATTCAGTCAGGAGTCTAACAATAAATAATGTATCTGAAAACATACAGAAAAATAAATTGTCCTTTGGTTAGAACCATACTTCCTATCCAAAAGTATGCTAACACTTTCTCTTTTTCTTGTTTTCTTTCTTGTAATGACAGAAGAACTTGAAACATTTATACCAGTTACAACTGTAGTCTTTGTATTTGGCATGTAGTGGAACCATTTGATACCTTTCTGCCTACACCAAGAAAGAATGCATAACCAATACTGTAATAGCCCTCTGACAATTCTTTATAATGTGTTACTGGATGTATAGACACTAATCATTAGCAATTCTGTTTACTTTAACACAAGAAAATTAAAAAACTAAGTGCATGATAATGGGCATCTACCTGGCAGTTTTAAAGTTTTTTTGTTTTGTTTTGTTTTGTTTTTTGTTTTTTTTTTTTTTGTTTGTTTTGGTTTGGTTTTTTGTGGGTTTTTTGTTTTTGTTTGTTTGTTTGTTTGTTTGTTTCGGGGTTTTTTTGTTTTTTTAAGTAGGTACAAGTCTGGACCTTCATGGTTTTTCAGAATTGTAACACATTACTAATATGCATTGTCCCCACTCCCTCACACTCCTTGATTCCTCATCCTTACCATCTCATAGAAGAGGTGCACTCAAGATTTTCCATGCAGCCTTTTTTTTGCAATTTTGTTGTGTACTCTTCAATACACAAATTTGAATTTTGGAATCATAAATCTCTTCTGATGTACTTCATCAGAGTTCTGCCCCCTTAAATGGAGTAGACACATCAGTCATGTATCTTCTAGGTTTCTCATTTCCTGAAAGTGCATGCAGCTATTTTCTTTTCATTATCTATTTTTCAGTCAGCAGTAAGAATATGACAGTCTAAATTTAGGAAAATCTCAGCCACAGATATTGTACAGATATGTTAATAAAAAAGGCCATTTTTCCTTTTTCATTTATGCCAACCTAAACAGATATGCAACACAGTCTTTGGAGGGGCAGAAATTAGGGGATTACTTTTGTAATCCTTTGTTGCTCAGCAGATTCTTTGTGAATCAGGAAGGTGATCCTGCAATCATCACAGCTCATCAAATTTCACTTAATAAGATCTCAAGAGGGCACTTGTGAGAAATACAGTGTAGAGGAATAACTGGAATGAATTTGATGATACTGCTTTACAAATTGTATCTACTACTATTCAATTAGTTTGATGTGTTGAAATCTCAGCAGAAAAACTAAACAAGGCAGTGTTTATAGAAAGAAAAGATTTCTCTCAACTAATATTGATCAATACAAAAAACAAACTTTCCTGTCAAAAGAATTATGTCAGACAGCTTCTCCCTATCATTCAAACCACATCAGCTGATCTCACAATCTTTTCCCAAAAGCCCAGACTCACACATCACGATAGCCACAGCATTGCTATAGCAACTGGAGGGAGAGTTGCTAAAAATGTATACAATTCAATCATTCCACAAGACTAATTTGCAAAAAGTAGCTAATAGAGAAAAAACCAAAGTGATGCCACTTGCTACACACCCCTCCACATCCTCCCAACAGAGAGAGCACACACACACACACACACACACATTCTCACTCACTTGGTACTCTTCGCCATCAGCAAAAAGGAGAAATTTTAGCTGATGTAATTGTAAAATAAATTAATTTCTTGAAAACTAAATGGTCTCAATACATGTTGAAATGATTGTTTTCTACCTCTCAAGATTGTCACTACACTCTACTAAAGTTTAACAAAGTATGTAACACAAACATTTTTGGCATTGCAATTACTTTTAAAAAATGTTTTTCTCAAGCCCAGGGGACCATTAAACTCTAGCTTTCAGAATGCTGCATGTGACATATGACACAATTTTACATATGTCAGGAGTCAGGAAAACAGTGGAGGAAAATATGGTTAGAAAGGTCCAGCATCCCTTGGAAGAGAGGTTTACTGGAGGTCAGGCTTTTGCACAGTAACACACTGTCTCATTCAGTTCAGTTGTAATTTTTCATGGGAACTTGCCCAATTTTTAAAAAAATCTATTTGACTGGAAATTAATTTTTAAAAAATTAATTTTGTATACTAAATACTATGACTTTTTTTCAACATAAGCACTTTCAAAATATTTGTTCTGCTACCAAATGTGCTTATACAAGGGAAAAGTTCAGATTAGGTTTTATTCCTCTAACTTCATACAAATCCTCCCCAGAAATTTTCATATATTATGTCTCATCTATTAAGCAGAGAAGTTAGTTTCTCAGTCTTCCTGACTTGACTCTTCAAAAGAAAATTTAACTGCTCTGTACATATATATACTAGAACTTAGGTATCGTGGTTTTAGTGCTATGTGATCAATAAACATCACCTCCATCTATCATACTCAAACACCTACTTTGGTTTCAAAGGCATAATTAGCTGGAGTTTAAAAACTTTAACAGTCAAATTTTTTTGTAGCCTACTTTCCATGTGAAACCTCAAATACTGAATTATATTGCATCAAGTACAACATTCCATCAACTTTTTATTCTTTTGCTTTCTTCTACAACAGATATAGAAATAGATACTTTTCTTGCATCCGAACACCCAGCATCACAGTATAAATACTTATCAAGTCTCTAATAGGTTGAACTGAAGTTTTAGCTTAAAATGCTTTTAGTCCTTTTGCTACAAAGATGGCTTTCTGCAGCCATCAGCTGCAGCTCTGAAAGCACTTGAAAGGTGTAGTTCTTTTTTGATAGCAGCTTGTGTGATAAATATGCCCACTGATAGCAGAAACCTGCAAGCAAATCTTCCAACTGATGCCACGCATAACCCATAATTGCTTGTTAGTAGTTCAGCTGATTTCAAATAAGTCACTCCAGCCTTTCCCCCCCAGTGACAAGGTTTGTAGCAGAGTGGTTTGGGTTGAGCAGAGTGGAGAGCCACAAGTGCCCTCTTCTGGATATTCACTGCTACTCCTATTTATCCATGGACCAGCACCGAGGACTGATTCATGACCAGATGTCTCAAACACTCCCTGCTCAAGTGTTTTGCATTCTGTATCCCTTGTATGAAAATGAAAAGATTTCTTGAATTGTAATCTTTTTAGGACAAGCTACACAGATTAAAGAGCATCAACCAAGTAGCTTAATAAGAAAATACCTAGCTGTGTAATTTAGGAAAGATTATTTCCTCATCATTTATGGGCAATGTCTCTGTCAATGTGTTTCTTAACTGAGTACAGAAAATGGATCTTTAATCCTATCATTTTCAAGCATCATTTAGATTAAGAATAGTCCTCCTTTTTCCTCCAAGTCTGATTTTTTTTTTCTTTTTGTCTTATAATATCAATAAGGATAATCTATATATCAACGAAAATATTAGAATGTCAAAATTCAAAGATGAGTATATCTTATACCTCCGTGAGGTAGATAAAGTGTCTCAATTCCCATCTGTGCTAGGAGTGTTCACAGGTCTGAAATGCACCAAACTACATCCATAAATCAGTATGTGCCTAGAGATTCAATGTATTTCCTATAGGTTTAGATATCTTCATTTGACAATCCAGGCATACAGATTCACATACATTAAAGATTAAAATGAATACTGTACATAACAACACAACAAGAAAATTATTACACAGCTACTGAAAGGAACACTGTAGGTTTATTCTATAACCAGCAACATTTGTAAAGTTATGAACAAAACTGAAGTAAAATTGAGAAAATTTAATTAAAGGATTGAATATATTTTACTTCAGCTCTCTAAGAAAGTTATCATTATGACACATAGGAACAACCAGGAAGGTCACATAAGCTGTGTCCAAGTTCCTCTCATACTCCATCTGACTTGTATCTAAAGGATATGGGGAAAAACAGGTTATGAGACCCAGTAATTCTGTATTATATTTCATTCAGCATATATACATATTACTGAGATCCAGCACATACAGTGCAGCAACCCTTCTGAGATCCATTAATGTGAAAAAATCCTGTCATGTTTCCAGTGTATAGAATAAAGGCAAACTTTAAGCTTCTCAGCTTAAGAATGGAAAATCCAAAGTCAAAAAGAAAGAGTGGAAGTCACATGTTGAATTTGCAGGGATTGCAGACAAGCACAATTATTGTCATCAATTGTCTTGCAATTTTTCTTCTTAGCTAATATCATCATGTCTTTCTTCAAGGTGAGTCTGGAAATCAAAATACAAACAGAAAAGTTCTTTCCATCATGACAGTGATGGAAACTTGCAAATTTTCAATGGTCTTTCATGATTTTTCTACCACGAAGTTATGTGAGGAAGCTACCCAGCTCAACTGTGCTCAGGCTCATAGTTCACTGCCTTGAGATTTCAAATGTTGAAACTCCACTACAGTCTCAAGTAAAAGTATATATATATATATATTTATATATTTAGTACCTCCACCTATATTTTATTTCCTCACTTTCTCAGTAGCAGCTCCTGTAGCTCTCAGATCCACTGCTAATCCACAGTGATCCACTGTCACTGTGGGTTCACAGGTGGGAAACTAAGTCAGGAGAAAATGAAAGATCCAGTCAACCAAAAGGTAACTTTCAGCTTGCAAACTGTTCTAGAAAATCTTGGCCCTCAGCACAAAACATGGCATTAACTAGTCATGCCATGCAAAAAGCAACCAAAAGTTGCAACCGAAATCACATGAAAGACATACGGGTTGTTTGTTGCAGGTTGGACTTGGAACATTAATCAAAATTAACCAGCAAAGGAACAAAATATTGAAGCAAAAATCACAAAGCATTCAAACTCTACATCCCAGATGTGCATGCCATTTTTCTTTTTACCTATGAAAAATTGCTGATAAATGTGAATTTCTGATTCACTCCTTGCTGAAGTATTTCCTATCTTAAGCCTGAAAGTCCACGTAAATGAACTCAAATAATAAATCATTCTTTTATTTTATTTTACTCTGCTCATATTTGTTATACCAGTTAATGTTGCTGTCTGTAGGCGATTGGAAAATACTATGAAGCCAGAAAGCAAAGAAGAACCACATTGTGGATGTGGTAGCAACTGGGGAACTGCCAACCTACTACATGAGTCAACACTAAAGAGGGGAAACCAAGACATTTTCCATCTTCCTCTTGCCTGGCACATAAATCTATTTGCAGATGTATGGTACCTATTGATCAGGATTTGCACAGTTATTTTCTTGTTATCTCAACAACAGGTGTGCTTATAATAACAAAAAAAGCCCTCAATTATCAATGTCTTAAAGATTTTTCACAAAATATTCAATTCTAACCTCTTTAGATTTCTGAACTAACTTCATTGGTTTGTGCTGCTTTTAGTATGTTTTAACTGAAGAAACTCATTAATATGCTGGCTATATAATTTGCTAATCACTAATGAAAATGTTAAATTAGATCAGACATAACATTGATTTCTGTGACATCTCACTACATACTTCCTGCCCTTAACATCCCAGTTCAATATTTTGTTGCTTATCATTATCTTTTATTTATGTTCAGTCTTTTGGACAATTTTCAGCCTCTGTGTTATTTGAGTCAATTTACATTAATTTTTCAATTAGACTTTGCAAATCACTATATTATTATTTTTTACTATCACAAGTACTTCATTAGATTTTACATACATTAAGTTCCTGTATCCCTATTTTTTTCTGTCTGTTATTTATTAGATGATTTAGAAGTTACTTGTGCCTGATATTCTTCATTCTTTCCTTATTCTATCACTTAGTATGCTTTGAGATCTTGCAAAAGCAGCATCTGTTTCTGTATACTACAAAGACTCAAAGTTAGGACTCTTGCACAGTGCTGTAAAATTTAGGATCATGCTTTCTATCAACAATATCTTTATCCCATCTCAGTGGCAGCTTCTCAGCTCTCCATGACTTCCATAAATCATTACAGGTGGTGTGGTCACCACCCTTTAGATCCTGGGATGCATATGCTCCAAATAGCTAATCCATGCTTTTCCTCCCAACCTTCTAGTCCTATACCCATAAGATTTTTTTTAATCAGTTCTGATTTGCTTCCTTTCTACAACCTTTCCTAGACAAAAAAGGCAATAGCCTTTATTTATGCTGGAATATACTAAGCCCTTTCCTTTCTGCTTTTTTTCTTTCACTGTTTTTATGCTGCAGTTAATAGGAATAGTAATACATTTCCTTCCTTTTTACTAAAAAAATCTGAAAAAATATACTAGATTAATATATGGGTGCTTAAACATAATTTTAAAATCCACTGATACCCAGCACAAATCATGTGGCCCAATTCTGAAGAGAAGGCTTTGTCTGGTCCATTTGCAAAACAAAGGCTACCAAGATTTCTAAAAAACTTTCTGATTAAATAGAGCTTTTTTATAAAACTTTCAAGAAATCTTAATTGAGCATCTGAGGAAAGATATAGTGCTCTTATTTAACTATCTAATAATCATCAAATAGATAACCAATACTTTGATCCCACCTTACATTATTTGTTATTTTCAAATTGGTCAGAATGATTAAATTTTTGGTGTGGGGGAAAAGCAACATTTGTGCAATGAAGATCATATACGATCTTAAGTAAAATCTATTTATATCTAGGTCTAATTTTATTTGTGAGTTTTAAGGGGATAGTATTAAGTTCCTGACACCATAGAACTCATTAATCAGATAATATGCAAGAAAATTTGTAGTAAATATGCCTTTGAAAGGCAAAGTACAGGAATGAAATATGTCTATTATATATCTAGAATCCAGCACACATCATGCCAAAAAGAACTTGCATCTTTTCATGGATGATAATCACCATTTAGTAGTTCATAAAATATTACTAACTGTAGGATTTAAAAGACATCCAAACAAAAAAAAAAAAATAATTGATGATATGTATTGTAACTACACAAGACAAAACGCATAAAGGTATTTTGTTTCCTGTACACAGCAAAAACGAACAAAACAAAGAAAAAAATTTGTGAAACTACAATAATTCTTTTCAAAATAATTTTATTTGGGTAACTTTATGGTCAAGAGATAATAATTCATAGCTGGTGGAGAGAATTATGACAAGTGCCCAAATGCAAGCTGCCTTTTCATCTCATTGTAAGAAGGTGTCACACATGAGAGGGGACACTGGAAAATCCTCCACTCTCCTGTGCAGTGCCATACCAGGAGCTCCAGCACATGAGAATGGCAACAGACCTTTATGTATCAGAAGCACGTAACACAGGGTGGATGAAACTAGATGTCTTTGCTGTAGATGGCTACAGACAAGTGAAAGTAATTTAATTCCATATATATTATTTCATATAAGCAAAGCAGAAGAGGAATTTAACACAAGTTTGAAACAAATGCAGAAATAGTGAGAATGTAATTTTCAACGTGAAGGTCTGTAGAAACTTGCATAAAGTGTTGGGTATTGTTGCATGGAAGTCTGTTTTTAGGGTGAGGTAAGTATAGATTTAGAAATTTAGGTTTAATTTAATGATCATTTTAAACAATCAAAACCAATATCTCTTTGAACGCATATTTTTATTAAAGAACTTATTAAAGAACTCATACATGAGTAGAGAAGTTACCATTAGATTGAAGGAATATAAATTTTATCTATTTACATTTCCAAATTCCTTTATCTGTTTTTATTAAATTCTTTCTCCCCATGTTTTGCTTTCCTTACGATCACAATTCAACATGCAGCTGATTTTAATTTTAAGGTATACCTCCAACTTTCATCTGTTATTTGCACTTCTTGTGATCTCTTTGGAGAAAGGAACAAGTATTCCCATCTTTACAAGCAGTACCATGAGTATTGTGGGAGCTACCAAAGCACTAAAAATGACAAGAGTAATAATGCAGACTCTTATCTGCTCTATCAGAATCAATTCACCCACACAACATTAGCACTTCACTATCATCCACCAATGAACTGCCAAAAGATTTAATTTAAAAACTGAAAAACATGTCTTGGCTGCACACACACTAAAGTATTAAAAAATTGGAAAGCAAGCTGTATGCTGCCTATGTGTATTTTATTTAAACACAGACATGGAGAATCATTATGAGCATCATCATCAGCCTAAAAGCATTTCTCACACTCAAAAATGTTTTGGCCAGGAAAATCAGTATCACAAAAAGCAGTCACTTGTATTTGCAGATACAAGATTTCAAACAAAAGACTACATTGAAAGACTGAAGACTTGTAGTCAAAAACAGGCTAAGAAATTCTGTGAAACTGGGCATGCTAAAAGACAACAGATGAATTTTCAAGTTCCTGAATGCATAGAAACAATAATCTAAAACTTGTAGCAAAAGTTCAGAACTGAAATAGACAACATAAGGAGCACTCACTGATGTTTCTTTGATGTCACCATCTCAATACACAGTAGGACTCCAAGTGAAACAACTTCAGCACTGGGTATCCCTCAGGAAAGGTATTAAAAATAAGTCAGAAGAATATAGTTATAAACCACCTCACCACCCCAAAAAACTCCACTACCTTAACAATATCTTATACAGAGCAGCATATGCAACTCCACATCTCAGTTGAGTTAGAATCCAAAGCACAGGGGACTCAGCAAAGTACAGACAAGGGCAACAACAAAGATAAAATTTTGCAGCTACTGCCCTACAACAGAAGAGCAAGAAGGCTGAGAGTCCCTAATTTGGAGATAACAACACCAAAGGAACATGATTATACCTAAAAGATTTCTGAATGGAATGAATAACTTCAAAACTATTACTCACTAAATGAATAATGCTAGAACTAAAAACTACTCAATAAAGCTAGCAAGCGACTACATTAAAGCAGATAAAATAAAATACCATAATGAGACAATAGTACTCTGTAACTTGTTTCTGTATCTCAAGATTGTGGAGATAAATTGTACCAGTAAGGTAAAAAGCACACTACAAAAACAAACAAACAAACAAAACAACCCCAAAATAATCCACATCAAATCACACACAAAAAAAAAAAATAAATAAAAAAAAACCTCCACAAAAACACAACCCTAGCAGGACACAGAAAGAGAATGGGAAGTTAAAAGACAAGAAGGATCTTATCTGCCAATGTCCCTGAAAATTCAGTTCTGGGTTACCAAAAAAAGCAAACAAACAAACAAAAAGGCTATTCCTCAAATAGCACTTCTCCTTATTCTCAGCTGGAGAACATTAAGCTGGATGGTCAATTGTTGTGACTCAGCTGGGCCTTCTTATGCTATAATTTGTTTCACCTTTTATCCTGAGAAATTCTATTCTTCTTTTACAAGAATGAAAATGCAATTATTAATAAAACTAACACATACTTATTTGGCAGTCTGCTAACTAAGATAATATGCAGTACTTCAAAATAAAATGTCAGAATTTAGTTACTACAAGGAATAAGAACCTAACAGCAAAAAAACCAACCTCCCAAAGCATTTTTCACTTAATAACCTGGAAGGACTGAAGGAATGAGTGCACCCTGTTTACTGACATGACTATACACCTACAAAAAGTCAGTTACACCTATTTCTGACTTTTAGGAACATCATATTAAGGACTGTGAAGTAACTGAAGATGACAAGGTTTTTCTTTTAAAACAAAGAAAATCAGTATCTTTATTGGTGATATTGAACTGCAGTGCTTTCTCAGAAATAAGTATTTTCATAGGGATAACAACTGCCAACTTAGTGAAGAGCAATATAGAAAAAATATATTCAGATAAAAATTCTGATCTCTTATCGGGGGTAAAAAAATTAGAAACAACCAGATTTTGTCCAAGTCATCAATATATCCCAGTTTTTCAGGTCACAAACATGTCCTTTATTGTTTTCAGCACTCACCTCTTGTTAAGGGTATTCTCTTTTGGTTCTTCTGTTAAAAACCAACCAAACAAGAAAAACAATAACACCTAGACTCTATTAAAGAATTAAGTATTTGATTATAAACTTTTGACTTCTTATTCTATAATGCCCAATCTCTTAGAAGGTATTTTTGCTTATAGACACTAGGTTGAATCCACTTCAGCAGCAGTGGCTTTTGACTGTTGGAAGTACAGAATACAGAACCATTCATTGTCTGTTTGCATCTGAAGTCGTTAAAAGTGGAAAACAGTAAACTCTTTGTCAGTACCTAATCCTGCAGATTGCTGGCTTGTGTTCTCTCTGGCAAATAGTTTTATTCACTTTTACTGGGATCTATACATATTCAAACTCATTAAAATATTTTAGTTCTAAGTCTAGTAGAAGTTTCAGGTCCAGATGTCTGGTAGATATATTCAAGCTCAAGTGATCCTTTAGAGATGGTGAAACAGAACTCTTGCAGTCAAACCCCTGGAATGTCAGAGTACACAAAGAAGGAGTGCTAAAGCCAAAAAAGCCACGTGATGTTATGTCTTCCAAGAAGAAGCTTAGGAAGCCTAAAAGGATAAAGCCCAAATGTTGTGGTTTGATATGAAATTAAAGCTAAGAAAGGTCTATTAAATAGTCATCAATTCATAAGTGAAGGTGATAGCTTAAATTCACTAATTCTAGTTGTGTGTGCATAGGAGCTTTTACTTCAATCACTCAGATATCCTGACAAATTCTGTAGGTCATGAATTCTAACGTGTAGTAATTGCACTATGCCACAAACATAAAACCACATATTAAATACTAATTGAAATTAGCCTGAGTCGGAAAATTTCTAGAAAAACAGGTTTTGTCCCTGAGTTTAACACTGAAAACTGCACTCTCTCACATCAGTATACCATACGAAGGGAATTGTTCTTTAGCTTTATTTTTTATTTAAATAAGATCCAAATAGCAGGTAATACAGAGAAAAACTTGGATTATGCTATTTGATTCTGGAATTCCTAAATTTTGAATGAAAAATTAAAAAAACAAGACATTTGAGAATGCTTTATTTAATGAGCAGTCCTATGACACTGGTTAGAATTTGGCAGGTAAATTATCCGAAATCACTGAGCCAGCATATAATTAGGATGAAAATGCAGCTATGCATAATGCCCATAATTAGGCCTATGAAAGCTGAAACAAGCAAAACCATTAAATTAGTCAATGTTTCAATCAGATGGTCAGTGCACCTACCCACTGAATTGAGTGAGGTTTCTGAGGTCCATAGGTGAACTGCAGCTCGCACACACTGTGAAGGCATTTTGCAGGAAACCACGTTTTCCTAGCTCCTCCTCTGACTTAAGGCTATTACCTACCATGTCCCAAGTACTGCAGCAGTGCACTGCAGAGATAGTACAGCACACTGACCAGGCTATTAGCTTTCTGAATAAAATAGAAAACAGCCCAAGTTTACAAAAATATTGCCAGCTAGTGCATATGGTCTACTATGTATTAATATTTTTAATGTCCTGAGTGTTTGTTGTAGGAAATTGACTTTGTATTTGTAATCCTTAGCAATTATCCATTTTATTTCCATGCTCCAGTTTCTTTCGTGTGCTTCCTTGCTTCAGTAGTAATTTTTAAGTTCAGTGATCAACAAAGGTCACCTACGCCATTGCCCTTTCACAACAAACACATGACACCAGCCCAAGACAGCTGGACAATTTTGTTAGCGAAGGTCTGAAGATTTTTGTCTGAAGCTTTTCTACATGCGACACTCAATAAGAAATTCTTTAAATGTACCGATTTGTGTCAAAAACCACTTCCAAATTCTGGCCAAGTTTTAAAAAAAGTTATTCACAACACACTATGGGCTTCTTCTGCTATTTCTGCCATGGGGAAACCTGAATACTCAGCAGACTTGTGGCATTTAAACACAAAGATTTGCAGAAGAGCCTCCTATATACTGAAGTCCCAGGACTCTCAATTCTGACATTAACTGTATTCTTACCTACCTTTTCCTGACAAAAAATACCTGAAAACACTTTTAAGTATATGGACTGAGTAACACACACTGAGAAACAATGAAACAACACACAAAACCTAACCTATTGGATATATAAAAAAACTTCTTCAATGTGAGGACAGTCTCTACCTGTTCTATTTCCACCAAAACTGCAATATAAAGATATTTATTTTTTCAGCCCTATTGGGAGTGAAGGGAAACATTTTGTACAGCTCAGCCACAGGTATCATCTGCACAGAGTATGAAACACAGTCCACAGTTCCTGTGTTGTCCTGACAAAATTAGACCAATTCCTTTGGAGGAAATCTGTTTATCTGCTTTATACCAAAAATCAAGAGGCAGACTGGAATACTGAAATTACAGTAGCAGGAACATAGAGTCCTTCTGACATGCTAAAAAGCACAGGAATTATGCCTGTAGCTATCCATCTGGTATTTAATCCAAGTAATCTAAATCTAAATCACAGTTTTTGTAAATCTACTTCTATATGTTCCTAAAAATATCTTAATACAGCACCCACTGGAAACAGACAGACAGTACTTCATTAATTTCAATGTGTTTAATGTTTTTTAATATGTTAGCCTTGCAGCAATGGTATTCAGTTAGGAAAGATTCACCCACTTAATGCCTTACATATTTTCTCAGCTCATAAAGAGCTACACAGTACTGCAGGGAGCATACTGTAGAGTTATTAAATGCTATTATTAAATATGTCATATTATTGCTGAAATCTGTACAAGGCAAGAAAACAGAGAACCCTCAATATTTGAACTTTAAATATTATGCAATATTTCAGTAGCTACATTTTTACTTCATAATTCCAAAAGGTCTCCATAGCTAGAACGTACATATAATCACAACCCAATGTGAATATATTACAGTAAATGTGACAAGTTAGATGATAACTGTGGTGTTATGATTTAAGGGTTTACAATCATGATGTGAATGCATTACACACAGTGATAGTTTTCATAATTTATTCATAATTTTAGGAATACTATGAAAAATATAGAGGCACTTCAAAAATCAGATCAATTATATGTGCATCACTCAGTAGTTGAAACTCATATTTACTGCGTGCTCCCATTTGCTTTAGTGCATTATTTTGCTAAGGGCCAAATTCCAAAATAGTAGCAGTTTTCTTGCTATTTTTGTCATTTTACTAAAGCACTCATAAAAGTTTGGATTCTCTATCTTTTATACCATCTTCTAGTAAAAATCCAGAATTTACTAAGATTATGGATCAAGAAGCTCCCCATGAAAGTAAGAACTGAAAAAACCTATAGATTTATATTAAGAATTAGAGAAGTCAAGGCATTGTTACTTTCCATGCTCCCTGTTATCAAGGCTTGGTACCACACCAGAAGATGCCATGTCAGCCTCCTGGCCTACATGAGCAAGGAAAGAAATGCTGCCTAGGGATAAATGGTGCACATTGTACCACACAGCTGCAGTGTGTCACCTCCAGAGCTGTCATCCTGGATTCTACAAGGGACAGACCCCCCATGGACTTTGTGAATTTAACTAATACAGAATTCACACACATACCTAGGAATAAAAGATACAAATACAGACTAAACAGAAAAAAGACTGGACTACTGCTCTGGCCAACAATGAAAATACTGTCAAGTCATCCATGAAATGCCAACACAAAAAGGAGTAATAAAACCTTTGACTGGACATAGAAACTCACCTACATACACACATATATATATTTTTTTTTTAATTCATAATAATATATACTCTGAGATAGACCTTGCAGTGTATCTTTGCAGCTCATCAGAGAGATCTCAATAGCTGAGTGCTTCTTTCTAAAAATGGATTCTGAAGGATTAGGAACTATGTTGAAAGAAAAACACAAATAACACTTTAGTACCTAAGAACCTATTTTACAATTAAAGATCAATTAGAGATTTAAAGAGCGCAAGCTGTTTCTTTTAACAAAAAGTACAAGGACTAACTTGATTTTTCTATGAAAGTATCTTCACAGAGTGAAAAGCTAGGTAGTAAAGAGTTCTTTAATCTAGCTGAGAAAATGAAACAAGAAGCAAAGGTTAGAAACTAAAGTGACACATATTACAATTAGAAATTAGGCACTCATTTCTACCACAACCAATTAACAACTACATTTGTAAGTTCTTTTCCTACTGAAGCCTTTTGAAGATCTCTTTTGTAATCTGAAAAGAAACAATTTTACATGAAGTTTTGATCACACTTCCTGCTGCTTCTCTTTGGATTAAAATGTAACAACTGATTATATAAAATGAATTGCCAGCTAGGATAAAAGGGACAGGGAGGAGAAATGGCCTTTTTTTCTCCCTGCAACAGAGGAACTAGAACTTGGTAAAATACAAACTTACATAAATTTTACCACACATACTATAGTTCAAAGGAGTCAACCAATTTATCAGCATTGCTCCCACAGAAAGAAGTTCACTGAGAACAAGTTAAAGCCTTAAATGTCGAGTGCCTTAGGACTTGGGGTACTGAAGTCATAGAATTTTCAGTTGTAAGTGGACATAGAGTAAGTTTTTTGATACTTTTGGACTCACTTTCAAAAACAGAAGTGCAAGCTCTTGACATCTTTTACAAAAAAATTGTGCCATGTCAGTCATTTTCAGTTCTGAATCCAATTAAAGACACCATAATGAAATGTCTCACCAGTGACTGAACAAACTGAAAAAAACACTGTCAAGCTTTCCGTAACATTAGGCAGGAAATATTAACAGATTATATTCTACACTGAAAATTGTAACAAGAATAATAATTGAAGTCAATTGCCAAATCAACAGTAATGTAAAACATGCAAGTAGTATAGCTAAAAGGTTTCTAGTAATTTTCCAAGTACACTTACAGGCTTAAAATAAGCTGATGAACTAAAAGCACACAGGAGAGTAGACAATTTTGATTATCTGGCCATTTAATATATGCTAAGCATGAAAAGATGGATACTGAGGAATTCACACTACTCTGTAGCTTCCTAATTATGCCTTATCATCGAAGAATCTAATGCAGAGCAAGCTAGTTGAATAATTTAATTTGTTGCAATTTTTTTTGCTAACTGTAATGCAAATATCATTGACTACATTTTTCTTCTGGGTAAGATTATTCTACCACCAGTAGTGGGGAAAACAGCCTTTTTCATCTCTTTCCACAAAAAAATATTATGTATATATTTCAACCTATTTTATTTCATCTCTTTTCTTCTTTTTCCTAGAAATTATACATTAGATTAATTAATATTTGACTATACAACTAAACAAAAGCTGAATTTTTTTCCTAAGTTTGGCAAAATAAATTTCTTCAAGTGAAATGTGTAATCCCTAGAAGCTATTTTATTTCTGGAAGTTATTTTAACTCTAAAATTTGCTGCCTTTCCAATAAATGTGAATTTAACACTTTTACAAAGTTTTGACTCTGTAGTTATTCAGGCATACATTCCAGTCGCTTTCTTGAGTTATGCAGTCAATGAACTGTTTGACACTAAAGTCAAACTCTTCACTGCTGCTCAAGTGTGCCTGCCCTGCAGCTGCCTAGGCGTGTGGAGCTTCTGCTGCTCCAGATATACCAAGAGTGAATTTCAGTCAGTAGATCTGCCTTAGCAAAAAAATGTATATATTCTTCTACAGTGAAAAATAACTTCAAAAATGTAGCTCTTTCAATGTGTCTTTCTCAAAGACCAGTCTAGGGTCTAAAAATGAGGAAAACAGCAAAACAGAAAATAACAAGTGATCTTTGTCACTGTCATTTGTCTAGTGTTACTCAATTACATGAAAATACTCCAGAAGAAACATAAAAATATGGTAAATTGTGAGAATAATTTCAAAAATTTTGACATAGGTTCACTGAGAAATGTGTGTGCTGCATACAAGGAATTACACTTGGGTTTTAAAAATCCTTGGCAGAATAATACAATGCATTCTAAAGTTCGCCTTGTTTTGATTCATCTTGGTCCAAAATCTCACCAGAAACAGCAACATTATAAAATATTCTGATTTTTAAATTGTTTCAATAAAGATTTTACCAAAACTATATCTTCAAAAACTATACCTTGCAAGGTATTTTTGAATCTACAGCTGAAAAATATAGATTGAACAGAGTGAAACAAAGGCTTGTTATCTCTTCAAGAATGTTGCTCTATTGATTAGTACTACAGAGTCAGTACTGATGACTCAATCAAACTGAACAAATTAATGGGTTTGGGGTGTGATGGGCCACCTGCATGCCAGGTGCCCATCAAAGCTGCTCAGTCATTCCCCTCCACAGCTGGACAGGGGAGAAGATAAAATGAAAGGCTCATGGGTCAGGATAAATGCAGGGAGAGATCACTCAGCGACCACCATCATGGGCAAAACGGACTTGACTTAGGGAAATTGGTTTAGTTTATCATGAACCAAAATAACAAGCAGGGTAATGAGAAATAAAGACTACATTTTAAAAGAGCTTTCCCCCACCCCTTCCTTCTTCCTGGGCTTAACTTCACTCATGAATTTTCTGCTCTCCCATATCCTCACTCCTCTCTGCCCCTTGTTGCTGTATTCTTAAATACATTATCCCAGAGGCGCTGCCCCTGTGCCTGCTGGGCTTGGCCTGGGCCAGCAGTGGGTCCATCTGAGCCAGTTGCAATTGGCTCCACCACGTACAGAGGAATTTTCTACCAGATTCTCACAGAAGCCGCTCCTGTCGATCCCCTGCTACCGAAGCCTTGCCATACAAAGCCAACACATGGGCCAGGAGCCAGGGTGATGGTTTTGACTCAGACAGCTTGGAGATAAAACTATAAAGATATTATTAACCAAGAGCAGTAACTTCTTTCCCAGTAGAGGAGAAAAATATTTTTATGGCTGGGAATTGGGTATTTTTTAAACTTGGATATGTACGCTAAAAATCTAGCTCAGTATCTGTGACTGTGGAAAGAAATATGTCAGTCTGTTCAAAAAAAAGTTTTTAAAAGTCCAACATTATACAACTAAATACATTTCTAGCGAAAGATTGTTTGTGATAATGGGCCTGCTGATTAGTTTCCTTTTACAGAAAGAACTTAGTGAGTAAGTAAAGCTTGATGTCTATCACAAATATTCTCCAATCTCTTATTTTTTCTGTATGTCTGAAATGGTAGTCCAATATTTGTTACCAGTTAAAACAGTCTCCAAAGTAAAAGAAAGGTATGTCCATGATGACATCATCTTCTTCTGTACTAGGAAAGAATATATTTGGAACACACTGACCCAATGTGCTGCTGATAACTACTGTGGAATAATAACCTCACGGACAGAGTAAGATATACAAAGTTGTCATAAAGAAATGTGCTCCAGGCTCATGACTCACAGCAATGGTTCTTACAGCACCAGGCCTTCTGTCTTCCTCACTTATAATTATCCACTTTTCATCCATCTGTGGAAAACAGAGGCCATGAATGAGAAATTCAGTCTTGTGGAATATTTTTGTTCATGATGTCCATAAAAAAGGAACTGTATTACAAAAAGGTTCTTCTCCCTTTCTTTCCTTTATACCATGCTCCAAATGCCTTGGGAAGCAAAACATTTTTGCTTTTGTTTCTAAAGACATTAAGCATGTGTGATATAATACAGAAGCCCTACTCTGCATCAGCAACCCTGTGACCCATTTTTTTCATTACTCCTTCTCCACCTTTGCTTCCTGAAAGGTGCTTCTCAAACTCGTGTTCTAAATAGGCTTACTGGATAAGTGTATTTCCTCTGTCTAGAGATTTATCATGTCTGAGTAGAAGTTGTACCTGGGACAAAATATGTGAAGAGCAAGCATGGAAGATGCTGAGATGCATGAAAGGCAGGTTTTGGACTTAGTTCTAGGACCTCCTTTCCTACCTGAGCATATGGGAACAGAGATGGTGTACAAAATAGGGAAAATATGAAGTAGGTGTGGCTTTGAAAGGCAGGCACAGAACTGGGCTGCAATTCCTGTTTCAAAGATTTTGGGGTGCAGTGTAAGGAAAGAACTACAATGACCTTGGGAGAACAGAATAAGGTGAAGAACCAGAGAGGGTTATTGAGAGGCCAGTACTGAATCAGAAAGGTTAACAAATGGAAATTCCTTTCATTTGTTTCATTTCTCTAGAATTTTCCCAACAGAAAATTACAGGCAATCTAAAATCTAAGCACTATTTGAGTCAATTTTAGTAAAGTATATGAAAATTTAATTTCCCAAGGTATTTTTGCAAAGGAAACAATTTTATTTTTAAAGTGGCAAAAAAACCTTAGAAGGTTAAAAACATGACCAATGAAGATTAAAATGCAGAAATAATGCACTCTGAAAGAGACTGTAAGATTAGAAACCTTTTCTTATGTTCAGTATTTCAATTTTACACCACTTTTTTTGAAGGCCATTCAGCTTCATTTTATGCTTTCAATACATTTTGACTAGAAACATAAATCAACTGACAGACACAAACTCAAACAAGCTGAGACTTGGACTTTATAGCAATATTGATAAAAGCTAGTGGGCATTCCTGCTGGAACATTGGCATTTGGCCTGAGAGAGTATTTTGGGAGATTTTTCAGATTCCTGATGCATCTAAAGACATACTGTAGCACTGCAAGTAATAAATGCAGAAAGGGCAAGGGACAGGGAGAAGGGTTCTCTCCATGGAACCAACAAAATAATTTTTCTAACAATATTCAAGGATGTACTTACTGAAGACTGGGTAAGTTTCAGAGCCTGGATAAGTTTTAAGCAGAGATGCAGAAAAAGATAAAATAATACTTCCATAGATTTCTTTGGTTAGTTCCTATCATGCAGAAGGGAATGTGTAGGAAAAACATGCAGTAACTTTTATGTCAGTTTGACTGGCAAAGCATAAGCTGAATTAGAATGTATGAAAGGTGAAGTGAAACTATTCAAGGAGGGTCATAAGTAAAAAAAAAATTAATTAAAACCTCCTAAGCTAAAAAACATGTAAATAATTCAAAGTAGCAGGTTTTCTTTGCTTCTTTTTTTTTTTTTGCTTCTTTTTTTTTTTTTTTTTTTTTTTTAAGATTACTTTTTATGTAATTCCATGCTGGAATACCCACATTTACTAACCACACAAAGTCAAACTGGAAGTATATCTCCTACTATCTTTGTCTGTTTCTTCCTCCTAAGTCAGAATCGACTGTGACAAAATCACCCTTACAGGCTTTTGTGTAGGGCATTCAATAAAAATATCTATTGCTGAATATTCCACAACAGCTGTCTTCACTCTGCCCCAGATCTTTGAAAATATGCCTTAATGTCTGTAAATCCCTTGTTCTAATATTAGCTCATTCCTTCACATCACTGGGTGAAGGAAGCAGATTATTTCCTTCCTCCTCAGGTCATGTTTTCCAGACATGATCATTCACCATGCTTTTCTCTGCAATCTCTTCAGCTGGCCAATGTTTTATTTGAGGTGCAATAACCAAACCAGGATACCAGATGCTGGGTTTGGTTGGGTTTTTTCCCCTTACAACAATATGAATTTGACAACTGGTGCTGCCTTCAATAGAACATCTCAAAATTTTTTGCACTTTTTGGCTTGCTAAGCAGTTTCTATCTTTCATTGCTCAGCTGATTATTTTTACTGAAGTGCAATAATTTCCATTTGTCCTGCTTGAACTGCATCCTGCCTTACAGACCAAATCACCAATTAACAAGATTGTTTTAGATCTTAAACATCTCCTCCAAAATACTTGCAGAAATGCCTCCCTCCATTTTCACTTCATATAAAAGAATACATCATCTTAAACCATTCTGAAATTATTCTCTCTGGCTTCCCTTAGTTTAATTTGAATTATGCAAGAATTTTTCACTTCACCACACCAACATTTTAATTTCCAACACAGCTTTGCATTTTTGGGAGTTTAATGCAGGTGACATTGCAATTATTTTGTGTATTTTGGCAGCTAGGGTAAGGAACAACATCAGTATCAATAACAATATCAATCAACATCAGCTTCAATCAATAACTATTAGCTGTTCCATTAGAAAAACCCAAAACAGACAGAAATTCAGATTTGAAAGTAGTAATATTTGCTTAAAATTTACAACCAAAATAAAACTCTTCTTTTCCTAGTATCAATTAGAACATACATCTGGACTTTCAAGCAGCAAAGTTACAGTGTAGAAAGAAAAAATGTAAAAGACAAAATTTATTTATCAGGTATATATTGAAAGAGAAAGAAAGCAAGAGCACAACAAAGCCTTGTTCTAATTGACTAATATAAACATTTACATTTTTCATAAGGATTAATGGATTAAGCTGCTTTATCGAGAAGGGAAAAAACTGCTGTTTATGACCTAGTGTTAGACAACAGTAAATGGCTTAATCTGGTTTTCTCTGAGGGTAAAGCTGTATGTAGTAATGGATTTAAGAGATATATATATGCATAAGTTTCTTATTTAATTTAATTAGCATAAAAAACGGTAAAAAGTTTTTGTACACATGTATCTGTGTAACCTTTTACAACCAGCAATTCTATTGCAGTATTGCATAGGCTTACTTTTTTTCTTCAAGGAAAGGAAAAGTACTCTGTGCCAAGTTAAAGTATGGTGAGATAATCTTCCTAAAATTGTGCTTGAATGGAGTAACTGGATTCCTAATGGTAAAGTGATGATATGTGAACACCAATCAATATGAATTATTGAATATCAATATGAATCAATGTGCATTAGCAAACTCATGCTGAGAAAAGTGCTTAGAGGCCATAACCATACACTGGGCTCCAGGCGATCTTCTCTCTGTATCATATTACTTATTTGGAAGACAGCACTCAGAAAATCAAAAGGCAATGTAATTTCTGTGTTGTGTTCAATAGAAAATTTAGAAATGCTGTCTAATACTCTAGATTTATTCTGTGGTGTAAAAAAGAATTATTGAAGTATAACAGCTCAGCATTTTAAGATAAATAAGGAAGTTTTGTCAGCAGAGTGGAACACTGAGTTTATCTTTGAGCTTTGTCTACATAATCCTTACATTTTATGCTGCATTTGTTGAATAAAATGCCATACCATGAGTTAAACAGTATGGAAAAATTAGTTTGGAACATGAATTAGTTTCAGATAGATAAAACCAAAATTATAACTCAGCTACATGCACATCATTATTAATTTGATCATATTATAAAAATAAGGATATTTGATTTTTATTTTGACCAATGAAGTAGTAGTATGAAGCAAAATAAATTACCAATAGAACAAAAACATACAATAAAATTAACTAAGCAGAAAATTTTCCAATATAAATAATGTAATTTTCCAAAAGAAAGAGGTCTGAGAACATATATATGCTTGATATTTTATTTTAATTTCAGTAAAGGAGGTTCAGCATCTGGAAATCTAAAGAAGGAAAAGTGACCACTCAGTTGTCACTGCAGCATTGCTCAGTTCTAGGGTTCAGGCTTTAATTTTCCAAACTATTTGTCCTGAATCTCCAGTGCTACTCTGTACACATTTACTAAGAAACTAAAAATGGACTGCATGTTTTACAGTAAAGTGATTTTTTTCCTTCTTGATTTCATGGTTTTGGAGAGCAGAGGTAGGAAAGATTTAAAAGATGTATAGTCAAAAAGCCACAAAAATTCAAAACCCATGATCAGGTTGAATGCTGAAAAATGTAAAGCAGGACTAATAAAATTTAGAATAAATAAACCATTGTTCTTTCTTTCTAGTTTACTGATATTGAAATATAGATAGCATCTGAAAGTTCAGAAGAGCAGAAGCAGTAGCATTGGAAAGAACTGCTTAAGGAGAGAACTGACAAACATCACGCATCACACATGATACAATTAAAAATGGGGACTAATTGTTGAAAAGTATATATTTTATATAACAAGGACAAATTGTTACAAACACTATATAGTCTATACTGTATAGTATTCACCAATGTATTCTGTCATCTAGAAGATTGTGTCAATTTATGACTTTGGGACTGAACTGGGGACCTGCAGACACCACCTAAGTCTACTGCTTTGCAGCCAAATCTCTGCAGCCTGAATCTGCAACAGCTTGACTCACCTTGTCACTGACATGGACAAAAAATTACAATATATGTGAGCTAAAAACCTATACTTGTAAGCTTGGTGCAACAAGAAAATAACTGGAGAACAACTGATTCTGATTTTTAGTATTTATGTTTTTCAATTTCTTCTAAATGATTGAAAATTAGTTTTAGTCTTATGGTTAAAGATTGTTAAATTTTAGACAATATTTTCCAATCTCCTATTTCTTTTTGCTTCTCAATCGCCTATTTATTTACATTTATGAAATATTACCCATGTACCATAAAACATAAATGTCACAAAAGTAATCCTGAATGTTCCTTCAGACGAGAAATATAACATTTATTTACCTGAAGTGTAACAATAATTGTGCAGCAAGTTATGAGAACTCCTTATTTTCCAACAAAAAATATTGTCCCTTTTGCTGGAAAAATAGAAAAGGAACCTCTTCCCTTGTGCCCATGAGAATGCTGCTTTTCTTCAGATTAGTTCAATGGTCCAGATAATAAATGAATAATACAATCACTACTGTGCACAATATTTTTAATTAGGGAATATATTACAACTCCTACATTATAGTCTCAGGAGAAAATATAATGCTTTGGATTTCTGCCTAGAATGCTATTACCATTTGAAAACACTTGCTAGTAGATTCTAGAAGGATAGGAGAGTTGATTTTCCAAACAAAAGATGATGCTAACCCTTTCTGACTAGGCAATCTCCTACAAATCTACTTTTTACCTCTTTGTATAACTAAATTCTGAAAAAGTCAGGAAGAAGTTGATTCTCACAACAAATGCAATCAAATTCAAGCCATGACTGTCATTTGCCTACTACACATATGCACCTCTCAAAGGTGCTACAGCACAAACATGCAACTCATTTTGGCATGGCTACACTACCTTCAGAAATGAAGTATATCTTTTCCACAAAACCTAGATCAAAATAAAAAGTGAGAAAATTAATATCTGCGTGTACATACTAAAAACTCTGTAGCCCATCTGAAAATGTGTTTATGGCACTTGCAAACATTGCTTCATTTTGTTAATGATTTAGTCAGAGACTTTGAGACTACTCCATTTTTCCAGATATTTAATGTCTTAAGAAACAACTGAATTATTCTCCATGTCACAGGTTTATTTCACCCATTTACCTTATTTACTCACATTAAGCTGGTAACATAAATTAGACTAAAGCATAATTTATGACTGCCTTAGGCATATCATCTTGAAAGGCATTCAGTCTCAACCTATAAACATCAACGGACTGAAAATTCATCTCTTTCCTGGTAAATTTACTCCTGCAGCTAATCATGCTCCCTTTCATAAATTTGTTTGCCTGATGGGGATATGCACATGCCCTGTGCACCTATTATTATTTCCTTCTCTGCTACAATGAAGTCCTTTAATATGCTGAAGTTGCCCTGCATTCTATCAATTCTCATATTTTGGTTTGTTAGTTTGTTAAATTAAACAGGCCAAGCTTATTCAGATTTTCACTGGGCAGGGTGGTAGGGGGGGGTATTATTGATGATGTTACTGTTTCAAGATACTCATTCAGGCACTAGAAGCAATGCTGTTTGTTTATTTATGACCACAAGAACAGCTGCAGCAGATCAGACAAATAATGGGTCATTGTAGGAGGATACTTGAAGACACCATATAAATATTTCCCTAAATATTATTATACTGGATAGATATTTCCATCAATTTCCATTCCTGGAGAAGAATATATGTGTTTTCTTTTATCCAGTTACTGCTTATGAGAGGATTGTCATGCTTAAAGGTTTTAAGAACCTTTGCTAAAGGACCTCATTAGAAGTATTTCAAATGGGCAGCAGATCTTTGGGAGCTGCCTGTGGATGCTTACCCAACACTGTGCCTCTCCAGACAAACAGACCTTGAACAGCAATCTTATGTTGAGGCTCTCCCCTGAACCACTCGGGCTTCCAGCACTCTCCTGCAAATGTGGGACCTTCTACAGCAAACAGTGTCCTCTCCTGCACCAACACAGGATCATCTAACCTATGCATGGAGCTGCTTGGGCTGGAAGCATTTCAAGTAAAAATAATTTCTCTTGAAATATACAGAAGGAGAAATCACTGTGATAAATTACAATGGAATAAAAGATGAATTTGCAAATGGTTACACATACTAGGTTACTAATGATACTACTGTCACCCAACAGTTTGGCTATTGCAGAGCTGCTCAAAAACTTTCATAGAATATTCCAGCACAATTCTTTGAACAAGGATTAATTACAATGCATAAATTATCTTTTTACACGTGAATAAAGACTTAGAGCTAGCTAGATTATTTGGTTCCAACGTGGTTAAAATATAATTATTTCACTCACAGAACGATTCCTATTGTGCTTCCCATAATATGTGATACATTCTCAATGTCCTATTGTGGGCATCTGCATGCAGAGCACTTCTAAACAGTAATTATTGGTATAATTCTCACACACAGCCTGTATGTGTATCACAAGCATGGGTGGATTCACTTGCTGAAGCAGAGCACTTGTTTTCCTTGCTGGAAACTGAGGGGGGGGAAAGGAAACATAAAATCTCTTTTTTGTTATTACAGACTGCAAGTGGCTCAATGCAAAAAAGGAAAAATATTTTTTATTACATGGCTGCAAAAGCTGTAACACTGCCCCTTATTGTGATGACTAGCCTACATTTTCTTCCATCCACTATAAGCACTTACGAGGTTCAAAATATATGCCTGGGCTTGATTTTCTGAGTTGAACATGAGCTGAAGCTTAGTCTTCTGAGAAAGAAAATGCTTCATTTTGAAGCCAAATGAAATGCAGCAACAGGGACTGCCTTTCTTTACAGATATCATAAGGGAAACTACTATGGCCTGAGATCTCACTGTCTTTTCATCAGAGCTACTTTTACAGGGTAGAGGGGAAGTGTGTCCCAGCTGAGCCAGCTGAAGAAACACTGGCACTGCAGCACCAGGAGAGGTGACTGCAGCAGAGCCAGGACTGCCTTCCAGCACCTCCCCTGGAGCATGGGTCAGTCTGTCCCTGGCATGATGCAGAGCAATAGGTGTGTTGGTAACCAAGCCTCCTGCCTCTTCCAGAAGATACTGGCTGAGAAAAGATTAAATCAAAATATGCTTACTGTGATTATTGGCTATAGCAGTTACTAAAAACTGAGGTGCCCTTGCCCATTATTTTCAAGACCTCTGCATTTTGATGCCTACTGTCTTTGTTGTTTTCCTCTTGGCTACAAAATGCCCATTGTCACATACACACACAGTGCTGCAGTAATTAGACCCACACACTGCTCTGGTTCTATGAGTAGATTGAACTTCTGCTGCCATCAGTGAGGGAATATATAAGAAAGCCTCTAGACAGCAACAAGGTCCATGAGTATAAATCTGGTACCAATTTCACCAATCATGACATAGGAAAATTTTTCCCACCTGTTTCTGTGACTATTTCTTCTATTAAAAACACATCACAATACAGGGCACATCTTTTTAAGTCTTGAAAATCTCAGCAAATATTTCCTCTTTTTACTGAAATTAATGAGAGTGTTCTGATGAGAGCTTATGAAATCAGATGCAAACCACGAGAGTCTATAACTATAATAGCACACCTCTTACAGCACTGTTGGCAAAAGGTTTTAAAACTTTAAATGACAGTAAATGAAAAATACACTCCTATAAAAGCTGTACACACATATGGCCATATATGTACATATAGACACTTTTTAATACTTACACTACTTAGAAAAGGACTGAATTATTATACTTAGAGGAAAGCAGACTTCAAAGAGAACAATTGCTTTGGTTCAGCTAATATAGTACCTTAAATCATCAGACTACCCAGCAAAAATATTTTATTTATTTATTTATAGGGAAGTTTTTTGGAAAACTACTGAAGGGCCACAAAGCTAAATCAGAAAAGGTAAGATAAAAAAAAAAGAAAAATAAAAATAAACATAATCAAAACCCTGTAGTATACTAATTATGTTTTGTCCTCTTTAGACATATCAACTGCAAGCTATTGAAGATAAATGTTTTCTCACTTATGTATTTGGAAAACAGAACATGATATTCCCTTTAATTGTGCCGATAAAGCAAATGTCACGAGCAGATCTTGCTTTTTTAGAGAAGAGAGGAAACAAATGCCGTTCCCAGAAGCAAATATTTAATTTCTTAAAAACATAATGCAATATATTAATTTTACAATCAATTTCTGCACAAAGACACCTCAGTGGTGGAAGGACTTAGGCAGAAAGCAGGCAAGGCGGTACCTTGTGTTCATCTCTTTACTGTAAGCACATTCACAGTTGCGGCATGGTCCACTTGATGATCACCTCAGATGAGCCTGCCTATCCCATACTGCTTCTTCAGGAAGTGACACGTGTGCGTACACGTATCCCATTAGAGGAAGACCTACATTCTTTGATATGGTATTTTGTCACCAACTATTTTTTTCTTTCACTGATATTTTGTTGCAGTATTAATTGTTTGGCCTAGCTAGTGACAACCTTTCAATACAACTGTTCAGAAAAGTTTCAAGACCAATGCCCTTCATAAAACTGTAATTTCCCTGCATTCATTATGTTCTAAATCACATCGAAAGTCAGGTTTGCTATATTTCTCTCCAGGAATCAATGGGTAACTATACTATCATCCATAAACCATATTGTTCCATGTGACTTAAAAGGACAAGATATTTTCTTTCTGAGGCTGACAGTCAAAATAGTGCAATAGTGCAAAATAGGGCAATTTGCTCTCATGAATGGGATCATGAACAAATCCTTTTCTACCAGCCTATATGGATATTTACATAATAAATCTAATCAGAGCATATTCAAAGCACAAGGTGTAACAAAGAGTGTCAAGTGAAAATGGGTTCCTACCTGCATCATGAAACACAAAAGTACACCTGGAGCTCATAAAAGATGTAAAAAAAAAAAAAAAAAAAAAAAAGCAAAATGCCATGGATTTTTTTGTTCTTAATACAGCCTTGCCAAAACTGTTGCCATTTGTTCAGAATCAGAAACATCCATTTAGTCATGATCCAGGATAGTGCTCCCAAAAGCACTGAGATAACTTCACTGACATCTCAGTATTTTGCTTTCCACTGTGCCCTGAACCACTTAAAATGCTACAGGCTATCAGTTCTGATGCTGCAAAATGTAAATATGTGATATGGGCCCACCTCCTAACCTCTCACCAGCAGTCAATGGACATTGGCCAAGCTGACATTTACATTTTCAGATCATCAACATCCCCCCATCCCCAGACAAAGAAGACAGAAAGCACTGAATGTTGAGTAGAAGGCTATTTCTCAGTATCCTGTACTTCTCCTGGAAAGTCTGTTTTTACCCAGTAACCACCAACAAGCAGACCCATTCCCTACAAAGTAATGCACCTGTGCCTGTATTCCTGAATAAGCAAACAAAAGAATTCAAGATCTCACAGGTTAGAAAGAAAAAGCTAGCTTCTAATGTATGCAAACTGCATCCCTCAATGCATATTTTTAGGTGTATACTGATTGACTTTAGGTGTATACTGATTGACTTGTCTCAGTGTAACTTTTGGTATTGAAAACTTGTTAGTAGCACCTGATGTATCCCAATAAACAGCACTACCATTTCATCCTTAGCCCTGGACTGTGAAATTTACAGCTTTGAGGTTTTCATTTGTTTTGTCTTTTCAGATGGTGCCAATAGAAGCAAACTACCCATCAAACTGATATGGATACAGACTGTTGCATGAGGAATGAATTACAATTTTAGCTTTCTTTTAAAAGGTATGTTTTTTAAAGATAGATTTAAAAAAAATATATTTTTTTAATTGGTCCTAGATTCAAATAGGATAAATTGAGCAGACAAGTAATTATTCCTCCTCCTGTCTTCAACTCCTTTGAAAGGTAAACAGAATGTATTTTTCCAATAAAAAGATGGGATTGTATCTGTCCTTGAGATTTAATTGTGATATAACTTATATTGATACAAGGATTCATTTTACTCAGATGTAATAATTACAAAAACATCCATATTAATCTTAGTTCAACATTGGATATAGGCAGGCTTTGGCTCCTCATGAGGTAAAGAACTGAATCCTGTGTATTCTGGCTGAGGCAGTTCAGAGGGTCAATAAGCAGGATTTCTTTCTCATTTAGCAATATAGCATTTCATTCTCTTTGTTCAATTCACATTGTCATAACTACTTCTGAGCAGGTGTTTAGAACACAAACCTTATAGACACTAAAATAAGGAGATATTTTGTTCTTGAAATGTGTGGTCTGGTTGCTTTGCAGTTGACAAGGCATTTTACAGGAACACATCTGACTTTTTACAAGTTTCCAACAGCAGTAAACTTTATTCCTGCTGACAGCAGAAGCAATTGCTGTGTTCAGAATAAAATTGATTGGTTTAAAAATTTAACTCTGTTTTTTTGTTTCATGTTTTATGCTCTAAAGGTACATTTAAATATGTTTCAGATAATAATTTCACAAAAACAATTGTATATTACTGGAGTAAAAATATGTGTGAGTGAGCACCAAATCATTGCAAGGTAAGGGAAAGTGGGGTTTATTTGAACTGGAAATAAGTATTTAACTTCTTAATGTAGAAAACAGCATTTTCATAGTGAAACTTTCATGATTTATTTTCAGTTTATAAGATCAGAAGAAAAAAATTAAGGCAAATAATAAAAGCAAGAAATAAAACTCCCATCATAACCATCCGCAGTAAGCAGGCACTTTGTGTATTGTGATCCAAAAAGCTGCCCTCATGATGGCATGAGGTGGGCACATTCCTGGGAATTCTTGGTTCTTGATTCTTGGGCCACATTTTGGAATAATATCAAAAGTGGCAACTCAGCCACTACAACTCATACACAAGTCTGGAAAATATCACACACAGAATGGGCACCTGGCACTATTACAACCATCCTGCTTTGTAAGGGATGATCCAACTTAAGATGCTCCAGCTATGAGCTGCCACTGCCAGTTCCCCCAACACAGCTTAGTACCTCTGCACCACTGCTGAGTCAGCTGTATTTCACTTTGGGTTTTGTTTGAAAGTGTTTGGGTCCTCCCAAAATTAAAATTTATGACATTTTATTTCTGCTAGTAAAGTTGCACGGTCAAACTGTGCAACTGGCTGGCAGGTCAAATGAGGGTGAGAGAAGAGCACAGAACTGTGCCAATATGACTTTGCTAAGACAATGGAAGGTAGACACCTTCATTTGGCTCACATGGTGCTATTGGCTTCTTCCAGTAGATTGGCATCCTGTTATCTCTCCTGTTTCCTTCTTCATGCTACTGGTTTATCAGGGAGGAGTTGCAAGATGCATCAAATGTGTATCAATGCTATAGGATATTTTGTCATTGTTATCAAATATTAAAGAATTTAAAATGTAAATGAGTCCAGGTTCAAAGATAACTTGTCAACTGCAAGTAAACCATAACATTGCATACCAATTCAGTGGTAACATTCCACTGGAACAGTAATTTCATCTGCTTTCATAGGTTCTGAGATTTTCTGGCCGAATCACCTCCTCTGCACCTGAGTTAGTAGTTTGATTTTTCTAGCACCTCAACAAATAAATTTCACTCATTTTTTTCCACATACTTCAAATGTTGCATATGCCACAGATACATTACTTACTAAACAGTAATATTAGCACAGAACACAAGATTCTACTTTGTTTTAAAAATTGCAAAATATGGTAATAATATGTGAATAATTAAGATATGTCCATGAGGTATCAGCATCAGCAACAGTGCAGACAGCTATAGAGCCCTTTTGATTCAGTTTGTCAGCACCTCAGCACAACATCACTGTGCTGTCATTTGTTATTGCACCCCTCAGCCTTCCCTTTCACCTTCAAATCTTTACATTCCACTTGGCTATTCTAAAACTGCATTGGCAAGCTCTGCATGTCTATTACAAAATAATAGCATTGTAGTCTGATGCAGCAGAGTACACCCAAAACCAAAATAAATTTTATTTAATACAATCTATAATTTTTGACATATTAGGTGATAGGTTTCAGCACAGCTCCCCTAGTGCTCTCTCTTTGCTCCGCTCATCATGCTGCAATTTTCTGCCTGCTAGATACATTCATTGATTGATCAAGACTTGCAAAAGTCTGAGTTCAATAGGATAGACAGGACCTCAGCAAAGGGTGCCTAGTGTTTTATGTCTGTCAGCAGTATGATGGAAATTCACAGACACTACTTGCAATCTCATAATTTCATTAAGCAATAGTGGAAGTGGTCTCACTAGACTGAGTAAATGACATATTTGCATGAACAGTGAATGTTATCTACCTCATAAAATAATACTGAACAAAACGGGGTGCTTAACCAGAGAGAGGTCTCTTCTGAACAAACATAATTTTCCAAACACAAACTCACCTTTGCCTACTGAGTTGTGGGAAAAATGAAGAAAGGTATGAGATTAATTCTAAAAATAGTAACACTTTCCTGAAAACAAGATATACTTACAGATATGACAATGTCAGTGCCAGTATTGGGGAAACAGCAGGCTCTAAGTAACTTGTTAGTCTCTGAAGAATTATATTCTTCTGCCAGCTTTGTCAGGAAAATCTAATAAAACATTGATGAAATAGAAGAATAATTTTCTCTGCATGAAGATTAAGTGGGAACATGAGTTTATACGATGGACAGTTTTTGCATTCATCTCATGTCTGCTCAGGAGCTGCAGGAATCATTGGGAAATGGCACATAGAATATTTCTAAACTGATGTGTATCTGAAATAGTAGATGTCAACTTGAGTCCTACAGGAAGTGACAGTCAATACCAGCTTGTTGCCAGCTATTTCTGCAACAACCTATAAAGCTTGACACAGCTAGGCAGTCTTGTGCTAGGACTAAACCCTATTGTTTCAGAAGATATAAAAGCTGTATCAAAATGCATAATTACACGCAAGCCTGTGTGCTAGTACCTGTCAGAACCTTCAGAGGGAACTCAGGTTCTGACAAAGAGTATTAGCATTTAGGAGTAAGGGTAAATGACTTAGGAACTCCATAAACTGGAGTAAATCAGCTGAGCAATTTCTACATAGTATTTACCATCTGTTGGTGATGACTCAAGCTAAAAAAAAACACAGATGGATCTTGATCTCAATTTTTGTGTGGGTTTTTTTAGGGTTTTGTTTTGTTTTGAGGTTTGGGTTTTTTGTTTGGTTGGGGTTTTTTTGCCTGAACTGTTCTAAACTTCTGAGAGGATTAAAGTTTTGTGTCATTTTGGAGGAATGGATTTTTATATGGAGTGTCTCCTAGTTTGTACTTATTCAGAGCTAATTTTCAAACCATTTATAGTAATAAAGGATGCCATGAATTTCAGCTTTAAGGCTAAGTAATCTTCTTGGAAAAACTTCCAGTCTGTTTGTAATGCATTCTGAAATTCTCTCTGCCATTTATTGAGGCATAGATTACTCAACTTCCTTCCTCACACATATATTATGTGGTGAATGGGATTTACAACAGCCAGCCTGCTCTGCAAGGAGACTCCTGAATTAGCCAAGACAAATTACCAAAAAAGGAAAAAAAAATTTAAAAAAACAGTACAGACTGAATCCTTATGTATCTCATGAAGCCTTTCAACCTTGCAAGAATTTTCTGTACAGAATGAAATTCACATCCTTAAAAGTTCCATGGGATTGTGATAACCAAGCAATTGATTTGAATACAGCAAACTGGCTCAATCTTTTCTTCAAAGTAGAAACAACCCATGAAAGTAGGGTTCCAGTCTCTTTTTATTGTTTAAGATATATGCAGTTTAAGCTAATAGTAAAAAAAAAAAAAAAAAAAAAATCACACTAAAAGGAAGACACAGGTATTTTTTACCTCATTTGGCCACTTACCCACTGAAAGCCACTGGGGTCACTCATATGTGCTAAAAAGAAATCACCTTAGAGCACCCTCATCAGGGTCCCCAGGAGCATTCAGTATCTGAGGGATGGATATCAACGGCCCTAAAGCAGGATAAAGCATAAAATTCTCCTCTTGATCCAGATGGTGAAAATGCAAGCAAATGTGTCATTAGTGGGATCTGCCTAAGCAGCATGACCAGGGAAAACTGAAGTGCTTCTTGTGTAGTGGGTGAGGTGGGGTCTTTATGGATTCCTTTATAGCAGAGTCTCTGTTGCACTGTAGGCAACTTCCCAGTAGCAGTTCCTAAGGGAAATAATAAGGAAAACAGGACTTGGAACTCACATAGTGAACCTAGAAATAGCTTGCCTACTTCTAAGCTACCTACAACCAAACCATGTTTTTTGCCCAAGCCTCAAGTGCAATCAGGGAATTCAGAGTGGAGAAGGGGCTGCCCAGCCCTGACCCCCTCAGCACAGAGCAGGCAGGCTGGATGTGTGGCAGCTAAGCCCCTTTCTAAGTTCAGGTTTAACACCTTTTTCAATATAAGGCTTTAAATTGAAGACGACATAAAACCCAGATTCTGAGGCTTAATTCAACTACCTCTCTTCCCTTTTATTATAGGTAGGTCATGAAGTTTTAGACTAACTTTCAATCTTTGTCATTTGTTGGCCTATGTTCAGAAACTTACTAGCTTATAAAGGCAGGAAAGGTTCTATTGATTTTTTACTTTTAGTTTTGTTTCACATATGCTGGAAATTTGTTAAATGGAAGTCTAAATTGAACAAACATGAAACCTTCTTCAATACAGTTCATTTACTTGTCTTCAGTTAAAGGGCAGAGCTTTACAGAGTGTTCTGTGCATGTGGACTAGCTTTAACTAGAAATAATAAAATTCAGTATTTCTAATTAACTTAATTTTGGAAAGAATGCTTTCTGTAATTTCAGTGGCTTACAGCATTACTTTCTCAACTGCAGGTCCCAGCATACCTGGGCAATTGCACTGCATGTGTTCAATAGAATGTGAAGAAGTTTTCCCCCTTTCCTGAATCCCACTCAAAATAACTAATGAACAATTTTGTGTAGAAGACGACCTACACAACTGAGAAGCTGAAGTATCATCAATCCCCATCTTGAAGAGCGAAAATAACAAAAATGCCTTTGGATGCCTCTGTGGATTTGATCCAACAATTTGTACTCTCCGCTCTGATAATGGTACAAAGAACAATGTATTTAGAAAGTACAAATTAAAATTAATTCTGTTTTCTCTTTATGTGCTACCATTAAATGTACACTATTACATTAATACAAACTGGAAGGGATGTGATTTTTCAGTAGAGGCAGCCTCTGTTTACTAACAATTTGTTCAAGAGTTGTAGGAGCAGGAAGGTAGAACCTATAAATTTCAGACCATGCTGCCCACATGAACTGAACAGAACTGCTAAAACAGAGATATATGGCTGAAGGCCAGATTTTTATGGCTGAGGCTTTCTACTGCTTATGGCACCAATTTTTAGGCATATCACTGATGTGCTTCTGCTGATGTAACTCCAGTGATTCAACAAAGCACTGCTGATTTTTAATTGCAGAAAAGGATACTCTGTCCTCATTTGTTACTTTTCAATTGCAAATACACAGAGTTTATATCACACAATCCTTCTAAATGTGTTAGCCAGAGGTATAAGAAAGTAGGTACAGAAAGAACACCTTTTTTTATTAAAGTTGCTGAACACTAGAAGCTTTCTTTGACTTATGCAGTACCTCTGTAAATCTGGCCTTGTGTGATTAGCTGCAGTAATACTGCTGAGAATAAAGCCTCACATATTGTGTCTCTCACTGTTGTGACAGCCAACAGTCATTCCTTCCTGTGACAAGGAATAAAACCCATTTCTCATAGATAGCAACCTCACAACATCTTTCTTCACAAAGAAGGGTTTTGCTGTGGATCAAAGAGTTGACCTGTAATATCTGAGAATTAGCAAAGGATCAGATGGCTTAGGAGATAAATGTGTCTTCCTCCTAGGACTAAGTAATTCTGGATTTACAGTGCATTATATATGGCTGCAGTCAAAAGTAAAACAAGGCGTTAAGAACATTTCTGTAAGCTCTTTAAACATACAAAGTGTTTCAAAATAAAGGAAATAGTACAGCTTCTAAGCCATGTTCTCCAGGTTTCTTTGAAAGAGAGAAGAAAATGACAGTACTTTCTCTATGGGGAACTTCGATGCCAAAGTAAGAAAAGTGTCTATTCATAACCCAGAGTGCCTTTTGTATTATTATTATTTGAATCCTTATCTTTGCCCTTTGGAATGCTGTATCTTCAGAGGACATAGAACAACTATGTTAGATATGGATTTACAAAATTTATATAAAATGCCACAAGGTGAAATGATTTCACAGGAAATGTCTCTTGTATCATTTTTGCCATAACACTTTAAGCAAAGCAATCTTATTCCTGGCCTTATCAGGAAGATGGAAAAACAGTATCAACCTCCAAAAGGTGGACTAGCTCCAAAAGGTTAAGGAACGTAGTACAAAAGCATGACTGGGACTCACAAATGTGTCTTCACATTACAGATTTATCTTTGAAAGACTCTAGCATGAGTTACATATTGTCTTCAAATCTTACACTGAGACCTATAGAAACAACCCAACTTACAGTAGCATCACACGGTAACCTCTTCCAGTTCCGGAAGAAAGAAATGTGTTGTTAATCTTTATGTAAATCTCTTTCATCTATTTTTTTAAGTGCAAAATACAGTGGCAGAGGAAAAGGCAGTATTTTTCCCAAAACCATGAAAAACAGGAAGACAAAGAAGTTTTTTCGCTTTAACCAAGCATTTAGATTTTGATGTATTTTCCTTTTAAAGAGTGTTGAGCGTAGCAAAGTTGTAATGTACAATGTCAAAAAGCTCAGTCACAGATTATACGGATTGTCTGCAGTGAGAGTACAGGAATGATTTCTAAAGCGTACAGTGAGAGCACTGCCATTGTCTTGACCTTTTTTCTGTCTGCTGAACAACTATATCTTATGCATAGAATTCTCTCCAGTTTCCTGAACTATGTGTAGTCTTTATACATACTGAGAGATGGAGAGGAAATCCCACAATAGGAATGCAGAGAAAAGAAATTTGCATGTATATTGCTTTAAAACCATTTCAGCTTGACCTTCCATGAAGAATGGTTTAAAGGATGAATGCTTTGACTGTGAATGCAAAGGTTAATTGTCTTTATTGAGTATTGCTGAAAGGACCCTAGTAAACCATGAAGGTTTCTTGGAGGGACATACTAAAGAAGGACAGGAGAGAGAAGGTTTTGCATTAAAAAGACAAATCCTTTAACATCCACACTAAGATGTCCATGTCCCAAGCAGATGACTTTAATAAATGAAACAGACTTTCATAAGAGGCTGTTGAGTGTTACAGAGTACTACACGTTCTATTATGGACTGACTGACTTTAAACAGAAATAAAACCACCTACCTAAACATCAAAAGTCCTCCCACACCACACCAAACATATTAACTTCTCTGCCTCCTCCTTTTAAAACATAAATAAATAAAAAATTACAGAATTCCTCAGGGTATTAGTTTTCCTGTTAACTTAAATACTGAAGCGATTTACATGTTTAAGACCATAAAAGTACCCCTTCCTTAATTTTTTGTGATTTCCTTGTTTGAATTTCTTTATCAGATATTTTACAAATTACATAAATTTAATTGGAAGACTATTGTCACAAAAACCTCTTCCGTAACCAGTTTCATGCTATGTTATGTCAGTAGTTTTATATCAACAGGAAATGTAAAACTGTAAACAAACTGTAAGTATTCTCTCGAGATGAATAAAAAAAATCAGCTAATATTTACAAGATTATTCAGAAATAAAGTGTTTAATTCTTTTGCAACTGCAAAGTGTCAATTTCAAGATATTTAAGCACACTATTAATAAAAATTTTTAGGATTGTAATGAAGAATTCTCCCTGAACCAGTGCCTTCAAGCAATAAATGGCTTCCAGGATATTTTTCAATCCATTATATTCATAATCTCACTGTTACCATACATTCAACTATAAACCATCTTTCCTCCAGAGAAGTACCACTGGTTTACACACTACAAGGAATACTATCTCCCTCTAAGACTGTACACAAATTGTGGTTGCTAAACAAACATAAGAGAAGCAGTCATGATACACATTAGAGGAATTATATATCAAATGAATGAGCAAACGTGAAGGACAAAATCTGTAATAATCTATCCAATGTCAGTGCAAATCACAAGTTAACGGGGTCCAGCAAAGACAAACGCCTCCTAATTCTTCCTTGCAAATGATGTTCAATTTCAAGCAATTATATGCCTCAACATAGTTTTTAAACACACACTAAATGCAAAATAAGTTAATTCATCATCTTTTAAATACATATACAAACTACAGAGTCCTATAAAATTCATCATACTCACAACCACACAGTTTAATGTATGTTCAAAATGTAGGTGAAGACTTGCGTATACATTAGGTAACAGAAAGCCCTTCACAACACTAAACCCAAGACTGCAATGCAACTATGACAGAATTATTTAGTTTGTGTACCACTTCTTTAAAACAAAAACCCCACAGGCTTGTGAGTTAAAAAGTCAGAGGGAAGTTCTTGTATGCATCAGAGAGAGATGAGACAGATCAAAGGAAAAACAGAACAGCTCAAAGCCTCTGGAAGAGCAGCCTCTGTTTTCCATACTGATTAATTTCTTCAGGATTACATGCATGGACTAAAAGGGAAAACACACCTATCTTCATCAGCAGATGTTGCATACATGATACTTGTTGAGCTTTTCACAACATTACCTTTTCAAATGTCTATTATCAACATAAAAAATTCAGAATTCATTCCAATCAGTGTGATAAATAACAGAGATTTTGATTGATTTGAGGTGTATAGAAGCTTTATATATAACATAGTGTCTGATTTCAGTGTTATTATTTCTATTTTCCTTAGAGGTGACACATTTATTTTTTGTTAGCAGGGAAGTTGTCAGTATTTTTTATGTTTATTGGCATATCTTTGTCATAGCAGAGGAAATCCAGTATCAAGGAAGAGTGTCCAGCCTGTTTCCAAAATTCTTGGCAAGCTCTGCTGCGACAAGCTGCTACCGTATTTGACATTCTTGACATGAGCCCTCCACGCAGTGTGGTGTGGGAGAGAGTTCCCTCGACATCTCAGGACCTCTGGCTGCCTCCTATCTGTGTGCCCTGACTGTGTCTTTGACCTGGCAAGGAGCTGTGTCATGAGAAAAGGAGTGGAACACTTCATCTCCCCTGAAACTCTCCAGAAACCAATTAAAGCTTTCACGACTTGGAGCAGTATGGGAGACGCTCTTTACTGCGCCCAACAGCAGCCAGGTCACCCAGCTGGGAACTTCCTAGACCCCTAAGAGCTTTGCCCCGCACCTTGTATCCCTGCTGGGGGGAGAGCGGCTGGACGGCTGGCTCAGAGAGGGAAGCCCAGCCGGCTGGAGGGAGGCGCGGAGCGCTGCGCCCCGCGGCGCCGGCGGGAGCCGCTCCCGGCGCCGGGCCCGCACCTCCCCCTGCCGGCCGCCGGGGCCGCCCCCGCCCCGGCGCCGTCCTGCCGGCGCCTGGCATCTCTCCCAGCGGCCGCACATCACCCGGGAAAGCCGGGAAGTGCATCGTGCCAAAGCGGCTGGTCCCAGAGAGCTGCCCAGACCCTAACAGCGTCTGCAGAAATGCCTCCTTTGGAAGCTCTCCTCATCCTTGTGAGCGGAAGAGTGCCGATGCTTGCTTCTCAGCTGCTTCCTTGCTCAAGGTCGCTCAGCCTGTACACGCTGCAACACACGTCCTAATTGCAGCGCAGATAACTACGGGATAACGGGAGACCCCCTGCTCTTCAGGCTACGCACGTCCTGCTCACAGCGGGACGTGCCTCAGGCTTTACGGACAATTCATGCGAAGTGCTGCCCTCTTGTAGCATAAACATATTTTCTTTAAAGACCCCTTAAAATAATCCGGTACAATAGAACTTTTCGCCCCCTTAATCGGAATACTCGTGTTTTGCCTTTCCCGCACCAGCTGACTCCTGTGAATGCTGAGGCAAGCAGGAAGAGGACTCCCCGTCAGCGCAGGCAAGCAGCGATTGCGGCGGGGAAGCCCTGGAAGCCCTGGAAGCGCTGTGAGGATCAGCGGTTCTCAAGCAAATCGTTTTATGGGCTTTCCTCTCCTGCGCTACCGTCACCTCAAATACTCAAACAGCGCTACAGTCCTGGGATGCCTTTCCCTGGGAATATTAGTAGGAGTAGCGAGCAAGACTTGGGGGGGGGGGGGGGGGGGGGGGGGGATCGGTGAATATATTTATTCAGTACTTTCTTATCTGCTTTATAGGAAAAGGAAAGGAGCCCCCTAACTTCAGCGCTCGCCAGTTTACCTTGCCAGAGGCGAGCCCTTCTCCGCGGCCGCGGGGAAGCCGGCGCCCTGCGGGAGCATCCCGCGAGCGGCCGTGCATGAGGCGGCCGAGGAAGGCTATCTTCCCCTCATCGCCTCTCTCATCGCTCCTCTAGCGCTACCCGCGCGGTACCGCGGCGAGGTGCGTGTGTGTCCCGCCCCTCCGGCACGGCCGGCGCTGCACTCCGGCTCCGCGGCCCCGCGGAGCGCGCCCCATGCGCCCGCTCCCTCTCTGCTGCCTTCCCCAGCCAGCCACCCTCTTTACCGCGTATAGATTATAGAGACTTATAGTATTATCATTATTATGATGATGAGATGATGATGATGATGATCTGAGCCAAATTCCGCTCAGGCCGGGGGGGCTGGCAGCAGGTGTATGAAGGCTCTGTCTCCGCAAAGGAGCATGCTCAACGCTCTCAGGCATGCTCCTTCAGCGGGGAGGGAGCCACAGCTGGGCCGGGGGGCGCGGGGGGAGCAGAATGCTCCCAGTTCGCACCGTCCTAATGCAAAGTTTGGCTGCACCAGCAGCCCCCGAGCCGCGGCCCAGCGGCTCGGCATCCCACCGCCGCTGCCTCAGCTTCGCTCGCCCGCGGGAACCGGACGGCTCGCTGGGGGCGAGCCAAGAAGGGGGGTGGAGGCGTGGGGAAGGGTTTCCCCGTCGCTCCCGGCGGCAAGGGGAGGAGAAAGAGGAAGAAGAGGAGATGCCCAGGCCAGAATGGCTTCAGAGCCAACTTCTGCCGGGAAAGCCGCGGGTCAGTTGCCGCTTCCTCCTCGCTGTCCCCGGCGCTGCCCCCAGTGCTCACGCAAAGCCGAGAGCACACGGGCAGTAGCATCAGCGCTACCACCATCACCACCAGGATTATTAACACTGCCATGACGATGCTGTGGGCCGCGCAGGCAGAAGGGAAGCCGCGCTCGGCCGGGGCAGCCGCCCTCCCGCGCTTCTCCCGCCGCGGGGCGGCTGCGCCCGGCTCCGCGCCCCGCCCGGCTCCGCGCCCCGCCCGGCTGCGGGAGCCCCGCGCAGCGCCCGTGCGGCCCCGCCCGCGGCCGGCAGCGCAGGACGGGAGCCAACCCCAGCCACGGCCGCGGCTCCCGGCGGGTCGCCTACCTTGAGCTCCTCCGTGTCCAGGTTAGCTGATCTGTCCATAGAGCGAAACTGAACGGAGCGGACTGGAAACTACGGAAGTTGTGCCAAAAAAATGAAGAGAAACAAAGAGGAGGTGGGGGGGGTAAAAAAGGAGGAGGAGGGGGGAAATCTAGTCTGTCAGTTTCCAGCCTAAACTCAAGCTTGTCCTCCAAACCGTGGCAGCTCCCCTCAGTCTCATTCTCCGCGATCACGCCTCCACCGGTTTAAATAAATAAATAAATAAATAAATAAAATATTTCACTTTTTTAAAAAAATTACTCCCTTAAGGATTAAAGCGACAGGTGATCCTTCCCTGGTGAGAGAGATTCGTGTCCTCTGGAAATGAAAGGAGACAGCAAAAAAAAAAAAAAAAAATCCACTCAGTTTAAAGATTATTTTTTTTCTTCTGCAATAAGCTCAGAAACCGGCGAATCGCTGTATCCCGAGGAAAAAAAAAAAAATCCTTCTTCCCTGGACAGCATCATGCAGCAAATTTCAAGCAAATGTGTTCAAACTGAAGAGAACAGTCTATGATAAAACCCTTTCTCCGTCATGCTGCCAGAGTAGTCTAGTAGCTAATTTAGCACCCTGTGAGCGCAAGACATTAGCGATGAACAATTTCGCTGGCAAGATAAAAAAACCCCCCAAGTCCTGCATAGGCTCAAAAATTGTTTTGCAGCTAAAGATAGTCTATAGTAATAATAATAGTAATGTATATACACACACACAGATACATAATAAAAGAAAGTCAGTACGGTATGGTCTTCTTTGAAGGTTATGCTGGAAGAGTTGAGAGGAAAACAGGAGGTGGATCTCTAGCAGAAGAGAAGGGAGAGAGAGGCAGAGATTTCCCTCTCCGTCCCTGTTTTACTGTCCTTCGCCGCCAGGTGACTGATTTCCCTCCTCTGGGCTCGCGCGGGGGGATTTCTCCAGCTCCGGAGCAGCAGCGTTTCCTCCCGAGCAGCCCCGGCTCTCAGCGCCGCCCTCCCCGCGGCCCCTCCGCCTCCCGCGGCCAATGCCGCACGATCCCAGGGGCTCCTTCGCCGGTGCCCGGGGGTTTGAATAGCAGACACAGCGGTCAGTTTAGAAGCCAGTACTGCTTTGTATCTGTTTTGTAACTGCTTTGTGTAATACTCATGTATCGTTCCGTATAAAAATGCATATATATATTTATATCTGCAGGTGTGTCTAAATTAATAAGGTGGTGTGGAACTTCTCAATCTTGGGCTTGTAGTGTGCAGTTTTGTTCAGCTGTTGAGTGTGTATCATTGATGGGCTGCAGCTGTGATGGAGCAGCCTTTCTGATAGCACGTGGATTAAGTCTGAGACTCTCCAAGGTGTTACTTTTATTAATCCTCTTTTCCAAAGGATTCACTGTCTTCTAGTTCTCAGGTCACTCTAAAGAGAACCAAAATTAGATTTAAAAATTCATATTCCTCCCCGCCAAGATTTTGTCACAGTCCTTTTTCATAAATCTGTCACTTGCAGTTTTGGAGAAGATTTTTGTGATTTTATGCTTCCTGCTATCAGTCTTTTGGGGACTTTATTTATGAACTCCATTAATGGCAGGTTCAGAATGATCACTTTCTAGTACTATACACTGCTTTATACACTGCTTTAAAGAGGATTAGTATTCCTGATTATTTGACTTAAGTAAGCTAACTTAATAGCTCAAAGTATTTTCAGTTCAATATAGATTTGTTTGCAGCTTCGACCACTTCAAGGTTAGTATGAGTTTAAGCCCTGGGTGATGGCCAGTGATAGCTATTTCTGAAGACTGGATATAGCCCTCATTTTCTGGACAACTACAGAGGCGAGGCAGATGCAGGCAAATGGCATTTCTCCTTTTTGCACAAATGATGCACGGCTTCTAGGTTCATTGTGAATGCATCATAAATATTGTTATTGTTAATCTAGAATTGCAGTTTGTAAAGATTGAACACTTGGTCTGGTGTTCCCATGTAAACCAAAATGCTCATGTCCAAATAAAAGATTGCCAAAGCAGACACTAAAGCAGCTGTAAGATCTATATAAATTTAAGAGTGTTTTCACCTGAAAGAAAAATACCACTGTATCCACCCACTCACTCCCCAAATAAGAAACCTGGAGAGACCTCTGTAAGAGCTCATGCTGGAGAAAGAAGATCTCTCAGAAGATGCCTCAAAGTCTCAAATTGTGTCAATAAGCAGGATGAGTAGAAGAAATGTGTCAATAAGCAGGCTGGTTGCCCCAGTGTGGGAAACCAACCAGGGCATACATCATGAGAATACCTTGGTGCCCTGGCTGGTGCCACTGGGTATCCAGAAGACTCCTGAGCCTCTCCCTAATCTAAGCTTTTTTGCATGGTACTTAACAGATCAACTAGTAGCTGCACAAAATGCAACTTTATAAAAACGGAAGACCAAAGACCTGCAGCACCTTGATCTTCTGCTGACTTGTTGCTCCTACACTATGGAATTTCTTGGATCTAGCACGCCTCAATTTGTTTTGATACTGGCACAAAAACTCTGGCAATGTGATACATTTGAGAATCCTCTGCTGAATTTGGATGATGTCAGCCAGTTCAGTGAAGAGACAAGGAAAATTGACAGGGCACTTATAAACCTAACTTCCTTAGTAAACAAAACAAAAGAAATTGATTTCGACAGTCCCTTGAATAATGCCTTAAAATATATTTCACTTCTTATAGTTAATAAAGCCTAACGAGTGACTTTAAAAGTTCAGGCTTATTGCTGCTAAGGCAGGCATGCCAAACTTGATTAATATCAAACTTCTAGTTCATTCAGATATCTTAGTTTTTTATCCTGTGTATTACCTGTAAGGCAGGGCTCTAATTCACAAGACAGGGCTGACATTTTCACCCTCCTTTTTCAAGCATGGCCCTATGTATTAGTTGTTGCACATGGTGTGGAATTATTATTTTCACTAAAGAATGCTTTCTGTTTCATTCAGCACACTTAAGAACTGTATTCAGCATAAGTGTCAACACAAAATTTTGCATACTTCATTATAGGGAAAAACTTTAACCAAGCCAGAATGCTAGGTCCAAAAAGGACCTAAAAAGGTACCAGAAAGTCTTTAAGCAAATCAGAACCTGAGGTATGAAAATGATCCCTGAACCTGGTGCAGATGAGTGTCTGGAAATAAAAACTTGAAGAAAGTAGCAGTCTGCAAGCTCACCAAGCAGTGACTTTGACCCTTGATTCAGCAGGTCAACATGTGGTAAACCAGTGACAGTATTACATTATTTTGTGCAAATCCAGCTACCTTAGCTGCTATTTCACTCCTATTCCTGCATTCATCTGATAATTCTTCCAGTTTTGGGGTTTTTTTTCCTGCTAATACGTCACTGTGAAAATGTCATTCACTGCCTAGTCCTTTGTCTATCCCGTCCCCCAGGCTGTCTGGTAAGGAAGGCATTCCTGGTAAGCACAATTTAATATTATAAATAAAATATAATTAAGGATTGTGTTGTCTGGGTATAATTAAAGGGTGTATGGCAGGAGCGTTCTTGAAGAATAAGCATCCTTAAAAACTGAGTGCTTAACTTTGAAGTACTAGACTTAGGTTAAGGTCAAGTGTAGGTTATTTTTTGGTGTTAGTCTCCTAAACTAGTATTTTTTTCTTCTAATTAGGCTATAAATACTTGTTTTTTCCTGATTTGCCTTGTGCCTTTTTTTAGCAGAGCTGATTCTGAAATACAGGGGCAGGATAAAGAACATATGAAGGACTTCTAGGACGTCACACAGATCAGAGCCTCCTGAACCTAAAAGAATTAAATTCTGCAGTCATTTAATGTGAGAACCCCGGCCTTGCTTTGGGGCCTCATGTGGTGGTGAAATTCCTCCTCCAACCCGTGCTTCCAAAGAAAAACTCCGCAGGCTTAGCTGTTCGGTCTCAAGGCAGTTTATTGCTAGTTATCTAACAGATTATGTTATTGGACTGCAGCTATTTGATCAGCGGCCTGGGTAGAGGCACACACACACCCTGACATCCTCTCTGTCTGCTGTCTTCTTCGTCTCTCCCCCGCCCAGGGTTGCTGCTATCTTTTATATGATATATTATGTATAACATGTTTGCAATTATTCCCCAATACCTACTACCTACATTGCCAAGTGTTTTTCTACTCTAAACCAATCTGCAAGTGCCAACATCACCAAGAACATGGAGGTAAGGAAGAAGAAGGAGGAAGAACAGGATCAGCCCACTTTCCTCCATCTTAGAACCTCTGACCCCCATGTACAAAGTAAAAACCCCCCTGTACAAGTGTTAAAACCCCCCTGTACAATACTAAAAAAATTTCCCCTCTACTTTGTAACTACTTATACTATACTATCTAACCTTTTGTGATTGCTTGTTCCACCTCCAAAGTTGGTAATTCATTCCATGGCTCAAACTCAAAATCACAGCTGTTTTTCAGCTGTCTGCCAGGGTCTAGAATGCCTCTGACCAAGGCCTGGAACCTCTAAAAATGTCTGAGAGACATTTTGAGTTCCCACAATTTAAGACTGCATTCAAACAACAGGAGAGCATATTTTCCTAAATATGCAAAAGCATTTTTATAATCATAATGTAGAGATTGTAGCCAACTCCCCCTGTGGTACATCCAAACACTGAGCAAGTGAAGTTCAAATCTGTGCAGGGAGCAGCGAGAAAGTGTAGCTTTTTAGCAAGGACTCACACTTTTTTAAACAGGCACAGTAGTTTCAGTACTAGATAGCTATCATGATTTCTTTCTCTTTCCAGAGATGGAGAGATGAGCACCAGGATGCCCCAAACAACATGGCAGAGTTCTTTGTCTTCCCATCAACACATCTATCTCTTCCTTGGGAGACACTTTTTCTCAAATAGAGTATTTTCCAAGACAGGTTCGCCTAGAAGATCACCTTGTGTGGGTTTGCTTCTCTAGGTACTGAAAACTTACTGCTTTAAGCTCTCAGATAGCCCATGTGGGAAGATAAACACCACTTCTTTCAAAAAGGTGTGAATCATCTTGGGAAGTGACTGTTTCCTTCTGACAACACTGGAGTTCCTTAGATGACTGAATCCCAGACCACATACTCAGTAACTTAATATGAATACAACTGAACTAAAGCTAGAGTTACACATATGCATATTAAAAAAAAACCAAACTGTAAATCATTATGAAACCATGGAAAAATATCATAGTGAAACCATGTCTCATCCTTTTAAAACAGAGAGGATAATTTTCCTAATGTACTGTTAGTAAGAATAGAAGACTAACTCAAAATCTAACACAACTTTTTTGATACATTTCATAGGTAGTTTCCGTTTTAAAGAAACTGAAATCCACCAAAACTGCTAAACCCATAAACCATAATTTCAGGCTAGGGATATAGACTCAGCATCAAATATGAGATCAGATACGTAGTAATATAGTTTTTAAACATAATAACTAAATTTTTCCCAAGTTATAAGGGCAATCTGTATACCTGAAAATGCTTTTTGCTGCTATTCTACAATGTATAACATTTTTTTTTTTAAAAGTGGATGTCAGGCTAACACAGGTACATGTATGTTATATTATAGTTCCCTCTCAGGAAGGGTATTTGGAGTAACATGAAAAAATTGGGCTGAAGGTACCAAACTGTCTTCCATGCTTCAGAACCCATTTCAAGCCAGTAACTTTTTTTGGCCTAGCAAAGGCTGCAGGGGGGCATGTAAACCATTGCTATGTCCTGGGGCTTCAGAGAGATAAGAATGAAGAACTCTAACACTAGATTAAGTAAAACAGAGCAGAGAGCAAATAAATATTTCCCATTAGCTGTTACGTTTAGCATTATCATGTTAGCAAATAAATGCGTTGGTAACAAAAAGGTCTAAAACTCATCCCATTCTTCCATTCACTTTAGAAATACTTTTATATTGAGCAAAAAATGGTATATTTAAGGATACATTGTGATTGATGGTCTGAGTTTGCATTGAATTGGAATTATTATGATCATGGATACAAATGAATATAATGGCAGCATTATACTGTATGTTTCTCTATAACTTGAGGGTTATGTAACTTTTTCAAGGCCACCCTTCTTTATCATACTAGAACACTTTAAAGAACTTCGAAATGTATGAATGAAATCCGATAGCGAAGAGGAAAGACAGAAAAATAAAGGTAATATTTAGATTGAATTAGTAATAAAAAAGCTTTAGGAGATTAAATAGTTTGACTTGAATTAGGCTGGGAAAGGTCAGGTGTTTCCTTCCTAAAACTTTTTTGATTGCCTTTCTCACTATTCCACTCAATCCAAATAATTCTTCCCCTTTTTCTCCATCCCTGTGCTATTTCTTTCTCATTTCCAGTCTCCATCATTAACTTCACATGTCAAGCAAAGTTACATGAGAAGACTCCATATAAAGCCTTTTGTATAAGCTGATACAAGGGAACTTAACTTTTTAATATTACTATTTTAGATTATGTTCACTCTTAGGAGTTGATATTCAAATAAGTGTCTATCTGACTTACAGTTTTCTGATGCATTAGAAATCATACAGGAAAGAAAATACTTATTGGAACAATTCATTATAATGCCTAGTTTGCCAGTTAAATTAACACAGAATAAGCAATATGATGTGAGATGTAAGATTTTCAGAGAAAATGTAAAATGATGACATTAAGAATATATTTTTTTTACTAAAGACAAAAATGAGGTAATCTTTTTCATTAAAAGGTGCAGTTTCTTCTAAATTGCTCTAAGAGATCAAATTTATGCATAGACTAATCCAACTGAGGGATGACATGGTTAGAAGAACTGCTTTTACTCTGCCAGTGACCTGCTCTGTGACCCTATATAATTCAATACCTCATGTTCCATATTGCAGCTGTTTCCACAATTGTTAGATAAAGGAATTTATATGTTGCAGCGCGCACTGTGCAGGGCGTGCGGGGCGGCTGCGGCAGGGGCGTGACCATCCTGCTGAGAGCTCTGCAATTCCTGGTTATCGCCAGCTCTGGAGCAGGGACAGACAGCAAAGACACGGGTCTTGGGGTAGAACAAGGCACACTTATCCCTGGGCTCCCAGGCAAGACTGGGGGAGGAGGTGAACAGAAGTTTTTATACAGCAACTCAGGAGGCGGGGTTAGGAAAGTGAACCAATATGGTAAAGAAGGAGTGTAAGGTGGGGCAAATAGCTTATGAGCCTATCAGAGAAAACAGGGGAGGGGAATAATACGAAGTAATGAATGGGGTGTCGAGGGCAACAAGACTGACACAGAACTCTCTGGAGAAAGGGGTAGGGACAGGGAGGATTGACAACTTGGAAGGGAGGAGGTTAGGGAAGGGCTTGGGAAGATTGGCAACTGGGAAAGGGAGGGGATTAGGGAGAATAGGGGGAAAACATGAGTCCAAAGCAAAACACACAACATTTGTATTTATCCATCTGTGTAAATTTATGAATTAAAGACTCTAACTAGACTAACAAAGTGTTCTTACAAAATAATCCAAATTTCAGCATAACAGTTTGGGTATTCAAAAAAGAATGTTCACACTTCCAGAACAACAAAGCACAATATTTCTGCATCTCAGATAGTTTCAGATATTCTAATTATGTATAATCCATATACATATTTTTAATGCATACAGATTCCTGAAAAGCTAAACTTCCTAGCAAAATCATTCGCTGACCTCTGCCAAGCAAAGTGGGCACTTTAATGAGTAAATATGGAAATATATAATTGGTTGAAAAACCTGTAAACCTTTAGCTATAATAAAAATAAATGTTGTGAATCCCTCTTCACATAAGAAAAAAAAATCCCTCCTCACATAGGCAAAAACATTGATATTCTAGATCATAGCTTAGAGAAGTTGGACATTTCCATAGGAAAGAAATAATTTCAGAGTAGGTTCAGTTTCATCAGGAGACAAGTGCTTTTCACAACAATGGTATTTAGAGTGCAAGCTCTTGAGGACAGAGACCTTTTCTTTTTAATATCTGAAAAGTTCCATGCAAAGATGCATGTATGCATTAATATTTAATACACAAATATTAATAATATTTTTGAGTGAGGAGCATACTTTCACAAAATCGTGTTACTTTAGAGCTCTGAATGTCAACATAACACTGTTATGATCTTAACTAGAGCTAATTCAGAGTAATACCAAGATAAACCCGGGTGCTGTGTGTTGGCAACCTGTACATATCTGTAAGTCAGATTTCTGCAGTTTGAGATGCTGCATGTTTATATGTGTGCACAGACATCTCTCTGAGCCCCATTAGCAACCTTTGAAAGTAATGACTAACTTCAAACTGCATTAATTGAAATCATAAATAGATCCTCCCACCTATTCGTAAAAGCAAACAACTTGAAACAGGGGAGAACAAAGACTGTGCTAATGCCTTCACTAAAAGGACAAGTGCAGGGTGGAGTCAGTGTACTTTAGTAGGTATAGAGAAATCTGCAGGAAAACAGCAAGAGGCTTTATGCATAAATACCCAGCTATCAGACATGACAGCAGATGATACTCAGTCAAACTTGGTGTGCCTTATTGACCCTTTTGTATGTAACAGGGAACAATCTGACATAACCTTTTTTTGCAGTTACCTTTATCTCCTCATTGGATTCTCTGCTGTCTAGTTAGGGGTGAGCTCATCTTGCAGCCTTTGACTAATTCAGTTAAAATGTCTGTCAACCAGACATTTCCCTAAGACAAATCCCATTGGAAAAGGGGCTTTGTTAGGTGCAGTTCTCAAATAACTTCTTGGTATACCATTTTTATATTATATTGCTGTAATTACTACATTCTTATGTTACATTCGTGTTATAGCTTTATACACATATATACAATTATATCTATTTTAATGGTTCCAAGCTACAATATAGCTTGTAAACTATAGCATGTCGACTGTATTAGGGAATGGTGGAATCTGGTTCTGTTTCTTATAAAAAAAAAAAAAAACAAACAAAAAAAAAAACAAACAAAAAAAAAAAAAAAAAAAAACCATCTCTGTTGCTGGACTGAATGCATCTGGCCATATCCTGTAGTCTTGTCAGAGGGCAAACACAGCCTGGAGTTCTCATATGTCTTTTGAGGTAATACAGAAACTACACAGATAATTTATTTTTTAAATATATTAAGTTATTGGCCTAAGTTACTACTGGATGTATATTCCAGTGTAGTGCTGAAATTTAATGCATAAATTTTGGGTTTGCTGCAATGGTGTAGTGAAAGAACTACATCCAGAAATCTTAGATATTTTTACCTCTTCAAGTAAAAAATAAGGTGCACAACAACAACTAAAAAAAGTGTTCTATTCATCTAAGACAGCATTTAAAAAAATTAAATGTAGAAACCCAACATTGTACCTGGTCAAACTTATCCTGCATTTAGGGAAATACTGAAGTACAGAAGCAACCATGCATAACCAGCACAGTGCACTACTTCTTGGAAGACAGTATCTCCAAGGAATAACAGTTCATCATGGAGGCTGCAGCCAGCCCTTTCAATGCATAAATTATTCCTCTTTTCAGTGCTATGCATATCTGAGGGCATAATCAAGTCTTAGTGCTGGAGGGAGATGCTTTTTGTTCTAAGAAATGAAGTTTGGAAAGAAGCCATTTTGCTTAATCTCTGTGAGGCATTACTCTTAAATTTCATGAGGAGATGCTCTGCAGTCTCATCATTCCTCCCAAGCTCATCCACACACTGAGAATTTCTTGAACACCTTAAGGCAGATGAAGGCTGCCATACCCATCTCCATTGCTACTTAATGTTTAGTAAACTTGCAACAAAACATGGCTGAGTCGTTCTAAGGTTTTTTGGGGTTTTTTTTAGTTCAGTGTGGTGTCTGTTTCCTCAAACCCAGTCCTTATAAATGATTGTTGATGACTGCTGAGAGAGGTGTGTGGCACATATCTCTAGACTAATAAGCACGTAGCAGCTGCAAAACTGAACATTACCACCTACTAGTACCAAATACCTAACTGCATAGAAGAGGATGCTCTCCCAACAAAACAACATGCACAAGTGAGAATTGAGTAGCATGGTTTATTTCAGACTTTCCCCATTTTTGTACTCAAATTATATATATATAAAGCCTTAATGATCAAAAGATCTTTATTAGAGATATACTAAATGTAAATAAGATGCCAGGACAGTTCAAGAGCACTTCATGTACAGCAACTCTAATAAGAGTCTGAAAATTTTTCACAGCACACAGCAGTTTTAGAGGCACAGTATTTGAATGGGTTGAACTAAGAGGTGGAAATAAAGGATTTTGAGGTGGCAGAAAGAGCTTAATTACAGCACTTTTGTATATGTTAAGAAGTTTTACCATAATTGCCAAGACACCATTTCCCACTAATAGAGAAAGGCTCAATTTTTAGGCTATTTTTAATACTTATTGTGTGTTCTTTCCCATCCAATAAAAGGAAAGCAGATAGTCAATATTGCTGATTATAAAAATAGGGGGTTTACAACTGAAGATGAAATGTGACAAGTTAACCTTTTCAAGAAGGCTCTATTTAAATAAATTATTAGCATCTGTTCTTTTATCTGATTTTTATGAGTCATTCATTCAGGTCCTAATATATAGAGTGTGTGCATGGGGTTATCTCTGACAGCAAAGATTGATCGTAGTAGTCATCCATTTTTAAAGGGAAACAGTGCAAAGCTTGATATGGAAAGTTAAATCCAGAAATGACAGAGTATTAACTGTGCTACTAACTTCTATACTACTGCTAATATTTTTCCATAATCCTAGCCTACTTCTTCTCACTTCTTTTCCAAAGGGATTAATCCTACTTTGTATGAAGAATATTGGCAAGGGTTAGGAGTTTCAGGGATCAAAATTGTGAGACATTTCCAAAGTAAGGCTTTGTGCTAAGGAGCAAAACTCAAAAAAAAACAACCACAAAAGAAAACCCAATGCAAAATGTGCATTTGTTTAAACTATATATTCTAACGACCTGTTCAGAGATTTTTTTTTTATTCTGCTCTACTCTTTCCCTTTTTTTTTTTTGTCACTTCTTTTCATATTTTCATCTTATTTCAATTTAGTGCTGTAAATCCAATTAATATACTTTTCCATTTTTTAAGAACAGCTAAATAAACTAATAATAGTAATAGCAATACATATATGTTCTGAAACACTCTCTGACTTTGTGCAAGTCTATGTACTGAAATGTGTGATGAACAAATATGAAATGATCCTCTTTGACATTTATATGACATAAATACTTAGCACCTTCAGGAGTTCCTCCATCTGAAACACTGGCTGGAAACACTTTAAGTGTTTCTGTCATGGTAGTCAGTGGCTATAGCTGGTTTGCTCTGAAACACTGGCCTTCTTAGGTGGCTGTAAGAGTAGCATCCAGCCTGTCTTTTTTCTGCTTCCTGCGCAGAGTCCAGCCAGCAGTGCCTGACTGGCCTAACATATCAATTTTCCTGTTTGCACCAGCAGGACATGCTATGTGGTAAGTCCAGTTGCAAGTAAATGTTAATCATCTAAAGATAATGCATATGAAGTTAATTTGATAATCCTTTTTTCATGTAAATACAGATGGAGCAACAATGTAGAAAGAAGTTGTTTTTATGTGTAAATACGCATATGTCTTCTGAGGCAATGATCTCACATATAGCTCAGAATCCTGGGCACAAACTTATAATGAAAGCATGATTTCTGCGCATAACTATATGTCCCCATCCTATTGACTCTTAACTTTAAAACAAATAGCTAAAAATATTGAAATTATGATTATTATAAGTTTTACTTTTTGCTTATCTCTCTCAATAGGTTTAAATTGTTGTTATGTGAGATATAATTGAAATATTAAAGAACATTTATTTTTTCATTTCTAGGTGGAAATAAAATAAAAAAGATTATTTTGTATCACTACTATTTTTCAATATTTGAGGCAGTACTTTTCTTACAATTGTTAGATGTCAGATGAAAATCAAAATCATCATCTCAGAAAAACACAAGAGCATTTTATTTATGCTCTGTTACACTTCATTCCTCTTCACAGATTTCAATATTTTTGCAAATGTATCTCTATGTTTGATGACTAAGCTATTAAGTTACTCATAACAATTCACAGTGAGTCAGCATATGTGATTTCCAACCTGTTCTATATTTTATAACTTGGAATCAAGATTTAAGCTCACCCAGGACAAAAAGTGCAATAACAGCAGATTGAATTGTACTGCTCTTTTCTGAGATGTTAAATCTATTTGGCTGTTGATACACAAGTAAGATGATTACTCCTGAACACAAGCAGCATTTACCACCAGAACCCCCTTATACTGTTGCTACCCCATCTTTCAGTTACTTCTAGCTATTCTCATATCAGAAACCTGGCAGCAGAATTCTAGGGTAGAAATCCAGCTTTGCAATCAAGTGAAAGAAAAAGAAATGTTCTGACCAGTATCTTGTTTTATCCTTGCAAAAAGTGGGAATATTTCCAATTTTCAGGGTCCTTTCACAAGATGAAGGGAAGAGAGCAGCAGAAACATAGCAGTGCCAAATTACAAAGAACTGGCTGTACAGGCGATCCCATCCTTCATTCCCTCTGTGCAGCTGAGAGGTTGTGCCATCTGCCCTTTCAGCCTACTGACTGCTGTGTCACTCATGAAGACGCAAATTTGGACTCCTCTTTTGTCAGAGTGGGTGCAAAGCAGCTCCTATATATAGGAGAAAATGTGCTCTAGGGGAAAATGTGCTAATCTCCAATATTTGTGTCATTCCAGGATCAAAAGCAGCCCCCCCCTTTTTTTTTTTTTTTGAGTATGTGTTTTTTTTAAATCTTCCTCTGAAAAAAAAAGGAAATGGAGAACAACCTTTTTGCTGGGTCAGTGGAGGATTCTGTGACTATGATTGCCATGGCAAATGGAGTAGTCCATCATGTCTTTAATGCAAACATAACTATTTTTATATGAAGCCAGTAAAGAGAGCATTGCCTTTGTGGTGCTGCATCTGAATCCAACTTCATCCTCAGGCCTCTTCTGTGACCTCAGAAGCTCCCTGATAAGCCTTGGCCAAAGCAGCTAAGCAGCAATTCATCCCTTGACTATCCTAGCTGGTTTGAGGGGCATTCCCTTACGTACCAGGAGCTTGCATGCTAAAGATGGTAACAGTCAGAAGTATCAGTTGCCCAGCCTAGGTGAGAAACAAAGGATAAGCATTTGTACCTTTGGTAAACCATTTTCCTGAATCATGGCCTGAATGGAGTGGCACTTCTGGGAACTGCAGTTTGAGAGGAACCCGTATCATTGTCCATGCACTTTGGGAAAAAAAAGTGCAGTAGTTATTAACTTGGGCTATGGCCAGGATGGAAACTTAATGATGACCAGAGCTAATCATCCTGCAACCCTATAAACAGCAGAGAGGCTCTTTGAGCTTTTCTGGACTGCAATGGGCTGAATGAGCACCTCTCTCTGAGTGGGATACTTCTTGGAGCTCACAAACCCTTAAGATTGCAGTATTCAACAACTGTGTCTGATGATGAGCCCTGGGCTGATACCCTTGCCACATCTTCATGCTCCTTGAGCTGCAATTCATTGCCTGTTGGGAAATGCACAGGACTTTGGTATGAGTATTTCATTGAACCTGAGGGGGAATTTTAAATGAGTACCTTTGCACACAAAAAAATAGATATACATATTGTTTTAACTTGAGTGAGTATGATTTGGTTATGATTTGAGTGTTACTATCTCAAATCTGTAGTTAAGTCATTGTTATAATTGTAGTGAACCCTATCAAATTGCTTCATAAATGTTACTCAATAATTAAGTGGTGCTAAATCTTATTGTACCCTTATATTTACATCTATATTCTTTGTACCCTTATCCCCTTTTGCATTCCAAGCTTCCATGCAAATCATTCCAAATTGCTGCTAAGCTGATCATCCTTTTTATGCTTTGATCTGGGTAGTACATAATCGAGTGAACCTTGCCATCAAGTTCTGTAAAGTCACATTTTCACAAATTTGTGTGAAACCCTGTTTTTACCAATACTTTCTACAATGTTTCTTTAAGCAGCCAAACCACTCATTCATGACAGGCTTGAATGGATTGGCATGGGAATGGCAGCAATGCATTTACTGGAGTACACAAGGCACTGCCAGCATATAAGACTCCTCTAAAATAGCATTTTAGAAGAGTCAGGTTTTGTAGTTATACCTGACCAACCAAGTTGGATCCTTTTCATTGCAGTAAACACTGATTAAAAGCCTGACCTTGTATCAAGAAAATAAGGATATTTCAAAGGGCTCTATGTGTGCTGTATGTTGAATATTAAAAAAGTTGCTGAAAGAACTGTGAGGGGGAGGGCAATTGGGTCTGGCTTTGAAATGGTATGTACAATACTTAATGGTTGTCAAAGGGATACCTTAGTAAGCTTTTGTTGCAATAAGCCTTATGTGTGGCTGAGTCCAAGATTCTTATTTATTTACTTTCTTTGGATATCCTCTCCACTGCAGATACTTGCTAAGAGGGATACCATCTCACATACCTCCAGCTGGTAGAGGGGAATGGACCCTCAGTGCTGCATTTTGGTATTCTAGGTAGCAATGAAATGGACACTTTGCATCTGCTCTGCTTGTTTGTAAATAACTGAATTTAAAGTAAGAGATGTTCAGAGTAAGGGTGATGCCTGCATTGCATGTTAAGTCCAAGAAATGTGTTTTCATTAACGAACAAAGAGCCTTTAGATGAGATGCTCTAAAGAAAGCTCCTTTTATAAAATGGAGGGTGCTAGAAAGTGTATGTCACTGCCACTATCAGCTAATAGAGGTTACGCACTGATGAAAGGAACAAGGGAGCTGGCAGAAGTCTGTCTCGTGCTGTCAGTTCCAGGCTGCAGGCTTTTATGTTCATTTGTATTGCAATCAATAAGGAATAGCTTAAACTGGGCTCTGGAAGCTTGATTTTATAGTTTGCTAAATTTCTCTTTTAAATTTGTTTAAAATAAAAGAGAAGTTTCTATGGAAACCTTCCTTTTATTCAAGGAAAATATCTCCCAGTCTTCGTCTCCTCTCACAGCCAGGGCTGGCTGGGTCTGTGCCAAGATCCAGCTGTGCTCTCCCAAAGCTGTCACTGCAGCTCAGCGCTGGCCAGCGGGGCAAACAGCTGCTGCCACACCCATTGTGCAGTTAGTGCTGCCTCTTCCTTCACCTGCAGTGATGTTCCCTATTCATACTCTTCCAGCTCCCAAAAGTTGGCGGCGGAAGACATTCCCCAGCCTGGGAAGCCCTGGCAGCAGTGGCAGCATGTGCTGGATCCTCCCCATCCTGCAGCACTGCCCAGAGCAATGGCAACCAGGCAAAGTGTGCAGAAGATCTGTAGTTCTTGGAAGTGAGAAATGCTGGCCACCTTGGTCTTCCTAGGAGACTAAGTGGCTTCCAGGGCTCAAAGTTGTTTGTTCTGATAAAGTTTTGTATGTGGAAAAAAACCTCCAGCTCCCTGAGATGATCTCTGATTCTGAGTTACAAAGCCTCAAAGAATTAAGATTATGGAATTGCTTAGATTTAAGATATTTTTACCCATTATTTTTACTGATTATTCATCAGATGATGGATATTTTTTCCTGAACACAAAGAGCTTAAGACAGTTGTTCTGCTTAGAGTTCCTAAGACTCCTTTCCAAAGGGCTTCTTTAAGCCTCTCTCCTCTCTCAGTTTGTGATATTCTGACTTTTTTTTTTTTTTTTGCCTATTGATGCAAGATTTTCCCTCAGCTTCCACTTCCATTACTTGGCCTCTGACCAGTCTTTCACAGCATGACCCAACCTAGGATCTGGGTTTGAAATGCCTGATAGAAATTAGACTTTAATAATTTTTTTAATTTATCTTGAACTCCCTGTAACTACTTTACTCACCAGCTTCAGCCATCATTCATTCAGTCTGAGCTGTAGCAGTACGTATGAGAGAAAAAAGAACCTATAAAATCTGTTCAGAAAGGATCTATACCAATTTTTTTCTCAGAATACAGTAGTACATTTGTAGAAAGACAACAATCAGATGTAAGTCTAGCTTCTTATAATTTTGATAAAAATTCCTTAAAGATAACAAGCTTTATAAATTCATAGATTATTTTGTATCTGTGCTGCATTCTGTATAATTAATTTTCTGTTCTGTATAATTAATTTTCAGTACAGCACTTCATTAGATGAGCTATTGAATAAAGAAAATAATTCAGCTTTGCACCCCTTTATTTTTAGAGTCAGGAGTAAGATGTGATAGACTATAGGCAGGTATACATTTTTTTAAAATAAAAATGGAAACTTTCCTCAGCTGGAATAAATTAATATAAAAGAGATCCCAATTATGAAAATACATGCATTAATATCTTGGTATTTTTATAGACTTTATTCCCATAGTAAAAAACTAGAAGTGATGTCTCAATAGAATACATCCTTTACCTACCCTGGCTGGTTATTCCTCACCTCTTAGGGGAATGTTGTCAAGAGAAAAGCTCCCATGCGTGTTCCTTATGCAGTGCTCTGCAAGTCAGCAGTCTTAAATTAACAAAATAGAAGAATTTCTTTACATGTGGAAAGGATTTTTTTTCTTAATTTCAGTTTTAGCTTTTTTATGCAATAATGTTTGAATCAAAAATCTCAGGAAACCGTTTGACTCCTTTAGGAATTTCTCCTCAATCCCTCAGATGACTAGGTAACTCTGCTTTTTTACTGATACTCACTGTAACTTAGCTAGCCTAAGGGTGATATAAAACAGGACTCTTCAACTTCTTTGACAACTATAGCCAGATTTTATTACAGTGTGTTGCTCATGGACCAGAGAACAAACAAACTTTATAACATGATGAATCACCTGGGGAATAGATCAATCTGCATGCCAGGAGTTGGGCAGCAGCAATGTAATGCAGTAATGGCTCCATTATATTGCAGATACCATGTGTACAAGAACTGGAAGTTGATGCATTTATTTATGGTGTTAGCAAAAGATGTAGCAGCTCTTTCTGCATAAACACAAACAAAATTAAGCAAACAAGTATCAAACATTAAATCATTATTTCTAGCACATAGTCTGTTATTTTGACTGTATTATTCATGTAAGATGGTCTCATGGCTTTCTGATTAAAGCTGCCAAAAATTATTTAACCTCACTGTCATCAAGAGTCATTCAAATGGTGGCTTTTTTAATTAAAAATAATTTTATTTTTTCAGTAAGAGAAAAAAAATCACATTAGATAATGGTCAGAAGCAATAAAAATTGTTCTGCTTGTCAGTCTCACATCACTCTTATGCTTAATTAGTTCTTGTTGTTTGGAGTCCCTAGGTGAAAAATGAAAACAATCCATTTCCTAGCAAAGATATAACACTGGGATTTGCCATGATAAGGAAACTACTTGAGAATACATGTATGATGTTACAGAGAACTCCTTATCATCCGAACACAAGAAATTTCAGAATGCTCTTCATCTCATTCAAATGTCCTTATGGCTTTCTGTTCACTCCAAACAATAGAAATGCATGAAGACTCCATGGAATACCATAGCACAGGACTTGTGCTAACTCCTCTGTTCCCCATATATAGTAGCACTTTTTCTTTCATCCCCCATATCACTCAGAGAATAAAACTGAGATGAGAATGGAAACCTCTTTGAACTTCTTTTACCTACAGTATATGTCAAAAGAAAGACTGCAACATCTGTGTGTAGGAGAAAATGTGCAAAATTTAGGCTCTGTTTCCTTGGCTTTTGCCTTCAGCACCTGCTTGGGGTTTTCTGGCTGCCATTCCTCTGTTGGTACAGAAATGAAGAGTTCAACTTCTACATGCAAAATATTGCAAGTAGATTTGGATACTGTACAGGGCTTAATGGACTTGGGGTTGAACAGTGTTGGTCACATGAGAAGAAAATGCATTTCCTTCATATCCACTGAAAAAGCTTAACTTTGCTCTCATTTGTCTTTTTCTTAAGAAGGCAAGTTATGAGTGAATGCAGAGGAATGACAATATGTAGTTCCTATTGCAGGAACAGGCCTGAAGATGGACACTTCTCTGTTTCAGCTACTCTTTTCTCAATTTCCTCTTCAGGCTTTTTTCAGACTATGTCTTCTTAGGAGGTTTTTACTTTACCATGACCAATTCCCACAGGTTTCCCTGCCTTAAGAATCCATCAGTTTTTCCTACCTTATTCAACAGGCATCCTCCTAGCACCTGACTCACCTTTTGGACCTTCAGAATAATTTCTGTGCTGCCCTTCTAGCCTTTGCAAATTGCTGTTTGATTAGACAACACTTGTTAGACGAAATATCATCTCTCAGCTGCAGTCCCATTGTAAGGGCGTTTTACAAAAGAGATGTCTTTTTATGTGAATACAGTTAATGGATAATGGCCCATTATCAAGAAGCTGTGACTTTGCTCATAGGTTTTCTTTCAGCAGTGGAAGTCTTTACTGTTGTTAGCACACAAATTTCTGGAACATTTACACAGAAGCAATTAAGGCCATATTCAGATAGGCTATTATTCTACCTAATGGGTACATAATAGGAACTTAATAGATATTTAGGTACCTATTATGCTTACGGTTCAAAAAGAGCAAAATTATCAGGCTCTTTTCCGAGGCCAAACAGGAATTGTCATGAGCATGGCTAACAGACATGCACTATATTATGGGTTCAAATTCATTGTTCTGGGCAAAAGCACAGAGCACTTCTGTGCTTCCTCTGAAGGTGTTTTTTTTTTCAAAGCAGAGCTCTAGGAATTTGTGCAACATCATAGACTTGGTGCTTGTATGAAAGGACCTGATGCAAAGATCAGGTGACTTTAAGTGTCATAATCTTCCTTGAGTACAGGATCTTTAGTTTAAAAAGAGATTATTTTTTCTTTCATTTAAACTATAAAATGCAGTTTGGAAGTTATTTAAACACTTTTTTTTTCATTTAAATACTTCTTATCATTTAAAATATTAAATGAAAAATGTAAAAGATTTCAATGTAGAATTGCAAAAACTGAGTGTAACATTTTTTCTGTAATGCGCAAAATAGGCCACAGTAACTGCTCTGATAGCTTGTAGAAACTAAGCATTTTTGGTTGCAGAAGTTGCAAACTTGTTGCAGAAGTATATTAATAGATGTGTTATTATATTACAAATCCATTCATGCCTAAAACATCTATAAAACTTGAATAGATTTTACCTCTGAAAGACCATATGGGGCTCTTCACTCCCTCTTATCCTCCCAACTTTTCTGGTCATGCAGATTTAAAGTAGCTGCCAGGAATCAGACTGCTATTCAGCAAGCTAAGAGAAGCCACTACAATGGAGAGAAATAAACTAGAGGCCCTTGGCAGTGGTCAAACAGCTCGAAGGAAGAATTTTGATCTGAAAAAGAACCCCAAACCAACCAATGCAAAACAAAACCATCAAGGCCCTTTTGGAAAACATACCAACTTTAATTTTTTTTATGTAACTTTAGTCAGATACACAAAAGGTAGTGACCATCTACTGTAAATGTAGTTACCACAACCATCAACAGACATTAACCACCATCAGCTCCAAACATCTCCCCTGGCATGGTCAGAGACACCTGGCCTGGGAAACGAGACATAAGAGAATCAAGAATGAGAACCTAATTAACATCAAAAGTGAAGAGATCAATAAATAATAGGAAACCAAATACTAAGAACTGCAGAATCTGGGACCAGTGAACATTGAACCAATGAATTTCTATGGTTTTGACTGTATAAGTATCTGAAAAAAAATCTAGTAAGGTCATGTGTCATAGAATGATTTTCTCTGCACACCTGGGCTACATGTGGATGAAATTATTTCTGTTGCACATCCTGGCCAGAATAAAGTAATGCCTTGATTCTCTAGCACAAAAATTGTTGTTGAAGGGTTTTTGGTTTTCCTGCAGTTTCAGAGACAGCCCCAGAAGTCCAAAGAAAGTATTTTAAAAAATGAAAAGTCAACATAAAGAGAGACTAAATCCAGAAGCTTTGCAAGAAGATAAACATCCCCCTCTCCTCACCTTCTCATATAAATTATAATCAAGCTCAGTCAGCCATTTTAAGTTTATAGGTGGAAATCCAGCCTCTCCTCTCTCCATAGTTCCCCCCATACCTGGTTCTTTCTGATGCCTCCTAGTAGCAGTGCCTATCTTCTTACTCTGACTTTGCTGGAATTAGGAAGCAACCATGAGGATTTTTCTTGGAAAAAGCACTGAATTTATCCCAGATGTGGGATCATTCACATTATGGAAAGAATGGCAGCAATCTTTTGCTTAAGCTGTCATTAAAACAACATCTGTGTAGTTTTTGAGCACATCATCCTTACATAAAATGATAGTTCTGATAATAAAACATTTAAACCTGGCTCTCAGAGGATCTCTAATTCTGCCTGTACAACCCACAGAAGTTCTTTAGACATTTCAAATATTCTGTTAAGACTCCATAGAACTGTTTTTACTCTCTGTTGGTGATGAAATTCTACACCATCATTTCCTGATGCAAGCTGAATGCCAGAAGCAGAATGTCTGATTTTAAATCCTAAAATGAAGAAGAAAGTCTGAGTTTCTAATGCTCTACTAATAACCCTGCTTTGGCAGCTTGCAAACCAAATGCTGCAAGGTAAGAAAGCACAAAATCAGATCAAAACAATTCCAACAACCCAAACACAAAGCAGGAATAACACACAATTCCAGGATTCCTTCTGGTTTTCCTTCAGGCCTCCTCTTCCCAGAAATGGGGTGCACAAAACCTCGGATGTCAGAGGAGTACCTCTCCCCAGTGTAGCCCTGGAAGCCACAGCTGTTGGCAGCTGCCCACACTGCCTCGTGGTGCCAGGACACAGATTTAGAAAAACTGATTTTCAAAGCTGAAAAATTAATGGCTTTTAAGCCATACATGATTGCAGTGAGGAAAGCAAATCTCATAAACTTCCGGATTTGAAAACATTTTTCCTTCTTCAGTTCCTCAAAAAAAGTATCTGCTGTGACCAAAAGATTGAATGTCACTAGCCTCAAAACCCTGCTGAGCTGACTCAGAGAGAAATCAAGAGCTTAAAAAGCAGTCGTCTTTAGCATAATCTTTCTATGACATTCCTAATGGGCCCAAAATTGCAATGGTCAAAATAATCACATATTTGGATGTTAATAAAAGATGCATTAAGAGGTCTTTCAGTGGCAATCCTATTAAATTATCTCAATTTACATGGTCTTAAACTCTGTTCATCTACATGTAGTGAGTACATTGCAGTCTCTACTAAATATGCTAAAATCATTAGATCAAGCATCTTTCATTTAATACCAATCATTTACCCAGGATTATGCAAGTAAATAAATAAATAGAGATTTAATCCTACCAAATCACCCTGCCTTATTGCCTTAGCAGAAACTTCAGAATGTTTGTCTCACTGATTATTGAAAAAATTGCTGTTCATAAAAGATAGAATTGTGTAGAAATACAGGTCTCGTTATCTATATCTGTATGCTTGTTAATGAAATGCTTTGAAGTAGAAGCTGATATCTGAGGGTCTGAAGCATAGAAAAGAAGGTGATGCATGAGTTAAAAATGTACTTGACAAATATGTGGAGAAAATCAAAAGATAAATACAAAGACCTGTGTTTAGAAGACCCAGAGCCTACAATGCTTTGAGTCTAGGGAGGTATCGCTACATGCTACTCCTGTTCTTTTGGCGTTTTTCTCCATTTCTTTGGAAACTAGAGGTATGAGAAGGAACAGCTAAGAACAAAATGCTAATGACAGTAAAATGCTAAGACTACTTAGCATTATCCTGCACTTTGCTTATCAAAATTTCCCTTAAAATTGCAAGTAAACAATCAAGCAAGGCACCTTTTTTACTAAAACAATGAAGTAAAAGAAGGTCTGAGAAAAGAAAAGAAATTTCATAAAAATTAAAGCGTAGAAAAAGAAAAACAAGAAACTTTAGTCCATTAATACAAATTTATTTTTCTAAGTATAAGCCCTTGTCAATAAAGGCAAAAAAAGATTTTAAGGAACAACTTATTAGTTGTATTAAAATGAAAACCCCCAGTTTTATTCAAACATATCAAAATTAGGAATCCAACCAGAAATAAAGTTTAATAGACAATGGAAATATACTGATTGATCTGGAGAAAGACAATGCCATAGCATAATATTTAAATTAATTTTTTTCCTATTACAAAAATGAGGAGGAGGAGGGAGCAACTGTCTCATATTGAAGTGTCAGATGTCAGAATAGTTCAATAGAATACCTTGAAGCAAGACATCACTGCTATTTCTTAACTAGAAGAACTAAGGAAATTCAAATATCAAATTGCTGAAATACTGACTATGGTAACCAATCTTTCAGTCAAATTAGCTTCTCTGAAGGGCAGCAAGAGGTATCCAGATATTTCTAGATGCTTGATTTCAAAATTGAGACTATAAATAAATGCTGTGAGAAAGATAGGCTTATTAGATAGTGAACTAGCCATAATACATTGGAAAAGGTCAATGTACTTTATGTAAAGGGGATACGATTTGCAACATAATTTTTGCTTCTCAAATCTGCTGGAGTCCTTTGACAGAGTCAGTGGTGTGAGTAAAAGATATGCTTAGAATAGTGAGTTAAAATCTACAGCTGACTGTGAAGACCTGCAGGAATATCTTGTGATATTATCTCTGGAAATGGGAATGAAATGGCAGATAAAATTCAATGCCAATGAGTGCAAAATAATGCGTTTGGTGGAAGAAACACAATAACCCTACTGTAGATGCACAATAATGAGCTCTGAAAGACCTTTTAGTCATTATAAGTAGATTTTTGAAAGCATCAGTTGAATTTTCAGAGGCAGTTAAAGTGGTAAATAGAATTTAGGAACTATTATGAAAGCAATAAAGAACAGAAATTTTCGTTATGACAATATGTCTGGTGAATCTGCATTCTGTGGATGTAATTCTGATCATCCTTGTTAAAAAAGAAGCAGCAGAAGTAGAGCAGTTTGAGGGTAGAAGATAAATAAGACCAGAAATAAGAAGATTAAAAGTACTCTTCATTTTGGAAACAAGATGGCTGATAGGAGGAATGTATAAAAGATGATACAAATACTATAATCAAGCAAAGTTTACCTTGTTAAGGAACGAGCTTAAAAGAAATCACAGAGAAGGTGTGATTATAAAATACCATATAATCACAGTTTTCATGGAATGATAAAGCTCAATAATAGGGCTAGAAGAATTGGGAAAGTAATGTATCATAAGTTTCTCAAATATCAGTAGGAGGAAATATCCAGAGAATAATCTCAAGATCTGTTGGTAACTGCTGGTTACCAGCAACTCAGTGGTTGTACCAAGGGAGGTGCAACTTTTTTTGTGCTTACACTCCTTTTAACCTTTCACTTGAATCATCCATTGTACAGCACTGCTGAGACCTGGTGAGATTTGCTGGGTTTGATACAAGAGAGATTCTTGCCAGCATTTGCATTTTTTTTACTGACCTTTGTCCAAAACCATAAAATCAGTTCACTCCTGTAAATAAATGGTACACATCCTATTGCAGACGTGTCAATAGACAGGAAATTTCAAAAGGCGTGTAATAATTAACCCCAAAACTTCTGCCTGCCTTAAAATTTCAGAATCATCAATGTCTTTTCTAGAGCTAGTCAGAAGACTCTGAGTTGTAAGTTTTCATACTGCACAAAGCATCCAGTTTGGACTACTTATTTTAAAAAAATAAATATTTAATGCAGAAAGCTTTGAAATTCTTTTAAGTAAGGCTTTTGTGAAGGATCTGAAAGAGAATCTGTTTTGATAGATAATTTACTGATCAGATTATCTAAAGCCTGTCCTGTTCTTCACTGAGTTTTGTCTTAAATATGCAGAGAAATAAGCCATTTAAAATGCACACCCTGTATTTCTCCTATTGAACTTTCTAAATAAATAAGAATATATTGAAATAACATGAATTTAACTAATCTAGTAAGATTTCATTCACAAAAAAAAAAAAATAGATTTTGGAGAGCAACATTCATGTTAATGAAAGGAAGAATCTTTTTTATATGTTTGGGTTTTCTTTCTTTTGTCTAGTATCAGATTGAGTAACTGAATGGCTGTAACACCTTGCCTCAGAAATAGTTATATTTAGGTGATGAGCAGAGAATTTTTTAGTTGCATTATACCTTCCAAAGCACAGATGTATGCCCTCACACTGGAAGAAAGGGAGGTTCTTATGAAATCTGTTCTTGTTATCTCCATATTTAAATTGTCAATAATTTCAAGTAAACATAAAAATGTGGCAAACGCAACTTTAAGGTTCCACACAAAAATTAGGGAGTAATAAATTTCATTGATACTGACAAGAAATTGCAGAAAGTAACTTAGCCATTTGCTCTCAGGGTACAAGGAAACAAAATGTATTTTAATCCTACCAAGCATGTGGTTGCACATCAGGGACAGAGGAGCAAAATAGTTCTTTGCTGACCAGTGACTGTAACCTAGGAAGCAAAAAAAGAAAAGGTTTTGGAATATAGCAAGAAGGAGGTAGTGACAAGATTTCTTACATTTTCTTTCATATAAATTAACGATTTATGCTCATACTCCCCACAAAGGTCGGTGTGATTTTTGATTATAGAAATAGGGGAGTTTCCAAACTAGAGACACTTTTATGCTACTGTAATATTTATTGGAAAAATTCACAGTATGTTTAAGTAACATCTTTAATAGTAAACAAAGCTCCATATTTTTTAATCTTTGTGGAGATAATTATTGAGATTGGATGATGTAGAATTGTGCAGCCTCAGCCAGAACCAAATTATGGGCAGGAATGATTGTTTCTTTAGGTAAATTCATACTTTACATATATTTATATATGTCATAATTTATAGAGATCATATTCATAGAAGCTTTCTCAGCAAGTTAGGTTGACACGGATATTTATACAAAATTTAAAAAGTACATTATCTCCTCTTGTTTTTATTATATGTATTTCTTTTTTAGATTGTTTTTATCATCCTATGAAGTGATATAATATTACTGAAACATAAATACATGTATTTCTGGGAACAAGAATATTGAAAAAGTAAATTTATGCTAAAAGTAATTTATGCTAAAAAAGGATGGGTCAGAAATTACTCATTACTTTGATAACATGAAAACAATTTTCCTTAATTTCCATTTTTTTTGCTATTGAACTTCCTTACATGTCTATATATTTTGTCTTCTCAGCATCAGGCATCACTAAAACTTAATAATATTGATGAAATAAATGCTCTGCTGCAAACTTTCCTCTGAGGGAGTCTCATCAGTGACAGATTTTGATTGAGAAGTGCATGCTGTGACTATCCCAGGAGTATCACATAGCCATGTTTCCTTTATTTTGCTTTTTTGCTTGAGTTCTACTGCTCTTCAAACCAGCTTTCTTACCTTACCTGTAAAGATTTCAATTTTATCTGGAACAAAAGTAGCAATTCAACCAATTTGACTAGAGTCTTCTAAACTACCCTCATCTTCTCATTGCCTTTGGATAAGGAAAGCTTCCAGATATGAAATCTACAATTGTGTGAAAAAAATAAAATCCTTAATTTACTGGTGTCACTTTAGATTCCCAAACCTATAAATGACAATATAATACAAAATGTCTGAATTTAGCAACTGAATATCATAAATCACAGCTACCTAAACTATACCTAATCAGTGTGTTTAAGGCTTTATTTGTTGAAGCTGAGAGCTGGTTCTGCCGAGCTACATAAAATAGACAATAAAGATATTCACAGAATAATCATCTGTAGTGCAGGAAAAAACTGTTCATTACCCTTTTTATGTATATTTTCACAGTCACAAGCTCAACTGGTACTAAATGAAATATGTTCTTGGTTTAATAAAATGGGAGAGTTGAAAAAAAGGTAAAAACATGTCATCTCCAATTTGTATTACCACATACTATTTGCCAAAATCAAATCATGTGCACTTTTGCTTGCTGCTGTCCACCAAGACAGCAATGCTGAGTCAGAATCAGTAGAATCTTTCTGATGTTATTGTGTTTTAGGTCTTTGGAAAAGTTGATCCACCAGCAGCTGAGGTCTATATGCTGATCTATATACAGCCTAATAGCTGTTCTCATTTATTCCCCTGTGCCCATTCCATGGCTCCCACTAATTAAAATGAAATTCTGGAATAAATAACACATCATAAGACTAAAGGACTTTCTATAGCTAGAAATTAATCCTATTTTACTCATTATCCTTAATATATTTTCAAAACAAATCATAATCTAAGAACAAACCAAGATCTCATTCTGAAACCTTCAATGTTTACTTATGTAATTTTAAAGCTACAAGCATATGAAAATAGTTAAAGACTATTTGTGTCATGCAGTTGCCAGGAGTGATTTTGAGGCTTTCCCTGACTAATTAAACCAGTGAAGGTGATGCCTTTGAGGTTCTTTGTGGATATTTCCACAAAAGATTATACATAAATGTAAATAATAATAATAACAATGCTAATGCTTGGATTACCACTCTCAATTCATTTTTAAGTAACAAAAAAATTAAAAACTTTTAAATGCAATTACAATGTCAGCAGGCAGTGAAAAAGTAAGAAGCTGGCTGAAGCTATTATGTTTGATATAGATAAAGTAAGGAAATATTTGCATTTTGTATGTTGATAACTCATTTAATATTTATCAATATTGACTTAAAAATGTTAAGTACAAAAGATGAGGATTCTGGGTTGCCTGGATACACTGTGTTTTTTCTCAGTGGGTTTCAGATTATTAAAAAAAATCAGGAAATTGTATGTTTCATTTTTGAAATATTGGTATCCCTGCTCACCTCTAGTAGATTCAGGCTTAAAGACAACAGAAGATTTACTTCCTTTTCAATGCTACTTTTATTCATGTTTTTCCTGCTTGTCTCTTTTGTTTTACAGTCAGTAAAACTTAGCCTCAAATGCTTTAAGTTTCTGTTATGCACTTATCTATCTCATTTTGAGGTTTTGATTAATGTATATGACAGACTCAATGCATGTTCCTGATACTCTTTAAGTAACCTAATTGCAATCCCCACTGTAATGGTTCAAGAATATTATATTTTCAGGGAAAAAAAAAGAAACAAAAACCAATAAATTCCCCATTCCTGTTCTATATTGGAAGTATATGTGTGGCAGCAGCTCTCTGGCCACAGAGAGCAGGCACAGACTTTCCCAGGCATTTTCCCAGGTAAGGCTGTGAGAAGAGCAAAGAGTGAGACACAAATCTTATCTCCACTTGTGGCACCTGCTGTTGTGCACATGTGGAATGTGTCATGGAGTTTTGTTTACCAAAGGGTAATTTCTTAATTGGACACTGGATGCTGTTTGGGTTGATTGACCAATTAAGTCAAAGCTGTGTCAGACTGCCTGGAAGGGTTACCGAGTTTAATAATAGGTATAGGATAATACAGTATAGGATACAATAAAGCAATTGATCAGCCTTCTGCAATCATGGAGTCAATGCTAATTATTACCCAACTGGAGGCCTGTGGTGGCATATATGTACCATATAAATGGCTGTATGATCATAGGTTAGGAGGTGGCACACCTTCTGTCTGCTTGGGGCAGTGATTTGCTAAAGGCTACAGGAAGAACCTGCCCACTAACTGGAAAACCTCCCAAACCAATTTTGCAGGAAATTTGCAGAGCCTGATTCTCAAGATTTGATCAGAAAATATATGCCTAAATTCTGGGAACAACCAGATTTGGCAGGTATTCTCAAGTGTGAGTACAGCAGGCACCAAATAGCACACCAAGTAGCTGTACAGAAGACTTCATTAAGGTGCACAGTGGGTTTTCTCTCAGGAAATGGCAGCCAGACAGAGCACCACTGATACTACCACTGTTTTATCTAATTATATCACTAGCCCAAGCCGAGAAAGCCACAATTCATTCCCTTCAACTGTCAGGATGGATTAAAGTTTGCACCTAATAATGCTTCTACAGGTGCTTCTTCATTACTTTTTTATTCTGAATTGAGGGTATGCTTTTGAAGAGCCTTTCCTTGTGTCTCTGTATAGACCCCTCTGGGCAATGGTAACAGCACTTTCATTGCAGTTGGCTCCTTTGGAAAGTCCTGAAGTGTTTTTTCTCTTGCCCCTTTGGGTGGTGAGAAATGGGAAAATGTATTCCAAGAGTTCCTTTCTTTCCTCCATTTCCTGATGAGCATTCAGTCCTTCAGGGCCAGGCTACAGCTAGACTGAAATAAAATTCTGAAAAGCCTGTACTGTGCATGTCAGTCCCCAGCATTGCTCCCATCTCCTGCGGCTGGGCCATAGTGCAGGCCATAGCCTGAAAGGTTGCCAGGCATCCTGTTGCACATGACCTGAAATTGTTTAGTGTCACAGTGAAGAACTGAGAACTTATTTTACTGGAGACACACAAGTGTGTGCACACAAGTCTATAAAGTAATGGTTAGTGTACTTCAAATGAGGCTGTGATCTGAGTACCTATTCCTTTCTGAGAGGATTTTCTATTTTTATAATGTCAATTTAACTGTAGAGTGTGGATTAACTTCTGAACACTTAATGGTCCAGCAGAAACTGTCATGCTCATGGACTTTCATGTAATCTATTGTTTTGTATTGTTTGAGCTCTCTTTGTATCAGATAAACAACAGCAGAATTAATATCTCCAATAAAGCCTCTTTAAGAGAGAGAGAGTTATTAAATAAAATAAATGACAAACCAGTATTAAAGTTGTTGGAATTATCTTGGGGCTATCATAAACCTATTATATAGACTATTTCAGGAACATGCAGAGGTAGTACTTAATTTCCAGTGCAGCAGAATAGTTTGGATTCTTTTTCGAATTTTCTTTTCTTTAAAATCCAGAGTATCCCTTTCTAAATGTAAAACATCATTAGGAGAGGTAAAGTATAAAATATTAATAAGACCTTTCTTAACACCAGAATAGAATACTTTGTGATTTCCTCGGAGAATAGAATATAATAGGATAGAACAGAATAGAACAGGATGGGTTGTTTCTCTTGGAAGGGATCTACAAAGATCATCTAGTCCAAAAGCTTGACCAGTTCAGGTCTGACCAGAAGATAAAGCATATTTTTAAGTGTGCTGTCCAAAACCTCTTAAACACTGACAGTGTTGGGACATAGACACCTCTCTAGAAAACCTGTTCCAGTGTTTGAGCACCTTCTCGGTAAAGAAATACTTCCTTATGCCCAGTCTAAACCTCCACTGGTGCATACTGGATATCACTGGTTACCAGAGAGAAGAGTTCAGCCCCTTCCCATCCACCACATCCCTTCCTCAGGAAGCTGTACAGAGCACCCTTCAGCCTCCTTTTCTCCAAAACTGACGAGTCCAAACTCCTCAGCCTTTCCTTACAGCACAGGCCTTCCAGCCAGTTCGCCAGCTTTGTTGCTCTTCTCTAGACCATCCTATTCTTCTTGAGTTGTGGAGCCCAGAACTGCACACAGTACTCCAAGGAGGGCTACACCAGCGATGAATAAAGTGGGATAATCATCCCTATATTGTGCTTTTAAGGCGATAAAAAATTCTCAGACCATTTTCTTCATCATGGAATTTACTTGCCCTGACCTGTTTCAGTGAAAAATACAAAAATAAAATATGCAGAATAAGTAACTCAATAGAGGTTATAGATAATCCTAAAAAGGAAATTGGAAAAAAGCTTGATGGATAAGAAATAGAGCAGATGCACCCATGTCAATCTGCTAAACTTATGTGCTGTTGTGTAAACTCCCAGCATCCAAGAAATATTTCTATTCACTGATGGAAAACGTAAAATCTTGATTCACAACAACATTCTACCTTAAGAAAATACTACCTCTCAGAATGGCTTTTTGATTTAATTACAGTCAGATCAGTGAAAAATAGATTGAAAAATCACAGGCATAGGTATAAAAGTTCTTTTACCATGTTTACTCTCTGCCATACAGAGAGTTATTGCTTAGGTTTAACTGATGATTAATTGATGAATCAACATTTCATCCAGACTGCTTTTGCATTTTTATGGTGATAGGAATAATGAAGTTCTGATACAGCAATTGGAATATCTAATCACTGTGCATATCATAGCACTGGGTCAAACATTACTTGCATAGTCATACTACTGTGGTAAGTGGGAGAGAGTAATGAGTATTAATAATTAAAATATAATATCAAACTGTTCTACTAAATTCCTGCAAGAGGAGGAGGATCAGATCAGAGTCTGACTTGAAAAGAATAACCCAGCTGAAGTAGGAATAGCAGGAACTCTTCCTATTTGATGCCTTGCTTTCTGAAAGTAAATTGGCATCAACTGATGTGATCTCAATCACATCCAGCTTGTACATGGTCTCCATTGCTGACCAAGCCAGCATACTGTAAACTTCCTTCCTACAGACTACTTGACAGAATAAAGGTCTCTTTTGGGATTGTTTTCTGACATGCAAAATCATTCTCAATACTGCAATCCCTTAGGTAACAGCTTTCATCCTGTCAGAGTCTCCAGATCCAGCCTTAAAAGTAGGTATTTAAACATACGTATCTACATCTGCTTATCAGAAAAACAAGACCTTCTATCTCCAAAATATGCAAATATTTAAATTAAATGCATTATTAAAACAAAATATTACATCAACAGTGTTTATTTTTATGGTTGTATATGTCAATTGATTAAACGTTTAATCTTCATAAAAGTCAGTGAGAGACATACTGTCATTTTCTCCAGTAAAGCAAACAATTGAAAATGTAAGACTTTCAATTGAATTTAAGACTTTCAAAGAAATCCCTTTATTTAGATCATGGCAAGAAAACAGTGACTCATCAAATTATTCTACATGAATGTGTACAGTTCAGTGAAAATGCAGATGTCCTCTAAATTAGAAATACTGATTTTTCTTGTAGCTCTGGAAGCCTCCTTGACCACCCCTTGCAACATCCTCTAAATGAAATGCCAATTAAAAAAATTATGTAAGAAGGCAGTAATATTTTCATTGGCTATTTTATTCATATCACAATTGGGACATATAAAGAAGAGAAGAGAGAAGACAATGTCATTTCATCTGTGTAACACCAAGTCCAATTGATGGAGACCTATTTAATGTCTCAAAAAAAAAAAATCAAATACTTCTGCTTAATAAAATGCAGTGCTTAAGTCTGTGAAACTACTTAAAAGGTAAGAGATATTGAACTGCACATAACTGATCAAAACCAATAGGAAACAAATTTCAGATCCATGCAAATAAAAGCACACCCTCTAGACCAAAATAAAAATGGTTCAAACCATAGGTGCTCAGAAGATGAGAGCACATCAGATCACACGTATCTAATTGTAGTGTGTGATAAATTCCTAATGGTCACACTTCCAATCAAACCAAAATCATGGACATGATCAGGGTGGACTTTCAAGTGATCTGAGTCTATTTCACCTCTGGTCATGAAACCCATGAATCTTTTGTTAAGTCAGAGTTAGAAGTGGGAGAATCTCTTTGGATACACTAGTTTGCCTAAAATTATGAATTCTGGACACTTTCTAATGTTCTCAAACAAGTTTTGAATCTCATGGCTGATAATGGTTTGTGTGTCATTCATGGTTTTAATTTTTCGGTGAGAATAATTTTTAAGGAGAAGGGGAGTATTTACTACCTTTCCCCTATCCTTTAATTACCTTTGTTTTTGTTACTCCCTTTGTTTCTTTATTCTCCTCTTCCTTTTTGTCACTTTTTTTTGGAGAAGTGACAGGAGAAATAAGCCAAGGAAGTGCATTTTTTGCTTTGCTCTAAAGCCAGGAAGGTTTCTACTCATCCCAACGTCCCTTGGTAATGAGTTCCTAAGCCTGGGTGAACAAGGCATCTTCAGCTCCTGAGGACTTCATTCCCATGATTGGCAGCTTCATCACTCCTAAGAAAAGTAGCTGTGTCACGGCATAGCTTTGTTGGAAAAAGTACTAGTAAATCCAAAACCGTAAAACAAATAAAACTGTATGTCTGAAGGTAGTACTTCAGATAACTTCAAGTTAAGGCATATTCACACAGAATAAAAACCAGTGCCTGCCCTTGTAGCACTTTTTTCCTGGAATATGTATGATGTAAATAAATGTGAATATTTTTGTGCAACCCTTTTTTAAAATTAATTAAATACATTATTATGAGCTGGAAGAGACATCTACTTTTATGGGCCAAATCCTTGACTAAGACAATGCTATTTTTACATCTTCATTTCCTGAGTGCCACTGCACCTCCAAGCCAAAAATAGGAAACCGGTAAAACTAAGTCTAGGCTTCAGTAATAACATTCACATTTGAGACCCTAATGAAGAGCCACTTGGGGGTTTTGTTTGAAACTTTGAGTTAGTGGAAATGTTATACTTTTGTGACTCAATAATTCCTTCAGGCATCCAAATCTGGTCATGGGCATCCTTCCTTAGAACTTTCGTTTAACTATGAATTTGTTTAGATGTTTTGGGGAGGATTTATAATTTCATCTAGAAATTACTTCAGTTTATCACTAGGTAAAGTGATTAGGTACAATTAAGTAAGATTTAGAATCTCTGTTTATTGGCATGTTACAGCCAAAATAATTGCAACTGAACTGAACTGAACCCCCATCCCAACCTTTACTGCTGTGCAGAGCTAAGGAAAAACCACTTGATATGCTCAATTTTTTATAACTTCTATTATTCCAAACAAATCTGCATTTAGGGTTTTCAGGGCCATTTGTCTTTGTTTAAACATTTTTGTTGTCTTTTGTAACATATTTTTTTTTTTTAAATGCTCAATTCCCAGTGCCACATCCCTCACCATTTCAAACAATTATTTCAAGGCTTTGCATGGCAGTGGCGGGCCCCAGCTGCTCAGCTGTTGGGAACATTTTCTCCAGCAGCAGCAGCAGCAGCAGCAGGAGCAGCAGTAGCTGTGCAGCAGTATCTGCTGGTTCCCTGGCAGGCTCGCAGGCAGCAGCGGGGCCAGGGCTGCATGACAGGTCATCATAATCTCCTTCCAGAGTGCCAGCCTTAACGACTTGCCCTCCTTGAATGTTAAAAAAAAAAGAAAAAAAAAAAAAGTTGTTTTTGCGCACTCTCACACATGACCCGTATATTTGTGACTAGGTTTTCAATGATGCCCAGAGGAGCCGTGATGCCTGCGATTCACTGCCACCTGGAGGAGTCCCTACCTCTAGCGTTTTAACCCTTCGGAATGGCTTTCAGATTAATTTGGCACCGCTGTCAGAGAAATTAGACTGGAAATAAGGCTTAAATATAAATAAAAGTTGTATATATGTGTGTTTTTAAATCATGATTTATTAAAGAAACAGACAATTGATATAAATAAAATATGATTTCTCTTCTCAGTAAATCATGTCGACATGGGCTTACCACCTTTAATCATTAAATGTAAACACAGCTAGAATTTTTTATTTCTCTACTTTTTTAATTTTAAAATGAGTCCATTTAATTATTATTATAAATTATACTCATGGGATATATAAAAAGGTAATATTTTATAAACTGTGCCATATTTCTGTTTACATAGTAATTTTTAAATACAATCAACATTAGTGAGAGCTAAAGCTCTGTGTGTTCTTGGACATTCAGATTTCAATATGAAACATCTGGTTACCTAATATTGTGAAAAAATTCATTGTGTTTTTTTTTTGGATGATGACAGACAGCCCAATAAAAATATTCCCTTAGATTTCTAGAGACATTGAAAGTAGTGGGTCACACCTAAAAAAAAAATCTTCCTATTTTTTCTGATATTTTGCCAGTTAAATGAACTTTCTGTTCTGATGGCTAAGGTCATGTATAGACTACTAAAGTACTTTTTAAAGAATATATTTACTTAGTAAATATTACTGAGTTCCAAGAGCAGTTTATAATTCAAATCATGGACTGGAGCCACATTGGTTCTCAGTTTTAAAGTAAAATTTTAAACATATAGTGTTAATTATTTAGCTCTATAGTCAATAAAGAGTTTACAAGGGAAAGTGCAGATGCCTCCAGCCAAGCACATGGGAAGGCAGCTCACATGAGCTGTGCAGTGATTTGGTCAAAATCCGTCTGAGGTCTGTACACCTCTGCAAATAAACCTTTCAAGTGGCGCAGCATGAAAAGTCTGTCTCTGGCTTATCTCCCTTTTCACATGTAAGGTGCTGATGGGAAGGCAGAAGTTAATTTTGATGCACACCTGCAGGCTGCTATTTTGCGCTGGGAGTTGTCCGAGTTGCAGTCTGGGCGCGTTGGAGGCGCTCCCAGGTGCTGCTGCAGGCTTGGTCAGCCTGGGCCACCCACACATCCCTGCCTCCAGCACACAGCCCAGGGCACACAGGGCCTTTCAAAACCATCACGGAGCTGCACAACTTGCACAATCAAACCACACCAGCCTCTAAGTTTGTAAAACTGAGCTCTGACTCATGTAAGAGAAAATGGTAGCCTCTCCTGCACTTCCTTTCTTCTGACTGCAGCAGATTAATCTGTTACAGAAACTAAGTGTTCAAATTGGATGGTGCTTTTAGGCATTTTTTTTCCATAAATAGTCAGTAAATGAGCACTGAATAAGATACTTTTCAAGTCTATGAAGAGGTTATTTGACCTAAGACAGAAATTAAAAATCCTCTCCATTTTCTCACTTAAAAAAACCCCAAAAAGCCCCTGTCTTGCAAAACAAAGTTTACATGAAAGTAAGGTAAGCTTTGCTGTTCCTTTTTTTTTATAGAAATAATCAACAGTCCCTTTAAAAAATATTAATATTTTATTTTAAAATCCTCTGGTCATATCTGCCTTAATATTTTATTTTATTTTAGAACTGAAAAATTTTCATTTTGTCTATAAGAAGCAGAAATGTTTAAGCATGACTATGATTATTGTGCTCTTTGTCATGACACCTAAGTTCCAATTTGAAACAAACTGATAGAAGAAAACATTTTCAAGGTTCAGTGGATTAAAATGTCTTAAAGGAATTCTAAAAGTTTGATAATGAACATTCAGTTTCAAAATGCTTCTTAAACAACTAAATTTATAATCTGGACTTAAAAATTGCTGAGCACACTCTCAGTTCAGAAGAAAGCTTTTCAAAAATATAACCTGGTAAATGAAAACAACCCTTCATCATTAAACCCTTCAATTAGGATTTAATTTCCTGCTATATTTTCCATTTAGGATTTTAACAGACATTATTGAAATCTTTATGACCACGAGAATGACTACAATCTCTATTCCATGGAAATAGGCCTTTTTGCTTGATTTTTCATCTAAAATAATTCCTCTCAAGATCTTTCTTTCTTTACTGATCAACTATCTCTCCATATATTTTGTCATATTTTGGTAATATTTGCCCTTTAATTTCCCATATTATGAACTTTCTTATCCTCTTTTCTCACTGGAAAGTTTTCTGGTGATTTTCCTCCTTTACTCCAGGCTTCTGAATGTTTTGTGTGTTTCATATATTTTTAGTATCTTATTGGATTTACTTCTCCACTCCTTTTATTTTCATATATTTTCATGTATTTACTTTTTTCCATATTAATCAATATATTTTCTCCCTCATTCTCTGAAGCTGTCCCTACTTGTTGTCATTTGGCATTATCTTGGGGAATTGTGAACCCTTGCAATTTGCCATTAGGTGGTGTGCCATGAGGGTAGAAAGAATAGAATCGTATTTAAGGTTAGTTGAATCAATTCTACTTAATGGTTATGAAAAGACATTGGAAGGAGGGACTGTCCCTGATCACCTGGAACTGGGGGCTGACCCTGCTGTCATTCTACCCCTGGAAACCATGAATGATAGATGTATGAGAATTTGAAAACCATGAATGATTGTGTGTTTTAAGCAGATACCCTCATCTCGAGTCACAGGTGAAGAAAGCCATAGCACAGAATGCCTTCACACAAAGCTAAATATGAGAGGCAAAAGATAAAATAAATGCTGTAGTGAAGGAATCTCCAATCAATTCCATCTGCTCATTTGTTAATAAAGATATTTTGCATCAGAAAGATGAAAACATGAATGGACTGTGCAGTTTCTTGTGGTCAGATTTTCTGCTAGTAGAATAGATAATGTTAGGAACTGAGGGGATAAGAGGAGAGATTTTTTTCCTTCTTTTGAGGAAGAATAAAAAACACATACAAAATGTATTACCTGAGTGTAATGCTGTCACCTAAAGTTAAATATAGAAGAATGCTAGACTTAATTGCTCTTTCGAAAATTTCTAAGGGAGCTTACATAACCACAGGCAGTTCTTTGGCTTACTAATTTTTCCTCTTCATGGGGGAACATGGTTAAAGTACGCAGGCAGGGGATCCTGGCCTGAGGTTTACTGAACATAAAATGAGAAACTACAGAACAGAAATTGTTGGACATAACAAATAACAGAGGGAGAAGCTGCAAAAAGGTACAGAACGTGAGGAGTGACTAGCTTTTACAGACTGTTAAGGTGAAGTTCTGTGAAAAATGGCAAGTCTGCAGATAATTAGAGGGGAGCATAGAGAGCCATGTGGGGAGTAGGACCTCGTGTTGCCAGTAGTACCTAGGTGATCTGAAGGACTAGTTACTGCCTGTAAAGCTCTGTTTTCAGAATAAGCTTAATGCAACATAGCTTGGTCTTTCCTTTATATTTAAATCAGTGTCATAAATAATAAACTCCTCTTTACTCAGAAGGTTTGTACTCTCAAATTCTAGTTAATTTGTGTTTCTTGAAAGATAATCATGCTGATTTACAAAAAAAAACCCAAAAGTAGGAAACAAATTTGCTGCATAAATGCCTATAGTTCTCATGTATTGAAGTGTTCATAAACAGGAGCTTGTGACATCAAAGAAAATGTTCTTCTTGGGCTCGGTGTAATATTTGGCCAAAAAGTAAGATTTGCCAGGAAGATAAATCAAACTTAAAATAGAGAAAGTTACCAATAGCAGTTTATATACTTCAATATTTTTATATATTATGAATGGTCTAATGAAAGGTGTCCCTCCTGTCCCATAGAAAGGGGGTTGAAACGAAACTATTTTTAAGGTTCCTTTCCAACCTGAAAAATCCTATGATTCTATGAATCTAGCAAATTTTTAGATTAATTCATATGTTTTTATAATTGGTTAGGTAGGCTATAATGGGTCAGGCAGATTTTCAGGATCTCTCTCTTTAGCAGAGCTCAGCTCCATGAATGGAACTATTGCAAAATCCTTGTATTGCCTGTGTTGCACATAAGGCCTACCTGAGGGCACAATAAATCAGCAGTAATGAAATTTCTCTAGCCCTAATTTATGCAAATTCTGATCCAGACCTTCTTCTGAATTATATGGTTTTCTAATGACATCAACTGTTCCGTTAGTTTGTGGAATCCCGTCAGTTTTAATACACCTCTGCACTCTTGAGTGCATCCAACACCATTGATTCCCTTAAGATAAGACCACTTCATTACAATACGTTTCAAAATTTTCATGGCTACTCAAAATGTCAATTTTTTTTTTCCTTAATCTTTATTCAAAAGTCAGAATGTTATTTGAAGAGTGTTTGTATTTCCTAGGCTTCTAATTAGCCTGATGTGAAAGCACAACATATCTCTTGAACTCACCTCATTGAGAATACAGTTATTAAATTTTTAAAAGTTATCTGAGTATGCCTGAATTTGAAGCAGATGTAGATACTGGGGAAATGTATACAAACTCATTTGTTGAAAATCTCCGTGTTTCTTATTTACTCAATATTTCACCTTTGTGAGCACATATGTATAGGTATAAGAATAAAGGTATTCATTATGTACTAACTATTGGATTAAGGTTAAATAAATCATACAACAGTAAGCTTTAGAACCTTCTGACTGATTATAAGATCCCAAACATGCAACACCATCTTATGCTGTCACTGGAAACAGTGAATTTCATTCACTGCTTCATAAGAATTGGCATACAGTCTCTCTAAGACCAAGCACTGTAGGGAAGCATCATCATACATAGGGCTTACCCAGGTACTTTCTTTTGAACTTTTCTGTATGAATTATACTAACAAAGGTTGTATTATTTAACTTTGCCATTACTCATTTTCCTAACATATGAAGGATCTTCTTTTGTAACAGCTGTGTTTAGTGCTTGACCTGGGTGGGCTGGTTGTAAAGCATGTAAACCACTTTCAGATTTGAGAGCCATGTTTCTGTCAGCAGAAGTAGAAATACAGCCAGTGATCTCATTCAACTTCTATGTGATATTCTTTTTACAGTAAACAACCATTACAAAATGTAACACGTTATTTATGGCTGCTAGTGTCTGGTTAGAAAAGGTTCAGGGCTGGGATCAGAACAAGTGATGAAGGTCAGGATTGAAATACATTCATTTGTAAGAATGCAATAGAAAGCTTGAACATCAGTTCCTAAGGAGTATGGGTCACTGACTTTGCTCATTCTGGGCACAGATAATCAGTATGTGTCAAAGAGATTGCAGTGCAAGGCATGAAAATAGAATCTGCCTTATATCTAAGGATACAAAGTATTTTCAAGAATGTTGAATTAACATTGAGAAAGTATAGCATAAACAAGCATGCTTTATAAATCTATTTAATTTTTTGTCAGCCCTACTTATATCAGCATCACCTAGGATACCCACGAAAGATGCATCTGCTCACAGTTCTAAGTCAGCCCAGGTGGCAAAATTTGCAGAAGTTCGGAAGCAGGGGTTGTCTTCCACAGTAAGAGCAGATGGGATTTTGTTTTTGTTTTGTTTTGGTTTGGGGTTTTGTTTCTTTTACAATCATTTGCTTTCTTCACTTATCTTTTGACCAGAGGATTGGATTTAAAAGAGGCAGGTGACAGCACGTACTGAAATAGTGCTGAACAGTACAGTCATGACAGTGACTCCTCCCCAAGGAAATCTCTGTATTGCAGAGAACACAAGTAAATTATGTGGGCTTGAATATACAGAATATGCTTAAAGTTCACTGTCATTCAAACTTTTTTGGTTTTTTAAGGAAGACTTTAAATGCTAGGAAAGGACTCTGAAGTATTTATCTTAGTATGGTATTAGTGTTTGTAACTCTAAGCCCCTTGTCTTATTGCTTGCTTCAGTGAACTGAATGTTATTAGGCAAATTATTCTGAACAACAAAATACATCTTTCTGTCTTACCTTTCCTAATTAGAGTGACAGACAACATGGTTTTATGGAGGTGACTTTGGTCTAGAATTCAAGATATTTAAGCCTCTCTGCCATTTGTGATCACAAGAGTTCAAAGATATGGATCTCAAGAATCAATATTTGTAAGACACTCAAACTTTCTTAGTTTTTTTAGAATGCCTATATATTTTTCAGAAGAATAGAAATAAACTTTGCTGGTTTTTTTTGGAGGTTTTCTTTGGCTGTTTGAATGTTAAGTGAACAGCTTGGAGTCTGCTAAGTTTAAAACTTAAGATTGCTCCTAAGCTTTTCCTTTTTTTAAACAACTAAATCAGAATGACATGATAATATAAAATACCTCAAAAATCAGAAATAAGGAAAGAAATATGAAACAATCCATTACTCTAAACCATAGTCAAGCTAGCCAAATTAATATATTACATGCAATAATTCATCCAAAGCATCACAGTCAATACTGAAGAGATCTAAATATTTAGCAAATATCATTTTTTCATCACAATTTTTCTTTCAAATATTCCTTTACTTTGATAGTAAATGGGCATATTATGTTAGTAATATGCCCATAGGATCTACTAATAAAAATTTTTATGTCTTATAACACATACTTTGATACAAACAATATATTTCTTTTGGTGCTTAATAATATCTTGAGCTAAAGGAAAATCTGTGTTTAATAATGTTTCATATAATATAATTGAGAGTTTTGTAAATCCTGTTGTTTCAATAATAGGTTATACTTACACATCAATTTAAAAATTATATATCTTACTGTTCATTGAACCTTTCTAGTTCTTAAAATATTATCCTTCTTCTATTCCAAATAAGGTTAGACTGCAACATTATCCCTGTAGGGACAAACTTACAGCCTAAACATTCACCATTTACTAGGTTAGAGGTATATTATCTAGCATATTAACTTGAATAACAACCCTGCTTAGTCTGAATAATGTTTTTCAGTCTGACAAGTGATGAAGACTTGTTAAACTCATGTGGGAGTAAGTCCTAAAAAGGCCAGATTTTTTTTTTACTTGGTTGTGAGATTTTTGGTGGAGGTGGTACTGTTTGGGGTTATTTCTGTCTTCATAAAGCATTTGCTAGTAGAATATTATGCAAATGCAATTAAAATATATAAAAATCCAGAAAATGTATATACATCAAAATATGTAAAATATATAAACAAAGATAATACAATACAATGGTATATTTCAAACTTTATAGGGACAATTAAAATAACTCCTGTTCTTCACATTTCTCAGCTACAAGCTTGGAAAGCTACAAGCTTCAACAGCGTCTTGGAAATATACATACAACAACTTTAGTGGGATAAGTAAACCTATCCACTATGATGGAACTCACGGAGAGAATGAAATTACTTGTCTGTATAAATAACTATATGTTTTATGAAGATGTTCAGTCTTACCCCTGTAAGAGAACAATTTTTCACACTTTCACAGAGGTTAGAGGTTTTATGGTCAGAAACTAAAGCAACAATTCTAACCATGACTTAATAAACTGCTGCCCAGTTGAGAAACACTGAGATAGGGAAGAAAAGGATGGAAAACTCTCAGGAGGGATAACTTGTCAGAAAGATCTCTAAAGAGAAAAGATAGAACAGTGTGAAAAATAGGATTCATGCTCCATAAAGAATTCTTTGGCAATACTTGACTCATCTTGAAATATAACAATTTTGACATGCCAAAAAATTATGCTAGAATGAGCTCACTAAAGATAGTGAAATGCTTTGTTTCTAAAAATTGATTCCAATAAAACATTTTCAAAATGTCACAGTGTTTACATTTCAGAATGCCATTTTGTTGTAAATTTTCACATAGAATAGCAAAATTTTTAGCTGAAAAGTAAAGTACACTCTCAACAATAAAAAAAATGAAAGGAAATAATTTATTTTGTCAGAATAAAAATTATGAGGATAAAAAATTCAGAATAACTGTAGAGATTCATCTGTACTTTAAAAAAATCCAAGACTATTGTTATATTCTATGAAACATAAAACCACTCCAAATACCTTATAGTCTTTGTGGAGAGACAAGTAAATTATACATTGTGTTGACACAGACCCTGACAATCAAATTGTGCGAATTGTGCATACAGAAGGTTCACATGTATTAGTAACCCTGGTGTTCATGTCCTGCTATTCTTCAGTGCACACTTACACTGAGTTTTTTGAGAAAATTTTTCCCAGAAGTTTATTTTACATGCTAGCACTGATAGCCAGAACAATGGTGCTCTCCTGATTGAATCAGTAGGATGTGGCCAGTGGAGCTACCCAGTTTGAGTTTCAAACTGTTGGTATTCAACTGTGAATAAATATGTGGTCATCAGTCATACGAAAGTCAAAGAGAAATAATTTCTCAAGAACTGACACCTATTATTAAGCACAAAGAAATTGCTGTGAGAGAGCTCTCTGACACACAGGGAACATCTAACCTTGTCTACCAGTAATAACCTTGTCAAATGAGTAGATCCTCACACATACATTGAGAAACAGAAATATCTTTCTCTGCGACCCCAACAGGAAGAGAAAATACTAATTTTAGAAGAATGTGATTATTTATATTTTTCTCACTCTTCACCTTCTTTGTCTTCCTGGTAAAATTGCTAGTGAAAGCACACTTGAATAATGTAATCAATCTTGTAGCTATTTAATGAGTTATTTAATTAAAGTGATATTTTATGATCCATGTATAGACTGCATACTGTTATTTATTGACATTATTATTATATAAAATAAATATCTTTTTAACCAAATGTACCAAAAGGCCAGTATCTTACTCACATAACTTGTTATAAGAAGACAATAAAAAAAAAAAAATAATACCCCAAGCATTTTATTCTGCTTCCTAGTAAAAAAAAAAAAAAAATTGAGCCTTTTGTACTCCTCTCTCACTGCATTCTGTGATATTGTTGATAATAACATATTCAATCAACAATCACATATCACTCACTGAAGAGGATAGCATGCTAGATCAATTCTCTTTCAACTTAAATGAAGGAACAATTAAATCTTCCTATTTGGAGGCAGCCAAAAGAATAGAAGCTTCTGAAAGAGTCAGTCCTTATATAAAGAGGGTGAAACAAGATTCTGGAAAAGCCAAGGTGTTTCTGGAATAGATAACAAATGCTATGACAAAGGAATTTCCAAGCTGTATGGAACATCTCAGGGCTAAAGATTAAAAAGATAGAAAAATTGAATTTAGCTGAAAGAGGAAACAATGAGAAAGGTGCTTCTTGACTAATATTTAGCTAAAAACACGGAGTGAACTTCGGAAGAATGAAATGTCTTTTGTTGTTTATTCCGTCTCTAACCAGAGAGACAGGAAATATTTTGGAAAAAAATGTTACTGAATATGTGAATCAATTTCACCTCTAATTTGAAACAGATTTTAAATATTAGCTAATCAATCACAATAGAGGCAGCTCTTTTACACCTTTTGAGGGAGAATGGCTTCTTGCCTTACACTGTGTATTATAGCATGTCAGTTGACAGTAGTAGTTGGAAAACTTGGTAGTTTTCAATCACTTAGAAGTACACATAGGTGACTCTAGAAAAAGGAATATTGCTTCAAATAAACAGGAATTTTGGAGGTACTTATATGCATTGTTTTATACACACTCTAAAAATCCACTGGTAGTTGAGTTTCACTGGTGGAAAGGTCCTCATGCATGTCTGGAGAAAATTCAAAGGTAGATAGACTAAAAGACACTTTGCAATAAGAGTGGTGGACAAATGGATAGGATCTCTACATCACTGGAACTTGAAACAAAAGAGGAACTCATAACACACTAACATTCCCTTTTCCTAACTGCTGTCAATAGAGGAATAGAGAGCATGAATGGCACATGGTTGCTGACTGAAAAGTCATGTTGTGCACACTCAGTGGGTGTGTTGAGACCATTGGAGATTACTGATGAAAATCAGTAGTGCTGTGGCATCAGAATTATATATCAGTGACACTTGGCTATAACTGCACGTTGTAGCTGCATCACAGCCCGTGGTCATCACAGACGTGATTTCTCTGACATGCTGCTTGCTCGTATTGGCTCTCAGCGAACCCAGTTAAATAATGCACCACTATTCCCATGACCAAGATTCTGTCCTGTTGTCATAAGACTAAATCCATAGTTATTTAAATATATTTTTTTAAATGGGCAAGTTTTCCCCCTAAAGGTGGCTTTACTGTATATTCTGCTTTTTGTTGATTTAAAATACCTTCTGAAAATAAGTTTTGCAATTGATTTTATACACATACCAATATGTGCTAATTTAAACACTTCTTGCAACTTACTGCCTTCTGGCTAGATCCATTATCTCAGCCATTGGGCATAACTGTAAGGAATATAAAGTAGATCATAGAAAAGTAATGAAAAGAAAAATGCAGAGGTGAACAGAACAGCATTCTGCCTTATGAAATTACCTGCAGGTGTTGGGTTTTTTGGTTATTTTTGGGTTTTTTTTGTTTTTTTTTTCTTGTACTGAAGTAAATTTTTTTCTTATTAGACCTGTTCAAAATGTTTAAGTGAAAGCTGAAATATAAGATCTGAGAATACATAATTTATTCTATTCATATATGTATGGATATTTTAAAAAATATGCCATTTCCTACTAAATATTGCTTAGCTGACTATATATCGACATTGTTCTTGGAAGAAAATTGAAATTTTTTTTGCTTATGCAGACAAAGCAAATCAGTTTTGATTTTCTATCAGAGATGTTTTAAAACACCACATGTAAAATTTCCAATACAATGGTCTTAATATGTGTTTTATCAGCTTATTAAAAAGTCAAAGTACAAAAGTTTAAGTACAAAAATTCTGTTTCTTTATATTAAAATACCTCCATTTGATGAAGTAAGCACTCTTCATAGTACTTGTTAGTATTTTTTGCTCAGATTTTTAGTAGACAAATGTTAAATTCCATCCTGCTTTTCAGAAACAGTTCCTGTGCAATTGAGCACAATAAATAATCCCAGCCCAGCAATATGCCCTTGAGTGCCTAGCTTCACCTTTTGAGTAGTCCTATTGATTTCAGTAAATTATATGAATATATAAAATTATTCTCAATCTCAAGCACCTGTAGAAACTAGGGGAAACGGCTAGTTTAAGGACTTGGTAATTAAATTCACTGTATAATTTATAATATTCTACTAGTATAACCCGTCTAGTCTAGTCAACTAGTTTCTCTAGCAAATCTATTAATAATACAAATACTAATAGAGACCCTAAATATACAATACCATATAGTATCATGGCATAACTCAGGTGAGAGATCAATCCAGGTTGCTCTGTTTCACCCAGTCTGATCTGGAAACATTCCACACCTGCCTGACCTCTCTGGGTGACCTGACAGACTTTTCTCATGGGGAAAATATTCCTTTTTACATCTAATCTTAACATCTCATTTTGGTTCATACCCATTGTCTCTCGTCCATGTACCACCGTGAATACCCTGGTTCCATCTTCTTAATGACATCCCTGATCATCCTGGGGACTATTCTGAAGTTCCACACAGGAAAAAATTCTCCAGGCTGAACAAGCTCTGGTCATCCAGCCTCTGCTTAGAGGCTTAGTGATCTAGTCCCTCCCAGCTTGGTCGCTGTCCTCTAGATTTGCACTTTTGTTGTACAGGGTGGCCCAAAGCTGGGGTAAATGTCCTGAGGGTGATCCAAGTGCCCTACAGAGGGTGATAATGCCTTCCTTGAACTGGATGTGCCCCTGCTAATGCGCCCGAGGGGGGTGGTGGCCCTCTCTGCTGCTTGGGTTCTGCACACCAGCATCTCCACAGCCTCTTCCAGAGAGCTGCTCCAGCCCGGCATGCCTCAAGCTGTGTTGTTGCAGGTGGTGTCTTCTTTACGGGCACAGGACTTTCCCTTCACTGATTTTTGTAAGGGGCCCATGGCCCATTCCTCCAGCCTATCTGGGTGCCTCTGGATGGCAGTCCTGCACAATAGCTAGTGTCCCCAGCATGGTGTCATCTGGGTATCTTAGAATCATAGGCTAATTTAAGTTGGAAAAGACCTTTACAATCACCAAGTCTAAAAATAAATTTAATGCTGCCAAGTCCACCACTAAGCCATACCCCAACTGCCACATCTACAGGTCTTTCAAATACCTCCTTATGTGTGTGTATGTGTGTGTATTTGTGTGTACATGTGTACATACATATATTTATGCTTACTCAAATTTTAGCTTATCCACCAGTCTGTCAGGCATACCCTGGACACAGTATTTAAAAAATAATTGTCCATTTTTCAGGTCTGCTTAAGGTGTGTTAAATTTCTGCTGAAGTGTAGTGGTGCTAAATTAAACTAGAAGTGAAAGTGAGTAAGACTAGTGCTCTCAAAATTCATGTGCAAGTTCATCTTATTAATAGTCTTGTCTAAATGTTTTCTTTCTTTCTCCACATCTTTACTTTGAAAAGTGGTGGCTTTGTCAGAGTTGGTGGAATGATAATTATCTTACAATTAATAAGGGGAATATTCAAAGCTGTGAAACAATAAGGCAAAATCAGGTCTATCAGAGATAAGTAGGAGGCTTTTTATCTCCAGAAGTCTTGATAAGTTGATTCAATTTTTTTCTGAGAGTTGATATACCCCTCTAGTTTTAACCCACAAGCAATCATTAAAGTTCAGTGGGATACCAATGTCTCACTAGGAGAAACCTTTACAGCGCATTCCCAAATTGAGTTTCTGTGGCGAATCCTGAAATATGCAGTGCCTTGTAGATGGTAAATTGCACCTGCAGGTTTTCAGTGTTCTTAGACAATCTCTAGGTGTACAGTAAAGAAAGTCTCACTTTAAAGAACTGCCAGCAGAGTCGAGCTTCCCATATTAGTTGACAAATGTGCCCTGATTTAGAGAAACATTGCTTACAATTTGTCCTTAAATGATTTATAACCTTCCAAGACCCCCATAGAAATTAATTATATACAGGAATTTAGTCATCCTACAGGTTTCCTCATGTAAATAGGTGCAATTACACTGACCTATTTTATTTATATTTTACAAGTAATTTTTTAATATATATGTGATCATATTCTAAGGTATTCTTACCTTCCCTTATCTGCAAAATATTTAAGAAAGAAAAAGATTTCTGGTTAAATGCTGTAAAGTTGGAATCCTATCCAGCTGGTGCAAAATTGTCTGAAGTCTTATCATTAGATGATAATCTTGATTTTCAGTGCTTTTTCACAATATTTTTTTCCATCAAGGAACTGCTTGTTTTCTTTTCGTGGAATCCTTGAACAACCCTGAATATAGCACAAAATTATATATTTAACTGCCTCATTCTCTTTCCCCTTAGCTAAACTGTCAAATGATGCCTCATGTCCTTTACTCTCCAGTTTTGGATTTTGCACAACCCATAGGAAAAGAATGGATGGGAATGGGGCTTTTTTCTGGAGTTTGCAAGCAGGATCAGTACAATGAAAACAGATATTCAGTCAGATGCTGAGTTAAGAAGAAAGGTTATCAATGTGGTCAAAGATTACAAAGTAAAACCAACAAATGAGCAAAGCAGCACTCAGAGATTTGCTTGCTAATGGAGGTGGGTCTGGCAGTTTTACCACAAGTGAAGAAGAAGCTGTCAGCTACTGACCAAAGAGATGTTCCACCAGCTGTAGAGATCACAGGCAGTCTGCTCACTGGCAAGCCCCGGAGCGCTTTAAAAATGAATGTGGTTAATTCTTACATTTCAATCTGCCAGTAGATGTTATGACAAATGTCAGTTGATCTACCAATGGCTTCTCTTTGAAGAAGTTTGAAAATAATCTAAACTGTGTGCATACTTTTTTTACTGTTTCTTGCTATTATTTTATTTTTTATCAAAAAGAGCACATGCTATTCAATCTTTGATGAATGTAAGTACCACAGGCATCAGCATGTCAAGTGCAGGAATGCAAAAATTCCAGAAAACAACCAGTTTTGGGCCTCTATTTCAGTAAAGAGTTAAACACTGCTAAAGAAGACAGAAACAAGTTTTAATGTTTTTAGTGTCTCCATACTGCTTTTATAACGTACATCCAGTTGCTTCATATTTTAACACTTTCTCATATCTCTATTTACATTCTGAACTCTTCATTATTTAACCCATTCTTTTTTCTTTTAATAAGTTTTCTTTATTTTTCCATGCATTTTCTAGATCTTTTCCTCAAGATTTTATATCAAACTGCAATTTCTGGAATACTTGATTTGCTTTCCAAATCTTTTATTTTGTTTTTCAGTTCTTCCTTCATGACTTCACTCTTTGTGCCTATTCAGTCTATCAGACCCTCTTAGGTATTTTTAGACAGCTGGTATCAAGGCACCTTATTATTATTAAAGATATCAGAAATTGCTGTAAAATAAAAAGAATCACTTATCAGGAGGAGTCATGCTGCAGAGATACAACAAACCCTGCCAAAGGACTGGTCATTCCAGCTTCAGTGCATTACAAACCTGCAGGACAAACAGCCTCAGAATTAAAAGAATCAGGCATAATTCCATTTTTTATGTAACATGTTTTTGGTACCAATGATGGCAACAGGCACCTTTGGTTTCACACAGGCACAGATAAATACAGACAGAGCAGATACTGGGAAAAGTATATGGAGAATCCATTGAGGAATACCCTCAGTGCTGGTAGCTCTGTGAGCAGCTGCAGTGCCAGCTCTGGGTTCAGCTCTGGTGGTGAGAGCCCCAGACAAGAGGCTGTGACCTGGAACCAAGCTTTGCACAGCAAAGGGCACAGGGACTGTGGTGCCAGCCAGGGCATTGGGCACTCAGAGACACGGCAGGAGCTGAGGACTCAGCTGGAAGACCCCAGATTTCCCTGCACTTTGACTGTGAGGGTGTAAAAGCCCAGGGGTTCCTTTGCTTGGGGTCCCTCCTTGGAGGCACCAGCTCCAGCTGTTATTCTGTTGTTGTACCATTATTCAATTATTGAAAGGATCCAGAGGTCTAAGATTATGCTATGGAAGGCTTGGGGCCAGGCTGGTGAGGAAAGCTGGTGGGACTGTGTGAGTGTGTGAGTGTGGGGTGTGTAACGAGTCAACTGGGGCACCCATAGGATCACTGGAGCTGTTGGAAATTATAGCTTTCCTAAATATTTTTTCTAATTATTGTATTTAAGTAACTTTTTAACTGATTGTTGGTCATAGGCAGTGTCCACTTTGCCATCAGGCTGGGTTTCTTTTCGCAGACTATTATCACTAGGTTTGAGTTTTGCTGGACTAGACCTGATAAGCTGCAATAAACAAAGCCTGAGGGAGTTGAAGAGAGAATATCTTCCCATCTGAGAAAGGACAATAAGAACACTGAAGAATGTGGACCAAATCAGCATGAAGTGCAAGAAATCAATAACCAATAGGGGATAAAATACAAATTAATGAAGAGAATTATATAACTTAGAACCAATGGATACTAATTTCTTTGTTTGGTAAAAATGTATAAATAAGTAAAAGATCTTAAAAGGTGTATGTATAGCTGTAATGATTCACTACATGCCCTATTCAGAATAAAGTAATTCCTGTCTCATTAACACTTCAAATATGGTGCTGGAGGGTTTAATTTCCTCCCAGTGATTTTGGTGACAGAGCCTCCCACTGTAAAGGCGCCTCAGTCCCAGCTCAGGTGGCATGAGGGACTGACAGAGTCACTCCTCAAGGGACAGACAAGAAAGTTTCCTTAACAATCTGTTTTGTGAAATAGAATTATGAAGTTAGTGAGTGAAGAATGAGACACAGCCTCTTCTCACCTGTGCTATGTCTGGGTTTAGGAGGAATCCTTTGCCACATCCTGCTCTTAACAGTAACATAATTTCCAGTATGGATAAAGATGAGTACAGCCTGAGAATTCAAACGTAGGTATGCACAATACTGTCATAGCTCCAGAAAAGTAATAGTATAATGTAGTACTACATGGGGAAACTCTCACTCCCTTATTATTGTTATTATCAACAGCTTTCTATATGAAGTGGTAAAATGTATTTATAATTTGTCTTCAAAGAAATAGACTGCCTCACACAAAATCAATGATCCTTCCTTTCCTTTTGCTACCAAAACTCGAGCTGCAAAACTCCTTAATAATCCTCCTGGTTTCATAGATCTCAGGGAGAATATTTTTTCTTTCAGATTTTTACTACTTTAAATTGTTTCACAATGATAATACTACTCATTCTCCTGTTCCTTTAGTCTCTCAGATGAACTAAGAGATCTCAGAAGCTTTTGTGGTGGTTCTGGACATATTTATTTTCTAAATTTGAGGCAACAACTGCTTCTCATCTCCAGTTTTCCATCTTGTAGAAGGGAAGAAGGTCAAGGAAAAAGGCATCATGAGTTTGAGGTGATATTGGTGAGTATTTTTTACCTGATAAAATAGAACTAAACAGCCTGCCAGTGTTGTTCAGAAGGAAACAAAGAGAGAATCTGGCAGCCCTTATGGCCAGGAAAGCCCTGAAGTTGCTCCCTATATGTTTTTGCATGCTAAATTTACCATTCGAGTGTAAAATCAGACCCAAAATTTCTCAGTTACTCAGTGAGCATGAGTTCTAAAGGCCCTGTAGAACTTCAGAAAACCATTGATTCATCCAGTGAAAAATCATAAGGAGGATAATATCGAACAAGAATAAGTTCCCAACACTATGTCAAATGATATTTTGGCCACACACTCACACACACAACAAAATGGTTCAAACAGTTTATGGCAAATGTCACTGAGAGTTTCTTTAAGGTTTCAGAAGTGTCTGAAATCTCAGTACCACATACCCTATTATAGTCTCAGACTAAAACAGAGAAAAAAAGTTCTTCCTGATCTTATTTGATTTTCCAGCTTTGAATAAAGTTATTATTTAGCTGGAAGCTGAACCAAATAATTTATTCTTCCGTAAATATAGAAGAAGAAGCACAAGTGAAAAGATAGATTACTACTCCAATTAAATAATTCCGATAATTAAGCTAATGACTCCTACTTCACTCTCATTTGCATTTTGAGCAAATTCTTACTGCTTGTTCTATTTTATTGAAAAGATAACTAAATTTATCTAAATTCATACTATTTAGATTTTACATGCCTCCCATTTTTATTTTTAAAATCTGTTTAATTTCACCTGCTTATATATTCATTAGCTCTTTCTTGGCCCCATTCTACATATTCATATTTTTTGCTGGTTTTTGACTGGGAATTTGGTTTCTATTTTGTTTTGAGGCTAAACTTCCATATTGCAGTTTCCTAATTTGTTTTACTGTGGCATATAGCTGGAGTTAATATTGAAAATTTTCAGCTAAATTTGCCCTTTTAAATAAAAAAGAGGACCATGGACCATTGTCAGGTCTTTTGTGCAAGGGGTCTTGAATGGCTGAATTAATGGTATATTGAACATTTTCCTGTCTTTCCATAGGCTCCTAAAGGAGAATTACCATCTTTTGAATCTAGGGTGGATATTTTCAGTCCAGAGGGCCTCATATGAATGTGACAACTGTGTTGAAGCACGACAGAGTGAAGTTTACCTACTCCATAGATTTTGTGGCATACAGTGGGAGGTTATGTGGGACACTTGAAGCTGCAGAGTCTTCTGGGATAGCACAGAAGATCCTGTAACAGGAAGGTGTTGCCCTGATTCTTAAGGTTTTCTAAAGCCTCCTGAGTTTACATTCTTGTAGAGAACTTTCTCACACAACTTTCTGTAAACAATCTATTATTTACCATTCCTCCATAGAGGTGGAGAAATTTGATGTACTAGTGGTTTGTCCAATGTCATTGGAGAGGTGGCACATTCACCCTCCAATCCACTGTCACTTTTGGAAAAGTATAAATGCTGGAGTCAGAAAAGAAACTTCTTCTTTTTCACCTTTGCAATAGCAGTGGCTTGTGTCATGCTTTCACGTGTCCTATAGTGACAGGAAAGAAACCTTCTTCTGTATTCACCATAATTTATTTTGGTAATTGCTGTCTTGAAGTCAGGAAGAATATTGACATCAAAAAAGAGAGACTAGCCAATGATCCCATGGTTTGCCTTTTTCTCTGACCTTGTTTTACTCAGCAATATTAAATGTAACTATCTTGAACAAGAACATGTTCTGAAATAGTGCTCTTGTACAGTGATGTACAGTCACAGCAGGAAAGATTGTCAGTGACTTCCTGATTTCTAGCCTTCTTGCATAGATATATTTGGATAGGCTCTGACTGACATGTTCCTAGTATAGACATAATTTGCTTGAGCTAGCACCCTTGGACCAGCTGATGCTGCGAGTCTTGTGGTTCTCACTGTCAGCCCTTGGAATTCTCCTGTCCCAAATGGACATACATTTGCCCCATTCAGCAGTCAGAATATCTGCTTTCTTTCTGGTTTTGGCAAATACTTTGTAGATTTGGGATGGGCTGTTAACATTAATGATTAATGTTGCACCGAAGCTAAAAGTATTGCTCCTTGTCATGTCTTGCACTGGGCATGCAGTATTTCAAGTGTCTAATACACAAACCAAGAATTTCCTGTTTGGGAGCCTGCTTCAACTACTTAAAATGTGCACAAAGTTAATACAAGCCTTTTCCTTTTCAAATGTGGGACTTAAGCATTCCATGCCGTGTCTAATATCTCATTGAAATTCGGATCTACTATTGCTTGTACTCTAGAGTTTGTTCATTTAAATCTCTGACTCACTGTGATTTCACAGTCTGAAACAATTCACATATTGGTGCTGTTTTTAAGCTGATACAGAAATTGGTCTATCACCTGGCAATTCTGTACTTGACTAAGGATAAAGGTAAATGCAGCAAACAATCCATATGCACTCTTGTTTTTGTAGACAAGATCACACTAAACATGTCTACAATATGCCTGAACTATCAACAGGTCACCCTCATCTAACAAGTTAAACAAACTACCCTTTCCTGCTTCTTCCATGGCCTACCTCTTGCAAAAATCAAAACACTCTAAGTTTTTGGTTTTTGATCCTTTCCAGTTTGTTTTAAAGGACATAAATTTTGGAGGTCTAATCTAGAACCGTTCCCATCCAAAATGTTTGCTCACTTTTTTCTGATCTCAATGATGTAATGAACTGCACAAACATGTTCGGCTTAGATTTTGTGTCAGGTAAATCAATCAGTGCACAGGAAGATGTAAAATAAACTGAATGGAAACATGAATGATGAAGTCAAGGGAAATACTGGTTTTAGGGATGTAGAAGGGGAAAAGTGCTCAATCTACACAAAAGCCTTGGAGGGCTACATATAATTAAATGTTTATGAAATGCAACGTGCATCTCATGTAGGAAAAGGATAAAAACAACCATACCATACTGGAAAATCTTTATATGTCAGATGAGAAAGCACTCTTTTTTCTTCCACATGTGCATATTACATGGCAATAACCTCTAGAAAATGTCTGCAAGCACCTTTTATAACCACTACTGAAAAGGAGAGGAAGATGTACCTCCTAGTGGCAACCAGGAAAGTGTTAAGGAAAGCTTCCTGTTTGACCATCCACAAGCCACTCTGGCAGTCACACTTGCACCACCGAAGCTGGGACTGAGGCACCTTCTCAGCAGATGGCGCCAGTGCCCCTATGGGTGCCCCACTTATCTGCTTGCACACCCCACACTCACACAGTCACACCAGGTTTCCTTACCAGCCTGGCCCCAAGCCTTCCATAGCAGAGTCTCAGACCTCAGGATCCTTTCAGTACCTGAACCATGGTACAACAGAATAACAGCTGGAGCTGGTGCCTCCAAGGAGGGACCCCAAGCAAAGGAACCCCTGGGATTTTACACCCTCACAGTCAAAGTGCAGGGAAGTCTGGGGTCTTCCAGCTGAGTCCTCAGCTCCTGCCGTGTCTCTGAGTGCCCAATGCCCTGGCTGGCACCACAGTCCCTGTGCCCTTTGCTGTGCAAAGCTTGGTTCCAGGTCACAGCCTCTTGTCTGGGGCTCTCACCACTCGGAGCTCAGTCTGGAGCTGGCACTGTAGCTGCTCACAGAGCTACCAGCACTGAGTGTATTCCTCAAAAAAAGTTCTCTCATATGATACAAACCCAGATTCATTATTTAGTAATCTCTATTAGATATAAACAACATGATTTGTGAGATTATTATAAAAGACTGTGGTTGCAATGAAACATTTTCCCCCCATCCACTGAGAAAGGCTGGTTAGTGAATATGAAATTTCCCTTTGTGCTGTTTCAATTACATTCCATTTTGATTTCTCATTTCTTGGCAAAATTTCAAATTAGGTGCATCTTAGCTTGCTCTTCATCTAACTGGTGATAATTAAATATGTTTTAAAACTGGATTTCTCCCCTGAAGATTTTGTTTTCTGACTGGTAAGTTTTTGGTTTTTTTTTAACAACTACTTGGATCAATCACAACCTTATTTATATCTTCACTTTTCTCCCAAACAGCGACTAAGTAAATACACCAGGCTTTTGGTGGGCATGACTGAAATACCAAGATGTTAAAAACTGTTGTAAAGCAAGACAGGTTGGCTGAAGCAGGAGGGAGAAGAATAAGGCCTAACCTCAAAATCATGTGTCTCTTGAGGAACAGGAACAAAAAATAAAAGTTCTATCATCTCAGGTTCCTTCCTAACATCTCCTGAAATCAGATTCAGGTCCTTTCTAACATCTCAGGTTCAAGAAATATGTGTCTTGTACAGCCTTCTAAAACCACATTTGCTCTACATATCTTACATCATGGCCTTAAGGAAGAAACACAGGCTTCCAAATGTGCTGAGTATGTTTGTGACAATTTTTATCACTATAATGGAAATCAAGTTTGGGACTGTCAGAAGGATTAAGTTTCCTGTTGGATCCAGATACTTTTTAGCTGAGCTTCTATGGTTGAAGGTTTTTGTAAAGACAGTGGATGACTGCAGACTTGAATGCAATCTTAATGTTTGAAGTCTTTCAAGATGTGTGCCAGGTGTTTGGCTAGTAAATTCTTTCTATCCTTTTACTCTTTTATGCATAGCCCACAGCAGAAATTGAAGTTTCTTATTTTGAATGTTCATTTTCATCCATTTATATAATTCTGGAATCGCTGGAATGTTAAAAGCTGGATATTAAAGCAAGCCAGATATAAGCCTACGTTGTAAGTGTTTTGTCATGATTATATATATTTCTGCTTAACCTTTTAATACATTTATCTCATATCGTTGTTAATGGAGCTCCATTAAATTTTGTATTTATGTTTTTTCCTAAATTCTAAGCTTTCTTTTTGCTCATTTATGACACCAACAGGCCCAGTTGCTTAAATTTGCATTTAGGGATAAAGGACTATAGATACATGAATCATCCCACAGAGAAGGACTCTGGCTATTTTCTCCCATGGACAGATGCATGTAGGTGCTTATTGCCTTGATTAAATACTTTACCCGCTAATGTCACAGGAACTGTAACTTTAGAACTTGATGTGCTGAATTCTTCAATAGTGATAATATGTATTCAGATTCACTACTACAAAATAATTCATAAACTTAAGTCAAGATTTCATGCTCTAAGTTTAATTTAGAATAGGTTTAAATGGAATAGCTACATTTCCATTTCCTTTTTGATGTACTTAATGCATCAATTTCAAGCAAAAATGTTACGTACATTTCATTAACGCCTCTGAATATATGCTTATTTTTAAGAGAGCTGAGAACTCAGAAATTGATGGAAAATGAGTATAGAACAACCTTTAAAAAGCTCAGAAAACTGAATTAAGCTGTCTATTGTCTCTGGAAGTCCTCGCAGGTGTGAAAGGGGTCATATTTTGAGGTTTTGAAGATTGTGTCTCTCCTGGAATACACCATGAGTATAGGTAAATCTTTATTAAACGTAACAAGCAATTAAGAGAAACAACAGCCAACAGTAAATCTGAAAAGTATGAAAAAAGGAGTTTCTATTATTGAGCATTCTCATTAATTTAATAGGAAAACATATAATTAATAAATAATTTGTTTTAGATTCTTGGCAATTATTCATTATCACAAAACTATTGTCCTGGCTGTAACATTTTCTTCCCAAGACAATACCTTGGAGTAGTTGCTATAGCATTATCTTCCATCCCTGCATTCCCCAAAAGTTTTAATAATTTGGAAGAGCAACTAAAACCTTATGGAGCCATACAGGAATTACACTGCATACCAACAACAGTCTCCCCATTTCAAGTTATTCAGTGCAATTTTAATGTATTGTTGTGGGTTATCTACTGTTCCAGTAAAACAGTGTGAACCCACTGTTCATAAATAAACTTTCATTATTTGCTACAATAGTGTCTAATTGCCATCTCTGAGACTAGAATGCTATAATGCCTCTAATTAAATAAGGAATAGCTTCTGCTCTTGGAATGTTATAATTTAAATAGAATAGATGGGAAAACAGCAGAAGAAAATATTGTTAAGTACTTATTAAAGATTAGCAGCTGAGGCACAGACTTGGGAGAAGTGTGAATAATTTCTGAGGAAGTACTGAAGAAAAAAACCCAAAAACCCAAAACCTTCTTTTTTGTCCAAAATTTAAAAGTATTTATTTTATATTTAGAAGTATGCTTTGTTCAACACACACAAAAAAATATTTTTGACAAAACCGTGTAAAGAAAGCACTAAATTTACAAGATATCTCTTCATCTCTAAGGAATATGTCTTGCTCCATTCTAAGGAAGAGGTCTTTCTCTTTTCTACACTTCATCTTACAGAAATCTCCTAGAGTAAATTTTCTTTTATCTTCACTCCATCTTGCCAATCAAATTCCTAATCACAGTAGCCTGTGGAGTAGTACTCCCTCCCTGTAGTAAGGGGAAATGAAGTGAGATAATTTGCATTTTTTCATGCCAACTTAAATTCTACTTTACAAAAATGTCTAAGACATAAAACTCTGCTGTTTCTGGTCATTATTGCAGTCATTATTGCTCTTTCTCAATGCATAGGTAAGTATTCCATGTAGGATGGAATGTCTTTGGCAGAGAGCAGTGAAAACAATCCACATCAAGATGTTATGCAAAAGCTTTAAAGGACGAAAAAGAAAAGTCCAAAGACCTCCAGGAAGAGGGGAGAATGGAAAGAAATTGTATAAATTTCCAGGAAATTTATTGTATTAAATAAATGGTGGAATTTGTGTTCTAATGGATTAGAGAATTTAGACTTTACTTTTTCTTATTGCCATGAAAAGATCTTCAGGGTTGCTAGCACAAGCTATTTTGAGGTTTCCATAAGTCTTAAACCATTCAGCTTCCTCCAAACGAAACTTTTGGTTGAAAGGTTTCAAACTTTTTTATGAGAAGTAAGGTAATTTGCTCAAGTAATACATGAAATTTCTATTTCATTAATATAATTATGAACAGGTATGAAGAACAGGGACTGAATATAAGTATGAATAGGTATGAAGCATGGGTTTCTGTGTCCTAGTCCATATCTGTTGCCCACTGATTACTGAATTAAAGTAAAAAAATGTGGCAGATAACTTAAAAAAAAAAAGTTAAATGTGTCATATAACAAAAAAAAACATTTGCAATTTCATGAAGCTTCACCTAATTCAGATTTCTCACAGATGTCAGCTTTCATTTTAATTATCTAGTTTTCTGTTCCATTTGGATTTTTCATGTCATATCAAAGAGATCATGTTTGACTCCAGAATCAAAATGCTGCATGACTAAGGAGTAAGAATTGTTTTTATCTTTCAAGTCTTGAATGGCATGAAATTTTGTTTCCAAGGAAACTGCAGATTTTACTTTGGTAGAGGCCACGTGACAAAGAAGGTGTAAAAGCCATCTTGTAAATTGTCTCTACAGATATAAAAGCCATGTATAAAATTCTCAGGTTTAACTTGCCCCTCCTTCCTGCCATGAAAAACAAGTGAAGCTCATTTGCTCTTTTCAAATATATGAACTGACCAATGCAGTAGTTCTCTGGTATGAAAATGTAACAAAATTAGAATTCAAGTATTATTGCTATCCACAAAAGATAAAACTAAAAACAGAAAATATTTATAGGAATCACAGTAAGGCCCATTTTCCTCCATTGTAATAATGACAAGGTAAGATATCTCCACCCTTGTGAGAAGGATTACAGTCTTGCCTTTACAGAAAGATTTTTACATGCTAGAAAGAGCTATCACCAGTAAGAACCCATGTAAATCCACTAAAGTTTAGTGTTATACTAATTTATATTTGTTGAAAACTTAGTATCTAGACTGTGGTCTTCAGTATTTTTCAAAATAGACCAACTTTATAGCATATCACTAAATGTCACTAAAGCCAAATTCCTAAATGTCAAGTAACATGAAGTTCATGTTTTCTGTCATCTCTTACCAATAGTAGACCTTTTCTCTTAGAATATTTTTTTGCTTTCATACAAAAACTCTCATCATTACTTATGCCAGCTGCTGGAACTCCTGTTGATTATTCCCCAGCTGATTACTAAAACCAATGAATTTAGCATGATGGTACAGCAGTCATTACAAAATGAGAGTCAGAACTTTCACTTGCAGTACAGCATGGTGAGATTATGCAGTACACTATTCTCTTAATGCTATTTTTCCTTAATCTCTATTGTGTCTTTCAATTTACTAATATCTCAGATTTGGTGAACCCAACTCCTGAAAGGAAATCCTCCCTATCTCAAAGGAGCATCAATGAAGATTTACACCATTGCTGGAATCAGCTGTAGAATCCCAATCAGGTAAGCCTGTTTGTATTCCTCTAAATTTGAAATTACCTGCATATCTTTTTTTTCCCACAGAAAAACTGAAACTATTTCACAAATCATATTATTTCTGAAGAGTCAGCCACTGGATATGAACTTCACATTCTCATAGTGATTGTTCTTATACCATCAGCCCATTATGCCCTCTTCATTCTGTTAACTGCTTGTCACAGTTGCATGTAAGCTTTATTTCTAGTATTGATGTTAACTATTAATTTGATTAACTCAGAACAGGGAATGACAGTCCATAATGGGATTTAACCTTGTGAACAAGCAATAACTAATGAGTGAAGGTCTTCAGAAACTCATGTCCTTATAGATAAAATCTGCCCTCTAAGCTGCTGACATTCTAGTGATAGGTACTGAACCCACTTATCATTCAAGGCAAGAACCTTTATCATTAGTGGCACTGGGAATAAACATCCATCATGTAGGTTTTATTGTCTACAAGGGCTGCTTTTATGTGCTTAGTTTTAGAGCTCTCTTTAAAACAATTTGCCTTGCATTGCAAAGAGGGAAAAAGCATTACTTTTCCTATTAGATGACAAGAGCCTGAAATCTGGCATCTAGACCATACCACTCATAGGTTTCACTGATAAACTTCTGAAAGCAATGAGTACCTGAGATTGAGAGTAGAAGTGCAAAGTTCAAAGCAAAGAACCTTTTGAGTTGTTGGCTTGATTATGTTTGGAATACATGTAGTTCCCTGAATACCTTAGGGAAATATATAAATCTTGGACCTCTGCCCTTCTCACTGGAATACACTCAGATAATAAAACCCATTTTCTATTATATAGAGTCTTTTTTTTTTTTTCCATTATATATCTTAAATGTTTCTTTGTGATAAAGATGAAAGTGCACCTTTATTCCTAAGCAGTCTTAAATGATCCATATTTAAATCACTATTTGAGGGCTTCTGGGTCTCTGACCACTCTGCTTGTCAGAGAGCCGAGTCCTCGAAAGCCGGATAGCGTAATAAAATCTTCCTCTATGAAGGCGGGACGGCTCACAGGCGGCTTTATTTCCAAGAGGGTTTATTGAGGAACAGCAATTCAGGGAGCGAAGGGAAAACAACCACTCCGGGAGGGAGCTCGCTCTGAGAGCGCCGAACAGGGGGCGGAATCGGGATTATAACTGGGACAAGAGAGGGAGGGTCCAGGCATGAAGCGTTCAGTGAAGGAAGGCTTCGGGGGCAGAGTCAGGGTCGAGTGGCAGGGTTATAACCAATGAGGGTAAGGGGAAGGAGCGGCTTCAGGGAAGGAACCAATGGAGGTATAAAGAACAAAGAATTTTCTAGAACCAAGGGATGACAGACATACTGATTGATAACAGGGGAGGCGGGGAACTACACACCTGTCACCTCCCAGGGTAATTCGGGGGGACAGTTTCCCAAGTCCCCTCCCACATCTCCCCCGTTCTTGTTAATTAAATAAATATTTGCCAAAGTCTTGGTAAGCGTCTTTTTGAAGATGGTTAAGGCAACTGAAATGAGAAGGATAATTATGAAAATCCAAAAGAGTCCTTTTAGAATGGAGGCTGCCCACCCGGGAATGCCCCACTGCATCAATAGTTTGTGGACGGGGTCCACAGCCGAAGTTTCCGTTTTGATGTCCTGTACTTCGGTCCGGATCCGCTGGATGTTGGCTTGGATGGAAGTGCTCCGTGATATTAAATTGAAGCAACACAATCCTTCGAAGTCCTCGCAGCTGTGGCCATGGGCGAGCAGCAGGAAATCAATAGCCGCTCTGTTTTGTAATGTGGCTTGCCTGGTGGTTTGCTGGTCTGCCAGAAGATCGGAGAGGGCGGCAGACGAGGCGTTGGCATGCTTACTTATCCAACACTCCAGGTGAGAAAGCTCACCGAGGGCCTTAGCTGCTGCATACCATGGTAAAAAGATGGATACAGCGACCCTCTTTGTTTTTCCCCAATCGTAAATTTCGGAGTCACAATTTTCGTCGAATTGAGCATATGATCTTTTGGTGCGTGCCAATTGTCTTTCTTTTTTCCAATCTAGAATTTGAGTTCTGTTTGGAGTGAGGGTAGCAAGCTTGCCAAGGCTGCATGGGCCTCCCTGGAGCCGAGATGGAATTCCCGACCATACTCTGTCCCCACAGATAAGAAACATCCCCCTGGGCAATGTCTTGGGATGAGTGGATGAAACCGAAATCACCTGGCTAGTATAATTGCACCAGGTTTGGCTGTTATATTTTTTACTGATAGGTGTTACATCTTTCCGGTATGTGTTTTTGGCCAAGTCAATTCCGTGCCAATTTTGACTTGGCCTCCTATAATAGAATTTGACACAATATCTAGCTGTGGAGGACCCCAGTAAGTCCAATTCTTGGGGTTCCTCTTTGCTGTTGGGCAAAATTTTGGTCCACTCATCCCAAGTATCGACCGGGTTAGGCCTCCTACCCGTGGTTCGGAGCAGGTCGGAATTGGATACCGGCCAATCATCAGCTACCAAGGGGACCCCTACCAGGCAAGTGGACAGGGGATTGTCCACGTTGCCCATGGCCAGACATAGGTTATCCTGCTGCAAGGACTTTGCCAGCGTGATCCAGACGTTTTCTTTCGGCTGTGGTACCACCCAGCCATCTGCTACATGCAGCCACAGGAGGATGGAAAGCGTGGCTGCAACCAGCTGGGCGCAGTGGGACATCTTCTGTTGTTCCTTTTGGGTGAATGATGTTCTGGCAGCCATCCTAGTACTAAAATTAAACAAAACAATATTACCAACATACATTTGGTTCCCTCCCCTCCCCCAGCTCCCCCTTTTGGGTTAAAATAAAAATAAATTTCAGGACGGAGGGGTAAAGGGATGACGGGTTAGGTATGAGGGTAGAGGGAACGGCACAGGAGGGGATGGGGTCGCGGAAGTTGTTAAGTCCTGCAGAGGTAGGTATGTCCTTGTGATGAGGACCCGGGAGACGATGTTGGATGGTCTTCCGGTCCTCTTCTTTTTTCTCCGTCGCCACGCCACTGCATTATCTGGTGGTGATTGTGATGGGGTCGCTGGGTTGCTCCTCGCTGGGGGGTCCGTGGTAGTGCTCTCCAGGTACGGTTTGACGTATTTTCCAGGAATCCATTTGGGACCCTGGGCTGTGGAAACACAAGCGTACCCTCTCCCCCACGTTATCAGAGGGTACGGCCCTGAGATGATTTTTGATTCTGGGTCTCTGATGAGGACTGGCGGACGCTCTTTCAAAACTGCCCTGGTGTTATTGCAAAAGTGTCTGAGTGCAGGGGGATTCGGCTCCCGGTCAGAACAATTTAAGAAATTAAGAACATAAAGTGCCTTGCATAATCTTTCAACTGGTGTCATGGCCAGAGCCGAATCGTGTTGTTGTTCTAGCAGCCTTTTTAACTCTTTGTGGGAGCGTTCCACTATTGCCTGTCCTGTGGGGTTATGGGGAATGCCGGTGGAATGGGCAATTCCCCATTGTTGTAGAAATTGTGCGAATCTTGTCGAGGTGAATCCAGGCCCATTGTCCGTTTTGATGGCTTTTGGGACTCCTAATGTGGCAAATGCCATGAATAGATGTTTGATGATATCTTTTGTTTTCTCACCAGTGTGGAGTGACGCGAACACGGCCCCAGAAAATGTGTCTATGGACACATGCAGGTATTTCAGGCGGCCAAAAGGATTATAGTGAGTGATGTCTGTTTGCCACAGCTCCAATGCTGCCAACCCTCGGGGGTTTATCCCCGTTGGCAGCGGTGGAAGGGCGAAGGACTGACAGTTTGGGCATGTGGCTAGTATGGCTTTGGCTTGTTCTTTTGATATTTTAAATTGTCGGGCAAGGGCAGGTGCATTTTGATGGAAAAACGCATGGCTGAGCCTTGCCTGTGCAAAGATGTCTGGTAAGGTTAATGAAAGTGCAGGTGCAGAGTAATGAGATGTCATTGCAAGGAGGTCGGCCATCCGGTTCCCCTCTGCAATAGCTCCTGGCAGGTCTGTGTGAGCCCGGACGTGCATAATATAATAGAGTTGCTCTCGGTGGGAGATCAGCCAGATTAATTCCGTGAGCAAATCGAATAACTGTTTGTTTTGAACTTCTTTGAGCAGGGCGTGTTCTGCCCGTTCTGCTACCCCGGCAACATAAGCCGAATCTGTTACCAGATTGAAAGGTTGCTGAAATTTTTTGAATGCTCTCACGACCGCAGCAAGTTCTGCGATCTGGGGGGAACCCTCAACCAGTTGGATGTCAGACTCCCACTTCTGACTCTCCGGGTCCTTCCAAGTGATCACCGATTTGTGGGATTTTCCCGACCCATCGGTGAACACCGTGAGAGCACCTTTAATAGGTGTTTTATTTTTGAATGACTTTTGGGCCAAATATAACGTGTCTTTGAATATTTTATGTTTAGGGTAATGAATGGAAATCTGTCCAGGGTAACTGTCTAAAGCAATTTGCAAACTTTCGTTTGTCTGAAGCAGGGATTCCAATTGTTCTAAATTAAGAGGTAGGTAAATGCACGCCGGGTCACACCCTGCGAGGGTCCGGAGGCGTTGTCTGGCCTTTATTATTATCCTAGCCATTAACTCTGCAGGAGTTGAAATAGTTTTCGCTGGCTGGTGCGGGAGAAACAGCCACTCAATGATAAGGAGTGGGTCCTTCCGCCCAGCGTCCCATTGAAAAAGCAGACCATGGAAGTTTGGGCACTTACCCAGTATGGCAAGGGTGACGGGAAGGAGCCGATCCACACGGTGGGCCTGACGGGATCGTATGGCCTCAGCGACTCTCTCCAGGGCTCCTTTGGCGGCAGGTGTTAGCTCGCGAGGGGAAGCTAGGTCGCCATCTCCTCGTAGCAGGTTGAAGAGCGGCGCCAGCTCCTCCGTGGTGAGTCCCAGGAGAGGTCGGATCCACGTGATGGTACCGCAGATCTGCTGGAGATCCCGCAGGGTCCGTGGGTCGTCTTTGACGGTGACAGATTGGGGCGCGACAGTCCTTCCCGTAATGTGAAAGCCCAAATACTTCCATGGCGCTGACAGCTGGATCTTTTCTTCAGCAATTTCAAACCCTGCAGCTTTAATGGCCTTAACAGTTTTGGAAAGTGTGATCTGCAGATAAGCTTGTGTTTCAGCGCAGATCAAGACATCATCCATATAATGCAGGATGATCGCTTCAGGGAACAGCTTCCTGATCGGCGAAAGCACCTGGGCCACAAAAGTTTGGCAGAGCACTGGAGAATTTTTCATTCCCTGGGGCAAAGTGGCCCATTGGTACCTCTTATAAGGCTCCGCCCTATTGATGGAAGGGACGGAGAACGCGAATCTGGGGGCATCTCCGGGATACAATGGGATGTTGAAAAAACAGTCCTTGATGTCAATGACTGCGAGCTGCCAATCCCGGGGAAGCATGGAGGGTGAGGGAAGGCCAGGCTGCAGGGGGCCCATGTCCTCGATTACCTCATTGACCCTGCGCAGGTCTTGGAGCAGGCGCCATTTGTCTTTGCCAGGTTTTTTAATAACAAAGACAGGAGTGTTCCAGGGGCTGGTGGAGGGTATTAAATGCCCCAGGCGGACCTGCTCCTCTACTAATTCATGGAGCGCTTTTAATTTCTCCTCCACAAGGGGCCACTGGTCCACCCACACTGGAACATCGGTCTTCCAATTCAGCGGTGGGGAGGTGCGCTCCGCAGTGGCCCATACTAAAAATCCCATGCAGGGCTAGGGATATCGAGGCGGGCACCCCATTGGGACAAAACGTCCCTGCCTAATAACATGATGTTAGATGAAACAACAAAAGGCCGAATGGTGGCAATCTGTCCCTCAGGGCCCTCCACACTTACCAGGTGTTTGCTGCGCATGGAGTTGACAGCTCCTCCCACTCCGGAGATTGTGCCACAAGGGGGCACCAACTCCCAGTCGCGGGGCCACTTTGACCGGGGTATGATGGTGACGTCTGCCCCGGTGTCTGCCATCAGGTCCAGTTTGATGGACTTTCCCTGAAGCGATAAAACAGTCTCAATCATTGGTCTGGATTTGCAAACATTCTGTGTGAGGAAGACAAAATTGTCTTCCCCGGAGTCATGTCCAGCGAAATAGTCCTGTACTGGTGGATCGGTGAGGTCGGCCACGTCGAGGAGGTACATGGCAGCGAAGGGGAGCCCCTTGGTGATGGTGCAAGGTGGTTGATGGCAGACGACTGAGACGGTGACCTCGGACCCCAGCTGAAAACACACCACTTCAGGAACGACGGTAACACGGTCTGGTGTGAGCCTGCAATCTCCGAGTATTAACACTGTTACCTCACAATTACGGTAAGGGGGTTCCAGGAACCCAGCGGGAACTCTCACCAGGTCCTCATCCTGGAGAGTCACAGTGATGGAGCTTTTGAGGACCCGGTGAGTGTCTGAATCTAAGTTGCGGATTCTACGGAAGAGGCGGAGCCCGTCGTCGTGGCTCCGCCAACCCTCCGGAACTGTCCGCTGGGCCACCGGTCCTCCCGGATGGTGGGGAGGCCTGGGCGCTGTGAGGGGCCACTTGTTGTCCTTGCGTGGCCCCTCCCCGCGCTCCGCGACCCGTTTCCCGCCTGCTGATGGTAGGGCATCGGGTTCCTGGGTATTGGTCTTGGGGAGGGTGTGTACGAGTAGTGTGGTTGCTCCGGGGGCCAGTATGGGCAGTTGGCTTGTATGTGGCCCATCTGGCCACACCCGAAGCACCGGATGGTGTTCATCGTCAACATTGCCTCCCCAATCCCCTTACTTACTGCAAGGGCGACAGTGGTCTCGGTGGAGGCGGCTTTCGTGCAGGCCTCCACCATCTGTGCGATGGTGGGTTCGGGGTCCTGAGGTAAAGTCCTTAATATCTTCTTTGTCTCGGCTGTCGCGTTGGTCATGGCCATCTTTCTCAGGAGCTCTTCCCTCGCTGCAGGATGGTCTATCTGCCGGTCGATGGCCTCCCTCAGCCGGTCCACGAATTTTATGAAAGATTCCTCTGGGCCCTGGGTAATAGCTGAAAAGTTCTGGAGCGGGGTTTTCCCATCGGGGATTTTTAACAGTGCCGCTCGGCCAGCCTCCTTGATGTCATCTAGGACCTCCGTGGGTAACAGTATTTGGTCCTCTGGCTGGCTGAACTCCCCCTCCCCTGCCAGGGCTTCTATGGCTTCCTCTCCCTCTCCAATTGCCTCTGCTAAATTGTGTTTTTTCAGAAGAGGCTTGAGGAGCTTTCTCCATTGAATGTCCCACAATAAAAGCTCGGTGGGAGTGAGCAGGGACTTGGCAATATATTTAACGTCATGCTGGACCAATGTATGGCCCGAGAAAGTGAGGTCCAATACATTCTTAAAGAAAGGAGAGTCTCGACCATAGTCTTTGGCAGCCTTCCTCAGTTCTTTAATCTCCACATATGGGAGTTGCTCCCAGTGTGGCCGCTGCCCCCTGGTCCTCTCCACAGGTGCTGCGAACGGCCCCAGATCTCTTGCGAATTCCAAATCCCCATCCTTAATTGCCTCTGCCCTGATCCGGGCCCACCCACCTCCCGGCCTAGGTGTGGGCCGGGGGCTGTCGCTGTCCTCATCCTCATCGGAGGATGAGGCAGGACGGGCAAGGGCTCGGACCTTCCCCTTGGCCGGTGGGCTTCGGTGGCATGAAGCCCGGCAGGCCAAGATGGCCTGCTTCCGGCCAGGCCGACTTCCGGTTCCGGTGGCGTGGGAACCAGAAGAGGCATGAGGGGAGGCGTGGCCAGGCTCACCCACCGGGGCGTGGCCTTCCGGCAGGGGGTTCCCTCCCACAGGGGCGTGGCCTTCCTGCAGGCCGGTCCCTCCCGCCGGGGCGTGCCCTTCCTGCAGGCCGGTCCCTCCCACCGGGGGCCCACCCAGGGGTGTGGCCATGGGGGCTGGAGGGGCGGGTCCCGACGACGTAACAATCGACGCGGTGGTAGGGGCGGGACCCGACGCAGGGGCGGCACTCGACGGAGGTGGAGCCTGAGGGGGACTGGCAGGGGCCCGAAGGGAGTGAGGAGGTGGAGAGGAGGCGCCATTTTGTCCCTCGGTGGCGGGCTGCTCGGCCATGTGGCCGGCGCCATTTTGTGAGGTGTGGTGACAGAGATCAGGAATCGAATAACATGGTTTTAAACTGGGTACAGGGGTTTGAGGGCTTTGGGGAGAGGAAAGAGTCGCACTGGGATGGCCAGTCCCAGGACAAGGAGAGGACAGAGTGGGGCGGGGAGCAGCAGGGAGACGGTAGCAGCCCTGTGCCTGGTTATGGCAGGGTCTGCTGCCCGACCCACCCTTAGGGGAAACCGAGTTAGGAGTGGGGGGGGCGGGATGAAGGTTAGGAGAACCGGGGACCCAACTCTCACCCTTTTGTTTAAATAAAGTGTAAATAGAATGAAAAAGTGGAAAAAAATGCCCCACAGAAAAATTCCCGTTTACTTGTAATGCGTATAACAGTTTCCCAATATTTCCCCAGAAAATAAGAGAAGAAAAATCATCCCTGGAGGTGTCAGGGAAGTTATCGAAAATAAGATTAACAAAAGCCTTAAGGTCCCTCTTTTTAAAAGAAATGTTCCCCGAAACAAGGGAGGATTTAACGTGGAGGTAAAAATCCCGCCGGGCAGGAGACAGGCGATTGCCCATTCTCACTGCAGAAAAAAGGAAATCCCCAAAGAGACAAAGAGAGAAACGAAAAGGAAAAGAGACAGGGTCGGGTGCCAGACAGGGCACCAGGAACTCACGACAAAGAAGACCGCTGTCAAAACGAAAAAGCCTCTGAGGGGAGAGGAAGCGCTGCAGATCTCGTCCCGTTCGGAGTCTGCTCCCAAACTCGAAGTCGAACCAGGACGAGGTGTCTGCAGCCCGCGAGGTAGGCGATCTTCTTCAACGAAGAGCAGCCGCTCGTGGAACTGGCGGCGAACGGCGCTTTTCGTCCTCGGGCAGCCGGATCACAGAGCCGATGGAGCCGAGGAGACGCTCTGCGGCTGACTCCTGAGAGGGGCCAGTCTGTTCGGGCGCCAGTTGAGGGCTTCTGGGTCTCTGACCACTCTGCTTGTCAGAGAGCCGAGTCCTCGAAAGCCGGATAGCGTAATAAAATCTTCCTCTATGAAGGCGGGACGGCTCACAGGCGGCTTTATTTCCAAGAGGGTTTATTGAGGAACAGCAATTCAGGGAGCGAAGGGAAAACAACCACTCCGGGAGGGAGCTCGCTCTGAGAGCGCCGAACAGGGGGCGGAATCGGGATTATAACTGGGACAAGAGAGGGAGGGTCCAGGCATGAAGCGTTCAGTGAAGGAAGGCTTCGGGGGCAGAGTCAGGGTCGAGTGGCAGGGTTATAACCAATGAGGGTAAGGGGAAGGAGCGGCTTCAGGGAAGGAACCAATGGAGGTATAAAGAACAAAGAATTTTCTAGAACCAAGGGATGACAGACATACTGATTGATAACAGGGGAGGCGGGGAACTACACACCTGTCACCTCCCAGGGTAATTCGGGGGGACAGTTTCCCAAGTCCCCTCCCACAACTATTCCAAAAATTATTGATTGGGATCATAAGTATCATCCTCCTATTAGCTGCTGCTTGTCTCTTCTAGCATGGCAATCCATTTTATGAAATTTCTGAAAAGAAATATCCCATATGAAATACCACCTTCAAAAGATGAAAACACATTTTGAAGGTAAATAATGACCCTTAGTCACTGCTGCTCTCTGTGCTCTATTTGGTCCTGCCATAAGGTTCCATCAGGTTGTATTTTTATTATAACCTTTTACTTTTCTATAAAAAGTTTCCAATTCAGGTATTTAACAGTATAAACAAACTAAGAAAGCATAGCTTCCAGGCCTTAAAAAATTAAAATCCTTATTTAAAGGGAACAGCTTTCACCTGATTCTCCATTAAGGTCCTAATGGAACAGCCCATAGGTTGCAATATATACATAGAATCAATACATACCCTAAAAAATGTCACCACGTGACAGACTATTTATTCCAAAAGACTGATTTATTTGGTGATTTCCTTGTTCCTTTCTTAATTAACTCAGTGCATCTCTTGAGCTTGGCACTGCAGAAAAAAGACAATGTTTTAGAGTGTTTGTGGAAGGGCCTGGTTGACTTGGCTCACTCAGCAGCACAGGTGGGACCTAATTTCAGGCAATAGAGTGACCTCGTATAGCACAGAAGCAGCAATATAATTTTATGGGAATAAAAGTTCCAATGAGGCACTCCTGTGAACATTGTTCTTTGCTATAATTTTAAATGCTTAAAAAAAAAATGTTCCGCCACTCATATTAATTTTATTGACATTTTGCTGTAGCTATAAATTAAACAGTTAAAGAGCCGGAGGCATTCTGAAATAAATAATTGTCAGCTGAGAAGATTATGGTAAAGGTTGTGAAACTGTTCCCTTTAGCAATTTCAAGACCTGATTCTGAGACAATGAAGTATATCTTGCCCTATGCAAAGTGGGGAATAATTTCTGTGGAAAATGCTTTGAGAGGAGATCTGTGTCATGATGGGTGGAATATGATTCAATAATTTAGTAGTTGTGCAGAGGTAAAATATATGAAAGGAAATGGAAAGAGGGGTAGAAATTGTTATTAATCGTTTGCAGATTTCATTTAAAATAAAAGCCAGAACTTTACCCAAGTGAAAAGTCCATTCTGATGCAGCTAGGAGGAGGTTAGCTGCATACAACCATACTATTCCAGAGCTTGCTAAAGACAATTTACATTATAAAAATGGCTTAAGCAGGTCAGAATTACTCTGTTTTATTCTCAGCTACAAATACCTCACTTCAGTTAAAGGAGTCAGAGTAGTGACATCATGTAATGTTCTTGTCTCATGTATGTTATTTTAACATAATGCAACCCTCCCAGGCCAGGAAGAGTCTGAGCTGCCACACTGCTTCATTCCCCATCAGTCTGTCTTTGTGGAGAGTAACTCTAAACTCCCTGAACTTTTAGAAGTTTGTTTATGGGCAAGCAGGCCATAGACCAATGCTGTTAATAAGGAAGCTGCAATATTGCACACACAGCAGCAAATACAGCTCACAACTTGAGATCACCATAAAAAGAAGCTCTTCAATCACAACAATAAGATCTGCACATAAGGTAAGTCAAAAGCATCAAAATGTATGAGACTTCTAAGATATTATTTGTCATATATTAATATTACAGGGCTGTTGACTTTTCTATTCAGACTTTTGAATTTTTTTAGATGTACTATAATACTTATCCCTTCTATCTCCTCAAAAAAAAAAAAAAAAAAAAAAAAAATCTTACTGAAGAAATTAAATCCCTAGGGTTTAATGAGAAATTTTCCACCTTTCATTTTAGAGGTCAGAAACCAAATGGCACGATGTTTGCAAGCCAGGGGGAAGAAGCATGTGCTAATCTTATCACTTCAGCTTTCCACCTTACTACTGGAGAAGTTTCAGGGGATAAAGTAAGAAAAGTATGCCTAGAAGTGATCCTTTAAAAAAAAAAGAGAGAGAGAGAGAGAAAAGGAGGAAATATTTTGGGTTTGGTTTTGGGAAATTTCATCAGTTAATATTTCACCTGTTTGGCAATGCATTTATTGAATTGGCATCATGCCTTACCAGAAAGCATTTTCAAGTTGCTGAGCAGAAGAATAGCAAGCAAAAGGGTTTCTTAATATATATATTATATACATGTGTGTGTGCATATGTATTAGTATGTACATATGTGTGTATATATAAAAAACGTGGGTTTTATTCTGGTGGTTGTAAGTATAGAAATGTTGTAAGGGTTAGTTTGCATGTGGTTTGGGTTTTTTGCTAGGGAAGATTTACTGTAACATCTGTAAATTTGTATGAAAAGTTCATCATTTAAAGCAGAATTCCATAATAATGGAATCAATCCTTTTTAATAAGAAATAGTTTATGTTTTTTTGTGAATGCAGTTGGAGGGGGGTATTTTTGTTATTTCATGTTGTATAAACATATAAAGAGAGATTGAAAAACAGGCAAAATTTACTTATGTCTGCATGTCCCTCTTTAGTTAAGAGCAGAAAGGGAGTGATAATAATTGCTACCCGTCTTCTCTCTTCAACCAATACAATTAGTATTATATTATAACATTGTTCTAGAAGAGAATAAATTTATCAAACATGTAATTTATCAAAAATGTAATTTATGAATAGTTTGTATTAAGCTGTTTTTCCCAGATATTGTTCATCATATAGCTTGGTGAAAATTAAGGTAAATTGTTTACAAAAGCATGAACCCATTTTTGAAAAAGAGGAAATTGTAACATTTTTCTGAATGTAAGTTTGTAAATGATGGAACTGAATTTTTTTTCATGATCTTTCAAGATTTTTCAGCAACGTCAATTCACATAATCATTTTCTAACATTTCTAGGTTTAGGACAAAAGACAAAATGGAAAGAAGCTTGCTTTAAATGAATATTACTAAGCAATATGGCTTGAATTTAAAAAAAATTCTTTATGAAAACAACTATATAAATGCACAGGTTACAGCACATGGAGTAAGAAGATTGAAAGATAGCAAACTATCAAGATAAGAGGGCATTAGCTCCTAAATGAACCAATAGTTCTCTGTCTGCCCTTGCCAAATTTTGGTTATGACAAAATTAATCAAATTAAATTTAAAAAGGGTCTATGCCCCGTATAACTAGAAAAAAATCCAGGAAATCCATGACATCCAAAATCCTCATAATGCTAATAACAAGCATGCTTAGAGTTTATGCTACAAGCATGCTAGAAAGATAATACAGGAGATGTAATTTAATAATTTTAGAAACGTAAGTGGGTGAATCTCTCCTTCAGATAAAAGTCTTCATGCATACAATTACAGAATGGAACAACACAAACACACTCCTGGGTGCTCCTGGGTGCATAAATACAGAACTTGCGTACAGGTCCTGTACTGGAGGTAATATAATATCGTTCCTGATTAATCCTTACCCACCTCCAGAAAAATAGTTTGGTATTTTCTAGTGCAAGGATACTAAAGCCTGTAGCTGTGGTTCTGTATGTGACGAGATTTAATTCATCTTCTCTGCTCCATTGTCCAGTGTAATATGGCCCCCAGTATCATACTTTTGCACATAGACCCAAAAATATTTAATTACAGTATTACAGATCCCTGTCTCCCAATTCTTTCTCTCTCTCTATTTTTTTAAAGCTCTTTACACCAAATCTCTGATTTTCATATCTAGCATTAAAGTCTTATACAATTAAAAATGTATAACTAGTGTAACTAGTTACATTGTCTGTAAAAGTCTGGTTTCACTGTACATTTATTGACACTGCTGATCTCTCACAGCATCAGTTTTCCCATAGAATGTTTTCCTAATTTACGGTTTGTTTCACTGTTATTCCTATTTTCTTCCTGCATGAAACACCCATGTAAAAATTATGCCTAAGAAGGAAAGAGGGGTGACTTACTGAAAGATTTGTGGTGGTTCGTGTCTAAGATTTATATTCAACAGAACAGTGCCTTTGCCATCAAATATATCTGCATTGCCCTTGAGTAAATCACCTGCTGTGTGTTGGTATACTTGGAACACTTACTATGTAACTATTAATTTAATTAATGAAAGAGCCAAACTCATTTTAGTATCAGGCCTTGGGGGTATTTCTAAATTTTCCATGCAAAAGAGACCTCTGTGCTATCTGTGATCATTATTCCTACCCCTTGTTCGCAGTGTAGTCTCTCCCCTTTGTCCAGGCAATCTTCTTGTGCCAGATGTGAAGAGTTTTCAGGGGAGCAATTGTTTACATGGCCCTATGGATATTACACTAAATTATAGATCACCCTCTAATTTAAACTTAGTCCACTGATATTTTTCCCTCATGTAATCTCTATAAACATTTGGTCTGTACCTGGCTGAGGTGCTGTGGCTAAAACTGTTGTTGCTGCTGAGTTAGCATTGCTGTTTGCTCTCACATAAATATGTTCTCCATTGAAGCTTCCCACTGAGACTATGTCTAGTTTTGATTTTATGTGGCTTTCATATCTTCTTTGAAATATTTTGACTTTTAAAAATTTGTTGATGTTGATGTTCATCTACCCTGCCTATTTCCCCACACTTTCAAAACACCACTTCCTTTTCCATTCCCTTCCAAACATACAAACTGGCTGTTGGCTTCTGACTTTTGTGGTAGACAAAAGCTATTTAAAACCATGGATGAAATTTTTACTTCTACTGAATTATAAACAGAACTTGAATCTAAAACCTTTCAGAAATATTTACTATCCCCAGTAAATAAAACTCATTGTTAATTCTTTGACATCAGAAATTTTATTTCAAATATTATCCTGGTTCAAGTGCTTTTATATATACTACAAATACAGGTGCCAATTTTTAAACTTTATAATTAAATTCAAATATTCTGCCATCTTCCATTTAGTTACACATGCACTTTTGGCTTTCATACAGACACTAATTTTTATCTCTTTGATTGTCACATTATACTAAATGTCATCTTTTTCTACAATAACATTAGGTCAGTAACAAAATCCATGCATATGTACTTGGATTTCTTGAGTTGATCTACATGCAAAATGAGTGATTTCTACTTCCTTGAAAGATATGTGCCCCAATGGTTCATTCCTGAAGTCAGGCTTTAGTAGATACTGGGTTCAGCATTTTTGAAAGAAGACAGTGTCATGCTTTAGAATTTTTATTTGGATACTGCAATAAGTTAGGTACTGTGTCTATTAATTTATCTTTAGATTTTATCTCATTTTTCATTATAAGAAAAAAGAATATTGATATTTCATTTCCTTCTGCTTTTCATTTCATTTCCCATTTGAACTAAAATTATTAAGTTCTGACAGAGAATAAGAATAGGTCAATGGCTTAAATGTTAAGGTAAGATAGATGGTAGCCCCTAATAATAGTGCTGGGAGAAAGTTGGGAAAATCACCTTAGAAAAGAAGTTTCCTAACAGTAAATTCTTATCATTCCCTCTAGCAGACTTGTTAATGAACTAAACCACAGCTGGAGCACAAAGCATAAGGCTGACCTGTGGCATTTACTATTTTTGGCTGCTTAAACCTAAATAAGACCTGTCTCATTTATATGTGGAAAATTTTTCCTTCTGCAAGTATGCTTTGCAAAAGAGCCCTACAAAGGAAAAACACATGAATGTGTCTCCATTTCCCTTAGCTTTAACTTTCAAGCAAAGCTAACAGATTAAGTAGCCACAGAAACCTCCCTGCCTTAAGGTTTTGTTTGTGCATAACAGAAGAAACAAACCTATACTAAAGACAGAAGTTTTGAGTAAGATGTAAAATGCACTGGGATGGCAATATTGGTAAATATCAGGCTGAAATTCTTTAGAACAATTCTTCTGAAAAAAAATATTTTACTCCCCACTGCCCTCAACTTTGTCTCACCCACATCAGAGGATCCAAACCAAACAGATAGCAACTGAACTCTCCAATGGGTCTTCTGGCAATAATTTCATGCAAAGAAATATAATTTTATGTTATAAACCTCTTTATTTTTTGCCATGATATCTGTCTATCTGGTGTGCATTGCCCTTTAACTTTGCAGGGACAAATAGAAAAATCTTTTTGTATTTTTGTTGAAAGAACAGAAATAATAAATATTTATAACAGATTGGATCTACAGGGCATAAATTGCCATTTGGTTAAACTGTACCTATATGCATTCAGGTTCTTTTTTAATCACTTCTTGTTTAATATATAAAATATATTTTAAATAATTGCATGTATTAGTTTCATTCCCTTAATCTTGATACTTATGCCAAGCACTTGTTTGATTATATAAAGCATATCTAGATACTTAAGCCTTTACTTTTACTGGAGTAGTTGCTTGGAGATCACTCTTAATTTAAGTATAGCTCTATTAAAATTTAATAAGAGTTAAATTCTAACTATCACATGAACAAAACTTTTTTTGTTAGAGAATGAAGATTACTCTATTACAAATGCTTAGTGTTCATAAATTTAAAGCAGAACTTGGAGTATGTGTAAAAGAATTGTGATATTTTTAAGAAATATTAAAATGGTATCTAGTTATAACAATGTGATTTTGAAGGCACACATATTAGGTTTTGAATTTATATACCAATCTTGTGTATGTGTATGGGCTTGCTTTTTATATGGATTCCCCAGTAATACAAATGAAAACATTTTTAAATGTTATTTCTTGATGTCTGCTAAAGGAAAGCAGAAACCTTGACTGGAAGACAATGAAATGAGTGAGTCTATGTGTGCTGCAAAAAGTAAAAACTTCAGGTGTCGAATGGAAGACTTTTATAGCCCACTTAGAACTCAAATAAGAACATCTGTAACAATGACACTAAAGGACACTTTAAGCTTTGACATTTAGCAATATGTATCCAGTACACATAATTTAAGAAATCCTGAAATAAATATTTTTAATTAGAAAATAAAATGGAAATTATTTTCCTGACATTTTGATAAGTAAAAATAATGTTAACAGTTAAGCAAAAATGCCTTTTTAAGGATGATGTCTGAAGGAATTCATAGTAGTTGTTCAAGTCCTCTCTGGTCTACACAAAGGAATGTTCATGGAATTAAGACATTGATCCTTTTGAACCTGATAAATAACTGTTCACATTTTGAAGTGTCAACTTGCAGCTCTTCCCCATGCAAAATATAACTTTTAAAATGCAGAGTAACCTAAGTTCACAGCATAGACTGAGAGCAAATTATTACCTCACTAGAAAATTAAAAATATTTCCTGCTCTGCACTAATAACCTTATTATTCAAGAATGACATTTAAGAGCTATGAATCCCTTATCTAGGTTTTGGTGTTCAAAATTTTTTTCAACTCTACTAACTTCCATGAAGGCATAGAGACTTCACAGAAATGAAAAATGAATCAACCAAGCATCTATTTGCTGGGGGGGGTGAGGGGGAGGGGGTGGCAGGTGTTGTTTCCTTTATTTTCTTGGAAATTTTTTGCCTTTCTGGAGTTTAGTCTTCTAAGAAGACATAGTAGATTGTTGTGAGATGCTTCACTCTTGCAGGAAAAAAATATAGCCAAGGGATATTTGATACTAATACATTAGAATCATCACTTCCAACCATCTTAGAGCCTCTCAAAGAGATTTACCTTCTGTGATAATAGAAAATTAAATTATAACTTGACATTAAATAACAAGTTTCTGCACCTTCTAAACAGGTGAACTAAAAGATATGATCCTATTTGCTTTAAAATTGACAAAACAATTTAGTCTTTCACACAAATCTATTATTTTTTGGTACTTGGCTTAATTATTTTTACACAACTGAGATATACAATGACATTTTTTTTTTCCCCTTGGCTTCTCACTGCTTAGTTTGACATAAAGAAAAATATTTAGGACAAAGAGTGTCTGTTAAATTGGGACATTAGGTATAGAACTCTATATTCAAGATAATGTCAGAAGTTCTTTGCAGTTTGAAGATGAATACAAAAGTGGCAGTTTGATGTACTGGAAGTTCACTACTGTAATTGCATTGCTGAGATAGAAAAGACATCTTACTTGACCTAGAAATGAGTGGTGTAGCAAGTGACAGTGGGTGTCTCAATAGTCTTCATGGTGGCCTAGCCTTCAGCTGCGTTCTGGTGATTCCTGAGATGTTGGCTAAAAGCTTTCCTTTGGATAAGACAAAATATAGAGAAGAAATTGCATGTGTTTTTGAACCTAAGAGTCTGTGAATGAGTCACTTAATTTGTTTCTCAAGACAGAAGAGGAGGACTGGAGAAGCAAATTATCACATGGAAAGGGTGCAACAAAAAGGATGGAGGAAAAATGCCAAAAATAAAAAAATGAAGCGCTAAAAGAAAGCAAGATGATTATTTGATGAAAATGAATAAAAGATAATTAAATTAGATTATAAAGGAAATATCATGTGATTAGTGTTATGGAAGAGATGATCCATAGACTAGGAAATCAACTGCGGATCCTGGTGAGTTTCAAAGATGGTGAAGAACAAGCAAGGAGTGCAATTCAGATTCTACATTGCAAGATCTATTGGCATCTACTGAATGCAGCTAATGAAAAGTATTTTCAGATCCTTTATTAATAAGAAGTGATAATCTAAGGAGGCTATAGGGGACAGGAAGATGCAAGATAAAGGTATCAAGGTGTAGCAGAGAAGCTGAGGAAGGGATTGGCAGTCCCTGCAGGGGCTGGGATACAGGTCTGGGGGTAGTGAGGAATGAAGACCAGAGCATCACCTCGCCAGAGCAAGGCCTGACCTTCCCTTTCCCCTCACACATGCCTGAAATGTTTCAAGCCAGCAGCTTCCTCCAGTCTCTCCTGCCTTCTGACTCAAGTTGAAGATTGGAGACAACTCAACACGGTTTGAGGTAAAATAAGGTTATATCTTACAATAATAAGAAGATAATGCAGGAGGTTCATTTTACTCTTATCCTCGATCTCTGTGCCAAGATCTGTTTATATTCTTTATCTTAGAAACATATTCTTTACAAGTAAAGAGTTAATTCATACTATGCCCGAAATATGTAACTTTTGTTTAAAATATAGACCAAATCCTAGCCTCATGTCTTTATTTCTGCGATATACCAGTTGTCTCTTTCAAATTAAAATTCACTCTTCAATGAAGTCATTGGTTAATATAAAAGAGGTGGGAAAGAAAAATGTAACACACTCTAGAGCTACTGGAGTTACTAGCACATTCTTCTGTCTTCTACCATAAAACCTGAGGATAAAGGAAAGCATGAGGCCTTGTGGAAACTCATTGGACTTCTTTGGATTCTATCTTAAAACTATGTAGAAAAGCTTTGGAGGCCATATACAAAGCTACTACTTTTGTGTGATGTTGCCAGATGAGTTTCTCTGTGCTATCTATATTTCACTGCACGCAGAAAGAGCTAAGGCACATTTACAGGCACATCTGTGGAAAAAGTTCCCTGTTATATTGCTTATTTATTTAAATGTCTAGTGACAACACAAGACAATATTAAGATTAACAATCTACTGATTAATACCAGACAGCACATTTGCAATCAAATGGTCTATATCAATGAGGCATATGGAGAACATTTTGTGCATGAGTTCAGCAGTTCAGGGAGTGGTGCCATTACTCACATAAAACCACCCATTACTCACCTCATGAGCCCGGTGTTAGCACTTCAGGAAGCTTAATCTTATGTAAAACACTATTTCTCATCTTTTGAAAGAGATGCTTTTAAAATGGTTTCGAATATCCACATTTGACCACCCTATGAACCAGAGTGCAACACAATGCAATATTTGCTACATGATTACAGGCAGAGAACTACAGAAAAAGGTCAGGGAACATTTTGCTCATTATTCAGATGAAGAAATGAACAACTGCTGTGTTGGTTTGCAAATGAAAATCATTGTTAACACAGTAAAACACAGAGTTTCTGCTGCTTCTGCATTTCTGATTTTATCTTTGGGGACAAGTATTTCTTACTGGTTTTAGGCACAATATGTGAAATATATTGCTTTAAAACACACTCTAATTGACTTTTTTAATACACAGATGGTTCTATTCTTTTTTATTTTAATATGCAAGATTTTGAAAGTTGATATTTATTTTTTAATTATTAATTGGATAATATATTTTGCTTTAATCTCACACTGCTCTATTGTAATACTTCAGAGGGCAGGAAAATAATTATTTAAAAGGAGGAAATAACTTTAAATGTAAAGCATGCAAATGCTGTGCTATTCTATCTGCATTCACGCTCTCAGTTGCTGCCTCTGGCTCTTCTCTATATGTATGAGAGATCTATTATGAAGACTGTTAATATATATATGTATGTATATACAGGTTTATATAGCTATAAACCTGTGTATACATGAACAGGCAGGTACTAAACCAGCAAACATGTCTATAGCATGGAATACTGTTGCTGAAGTTTACAAAACTTACTGCTTCTGTGCCAGCTTTGTGCCTGCAGATCTTCTCAAGATTCTCTGATTAAACCCTCTCCCTGAAATCCTTGCCATGTGTTCCCCCTGTTCCAGGGGTTTACTTGTGTGGATATGAAGGATTCAGGATGTAGCCCGTGTGCCTTAAATGTGTTACCTTGACTCATGCTGTGGAGAAAGAGCCACAAGACATCCTGTCTTGTGAGAGACAGAGAAAATAAAAGTTAAAGAACAGAATCACTAATAAAGCAAGAGGAAAAACAACAGCAAGGAATGGTTTAAAACCCAAAAGAGAAACAGGGAAGCTAATTAGTTTTGCTGGGGGTTATTGGATTGCGTGGTCAGAGCTGTCAGTTGATTGGAGACAGCAGCTCAGCAACATCCAGGACCTGCCACGTGTAGATTCTGAGGCTAACACTACTGCCCTGGGGGTCACTGTCTGGCACCTGTGTGCTGTGGTCTTGGTGTGCTGTATCAGGAAAGATGAGCATGACAATGCTCAGTCAAATAGTTCCCTAAAACTCCTTTATACTTTAGAGTTGTGTATACACCATTTTCAGAGTCTCTGTGCTCCTGGCTAAAGATGTCTGGACAGAGTCCCAAATGGGGGGCTGCAACATCAGGAAGAATTCCTTGTGCTTCATCATGGAGGCAACACCTGCGAAGACTCAGCTCCACAGAACACATGGCTTGCTATCTGTCAAGCAGGATTTTAGTCAAAGAAATTTGATAGACCTTTTCTCATTGTGGCTTATTAAAGTGCAGACTTAAAAAGGACAAAAGGCACTTTTATGTTCATGACCCAGCTGGTACCACACTGGAGCTTTTCTGTTAACCACTCACACTGTTCTTTGCCTAAGCTCAGCTATGATAACACCACAAACCTTATGTTTCAAATGTCATGAGCAATGGCTTTCAGCACTGAGCATGTAAAACTGTTTCTCATTTAGAGAGGATGACTGTAGAAAAATGTAATTTTGATTAGAACACTGTCAGTAAATGCTGGAACTGTCTACAGAAGCTTTAAACTAAGCAAGATGAAAGACACATATACAGATTTTGAGCAATAATGGTTGAACACTGGATATATTTTTGAAAGATATAGAAATAGTGATAGGTAAAGAAATTATTGTAATTGGATAAACTAGCAACTGGGTGTGGTATTACAATAAAGGTTTGGGAGCCTGGACTAATTGTGACTGAAATTTTGCCTTTTATATTACCAAATGCCGTAGCCTCCTCTAAAGCAACACAGGCATAACATAGTTTAATGTATATGCACTTTTGTGAATTGACGTTTGTCTTACATTTGGCATCTATTTCTTTCCCTTGTTTCATTAATGATGGATTTTCTCCTTCTTTATAATTATCATTAATAAGTGACTGCACACCTTGAAGAAGAATACTTGTGCTTTGGTTTTGGGGCTTCTTGGACAACGAGTGGGGCTGGTGGCTTTAGTTTTTGCTCATTTGATCAGTGCAATTGCAACATTTATAAATCAGCTTCATTAACATAACAAATGATCTACTTTATTGCCATATTTGAATATGTCAATTTCCAATTAAATCTCAAGATCCTTCCACTATAATTATATTTATGTCTTTGTGAACACATATAATTAATCTAAAGTGTTGTAGTAAATAAAACCTGCTTCTATTGGTATGTCTTCTCTTTGGTGGCATGATGCCTTGTTACCTATGTAATATACATTATCATAAAGAAAAAGAATAAAGATACAACACTCAGTTATGTGCTTGAAAAAATGTTTTAATCCTTAACTTTCATACAGATCAAATAAACAGAATACTGGAGCTCTTCATCTGCAACATATCAACATTATAAATTTTTTTCTGTGATTAATAAATAGTGATTTTCTGATAGAACTTGTCACTTAGAAAGAAGTATCAATTTGTCCAGATAAAATGACTAAGACAAAGTGATGACATGATGTAAAATCCTTGTGATTAAAGCTGCTGTTTACAGATAGAGATAAAACATTCCAGATTATGGCACACAACCTGGTTAATGATTAGGATTTGTTCACGGCAACAACAAATCTGGTTCTTTCAAGGCAGAAATCTGAATACAGGCACAGAAGAAGTCCATATTCTGTCCACATTCACATTATAGCAAAGAATACACTTTTTTTTAATGTGTGGTTGCTCTCAAGGGCCAGAGCAACATACCTTTAAAATCACAAGTCGAACTTTTTTTTTTAAACTTCATAAGAGGTATAAGATATCAAAAACCATAGAATATGCTGAGTTGGAAGTGACCCAAAAGGGTCATTGAGCCCAACTCCTTACCCTGCACAGGATCATTCCCAAGAGTCACAACATGTTCCTGAAAATGTTGTTCAGACACTTGAACTCTGTCAGGATTATGCTGTGACAACTTCCCTGGAAAGCCTGGTCCGGTGTCCAAACACCCCCTGGGTGAAGAATCTTCTTCCCATATCCAACCGAAACCTCCCCTGATACAAGTTCAGGCCATTCCCTTGGGCCCTGACTCTGGTCACCACAGAGCAGAGATCAGTGCTGTCACTCCCCTTCCCCTCAGGAGGAAGCTGTGACTGCACTGAGGTCTCCCCTCAGTCTCCTCTTCTCCAGTCTGAACAGACCAAGTGGCCCCAGTGGCTCCTCAAGCACTTTCTCTCAAGGCCCTTCGCCATCCTCGTGGCCCTCCTTTGGACACTCTTCAAAAGCTTAATGTCTTTTTCATATTCTGGTGCCCAGATCTGCCCCAGCACTTGAGGTGAGGCCTCTCCAATACAGAGCAGAGGGCACAATGCCCTCCCTTGCCCAGCTGGCAGTGCTGTGCCTGGTGCACCCCTGGTTCACCCTCCTGGCGGCCAGGGCCCTGCTACCCATGTTCAACTTGCCACCAACAGGACCCCTGTCACCCTGATTCTGAAGACTTCCTAAAGCCTTCTGAGTTTACGTTCCTTTGGAGAACTTTCCTGCACAATTTCTGTAAACAACATATTGTTTACATTCTTTTATGGGGGTGGAGAACACTTGATGTACTGGTGGTTTGTCCAATGTCTTTGGAGAGGTGGCCCATTCACTCCCCAATCCAATGTCACCTTTGGGAAAGTATAAAAGACAGAGTCAGATAATAAACTTTCTCCTTTACCTTGCAAATAGCAGGTGGCTCGCGTCGTGCTTTCACGTGTCCTACAGCGACAGACCCCCAGGTCCCTTTCCATAGCTCTGCTTTCCAGCACCTCATTCCTGAGTCTGTCTGTACATCCAGGATTTCCCCATCCCAGGTGCAGAATCCAGCACTTTCCCTTGCTGAACTTGATTTGCTAGTGACTGCCCAGTCCTTTTATTTATCAAAGTCTCTCTCTAGGGCCTCTCCCAGTTTTGTATTGCCTGCAAGCTTGATCTGTATCCCTTCCACTCCTGCATCAAGACATTTATGAAGATGTTGAAGAGCACAGAACTAAGATGGAGCCCTGCAGAACTCACTAGAGACACATAAATACATATAATATATATATATATATATAGAGAGAGAGAGAGAGAGGGAGAGAGAGAGAGAGAGAGAGAGTCTGGTCTATTGCTTTGCCAAGATAAAGAATTTTCTTCAGAATTATAGATACAAGAAAAATGCATGAAAGAAACAAAAATACAGTAGTGGTTTCCTTATTTTTATTATGTTTTCAATTTTAAAGTTTTACGCTTGGTTTTCTATTTTCATAAGGAGTCTGGCAATATTGGGTCCTAGTTCTTTATTTTTTTCTTTTATTCCCTTTCATGTTATTATAATTTTTAGGTCAGAATATTCCAAATCATGATTTTGTCCTAAAAATACTTTGAAGACTGTGAGTGTCTGAGCTTTTAATATATGTTTTACAATGAAATTAATTTCCTATTTATATTTGGAAAGCTGTTCTGGATTTGGCTTTTTAAAGCAGAATTTCAATGATCTATTTCTTGTGTTGCTTTTACTTGCTTGGGATGCAAAACTCCCTGGAACTCTGAGAGCACTTCATAAATGAAATTTACTATTATTGCTGTTTTTTCCACCAAAAAAGCTATTGTTAGTGACAACTGAAATGCAGCCTTAAAGCTCCTTGATCAATATTATAATGTTCAAATCCTCTGTTTGGGCTCAAAGATCTTATACTTAGGTCAGGCTAAAAAATTTGGTTGACTGGCTGACTGAAGCTGGTTCCACTTTTTGTAGTGAGAAAAACATATTTTACAAGAATCTGTATACAAACAAAACCACATCTATTTACAAAACAGGATGTATTTTAAAACACTCATTCTCATTAGAGCACAAAAAAAGGGAAGAAATTGAAATATGAAGGTCAGAAGTTTTCTGCTGTAAATACTGTGTTTCATTCATTCAAATGAAGCTTTGCCTGTTCATAAATATTCCTTCTCAAATGTCTCCTACTGATATGTCTCAGTGAGGAGTTATCATTCACAATGTGCTGATCTTAGTGGTGAGTGGGAGTCAGTGCATATGTGTAATTGTGATAGATATCACTTGAAACTTAAGTCATCTTCTTTATCACTTAAGTAATTAAATTAAACTTTTGAGAAGTTTGCTAGACATCTCATTGCAACTAATGCATAACTTTAAACTGGAAGTTTTAAAAGAGTCCTCTGTTCTCATTTCATTATTACTCTAATATTTGAGAGAAAAAAATTCAAAGGTTTCATTGTAATATGAATTCTATGCAAAACCATTTAGTGCATTAATACCTAGCCTTTAAATGAATGGAATCTTTCTTAATGAAGTAGCATTATTATTTTATGGCTGAGATTATCTGGCAGATTGTGTTAACTTTGTGTTAACTTTGTGTTAACTTTGAGACCTGTGTGATTTACTGTTTTCCAATGGTGTATTGCTGTAGGCTGCCTGAACTGTTAAAAGGAGTTTATGAAGACTGTTAAGACTGAAAGAGAGGGTAACAAGCTAACACAAGTGAGCCTTAAGTGTCCTGTTTCATAAAATTTCTGAAGAGGTGGAAAATCTTTTCAGGGAGAAGTCAGTTAACTGCCTATATTCAGCGTAGGGCTTTGGTGTAACACAGGAAATAAAATAAGATAAAATAATTGGTTTTAAATAGTCCAGTTCACTTAAAAAAATTTGATAGGTACTTTTACTAAAAAAAAAATAAAATAAAAAAGAGGAAAAAAATTAGGAATGAGTAGATTAATAAAGCTTGGAAGAAAGTGATACAGATCTTATTTCTTTCTCTTCCTGCCTGGTTAGGGCATTCATCTTGGTTGATGGAGGCACAAAATCAATTTCTCCCCTGCTTGAAAGGTATTAATCCCATATTGTAACAAGGACTCCTTCTTACTCCTTCTGTGATGTATATTGGGGTGGTTTTATTGTAAGTATTGTATATGCATCAAGAAGACCAACTCTAGAAGCTGATGGTTTTAAATGTATTTCATTCACTCCCCCAAGTATGACAGACCTTGCCTTCTGAGCCCAGTGGCCTGTATTAACTGCAGATACTGAACAAATGCTGCCTTTTAAATATTTTTCAGACAGATGTTTGGATTTGAGACATGAATATCTTATTCAGAATTTCAATTAAATATGCCCACAATTAAGTTGATGTGCTGTTGTCTCTCTCAGCCATTGAATATTTAAGTAGAAAAGCATCACCAGGTGAAACTGAACTCTAGCTTACCCCAGAGTTTTGTATTATAAGGTGCCTAGCATACTCTGGAGGTACAGAAAATCTGGTAAGTCAGAGGGCCACTGCATTTGGGTCAGGCACCATGGGGTGTAGGCCCAGAGGGATAGACAGAAAACAGGGTCTACAATATATGAAAGAATGGCTGTCATCAGCATCACCATATACATCCTTTGGTTCTATTAATGGTCTTTAATCAGGCTCTTTCTAAATTTTCCCTCCAAAATTTTCAATGTAGAAATAAAGTTATTGTTTCCTATCACAAAAATATTTAATCTGTCTTAATCCTGTTATTTTGTTTTGCTTTAGAAGTTATATGTATATCAATATATCTAATTTTGCATATGTGCAAAATATATGTATATATGCCTATATATTTACATAAACATCTCTATGTGTAAACTCAGATTATTTTTTTCTCATTTTTAGGACTGTGATACATGGTATTTGCTTTTTCTGTTTGCTGTGCCTGTTACCTTTAAATTAGGAATCCTTAAATTAAGGGTAAGTCCCTGAATAAAAAGGGAATTTTTTGTAATTTGTCCCATTCCCTGCCCTGGCATGCTGCTGGTGCTGGCCGAGTTTGCTGGGAAAGGAAGCGTCTCCAGGGCAGGATATGTCCTACAGGGGAGAGTGGGCTTTGTAAACACTGAGAAATTATGAGATAAGTTAAGGGTAGCACAAAGGCAACTCTGGGACATGATGAGGAGGAAAAAAGTGACGTTCCTAGAAGCAGATAACATGGTGTGGAGCTGCATGTAGATTGGATGGTCACAGTGCACGAAATCCCTAAGGGTCTCCAGGATGAGGGAAAACCTGAGGCTGCCCTTTAGGGTGCATGTTTGGGCTGCCTTTCATTCTTTCTCTTAACTACTCACAAGTTGTTTTGTTTTAAAAGATGTTTTTAACACTGTTTGGTTTTGCTCAAGTAAAAGCATGATTCTGATCTTTAAAGTCCTGGTAGGCTGCATGATTAGATCCATTAAAAGCAGTAGCAAGATAATGTGTCATCGTAAGGGAACAAGAAAGTGCTTTTTATCTGCTGCATCCCAGTTTTATTAGTCTCGAGGCTATATTAAAGAGCACACAAGGAGCCATGCACAATCCAAACACCTTTACTGTTTCTAAAGAAAAGGAACATGGTGGGCTGAAAGGCTGCTAGAAGAGTGCAGTGATAAGCGCTTTGGGATGACTCTGTCAGAGTGGAAGCTGGCTAAGCAACATTGAAAGGTCTAAATAATACAGGTGCATCAGCAATCAGCCTTTTTTATCCTGAATGTTTGATACCTTTGAGGAATCAACAGAACATGCTCTGTTTGGCAAAAACTCTGTTAGTTGCCTCAGTCAACTTTTGCCACAGTCTTTCAGCAGGAAGTCCTTTAAGGGAAGGAAACCTTAGGCCTCCTACATTAATTCAAATTTGTACCCAAGTGTAACTCAGGCCTTTGTTGGAGCAGTATTACTGCAGAATACTATGTTGAAGGTCACATATTGGAGTGGCTGCTCTCAGTGACACCCATCAAAGAAGGGGTCCTGAAAGAAGTCTTATATATTAGTAATCAGAACAATAACTTTCCCAAATACTTTCTGCTAATGAAGAGTCCAAATTATCACATCTCCTTGGTACTTTTTTCCAGAGTGTTCTGTGGATATCACTAGTGCTTTCAGAAATGGGGGATCTGAAGAGGAGCCTAGTCCTGAGCAGAAATCCAGGTGCTTTTACATAGGGCAGGTGACATGAGGCCAAGAGGAAGAGAGAGAGGGCTGTGTCATGGAAAAGAGGAGAAAGGTTGTCAACTCCTCACTTAAACTAAATCACAAAGGACAGATCACAAGGATACAGTCTGAACATAATCAGTTCGTACAGATCTACAAAGGCGTGTAAGCTTCTGGGGAAAAGGGTCTATTGAATTATTACTTTAAATATCAATCAGCAGTATATTCAGAATCTGTGATCAAAGTCAGTCCCCAAGGTTTGGTAAGCATCTGTCTGACACATCATCTAAAGTGTTTTAATTACAAATCAGAAATCTTGTTCCTCCTGAGGGATAATTGGAGAGACTAGATGCAGGTTGAATGTGGAAATAAATCTGAAAAGTCAACAGGGACCCTTGGAGATGGGTAATGAAATCCTGGTCCTTGGCTTCAAGAGGAAAGGCTGGTGAAAACTCAGGTTCCAACACCTTTCAGGTTGTGCTTAGACTTCAGGGCTCCCCCATTCCTTCCTGCCTGGGAGGTGGTGCCTCAGCAGGGCTGGGTTCATAGCCCGGTGGCAGTGCAGGATGAGCAAAGAGCTGGAGTTCTGCAGCAGCCCATGGCATGCAAGGGAAGGACTTCTCCAGCTGTGTGCCCAAGGAAGCTTCCTCAGTATAACAGCCAGGCACCATGCTGGTGTTTGTGCTCCTGGCCTGCAGAGCCAAAACACTGCCTGCAGCTGTGGATCTGCTAGTGGCTCACCCACAGGGGAAGGTGTGACACCTTTCATCACTGACAGGTGAATAAAAATGCAGTGAAATGTCAGTTTTCACAAGCATTTCTTTCTGATGCATGCTGCCAATTGTTTTAACAGCTGCAGAAAAAACCCTGTCCTTTTCCAAGCTTCTGTGACTATCTAATGTATCAACCTTCTGTGGCTGTTTTAAGCTGATTCAGTGATAGTGTTCATGTATAAATATATGTCTTATAATTTATACGGTCCAGAAGCCTAACTTTACTTTAAAAATATTAGCAGAAAAAATGGGAAATGCCACATCAGTTATCATGATAATATAATGTATCTTTATATTCAAATAAAGATTCCAAGTTTGTTGGTGGGTGAAAAATTACAAGACAAAAGGAAGCTGACTGTTAATGGTACAATGGATGGGATAATCCATAATGGCACAAAAGAGAGTTCTTGATGTGATAGGTGATTTCAAGCAATGAGAAATATTTCCACAGTATTTGAGAGAGAAGTGCATGTGTTCCTTTCACTTGTTGTGTTTGTTTTTCCATTTGAACAGATGCTGTTGTCACTTGGCAAAGCACCCCTTCATAAGGTCAATTCCAAAACATCAGTATTGCTCCTCTTGATTTATGCTCTTATTGTTTTGTGCATGAAAAAACTATGGCCTCTTCCTTCCAGTTAATGTGCCAGTAACTTAATTGATTTTGAAAGTGGAAGAGAGTGCAGGAGACAGCTGATATTAATGAGATGTACTAACAATATTAGGAACTAACTGGAATTATTTATCAAAAAATAAGAACAGGGTTTTTTATATGCTTTGTAATAACCGCAATAAGTAAATCCAGACTAAAACCAGAATTTTATGTTATGTGCCTACCTGCATATAGCTACTGTTCCCCAGGAAAAAAAAAGATCTGCTGTGGTCCTGAGCTCTGTGTTTAATTCCATACTTTTTAAAATTCATGAAACTAAAACTCCTGCCTACAAATGACTTGTCCATTTCAAAAACTAGCATGTGACTTATAGCTAAGGGAGACTTTTTAGTTAAAATTTTACAGTTTGATGGATCTATACTTCAGGGATTCCTTTGTCAGTGGATAAGTCTATTTCCTCCTAGATTTTTATACTACTAGTCCCCATGTGTGCCAGTTAAGTGGCAATTGACCTAGGTACCACACATTCATACATTTTCAAAGCATGTACATTTTTGTATCAGCAACAGCAAAATGTTGTTGAGAGGAAAATAATGTGCCAACACCAAAGATATTCATGAATCTAAAGAACATATAAAGGTAGGGGGAATGAAAGCCCCACAAATTCACAGTATGCCAAGTCACTTGAAGGGAAGCAACCCGGACATCTTCAAAATAAGGAACTGGGGCAACTACTATGATAAGAAATATAAATAGATGTCTAAATCTATCCTGATTATGACATTTTTATTTCAGTCTTAATATTCTATGAGTTCAAAGGATAGCCTACTATCTTGTTAACTTCTGTTTTGAGCTGCTGCTGTTCTTAATGAATTTATTTCTTGCATTTCCTTATGACTTTCTTCATTATTCTGCTCCACTTTGGATTAAAAGATATTTTTTTAAAACTTTGGTTATAAATTTTTCCTTCAAGCTTCTTAGTTTTGGCCCAAAGTGATATTCATCTTCTTCCTTCTTATTACACTCAGAGAGATGCTATGTTACTTTGGGCCTATTTCTTCCAAAAGTATATGAACCTTGTTTAACAAGGCCAGGAAATATTTGTTCAAACTGACCATGAACAGGCTTTCAAGTGTTTTCAAAGCATCTAGGAAGTGGACGAACTTCATCATTATCCTGAACACAGTAGAAAATGAGAGATCAACATAATTAAATTTGTTTCACTCCTGTGATTCCAGAGCAGTTGCAGTGCAAAGATGAGCAGTGCCGGATCCTGCAGTTATAGTACAACTCTAATAGCTGATGGAAGAGCCCCTTTTACTCTTTGACACAAAATTTTTACAGACATCAACAAAAAGGTTGTGTATTGAGAAAAGAAGATGCAGATCCTAAGGAATGATTTTTGCATAGGTGAAATTGTTTATAATTTCAACTTTTATACAGCAAAAGGAAAGAAATCCAAGTTCCAGGGTGGAGGCAAGGAAGAGAGAGCCAACTACTCAGTCCTGACAGTGTAAATGAATCTTTAACCTTGCTTGGAAGGGTGAATAAATCTCAGTGGATATCAATGAATCAAAACTTACTTAGAGTTATGCAGAAATCCTCTTTCTCTAATGCTACATATAAAGTGTTTCAATAGTTACAATATATATTAGATTTTATGAAGTCAGATTTTACATAGATTAATCATACCCTTATCTCTAACTCTAGAAATAAGAATATTTTTTATTGGTAATGAATTCCCTTAGTATGTACATTTACACAGTATTAATTGGAGAGTGAAAATCATATTTTTCACACTGTTCTTAGTGATTAGTATATTTAGCATATAATCAATTATTCAAATGTGTATTCATGTGAAGTGGCATTCCAGACCTTGGGATATATTGATATTTATTCCGATTGAATACCACTTCATTTTGAAGAGGTAATAAAATGTTTTGCTGTTTAAATGAACAGCTAAGTAGGACTGATGTGTATCCAGACCCCATGAACAAGGTAAGTGAAGTTTTCCTTTCTATAGATAGATGGTAACTGTTATCACAAGCAGTGACTATTAAGAAACAAAAGTATATTTGCCATGACTTTGAAGAAGAAGGCATCAGGAAAAGACCTTCAGCTGGCAGCATTAAAATCAATTTAAAAGTAGAATTTAAATCCTCAGACTAGGTTAAAAGCAGAATTAGGCAGTTGAAGCACAGCTTCAGAAAGCTCGTGAGTGAAGTGCTTATCCATAGAGAGAAAAGGTAATATACTTACACCATAATAAAAATGAGATAATAAAAGTAAGTGACCAAACATGTTTTTCTGTCTGCTGTAAATATAGACTTGCACAGTAAAGCCAAAGGAAGTCTGGGTTGACTCAGGCACAATATCTGCAAAAGAGAAGAGCAACTTTTATTTAGCAAATTAAATAGCCACAACAACTAAAATTACATTTGGATGCCAGCAGTTATTTGGTGTGTTATGCAAGTCATCCAGGTATCCCCTTTCCCACACAGAAAAGAAATTTATGTTCATTTGATAACTGATGGCCTCAAGGTGAATTCCAGTTAAGAAAGGAAAAATAAATTAATTACAGATTATATAATCCCTGAGCATGCTAGGAGTCCTCACCATGACATTTGTCTTCTGTTTTTTTGTCATCCAACCAGACAATAACAGCTAAGCAATAACAATAGACGTTCTTAATCTTCTTTCAGTGCTGGACCAAAAATTTTGCCTTGGGCTTAAAAAAGAAATGGGAATAAAAAAAGAAAGAAAATCTAGTATTGCTTGTTACTTGGAACACACCTGCTATCTTTAACATTCACAGATAAAAATTGTTAAAATATTAAGATCTGTCAAATGGTATCATTACCAAGATGTGTTTTTTAATTTCAGCAGATCAGAAACACAACAGTCCAAGTGCTAAAATAAGCTGGTAGGCTATCATGAGATATTCTTACTTACCCTTGCATATACTGTGACATTTGATACCTGAACTAAGGTAAACAGGTCATCTAAAAGACGTGGTCTTGCTATGGGGAAAAAGAAAAAATAAGTAACATATGAAATGTATTCTAAAACTCTTGTTGCCAGTATCTCTGAAATGGAAGTTATGCTAGTAAAGTAAAAGTAGTCAAATTATATGAGAAATAAGTTTTATATAAGATGTTGTTACATTACTTATCATTGATATGCTAACATTAGCACTACCATCTAAAAATGGAAATATTTCTGCACCAAATTGTCTCTTCTGATATAAATCTAGATTATTTCGAAGCCAGTTATAATAGAGCCAGCCCATGCTATTTAGTCCTCTCTATTGCAATTCCAATTTTGTTAACAAATGAATGCAGTGCATTCTTTAGGAGAAAACAGCAACAACAACAGGAATACAAAAGGAATATAAACTTCTGGAATGTAAGAAAGCATCAATATGACCTTTATTTTACAATCCTAGTCAGCCACTCTTGTGATTTTTGGAATTCTAATGTTTGGCAGAGATTATTTTTGTAAAAATTTCTATTGATGATGAAATTGTAAATTACTGTAAGAAAGAATTCAATATTGCTATATAAAATATGCTGCACAGTTATTAGAGTATCACCTGCAGATAGCATTTTAATTCCTTTTGTTTTCAAACATACCTACTAATTTCAATACATTCTGGAGTTATGCTGAATTGTAATATGTCATTAAATTAATAATTTCTGTCTGTTCTAATATAATTTTGTATGACAGGACCTGGAGAAAGCTGATCTTAGAACCTTGTGTGGTGACTGTAAAACTGATATATCATTCACTGCACCAGCAATGCAAATCCCGTGAATGTGGATTAAGAATCAGTTTCCATCAAAATAGTTTGGGTTTTTTTCTAAAACTCAAGACATTCAAGGCATAAAAAGGCAGAAATGAATGAATGATGTCTGGCTTCATTTTAAAGGTCATAAAATACATTTATCATCCATAATATCTTTTATGTTTCTGTAATTAAATTATACTGTTCATGTGTTTTTCAGACAGTCCTTATATGAAACCCACGGAGGTATAATGAATACTATTTATAAGGGCAGAATGACAAGATTATTGGAATGAATGCTTTATGAACTGTACAGCTTAAGGGTGAGTGAATAATATTTTCCATCAATGATATTCATAATTATTACAGTTTTACTACTTTAGGGAAGAGTGGACTACTGAAGTATGTTTCAGTTTTGGCTTGGCATTTAGTCAAATGTATTGACTGGGGTAAGTAGGAGTGCAATAGTTATGTCTCCTCAGCTGAATACACTGGGCATAGCCAGAAAGTGGAGTTGTCAGAATCTCTGTCATGGCACCCTCGCTCCCTGCTCTGGTCCAAACTGCAGCAGCACAGGATTTTGACTTTACAGTACCCAAATTTGAGTGATGCTCTGTTTGTGAGGTAAAATTGAAAACTGCAATAGTCTAGCCAGCACACCTGAATGGCAGCTACTAGAGTTCTGAGTTTCTTTATGAATATGTTGAAGGTTCCTGGATAGAGAATTTTGCAATTTTATCAGTCACATGGTTAGAAGTGTTTCCCAAAATTATTCTTCTCTTCTTAAAATACATTTGTTCTTTCAAATTATATTGTGGTTTTATATGTTAATTTTCCCTCCCTGTATTTGTATTTTGTATGTACTTGCTGAGAATAATGTAATGTCTTTTCAAGTTCTATATTTTGTTAGACTAAACAAGCTTAGTTCTCTCTTCAGCATTTCAATAGCCTTCAGTGGCTGTTCTGGTACAAATTAATCTTTCTTGAATATAGGTGACCAGCTTTATACACGGTATTCCAGATGGAGCTTCAGCAGGAACTTATACAAAAACTTTAATGCTTTGTAATATCTAATAGAATTATCTTACTGTTTATAGTCTTTACACCTTCTTCAAAGTGTATTAGTTTGAGATGTGTTAGTCATACTGTAAATTGATATAATTTGCATCTTGTCAATGAAGAACTACAGCAGGCACCACATCTCAGAATACCCAGACTGCATTAATAGGCTTTATTTTCAAGTGCCTGCTTGGGCAAAAAGTTTTCTGTGGTGAGAAATGTACTGGGGGGATATATTTCTCTAGAAAGAAAATACCAAAAGAGTATATATAATAGAAAACAGACCATTTTTTTCCTCTCTTGCAACATGAAGGAAAATTTATGGAGAGAGAAAGAGTCTTAAGAACATTGTCTTAATCAATATTATCAACATCACAACAATAAATAGGTAAGAGTAATTGCAGGCATAACAAAGTGAACATTTTTTGTGTTCAAAAAGAATAATACACCTTTAACTGGTGTCCCTGTTAAATGTACGTTCTTTCTGAAAAGAATAATGATACTATTTTGAATGGAAGATACAATTAGAACTATAGCAAGCTATTGTCCATTTTGCTGTCACAATGCTTCTATGGAAGTATTCCAATTTCTGACCAATTCTATTAAAAATATGGACTTGGGCAGCTGAGGAGTTGGAACTTTCCACATAATAAGCAGCAATGTTCTCCAAAGTTCAATGTGACTAGAATATCTTGCAGGGTTAGATCCTAAAGGAGCTATATATCCCTCTGTAGTATGTACAGAATAAAATTCCAGTGCTGAATTAGTCTCTGGACTGACAGAAATGAATGAGGAGGCTCTGTCAGAGCAAGAATACAAGATGGACACTGCCACTGTGAATCCACAATCCAGAAGAATAATCGGTTCTGCACTATTACATTTATGGCTTGAGGGGTCAACATCCCTGATAGTCTGATAAAATAGATAAATACAAGAATCCACAATTTCACCACAAACTGTCAAGACAGATTTTGCAAGAACTAAAACTACTGTCTTGGAATTTTCTCTTAAACACTATGGAAAAATAAAAGAGCTATCCCGAAAGAAAAGTGAAAAATGCATACAAAATATTTTCTAGTAAATAATACTAGTTACAATTTTTTGTTGTTTTCATTAAATTTCAAAAAAAAAAAAGTAAGATACAGTCATATGCATCTGAAAAATTAAACTGGAATTAACACTTTAAGAAAGCAAATGAATAAAAAACTGTAATGGTGAGGAGATGGTGTTATCTTTGAAAATATTTCAATATAATTCTTCCCTTTGATTATTCAAATGCTTTCAAGACATTCTATAAATCAAGCAAGTACTTGTTTTCTGGAGTGGTAGATAAGCATGATACAATCTCTAACATTTTATGACACATACTGGCTTTTAAATAATTACTTCTGTAAAAGCAAAATTTGTATAATTACACTGTGATTTAGTAGCATCATATTTCATGGGTATTCTTGTTTGGTCAGATTATAAGCCATTTATTAGCATTCATATTCAGTAATTCACATTTTTCATCCCACCTAAAGATTTCAGATCTGCAGCACTGTATCAGTTTTGCTGCGATTGCAATATGGAAGTAATCTATAAAAGTACTGACATAAAAATCTGATTTAGAATGGTGTGACTGAATGTTCTGAACAATTTAGAGTCTGAGATAAAGCACTCTAAGTTCAAGGTGGTATTTCTGGTAGCTGCATTGAGTACTTTTTGTAGGACGTGTGAACAGCCCAGACCTCTTGAATCACTACTGCATGCTACCCAGACAGTTCACAGTTGTGCTGAGTGGGCATAGTCTATACACAAAAGCAACTCAATTCATTCCACAACTTTGTAGTCCAGATCAATATAAACACTGATATATCTCCACCACATTCTCAGCACTTGAGTGTGACAAAAACAGTCTCCTAAAATCCTATAAAAAGGAAACTCCTCTCAATGGAATGAATCAAGCTCAAATGTGATAAATTTTCAATTGTCTTACATTTGTTAACTGTTTAATCAGCACTCATGTAATATTAAATGAAATAAAATAACTTGAGAAATTAAAGTCTTCCTTTTTTTCCACCTCCCACCAAATCCAGGCTGCTACCCAGGAAAGTGTATTATCATTGCTATGCAGTGCATAACAACGATGAAAATGATCAGATTACAGAGTTTATCCATGCATCATGAAGGATGTTTCATTTTCTTTTGTTTTAGAAAGACTTTTATGACAGCATGTTCTGGCAGATCATGTTGTTTAAACAACTGATAATGCCATGTTGTAAAACACTGAGATTCTTGGTACTTCATGCAGTAGTAGCACTAAAAATTGAACTGGGCTTCTCCTTTCTGAACATAGCCTTACTGAAAAAACATCAGTCAGAGTGCCATTATTATTTATTCTCTGTGAAAACTACACAGTATGCTGTACCTAACTTTTCAGAGAGACAAAATAAAGTGAAGCCTAGTCTCTAGCTTTGTGATCATAGAGATTTTTTTAACCTATTTTTTAAAATTCTGATGTCATGTATGTGTTCACTATATAGAAAAATGCTTTTATGTTACTTCAGTTCATTACTCTGTACTGATCTTATCATAAGAATACTATTAACTATTTTTTGATAATTAATATTGATTGTGTGTTAGTAACTATGAGCAAGTAAAATGGCCTTCAGTTCCAGTCTGAAGAAAACCTACTCAGAAATTTAATAGCTATTTCTTTTCACATCTTTTAGCTTGCTTAATGGTGCATCTCTCTTGCCCAAAGCACTTATTGGAGTTAGAAGGTGAGAAGTAAAGGAGACAACTCGTTTAACTGTTGTCCATCCACAATTTTAATGCTTCCAGAATTTTTAATACTTCCAGCAGAATCTTTCCAAGATGCTTTCCCAAAAATAAGACACAACTTGAAAAAATTAAACAGAATATGAATGTATCTTTTGAAGGCTCAAAAAAAAATTTACCGTTTTTGTTTGATTATTTTTATTTGTTTCTTACAGTGTTCTGTCAAATCTAGCATGATCTAATAATGAGAGCCCAATCACTACTCTTCTTGCTTTTCAGGAATGCCTCAAAAGGGCCATATTTGAAAATAAAAGTTAAAAAATTATTCCACTCAAAATAGAGAAGACTCTGAAATAAAATATCAGATTCAAAGATTCATTAATTTTAATAGAATTAATCTCTGACTCCTAACTTTACATCTCAATTCCATCATGACACTGTTGAAAAGTGAATAACTCATCATACAAAACAGAAATCTGAAGAAAGTAAACTGATAAATGACATTTTACATGAATGACAAAAAAAGGAGAAAATGTAAAGAAAATAGTAAAAAAAACAAAAGCAGATAAAATATTATGAAGTAAGGCATAAATTGATTAGTACTAAAGAAATGCTTCATTTTGTTCTATAAAAGTTTTATATTTCTTAAGCATAAAATCATCCCACTGCAAACATTTAAACACCAAGGCATGCATGTAATGGGTTCATAATAAGAGGAGTCGGACAAGGACCAAATTCCAAACCTTTAAAAATGGAGAGTAAAAAGGTCCTAAAATGATGTATGTCTTGCTAAGCATAGATTTGAAACACAATCCTAGAAGACTGTGTCACTTCTTTAAATGTCAGACGATGGTAGTCACCTCTTAAGCTGAGCCAACATTTTCCCTAGGAAAAAACCTACATTATATTTCCATAGAAAATAGACATCCCATGAAAAAGAATACAAATAAATAGAAAATACACTTTAGCAATTGTGTTTACCACAGATGAATATTTCCTCACAGGAACAGCATTTTTTTACAAATGCATTCCAGGTGAATATATTTATTGAAGAAATCTAGTGGGTGCCCTGTAGATTTGTGTTGATATTCATACCTCTAACACTGGAACATGTCTAGATTTTACCATGTATAAACTAAGACTACATGACTAAGATGCTTTCTTCCTTTGACATGGTTGCTCCACACAAATAGTGATCAGCTGAGGTCAAAGGCTACATTAACATCTAGCTAGGCAAAAAAGTACCTCATTAAAAAGCAGAATAGATGACAGATGTAGAGAAAATACAATACAGCAACATATAGTACAGATACACTTGTGGGTTTTTCTGGAGTGGGTAGCAGTGATAGATAGGCACTGGAACACCTGGCTGGCCAAGATCCCTGAGGGCACACTGCAAATAGCTGACCTAATTGCAGGTGCTGGGATTGTTGTTAAAGTCAGCAATTGCCAGCAGTTTCCAGAGAGTAGTACCTAAGGAATTTCTTTAATTCCTAATTGTGGTAGAGTGGATTCAAACATTGTCATCAGCAAAAATTATTTATGATTCTTTTACTAATGCTAGGAGCATGCTATTCTCTTTAACTCTGACAGCAAATTGACTAATTTCCCAACAGAAATATTCACATGTGATAGGAAAGAAAAAGTAGGAGCTGCCTCTCAGCTGGTGTCATGTGATAGCAAAAAGCTTGCAAGTATACAGTCACAACAGAAGACAGGCGACCCTGTGACAGGTGACAGGTGACCAGGAATCTTTCTGTCCAAAGTACATAAAAAGGACTGAACTGAAAGTCTCAGGTGAGAAGCATCGTGTTTTTATGAAAATCAGTTCCATATCAAATAAGAGAAATGAATGTATTTTCTCAAGAAATGTAATTGTCTGCATTCAGCTACATTCATATTTAATGGCTAGAGGGGGTCAGTAAGAACATTCATTCTGTATTAGTGGATACCAGAGAATACTGTGGAGTTGTTACCTCAAACCCATTGTCTGTATCAGTTTACACAGTTTAGGAAAGTAGCAAATTATCTTGACTTAAGTTCTGCATGGAGTTGAGTGTACACATTCTCTATAGAAAAAATTCTTCAGAGGCTATTTATTCTTGCTCTTAAAACACATGTCTTATTTGTGTTCTTGGTTTGTATAATGTTAGGTTGGTTCTTGATATATCCACCTATAATATAAACAGACAGCAAACACCCAGACCTTCTTCCAAGATCTTCATAATCAAATATCCCTCTGTCTTGGAAGGGAACACTTCTGTTAAATAGATTTGCTAATAAACAACTGATTTGTGATTCTATCCATTGGAAATTCTATCCTTTGGAAAAATATGTCTAATACCATTTTCAAAAATAAGAGAAAAGTAACAGGAATTATACACGGAGGCTCAGAGATTAGAATATTCCTACAAGAACCCCAGGTTGCAGAGGAGACATTTTTCTTTAAATGAATGCCAAACATTCCTCCTGGTATTAGTTAATCCTGAATAGTGTAAGCACACGATGCTTGTGATAGACACGCTTTTATCCTAGACAGTTCAAGACAATTGTGGAACTGAAATGGAATGAATGGTGTTTGATAACAGGATGGTGAATCTACTAGGAAGCTGCCCCTTATCCTAAGGGAAGAAGAATTGGCAGGCTATGGTTGGAGTATCAGAAATTAAATGTTTTCCCTTCCTTACTTCCATGTTCTCACCTTATGTTGTAGCTGTTTTGTAGCTACTCCTCCTGCCATCCACATATTTGCCCTCTGGATCCCAATAGAGAGGAGTGTATCAGATTATGTCTGTGTGTTGGTGTGATTAAATGAACACTCATTAGTTCTGCAAGCTTTGAGACTGGAGACTTTTCCCTTTAGAACATTAGGCTACTTAGGGAAAACACTTGAAACTATATTGAATGAAATGAGATTAAGTGGAAGTTCCTAAAAGCTGACCTTAATAGTGAAGCTTTTTTTTTCATGCTGAAGTGTGGAAGCATTAATGCCAAAGTCCATGAGCCCAAAATAATCCAGTGTGACAGGAAAACCTTAGCTTTTTAAAGTAAATAGAGTTTGAAGATAGATACCAGTAAGACTAGAAACTTTTGATGCAAGATTATGGGCACTTAGATGCCTGTAATCTACTGAGAGAACTGAGACAAAGAAGTTCTAAAGGTGTGGGAAGATTATGCTCCAGCATGGTGGGGGTGTAGGGAGGCAGAGACATAAAGGAGCAACCAAATTTGCAGAAGAAAAATGCTCTGTGTTCTTTCATTATTTGCATTTGAATTGATAAAACCATTCTCAACATGAGTGGCTGTAGTGGTTAAAAAGTATGGGAACTTCAACTGCTTGAGTCTAGTATAATATAGGACTTAAGGAAAGTGGAAATACAAAATTCTTTTCAGCTAACAACAGTATTTTTATCCCACTATCTGAATATTCAGGCATCCACAGAGAGCAAGTTTTTTCCTGAGAAGTAGAAGATAAAGCTATGAATCAGCTGCTAATTTTTTTAGCCAATGAAAGTATTGACTGAGCCATCACTCTTGGATTTTATACTCCAAATATACTTGCATTCCAAATCAACTCTTATTAAGTAAAAAGCTTATTGAACTCAGAGCTAAACAAAGGAAGTTAAACACAGGAATCTGTTCAGCATACATATCTTCAGAATTTATAGGCTCACAGCAGGATTAGTAAAATAGCATTGTTTCATCATCATCTTATGCCATGGAAAAAATTATTCATTTTTAATTCACAGTTATCTATTTCCTTCAGTCGCAAATAGAATATTTTTCTGTCTGTTATTTAAGCTGTTCTGAAGTAATTTACAGTATTTTACTAAGTAACAGTATAGATATCAGTACCTGTAACAAGTAAACCCAATCTTTTCCAACTGAAATAGCTTTTGTTGTCTGAATCAGCATGCCATATCTACCTGAATTTAGGATTTTTTTAGGTTTTAAATACCAGTCTCATATAAAATTGAGCACTGAATAGTAGCACTATCACGTGTGGTATTTGGAAAGTTGATTGCTGGCTCAAGTGCCTTATCATAAAATAGTTTTCAATTCAGTATACTGACATTTTAATTTGTCTGTTCTTTACTGCTCAGAATTAAGGAAGGGGCATCATTCCAAGCTATTTCTCCAATATCATTAGGAAGCAACATGTCTTTTGACCTCTGAATTAAACTGCAAATCTTTTTATATGCACAGTATTTTGCAGTGCTGAGTTACTCCTTACATTAAATCTCCAGCTGGTTTACTTTCCCACTGAGAAAATACAACCACTTGTTCAGCAAAAAGGAGATTACCATGAAATAAATTACTGTTTTTTCAAGGAAATTAAAGGTTTATGGAACACCTTGATTCAATGTAGAGCTTCATTGCTATTCTAGAGCCCTCAGTCAGCTCAGCACAAAACATCTTAATTTATTTTTATTTATATAAATAACAAGGAATATCAAGGTCAAAGTTTCTTTCAGGAATTAAATTACGTGAAATTGCTTGGAGTTTATTTACTTCTCACAGTCACGTTGAACGTAAGCTATTAAACCTACCATATGTGCAACCATTAAGCATCTGACCAAAGACTTTTCAAAATGTCTTCATTTCTATTAACTTTGGGCTTAGAACAGACGTGTATTTTTTACCAAAAAAAGCACTAAGTGTGCTCAAGGACACATAGATCATGATCAAATGGGCGTATTTCATAATCATGATGGAGTGGATACATGTCACCAAAAAAAGGAGTGGGAAAAGTTTGGACAGGGAAAAAAAAAAAAAGGTTGGACAGGGAAAAAAAATGGGGCGTCTCACTGGAATTTCCAACTTAAAAGAATTTTTTTATTCTTACAGAAAAAATATATTAAACCTTAATGGTAATAATTCAATAATGACTTGGTCTTGTTCATATCAGAGTTAATGCAAAAGTTGCAGTTATTTTGCAAGGAGGTAAGAATAAATACATATATTATTTCTCTAAGTAACTCGTGGACAGAGTAATAGCAGCCATTAACTGTTTTCTTTCTACAGGTGTGAGATAGACTGGGAGTCAGGTCATTCATTGTCTCTATTGCCTCTCCAGTAGGGAGAGCTCCATTCCTTTTCTTTGCCTTTCCATCATTCAGGAGCTATATAGTGTCAAGCTTTTGGAGCTTGTTTAACCTCTCATGGCCGCATGTAAGCCAGTCAAACCTACCTTCTTTAATGCCTAAACATTGGTCCCTTGAGCAAAAGCAGTGATAGGGAACAGGATCTGTCCAGATTTCATACACATGAAGTAAGAAAATAAAGGTGTTTGTTAGATTACATACATGGGGATGTAGTCCCATAAACAAGATCCTACACAGGAGACAAGGAAGTGGATTGCAGTGCCTGTTCTGTGGTTACCTTTACTGTGTGTTGCTAATCTATATTAAATGGAACTGCTTTCAGTTAAGGCAGGAAATGTAACGGAAGAGCTGAGGTCGACTTTTAAAGCTGATTCCCTCAATCCTATTTTCTGTTCTGTTGTGTACAGATTCTTCCCATCATATACTCCAGCTCAGTATAATTTATGTGTGATCCCAAGAGATCACCCACAGCAGAACTCAATATGCATATTTTGTCACCTGCTTAGTTCTGAGTTGTTCTAAACCCTTTTTTTTCTAAAAAAATCCATGCATCTATAAAGAGAACAATCTCTGTCAATGAAACCACAAATAGGAAAAAAACAAACAAAAGGATTTCTTAGGTGCAGTGTAGAGCAAATTCAACCTAACAAATTGACTGTGTTCAAAGGTTTGATGGAGACTCATCATCGATTGCAAAATCTGGCAGAGACCTGTGCAAGAATCTATATCATCTCAGAGATGCTAGAATCAAATGAAACAATAATTTTTGGGCTTATGAAAGCAATGCCAACTGTGGCTTGGCCCTGCACTAATGCAACAAAACATACAACAAAACATAGGACTGTTGTTTTGTTTGAAAGGATTTTCCATTTTACTGTGCATTTCATGCACGTAAAGTACATCTGATCCTGACCTGGTGAAATCCACATGCTGCTGTGCTGTGTCACACATTGTACCTGGCTCTGATTTGCATTATCTAACAAGACTGCTCTATAGCAGTAATGTGCACATCCAGGAACTTATCTACAGCCACAGGATGTTGAGGGCTTTGGTTTTGCGGTTTTGATAATGTGACATTTAATCAATGTCAGTCTGCTAGGGTCCTACCTGTAGCTATCACACAGGCAATAAGGGGTCTTTCTTACAGATAATTTCTAGTATCTTAATGGGTAAATTTCAGTCATATATCAGACTTCAAGCAAGTGGTATTTAAGGCCTTAACTGTCCTGTATGTGAGCAGACAGTCAGTGCCTATCACCATGTAATGGTTCTTCCACAGAAGAGAAAGATCAAGAAATGGATCAGAACACCTTTTGCTCTGAGGGTCCAATAAAAATCTTCACATACAAAAGAAGGCATTACAAAAGATTCATGTCTTCTCACCTATTGCACTCACACAAGCTGCTGACTATACCTTACAGAATGCACTGTTCTAGAACAAATCTCCCAAGGCAAAAAACATCTGTAACTTGTCAATACTCAGATAAGGATAACAGAAAAAAGTCTCTTGGTAAGAATGGGGCACCCTGTGGAGGCCCTTTCTTCATCAGTCTGCAATGGGTTGACGCCAGCCAGTGACTATGTACCACACAGCCACTTGCTCACTCTCCCTCCTGCAAGAGAGGGAAGAAAAAAATATTCAAAAAAGGTGATACAAAGGCATTCACTCACTGCTTCCTACAAGGACACTGATGCCCAGACAGCTCCCATGCAATGTCTACCTCCCCCCAAAATATCCTCTCCTCAGATTCTATCATTGGACATATTTTTTATACATTCCTTCGGTCAGTCTGGGTGTGTCCTGCTTGTGTCTCCTTCAGGTCGTTGCCGATCTCCAGCCTACTTGCTATGGGTGGCAGGGTGGAAAACAGGGAAAACTCTTAGTCGGTGCAAACATTGTTTGGAATAAAGCAAACAATTGTTTGGAATAAAACAAATAATTAAGACTGTTTTAATCACATATCCAAAACACAGTGCCATAGGAACTGATATAAGAGAAACTTACTAATTTCCAATGAAACCCAGCATATAGTCTTATTCCTTCCCTTTAAAAAACCTATTTCCCTTGTATTTCATCTCAGTGCACACATTTTGTCATTTAGCCACGTTAGCAGGGCAACGTGAACATCCTAAAATGTTCCAGCGACATTTACACCTTCTGCAGGTGTTCCACCTATATCTAGATAAGTGACTGATATAGATCACTGCATCAAACTGTGCTTCTCTGGTTAAGATAAGTTATTTTTCTCTATCAGTCTTGAATATGCTGCTGGAGATTATTGTAAATAAAGGTGACTTTTAAAACTAACACTTCTCATGGAGTATAGAAAAGGAAATGGTCTTCCAGAATCTGGGAAGCTAAAAGCATCTGCAAATATCACTTGTTAAGTCAAGTGTAGTTACATATTGGCCATTACTCAAGCCTAGTAGCATTCCATTAATCTGAGCTATTGGATGCACATGTGAACCAGATATTGCTTTTAGCTTCCAGAAATCAATACAGAAATCAGATATGCTGATAAGGTTCCGGAACTAAAGTAATTAGGCTGCAGCATTCTCTATGAAATGCTGTAATGACTAACTGTAGCATCTCCCATAATTTGCCTTTTACTATATTCCATAACTGTTTAAGATCTGAGTCATTTGTAAAACTCTTCCAAGTTCAGGTGCTTCTTTTATAGAAGTAATCACTTCCAAAAGCTTTTAATTATGTAACTTCTCCATGCTACCCAAGAGCTGACTAACCCCAAATTATATTTCTGCTCCTTTAATCAGATTTCTGAGGTTCCAGCAGCTTCTGAAATAGGCTATTTGCCATATATCCTCTATATCCACCACTGTTACAGGATGAAACATGATAAATCTGAGCTCTTCACTGTTTTCTCACTAGGAAGTTCCTTTGCTAAATATTCTGAGCCCATAATATCAAAAGACTTTGGACCAAATATTCATATTCTGCAGGGGGAAAACAACAATACCTGATGGCCCATTTCTGTATCAATAATAAAGATAATCTTATTAAAAGTTTGTTCTGTGTGCAGTGTGCAGCTGCTGACTGTAGATTTTTTCCAGTGAAAGGATAGAAAAATTTAATACTTTCTTCTATCCTAGTATGTGTTGCATAACATTCTGATTTTTAGTAGTCCCTTGTTTCTTCCAGCCTTCATGTAGGTGGGTCAGCAGTCCCTGTAGATTATTCTCCAAGGAGTACCATAAAGAGTGACAACCCTATAAAATCTTCCAAATTTTGAAGATTTTACTGATTCTGGCATCTATCAATTATTTGCTTTTGAAATGTTTTTTTTATTTAAACCATGCAGACTCAGTATCACAAACAAACAAACAAACAAACAAAAACAACAAAAAAAAACAAACAAAAGAAACCAAAACAAAACAAAAAAAAAGCTTAAATTGTGAATGCTAATGAGAGTATGTGTAAGGACAGGGTCAATATCCAAAACTGAAGCACACACACAGACTACAGGAACCTCATGCAGGAGCAGCAGCTGGTAAAAGTTGAAGGGGTGTCAGAATAATCTTTGCAATGATGTTGCAAGTACCTGGGGTCTTGATTACTCAAGTTTTGGCACCTGGCTGATGTAATAAACACATCCCTGGGAATGTCTGCTCACACCAAGGGAGCACCCTCAGCCTATGGCACCACTGAAGGACTGGTAGGAAGTCCCACAGGCTTCAAATAAGAACAACCTGGAGTTTAAATCTTTCTACTAAAGCCATTTATGGATAGGAATACTAGAAATAGGATGTGTCAGAACTGAGTTTTGTAAATCTCAGTCAGACATCCGTCCTGGAGGCACCTCATTCTCCTAATGTACATACTTCCTGTTTCTTGTCTGATTAAACACCGTAACAATTACCTGTGTTACTGCTATCTTAGCATGCAACATATCAGAAAATATATTAAGCACATTCAAAATTAGTTTATCTTTTTCTAGGGCTGGAATATCTTCACAGGGGAGAAGAGGGAAAATAGATAGATGCTTAACTATAAATTAATAATCAGTCATAATTTGAACTCCATGTATATCCATGGGGACAAGCTTTAAACTGAAAAGATGTATTTTGCTTGCCATGAACTACACAATTATACACTCCAAAATTATTGTATAATTGTCTTCTCCTAGTGCTATGTGAAGCTGGACACTGTAGTTCAGGGAATCTGGACATTTTGAACAGTTTTTTTACATGGTTTTCCACTCTTTTAACTGGTAAAGCATTTATGTAACTATGACATCTTCTTCCAAGGGTTCAAGGGTTTTCAGATTTCCATCACATATTTTGAAGGAAAAAAATAAGCCATTATTACTCTTTACACGTGGTAACCTTAGAGAGATGAAGCAGTAACAAGACTGACATAAATAGCTGAATAATAAGCTAGGGAAGGGTTTCTATCTCATACATCTTTAATAGTAGATTTAACTAAGTTCCAGGAATGGTGTAAAATTCTACCTTCAATTACACCTGTGCGACCTAATAGAGAGAGTAGAAAGTGCAAAGAGAATTTAGCCTTGTAGATTCTTTTCTTTACTGGTAAATACAGGACAGCCTTAAAGGATATATTGTGTCTGAAGTCTCAGAGTGAGGATGCAGGGGCAGGGCTGCAGCTGGGAAGATTTTAATTTTTAACCTAGAACCTGAGAAAATATGATAGAGAGTAACTAATCATTAAAAAAAATCCTATCATGTTGCTGTTGCACTGACAGAAGACAAGACTGTTCTACAACTCAGGAAATAAACATAGCTCTAGTGTAACATTGTAACATTGTACTCAATCTTAAATTATATAATTTATGTGTCATGAACCTGGCTTGCATCTCAAAATCTACATTTGCTGAACTATAACATCATCACTTCAAAATCGGTTTGTTAGATGCGAGTGAAATAAAACTTGCTGTTTCTAGGAAATAGAAAGCAGTAGCCTGAATATATCACAGTAGCCTGTGATACTCTTTTCCTTATCAAGGAGAAATTCCTTCAAGAGGCTTGAAGACTAAAAATGGACACCTACCTGCTGAATCAGGCCTAAAAAGGAAAAATTACTTCTGCAGTATATGGATAATCATTTGCTATAACACATTTCTGGAATATTTAACATAAAAAGTTATCTAGAGAAAATATTAGTGAAGTTATTAACATTTTTATGGAAGTCCCATGACAACACTGCAGGGAAGTTTTGATGCAGTTGCTGTATCTTTCCATAGAGCCCTGCACTGTGGATTTCAATGATTTTATAATACTTTTAGCATTCACTTAAAATATAGAAAACCCATTTTATCAACTTCTGTTTATGGTTGCAAGATCTCACTGCAGAGACCTTTTAAATATAACCTCCAAGTGTTCAAAATACAATAGACAAGAATTTACATACATTATTACTTGTAGGATAATATGTTTTTTAAAGGTGTAAATTTGGGAGCACTGAGAAAAACAGAACTCTTCTATTTCCTGAAAATCAGTTTTATTTTGTAGAAACATTTATACATATTGATACCAATTCCATGTAGAAACAGCCAATTACAGACAATAAAAGTATCAAAGAACAGACCAACATGTGGAATATAAAAAAGAATTTTGATAAATATAGAATTGAAATTTGAAAAGCAAGCTCAAAGACACTGCATGGGAGTAACAAAAAGAGATGTATTTAGACAAATATTCACAAGTGAATCATACACCACAGACAAGGAAAAGTGCATGGAAATAGCAGCATACTCAAAAGCACCAGAGAAGCCACCTGAGCACACTGACAGACAATGCCACCTCTGCTCTTCCCCACATGGGACTGAAGCATCTCTACTGAAGGTCACCTCTGATGCATCCCAGCCCCACAACCCCAGTCCCACACAAGGCAGCTGCAGCAGCAGTTAAGGTTTGCAAAAGAGCTGCGTGAGCCACCACCCACACTCCCTCTTTGCTTTGGGAGCTGCATTTAATCTCATGCCGTGGCTTTTCTTTTTTACTTGGTGCATTCTAGGCCCGTGTGTGCCTAACTTTCCACATTACTAATTCCTGCTTCTCCTCACCTTGGCTGATTTGACTCCCTGGCTTGACCTCAAACCTATCTTGTTGCTACAGGTTTTTCTAACAGTCTCTGTACTGTGGGTAGCCCAGTTACTGCCATGGGACTTGCTCTGCTGAAATGCCTGAAGACTGTATTGTTTGCTAGTGAACCTACCTGGCCATCGTTCTAAGCCCCTGGCTTGTCTTCTGTTCAGGAGCAACTTAACCCTGAATGTTACCTCCCACCTTCCCAACAAGTGTTTCAGAAAAGCATGAACCTTTACAGACCCTCCTGAACTGGGGGGACTCCAAAAAGTTTAAAAATTACTAGGAAAGTGCCAAAGGTTTAGTACAACTTAATGTGGAAGTAGAAGCTCTTCTGAATGTCAAGTTGTAAGTAATGTCAACAATTGAGGTCTTTAGTGCCCATGAGATAGGCTGCAAGATGGAAAATGAGAAGCACTAAGTGGGATTCCCTTATGTCTTTCCTCCCTTAATAACATACTTATACAACACAATAGCTTGGAAAAGTATTTTTACTATAATTAGTCAAAGGTGATACCACAAAGGTCAATTTATAACATGTTTATTTTATAGGCATAGTTATATAGATTTATATAACTACATAGGCCTCCAAGGGCTATACTTAGATATAAGGGCTAAAGAATTTATCTGTGTGTTTATAATAATATACCTTTAAGGGCATTTCAGAATTTGTGGATATAATGCTGATATCTGGAGAGAAATAAACTTTCATATAGAACTCTTAAACACTGATATTAGCAGTACAATATATATTTCAAAGGAGAGAGACTTTCTGTCAGTATTAGAACATTCTGAATGATTGAATTACATGCTGTAGATTTTTTTCTGCAATGGCTGGAAATACTCTAAGCATTGGAGGCAAAGGGTGTGGTCATCTATTGACAGGATTTTAATTGTAACATTAGATTTGTTGTTCATGATAAAGACTGCAGCAATAACTACTCAGTAAAGCTTAGAAGCTAGATTCTGTTTAGCTAGTTATCAACAAATTCCTGAAAGTCCTCTTTTTCAAGTGAAAAAGACACTCAGATCTAGGATGCATCTTGTGTCTGCTAGAGTTGTCATCTAACAGTAAATTTATTAAACTCTAAATAAGATCATTTAATCAGCTGGTTATACTACCAGTAAATGAGCATAAAGATCAAAGGGAAGCAGAAATCTGAACAAGCAGTGTGTAGGCTCTGCACACAGTCTTGTGTTATATTTCAGCTGAATTTTGCTTCTTAACTATAGGGATCCGTCATCACTAAAACTGCAGAAAGCCAGCTGAGCAAGCCATTGCAGTATTAGCCTAAACTCACCCAGCTGAAACCACAGCACTCCGTTGCTGGCATTTTTTTTTCATTCATCTGTGCCTCTGTTACTATTCAATAGGCCACCCACTGTTTCCTGGCATATTGCTATATATGCACACTGGAGATTATGCACCACTATGCTCTATTTCTCCAAATTTTTCTTTAAATAAAAGATCCCTAGGGCTTTCTAGATGCATAACTTTCAAGCAGTATAAACCTTTGATTAATGGTGCCTATAAACTCTTCTCTGATAGGTGCTCTTCAGTTTAGCATGTGCATAGTGGTTAAAATGGCAGGTTCATCACCTGATGCTTTTATTAAGTAGTACTGGTGTAACCATGTATGTTGTTTGCAAAGATTCAAATCATAAGAATATTAAGAATGTGTTGAAAGTCAAAAATATTGAGTGGATCAGACAATATTCCTTAATTACTTTTTGTTTTGTTATGCCATGAAGAAATAGGCTACACTGCATCCATTAGTCTGACAAAATCATCACATTTTCAGGAAAGGAGTAGTGAAGTATGGCTGGTATTATGCTATTATTAGTACTAATTAGGCTTAAAAAAAAAAAAAAAAAGAAAACCAAAACAACTAGTGCTGTAAAACACCTTTTTATTGATTTAGGTGGAACATTACACTAATCTTTAACATCAATTTACAAAAGCAACTTTGCAGGCCAATTGCAAAATTCTACAGAACTTATACCATAAAGTGATACATCTCTTCTGGAGATTTTTCTCATGATTAAAATATGTTTAGCATATAAATACTAACAGAATATTGCCAATGGTCTGAAAATGTATAGATTAGAGATATTTCCTCCCCAGTCCCTTTCCCCCTAATCTATTTCAGCCATTCTATGGCTCAAAAATTGTGCAGTAGGAAAGAAATTCATTAATGATTTCTGTGGGATGCTTCATAAAATATTTAGGACATTTCCATTATTCTATCAAATTTCCTCCTTCTAATAAAAGAGTAAGATTTACAGGTAAGCAACTAGTAGCTAATGCTCTTTCTTTCATTTTCAAAGTCACGTAATATTTATCTATGCTTTGAAATCTAAGTGCCTAATTAATAGGATTCTTAACATTTTAATATTTAGACAGAAGAATAAAGATTTCTGTCCATTAAGAGAAACATAATAGCTAAATCCCTGAAAGCTCAAGCTTACAAATTATTCTTTTCATCATACTAATAAACACATTTTAACACTCTCTGAGCTTTGTATATTCTATAGAATTTTCACTCCTTTATTCCCTTTCCTGAGAGTTTCTAATCTCTGGTACAGGCTTTTTTGGTGATTTTCTTATAAGTAAGAACTCAAATCTATATTCTTTTGTTAACTTTTCACTTACTGTTCTAGACAGAGAAACTTCCTGATAATGCCAGGAAATAACTAAGAAATAATAGCCATTCCCCAAGAAAAGCACAAAAGAGGAAGGGGAATAGGTGAATTGTTTGTTAGAATCAGAGGCTTGGAAAGGAGAATAATAATCTAGTAAGACTAAAGTTACGTAAGGCAGTCATTAGGACTGGGAGGAGATGGATGGAAAAGAGAGCTCAGGTTCAGGGAAAATGTTATAGAATTGGGGATTTTGTAAATCTGAAATCTAACAAGGAGTTTGGAGTATACCCTAATACATCAAGAGCAAAATCAGGGACTAGAGCCTAAGAGCAGATGAAGGAAGCATGAAAGAAGCCCAGCCTTCACAAGACAAGAGGCTTTCAGGAAATTTTATGATGAAAGACTTGTTTACACCTGCTCTGTGAGCCTGCAATCCTTCCAGACTTTAAACTGCTGAAATATCTTTCTAGCTATAAGTGCTGCAACCTGATGAGCAGACACAAAGAGAAAACTGGAACAAAGGCATGATACTACCCTAAGTTTGCATAATCCTGCTGTTTGATGATACTTGAAAGAAATAAGTCAGTGAGCTGATCAATATGATCAGTGATAATATGCTTGATGTGTTTTGTCTAATAAAATGTAGTATAGACAACTTGTGCAAACACAGGCTTTATATCTTGTCTCTAAATGATCAGAGATACCTCCATGTCAGTTATATTCACTGAAATATTGGAAGGAGCATAGCTTTCAGCAGGAAGTCTTGAACTCAGACCTCTGTCTTATTAAAGGATTAGCATATTGAATAAATTTTGATTTTTAATTTAAATTAAGGTACATGTTTAAAACTATTTTCCAAGGGTTTTAATGAAAATATAAATATTTTAATATGAATATATGCACAAAATATATTTTATATTTTATTTTAAAATATTTTATAAATAATATTTTATTCATATTTCAAAGCAAATATTCATCTATAAAATTCTGAAAAAAAATAATTTCTAAGAATATATATTCTACTGAGACTGTCCTGCCCATTCCACAGAAGCTTCTAACAGTTACAATAGTCTAGCAAAATGAGACTTATCAAACTGGTGTTATGAAATGAGAGAAGGAAGAGTGGATGACATATATAAAGCACTGAAATATTTTTTATCCAACTGTCATTGTTTTGGAGCACAAAGTTGTTCAATTTCTTATTTGAAATAAGAAGAGGAACAAGAGCTGAATCTTAATCAATCAATTTATTGTGTTAATTGCACAAATAATTCCAGTCCCACTTCTTACATTTTTCCCCTAATAATCCTTGCTGAAGTGGAAGATGCAAGGTTTAAAATCCTCTTACACACTGATTTAAAGACTTGGGACTTGGGCATTTTTTTCTTTGCAATGTATGTTTAATAAGAGAGGAAATTAAGACATTGTACAAGTCTGAAGTAAGTTGCTGGATATTGAAGAACAGTAGACAACTTTTTCTATAAATATGGATATTAAAATTAATTCAAAATAGAAATTTCATGTTCTGAAACAGGCTTTATTGAATCTGTCAGAGAACATGTTTTAAAAAGTCTATTGATTGTTTATTCTACGCCTTAATCTGACAAACTAAATTAATTTCTGATTTCCCCGTTTTGGAGCCGTCAAGGAAAATTGTTAATTTTTCTGTTAGCACAGCCTGGTCTGAATTGCTTTTTTGTATTTATAGGTGTATTTTTATTCATATTTGTTTTTCAGTTCTAAATATAAAGTGACATGAACTCCAAAGAAGTTCAAGAGTTTCTTTTCAGTTAAATACTTATTCCAGTTTCTTTTCTATAGATATGTAGGACTTCTAGCACTTCACTGCCACCAATTAATTAAGATCAAATGTTAGTGACTGGGATCCCAAAATCCCAAAAGAATTTCTGTACAAGTCTACAAAACAGATATTTTGGTTCAGTACAGCAAGTAGTCTTAACAGGACTGGTGGCAGTCATCAGTCCACAGCCATGCTTAAATTACTATAATGAAGAATAAGAACTCAAAAGATGTGGAGAAATTAGACATTGAAGTCTATCCCCATAATACCACTTAAACATCCAAATTTCCATGAGTTATTCTGAAAGTTTTGTATTTGATCTCCATTGTACCCTGCTGGTCTCTAACTCAGGGTGGTGACATAGATTTCTGGACACACATTTATGGAAATCCCACTGATGTGAATGACTACAAAGGATAGAATTTCAGTCCATGTTCACAATTCTGTTCTCACTAGAAATAGTTAGCTTTGGATTTAAGGAGCATGTTTAAAAACTCAGCCCTTGAAGGGAAAGTCTGTGTTCTAATTCTCTATTTTCTTTTTCTTTGAGACTAGCAAAGGAGGTACATAGAGATATATTAATTGTGATGTGCTAAGAACCAGGTGAGAGGTAATAGTGTTTAATAGTGAACAGGAATTAAAATTTTGAGGGCTTCTTTGTAATGTAAACCAGCAAGGGAGGGAGAAAATGTGTTCTACAATTCTTTCTTTCAAGGACTTCCATCTATTTGTAGGAAGAACCATATAGGACTATTGTGCTATAAAATCCATGTACATCAATTCACTCCATGCAAGTCCCTTTGCTGTGCAGGAACAATGATCAGACTGTCTTGCAGTGCCAAGCACCAATTCCCTCACCAGACTCCTTTATAGAGGCTCATTTCCCTGCTGTTCCCAAAATTTGGCTCTCTTTCTCCACTTCCCCCTCTCAGCTGGAGCCACTCAATAGACTGAAAAAGCTATTGTTGCTGCCTGTTTTGGAAAATGGCAGATAAAAGATGGAATTACCACCCACCACAATTCTGAAGAACTCAAATACCACAGTTTGTGTGGTGTAAAGCCGGGTATCCCAGCCTTTGGATTTCTGCTCTTCTATTTTCAGAGTATTTCTCTTTTTTCCCTTGAGAAAGAACTGCAGCAAGAAATCACTTATTTTAGGCACCCGAGTGGATCTATGTGGCTAGAATCTTATCCAGCTGAGTTAGAAGATACTGTTGTCATTGTGTGTGAGAAAATGATGGTCATCTCCCCTGCAAAAGTTGAGGTAGCCTGTATTCTACTGACACTAAACTCATAGCTACAGGACTCTTCAAACTCCCTCTGATCACATACCTTGGCCAAACTTGACACCAACAGCTGTTGGCAATCATATCCTCTAGCTCTTCCAAATACCCTGGTGAGCCCAGCTTTAGTACAGAACCAAATAAAACCTGGCAATGACACTCATTATCTTTATTTCTACGGGAAGAATCAAAATAAGTTAAGACTTGGTACAGTGAGGAACAAAGTATGACCTGAAATGACCTGAATACAGATAAAGACAGAAATATTATCTCACATTACATCACTGAATATTAGATGAGTTTGGTAAGTTTTATTGTTTTTAATTTGGAAGGACTGAAAAATAATTAAGTAAATACTAGATGTTATACCAAAGTGAGTCCCAAGAAGAAGATTTGTATAAAATGGTTATTAACAACCTTGTAAATCTGAAGGCTTTAACAGTTGTATAGGAAGGACTGGAGGAGGGAATGTTTGAGAAGAACAGTAAAGGGATAGATAAAAAGAAAGAAGATTAACTTCCATCAAAAAACTCCAAAGTCTCACTTGCCATTTCAAAGTGTTTTTTCCTGCCAGCATACTTTTACTAGGCATCAAATGGATTTCTATATATAGATCTTACTTCACTGATTTGTGTGGTACTTAGCCAGGAACCTTGAGTAACTCTTTTGTATCTTGTTGGACAATTTCAGTTCTAGACACACGTTAAGTGCTGATATAGCCTATTGATTGCAGAGAACACATCACATTTCTGCTATTTTATTTCTGTCTCATAAAACTAGAACTTCAGTAACTTTTTTGGAGAAAGAATATCCTTAATACAGAACAATGAATCAATCCTAGGTGGAGAAATTTTACTTTGGTCAAATAAGTTGTTTAGGATGTTATTTCATAATATTTTGTTTCTTTCATATCTCATACTTTCAGCAAATGCTGACAGGTACTTTCAGGTCTCCAGTGATTATCTTGAAACATTCCCAAGAATCTGGCAGCTAAACATCTCCTATAGATCTCTGTTGCTGTCTGAATGTGCCATTTTCAGCTGTCTGCCTGGAAAGCTTTATTTCCATATGCTCCAAATTCTAGGATTCCAAATATACATTCCCTGCTGAAATGAAAAATCATTTCATCTCAAAAATTTCACACATAAACATGATTATTCTGAAGAAAAAAAAAATCCTAACACTGAAGAAAACCTCCCTCCCTACTTAAAAAAAAAAACCCCAAACATTTTAAACCATTGCCCTTCATTTAGTTGTGAATGCCCTCTGTAACATGATTTCAAACTAAAATTATTTCAGTTAATTACCTATGTGTCTTTCCTGAACTAAAAGTTCCCACTTATTCTCCTTCAGCTTGAGATACTGGGAAATGTCAGAGAAGTTCCAAGAATCCATATTACTGAAAAATACCACAGTGTTTGTTAGCACATGGACATAGCAAGATGCATTCCTATCTCTTACAAATGCAAAAGAGTTTCATTTTAAATTTCAGCTTACTGGGCAAGAAGCACAGTAGAAAGAAGTCTCACTCTTGAGATCAAAGAGATAAAATCCATATAGCTGAAAATCCTAGAATTTCCAGAGGCTGAATATAGGTCCTTAGTGAGTGTATTAGTTAAATGTTCCTGGCAAAGCTGCAAATGAATTTCTAAGACTATATATTCGAGCTGGCATCTCTCTACAGCTTAATGTACATGGACATATCTTCCCCTGTCCACTTTGGCTTGGTACTGAGAGTGGAGCATTACAAATAGGGCAGCTGATTACCAGAAAGTTTGTTGTTGTGTTTTGTAGCTATGTGTATGTATGTTTAAACAACCAGAACTTTACAAAAGCCAGTGTTAGCCCCATTGATAGAACTGCCACACATCTGGGCAGTTGTTCCTGTGCAGGATTGCTTTGGATGAGCTTGAACTATGTGCTTAGGATTTCCAGGTATATTCAATGTCCTCAGGCAGCTTCTGTGAATCCATGAAACCCTGAGCACATTCACCATGGGTGTCTCAGTTGGAAGGCACAGGCCCCACACAGGGGATGCTCTGGAGAGCACTGACAGCACAGAGGGGATGCACTGCCTGCAGAAGAGTGCTTGACCCAGTTAAGTAGAAACAGCAAGGGTCAGAAGAGTGGAAAAAAACAGTTGTACAGCACATATGCAGTGAGATTACAGTCTGAAGCCCTGCCCTGACTGTGCTACAGATAAAACTGTGGCAATATGTACTGGCAAAATTGAGAAGGGGTTAAACCATTTTTGGCATATAAAGGCTACCACAGAGGGGAGAGAATGAACTGTTCTCTGTGTCTGTGGTAAACAGGATGAAAAGGAATGGCCTTAAGTGACAGCAGAAGGTTTTCAGTCAGCCACTGGTTATGTTTTCTTATGTACCAGTCCTGCAAAGCACTGAAAATGTGTCTTAGGGAGATTGGAATCTTCATTACTGGCAATACTTGATGACAAGTTAAACAGGCACCTGTCAGGAAATAGATCCTGCTTTACAAAGGACACTACGTTAGATGATCTCCCCAGGTCCCTTATAGTGTTATTTTCTTATGATTGTAGGCACAATAAGTCTGACATATCCCAAAGGTTTCCAACTACAGTGCATGAACAGACCATCTGTGCAAAAGAATCTCAATATGCCTGATGCTTCCTGGAAGCATTTTACTTACTGAAACAGAAACATAACAATTTTGTCCATTTATACAAATGTCTGTCCAGAGTCAATGGGCAAAATGTCTGATAGAAACACTAATAAAAAAATGTTTTATTTATTTTTTTAGCTTCTCCTATTGAATTTAAATAATGCCTGATTCTCCCAAGAACATGTTGAAGATGCCTAATATACTGCAAGGGTTAAGGTGTAGACATTTTCTTGAAAACTACCATAGGATCCCATCCCATGCACTCATAATGGAAAAGATTTACCTTAGTTAAACCTGTAAAACACAAGGACGTAGTAAGTTTCATTACTATAGCTTACAAAAAATTAAATATCTTACTGTAAAACAGTTTTTAAATGAGTTTTTAGGATCAGGTCCATAAGAGTATTAGGTATATAATGTACTGAAAGAGTTAGTCGTGATTACTAAATGTATCAAATCAAATTCTTTAAACATTTCCTAAGAGAAGGAAAGAAAAAAATCAAAAACTGAATTGCAATAAAATAGATGGTATTTTCCAAGGTATTTTCCAAGCTGTCTTTAATTGCAGTTTTAACATAATAGGCAGTCATTTGCAAATAGCTGAATTGAATGGTTGGACATGGAATGAAAGCCTTTAAGTGTTTTGAATTTCCTCAGCTTCAAAAACATGAGGTTTAATGTGAAAATTGTTCCTGGATAAACCACTTATTGAAGGCTATATGGGCAAATGCAATGTTATCATGAACATTTGAGCCAGTAAATCAAATATTAAATCACTCAAGACCGCTTTTGAAAGTTTCTGGAAGTGATAATCATGCCTCTACTTATATTATTTCTGCAGAATTGCATTATTCTTATAGCCATTCTTATTGTAATAATTTTGGGGTTCATATAGCAGACAGAAAGAGAACTTATCAATATATATCGAATAATAATCTTTAAAGCCTATTTTCTAAAAATTTAATTTATAGTTAACATAGCCACCTGTGTATTCAAAGAGTGGAATTTGGTAAAACACCTCAATCTTCTCAACATGAAGAACTGAAGAAAGTGTATGAATATATCTCTCGCTGTCTTTTTTCCTTGTTCATTGCTATTTGTGCTGTTCTTTCTTGATAGTAGTTGCTGGTACTGATTAGATATGGGGTAAGTTCAGAGACACAAAAATGAGAACTGTGATAACATACATTAGGAGTTAGGAAGAGATTAGAATAGATTTTTTATTTTTTTTTTTTTTATTATTCTCAAAAGCGTGAGTCAAAGAAAAGGCAAATGATACATAGAGAAAGAATAGGCAGGAGAAAGTTTGCCTAAGCCATCTGACATTACTTTTGTTTTATATTTTTATACGGCTGATCTTGTTAAAGTTCCACATTGTAAATTGGGCTCTGCTGAATCAACATACACAGAAAGAAAGCTAGCAAAATTCCAAAATAATATCTGAGTTTAATTAAAAACCTAAAGGATATCAGATTCATCCTTCAGCCCCTGGGGGATGAAATGGAGTTCTATTTACAGAAATATGCTGAAAATCAAGTTTTCTAAACTGAATGTTTAGTATAAGCTTTTGATTCATAGGTATGTTGCAAAATGTTATTAAATAAGCCAGAACTATTTTTTTAATTCAGCATAATTTTAAAATGTGCTGCTTTTAAATAGTTATCATTCTAAGTAAGATAAGGACAAATTTTAGATGTTTGTTCCCTCCACACAAGAAGACAAAGTCAAAATGTTGAGGTATGGATAGGAAACTCTGGATTTGAAGACAGCGAAGGAAGGGTAGGATAATAAAATTGGCATGGGTTAATAGCAGCTTTTTGAGAAAGTTGTGAATATTACCATACATCTACCCTAAGCTTCTAAGATACGTAGATGAGAAAAGAAAGACTGCCTAACACAAAAAGAACAAAGGAAATGTGCAGAAGAAAGCGAGGGACAGATGGATCCAAACAGCAGATTGAAGCCAGTAAGAGATCCTGGCACAAAAACAAAGAAAAAGTTGGAGCCATTAGACACCAAGATCAAGAGACAAAAGCCAGCGAGTACCAGGGTCCTGCTCACCTAGCAGAAATGCCTTGTGACTCATTCACTTAGGGCTGGAGACAGAAGACTGCAGCCCCTGACAGCTCCTAAGGGGTGCAAAACCAGCACATTGTCCTCAGCTGAAAAAGAACTCGGGAAAGGTGGTGAGGACTTGTAATAGACTATCACTTTTTTTCTGAAAGAGACTTTCATCTGGTATCTAAAGCACTCCTGGCAAAGTGGCTCTGGTCCCTGCAGTGAATGAAAGATGAGACTTAACCTTTTTCTTCCCAAGGACTGTTAGGAGAGGGAGTAGAAGCCTCTCCAGGGGCACAGGCACACTGGGGAAATGGAGGCAAAAAACACCACTCTAGTCAAATCAGTGGAGGGGAGGAGGAGGAAGGATAAGGAATCTTTTTAAGGGGATTGAGGCCGTGGATAGAGTGTTGCCCAAGGGAAATCGAAGAACAGTTCTTGTGCCTGGCATTTCTTATTAACTCAGTGGATTCCTACTCAGCTTGCTGGGTAGTTGTAGCTCATCCCATGGCACCGACTTGCCTCAGGCTCTATGTTGAAATTTAAGCTCTCTAAAACAGGTGCTGGGGTTAATAAGAATCACTTGCAATTGCTTCATTGAGAAAAGACCTTTCCTTTTTCTTGATCTCTTCCTAAAAGTTAGAGACAATGCCTAGGGTAAATTTGGGGTGGTTTTTTGTTCCTATTGTTGTTTTGCATTATTTTTGTTGGTTTTGTTTTTGTTTTCTTTGTTTGCTTTTTAAAAAATCTGTTTTGGCTTTGCTTTAATTGGTGAAGTGACATGTTATTTACTTAATGATGAAAACAGATGCACATTTTGATTTATATCAAGTTTCTATACCTTCCAATTTAGAGAAAGGATGGCACAAAAATATGTTAACTGTCCCTTTAGACCAAAAATACCTGGCCAAAAAACATGACACAAAGGATGGTGAGTGGGACAGAATCTGATTTTAGGCAGGATAAATTTGCAATCTCAGGGGCCAGTTCTTAGACCCTATGAATCTGTCTAGTTTCACTAAATAAGACTTTTATCCTGTCACAGAATGTGTCTGACATTGTCTTCAGTAATAGTTCTGTGACTTCATAGAAAGAACATTTTACTTGAATTTTTGGGGGTAGGATTGTTCCTTAAGATAATCTCTTTTAGATAACTCAGTCTGGATAAAAGAGGAGAGAAATTTATGTCCATTTAATGCTACTGAGTTCTGTACCTCCTGTTGACTTTAGCTACAGTGTTCACTGATACCTCTAATGTAGCGTAAATACTGAGACTCTTTGTTTGATACTGTGTGTTGATGAATTACTGCTTAACCACGGGTCTTAGTGGGTTTTATATACATATTTCTTGATAGTTTGCAAGTCTTAGATGGTGAAATAAAAATATAGAGTCTTTTTGTTTCTTTTTTTTAGCTGCTGCTTTTGGTTTTGTAGCAGCAAACCAAAATGGCAAATTAGGTAGTAGCAGTGAGTAAACTTATAAGAGCCAGATGAGAAATCTGTGTCTCTCCTATGTATGATTGAAGCATTTGGTCTCTTCAGGAACTGCCTGCTTTAGGATGACATTAGATATTGCAAATTGGTGATCAAGCTAGACAAACCTGGAGGAATAAAAAGAAAGATTAAGGATATAGTGAACAATATGTATGTCTCTGGCAGTCATAACAGCTGTTAAAAATGTCTGTTAGATCCTTTCATCAGCTTTGCTTTCATCCTGTTATTGTGTGATAGCTGAAAAGAAATGAACAGTCTTTTAAATTTTCTTTTAAAATTTATTTAATGGGATGAGTTACTTTAGGCAAGAGGTAAACCAAAGGGCATGTAAGAAGTATGCTGAATAAAAAAAAGAAAATGGAGGTATAAATTATATAGTCAGACCCTCACTCATAAAGAAAACATTAAAAGAATCTAGAAGACAATAAATGAAATTACAGTAAATGAAGCATATTTGCATGAGAAGACTAAGCATTACAGATGGCATGGATGTGATCCTTTACTGAAAATATGACAAAGTTTTTCATTGCTTTTAATGAACTTTAGTCTCTTGTGATATGAATTTGAAAGCTGAAGGTGGGAATAGGAAAGAGATTTGTGCCTAGATTTGTGCCTAGTATGAGAAAAGCACACCTTGTTCCACCAGGAATTATTTCTACTGTATTTCTGCCAATGTAAGGCTTTGCATTCTCTCATCTGAGAGCTAGAGAGAAACTCCCTCTCTTTGAATATAACAGTGTAGGGAGAGAGGTTTCTAGATTCCCACCAAAACACAGGTCTATTTGCCACCAGATTGAATACCAAGATTAGATATAACACCAGAATTTTTGTTGCAAGATATCATCTAGCAGATTCCAGTTTTTATTACAACTTGTCTGATCAGATGAAAAATATCCATTGGGTAGGGCAGGGAAGATAGTTAAAGCAGGAAAATTTTTATCTTCAGTGAAATTTTTTTGACCTGTGAGAGCAAAGGGAAACACAAGGAAAATGAAAAAATGGCTCAAGCACAACTAAATCTTCCATAGAGTTAGAAGAAAGCTTAAAAACATGGAAGTGTGACTAGAGAAGGTATTTCTTACCTCGCAGCCTGAGGAAATGATATTATTTGGGCTGAACTTGGTCTATACTGGCAAAAAAAAATCTTAAAAATACAAGAATTTTGAGAGGTATGTATGTAACGTTACACATGACCATAAAACATGCAGAAAAGACCTGATAAATGAAGCTATGATGGCAAATAAAACAGGATTAGACATGAGAAAGATATATAGGTGAGAACTGCAGGTAAGTAATGTAAATAGTGAAAGCTTGGATGGGACACCAAAAGAGCAAACAGTTCTCTGTTCAGGGCTTCAGATATCAAATAGTGCCACCAGAATTATTGAAAGCAGTTATTAATGTGGCAATCATGCCATAGCATAGCCACTGCCTGACACAAATCATTCTGGAAAGACAGATGTAAAAGTAAAGATGATGAATACCACCGCAAGTGGGTCTGTATCAAATGCAAAGAAAAAAAGGATGGCCAAAAATAAACTAAAACCTGCTTCAAGAAAAAATCATTTTAGGAAAGGTTTATAAACTAGCTTGTGTTTGTGTAGTACTATAATGAAATCCCTGTATTGGATTTGGTCTCTTCAGGAACTGCCTATTTTAGGATTTGGATAGCAAGAAAATATGCAGACATAAAGCAGGAGAATACATACAGAAGATTATATCAGTACTAAAGACCTTAATCTCCTAATAATAGACCTGGCAATGCAGTTACAGGTCTCTATATTCTGGAATCTCATAGTTGACAAAGTTTTTCATCAGCTAATCAATAATGAAAAATAATGCCAGAAATAATTTCAGTAAGGTCATAAAATGTGATCAAAATGGTGATTATGGGCATGTGGTGATCATGGGCATGAAAGAGGGATGAGAGGAAAGTGCTATCAATTATCAAAATAATTTCTGTTAAACAGGAGAATTATAGAGTTCTGTGATAAATTTTTGTATTTCAGATGCTCACATTTCATTAGTGAAAAGACCTGGTTAGTAAAAGTATAGGAATGAAGAGCTTAAGATCTTGGATTTAGAAGAGGTTCAGAATTTCTTGAAATCAGAGAAATCTGATTTCTTAGCAAGGTAAAAAAATGCTATCAGAAATTTAAATAGATTGAAGATCCTTCTTCAGGGCATGATAAGATCAAAGAGTGAATTTAGGAAAAGGGGGATAAAAAGCTTCATTTTTTAAAAAAAAAGTTGAATGTTACAGATCAAGAAATGCAGAGATAAAATAAATATAGCGTAGAGTAGGACTGATTGTGCAATATTAAAACCAAAAGTAAATATTAAACACTCTACATAAAAAAAACAAGCTACACAAATAAAAGCAGAATAGGGGGAAAAGTGGTCATTAGCAGCTCAGATGATACTGATACAGTCCAAAAAAACAAAATTAGACCTTCATTTCATCTCATTTTATCCTTACAGAGGAAAATGGTGAATAGAGTACCAGACCATTAGAAATGAGGATAGAGATATTTCCATTGCCAATTCAACTCAAAATGATCCTCAAGATTTTGAGGACCAATTAACCCTTAGTAGGAAATTCAATGAAAAAACCCGACAACAATAATGAAGAAATGACTTGTCTGATTTGGTAGTAAGGACTTATAGTAGGTCAGCATGTTCTGGGAGGGAGAACTGTTTGAACTAAATGATGATGCTAATGTATAACAAGGGTTTTGAACAGATCACAACAAAATTCATCTAAAACTAGGAGGTTTAAGTACTGCAGGAGTGGTAGTCTGAATGAATGAGGCTACCAACTGGAGTATAAAGAGCCATGAAAATTGGTACAAGTCAGTCTGTCATATCTCCTTACTAGATTGCAGAGGCCCCTTCTAATTCCTGATTATTGCAGTAACTACTTCTAATTTTTCCAATATTTTTTTCTTACACAATTCTTCCCTACTGAATTATATTTCAGAGTTTAAATGTCAAAATTAATTATGTAATGGAGTACTCCTTTATCCCCTTAATTTTGACAGACTTCAGTCTTATCTTAGACATAATTTTTCTTGCAAAATTACACTTATTATTCAAACACTCAAAGCAAAAATCAAAAGAAACTGGAAACAGAAAAATTAATATGAATGGGATGTATTTCTTAAATGTATTAAAATCCAAGTTGCAGACTTTACTAATTTTTTTCCCATAATTTTCAGGATATATTACTTGAAATTATTGCAGAAACATTTAAAGCCATTCAAGCCATAAGTACAGAAAAAAAAAGGAAGCATCCTAACAAAAAGAACAGAAGCTACATAACATGAAGACTAAATTATTTGCTCTAGCGTTCAGTTTTCTTTCAAAACATCCTTAGTTCCTGCTGTGAATCTTTAGCAAAAATGTTAGTGCCTTGGTCTCTGCCTGGCCTTTGCTGTAATTAGTGCTAAAGTTCTGTTCAAAGCACCTCTGAACAAGTTGTCATCATTCATTGCAGCTTCCATCTTCAGCAAAGCTAAGCTTTGCTTCAAAGTATGAAACATCAAACGAGTCTCAGCATTTTCAGAAACAAACTTCAGTTTGATGCTCTGTGTGTCTTTCTGCCCACAACCTAAGCACTCTTGTGGTTATGAGAAAACTAATTCCTTCCTCTGGGAACTCCTACCAAGGACTGGGAAAATTGCATGGTTTTGATTTTTTTATGCTGCAGAAGCCATAAAATTTCAAAGACCCTCTAGCTAGTTTTATTAAGTAAAATGACATCACTCAGCAGCCCTGAAATTCTAGTTCAGTGCACATAGGGGAGAAAAAAGGAGCTAAAGAAAACTAACTAAAATACTTTGAGATATTTTATTGGTTAAGTTTCAACTTTCAGGTACTATGTAAAAATAAAGCTTTTCTGCCTCTACGCTATCTGCATAGAAAACATTTGGGGTTTCTTTTACCTGTCTCTGTTAGACTTGTTGGGAAATTTCAGCAGCAGGGATGAAGAATGTAATTAATTTGCTGAAAAATGTCTGTGCACACACATGGGTTTTCATATCCATATGCTGACATGCAACTTTGCATCATGACAAACTACCAGAAGTAACATTTGTTAGACAATCCCTAAGTCAGTAAGTTTTCTCTTGGCTTTCATAAGATCCTTCATCAGTCAGATGAGATCAGTGGAATTCATTAAAGATAGCACAGATTTTTCTTAAATCTTTAACCAAGTGATATTGTCTGGCAGTACATTCAATATATCTTGCACTGAAACTTGGAATATTTTACTTTGTATGTCCCCTATATTGTTCAACATATTTTCCTCCAAATGTGTTTTTTGTTCACACTTATATTTTATGTCCTTAATTTAGTTTTAGCATTTTTCAAAAAACTTGATACTTACAACTATTTATCACCTAGGCTTTTTAAGATTCTGCCAGGTTTATCTCTGTGAAGAAGTAACTCAGGGTTTCTAAGTTTCCTTTGAGAGAAGTAGCATGTAACCCTGGTAGTAGAAATCATAGCAGTGTTCCTAGCAAAACCTACAGGAAACTGCCATTATGCAAACTCTTGCTCCCCAACCACTACAGTACTTGTTTTCTTTGACTTAATTATGGTCCTAGATGGGCAACAGTCTGACTTGCGCAGATTTTCATGTTTTTTTAAAAAGTGTCTTTAGATTTAGAGGTAAGAAGGTCCATATCTATTATAAAGCAAAATAAGTCACATAAGAAGCCACATGCAAAATCATTGTATGAAATTTATGGGTTGGTTTACAGTAGTGCTGTAGATGAGAATGCTGATCATTCTAAGATAATATATTCTGCTTGACAACAATCAGCGTAAATTTGAGAAAAATGAAAGAACAATATGGTAACCTATTTTTAGAAGCTTTTATTTCAATTCCCTCCAGTCAGTCCTTACACATGTCCTGAAGCATGAAAATATCAATGGATTCTTTTAATTTTCTCTAAAGTAACTGTAGAAGATTTTATGGTAAATTCTGAAGTTGCCTGTAAAATTCTTATATTTATTTTTTTAAATGTAGATTCTACAATGGATTAATTACATTTTCAGGTAAATAAATCATGTTCTTTGCTAACTTTTAATTGTCTATCTTGCAGCTGGAGCATGGCTGATTTTGGATGAAAAGATGAGGCTGTTTTAATTTTAGTTAATTTTAAAATCAGATGCTGTTAATGAAATTGTATTTATCCTTCTTTCATTTCCTTATACATCTATCATTATGTGGTAGGAAGTTTCTCTCTTGAGCCATAACACTTGATCCTCATTTTGTCATTCACATCTGATATGAAAATAATTATTTTAGTTTTGGATGAATGGCCCTAGTGACAATGCTGATTTCAAAAGCTCCTGTCACCCTCCAAACCCTCACTCTTGCTATTTCTCCTGCAACCCGGTAGGTTGTCAGATGTTTCAAACCAAATGACTGCATGGCCAGGTACAGCCTGGACCAAAATATTCTCTTTAAACACTGCTGCCTCTTCCTCCCTCCTTCCTTTTTTTTGTCTCTGTACTCTTATATTTTATGCTGCCCTCAGTCCACAGGGGAATCCAGCAAAACACTGAACAGAGGACAGTGAGCTGTGACAGCTTGCCAAGGCAGGAACTTAAGCCATACTGCTTCCACAAACCCTTCATCTTCAAATTGAGGCTTCTGTCTGTTAGAGAAGCTATTTACAAGATTGGATTTTTTCAGAGTCAGGAAAAAAGTTTCATTGCTTATATATAATGATCTGACAGGCATTGTGATATGTCCCTGTTCTGAGAAAGGCTCAGCAGCCCTTATTTCTCTTTTGCTGATACAAAAGAGGTGAAGTCCAGCCTGTAAGAGGTGCAGGAACAGATAACTTTAGTTATCTGTAAATATTTTTTAACTTGGTTGAGAAGATGTAAACTGATAGTTTTTCTTCATATAACTCAGTAGCTTCCCAGTTCACATCACATGCTGATCACATTTTTATTTATTAAAGCCTTTCAAATATAGTGTGTAATTTTCATTTTAAATTTGTCAAGGAAGATGGTTGTGTATAACCATTTCCTAGTTTTATGCAGAGCAGTCAAGAACCCAGATTGTATCAAGTGATGCAGTAGATATTTGTCTGACAATACAGTCTAATTTGCCTATATTTATCTTCTTAGACAATCATGAGCTTTGTATTTTACTCCACCTTCTTAGAGCTGTTCTTAAGGTTTTGCAGATGAAGCAGCAGAGACCAACTACTAGAAAAGCTTTCCATCTTACAAAGGTTGAACAACAGTTGAAGCCTTCTATTCCAAGGAGAACAAATAAAACAGCTTTACCAGTAGCTTAGTTCATCCAGATATGCTCTTTTTCAGGTGTTGGCTTTTTTTCTCTGAGATCTCTGGCAGTTTTCAGACCATTATTTACATCCAGGATATACTATTCCTGCCTCAATTCCAGCGCATCTTATCCTGATCTGTTGCTGAGTTCTGTTTCTTCCTGAAAGTTGCAAGCACTTAAATATAACCTATGAAAACTGTAGATCATATTGAGAAATCTTCTTGGGTTTATAACTGCACAGAGCAAGGGTCCTTCAGCCAACTGTGGCTCCAAATATGTTGAGTGTATAACAGCCCTGCTCGCATAAAATAGATGACATTAAGGGTGATCTTTTTTTATATAACTAAGAACACTTTATATTTTTGTAGAAATTTAAATTTGTTTTATGACCTTTTTAGGCTGAAGCTGTATTACTAGAGCTGAGAGTCAGTCATTAAGAGAAATGAACTTGATCTGGAATCTGGAGAGAAGATTTCTTCAATTTTACTGCTTAAACTTGATGCCTGAACTTTCAATTTTAGTATGGGACGCGGAGGGAATGTGAAGCACTGACACATGGGTTTCTCTGCTATTGAATTTGCAGACACCTGATCATGTCTGCATAACCAGTTTAGCCATAGAGTGCAGCTACAGTACGGCCAATGTTGCACCAGCTGCATGGGTATTGTGCAAATTATTTTACTTGCTCAGGATGGGAGCGTGGGATATAAATTCTCTGTACATTTACAGTTAGTGCCTAGCTGGTCTGGCTCTAACAGGAGGCATGAGTCTGACTGCACACATGCTCCTACTCTAAAGTGTCCCAGCCAGAAATAAGGCAGTTTTTCCTTGGCAATTAGCTGGCATGTATATCGAACAAAAACCCTGATATGGACTATAGAACCAACATGTAATTAGTGCCATTTCACCCTGTAAACCATAAAGCCAGTCTTAACTGTACAGGAAATTACTATTATTCTGGTAAATATTTTCATGGTGGTGGTGGGGAAATAATTCAATTAATTAACAAAAAGGAGATACATTTAAAACATAGCTTGGGGCTTAAATTTCAGCATTATAAGTCATCTTGTTCAGAATTTGTAAAAGGCAAAGATATTTTTAGGAAGAATTCAGTCATTGTTTAATTGATTGATTAATCAGTTGTAAAATACATTGTAAGAAATTGTTAAACTGTGAACAAAATTTCTGGTTTAATATTATGGTTATTTGGTGAATCAGAAATTTTACTGCTGGTTATTTTAAGGTGCACATTTAAGGGCTGAAAATAATATTGATGCAGATCATAAAAAACAGAGCTAAAATGCCCTTTAAAAATATGTTACAAATTATTTATAAGCATTATACTTAAAAAATGTAGATGTGGTACAGAGACTACATCTACATTTCTACAAGACAAATTTTTTTGCGGGGGAGAAGGATAAAGGACTAGGGAACAGGGAGAAGGATGCCTAATCAGAGATTATCCAATTTAGCAACCTCATTGGTGCTTCGTATAGTATTACCGAGTAAAGATAAATAAAACCTCTTGTTTTCAAGAAAACATAGCAATGTAACATTTGGTACCTTTTTCTTCCCCCACACTTCTCTCTTCATTCTTGTAATGTGTGGTATAAGGGATCCACATGGACTTTGGAAGTTTTGTTAGAAATGCTCACTTACTAATGATGAGCATATTCTATCATTTTCCATGTTTCGTCATAAAATGAAAGTATTTTTTAAATAATTCTCATTTCACTTGCAATCACAGCACATGATTACTTTTTACTTGGTTTGTTGGGAGCATTTAAGACTAGTAAAAAATTCTTCATGTGAACAATCATCTGCTTAGAATGCTCTCTACAGGGCTGTTTCCAGTTTTGTAGAAACAGAAGAAACAAAGTTTGGCATTTTCTCATTACCCATGAGAAATTTGCACAGTCTTTAAAACTTGCTTAGAAATGTCAGCCAGATCACTGACACAGGTTTTATAAACAGTTCAAGGTATGTCTATGCTCTAGCTTCCAGCTAACAGATGCTATGTACTATAGTAGGAGGAAAAGACTTAGAAGAAGCAATCAAAGTGCTGCAGTGACCTGGACAGAGCTGGCTTTGTTGTCCAGGAACATGACACAGCACATCACCTCTGCTGTCCCAAGTGACCACCAGAACAGATGGAAACCCAAGTCACAGGCTAAAAGAACTCAGTGGGTATGTTTCAGGAGTGGCTCATAGATTAAGTGATTGACATTTACAGAAATCAAAGGATGGCAAGGGGATCGATGGTTCATGAAAAATTATGGGATAGAGAGGGGCCCATGAATGACCAAAATGGTGTGGAATAAGGAGTAGAGATTATGCTGGTTTTGGCTGAGATAGAGTTAATCTTCTTCATAGTTACTTGTATAGTGCTGTGTTTTGGATTTGCAATCTAAACAGTTTTGGTAACACAGGGACATTTTATAGTTTGGTGAAAGGGGATAAATGGTATCAAGGCCTTTTCTGCTTCTCATGTTACTCTGCCAGGCAGCAGGCTGAGAGTGCCCAAGAAACTGAACCCAGATGATGAAAGGGATCTCCTGTACCCCAGGATACCATGCTCAGCAAAAAATACCTGGGGGGAGATGAAGGAAGGAGAGATGTAACTTGGAGTTACAGTATTTGTACTCTCAAGTGACTGTTACATTTGATAAAGTGCTGCTTTCCTTGAAATGAATAAATATCTGCCTGCTGAAATGAATTAATTCCTTATTTTACTTTTCTCAGCACACAGCTTTTGCTTTACTTATTAAACTGTCTCTATCTCAACCCACAGCTTTTCTCACTTTTATATTTTTGATTCTTTCTCCCATCTCACTGGGATAGGGAAGCTGAGTAAGCAGCTGTGCAGTACTGACTTGCCTATGGGGACTAACCCAAAAAAACAGTTAGAGAAACAATAACAACCACAGCATTGAGTAGGAACAGCACTGTGAATGGTTTAAAAAAGAATATTTTTAAGAATATAGTAATCCATTTAAAGTAGTGAACAAGCAAAATCCAGCAAAAATTATATATTTGACATAATTAGAAGCCTGTGTTAGTAGGGTTGTTTAGATTAAACAGTCACAGTTTATATTTCTGCAAATGTTGAAGAAACCTTTCCTTCATAGCACCTTGCTGTTATAGGGCTGAGTGACAAAATCAAAACCTGGAGTGCAAAGAAACCTCTGATTGTCTTGTGTAGAAATGCAAAAACTAAGGACAAAAATGGAAGAAAGAGAAAAAAAGGAAAAAAGGGCTTAACACTAGGAGGAATATCTTTATTGGAAGTTTTGTAACTTGCCATAAAAGTCAAGTGAAGCAGCCAAAAGCCTACTTGAGACTGAAACTCTGTCACTTCCAGGGCAACTCTTATGTTGTTTCAAGAATATAAAGGATTTATTGGGCAACCGTATGTAACAGAAGAAGGTGTTTAGCAGACTGGCAACCTATCCTTGTAAAGAAAGAGTTTTCCCCATTTGGCTTCTTCACTTGAGTTATCAAAGATGTTACTCAATGAGTACCCATAGCCTGACCTCAAAGGTAGAGATATTTGTGCTCTTTTGTGTTCTGCCACTAACAACTCCAGTCTGTGCAAAGTCCTGTCTAAAGACATTTTAAACAAAGTGGCTGTTGAACAAATTTTGACCCTAGAAGTCAAATTAAAAGACTTATCAAAGCTTGCCTGCATGGAGGTGTTAGTATCCAGCATTCAGGGCTGTCATTTATAGCACTAGCTACTTGACACTGCATCCACATGTTGGCACTCACTATGACCATTAGTTACTTACAAACTTGTACAGATTTCGTGTTTCGCTGCCCTGGGTGTATAAGCCAGCAGGTGAAGGCAGACAGCTCTGCCTATGCTGTCTGAAAGCAGAAGAGCAAGGTAATAGAGAGACTCTGTTGAAAGGTTCATTTCTGTATGAAGTGGTCAGGTTTGTTTAGTTTTTCTACTTAATGCAACAGATTAGTAAACTACACCTCATCTAGAAGTGAGCATAGTACTCTAGGCATCCCTTGCTCAGATCACTTCTCTAATTCATGTTATGATATTTGTCTGCCTTCAGTAGACATTCTGGGTATGCAATCTAGGAACAAATAATAATGATTTTGCTAGAGGAACTGTAAACTCACAACCTAACTAATTGACATTAACTCCATATTTACCTTAAAAGGATTACCTTGTCATATTTGGAGATATAAGCTAAACAATTTTTTTACTTTTCTCTTGAGTAGGGCTTGTTTTAGAAAATTAGCAAAGTATTTGTATGATCAGTAAACCATCAAATGCACTGCTTTCCCTATCACAATCCTTGTAAGAAAGATAAAAAAATTCATTTTATCATTAACCAATTATAATATATACCATAGTAACCATAAAAGAAAGTAGTTATACAAAATCTTATTTAATTGCATACACACATTTTTATTAAGATAGAATTACATAAAAATTATTATTATTTTTATTGTGCCTGCATAAAGGGAAAATTCAATATACTACATAAAGCTTGGACAGTTAGAGGACAGTATTAAACAGCTGTAAAGCAAAAGCTGTATCTTTTAGATGTCTTTCAAAATTATTTTTTGTCTCATTCAGTTTCACTTGACATGTGCCTTTTGCAGTGTGCATTCAGAGAGATAAATCCATTGGTTTTAGAGGAGAAAATAAGTTATTTTATATATGTTAGCTTCTGTAATATGCCAACTATTGAACCATCACAGTGTGTGTGCTTTGTTTCACAAGCAATGATGTAAAGTCCTGAGTTAGAAGTATCTTTATTAATGTTGAAATAAGGATTATACAATTTTCCAGTGAAGACTTGACAATCCAGAATCAGTCTTGTTAGGGTCCCAGCATGCTCACTGGTAATTACAGTGATCATTGTGATCATTCCTTAAGGGCTACAACTCCTTTTGCCACTGGCAAGTACCTTCAAAGATGCTGCTAAACCAGGAAGGATGGTTTTCTTGCCAAAAAAAAAGATATATATTATCTCACAAAGGTCCATACTGTACTCAGAAATTATGCAGATGTATGCAGAGAGAAAGGGGAATCAACTTTTTTTCTTCATCGAGAGCCAGCTGTGAGGCTTGAATAATGACATTGTCTAATTGTAGCCTTTGGACTTGGTGAATCACAGGGATTTCTCCTTTTCTACATTTCCAGAATTGTGAGACTGCCCCAAAAGCCAAGTGAGAGAAGAAGAAAGCTTCTTGTAAGCCACCTATGTCAACTTGAAATATGTAGAGGAGAGAACATAGGAGATGCACTTTGGAGATCAATTACCCGAGCAGCATTCAAGTGCCTTGGCTTTATGGTTAAATACAATTAAGAAGGTACCTTGTATGCAAATTATCAAAACAGACTTGATTTACTCATTTGCCCTTGAGGCATTGCTGAGAAAAAACCCAAGTTAATAGTAATTACATCTAGAATCAAACTAAGCAATGTCAGCTTATTTCCAAGGTTGAATTCCTTCCCTCAGTTTCTGTACTGTGAAGCTTTCAAGCTTAGTCATTAACATGTAATTTAGATATTGATTGTGAGCCCTTTAATTCTGGTCATGAAGTGTCTCATCAAAGTCTACTTATGAAGTCTTGCACTTCTTTCTGATATCAAAATGTTCTGGACCTCACCATACAGACACAGGAATACGCATTTAGTCTTTCAAATAAACTCAATTCCTGTTAAGGAATTATGTAACACACATCCCTAATAAGGCATACTATGTTTTTGTCTTTGTGTTTTGTTTTGGAGATACTGACACTGCAGTTTTTTAAATTTTCTTTTTCTGTACAGGACTTCTTAACAAGATGGTTACCACTTCTATTCTTCATTCAGGATTACAGTGATATAGTGATAAATATTTGCCTAAAAACCATAATCACTAGGTTGTTGGAACTCAAAATGTCTCTCAGACATTTTTAGAGGTTCCAGGCCTTGGTCAGAAGCATTTTAGACCCTGGCAGGCAGCTGAAAACAGCTGTGATTTTGAGTTTGAGCCATGGAATGAGTTACCAACTTTGGAGTGGAACAAGCAGTCACAAAGGGTTAGATAGTATAGTAAAATTAGTTACAAAACAGAGGGGAAATTTTTTTAGTATTGTACAGGGGGGTTTTTGCATCTGTACGGGGGGGGGGGTTTACTTTGTACATGGGGGTCAGAAGTTCTAAGATGGAGGAAAGTGGGCTGATCCTGTTCTTCCTCCTTCTTCTTTCTTGCCTCCATCTTCTTGGTGATGCTGGCATTCACAGATTGGTTTAGAGCAGAAAAGCTCTTTGTAATATAGGTAGTAGGTATTGGGGGAAAACTATAAACATGTAATATGTAATATATCATATAAAAGATAGCAGCAGCCCTGGGTGGGGGGGAGAAGAAGAAGACAGCAGACAGAGAGGATGTCAGGGTGTGTGTGTGCCTCTGCCTGGGCCGCTGATCAAACAGCCACAGCCCGAGAAGACAATCTTTTAGATAACCAACAATAAACTGCCTTGATACCAAACAGCAAGAGCCTGCGCAGTTTTTCTTTGGAAGCACGGGTTGGAGGAGGAATTTCACCACCACATGGGACCCCAGAGCAAGCCTGGGGTTCCCACAATAGGTAAGATATTTTTATGTGCCTGGAAGCTTCAGGCACATAAATCAGCACATTTTAAATCAGATAAATCTATTAATGAAAAATCTGTTTCTAGGTATTATGATTTAAGGCCACCTGAGGTTTTAGGTAGAGAAAAATATTATCATATTATTTTTGACTTTGCTAATTTCTTGCACTAATTCTTTTCTCTGCAAAGTATAGTGCATTCTATTAATAAAATTAACCTTTATTCCTTAAGAAAATATGTAAATAAGTTTAAGATTGTTTTGCATTAATTACAATTGGAATCAAATGTACCTCAATTTTCTTACAATTGGCAAATATTTCTAGCTATTCTTTCCTAATCCATATGTGCCAGTATTATAGGATAGTATAAGGTAAGATACCCAGTCAAGATTTTATTGTCTACTACAAATAAAAAAAAAAAATAAAAGGTTTTGCTAAGGTTTTGATTTTCTTGTGGCTTTTTCTTATATGGCTAAATCACACAAGTAGTTGGACCAATTCTTACATTTTTACACATAAATTAAAATTAGAGGTAAAAGAACAGCACAGAGTTGATTTATCTAAAGAAAAAGAAGGACTGAAATTAATATGCAGCCTTTAAATTAAGGTTTTGGACAGTTTAGACTGATTACCATTGATTAGTTTGGCATGCTCTTGTGGTGAAGGGTTCATAACATGGTGAGTTAGGTGGGAGCCAGGTATTGCTGATGACAACCTCCTAATGCAGAAGACCTGTCCACACTGTAGTACAGTCACTCATAATCTATTAAGTATTTCTGGGCTCTCAAATAACTGCATGAAGTTCCTTCCAAAGGACTTGGCCCTTTACATACACCTTTAAATTCTTCTGCTGAAGAGAGTGCTCTAGAAGGTGGGATGTGCATAAGGAGCAGGAGCAGCCATATCGCTAGACAGAATATCTGTGCTAAAACCTCACCTCCTGGTTGTCTGCTTGGTCACTTGATGAAGAATACCAGTGAATTGCTCTTGTTGGGACAGAAGTAGAACTATAATTTCCTGAGTTGGGCTATTGCTGCTCAGATTTTGTCCTCACCACATCAAGACTCCAACTTAATATGTATACCATCATTTGAGTTGATTACACTACATGAATTAAGTAGCTTTGTTTGCAATAATGCTCTACTCAGACATCTGATTCTAGAGTTCAAGTCCCAAAGAATAAGATGCATATTATTAGCATCTCCTAATGAAACTAATTATTAGCGTCTATCCTGAAACACACTAGTGAATGCAAATGTGGTTCTGCTTTGTAGTTTTGATACTTTATATTCATACAGGTATTTTTTTACTTTTGTTTAAGGCCAGAAGGGAGCATTATGTCATCTGCTGTGACTTTATGTATGATATCTGCAACTGAATTTCAATTGATGCCAACTGTTTACTTTTTAAAAGGACATTTGGTCTTGTACCAAAAATCAACAGTTAGATTCTGTCTCTTTCCATCAGTTTGAGTCAGTGCACAAACATCCTTCTTTTAAAAAATTAATGTCCTCTTTCTACCTTGACTTTGTCTGAATCCTAGTTATTATGATTCATTAAAGCTTTTCTTTGCTAAAATAGAAAGATCTTTGATGCCAGGTATCTACTTCTCAAGGAAATACTTATGCATTGTGTCAAGCCACCCTTCAATCTTCTTTTTGGCATGCTAAACAGATTGCTTTTAAGTCTCTTCCTCCAAGGCATTTTCTCAGCACTCAGTGATTTTTGATTCTTTCCTCTGCCTTCTCCAATTTGTTAAACATGAAAAGCAGTAGAATATGAAGTATTCCAACAATGCAGTCAGGAACATCACCCTGAGAGATTAAGTCCCCTCTTCTTTGTTTACAGCCAAGGACTGGGTTATGCTGAGGTTACTGTGAACCTGTTTTTCTCTTGTAAATCCTTTTCAGGATTCCCCTGTCCATGACCAAGGACTGAAATTATTTTTTACAGATGCATAAAACATTGTGTCCTTGAATATCTTACGCCTGCTATGTGATCTAAGTGATTCAAAAGATTTTTGATGAGAACAAATATTAACAAAACAGTCTCTGAGTTTTGTCAGCAGTATGTCTAAAGAGTCTTTTTGTGCTAGTACAGTAATAAAAATGCCCAATAGTAGCATTTTGATGATCTCAGCAGTGCACCACCAAAAGCATTCTGATTTGATGACTCTTTATTATTCTGATACATGAGATGTAGCTGCTCTAGATCTACTTCCTTTAAGCTACTTAAATTGTTCAAAATGTAGTTGTATCAAAAAACTGTCAAAAGACCAAATTTATTAGATTTACAGTTACCTTTATTCACCTAAAACAATTTCATCAAAAGCTGAACACAATCCATGTAGATATATAAGATCCTCAATAATTAAAAATCACAAACACTTTGATTAAGTTTGGAACCACTGTCATTGTCACTTGCCTTGATGTCAGTAAAGACGTTTGCAATTTTATGATTGTTATCCCAGTCTTTTAGAGTCCATCTGGGATGAAAATTACCTATTTTTCTTTTTCTGTACCTTCTTATCAACAGTTTCTGAAGACAGAAAAACACACAGTGTTGATTATTTTTTCTCTTACAATATTCTCTGTATTGCAATACTTAATAGAGAATTTCAACAACCAGGAAAAAATGTTTAAAAAATTATCAACAAAACCAATGTACAAATGTAGCATGTGTGTGCATGTATCACCAGAAATGTGTTCAAGAAGTAACTAAATAGATTTAGAAAGCAGCTGGTTGTACTTTCAAATATTTTGCATTTTTAATGTGAAACATTCAAATAAAAACATATCAAGACACCACATGGATTGCAAATTGAAGCAAGCATACAAATTGGGAAATACCAACAGAAAAACCACATGCATAGCATTGTTTGCAGAATCCCGACACACTGAGATTTAGATTGTATAGCAAGAAATTGTATAAAAACTCTGTAGTAAAGATGTCTTTCAACATCAGCATTTCAGTCTCACCCAAATTCTGTTCAATTATCACATAGGTAATGAAGAGCCAAACTCACACTATGATGCAAGGGTAGGTTAAGGTGCCTATGTGGATGATAAATAAATAAGTTTAAATACATTGCCTTGCCAATGTGTTATTTTTGAGCAATGAGGTACTCTGACTTTCTCAATGTAGAGGTGGCAGTGGTCTCAGGAAAAAATGTCAGGGGCACCAATGAACTAAAGTGCTTGCACTGCTCTGTGTACCTGGAACTGTACCATGTACTTGTTCTGGTGAACTCAGGCTGTACCACTTCTGGTGGATAATCCTAGAAGTATTTGCACCACAAGAAGAATCAGTGGGAGTCATTGTAAATCCCATAGTATCGGAAATCCCCTGGAATCACTTGGATAAACAAAATGGCCACAGAGGAATTGATGAAGAGCTGATCTCATAACAATGTGTTACCTCTCTTGGAAGAACTGCTAATATAAAACAGATCAAGATACTTCTAACGTGAATCCAACAACAAGTAGATTGGATGAACTACCCATAGCAGTTCTGCCAAAGACATTGATTTGGCATTAGAAACTAGTTCTGCACAAAATCTGTGAATGATTGACATGATAGGTTGGTAGCAATGAAACAGGGGAAATGATTTTATCCTAACATTACCAAGGAGAAGGATGAGGACCCAAGGTGCAACACACCTAGAAAGCAGACTACCCTAGGCACTAGGTCAAACTCTCAGCCAGAGCTTTGCATGCAGGTAATGCACATGGGTGAACACAAGCATAATTGTGTGGTTACTGTTAGTAATGTTACACATGGTTGGCATAGTGTATAACATTTGCAGTTCAGAATATCACAGAAAGCTGGAATAGCAATTTTTTCTCACTTTAAGTTTTACTAACCAAGTGGGCAAAGCATCCATGCATCTGCCTGACTGTGGTGGATTAACCGGTGGTTTAACACTGACTTTAGGGGGTAAGTGACAGCAGCCATCAGCTGACGTGCAACATGAATCACAGGGAAAAAGAAAAAAAAAAAAGAACTGGGAAAATAAAAATAGCTCCATTATTAGCAATATAACTGACAGGTGAAGAACATATTTGCAGAGGGCACAGAAATTTGTCATTTTTCTCATCCTTTATAACTTCCTAAACTGATGAAGTGGGCTTTGCCCTCTGAAAACAAGAAATTCACAACCAGGGAGAAAATCTAAACACAGCAATTAGGAGTGAAAACTAAACAAAAGTGGAGAGAAAATCTTCCAGAGCAGAAGTTTTATACTATCTGAGAGTCTGATCTCAGAGGTCAGTAGACCAAAAAGGAAATAGTGCTATATTTGTTGCAAGTAACTTACAGAGTATCATGTACAGATTGCATTCTAACACAAATGATTGAAAATCCATTGTCATATATGGTAGAACAAACAAACTGAAAACCAAACCAAGCAAATAAAACAAATAATAAACAAATGAAAAAATCACTTGACTTTAAGCACCTGGAATTAAAAAAAGAAAGCATAGTAAAAACACTTCCTAGGTCCATTACTTGTAGCTAGTCAGCTATGATCATGTGTATGTGGGGGATTTGTATCCAGCATTGTTAAAATCTAGAAGCCCTGCCTTTCTTGAAGACACTAGAAAACATTGTCCAAGTTACTACTAGAGAGAAGCACTCACACACGTTCATTTTTTCTTATATATACATTTGGACTTAAGTTCAGAATTTCTGTTTCAAACTAATTTGAGAGTAATTTAAGAGAATATTACACTGTCTAAAGAAAAAGAAAAATACACCATTCAGATCTGGTAAAGTCTTTAGGAAGAGTATTTTATCTTGCTCCCCAAACTAACAAGCATGAGAATGACATTTTTGAAGGCTACTTCTGAATCTGGCCATCCAACTGCTTGTACTGCAGTAAGTTACTGAGACTTAGTAAGTAGCATGACAAAGTTACTTGTCAAACATAGTAAGATCATACGTGCCCCTGTTCTTTCCTGAGAAGGAATCTAAACTACCCAGCTGAACCTGAAGGTTCAGGGAGAAATTATAGTCTTTCCAAAACAAGTGCTTATTGTGTTTTTAATAATGGAAAAAAAATTGTGAGTCTGTTACTAATACTGTGTAGGTGGAAGAATTTTCCAGAACATACAGTCTGTGGCATTATTGACTCTATCCTTCAGGAGTGTCATGAGGGAGGGCAAAAATGTGGGAGGAAGATGAATTTGAACACTCAGAGCATAACATGCAAAGTACTCACAGCTTTATTTAAGTCAAGACTATTTAGTAGCATATAGGAGACTTCAAACTCTGGAAACAGACTCTGAAATCTTCACTAACCATATGTTAAGGGAATTAAAAAGCTAAATCTTCAGCTTTCTCTTAAATAATTGCTGTTTTCTGGTATTGCTGATACCATATTCTGTGATAATTGTTCTAGAAAGTTGTAACTGTAGCAGATATATTATAGTTAAGTAGAAACAGGTGATTTTGGTGTTGGAGGCTTAATTGCCATCAGCCTGAAATTGTTTTCTCAGAATCTCTCAGAAAAGCCTACAATATTGAGATGCTTGCATCCCACAGAACTGCTATAAGGATAGTTGTAGCAACTTTATGTGTTCCACTGGAAATTCAATGTCTTTTTTTTTTTTTTTACTTAAAGATTATGCTTTTATATGTTAAAGGTAGTGCTGCAGTTCAAAAGTTGCAAGTATTATTTAATGTTTTAGTAGAAATAAGCACAGAATTCTAGGTAAAGTATGCCATCACACTTGTCTTGAAGGCTAGGTATCTATAGCAGCAGAGGGAAGATATGCTGGCAAACAGATCCATCTCCTCCTTAAACCTGCACCATTCAGGTGTGACACCATCACAAACACACTCTTCAGTTTAAGGCAGGCATAATGGCAGGGTTTCAAAAATGAATACTTTGAGACTGACTTACCGAACAGTGAAATAATGTGCAATATGCATGTCACAAATATTATGTCAGCATAATTCAATTGGAAAATTTAATTAATCTAGCATCTCAAGTAAATTTGTGTGGATAATTTTAATTTACACCTGTCCAATTTCAATGTAACAACAACCTACTAAATAGGGGAGGTAAGCAATTTGCCTTTTGCATTGTGTTAAAGGTCTTTGGAGAACTGTGCTCACATATTTACTTCAATATCCTTTCATGCTGCTGCTAATTCACCTGTAACAGATATGACTCATTGAAATACTTGTGAAGAGCAAATGCTTCAGTGTGGATTTAGTCCAGATGATCAGAGATGTATACATGAACTCTACTGAATGGGATACAGCATGGTGCTCTACTTGCTTTGTCTGCAGTCTGAGACAAGACTGGGATCAAGACCTTGAAATTTAAATACTTAGTGTTTAAAAATGTATGTGCCTTTCATTACACATATGAAGTAACTTAACTCCTCATGCAGTTAGGAACAAAATAGTTGGTCTAGAAAGAAATGAATATGTACAATGTTTCATATGTATCCACTACATACCCTGTAGGGACAGGCGGTAACAAATTAAGATATTAATAATTTTTATTATGCTTTAGCTATACTCCCAGCTTCACAAAGATAAGACTTCCTAATTCATTTGCTAGCATATGGAGGTATTTCTTGCAATCTTTTAACTTTCTAATGGACTGCAGTTTTGTTGTTGGTTAGGAAAGGACTTGAAGTTCACTGCAATTATTTTTCAGATTATCTTTCAGTGTTATAACTTTCCTGTTACTTCCAGAACAGAAAACATGTAAGTATTGACAGTTCAAAATTTAAAAAGCAGATCAAACCAATAACTTAATAGAAAAACAGAGCAGGTAAGAGCATGAGAGTTAGATTGGGTATGTCTGATATTCTCAAAACCATTTTACCTGTTTACAATGGGAGTCCAACTATCTCTGGACAGAAACATGCTCGAAACTCAGCATCTGAATAATGTGAATGAGGCTTTGAATTTGATTTGAAGTACCTTGCTCTAAAAAGCCCTTGACTTGCACCTTATTGGTGGTACAAGGTCTAGTGTGAAATGTATGTTCAGGCCTCTGCTTAGAAATATAGTGCCATGTATTCACTACAGGAACAGTTTAGTAATTTTACCCTGAATGTTATTCTAAATAGTTATTCTTGTTCTCATCTTTTTTGTTATATTTTTTGTTCATGATGAAAAACTAGTAAGCTCTTCTGAAAGGTAATCCCCTGTTAGCTTTGCAGCTTCCATGCTAATCTCTTGTTAGCTTTGCTGCTGGTGTTCCTGAAGTTGATTTGCATTTCCTAATCCAGAGCTGAATCTCTTTGCTCTGGGTACTTATATTTATATGGATATGTATTAAATAATTAGCTGAAAGATTGTCCCCCTAGAACCTAACACAGATTGAAGACATTTTGTGTAAGATGATGTTTAAATGGCTTTTAAACCAAGTATTACTTTTTCCTGATTTATTTTTCATCTGGGAACAGACAAGCCATGGTGAGGCAGCTGTGCTCCTGCAGCTCACAGAAATCCACAGTGGAGCAGAGATCCACCTGCAGCCCCTAGAGGACCCCTTGGCAGAGCATGTGGATGCCCAAAGAAGCAAGATCCTGGATAAACAGGACCTGTGGACCAATGGGGAGAGGAGCCTGTAGCTGAGTAGATTTGGTGGCAGGAACTTGTGACCACATGGGAGGGACCCAGACTGGAGCAGTTGGTGAATAACTGCAGCGTGTGGAAAGGATTCCGCTTGGAGAAGCTGGTGGAAGATTGTCTCCTATGGGAGGGGCCCCGTGCTAAAGCAGGGGAATAGTGTGAGAGGTCCTCCTCTGGGGGAGGAAGGAGTGGCAGAAACAACACGGGGTGATCTGACTGCAGCCTCCATTCCCTGTCCCCCTGTGACACTGGAGGGAAGAAGCAGAAGAATTCAGGAATTAAGTTGAGCCCAGGAAGAAGGGAGGGACAGCAGGGAAGTATTTTTAAGAGTTGGTTTTATTTCTCATTACTGTACTCTGATTGAATTGGTAATAAATTGAACTAAATTCCCTAAGTCTAGTCTGTTTTGCCTGTGGCAGGAACTGTTGAATGATCTCTTTCTGCTCTTATTTTGACCCTTGAGCTGTTTGCTATAGCTGTGGAGGACAATGACAGTGACATCAAGCCAAGGTCGACCCACCAAAAGTTTAAGATGTTTTACATTTTCAGCCTAGATATGTTCCTATACTACAATGCTGATTTGGCTCTCATAAGTGTCTTCAAAAAAGCATTGTCCAAAAAGGTCAACAGATCCTAACACACCTCATGATACTTGAGGTAGTGACAGTTCAGTAACATAGAAAACAGATTGTATATTGGACTAACTATAAATTACACATCTTGTATATCTATGTATACTAGAATATATGGCACTGATGGAGAATATAATTTGTGATTATTAGATTAATTAGACTGCTAGGATGAATTTTTCAAGATACTCTATCCTTTTCGTGCTTCTAAACCATAAACAGTGATTAAACCATCATATTAATACAGAGCTAAAGAACACTTGCATTTCTTATTTTTGAATACCCCCTAACTGGGAGAGATGACTCAATTTAAGATTCCCATTAAAGCACTTAATAAAGAGTGCCAATTTTTTTCATTTGCTGTGATAATGGTAAAACAAGCATGACATGATAGGTACCTTAAGCATACATCCACATAAAAGTTTAAACTGTTAGATATAATATATATCCTAAGAAAATTATGCTTAGATTGCTGGTTTAGTTTCCCTGACTATGTGGATTATTCTATTCTATATGTGTCTGTTTATCCAAGATAACATGCAATGCATTCATCATAATATTATGAAAGTAATTTATGAATAAAGCAAAAGGAAAATTTACAAACCAAAAAAAATTAAAATGTATTGAGTGTTGGTGTAGATGTAAATTATTTCATGTTGAATATTAAATCCAACTATTAATTCTTTGCCCAATATTTCATGGATTCCTCGCTAAAGTCAGTGAAATAGGATGATAGAAATTTTTGCATCAGTACAAATGTATATACAAATAAGAAGTTTACTAAAACTAAACGTCATTAAAAAAACATAGTGAAGTTGGTATGAGCTTTTCTAGTCAAAATGGCTTCATAGTACTTATCTTTTATATGAGGGGTATAAAGCATGCTATTAAATTAATTGCAAAAGCAAACACAGTGTGCTTTGTTGCAACTACTATAGCTGTATTCCCAAGGAAGAGATTGGTGTGTCTTGTTCAGGAACAAAACATTATGGCAAAAATTGTTAGTCTGGTTTTGATTTAGGATGGTATTTTTCAGTATTACCAGCCTGACTGAATGTTCCTTTTTTTTTTTTTTTTTTTTTTAATTATTTTTTCCTTTCCCCCTTTTTCCTCTTTTCCCCCCTTTTCCCTTTTTCTTTTCTTCTTTCCCTCTGCTCCTCCCCCCCACAAAAAAAAAAAAAAGGAATGGTGAAATAGGTCACTCCATAAACTGATGACTTGGGATGGCTGACAGGGAGCTAGGCAATTTTATCTTATTTATGGGGAGTAAACAAAGCTCATAATAGAAATCAGCAATTGCTACACTACTGCCAACTATTTGCATGAGCAGATTTTTTCCAATGGCATGCATCAAGATCTGTGCAATGCCAAAACCCTCAGTATCCTGAAAAGCACATCTGTGAGAAGTAATAGTCCTATTAACACCAGCAATTGATTAATGGCAACTTGCCTCTCTGGGGGGCAGCTTCACTCAGCAGCTCTTAAGTTTTGTTGTGCACGTTTCATCTTCAACAGCAGAAAGAGAATATATAACTCAGTACACCACCCTTCAGACCTGAATTGGATGTGATGTGGCTCATTGGGTAGGGAGAGATCAATGGGGCTTGAATGAAAAAGGGCTCTCTGAAGGTTGACGGATGAAAGCCAAAAGAGGATATCTTTAACTTTTATTGTAAGAGAAATTCCATTTTTCAACATTAAAGTTTGCAGCTTCTGACTTGTGACTGTTAAATGACCATATAAAAGTAGTAAAAGATTTTCCTAAAGAAATGGTGTTTGTCCAGAAGTTTGTAATATATTCTCTTGAAGAAGTCCTTACTACCACCTTTGACTCTTCATTTGTATCATCACCTAAACACCAGACCTATCTCCTTAAAAGCAGGATTATACTAACTTGAATCACTTTGCAAGCTTATTTCTACAAATTTTAGATGCAAGAATTAGAACAGAAGACTGAATTTCTTGCAGAAAGTTCTGACGCACTATTTATTTTGATCCCAGTTCATAATGAAATTCATCCATTTTTTATATATATTTGCAGGTTTAATGAAAAGCATCATTAGTTTTAAGGAAACATATAAGGACTCCCAGAGCTAATATAGTTTGTCACAATTCAGTAAAATGATCACACTGTATCATTTCATGTCAGTTAAATGTTAACTAGTATTTGGCAAATGCAATTCCTCTTTCCATGAAGCTGAAGCATATAAGTTTCACATGACATTTCTCTCTTTGGGCCAGGTTGCTACTGTAAGTAAATATTCCATAGATAGGCTTCATAAAATCAAAGTGCCTGAATAAATTTGTCATTTTGGAGGTTGTAATGCTGTACTGCTACATAAAATATTTTTAGGGTAGTGGAAACTTTTTCCAGTTAAATCTGGAAAATGACAATATCTGAAAAACCGAGCAGTAACTTTTATTATACATGTCTGTATATGGCTGACACTAATTACTTTAAATCTTCTGTCAGGACTTGATAGGCTATAACAAAGGTCAGATTTAAATTTAAGGACACTACAAGAAAAAAAAATGCTGGCTTGAGTTCCACCTATAAACCTTAGGATCTTTCTGGTTCTGTGAGAGCTGATTCTCTTCACTCATGAATCAATAACTAAATATTCTTATAAAAAAAAGTATACACAAGATAGGAATAACTAATTTTCAAAGCATTACTAAAATGCTTTTAAACAGTTCGTGATTTAATTTTTTTTCTCCTAGGAAAGTGTTAGGCTAATGTTTCCCCTTCATGCAGCTGTCTTCAGTCTTTAAAACTTTTTCAATGTTTCTGGATTGCAAGGTCTGATCTGATCTGTTAGTGATCTGTTGACTTGTCATGTTCATGTTAGCTGCTTCTCATTTCATTCTCCCTAGCCAAGCTTCACATCACTCCTTGTCTCCAGAGCCACATATCAGGCACCTGCTTACTACTTCTTTTCATTTGCTGTGGTTTTAGGTATTCTCACTCCATTGTCTGCTCCTGAACTCTGCTATCTGAGCCTCGCACTGCTTTTGTTTTTGCTCTGATACCTCCTCTAGGCAATTCCCACAGCTCCTCCCTGGTTATTCTAGCAAGTCTTAGGAGGGCTCGTGTGATCCTAAGAAAGGCAGTTTTCCACCTCACAGGAGGCTTTTCAGCACTTTTATTTAACACATCTCACAGGAAAATTTAAGTTCAGAAGACGTGCATAGTTCACATTTTTTCTTTATTAAGCCTTTAGAAGTCTTTTACCCAAACTATACTTCCCTTGTTGTCCCAAGGTAATTTTCATTGCATCCGCAGTTCAGCACCCAAAAATGTTCTATTTTCTAAGGTAAGTATGCCCATTCCCCTCATTAGTCTGTTAACAGAGGTTAACTCTCAAGACCAATAAAACAGCAAATGTAAACCAGTCAGATTTCATTTAATCCTTTGCATTAATCTCACTTTCTCTAGCACTGCACTTCTTTCCAGGCTTATACTCCTTCCTCTGTCATTCCTTGAGGAAATAATAAAGAGATGTCTTCCTTTCATTTAAGGCCTTCCTTACATACCAGGTCCATGTTCACACACACCACGGAGCAGCAACTGTGGCTGCACACACAATCTGTGAGCTTCATTCTATCAGCATAGAGTATTACACACATGGGAAAACACTTTGCAGTTACAGGTTCCTTGGGTCACTTTTTGTGTGCAAATACTTCCTGTTACTGCATCAATTGTATGAAGTCTTCTTTATCCAGTGAGCTAGATAAAAACAGCCAGGCTGGGAAAGTTCTGGTTTATATGAAACTCTGAACAGAAAAGAAATAAAACTGTCCACATTGCTGTTCCTGCTTAAGGTATGGACTTCAGGTGATTGAGAATTGAGATTACTGATTAAAAATAAGTGTAAGAAATTGACAGAGTTGTGTCAAATGAGTTTTGTAGTCTTTTCAAGGAATTAAGATCTCCCAGTCATTTTCATGTTCTCAGTAGTTTTAATGCTCTTTTCATACAGTGACAGTGTGAAGGGTTCATGGTTTATTTGGCTCAGGAGGATACCAAGAGTTTTTCAAACAAGGTTCCAGTGAAATCACCTTCTAGATTTAGCAAGAGTGGCCTGAGATTTTCTAATGAAATGGTTTTTTAGCACACTAACTAACACACTAACTCTCTTGAACTTATTGTTTGGTAGAATATTTGAATACATTCCACTATTTCTAGGGATAGATATAACATCTGAAAGACACGTTGCAAATATAACTGAAGAGAGAATAATGGCATATTTAATGTTTTAACTGCTAGGTGCTCAGATGTCAACTGAGTAACATCTGACATTACAATAATACCACCTAAAAATTCTCTGCCCAAAAAAAGGAGATATTTTTGTATACATTCTTGGGGCCTCAGCTTTCTATTTCATGGTGGTGTTTTATTATAAAATGCACAAAACTTTCTAGTGCTACAGCAAGATCTCCAAAGAAATGAATAGTTCTTCTTTCTGAGTCTTCAGCACAGCTGTGTGTAAGTAACTAATGTAGCATAGAGTGTACTTGGAATTCTAGAGGAAAAAAAGGGAAGTCTGTGCTCATTAATTTAACATTACCTATCCTGTGCACTGCAGTGTGCACTTTCAAGAAATACACAATCACTGATTTGAGGACTGTGTCGTGAATCAGAATATCAATTTAGAGCTGCACAGTTAATGCTCTGGGATTTAAATTCGTATTAATTGTATCGGCATATTGCATTAATATTATTTTCTGCAAAGATGGCTTTGCGTGTGCATAATGAAATCTGAAAAGTGTATGCGCATAAACGTATAAGAAAGAAGTCTTCATAGTTTGGGTCGTTTTTTGGCGGAGATTTTTTGGTGTTTTGTCCTGTCTTGTTTTACAGTCTTGATCCTGAATTGCACGGCACGCAACCGGGAGCAGCGGTGAAGCTGTGAGCCCGGGCAGGGCAGAGCCCACGGACAGGGCAGAGCCCACGAGCGGGGCAGGCAGAGCCCACGGGCGGGCAGGCAGAGCCCACGGGCGGGCAGGGCAGAGCCCACGGACAGGGCAGAGCCCCCGGGCGGGCAGGGCAGAGTCCCCGGGCGCGCATAGCCCCAGCGCTGCCCGCAGCACCCGCGCAGAGCCGAGCGCGACCTGGCCCCGCGGTCCCCGCAGAACTACATTTCCCAGGCGGCGCCGCGCCGCGGGGCGCTGCGATTGGCCGGGCGCGGGCCGGCTCAGCGTGGCGGTGCGGCAGGTGCTGCCGGCGGGGGCGGAACATGGCGCTGGGTGCCGGGGCAGCGCGGCGGCTGCCGCACCTGCCGGCCGGGGGCTGCGTCCCCCTGCTGCTGCTGCTCCTGCTCCTCCTCTGCGGACAGCTCGGGGGAGGACAGAAAAAGAAGGAGGTAGAGACGTTCGCTTCTTTGGCCATCGCGCCCGGCCAGGGGTGCCCTGTCGCGCTGCCTCCCTCTCCGCAGTCCCCGCGTCCCCGTCCGCCCGGCGCCCCCGCCCGGCCCCCCGCGCTCCGCCGGCCCCTCTCCCTCGCCGGCCCCGAGCGGGGCGCCGGCGGGGCGGGAGGCGCCGGGCAGGCGGTGCCCCTGCCTGCTCGGGAGGTGATGCCGGCGGCGGCGGCGTCTCCAGGGCAGCGGCAGCGGCGGGAGCAGCGGCGGGATGGCGGTGTCCGGCCGCTGCCCGTGCCCAGGCCGCTGCCGTGGGCCCTGAAATGAAATGGCAGGTTCTGAGCACAGAGGGGCACGGGCCCCCCGCGCCGGGCGCGGCTGGGCCGCCTCTGCGGTGGGCCAGGGGGCTGGCAGCAGAGCGGGGCGAGGAGCCCGGGCGATGGAACTTAGACCCCTGCTTGTGGTGCCAACGGAGCGGAATGCCCAGCGTTAATAACCAGCATGAAAGTGATGGCAGCAGGTGTGTGTGAGTGCAGGTGTAGGTGATGGTACTCTCTGGGTAAGAGAGATGTGGAGGAAGGAGCAGTTTTAATTCAGGTTCATATCAACGGCTTATCTTCACCAACTCTTGTGTTTAAATAGGGAAGTGTGCAAAAATGTGTGGTGTACATACTTGCCTTTTCCAGATTTCAATGCTGCTAGAGCTCCCTACACTTCTCTTCCTAGGTTGCCCTAGATTTCAGGCTAGGCTTTTGCACACTATGTGCTAGGCCACCCAGTAGTGTCTCTTTACAGTGTCACTATAACTGCAGTTATGGAAGGAGTTAGCTTTTAACCAAACTGTAGAGTTGTTTTATTTTTTGATTTGTTTTGTGGTTGGTTTTTTTTTTTTTTTTTTTTTTTTGGACATCTGTTGGTATTGCGGGGAGGACTCATAAAGTCATTTCCACCTCTTCCAGGCTCATACAACTGATCCAGACACCTCCAGTCATTCAGACTTTATGCATACTTTTCTATGTAGTCAACACTTAAAAAGATAAATTGGTGGAGGAAAAGGAAGGAACAGTTTTTATAGCTGATTCTTTCTCTGAACTAGCAGCTTAGATAAAGAGAGTGATGGTCAAAATTTTTGTGTTTTGCTTGTTTTGTTTTTCTTTAACTATGTAGGTTATTAAGGCTTATAGGCCAAAGATGTAAAACAACAGGGATGTCTTACCACTTGTGTCCAGTGACAAGAAGGAAGGAATGGCTTAAATCTACTTCAGAGGGAGTTCAGATGTGATATTAGGGAAGAGACCCTAACTGAGAGAGTGGTTAGGCACACGAAGTACCCAGGGAAGTGGTCATTGCCTCAAGCATGTAGGTGTTCAGGAGACGTATGGACATGTTTTTGTGCATATGGTTTGACTTTTAGATTGCCCTGTGTGGAGTTGGGAGTTGGACTCAATGTCCTTTCCAACTCAAAATATTCTATGTTTTACTAAGCCAAAGTTAATATGTAAAATTCTTATTTAAGTATCTAAATAATGGTGTGACTCTGGTCTTACCAAGATAAGTAATCTGATCACTGAAATAAATGCCTTGGGTGTCATGGTGAAAAATTAATACCTTCATTCTAGGCATTCATTGCCTTTTCCACTTTTTCTGGAATGAGTAAGCAGTCAACGTGTTGCCCTTCTGCTGCTATAATTAACTTATTTTCAAAACTTTAACTTATTAGGTTTTCTTAATAAAATGTGTTTAATGTTTGACACTTGATTCTCTCTTGCTGCGATGTGCTGGCACTGCAACTTTTGTTGACACTTTCATGTGGAGTACCAGCTGTGCTACCAAGATAGCTGAAATAATCTTTCTTTTAAGTGAAATCCTTTTCCTAACAAGTAAATAACAGCAAATTAAAATGGATATGTACAACTACATTTTAGAAAGTTTCCCAGTCCTACTGTGGAGGTGGTACATAAAAGGATGGAAATGTTTGTTTGTCCATTTGTTTGGTATTACAGTTGAAGCAGGTATTTCTCCTCTGTAAAACTTGTTATTCAGTGTTTTCCTTTTTAACTGATTTAAGCTAACACATCTCAGTCTTCTGGATCTTTTTGCTGTCATTTTTCATTCCTGTTTAATATTTTGCTTTTAACACAATGGACTGCTCATACAGACAAACCCTTGGCTTTATGTAGACATAGCGTATCTATGACTCCATCTTTACAGAAACTATTAGAGTATTGTAAGTTCTTGCTTGACTTGAAATGCAAGCTTAAAATAAAGTGTAACTTGTTTTTTTCCCGGGGTTTTATACATTGTATGGTTCTGTGTAGCATATGTTAGGGCTAAAATCTGACTCTTCTTGCCCTATAACCTTCGTGTCCAAAGCTGTAATAGTTTACGTAATATATATATATATATATATATATATATATAATGAGGAAAACATCTGTATGTGAGAAATGAAACTTGAACTTACAGTAAGTAGTTTGGAAATAATGTTTTAAAACTGTTCTTAGGAAAATTTTGTGAATTGAAAGAGTGCAGGATCTTGTGCTGTGGGATGTTACTGTTCACACCACTGTCCATAAGCACAGTGGTAACAGGTAAAGGTGATGGAAGTTAAATGTGTAGAGTGAACTGAAGATGTTTTATAAAAGACTGGTAAGATTGACAGCTTTTTTCTGGAAGTTGGAGAAATGGTTGAACACACACTGAATTGTTTCAAAGTGAACACTGCAAGAGAAAAGCTAATGTAGTGGGGTTAAAATGTGTATCAAGTGAGATAAAATCAACTCATATCTCAGTTTCCTGTTTTCTCTGCGCTTTGTGTGTGTTTTTGTTTGGTTGTCCAGAAAGAGAGGTAAAGGACTAGAGAGAAGAAACTCTTAAACAATTTTTTTATAAAAAACTTGATTACTTGAAAAGTACTTCAAAATTACAAGAACTTGAGATGTTGGAGATTAATCTTAAGGAAGGAAGGTATTCTTGGTGAAGACATTGATTTTATTTTTTTTATTAATTTATCTTTTTAAGTGTTGACTACATAGAAAAATATGCATAAAGTCTGAATGATTGGAGGTGTCTGGATCAGTTGTATGAGCCTGAAAGAGGTGGCGATGACTTGGCAGGAAGAAGAGGACTGAGTTAAGATATTAGATGTTTCTGAAGGACTTGATGCTAGCAGTGAAAATAACCAGGGAAACTGGGAAAGATTGTTATAAATTTCTATGTTGATTGTGAAATACTACATTAAAGCTGTATTTAAAATATATGCAAGTTCTTAAATTGCTAAAACATATCATCCTATATAGTAAAATATTCTTAATTATAACTAAAGAAACTGTCTTCTCTGCCAGATTATTGAGAAGTGCCAAGGTAGGTTTTAAATTTGATTAAATCTGCAAGAATTTAAAGAGCTGTTTGGAAATACATTTGAATTAGATTATTAGTCACCTGGTTTCATGGAAGCTATTTTTAGAATGACTTAATGAATTTATAAACACAAAACATTCCTGTTGTTTTGCTTTATTCTTGCTATACATTTTCCATATTATGGACATTCCTGACAGCCTTCATAAATGAGGAGATAAATAGAAAATTGGAATGTCTAATTTGAAAATGAGATGAAGAACAACACTGCAGCTTTCCCCCATAGGTCACACTTAGAAGCTAATTAGATTTGAAAAACCTGCTTTTTATTTGGGTGCTAAAGAGTATTAAAAATGAAGTAAAAAAAAATCTTGTTCGTGAAGTAGCAGCAAGACACTGGAGAAGGACTGTTCTCTTGGACACTGTATGCATAATAAGACAAATAATAATTGACTCTTTTCACAGCATTTGAGATAATTGTATTAATGTACAGGCATTTTCCGTTCCCAGTCCTTGCAATGCTTTTTATATATGTTATACAAATTTGAGGTTGGTTAAACAATTAAAAAATTAAAGGCATCAGAGTAATTAACTTTGAAATATACTACTTGGCTTTCTGTTATAGATTTTTTTGTGACTGAAACACATAGAGAACATTGTCTTTGAAATACTAAAAGCATTTCTCATAGAAGATAATGTTTATTTTTGAGCTTTCATGTGGGTGGCTTAGAAGGTTAGTTAAACCACTGATAGGCAATTGGAGTAACTGTTTTTCTGCAGGTAGTTTGTCATTACTGCTAAATCTGACACAGGGAAGAGATCTGTTTAGATATAAGCTTTCTTCAGGTGGAAGTATTTTGTTGGGCTTGAGTCTACTAAAAAAGATGCTGAACTCATATAAAAATATTGTAAGGCAAGCTTCTGTGATATCTTAGTTTGCCCTGATTAGTTTTAAAGGATTTCAAGACACATACATTTATAATAGTTCTTTTCCTTTTTCTCCCTGTGTCATTTCCCCAGCTGAGTGTAGAAGCTATGGCAGTTGTAAGAAATTGTGGGAGATAGAGTTGGAAGGCCAATCTAATTGATACTTTATCCCAAAGCTCAGCCATACTTTTATTATTCTTGACAAATAAAAGTCTTTAGTGGTGTTAACTCTACAACTTCTGGCTTTTTCTTCCCCCCTAAAGATCTAACCTAAATTTCTGTGTGTTCAAGGCCTACATTTTTGCACCTGTTAATTTTTGTCCTCATCACATCCATAAAGAACAGGTTATTGTTTGTTTGATTGTTATTTTTTGAATTAAATAGAAGTAGTTGTGTATATTTTTGAGGCTTAAAGTACTAAATATGATAATTTTTCTGAGAGAATCTTCAGTCCTGATCATACTTCCCTGTTTTATTTGAAATGAACTGGGATAGATTGGCCCTATCCTGTTGTTTCTGCACCATGTGTTTTGGTTTTCCTTTAGGGTTTCATAGTGAGTCTACTGTGTTTATTTGCAGTTACTGATTATTACCATGTTGCAGCCAGAATGGCATCTTAACACTTTAAAATGTCTTTCCCATCTAATTTCTGGTAGTTGTTCACCATAAAGGTAGCAATTCGCACCCATTCAGAACTAGAGCCAGCAAAACATGTTGTCCTTAGTCTTGCTCCAAAATGGAAAGAATACTACTTAGTTTCTTACTCTATCTCTTGGTGCTGTTTTCAATGATCTGTAGCATTCTTTTCTTCTGTTCAGTGTTCTGCATGCTTATTTAATTGAAAGACATATTAGGAAACGTGGTAGAGCAAGTGGGGAAAAAGAAAACAGGAAAAAAGGTTTGTAATGAATGGAGAGTGTTTAGCATATATTCAATTTCACATATAGTTCAATAAATAAATTCTTCATTTTTCAAGATCTCTGATACTATTTAAAAAACAATGATAATTGAAACTTAAGTTTCTTCTCTTGGTCTACAGAAGTTCTGTTTAAAATTAAAATAAAGCCTTCTTCATCTTGTAATTGTAAAAATTTTGAGTTTGGTCTTCAGACTGGAACAATGCATGTTTTTGCTTTTGACACAGGATGCATGAAAGTGTTTGGCAGTTACACCAATTACAGATTTCTCATTAAAAACTTTATAAAAAATTGAGATGTGGCAAAGGTTGAATCTGTGGAGAGAAATTACTCACTGTAGATTTGCCTTCAAGCCATTTTAAAGATGTATTTTAAGTGGAGATTTTGTATGCATTTATGTAATTGGACATTTTAACTGTTGTTAGAGCAGAGAGAGGCTTTTTTAAAACAATGCTTTAAAATAAGTTGTCAGTTTGAAGTGAAATAACAGTTCTAAGCCATGCCTGAGAATATAAAATTCATTAAATGCAATTCTAAATGTTTTCCTCTACTCTGACCTAAAAAGAATAGGGACACTGTAGAGGAAAAAAAATGTTTGCAAAAATTCCTTGTTTTCTACTCATTTTGTACAACCCCATAAAGCATCTATATCCCTCTCTCCTTTATTTCTAATTAACTAAAGTTTTGCAAAAGCTTGACAAAATTGACTAGCAGATCTGGCTTTGACCAATCTGTGTAGAAAACTTCAGTGACTGCATACACTAAGTGAAATAAAGGATGCTTATAGCAGCCCAGTAGCATTTTGTGATTCGATTACTGAAAGTTTTCTGCCCCAGATGTCTCTGTTTGGCATCCTTGCTATCATAAGACAGATCAGTGGCATAATTGATCTTTTCCCCTGTTCTGTTCTATAACCATTTATACAGCACATCCTGTGCAACCACATGGAAAATACAGATTGTATCTGCTCGAGTTCTACATGCTCTGGAAAAATCAGTCAGTAAAATTAGAAAGCACTGGGTTTTTTTGATATTGGTTTGGGTCTTCAGATTTATTACCTTAATTTTTAGAAGTGTTTTCAAGGTCACATTTTATTGGCTAAGATAATGGTCAGAACTAAGGACATACCTTTACCTGGTATTTGGTTTAGGCCTTGTTCTCTTGCTCTAATAAATCTACAGATAAGAGTAGCTAAAATCACAAAAAAAACTATATTTTCTTTTTATCTAATGCTATGGGGTTTTATAAAAATATATAATAATATATTTTTCATTGTTTGTATATATAAAATATAATAGCTTTTTTGGTTGTTGTTTTTGTTTTTTTACAACTTTCAATAATAAGGGATTGCCATTAACCAAATGGAAAATATTTTATAGTGAACCTGAAAGTTACATTTCAGACAGGGAAACTCATCTTTTTATGTGTGATTATCAGAAGTCCTTCATATTCTAAGGTGGATAAACAAATCTATATGTGCATTGAGTGGATTGCTTCTGACAAAATTAAAAAAAAGGATTGGAAATAATTTGGTTACAGAAAATAGTCCTGTGACATGGAAAAGATTCGTACCCTTGCTATTCCAGGCTTCTTCATGAAAACATTCTTCTTCCTGAGTGCTAAAGTAGTGGCAGAAGTTGAAGCATTTCTCTGGACAGACTGTTTTCCCACTTAATAGGATTTGCTATTAGGATTTTACTTTCTTCTGATGATTGTATCTGATAATACTGTTCTGGAATACTGCACATTCATAATCTCTTCTTAAGGAGTTGTAGTCCTTAGCCTAACTATGCCATTCCATTAATTTTTCTTATCCTTTGCTGCTGAATCTAAAGCAACTAATTTTTGTAGTTTGGATGAACTGGTCATTAAGCTTAGCAGAATTTGGCTGTGTTGCATAGAACATTTTGTATATCAAGTTCATAACAGAAGTGGTAATTACAGTTATGCAGTCCCTCTGGAATGACATTTTGAGCTCACAGAGCTGCTCAAGGTTATAGGCTGTAGCATCTGCTGCTTGAAGGATAGAAACCGTTTTCTACTCTGCTTTTACTCTGGCTTTTTCATAGTTTCAAATCACTATTGCTGTCTTCTCTACTATTAAAAAACTAGCATATTCAACTGTTTTTGTTAGCCAATTGCCTTAAAAAGGCTGATTATGACAGTCTACTGAATCTTGGATATTGGCATTTCTGTTTAGCTTTATGAGATTTCGTTGTGTATGCATTAATGTCTGAGCCATATAAATATCTCTTCAATGTAGATTTTTGAGCTTATCAAGCAAAAGTTTAGGTAATACTGTAAAATTCCCATTTATAGTTTAAGGTTAATTTATGGGTCTTTTTTTTGTAATTATTACTAGGCATTTTTGTCAACTTGATTGTTTTGTGAAATCTTTTGATATCTAGCCTGTTTTTCATGAAAAATAATTGACAGTTGTACAGTTAATTAATTAGCTAATTCCCTTTATATTTTCCGATTTTGAGGTCATACATACACATTCAGACTTCTTCACACATTTTGTTTCTCAGATCTTGTTAGTGGCTGGATACATTCTGAATATAAAGTTAGGCCTTTAACTCAAGACTTTGCTGTCCTGCAAGAGTCTCTTAAGTATAATGAAGTGTTATATTGCAGTGGTTTTTCTGCACTAGGCTGAGGAATATGGTTATTTTAACAATAGAGTAGGAGAGGTGTTTTTTGGTTGGTATTGCTTAAACTTTCTTTGGTAATTGTAGCTGCTTTGTCTTTGTTTGCTTTGGTGGTTCAAATTGTTGCTTAAAATACTTTGTTCTTTTTACTTCTCTTACTTATCAAGTGCATATGACTATCTTCTATTTTTGGTAGTAAACTGCAGTGAAATACAAATTACATTTAATCCATAATTACTAGATTCACTGGGGTACTCATGCACTAAAAAGATGAATATTAAAATTATTTTTATTTTTAATCCTTTTAAAGTATTTTAGTGTGAATCTTTGTCTTTTTATAAAAGACATAGCTAGACATTCAGATTCTGCACTGGAGATTAATACAGGGAGTGAGAAAGCTGAGCAGACAGATTTTTTTGAGACACAGTTCCTTTCTCTACTTTGTTTTTTTCAAGGTTATCTAACAAGATAAAAAAGGTATTTGAATACTAAAAGAATACCTGTGTCTGTTTTGACTAACCCAGGTAATGCTCTTCTAGATACCCTAGGAGTTCCAGGGCTAGGACTGCATAGAGTGAAGGAATAAATTAGCTGTATCTGCATATGTTTAGATGTCTTTCCAAGGAGAGGAATTCAAGCTACAATAAGGTGAGGGAATTGTAGAGTAATTTAGTTAACAGTAGAGCACCTCATCATAGGTCACAGTAACAGCAGTCTTTGTAGTTGGTGATCTTGAACTAGGGAATACAAAGTGCAAAAGGATGTTTCTGAAATCTTGTAATTCTCCAGAATGTGGATGCTAAAGTCAAAACTGTAAAAGCTGTACTATTCAGAATATGTACTGGTAAAATATTGTGTACTTTTCAGCTACAGGAGGAGAAGGTAGTGATGATGACTGAATATACTGATTCTTCAGTGATGATTATGTACATGGTCCTTAACAATAATAATTAAAAAATAAAAGTAATAATACAATAACTTGGTTAGAGTAGTGTTTTTCCTTCATCACATAGTGATGTACTTAAGGTGATGTTTTTAAGGTATTATATATTCTGGTTTCTGTTCAGATCATGTGAAATTGTAAAAGTGTGCCTATTGATTATGGTTTATAGGATAGGTTTCAGGGATTTTGAGTTGTGAGACCTGAATACTTCCATGTGGTTGAAGGTGGTATCGAATACACTTCCCCTTACTTGAGTCAAACACTGAAATTTAGAAGAGTGCACAAACTCATGCAGCAATAAGTGGTTTTTGTTTTCAAGTGAATCTTTTGTGATACCTTTTACCAGGATGTCTTCCGATATCAGGTATTTTCAGATGATGCCTAGGGGAACTAATGCACTTTGCACTTTCTTTATCTGACTCTTAAGTGGGGCTACAGCTGGATCTCAAAGCCAAGTCTGACATGTTAAAGTGTAGGGCATGTTCAGAGGCTTAGAGATCACTGAGAATTCTTTCTCTTCCATTAGTGCTATGTCTGTGCTAATTAAAAGTTGGATGTGAAGCAGAATTACTGTGTTGCAGATGCCTGTGGTTGATGAACTTGGTTAGCTTCTATCCTCAGATCTAGTCAGTGATAAACAAGATAGCCTCATGTGCAAATCTTCTGTCTGGTGTAACATTGCACATTCTTGTTACTTAAATGGAAATCCCATCACATGTTTCCTGAATATTGTTTCCTGTTTTTCCTATGTTTTGGAAAATAAAGGGAACTTGCTGAACTTCTTTGGTAGAGCAGGATTTTTTTAAATCATTGGGCCGAAGGATAGAAAAAAATCTGCATGGGAAAAAAAAAAACTATGAAGCCAAGTTCAATGATCAAATGTACTCAGAAGTAAGTGTCCTTAAATCCTTCTGAAATCTGTTAGAGGGTAGAAACTAGTAAAGTTATCTGAATTCTACATTATTTTTGCATCACAATTCTAAATATTTAGCCATTATTTGTACTCTTGGTAGCTGATGGCTCAGCTCTAAAGCATTTCAGTGGAAATTTTTTCCATTTTTCTGTTTTATGCCCGATTTCTACTAAAGCTTCAACTGAAATGGAAAGTGAAGGGCAGGAATTTCATAGGAACTTCAAGAATTCCAGTCCCAGGAAGTTCAGTCCAAAACTGAAGTTGTATGACTGTTGTGCCTCTTACTTGTCTGGTGGATTCAGTTAGTGACAATGTGATAGCACATGGAGTAGATGACACGGGAATTGTTATGAAAAGGACACAAATGGTGCATTCATGCTGAAGTTATTGTGTAAACATTTTCCTTCTGTTGTGGCATACTTTTTCTTCTAAGCTAGGTATGAATAGAAGCTCTTGTCTATTTTTTTTTCAAATCTCTATTAGTTATAGAGAGCAGTGCACTAATTTCTTTAGTGAACAATTTTTTAGAAGAAAAAATAAAGCTATTGATATCTGTTGGACAAACTGTAGATATTATATTTTTTTTTATTTCCTTTATGCTTTTTTGGTTTGGGGTGATACTGAAATCATCCAGAAAATAATCTTTCTATCAGAATTTGAAGTATTTGAAATCAGGCATTCTTTATTACAGTGCTGCACACATTCACAGGATTTTTCCTCTTATTGAATGTGTATCGTGAAATTTTACAACAGGGTATTTATTCCATCATAACCGTAGTCATATGGTCACTACAACACCATAGCCACTACAACACACTTCCAAGCTAATACATAAATATCAGAATTTACACGCCTTTGCTCCTTATTGGAAGTCTTTTTATGGTCTTAGAGGATCATCTAAAGGTGGTTGTATTCACTGAGAGCCCCAAAATTTTAAGGGACTATGGCTTGAACTTCTCTTAGGGCATGCACTGTTTTGTTTTTGGTTTTTTTCTTTTACATAACTTCCACAAAACCACTTAGCTTCCTCATTTTCTGTTTATGCACTTCTTCCAGCTATGTTTACAATGTTCTATCTACCTCTACATTCTTTCACCTAATTTCCTGATTACTATTTAAGCTCTATTTTGCGACTTCAAGGGAGCTGAACATTTTTTCCTGTAGTCTGTCAAGGACATTGCTAATTGTTTTGCACTTCAAATGCATTGTAAGCCTTTTCATTTTTTTTTTGTTTCCTGTAAGCTGAATAAATTAGTCAGTGGAGATGTGGGGGTGTGTGCCTGTATATGCACACACATATACCTACACACATTGGTTTGCCCTGGTCTAGATGAAATAGCATTTGTCTTGGTGTTGACATGTGTGGGTTTTTGTCCTGTAACTCTAGATGCTATAATTGATCAAAATGCTTTAACCAGATTTATGGAGAATGTAGCTTTCAGAGTAAAACTTTAAACTAAAATGCCCTCATGTAAATGCATATTGGTTTGTGAGGCTGCTAACATAATGCAATTTCTTTAAAGGTAGTAGTTACCTGAAGTTCTACTTTAGTGCATAAAGGACAGACCTCATCTGATTTGACATCTTGTATTTTAGCCCACTCTGTGCACAGAAACTAAGCTTCTTTAAGTCATTCTGTGCTATGAACTTGTAACATTCACAATAGGAGTTAAATTTTCAATTAAATGTGGCATCTCAGCCTCTTCCACAGTAGAATTATGGTTAAAGCATGTCTGGGAAACTGATACAGTGTGAACAGTTGATACTAATTTGATTTCTGGGAAATTTTATGCTGCTTCACATAAAGTACCCTGAACACTTGTCTGTCTGTTCCTTTGGGTGCTTGTATCCTCTTAAGATGATCTTCGTTATTTTATTAATTCAAAAAGTTCCTGCTCTGAAGTATATCGGTTGTTTTACCCCTCTAGAGCATTGTTTGCACTCTGAACTGTCCTCTTACACTGACGCAGAGGTTTGGAGAATGTCGCAGAATTCACTGGGCCACAGAGGAGTGACAAGAGAGAAGTTAATTTTGTAGCTGAATGATGATCATTTGAAAGAGGAAAGTCCTGGGTTCCCACAGCTATTTATACATTTAATCCAATAACTGTTCAGTGTAAAACATTGTAATACAATCTGTTCAAGTAGGTTTACTTGTCCACCATCTGGACGTGAGTACTGCCTGCCAAACCAGCTGGGAGGGCAATGAATGAAATCAAGGTTACTTTAAAGTAGTGAAGGTTTCTCAGGGTAACCTCTGTACACTTGCTTTCTCTGTTTAAGTAGCTGTCATCTTCTCAGTTGTGACTGTCTGTGACAGTGGAGGTGGCTGAAGAACTAAGTACAGTGCACTACACCCAGTGCTCACAGAGCCAGCCCTGGAATACTTAAAGGTAATAGAGGTCTTGGTGGGAACATAAAGGCTCTAAAATCTGCACTTTTCTTTCAGTATTCCAGGCCATTTGGATATTACAAAAATGTAATATCCAAGCAAGGGGAGATTACACAAAATCTAAGTATGTTTTGTAAGTACCTGGTGGCAGACAGGAGAAGTTTGTTCAACTTTAAAATTGCCCACTCTGGTTTCCATTTCTGTTTGCTGTAGATCGAAATTCCTCAATTAACTGCTCTGTGTGGATTAATCTAAGTACCTCATTACTTCTACAGATAACAAGCAAAAGAGAGTATAGCGCAAGATTATAATGATTTCATCTATAGGTTGTCAAATACCACATTATTTTACTTTGTTTTAATGAAATGATAAATGAGAGGAGAGGTACTAATGCTGATAAATTTTAGTGCAAAATTTTTTATACTGTAGATAATGTATTAGCAAGTGAGCTACACCTAGAAGCAATAAAGCATAAAGTCACCCTACTCTAGAATTCTGTTATGTTAGTATTGGAGCTTTAGCCACCTGTAGGGCACAGTACTGATGAAGATGGTCCTATCTGTGTAACAACTGACTATTTCCCTCCTTATCCCCTTCATAAAGTTAGGACAGATATGATGACACCTTAGGTGTGTTCATTTTACAAGAGCTTCAAGTGAGCAATGTTAGGTTGTAAATTCAAGTATATATTGCACATTCAGATGACATGTAGAATCATAGACAATAAAACTTTAATCTTTCATTGCATTTTTTTGTTCCACCATATTAAAGTGATCTAGTTATGGCTGTGTTAGTATATTTGTCTATTGGCATGTGTCTTAAGTGATTCAAAAGTCTATCTGAAGCTGTTCAGTTATAGCTACATAATTTTTTTTGAGCAATGAATGCATTGTGCTGTCATGCAGAACTCATGCTTGCTTGGCTGTGAGGGAGAAAATTACAAGTTCATTAGCTGATACAGCAACTTTGTTTTCAAAAGTAATTTGATGTCTGTACTTCTCCCAAGTGAAAATGGAACTTTTTGTGAATCTAATGAACTGTTTTGATAGTAAAAATATTCTGGAGGAAACACATTTTTTACTCAAGTCTTTACACTGAATCTTGACTCTACAAAAACCTTAAAATATGTGCTTTAAAATGGGCTTAGAGAGACATTTTCAGCTGATTTTCATCATTAGAACTACAGCAACTTTTTCTAAGAATGAAAAATGGATAGAATTGGAAATTTAATTTCATGTGGATTTTAGAAGATGATTTCAAAAGTTAAAAATATAGACTTCATGATAGTGTGAGAATGTTTTCATGAGAATGAAATGTAATTTTGGTAAGCACATAATATTTTTATTTTTCTAATGTAGATATTAATTTCATTCCAAGTTTCCTCAATGTGATTCATTGAGTTATTCACTATAAGGTACCTGAATTTTTAATATTCAACATAGAAAATAGTGCTGAGTATTGCTGTTTAAACAGCAATAACATATTAACGGATGAAAACTATTAGGTTTTTCATTAAAGCTTCCTGACTGTTTGTACAGTCATGATTTAATATTCCACAATGAACTTCTGCTTTGGTCTTACCAATCTCATTTTTTAAATTTAGACAAACTTTATGTGGTACTATCTATGAATAGTTTTTCCTTAAACTACTCAGAAATAGATCTAAAAATACAAAGTAATTATTTTATATTAAAAGGATTAAGTGCTTTATGTGCCACTAGAGATTTGCTACCTCCTGTTTGACCATTGAATCCATTAATTAACTTAGCAGCATGCTATGTCCTTTCTGTTCTAATGAAGTACTTACGGGGAAGGTAGTATTCTGATTAAAGGAATTCCTGCTCAGGAAAGTGTGATACTTCTGTTTCTTAATGTATGAGTAAATGGCAAGTGTGCCAGAACCTCATGTGGATGGCTGAGAGAGGTTAAAGGTTTAGTTGTTTGAAAATGCTGAGGTACTAGGCATGAAGAAGAACGCTAAAATTCATGGTTCTATCATATTTATGTGGTTATGCCTCCTGAGAAACAGAATTTGCTAGGAAACTGTGACAATAAAGTGACCAATGAATGGACGACATAATAAAACTATGGAGAGTTAATGTCAGAGGTGGCAAAGAATTTATCAGTAATCATTAGCAATCAAATGACAGTGAAATAATGTGAGGTTAGATGAAGATTTCTCTCACAATGACGATGATGAAAAGTTTGCAGAAAGTATTAGGAGACCTAGTACTCTGAAACATACATTAAAATAGGTGCAATGGCTGTAATGTATGTATTTCCTAATTTTTAAAAGTGAAGCATAGACTCAATTAATTGTGATGCCTTCAAAACGTTTTCTACTGCCTACTTTAATAGCTTTTTAAAATTGCTTGTAGAATCTCTTTACTTAAATGTTTTATCATAAGAAAAAAAAGGATGAGGATGGATTTGCATATCTTGAAAATAAAGAAGGAAAAATCAACAGTTTTAATTTGTATCCAAACTGTAGTGATTAAATAGTTGTATCATATGAACATTTCTGTGTTACAATTTGTAATTTCTGGCAAGAAGAGAAAATGTGAATTTTCTTTAATACGAAGAAGGAGTTTTATTAGTTTGCATGCTTTGCTTTGGACACTTCCCTTTCTGGTCTGATAGTAGGTTGTCCATTAAAGTGTCTGGATCATGTTGCTATTGTAGACCATGTCAAGTGATGTATATATTTTTGATTGTCTTTGGTAATTACTCTTAGTGTCCTAAAACAGATTGACTGATATTTGGAGAAAAAAAAATTGGAAGTGTTGACCTTGAAACCAAAGTGGGCTTTCATTAATTTCGTGTGAAGCAATGAAACAATGTACTACTTTCTGAAGTTCTTTTAGAAGAAAGAAATTTGCTGTCTTACCTTTTCAGCTTGAGAGACAGACATTGCTAGGACTGCCCCTAATGCTGGAGTCATCTGCAGGCTTTAGGTATTTGAATTCAATTGTTAGATATATGACTGGTTTCCTGTGTAACTTCTTTAGTTGCTTGTCCATTTTATAAACTGTAAAGGTTGGTACTTCTCTTTTTTCTTGCTTTTTCCATTTGATAGCAAAGAAAGGGGTATACATTGCATTTTCTTTTTTTTTTTTTTTTCTCTTTTTTGTTGTTATTTTCAAGGTATGGCAACACAAATTCTTTTCAATTCTTGGAAAAAGTGGTCTTTATGTGCTCTGTGCCTTTCTTAGTAGCAAATAATGTGTCAAGTTTAGTAAATTTAATTTTGGAAAAAAGTTCTGTAAGTGCTCATGATAGGCAAAAGTCTGTTAGACTTAAAATTATTTATGAAATGTAGTTCTGTATGTTATGACTTTTTTTTCTAAAAGCAGAACAAACTGAATGGATAATAGAAGTCCATCAAATATTTATGATTGCACATGGTCAAAAAAACCCCAGTTTCCCTGGTGTCTTTTGAAACTTTGACAATGCCAGCATGATATGGTCTTGAAAAAGTGTGGATGCAAGGGTGCATATTTTTCTAATTTTATACAAATCTAGCCATAATGCTCAAAAAGAAAAAGCATAATAGTAGATCTGTCTCTTATAATCTTGTATCCTTCCTCTGATAGGGATTCTGCAAATTTTTGACATTTTTAGTCATCTTCTAATACAGTTTTTATTGCCTTCCCCACCTGTTTTTATTTTTTATTTTCAAGGTATAACTTGTTTTCCAAACCCTCTGGGTTTTTATAAAATGCAGATTCACCAGCTGCAAACTCAAGTTGGTACAGTAAAAGTTACTTCTGTTTTTCCTGTGACTACATTCATATTCTATTTAACCTAAAAGTCTCATTTCCTTCCTGTAACCCAGATGGTCAGGTTTTTTTTGTTTGTGTATGGATTGATTCTTATTATTCCATTTTTTTTATCTTAGCTTTTTCTGTTTTCTCTAGAAATAGAATATTCACATATATTGATTGCAAACTTAAAGTCTGCTCAATTCAGAGAGCAGGCTTCATCCTGGAACATTTGTGGCTGCTCTGGGGAAAGTTATCCATGTATTTTCTGCCAAAAATTGTTCTCTAGTCTGTTCATAGTCAAATTTCAGGCTGCCTACACTCATTTCCTCTATTAGACTGTATGTCTCTTGCCTTCAGTGTAATACTGCATTCTTTTTCTTTCAGTCTGTTTATTCATGTTGCAACTCCCAGTGAGTCTACTTTTTCCTCATATAATGGTTTTCCTTTGTATGTTCTTTGTCATCATACTTCTGACTTTGTGTCACACTTCTGTGATTATCTAGATATTTTTCCTTATAACCTTTAGTTGCATCTTTTCTACAATTTTTACAACATTCTTCTCAAGAATTTTGGTATTTTTAAATTTTCCCCTCCTTTTGATATTCTACTCTTCTTGGTATGTACAGATGGATTTTAAAAGTATTCCCACAATCTGTTTTTTGTCTGTTGTTCTAAGATAGATTGTCAGATTTTGCTATCCTCTATGGAGAGAGATGAATGAAATGCAAAAGTAGGTTGAGTGAAATTTTGATGTCTCTGAAGAAATTTGTATTTGTTAGAAAATTTTCTTTCGTTATTTCCCATAAAACCCTCTGGATTTCTATGGAGTGGGAGAGGAAAGCACACCTGTAATCATAATAATATCTGCAGACAAATGTGGAAAGGAATCAAGGGTTTGATTTCATTATTTGGTACTCATCTTTTCTCTTACCTTCTGATCTGTGTGATTTATTCTAAAATCAGAGACCACGTGCACATTTAGTGCTGGTATTTATACAAATATATCCTGTCAGTATCCAAATGAGCTCAGTTGACCACATTCAAGGAAGACTAGATCATACTATTTTCTTCTTCCTCCTAGTTGCCATCAGCCTATTTCAGCCACTATTCAAGTTCCTCCCCATTTCTGAGTTGACTGAGTGCTCTATTTGTTCTTAATTTAGTTATTTACCTTTAAGCTTTCCTTCCAGGTCTATGCACCTTGCAAGTAAAGATTTAAATTTAGGAATTCCTTTTTTTTATTATTTATTTTTGGCTTTTAACTTTTTAAACTTGCACTTGAATCAATCATTCATTTGTTTCCAGGTTGATAAATCATTGTTTTAGAAAGTTGTCTTGTAACTCACACTGCAGAAGGAAATGCTCGGTGACTATTTCATGTGATTCAGGTTTTCTCTGTGGAAATTCCTACTCATACTGTTCTGATTGTTAGTGTATACTAACAATCAGAATTGTTAAGTGTCATATGCTCTTCTTGTGTTTCTAAACACTGCAAAGTAACAAAAGAATAAATCCTTCAGATAAGATACTAAAGGACTTTCAGTTTTACAGATATTCAACACAGATTGTTATTCTGTTGGACCTGACTTTACTTATCATGGCATAAAATGTAGTAGTTCTCAGAGACTCAGTGTGATTCGTTTTGTCTGTGACCTCCTTTTGTCTTTGAGATGAAATAAGTTCCTTGCTTTTGGCTGAAGGTCTTCACTTGACTTGTAGGTTTTGATTTTGCATTTCTTCCCTGAAAATTCAAGCTAGGCTGTATGAATTAGCTCTATAAATTCTTTTTACTTTGCTACACTAGGAGAGGAAAAATGGGATGACGTGGTGTGAAATGCTATCACAACAAGTATGTTCTATTTCAAATGCTTTTATTTTTTCTGTTTCAGTCCTTATTGCAGTTCCCTGAAATACATAAGGCTAGTAATGGATTCTGATCTCATCATGACCACTCTTTGCTCTAATATATAAAAGGGATGATTCTTATTCATTAAGCTCTAATTGTTGCCTCTCTTATTATCCATCTATTGACAGGAGCCGTCATGGAAGGGATTTTTGTCCTGTTGCTGTGTTCTGTTGCATGAAAATGGTTCCAATGATATCTCTTCCCAGAATAGGAAACCGTGTGCCATATTGTGATAATCAGAAGACATATTTTCTTTTTTAATTTCTTTTCTGAGCAGTGGCTTAAAATTACTTTGTGCTTTGAATATTTTATAACATCTGATCATCTAGGATCTCAATATAATATGGGTTAGAATGGCTTAACTAATTCAGACTGAGTTCACCAGATCCAGTATTTTTTTTTTTTCTAACAACATCTGCAAACCGGTACCCAGAGAGGGGAAGCGTTACTGCCTCACCAACCTGTAATCTTCCACCCTTCCACTGTTTTCAGCTCTGGTGTTCTTGAGCCTTATGTTTTTCACAAATTGATCTCTCCATGAGGAATGCTCAGTTGTTGAGTAGTTTGTCAATCCTAGGTCTTGCGTGTCTCTTTCCATGCTTTACAGAATGATGCTGTTAAGGAATCTACATCTGCAGTTGCAGCTGCATCGAGAGAGGATTGACAAGTCTTATGGCTCATGCCTTGTCATTTTATTAATCTTCATCTTTGCCAAGTATTTTGCTGTCAAAGAAAGTGAATGCTTTTCATCTCCCCTACTATCTAGTGTAGTGTTGCCCATTTCACATACATCTGAATTTACTGAATAGAGTTACTATTCAAAAGACTTCACAGCTACCTTGCTTCGTAGTTAATTTGTTCTTTTACAAGAACTGCTTCTGGCCTGAAGTAGATTTTTTTCTGTCTCTTAGCCATGAATATTGAATGAAGTGAAGCTGCCAAATCATTTATATTCAAACTTATTATGTAATCAGACCTATATTTTGCCATGCACAAATTGGATTGCAATGATGTTTTTCCCATCTCCATGGAGGGAGTTTGTTTACATCTTAATCAATGTAGTATGGAAACATGTTCTTCACAGTGTGTCAGCATTCTTAAGTAAGTAAGAGTAAGTCAGTTCTCCTTTTCCCACTGTATACTGCATTAAGACTCTACCAAATATTGGCTTCTCTACTGCAGATGCTTAAGAGCCCATTCTCTTAATGAAGCACATACTTCTTTAATGATAATTGGGTTGATATCTGGACCTTTTACTGATGATGGTCTTAGACAATGAATGCAGTTTCAGCTTTCTGGGACTGAGAGTAATTAAGGAACATTGACCTAGGAGTAAATCTGTGGTTGTTTGACCTTTGAATTGGACATTACCCATTTGACTTAGAAGAGATTTAAATTTGTAGAACTGGACTTCTATGTTACTATTATGATAAACACATTTGGTTCTTCCTGTGCACACAAAAAGATTATATGGCATATCGTACTTAATCGGTTTTTAAATCATTTAAGTTTTATATTTTACGTGCTTTGAGTAGGGATTCTTCCCTTCTATGGATAACTGTCAATCTGCAAATCATGCGGTTTCTGAATTGGTGAAAGATGAGAACTCTTCATTTTTTCCTTAAGTTTTTTTCTAAGAAACATAAGGAATGTTATTCATAATCTAGTAGTTTGCATAATGAAGTGACAGAGACAGCCAGAAGGTGCAGGAAGAAGAAAATTTTCAGTGGAAATTTTTGGGAAAAAATAATTAATAATGAAGAGGATGTCTGTGGAAGTTGCAGAATCTCCATCCTTGTAGACTTTAAAAACTCTACTGGACAATGCCCTCAGCAGCCCATGGAAACTCCTGAATTTAACCATGATTTGAGGTGACCGTTGAATGGAATGACCTCTACAACATTTAAAATTGTAGAAACAGTAAGTATCAAGAATGTATGATTTTTAAAACCATTTTAATTGAAACTATATTACATTTTTATAAAAGGAATGGTGCTGCAGTGAATATTCATTAGGTCTTGAAGTAACTGATAAGAGATGTTCATTTCACTTGACTGTTTTGAATGAGATGATTCTAGAAGTCTTTTTTCAGTCTAATATATTGGTCATCTTACATCAGATATTTGGAGAGAGACAAGTAGGTTTATGCATGACATGGGTTATTTCTTGTGATTAAAAACTAATGGTGCAGTATCTCTCTATGTTGTACTCACCCACCTGATTGCTCTGTGTGCTTGGGAACAAAGTGTGAAAGTCACTTCTGCAAGACTCTCCTGGAATACTGTGGTCAGGGGGAATAAGGGGAGAATTGCAGCCATTTGAAAATAAATACCAGTTCTAAGTTGATGAGGAGAGGGCAATTTTTGAACAAAGAAATGAGGAAGTAATTAGCCAATTATATTATTGCATATGCTTATCATACTGGCATGGGATAGACCATCAGTAGGTGATGATAACCATTTCTTATATCACTGCTGATGAACAAAACATGCACTGCAGAGTGATAGACTAGATCCACTATCTTGTTAGTCATTGGGCTTTGGGTATTTGAAAGGTGGTTGGATATAGTTTTTTAGAATATTAGGCAAATGTTTTATCAGAGTGCTCAGCACTGGAATTTGGTGCTGACATTATAAATGCCATTTGTAGATCTCAGAGTTAGACCAGATGAATAATGCAAGTCATTCTTTCATAGTTGTTAAGTTTTCCACAACCTGAGGAAATCAACAGTGTGCAGTTGTCTAATCAATCAATTAATTTATAGGGTTTTCATGACAAGCCTCAAAGTTGGAATTAAGATTAATTTCTTTTTTTTAGAGCTCATGTAATTTCTCTAAAACTACTGCAGTTTTTCAACTATTTGGAACATTTGAACATTTTGTCCTCCTCTGTCCCCATGGCTTAAATATGTTAATATTATTTGAAAGTAGTGTTTGTTCTTAGGATAAAATTATTTGCATGCATGCAGTCATTAGTATTCAGTTGAGTGATCTGTCATATCTATCTTATGATCTTTGCTTGTGAAAGAGGTCTAATGAGTTATCTGAAGTGATTGTATTGGATTGCACTTATACTATCACCAGTTTCAACACCACAATTCATATTTATACGGTGTTAACACCACTAGAATGTCATTGGTAACTTCCTTGATGATCTTAAGCTGGTTTATATGCTAGCATATGAATTTTGTGCAAGCATATGAAAATAAGGCTGTCCACTTGCTGAGGGTGGGTAGATTTCATGCTTAATTTCACACAATGATTAAAACAGCATGATTTTAATCAATTACCTGAGGAAATGATCAGCTGTGGGGTTGATACCAAGTTCTGTAGACTATATTCAGATGCTCTTTTGTACCATGGTCCCTGCCATGAGAGCTAACAGATGGAATTATTGCAAGAAAAGAAATTGCTAGGTAAACTTAAACCAATTTTTTCCATACCATTAATTTGGGGAGAAATGCTTTAGGGTTTGCAGAAATTTAATAAATATGCATAAGGTGATATTATATTTTCCACATCCTTTACATTTATACTGGCTTATTAAAGATTTAATTAAGTTTTATGAAAAGGGAGAGGATGCAGTCTTGCAAAAAGTGTAGATGACAGTGTGGGTTCACAATAATTAGGGCTTCGGGGATAAAATAAAGATTCTCTACAGTTAATGAATATTAAGGTAATGTCTGCTTTGAAAACTTGCAAAAATGGCAGTGTTTTACTTACCACATCTGTCTTCTGTTTGTTTTCTAGCCCTAGTTCATCAATATATGTGACAGATTACATACCATTTACTTCTGCAGCTATGAATAGTAAAAAAAAAGTTACTGAAGATATTTTACTTTAGTCTTTTCATGCCCAAGCAATTTTTGTACCAACTTCTAGCTCTTAATTATCCTGCATCTTCTTTGTTGTCCATTCATTTAAATCCTAAACCCAAGTGGATTAATTTTATTAATATTTTCCTATTGAAACAGCATATCACAAAGCACTGCAAAAACTGATTTTTTAAAAATCCCTCTCTGAGTCCATTTTGCTTTCAAGTTTCTAAAATTTTGTCTGTGGTTAGACAAAAAATGTGGCAAAGCAGCTGTGGACCATGTTAATCCATGATCTTCATTGGTCTCTTGTATTCTGTGTGTAGAAAATATATAAATAAGCAAATGACATGTGTTTTGTCTTCTTTGACTTGCAGCTTCCAAATTCTTAGGGACCAGAGCTGTCTCTAATGTGCTTGTCCAGTAACACACAATTAAATTGTGCTCCTTGATTAGGATTTCTTAGTGCTCTGATAACATGAATAACAATACTGAAAGAACAATTCCTTTGCACAACTGGTTCAATGTAAACGGAACTCCAATATTACACTTGAATGCTGAACAATGCATTTTGGCCTATAGTAATATCAAGGACGTATATTGTTTTGCAGTTCAAAAAGTTGTATTCAATTGTGAGTTCAGTACAGTTGTCATGGATTCTGTTGTAGGCTTTTATTTAACACTTTAAAAGTAACTTCCTGCTTCTTTCAGCTTTGTAGCACTTATTGGAGTATACTGTTCAGCTATATGCTGTATACATGGCAGAAGCTTGCATCCTTTATCCTTATACCCCTCGACCATTTTCCAGGTCTCCTTTCCTCCCCCTATTATTGTTGATCCTGTGCTCCTTTTAGAATATCTCCTGGAAATCTTCCTAGAAGAAGAAATTCAATTTCTTTTTCATTGTGTATTCTGCTTCAACAGGTTCTGGTAGCCCAGTCTGCCATCAGTAAGTCAATAATACTTACCTCTCTTCACATTAATATCCATGGGAAAAGTGGATATTTTCCTGACAGTGGGTGACGATAAAGGTGTAAAATGAAAAAGGAGCAGTAGTATGGACTATGAGGAAAGATCAGCAGATAGTGGAGCTTTCTCTAAGGGATTTCTACAGTTTATTGAGGAACTGAATTCTCTCTAGGATAATTTTCCTTTAAAAGCTGCAGCCTCTCTGAAAGCATTGTCTTTTTCCATTAATGTTTTTAAAATATACCCTTTCCTGAAACTTCTTGTATTCATTGAAATTTTGAGTTTTAATTGTCTGAAAACTGCTTTATTTGCATATTGCTACTTCTCCCTGATGTTCTGTTTAAATGCCTTTTAGAAGTACCAAGAGAGTAATTTTTTCTCATTGATTAACTCTATTCTAAATGGGAACTGTTAATATGCCACTAATAGAGTATTTGATTTCATATAAATATGAAGCTTTACTTTAGTGTTACAAATTCTGCTAACTTATCCTGAACACAGAGCTGTGTATCTGCAAATTGACTTAGTCATGCTACAGATTATTTCTCCCAGTCCCTTTTACAAGCAGCTGGTAAAAAGCCATCTGGCTCACAAGCCATATCTGTTCTATATTATGATATCTTTAAATAGTTGCCTTTCTGCACTCTTATTTGTTATTTGAACCATTCATTTACATAGTTTTTGACAAAGCATTACTTTTTCAGAATAAATATAGTCTTTTCTAACCTTGTGCCTCAAAAATAAATTATTAGATATTTATGTGAGCCAAACTAATAGTAAGTCACTTAGGCAGTCACTGATTTCAGTCAAGTTGGATTGTGTGTATAAAGCAACCCATTTTTGTTCTTGGTTAATAATCATCCAGTTTCAGTCCTGCAAATGTACCTCCATGTGTATACATAATGCAGAATATTTAACTATGTTATTTCTAATTTCTTTGTATTTCTTGTGCCCTATATACATTGTTTTGCAGAGTAAATTCAATTCAGTTTAGCTACATTCTTGGAGTGGGAGATAAGGGCTTGTGTACCAGCAAAGTAAATTGGAAAGTAATGCCTCATACTTATTTTTAAATGTGATTCAGACCTAAAACTTTATAGCAAATCATGTTGTGTTCTTGTAAAACGATAGGTTTCTGTCAAATGGAGATAAAGTGTATTCTCAGTCTTTGTGTCTGTAGGGATTGGGGCAGTAATTGCATCTAATTTCTGGTGATGCTTTCTCCTCCCTGTGGTCACTGATGTATTATTTCACTGAATGTTCAGGGAGGAGTTGAAATGTCTGCAGTGTATTTCTTGAACCTGAATGTAATTCCTATTAATTTACTCATCTCTAAGCTTGTCAGAATGAGAGTTTTTCATAACTGTTTTCTTCTAAATATAGAGGGGGCAAACTAATTGTGTAAGTTGAGAATTTTAGTTAGAGACATGCACATACATAATGCAGGGGAAAGGAAATTTTGACAGCACAAATAGTACAGTTCTGTAGAAAATGTATTCTTTTTTAATGTCCAGTTCTTGATCTGTGAAACCCTGCCTTCCTTGAACAACGTGTAGTGTAAATTGTGCCAGATGAAAACTGGAATAAATTGATAAGAACTAGCTGCTTTTTCTCTGGCATGATTTTAAGACTGCAAGAAGTTTCTGTGATGAAAATCTCCCAGACTGACTATATTTAAAGAGGTACAACCAATGTCAATATTCCTGATTGGCATTTTTCCTTGTAATGAGGTGATTTACTGTTTGTTCTTGCATGTTCCATGAATATTCACCAATTTTGTTGCTAAGTATATTGATGTGCTTTGCACTTACTTATCACGTACAGTTGGGTTTGGGGCCATCTAACCTTCCTCTCTATTGCAATTATTCTTTATTTATCAGAAGATCCTCCCTCTTACTCTACTTCAGGGAGCAAGAGGGGTGTAAGCTTATCATAGATTTTTTCTCACTTGATTTTTCACTAGTTAACATGCCTCTTAGGTTACCTCTATAAATGATTTTGTCTTGTTAAATTGAGAAGTGAACAGATCAGAACCATTCTGTGCTTTTGGGTCAGTTTTCCTTCCAATAGCACCTGTTTTAGCTTAGACCATTGTGCTACTGTAAAAAATAGTAGTGGCAATGTATCCTGCCTTCTAAATGGCAAACTTTGTTAGTTCTTTATTATGGCTACTGTTGCAACATTTGTAAGGGAACTAGGGAAGTGGCTGTCAGTGTTCCATGGCAGTAAGTGCGGTACTGAAGACCTCCACACTCAAGAAGGAAAACTTTTTGTGGGGAAACTATTTCTGTTTTGTTCCCCAGGCTATAAGTAAGCATTTCTGAGGTGCATTTTTTATTTGCCAAACTGACTTCAAAATCTAGATTGAATGGGAGTTAAAAGGGGGGGAGCTGGAAAGTGGCGTACTTAACTAGTGTCTAATATTGACCTTAAAGAATGCAGATATCAAAACTAGAATATTTAAATATATAATATGTTAGCCATGTTAAATCTTTTTCAGCTAACTTCAAACCAAGGCAGGACAAGAATGTGTGTAAATTTTATTCACATATTAATTGTTTACCTTTTAAAGATTATGTTGCCTTTGACTTCAGTAATTTTCCATGTTAATTATTTGTGGAGTTATTTGAAATACAAAGATAGTGTTTTCTACCTTAGCATGTCCTTGACATGAAAATGATGAGGGCTGGGAAGAAATATACTAGTATACATGTTTGCTTAGTACTTGCAATAATACCTGAGTTGTGTGGGAATCCACTATTGCATGTGAACTAGGCTGGCTTGTGGCCTGAGCTTGTGTTGCCTTTGTTATAATCCTATGATGATGGACCTGGGATGTAAAGAGGACTTCAGAATATATCTGTGTTCATTAAGGTAATCAGGAAAAGTGATTCTTGGGAAAATTAGGAAAAGTGTCTCTTTTTCAGCTAGGAAAAAATAGGGGAAGTGCTTCTCAGATTTATTATTAAACTTGTTTTCAAAGCAAAGCTCTAGGATGTTTCTGTGGAATATTACATTTTATAGTCATGCTTCCTTTCTCCTTAATATTTTTAATTATTCTATATCAACAGACGCCTTAAAATCCACCACAAAAAAACAAACTGCAAAATAATTTTTTTTCTCTCTCGTTTTTCTCTGTCCTTAAGCACCCTACTGTTTCAAAGTGCAAATATTCTTGTTCTTTACCTAAATTTTAGATGCAGAATAATCAGAGATCTCTCCTTGGTCTGTTACAGAATTGAAGCTTATTAGTTCTTGACTGGTTTAGGTCTTGAAATTATGTTCCTCTTTAGCAAAAGAGTAATCTAAGAGGGTTCTTTGCTTTTTTGTTTGGATGGTGGGTTTTCATTGTTGTTGTTGTTGTTTGTTTTGCTTTGTTTTAAATCTATAATTGTTTTAAACCCTGATAGGTCTTATATTAGCCAAGTCTGGAGTTATCATTTTTGTTTAGTGAGAATAGTAATGATATTACGCACAATATTAATTTCTTTTCTACCTATGGGTACTTGGGTTAATGGATAAAACATAAAGAACAAATGGAATTTTAAGGAGGAGGTAAAAATTGTCATAGCTAATTACAAGATGTTCCAGTGCCTTCAGCAGTAACAACTTTTTCCACTCTAAAGATTAATTATTTTGTCTACAATTTTTCATTATAATTTTTTAAATTCTTTAATTTTACACAGACTAGTTTGTGCATAGTTAGGTATTTTATTTCAGAAAGTACTTAGCTGCCTTGTCACAAGACAGAAAATGTTAATTACTTATCATCACCACATCTTTCCTCTGGCATTACTCTCTTAATTCACTTCTTGTGAAGAGGCAAGTGAGAAACTTAATATTGTTTTTTTAGCTTCCCAGTGTACGAATCAGCAAGATGTCCTTTTATATTAAGGTGCCAATAAGAAATAGGTTCTTGAGGATTCTCTCAGTAGTACCAAAAAGACAAATTCATGACATCTGCCAATGTGTTGATTTTGGGATTTGGCATTTTTGTTGTTGCTCTTTTTTGTGTTTGATTTGTTTTGTTGTTTTTTTTTTTATTTTATTTTTTTAAATGTTTTGGAGGATGAAGAAGTCAGAGTACTCATACCCAAAATATGTTTCAACCAGATGCTTTCTGTATTTTCTGTATGAAGCTAACTAGTTGTTCTGTGCTTGTATGGAGAACTCTGCTGATTTGTTGCTTTTGTTAAAGGTCACTTAGCTTCCTCTAAAATTCTTTCATGTTATATAATCTCATTTAAAAAATGTGTTATATAATAACAAAGAAGGTTGAAGTACTCTTGTATTCCTTGTTGGAACAATTTTAAAAAAAAAAAAGCAAGCATTATTCTTAACGAAATTCTGTCAAAATAATTTCACTATACTTGATTGAGGTCTCATTGTTTTCCTGTTCAAGCAGTTATATTTTTGATTACTGAACAGTGCTTATGTGCTTTGGAACAATTTAATTTCTACCCCTTCATTCTGGTATGTTTTCACTCATAGAACCAAATCTTCTCTGATTTATTCTGTATTTACTCTGTGTTATACGTTGTAAATGGTTGTTGAATTGATTTGTCCTTAACTTTCTTTTAACAGTAGCTGCTACTGCCACTTCCCAGTCTTCCTTTATAATCTAATTCACTTTAAGTTCTTGATTCTTTCCCTAGCTAGCCTTTAATATTTTTTTTAATACAACTTCTTTTCATTGTAGTAGTTTAGTCATTTATTCTGTACTTCCAGGGATTGGAAATACAGCATCTGTGTTTTAACCTGGTGTTTGGAATAACATAGAAAGGTGAAGAAGAGGAAGAAAGTTAGTGGGGTTTTTTTGGTTGTTTTTTTGTTTTTTTTTTTTTTTTTAGCATTAGCCATAGTTTGGTTGTTTGGGTAATTTTTCAGTGTAGCACATGGCTTAAGGGCTTTGAGGGATTAGTCTCTGTGGTTCTTCAGAGAAGAGAGCTGAATTATCAATGGCTTTGTAAAATGTCTCTCTAGCATGCCTGTTTACAGAGAGCAAAAACAATCCAGATTCTATTTAATTTTTTAATTTTTCAGGGAGAAAATCCAGTAATACCCTGAATTTTTGCTGCTTTTTTGGCTTTTCGACCCCTTTCAAACTGTGATTTATTGGTAGCATTCCACCAAAGTCAAAGCAACCTCAAATTTCTGAGGTGAATTACCTCTTTGTGAAGTTACTATCATCATTACTTTATCAGCTTTCAGCATAAAATCTTATCATTACACAAATATGCAGAGAAATGGGCAGTAAGGGATAGAAAGAGAAAGATGATTGGGAGTATTTCAACAGCAATTCAGTTTGTGAATTACTTTATTGTGAAACAGGGAATAAATGCACTTAGAACAAAAGAACAGTTTTGTTGGTGTCTGTCCAAGTCACATTTTCCCTAGATGCTACCTGCTCTGTAAAGTAGAACTTGCTTTACATTAATAAAAAAAAAAAAACCAAAACAAAAAAAACCCACAAAAAATAGGATGGAATCACTCTTCAGTAAAGTTATGTCTTTTCATGCACATCCTTTAAATATCATGCTTTCTATCTAATGTTCTGAAGTTGAAAATGTTCTGAGGAAGGGCTGAGAGAGTTGGGAATGTTTATCCTAGAAAAGCAAAAGTTTGGGAGGAGTTATATCGATGTAAATAAATGCCCGAAGGGTAAAGATGACAGCCAGAATTGTTGGTGCTCAGTGACAGGACTGAGCACAAAATGAAACACCAGAGGTTCCACCTGAACATCAGTGAACACTTCTGTACTGTGAAGATGATTGAGCATTGTCAGGAGTTGCCCAGAGGTTAGGGGTTGTTTTGTTTGGATTTTGTTGTTACTTGATTTGGGATTTTATTCCTCCTGCCCGCCCACTCGTTATTAAAATTTTATTTGTTTTTGGTTTTGTTTGCTTGCTTGTTTTCCATAAGGAACATACTACATAAGTTATTTGAATTTTTCCCAGGGCAGCATGTAATTTGGGATATTTGGGGTGCTAGAGCTACATGCTCTGGTGTGTACAAAACTAGTATATGAGCTACCTGATCCTGTATTACCAGGTTCTTATGGCTTACTCTGTAACACTTGCTTTTTCTAATAGTGTAAGTGATTCAGCTGGCAAAAATATTTTGTGATAAAGCTGAGAGGGAACAGTTGGTTATATAGTACTGACTGTAGAACATTCAGCTTCACATACAGTACTTGAAAGTAAAAGAACTCATTTTCACATTTTTGAAGACACTGTGGACTCTAGTTTTAGAATGAAGAAAACAGAGAAGTATCTGTAGTGTCAAACCTTTGCTTTTAAGAGAAATACAATTTCTTCAAATGATCTAGGTTAAATAAGCTGCCTGCTGATTTCAGTGAATGCTGAAGAAGTGAAGGGAAGAGTTACTTATTTTTAAACATAAACAATGTTAATAATGTATTGAGAAGTCAATAGTCTATGTAACAAGGGAGAGGTACCCAAAGTATATATTAGTTCCCGAGTGGCTTTAAGTAGTTAACTCATAATTCTACTCTGTAAATTGAATGCTTGGAGATGACTCTTGCAGAAAGCTGAACTTCACAAAAAAACCCTTGGGGTCCAGAAACTCACAATGGCAATCTAAATAGCAACTAGCTTAAAAGGCTGTCTTAATTAAATTTAATTTTACCTAAAAATCAGAAATATTTAAAAATGGCAGGCTAGAGAAGTTGATATTAAACATTTTGATAATCTGCAGCTTTGAAATGTGTTCCTGGATTTAGAAAAAGTTTTGATTTGGGAAATAATAATTGTGCATAGAGCTTGAAGTATCTGCATAAAAATCAGAAACGTAGCACTCTGAAAGGTATGGCTGAATCCAATTCCCAGGAATCTGAAGGTTCAGAATATTGAAAAAAAATATAGTAGTTTAAAATTAGGAGTTTGATCTTAATGAATTGAAATATATGTGCAGAATTAGTTATAACTTTTTGTGCATAATTTTAATATTTAGCTAAAGATTTCTTCCCATCTTTAAGAACTTCTGCAATATTTTTGCTAGGTCACCCTGAATTGTTTTCCACTGAGAGTAAATGGAGCTTTTTTAGCTTTTGTGTATAGCAAGAACTCTTGGCATCATCCTGGATGTCCTATATTATGCTCTCCTGAGACTAATATCCTTCCAGTATAAAGGTGACCTAAGCAAAATGTACTTTGAGGCTTAGCTAGTGCTTTTGTTGTAGAATCTTTTCTCTAATTTATAATTCAACCTTTTGATATTTCTCATTATGTAATTAATTACTTTCATGCTTATAAAAAAAAGTAAAATAAAATAATAGGGGAAAATCCTATAGTCACATAAGTAATCTTACTTAAATTTATTTCTATAAAACTTAAATAGTTTAAGCTGTGTTTATTTAATGCAATAGAGTAGGTATTATCTTTCCTGAAATAACCTGTGTACTTTTTTACAGTACTAGAGTCTTATTCTGTAATTCATATTGTTGATCTTATAGGCTTTATTTAAATCAGATTAACTTTCTTTTTAAATGAATGTAAGTTACTCTAAAGTTTGTGACAAATTGTGAAAATTTTGAAAAGTAAATACAAAACGGTGAATTTCTTGATTTTGAAATCAGTTGTCTATTTTTGATTGTACTTAATGGAAATTGATGATCTTTGTAAAATCAACTGGACAAAATACATCAATGTAAACCATTATGCAGGTTATTTTTAATGTTACATCTTACACAGTGTAAAAAAATATTAATGTTAATATTTTCATAATGTTCATAAAATGACAACTTCATGTAATAGGAAATTAACCAGATTTTTCTGAAGCTGGTAATAGAACAACTTATGGGCTAAAACAATAATGAAAAAAAAAATCAAAAAGCCACATAGTTTTGGTTCTCTGTTCATTTCTCTACTCAGCCTGAAAAGGACATTTTTTGGTATAATGCCGCTATGTAGGCATTTTACATAAAGATGAAAATCAGTGTCTCATTTCAAAAAGCAAATTCTCAGTCACAGCTAAATGACTTTGAGTCAATGGAGCATAATATTAAGTCAGTCATACTGTGCCAGCTTACATGGCTTCTCAGTTATGTTCTGGCAATGGCTTTTTGTAAATAAGTAAATAATCTGGGTAGGAAAAAAGTGTCCAAACAGATTTTTGTATATCTTAGTCGTTAGTAAAATTTGCATTAATTCATGCTTTTCTTGCAGAAGAGAAAGCAGAGAAGAAAATATTTGCTGTACTGATAGTCATTCTCAATAGAAGAATTAGTTTATGGGTGCAGAATAATGTGTTACTGGAATATTCAGAAACTTAATCCTGGAGTTCTCTATTAGGCCTAGGGTTGAGAATCAAGAAATTACAGTTTGTAACTTTGACGTGACCTATGGTTTCTATTCCTGTTTAAAGACAAGTTCAAGATAGGGATTAAATATTTTTGATTAAGCTACTGGTGCTGCTTGCATTAATTTGAAGCTGAATAAATTTTGACAAAACTGAAATATATTTAGTTTCTCCAGGTTTTAGAACAGTGTAAAAAATATTTGAGAGAAGAGTGAAAATGTGGACATATCAAAGAAATTACCTTTCTTAGCACTTTCAAGTCCATGAGGTATTTGAGACTTTGTTTAGAAGACTTATGCAGGAAAGCAGCCTTCTATCTTCTCCCTTTTTAGTGTGTAGGAAATATTATATTAAATTATCTAAATAAATGCTGTGATTGTGTGTTGAGTTTTACAAATGATAAAAATATTTTTTATATATTCAAGGGTATGGTAGCATAAATGACATTTTTATGCAGACATCAGATGACCAAGGGACAGCAGAGCCTGTAAGAACACTTTGAATGTTGAATCCATCATCTTTCTGCCACCAATTTAATGGGGTCAGTAAGTTCATATCTGTGAATGTTTATCAGACACGCTTTTAGAGAAGTTAAATGTTCTTACAACATACTAGTGAAATGTGTTTATTAGTGCAATTAGTTTCTCTGTACTATTATTCTTAGTGTAATTAAAGACTAAAATGGAGACTGTTAAAGTAAATTGGAATTTAAGCTACATGCATTAGATAGATTTATTAGATACTTTACATGGAGTATCAGTGCAACCTTGTTTTGTGGTTTGTTTTTTGTTTGGTTCGTTGATTTTTTCCACAATGAGTGTTGTCCTGAAATAATTGTGTACAGAGCTAGCATTTTTTGGGGATTTGATCCACCTGAGTAAACAAAGCAGAATTTTCAAGGGTGATTTTTCAATCTGCCTCAGCTAGTGTTGGTAAAATACACATAAAGGGAATGTGAAGTCATCTTTTTTTTTTTTTTTTTAATTTGCAACATCATTTCAGAAATACTTAACAAAATCTGTAGTTAGATTAGAAACTCCTTTCTTTATTTCTTTCACTACGGAAACTGAAATTTGAAGTACTGGAATGAATTTGAATTTTTTATTAGGAAAGGGAAATGGCTTCATAATAACCAATACTTCAGCCTTATTAGTAGGTTGAGTCCCTGGCTATTTTATAATTCTCCTTGTAAAGTAGCTCTGCTTTTGACGCAATCTTTCTGGAGCTGAGGTCTTAAGTCTTCCAGGTTCACATATTCAGCAATATTCAGCAATATTCAGGACCCTATTACATCAGAAAAACCTGAAATATGTAAAGTGTTAGAGCTGGTATGTTTCAAAGGGAAGAAGTCTAATTTGAACACCAAATCATTGAGTAATATCACTGGGACTTTGTTTTTTTCCAATAGCCCTTATGTCTTAGGGGCATGCCTGTGTCATGTTCTAAAGGAAGGCAAAGTAAATGAAGTCTAAAGAAGAAATCTTGAAAATATCAGGGGCATCCACTGGACAGACAGAGCAAGCAGCACTTAGGATTTTGTTTTTTGTTGTTTAGTACCCCCTACCCACAACAGTCTTATTTGGACCGAAAGAAATTTAGAAAATCTGGCCAAGAAAGATTAAAAGTCAAGTGAGGCAACACATGTGTATACAAGGTGATTCCTGTTGTTTATGCTTTGTCTTGTAGGCACTGTGTCTTGGGAGAGTGAATAAATAAAGCCGTGTTCTTATTAGCTAATCTGCTAGTCACAGAGTATGAAAGGAAAGGTGTGTAGATGTCAAGCTCTATTGGGTTAAGAAGCAGAGGAGATATGGGGGATCACTGGGAAGCAGTCCCTAATAGGGAATTGCTTCAGGTGCAGATGCCAAAAGCTTGGCCTACCAACATCTTTAGTTTCATAACTTGTCACACTTAGCTTTTTGACAGGTAGCTTGGTTGTTTCATCACATCACTGGAAACCAAGATCTGTAACAGATTAAATTTACCTTTTTTTCTTTTGCTTTCTTTATGACTCAATAATAGGGACAACTGCAGTTGGAAAAATATTTTACTAGCCTTAGTGATAAAAGAGGAATTTTTTTAGAATTGTTTTCCCAAGCAGCTTTTATTTCAGTGGGGAGTGCTCATCTCCTTAACAGGATTTAGGGAAAGGTACCAATGACTGTCACTATTTCAAGAGCAAAGACAATTTTCATAGGTGGTCACTTTATGAAATAATCTCATTTTCTAAAAAATGAACAGGTTTATTGTTTTGTAAGAAAATTCCTGGATTTTGGATTTTCTCAGATTTTTAAGGTTTATTTAGTTTTGTAAAAATGTTGATGTGCCATATATTTTCACTTGCTACAAAATAGTGTAGTAACAGCAAGTAATGTTGTAGTTCTGTTTACAGAAATTAGCATTCATTTTGTTTCCACACATAGGTCATACATGTTCTTATATACTGCTTGGAACATCAGCTAATGAAAATAAGTCAATGATACATGGCTACTTCTTCATTCATTGATTTAATGTTTTTAGTGCTTTTACAGACTGTTTTCTGTTGATCCTTTTGTAGCTATTTGCAACATCACACCTGGAGTTTTCTTTTTACAGGAAGAATTTCCTTTCTCATACTTAGGGTTTTGGTTTTATGTTTTTTTGTTTGGTTGGTTGGTTTTGGGGTTTTTTTTCCCTTATTGTTTCATCTAAAACCCTTTCAGTTATCAACATAAATCTGGTAAGTGCTTAGAGGAATTCTATAAATGAATATATTTAAATATATGTAGGGTCTTTACTTGCAGGGACTATGGAAAGGAGCAGAAAATTAGAAATCTGGAGTGAAAATGAGGTAATGTCCCTTGTTTTCTGGATTCGAATAACAGTTGTTGTGTTTCTGTCATCACAAGATGTGTTTTGTTAGATTTAGTCGTTCTCTTTGTCTTCTGGATTTTCTCTGGCAGAAGACTTCCCAGGGCATGGAAAGAGGCAAGTTAATAAAAATTGTGTCTAGCATCTTAATGGCAATTCACTTTGGTGACATTTGTATGTATTGATTGTATAGTTGGATGGTAAAGGTTGAAAGAAAACATGTTTGGTTTCAGTATCTTCACAGCAAGAAAAATTTGGGATAGACCATTGTCTTTTCTACCAGTGCTTTCTAGGATATTAGTAGATTATTTTTATTAGGGTAATATGAAAAATTTTGCCTTTTTGTTCTACGTGGTTTTTTGTCAATTTTTCTTCACTTTTCATCACTCTTCTTTCTCACAGGAGAAAATTTTTGGCTGAGTTAGACCTCATGCTTTTATTCAACAGCATATTTTTCTGTTTTCTACACTTCTATTAAAAAAAAAAATCTTAAAAAAAATCCAAATTAATTCTAGAATTATGAAATCCTTAAGACTGGTCTGCTGGTTTCAGTATACTTTAAAACACACTTTCCCCTGCCCTCTGCCTGTTAACACACTGACCAATTTTCTGAGTGTAGTGTCTGTTAAGTGGGTGCCTTTTTGATCCAAAGCTGAATTAGACAGTTGGAATTGTAAAATGTGCCATATTTCCTTAAGACTCAGCTTTAATGCATGGCTAAAATGCAAACTTTTATTTCTCAGATGTATTTCTTAGATTTCATTATCAAATTAAATGAGGAAAAGATTACTAACTTGCTCAGGAGCATACACTGTGAAAATATTTTGTAAATGACAAAACCAATATTGCACCTTCATCTTTTTCTAAAGAATTACCAAGTCAGAAAGGCAGTGCTGTGAATTCTAGAGATGTCAGTCCCAAGGTCTTTTCGCTTAATTATTCTGCAAAAGAAATCCTCTGAAATAAGTGTACAAAAAATTGGTAGGATATTGAAGTGCAGTCAGTTACCTAAGAGAAGTGTAGCCTATAGTAGAATGTTTTATGATGCAAACCACTCTCTGCAGTCTATTTAATAACTTTCTATTTAAAAAAGATAGATTTCTTCAGAATGCAGTGAAGCAAGTGTATACATTGTACCTGAGGTCTACACTCCTGAAATATTAGCTTGATTTTATGTAGTGTAGTACACATCTAAAGTTAGTTCTGTTACTAACTTTTTACTTGTGCATATAGGAAAAACAACAAAAAGTGATAAAATGGTTGAGAATATTATAATGAATATTGCACAAGAACTATAGAAAGGTGACGTTACACGTGGCTGAATCTAAAGGAATCAAGACTAATTTTTATTGGCAACTAGCTTCCAAGTAAAACTAGAATTGGGAATTCTCTGAAAAGATTCTTCTATATAACTGTATTTTATAGAAGCAAATTATGTGTCACTAATAGGGCTGGATTTTTTCTGTCAAGATCATGCTTTTGCTTTCATACCCTTAATGCTATTTCATGGGTTTCTTTTCTTTGAATAAGGCCTAATCTGAAAAGTATTTGTTTTTCTGTACCAAGTAGGATATTATGCATCGTTCCTCTGATAATATAAGTTATAGCTTTTTATTAGTACTCTTTGCTTTATCTTTTTGCTTGAATAATTAATGCTTTTGGATATGCTAGTTCCCATCCTTTTTAGCTCCTTGTATTTTATTGTGCCTTTACTGGCTGGAGTGCCCTGATGCAAAATGAATGAATCTTTTGAAACTAACAAAGATTTAATCCTGATACTGCTAATTGAAGGAAATGTTACAAATGTGTAAGCTTCATGTTTATGTAATTTGCTTTATGATTCTTTTTAAAGAAAAGAACTTACATAATACCTTCTTGAGGCAAAACCACCAGAAACATATATCTTTTAGAAGAAGAAAAGTTAAAGTCTTCATTGAATCATTGATATTCTCATGATAAACAGAGTTGTAATCTCTCCTTCACATTCATGATTACAAATACCAGCTAAATTCTGAGAACAGGAACAAAAACCTAAATACTTGACCCTATTTTTTTAATAGGGTCAAGTAAATGCAGATATTTCAGAACTGTTCATGAACCACACTCATCAAAGCTTCTTTTGGACTCAAGCCTTCTAATTACCTGTGCCTAAGAGGCACAGCCCCTAAGGGGCTTTGATAATTTTGAAGGTGAAAGTTCTGATGTAAAATATAATTTTTCTTTATCCTTGCAGTTCATTCCTTCCTTCCCCTCATATATCTGTCTCTGCTCTCATAGCATTACAGATTTGTTAAAATTTTACTAGATGACCTAATTTTTATATTTTATTCAGTTTTTTAAAAAACTCTCAGAATAGCCACCTTGTCTCCTTGCTCAGTTGTTCTTGCACAGTGTTTGGCTTTTACTTGTCATCTGGCTCTCTTTATTGAGAGTGTCCCTATTTCAATATGTTCTTTAAGCTAGTTCTACCCCTCCACAGTGGAGCCTGACCAATTTGTAAACCTTTTCACTAATTTATATGTATTTTAACAGAGTTTTCGCATCTTCAATTTTCTGAAGTTAGTTTCCTCTTTGTTTGGGGTGCCTTCCTCACTTTCTGTTTCTGTCTGTCTGCACTTAGCTTCTGAGTTGTAATATTCCAGTTTCCTCCACTCTTATTTTTAGTTTTCATTTGGTAAAGGCAGCTTCCAGAGGGCCAGCGAGCAGGGAGCTGAAGACTTAAAGCAAGATAGATGCATTAATCCTGATATGCTGTATGCAGCAATCCACCTAGAGCATGGTCAGTACAACCTTGCTGAACCTAAGTAACATAGGAAACGAAACACTTTCTGCTGAGCATGTGTGGAATCAGGCTTACTTGATAAAAAAATAACCAAAACCCTAAATAGATTTTCACAGGAATAATTAGATAAAGATGGCTGTCTTTTACTGTGTCTCGTAGCTTGCTTTTAAATCATTCATGTGATTGAATGCTTTCAAGCAAAAGACAATGCACAAGCAGATTTTTCTTATACAATGGTAGTTCAATCAAAATATTTTGTGCTTCTCAGTCTTGAGATCAGCTTAAAATGTTGATCTAATAATGAAATGTACCTAGATGAGTTTATATGACAGTACGGTCTTGTCTCTAGTAAAATATAAAACTTGCATGAATTTAAATTCACTATGATACATTTGTAAGAAATTATAAACATAGTAACTATTTCTCTCTCTTTGTAGTTACATTTTTCTTTCATCTTTATACTCGAGTGACTTGACAATACTCTACTGTGATTTTTACTAAATAGAATAAATACAACATCAGGCTGCGTTTTTTAAAACTTCAGTTTTTAAAACAGAAGGTAAATGATTGCTGTACTGCTAACTTCTAGTTAGGCAGTGATCATTAATCTACTGCTTTGCCTTTGGTAGCAACCTGTTTGGTTTTATTTTATGTGTTCTTTCTGTTTAAGACCACACTGAGTTACTCTTTTATATACTTAAAGTCTTGTTGACTATATGAAAATCTAAATTATGCTATTAGCTAAACTCTGCTACATACAGCTATATATAACTTCCATCTTGAGCCCATAGGAGTTTTGAGAGTGCAAAGGCAGAATATAGGTACAAAGCACTTAAATTTTAAGCTTAAACATTCCTCATGCTTGTCCTCAATTACAGAATCTTTTGGCTGAGAAAGTGGAACAGCTGATGGAGTGGAGCTCAAGGCGTTCAGTCATCCGCATGAACGGAGATAAATTCCGAAGATTTGTGAAGGCTCCACCTCGTAACTACTCTGTGATAGTGATGTTCACTGCTCTGCAGCCACAGCGGCAGTGCTCTGTTTGCAGGTAATTTATACCTTTGTGACCTTTCTCATCTTCCTTACCTCGGTTTTCAAGGGAACGTTGGCATCAATGTGCAATATACCAAGTAGGGTTGTTCTTTGCATGGGATAGATGTTCACTAAGCAGCAGGCTCATGTGCTTTGTTACAGCATCTTTTCAACCACATTTCATCTACATGTCACACTTTAGAATTCTTCCAGGTTTTGATTTTTAAATTGCTGTTGAATAAAATGTACATAGCTGAGGAAGACTTTCTCTTTAATTATCAGTTAATCTGATCTTTCCAAAGACATCTTGTGGCAAAAGTGATTCATTGCCATTTAATAATACGACACTTCACTGATTTCTTGAGTTAAGAGGTGCCCAAGGTCCTCAGGCAGATGTCTTCCCCTCTGATTTCACAGTTTTGAACAGTTCTTACATGCTAGCACATTTTTCATGAGGTCATAGATATTGGGGAATACTGTCTGTCACAGAAATTTGATGTGTTCTGGTAGCTCCATTCTGAATATGTATTAGAGTGCCTCTGGTAGTCTTCTAAGTTCAAGATCTCTCTCTGCAAGTTCTTAGTGCAATAAGTTAATCCAAAAATAACTAAGTATAGGGAAAAAGGGCCAAGGCACTGAAAGGTAGTCATACACTTAAGTACCTCACTAAATGAGAAACTGTGGTAATAAAGCCTTCTTCAGCCAAAATATGCATTAGAAATTACTGTGTTTAGCAATAAATGGGATTATTGAGCAGGGAGCTCTAAACACTATTTAAATAGGCAGCAAAATATTTTGTAGGACTATGAAAAATGTAGGTTGTATATGAGGTAATACTATTTCTTGTTTTTAAATACATTTATTTAAATTATATGTGAAGTTGGCAAATGCAGCAGTGTGTTGGATTTCTGCTGTGTTGCAATGTGACATTTACAACTGATACTTTTAACTTGGATATCTGTAATTGTCTATTTCTTAATTAGATTTTTGGGTTTTATACATTAATTTTCTCTGATTAAAGTCAGTTGGTCAGTTTTGAGGGAGAGTATGTAAATTGTCTTTCCACTTCACCCTCCATATATGAACTGTGAAGCTGAAGGATTAGGTACAGAAATTGTCTAACATTCTTTAGTGAAGATAATTTTTAGCTCAGCACTTTCTTTGCTGTTGTCTCTTCTTTATGTTGCCAGAGTTCAGCTTCAGGAGATGATACAGGAGTTGAAAGTTTACCATATTGTTTTATATCATTCCTTATTTATCCAGTGGGTAAAGCTACAGGAGATGCACCAAGTTCAGCCTTGCAAGGGTCATTTTATTTATCATTATAATGGCCATGGCAAATTCTTTCCCTGGTCTACATACAGATCTTTTGTAGGGCATGTTAAACAACATAACTATTGCTGTTACTAAGGAAGTTCATTTTTCTTGCAATTATTTACTGTACTGAAAAAGATCTTATAAAATTCATCTTAGGTAAGACCAGACTAAATCCGTTGTACAGAAGCAACTGGAAATCTTTAAGCATAAAATGAAGGAAAAATAAGCATACTACTTTCAGTTAGGTTTGCTTAAATAAATGTGAAGTTGTGATCCACTTGTTCACATGAAATAAAAGGAATTTAACGAGGTTGATCATACTGCACATAAAACCATTATCAGGAAAATGGACATTTTCAAATCAATGGTTAATTAATGGACAGGAGCATTGAAAGGATATATAGAACTGAAATGCATGCATTACTTGATTGTTAGCTATTCACTAACCACTTTGCCTAAAGGATAAATTGATTTTTTAACTTAATCTGTAATGTTCTGTGAAGATGCTCTTGTTCAAGATTTAAGTTAGCTGCTACTAGTCAAAATACTTTCAGAATAATTGCATAGAAAGAAAAAAAATCTATTTCATATTTCAAGTGAGTGTATGAAGAAGTACCTAGTCTGAAATCTTTGACTTTGAGTAACTTTGTCACAATAATGAGAACTTTTTTCCTCTCTAAAAATTGAGTGTGGTTGGTTTATGCACCACAAGATTATCCAAAAAAAAAAAAAAGTTTTCCTTTTGGTGTCTAGATTTGACACTTCTGTATTTTATCTTTCTATGATATATGTGGAAAGCTGACCAAATTTGTCTCAGACAATCTGAGGATTTTTTTCTGTGCAGCAAGGAGAATGTTACACCATCAGTCACACAAATCACATGTTTTGTGAAAGTGTATGGAAATCATATCAACTTAGTGTTAAAATGCTGCATACAAAGAAGTCTTTGGGACACTAGATATTTAGATAAAGCTTTTCTATTTAAAAAATATCCTTTCAGTCAATCCTATCTGAATCAATCTAGTCCTAACATATAACTTCTGAAAACCAGCAGCTATGTATATGTATTAGTAGAGCCCCTAGTCATGCTTCTAGAGGTTTTTTTAGAGAAATTTTGTCTTTATTCTAAAGCAGAACTCTTTCATCTACCTTTGTGGACAAATAAGTTCCAGTTTTCTGGTCTAAAAGAGAGTATTGAAAGATATCTGATCCCTTTACAACTGTGTTAGTGGTAGCATAAATGTCAGTTTTCCTGTTGTTCCAGTTATTTAAGTTCAATATGACACAGCTGTTGTTAGGAAATTAAGTAGGAATAACTGATTAAGTATTCAATGTGCTCTTGAACAGGGCTGAAATGTGTTTCTCATGGCTTAGGATGGGTTTTTTTCCATGCATGTTTGGAAATGTGTTTGATTAAACTGTTTTGGTTCCAGGAAATTAAACTTAGTTAGTTTTAATTGATTTACCTGTTACTGCTGTTCTTGGTGTATATATTCTTCAACAGTACATTGGTAGATAATGAAAGGTCCTTTGATGCATTGTGATGATGAATCAGTTTGGATGAGCAGTCAGACATAAATAGTGACTCTAAATAGTGATTCCTCAGGATGTAAGATTAGCTTCCTTTTTCCCTTTGTCCTTCAGTCTTCACTCAACCAGATAGTTTATCTCACTCACTTTATCAGTCTCACAACTGAAAAAAATTACTTATGTATAAGGAGAAAAAACCACGTTCACTCTGACAGGACTATCTTCACAGAGATGAAGGGACTGTTCCTCAGCCTGTACTTTGTATTGCATGCAACCAAATGGTAACTACTGGACTAACTTGAGTGCATTTTCAGCTGAAAATTTGCTGCCAGCTTCTGTGACTTTCATCTTATTGCATCTTAGAATCTGCTCCCTCATTTTATTATCACTACATTTTTCTAAAGTAATCAGCACCTTTTATCAACCAGAATTCAGTGAATCCCCCCTGCCTCACTTGATTATTAGTGTTTTGATTTTCACCTACAGAAGGGCTTTAGCTCAAGCCTGCTGATGCTGACTGCTCCTCTGCATCTTCCATTGTTATAATTAACTCCTTTTTTGTTTGTTGCTGCACTATCTGACCACTCCATAAACATTATATGAAATATTTTAGTTTGCTTTCTAAGCTTTGCTTCTCTTATCTGACTGGAGGAAGCAACCATCTCTTTGAATACAGGTTTATACAAGAGGTGTTTTGTTTGTTATCAAACAGTTGACATTTTTGTCTGGTTCATTTTACAAATTCATTGCTGGGTTATTTTAATTTAGAAAGGGATATCTGTGTCAGAGGAATGAGACTGGTCACATGAGCTTTTCCTCAACAGCTGAAGTCCATCAACAAAAAGATGCATATTTGTGTTGATGTTTTTCTTAGCATTCCTTGAAAAGATGAGAGCACTGTCAGAGGAAATGGAAGGAAATGCAAATACATGAGAACAGATTCCAAATACTTTTATTAACATCTACCATATCAACGAGATCTCCAAGAGGAGGTTTTTTAATTCTGAAAAAAAAAATTGTTAGTTTCCCTGCTTAAAAAAAAATCTCAGAAGATAGGTGTTTTGAAGTAGCTGATGCAAGAGTAGATCAACAGCAAAAAGAATTGTGATAGTCAAGGAGCATGATCAGAAAGAAGAAACAGGATCCAGTATCTTTTAGTTTTTTGCTAGCTGGTAAAGAGCGGAGAAAATAATTGACAGGTCTCTTCAATGTATTGAGAGGGAATTACCATTTGAACTTTTGTTCAATGAAGGAATAGGAAATTTGGAACAAGCTGTTGAAAGTTCTACAATTGCTTTTCCTGTGCACTTCAGGACCTTGATAGAAGTATTGATGAGTCCTGCTTAACAAGGCAATAATTTTATACTTGAATCATAACAGCCTCCTTATTCTTCCTGAGATCACAATTTTTTTTATTCTTTGACTTTGAAACTTCTACAAAAGAGGACCTCATAGCTTCTTTTCATCTACAGAATATTGAAAATTTCATGGGATGCTGTAAATACAATAACATAGAATTTAGCTTGCTTTCCCCTTTTATAGATATGCGTGGTTTTCATGGGTGTTTATACTCTTTGTTGCATTTAGTGAATTTTCTAGACACATGTAGATTTTTCAGTGCTTTTCATCAGGACATTATGAGTCATCCTAAACAAAATCAAATAAGCATTCTGAATTTATTGCCTTCTTGACACTGAGAAGATGTCAAAATATGCATTTAGCTCCTTGTTCCTTTAGTTTTGGGGAACACCATTCCAAATAAAAGCCAGATGTTGTATTGGAAGTAAATTGCAGCACTGATCACAGTTTACTTTAAACAGATGGATAAGAATGTGTAAGTAACTTCTGTGCCAACTGTACATTTTTAAGTATTGTACATAATGTGCTAGAAAATAATGCTTTACTGCTTTCTTTTTAAAATAATTCCATACTCTTTTATTCTTTTCCTAATATTCAGTTTGTGTTTTCCTTACTATAATGTCAGACCAATAGAATAAAATTAATCTCATTAAATATAGCTCAAGTTATACAAATCTGATTAACTGCTATAGACACACACATAATTAATCTTTTTAAATAAAACTTTTAATATTTCATGAGCACCTCTTGCATAATGGAAGAATTTCTGTAGAACATTTGCTTAGCAGCTTACTTTCCAGTATATTGAATTTTCTGAGCAAATCTAATAGTAGCATTCCCTTTTGATCTGGCCACTATTTTCTGGTAGCTGGTCAGTATTACTGTTGTTGTTGCTAGCTCCTGTGTTGCTATTATGACAAAATTCTAAAGAGGTGACTATAGCAGCAATAACATTCAAATCTTCTCCATCTATTAAAAAATCCTGTCAAGCAAATAAGCAGTGCTAACATTATATTCTGTTGAGTTCAGACCCAAGTGTAGTTCTTTGCTTTTATGCCTTTATAGATTTTCACATAATTATTCTAGTAATTTTGTATAATTAACATTACTTCCTAGAAACAAGCTGTATGAACTAATTATAGAGATAGGTAGATAAAAACTTGACAGTTGATATTGTCAAGTTGATAACTGATAATTGAAGACTGAATTTTTTCAGTCAAGTGCTTATGCTTTTTACTGTTATTTTGTCTGAAAAGGAATGAACTAGTGCTACAATAAGTTACTAACATGATTCTATCAGAAATTTATCAATTGCAAATGATACAGTGGTGTGTAGGATGATCTTCAGTTATGTGTGTATGGTAATCCTTTAACTTTGTGTTCCTGCTGCTCCTTGTTTCACTCGTTTCCAGACCCTTCAAGATCTTCTATGAGGATGCATCATAGAATTGTTTGCTATTTTCACTGTGAGGATGAAATTGTATTTTGAGTCTGTGACAAAAAATGCAGCCTTTTGCAAGATAATACTTTAAATGTCACCCATTAATTCAAAATAGTTTAAAGATGCAAAATACATGGAGATCAATGGGACCAAGAAACCTCTCAGATAGTGGGCCATAAGTGGAGTATATGAATTTCCCAGAAATACTGGGGATCACAAGTGAAAGGTAGATAAAGAAGAATGGTGGCATCAAGATGAACTGATTTTCATCTTGTTCTTATAATAAAAATGGTTCAGCTTAAATATAGCAGCTTTAACAGAAGAGTGCATTACAGATATTGCTTAAGATTTTACAGCATTCCTTTGATGTTGTCTGACTGCCCTCTTCAGGATGACAATGAATGTTAGTCTGCTTAGTGATAATATCTGTTTCTAGAAGTAACCAATCTAATGCCTAAATTGCTTCTTTTTTTTTAATTGCAAACTGCCCATTAAGTAAGAGTGTTAAATAGCAAATTTTACCAGAACAGGTGAAAGTTGAGTTTTATTGTGCTTCATGTTTTCAATTCTTTGTGGGAGTAAGAGATCAACAATTTTCATTTTAACTCTTTGCATTTTATGATTTTTTTTTAAGTATAGTACAGATTTCTTAGTACTACACAATTGTGCTGGAATTTGTATGTAATATATTTAATGTCTAAGGTTGATCTCAGATACGGAGAAATACAGGAAAGTTCTTATGATATCTGTGATCTTGTGATGCTCTTCCCCTTCTTTGCTCTCTCTTATATATGTTTAGTGCAGAGTTTCTCTTGCAGCAAACAGATTTTTGCATTTACAACTTTTAAATAGTGTTCTGCACCATGAAACACATAGAACTGTTTTTGTAGAAACACTATTTTGAGAAAAGCTGCAGAACAAATTTATACTACTTCAGTATCTTACTGTATGTGAAGATGAGTTGTCAAGTGGTAAAACACTAGTTTGGACTTTACAGTGGATTGATTAAACAATAATATGGAAATTAGCAGAGAAACCTCTCTAAATCAGAAAATACTGCAAGCATTCCTTCCTTTTGGTTTTATTTTTTTCCCTGAATTTTAGTTGGTATAGATTTGTCCTGTGGAATACCCTGTGGTTTTATGGCGCTGTGTGTTTAGCAGATGTCATTGCTAGTATTATTCTCCTGGAATTCCCTTTGTCTTTCCCTTCCTCTTAGTAAAGTCAGGACAAAGTTGTTTGTATTGGTTTGTGTTCACTTTGGGTTTTTTTTGTGGGTCTTTTTGGGGTTTGCTTTTTTTTTTTTTTTGGTGTATTGGTTGTTTTTTGTTTGTTGTTTGGCTATTTTATTTAGGAGGATATTTAGTAGCAAATCGCCTTCTAGTGCTGATAGAGAAGATTATATGTTGTACAAAATTACCACATTTAAAACTTTTATAGAAATAGCCTGGAGTTTGTCATGCTGCTTTCAAGCCTACTTTTTATTCCATTAGGATCATTTCCCCAGTGCTTCATAGTTTGGCTCTTTTTGGCTCTCCTATGGCTCTGCTGTTTTAGGAACATACTGTTTTCACAGTTGTATGTTATTTGTCCCCTAGTTGCAAAATTCCTTATGTATAGCTGTTTCTAGGAAGTATGTCGTATATGATAGTGCACTCAAGGGCCCCATAAGCATATCCTTGCATGGATCTGTTAGCAGATCTGTTTGATACTTCCAACTCAGACTAGTCCTATTTACTGAGATTTTAAATATGGAAAACATTTCTTTTTCTTAATATCATCTTAGGATTTCTCTTGTATAGCTTAACACATTTCCAGTTTTGGAGGTGACAAGTTTGAAACAGAAAGTTGCATAAGGAGCTGAAACTTTTTAGTTCATAATATGGATGTTGAGAATGATACTGCAAATGTAATTCATCTAACCATTTCAGCTGATTGTAGTATATTTTTTTAAAGTGAAGGCATATGGATATATATTTGTTTCTTTTCCTTAACAGGCAAGCTAATGAGGAATATCAAGTGCTGGCTAACTCATGGCGCTATTCATCTGCTTTTTCAAACAAACTGTTTTTCACAATAGTGGATTATGATGAAGGGGCAGATGTTTTTCAGCAGGTAAATGTTGAATACTTCAAAGCATTGTCAGTTTTTAGAACTACATGTCAATTCATCAAATAATACAATACAAGATAAATTCTGTTTGTAGGTGTGTACCCCTGCTTTGCATACAATTTCCTCCTGGTTAAAAAACAGCAGTTTCTGTGACATCAGTGAATACACACTCTACTAGTGACCATATCTAGTATTTTCCAAGTGTAGTTTAGAATATTTTTTTATTGATTGCATTATATATATATATATATATATATATATATATATATATATATATGCAACTTTTTTTCTAAGCAATTTTTAGACTGTTTTTTAGAATTAAATACATTGTAAATAACATTTCATTTAAAGACTTTCTTTATTTTCTCTTTAGGGAAAAAACCTCTTTAGTAAAAGAGTCTTTTAATTGCTTTTATGTAATACAATATTCTTCAGCTTCAGTAATATTTAGTCTGGAAATTCTTCTGGGAAAAAAGAACTGACTGTTTTACATTTTATTTGTTGACTATGAAGAGTAAAAGTTGGAGAATAGTTTAAGGTCTTCTCTGAAATTGAAAAATCAAGGAAAGCAACATCTCTTGAAAATGAATACTGACATGCTTATCTTTGATATTTTTCCACTGATTGAAGCTAAAAGTGCAGATTAGAAGGAGTGGAAAACTTTGAAGGTATCTCTATATCTTAAATTCCTTTTGGTGAAGTGTGTGACTTAAAATGTTCAGAGGAAAAGATTAATATGTCTTTTTAAAATACTTTAAAAAGTTTAAATAGTGTGTTTAATAAATATTTTTACTTCCAGTTGATATATTAGAATGTATTGTATAAAAATGGTTATTAGTGGCTTAAGATCTTACTTTAAAAAATAATTTTTTTTTTGCTATAACCATACAAGACTTTATAGCCTATAAACTATGTAGACTGGAGAGCTTTATATATGTTGTAATCTTCGTGGTTATAATAATACAAAATACTTTGTTTGATGTTACCTTAAGCCAATCAACACTTGTTAGAAGAGTCCAGTTCAACTTATTCCTTGTGTAACAGGGCACAAATTCAGTTTATTTCAAATGACATGCAATTGAAATCATGTTTACATTTAGACAAAATCAAACATAAATATGTAAGGGGTTTTTTTTAACAGACAATGTTAAGAATAAGTTACACTAATGACTATTTCAAGATGGATTTGAGGAAAATGCAGTTCTGACTTTGCATTTATGTGTGCAAAGTCATGTAATAGTGATGCCATAGCAAAAAAAAAAAACAACAAAAAAGTAATGTGATTTTGATTTTTGCAGCTTTTGCCATGTTTCTAGAGAAATGACAGAGCAGTTCCCGATCAGCTGCCTCCAAACCCTATATGATGTCTGAATGTTTATCTTATAAAATATTTTATTTAACTATTTCATAACATGTATCTTAGCCTTTCTTGAAATATTTTTTATTTCCAAATTATTTCAGTAAAGAAGAGGGATTTTTTTTTTTTTTGCTTAGATGGAAAATATTTTAATAGTTGGTAATTTGTATTGATAAATTCAGCTGTTTACTTGATTTAATATACATTTTTGCTAATGTGATGTGAACTTAATTTTTCAGGAATTAAAAAAACTTACTTCTTTATTTAAAAAGCCCCATATTGCATCGCCTTTAAATATTACCCCTGATTTTGTTTATGTTAATTTTCTTTTTTTCTAGTGCTTTATTGCATTTCTGAGATGACCTGAATACAGAGGAATTTTATATAGTGAAATTACATTTTCCCATACTACCTTACAAAGCTAAAGTCAAAATTTCAAATAGCAAATGTGTATTTAGATCTATTTGTTTATCACTTTTGAGGATTTTTTAATATACAGTGAATAGTTCCAGTGGCATCAGCACATGAATTAACAGCAACTTCTAGGGCAAGTTGCACAGTTTAAGCTAGTTATCCAGTCCTTTTTGGATTCAAAAAAACCCTAGTCACTAGTGTTTAGTCTCTTGTAGCTAAACAATGTCAAGCTACTTTGCTCCCTTAGAATTATAAGTTAATATACTTTAATAGATTGGGTTAGGTGCGGGGTCTCTGTTTTACCAATTACAGGAAAGGTCTTGGAGTGTGTGAGAACATTAAAGCATAAGATACTGTATAAGCTTGTGAGGGAAACATTCTAAATAATTAAACAACCTGAAGAATCTACTGTAAGGAATATTGCGAGGACTCTTTTTGGAGGATATGAGAATATATGAGAATATTTCAAAAAATGTAATGTATGGAGGAAAGTGACTTTTTAATGCTAATTAGATTTATGTTATTGAGGCTATTGTGATGTTATATTTTGAGGATAAGGTTGCTCATTTTTTCCTGTAAGGTTACTCATTTTTTCCTGCTGTTTTTCCTGGTTTTGTAGCTGAATATGAACTCTGCTCCGACTTTCATGCATTTTCCTCCAAAGGGTAAACCCAAGAGAGCTGACACATTTGACCTGCAGAGAATCGGATTTGCAGCTGAACAGCTAGCTAAATGGATAGCTGACAGAACAGATGTTCATGTAAGTCTTTCAGCAATTTTAAAAGTTGAAGGTAAATGTATCTTTGTGGTTTGAGACAGGTTGATGATAAATTCCATCTTTCCTTAATAACTTTCTTTGTCAAGTGAGGGTTCTACAACACATTAAAAAAATAACATTTTTGGTACTTGTGAGAGCTTCTGCAGATTATATTCCATTCTTGCTTTGTTATAGCCTAAGTCTAAATAAAAACAGTAAATATTAGATAAAATATAATATAGGTAAAATATAATATAATAAATAAAAGCAGTAATAATTAGCTGTTAATAATTAAAATGTGCTTTACAAAATTCCATACAAAACACTTAGATTTGAAGGTAGCTGCTTTTAGTTCAGACATAGCCTGCAAATCTGTTGAAGAAATAATGTTTCAGAGTTGCACAGTTCCAAATTAAACGTGAACATTGTTCATAGTATGTGCTCATTAAAGAAAGAATTATTTTTTCTTATTAAATTATATTTCAGAGTCTTGCTGACTCTGAAACCAGATTTCAAGTGCTTTATTATGTTTACATGGAAGATCATCTGTATGTAAACATTTATTACAATCTGTATTTGCATTTTTCTTTCCAGATTAGAGTGTTCAGGCCTCCTAACTATTCTGGTACAATTGCACTGGCTCTTTTGGTATCTCTTGTTGGTGGCTTGTTATATCTGCGAAGAAATAATCTGGAGTTCATCTATAACAAAACTGGCTGGGCCATGGCAGCTCTGGTATGCAGATTTTCCTTATATGCTTTTTATTAATTTCTTATCTTAGCATATATCTGTTCATTATATGCAGGGTAGCTTAAAAACCATTGCATTAGTACATTGTTCAGAATGGTACTGTCAGAGAATGATTTATAATCCAGATTTTAGGTCTAGTTCTCATAAGAAGTGAGTATTAGTTACTATGAGCGACTCACTGAATATTAGCAAATTCTCTGACAGCTGCAGTTTTTTCTTTGAACTTTAGTATGAAAATATTTCCAATAATTGATACTGATGTTTATGGCTATGGTTCAACTTGCCTTTTTTGGATAAAATCCAAAATGTTGATCAATTGGTTTAGCATAGATATTCACTTTAGAGTAATGAAAGGTTGAGAAAAAACAAAGGCTTTTATGTTTCTAAGGCAGTGATAAAAGATCTGAGAAACAAAGAAAAAGAGGAAATTGTTTCTAAAACTGGTTTTGATAGTACTGACCTTAACGTTCTACTATTAACCTAAATGCGAATAGGATGATCTTAGTGTTAGCTCTGAGGAAAGACTAGATCTAGCCAAGTCTGTTTGAAATATTAGTCAGCTAAATCCTCAAAACCATAAATAATGAATGAAGCTTGATTTTGCTTAATAGTGTGTGGCACTGTGTTTATTTACATGGTGGTTTTCGAGTACCTGAGTAGACTGATGAAAAATGTGGGATGTGCAATTTAGCTGTCTCAGTTTTAAACAGGAAACAGTATCCAGGGATGGTAGATGTTGTATAAACAAGCACTCATTTCTCTGACATCATTGTGACCAAGAGAAAAGGAAAAATCTGAGGAGAGGCATCAAAGATTTAATTTTCAGGGACGTGGCATCAGAAGCATGGGTTTCAATGGTAGACTAGTGTCTGTAATTATTGAATCCAGTCCCATATTTTACTGCACTAGTAGTTATATCAATGGAGAACACTACTTTTTAGAAAGGCATCCATGTGTTTTTTGCAATATAAGCAAATCTTGTATTCTTTTGCCATTTAAATGATTATTTATTCTTGTGATCATTTTAAAGACTTTTCCTCAACTTGTATCAATATGAATTAACCTTTCTTGAAAGGACATGGCTAGAATTGTAGCTGGAATATGAGTTTGGTTTGTACATCAGCATTCATGTTTTATTTCTCATCTAGACTCCTTTTCCCAAGAAGGCTTGCACCAGGTGGTCTTTTGAGGTCTCTTTCAACCTGGGGTCTTTTATAGTTCTGTGTGTTTTAGTTGTGCTAGACTTAGGTTATCCTAAAACCGGTTTTTCCTTTTCAATATTGTATTACTGGTTTGCTATTCTGCTCTGATTCAACAATGTGAGAAGATATCTTCTTTTTGTGGTACTGTCACCTGATGAGTCTTTGGCAGACTTTGTCTCATAAAGGTCAAAGATAAAATTACCTAGTATCTGGTGGGAACTAATTTTTATGTCTAGATTATTAGTAAGATCTTAAGGAAAACTCTTTGTTCAGAATTATTTAATATTTGGCATTAATCTTGAATAATGGCTACTGATAATAATACTGTTTTCTCTCATGTGCTGTCATAGCTTTTCCTACTAGTGTAGGAAAACATCTTTATTCAAGCAGTTTGTTAATCTACACCATATATTAAGGGAGGAATACAGAACAAGTTTTCAAATAAACCACCCCTAAGACTAAATTTCAAGTAGAATGAATTTCCCTTTTGATCTAGAGAACCAGGATCAGAATGTCTTCCTCTGTTCTAGGATGTCATTTGGAATATCCTGAGATCTAGCACAGATTGTTGACATGTCTCTCCCAAAGTCTTTCTTATTTAATTCCATATATTTTTCTAGGTTACCATTATTTTTCAATGATAATACTTTCTAAAGATGCTCTACCACCAGTTAATCTCACATTTGATATGTATCAGTCTAAATTTTTTTTTATTTCTAATCTTTAGCAACAACCTGACTAAAACAATAATTATGACATGAAAATCAATACTTGTGTCAAAAAATTAAATAAAGATATGTAATCAGAGGTATTTCCTTTGTTTATCCTTAAACTCTCTTAGTAGACAGAAATTTAATCTCAAATTCATACCTCAGATTTTTCAGATTAAAAGTTTGTTTCAATGTTTTGTGGAATTGTTGGTTTTGTCTTACAGAGGTTAAAAATGTGTTCTTGAAATCATAGAATCATTATACTACAAACTGTAATAAATAGTTGAAGATGTAATTAAATTGAGAAAAGGAATGCATCAATTTTTTTTAGAATGTTTGCTGTTTTTTTTAGCAGAAGATCAAGAGTTTCCATCTGAACATGACTGTTAATTTCTGTGTAGAAAACCTATAATGACAGTCAGCTGTACTCCTGAGGACAGATACAAATGCAATCAAAGATTTTAAGAAATGTATTCATGTCATTCAGTAATTGCTATCCTGCCAATTGTAAAGACAAGCAAGTAACTAAAAAGGCATTAATGCCCTATATTGTTGCTAATACTTTTTCCTGTAAAATTCTGTTTACTTTAAAAATTAATAGCACTTAAAGGATGTTTTAGGATGTGGTCTTATATCTGAAAGTATGTTGTAATTAATCATGGCATTGAGCCAGTGCTTTACTATTTTAATTGTTATTCTTCTGACTTCACAATGTAATAAAAGCCCCATATCCTGTAAAATGCTGGTTTAGCAAAGATCATACATTCACCAGAAGTCTTTTTGGACTTCAGACCTGCACAGGCATACAGGTTATTTTTGTAACTTCTTTTTGGTGGAATCAGAAGGAACTCCAGATTGCAGACAGATGACTTCAGTTAATGACTAAAATTTGTTGTGATTCATAGAAGAAAATGGGCACTCACTAATATTATATTAATATATAAGGTAATAATGTATTCAGAATTGTATAGTTATGATTCTCTTACATAGTGCTTTTTTCTACCAGTAAACTTAGAGCTTTTTTTTTTTTTGATAAAAGCTCGTTAAAAGGAAAAATTGAGAAGATGGTGTCTAGTTAAGGAGGGAAAGTAATGCTTAGGAAAATGGTTGTTTTGAAGGGTATAAATAAGTAATAAATATTTAATTCTAAATAATTTTGTTCTTCATGATTTTTTTTTTTTTTTGAACTTTCAAAACCAAATTAAACATAGAAATTCAGCAAGATGTTTAAAAAATACAGAACACAAAGCCCTCATTTTCAGCAGAAGTATTGACAATTATTATGTTCCTTACGGGCAGTTTTTTCAGATACTATAGAGCTGAGAAAGCACAAAAACACTTTTCTAAAAGCTTTAGGTTTAGGGTTTAAATGCTTTTTGGATGTACTGCTAGGTAGCTAGTTTATAAAGCATACTGAAAATATTTTTTTTTAATTTCAAATGAAACCTTTTTATAGAGATTGTCATTCAGTGACTGAAAACTGTATCATTGCAAACAGAGGACTCTTGTTTTCTTGTTTTGTTAGAGCTTCTCAGTTCGCTCTGAACATTTTTATGTTCCCTATTCTTAAAAAAAGAAAAAATAAAAGTTGGTTACTTTTTAAAAGAAACATGGATGGTGTCACTCTGCCTGATGGAATGATCTGTTGCTAAAAAGTAGACGAAAATTCTCAGCATAAAGAGTCTGTGCTGTTTTGACAGGGGATCCCAGAAATGTTTATTTGATAACTTACTTCATTGATAGAAAAATGTTCTGTCTCATAGACAATATTTCCAGTACTGTTTCAGAAAATTATTTAGGAATACAATTTTTAATTATGCAGCCAATAGTTTTGATAGACTTGCAGAAGCAAGACCACAGGTTTCATCCCACATGTTGTTTCCAATGCCAGCTCACACAAGACCACATCAAATTGGTTTTGCCCCTCAGCATTAGATTGCACCACAGCAATATTTGTGGTTTCATCCCTTCATTGAAGTACTGCAGGCTCTGGTAGGATCTTGTATGCCTTAGGCATTTTCACTTGCATCGTTACCCAGAAGACTTTTAGGATGGCAAACCAGGATGACTGAGTCTCAGTACATAGTATCCTAAAAGATGTCTTTTGAAATCACATGTAAAATTTATCCCCTAGATTATTTTAGGCTTTAATTCAAATTCTGCTATTCATCTATGGATATTTTCCCTCTGAAATGCCAACACAAAGATGACAAAGGACTTCAGTCCTTAGATATTTGAAGACTCCTGTCCTTTTATGCTGGTAACAAGAAGCAATTAAGACTCTTCAGGACTCTACATTTCTTAAGCAGAGAGAAGAAAAGGTCAGATGGTATAAACTAGGCAAGGTTCTAGCAGTTTAGGTAAGGAATTGCTTCATTTTAGACAAAAGTATGTGTGCTGAGAGTTTCTGTTCTGTTGGCTAGACTGTTTTTTGATAGCATTTCTTTACAAAGCTGTTGTTTCCTGCATGTAATTTTCAGGTTTAATTTATGCATATATTTCAGATTTGCCGATATACCTGTGGAATCAGGGAAGACAAAGTCTGTGCTGAGGTTAGAAGGCAGCTGCTTAGGATTTAACTCTCTTGGGCTAAATATAACAGGTCACTTGAATGAGGAGACAATGTGTTTACTGTTCTCATAACAGTTAATGGGTATGAGAAATACACTCCCCAGTACTTACACCACATAGTACATTCATCAGCAGTTATTGGTCTAAAGGAGCTTGGAGAGTCTTATGGCTACTAGTGACTTTTTCACCCCTTTCTGGAAATGAGGATAAAAAATTAATGAGCTTTATTCAAAGATAAACAGAAAAACTAAGGTTTCTGTGTGACTAGGTAGGCATCCAAAAGAACATCAATAAATTCTGATTGTTAATTTCCTTTTCTTCCTGTAGTTAGTGGTTTTAGAGATGCACGTTTAAAGATACAGAAATCCATTCTCTTTGCTTCTGCATTGTACTCTGTACTTTAATTGTATATCTCTTAATGGAGAGTCTGATAAGTGATGGATTTAGAAAAAGAGTACAGATCTCATAGCATGAGAGCCTTGATTGAGTGCAAAAGCAAAGTTAAACTGGATAAGAAAGGATTGCATTTCTTTAAAACAGTATTCTGAAATGGTTTGAATTTACATATACAGAACAATATAGAAATAAAGTGTAGAACAAGCTGTCATGTGTCAACATTTTATTGAACTTATGCTTGAATTTAACTATATCCATAAATGAATCTAAAATTTCATTATTTTTCTTACATTACAACATTTTCCATGGTCTTGGGTCTAAGCTTGCAAAGAAATCTAATTATTGGTATTATATACAATCTGCTAATAGGAAGCTTCTCTTCAAAACGCATACTAAATGACTCTTTAAGTCTCCAGTAGTTTTGTTTAATGAACTAGCAGACAGTGTTAAACAAAACTTAGGCCTTTGAGAAGGGGATGTATAAAACCCAAATAAATAATTTGCAAAGTTTTCAAGACCAAAAACAGTTGAGAAATTTTGCTTATGTACCTGTGAAAGTTGTGTCTTGCTTGCAATTCAGTGGTCTCTGGGACTCTTGGTGCTTTTATCTGTTCTTAGAAACCTTGTGATTTACACACAAATGTGCCATGGGTGAGCTTAAAGTAGTCAACCCCTTGGTGAAACTAAGGATAGAAGCCATCAAGGAAGCATCAGTTGTAATTCGTTAACAAGGTCCTGCAGCAGATCCATCTACACATGGAGTGTACTCACCTAGAACACCAGTGTTTGGCTACAGAATCAAATACTCTGTCTGCTTGCTTTTATTATTTAGTTGCAAAATAAGCTACCTAAATCTAGAAGCTGTTAAAATAGCTTAAGTCCTGAAAAAAAAAAAAAAAACCAACTGAATTCCATTGATAAATCAGGTGGCATTCAGCAGTTAGTATTGTTCTTGGAGTCTGACAGTAAGAAAGAAGGAGCAGATGGAGGAAAGGTGTGTCTCTGTAGTATTCCTCTGTAGAAATGCTGAAATACAGACTTTACTGTGGAAAAGTGGCATTGTGATCAGAGAGTGCTTAACTTGAATTTTCTCCTTTACTCCTCTTTTCATCCTTTGAACTTTGACAAGATCCAATAAAACTGCAGAAAGGCGCCACTTCTCTGCATATGAAAGTAAATATGAACAAGCCGGTAATTTGTAGGACTTAATTTGGCAAAGTTTCTAACTGGGAAAAATCAACTCACAGTAATGGTTAGTGTGGAAACTTTTGGATCCCAAAGTATAGGATCCTATGGAAACTATGCCATTTGGAATGTTTCACTGTGTATCAGCAGGAATTACAGATGCATGCATCTGTTCTACAAATAATGGTGTGTATTTTACAAACAATAGAAGTCTGTAGTTTCCAATGTTTTTTTTTTTTATACAGATGATTGTAATTGGAGAATATAGAGCACAGCAAAATGAGCTCCAATGTCAAACACTGTATGTAGCATACTAAATTCTTGCATAAGGAATATGATGAAAATGCTCTGTTCTTAGGATACTTAAAATAGATGAAGATTGGAAAAGGACAAGGGAGAACCTGGAAAATGTATTTTGGCTGCTGAAAAAGTTTGTGGAAAAACACCATAAAAAGGAACATGATGGAAGGAAATCATTGCAGATTCAGTGTGTTGTAGACCAAATAAGTTTTTTTTGGTCACAAACAGTCTGAACTGAAAGAACATGAAAGATGCCTTCAGGTTAAATAACTGTATTGTTGAAGTGTTGCTTTTCAGTTATGTTTATACTTGACATTTTCTTCTCCCCACTAGTGCATCTCCTAGTTACTTTTTTTGCTAGATATTATACTGTCTCTCAGTGTGGTATTTAAAGCATGAAAGATCTTCAGTAATTTGGGAGATTTATAATTTATAAAATATATTACTATATATAAAATGGGGTAGAGTCTTTTTGATCTTTCCATACAGAAGCAGATTTGGCCCTAGAGATTACAAATTACAAACAGCAATTAAAAAATGAGAAAAATTATTTCTTATGGAGAACACACTTTTAGAGAGGCACAGTTTGTGTACTCTCTTCATCTGTTATGAAAATTCAATGCTTGAATTTTCAGCTAATTTTTTTCCTTTCTAAATATCTTTCACTTCACTTTTGATACCCATATTTTAAATTTCTAGTTTTGTGCTTTTGCATAAGCTATAATCACCAAAATTGCAATATAAATTTCTATGCTAAAACAATCTGCAAGGTATAGAAATAACTATGCCACTCTTCTTCCAATAATGTCGCTGTATACTCTTTTCATGTTGTTGCATATTATTAATTAAAACAAAATCCATTTGTTAGCAATCACTACCAGTATGTCTTCATCTGCCCTGTTAGTTATTATGCTGTTACATTCTTAATCCTGTAAAAAGCAAAATGAAACACATTTTATATTAAAAATAAGAACCTTTTCATATTGTAATTAAAATCGTAGCACTACAGCAAAGAAGTAATTAAGCCGTATTTGAAAATGTATCTTCTCTTTCTATTGCAAGAGAAGTTTCATTGACACCACAAGTAAATCATTCTGCATGCATTTCTTGGTATCTTTGCCTTTCTCTTATGTCATGGTTACTCTTCCACTGCTTCTCTCTAGATCTGCAGATCATTCTTTTGCTTTGGGGTGATGTGGTATTATGGTGAGCTGTCAGTATTCCATGGTCTTTGCTGGAAGGGGTATGATGCTGCTGCTTTCTTCCTCCTTGGCTTAGGGTCCACTTTGGGCTATTTTCACTTTTCGCTTCTTGACTTATCTGTAACAAAATTTCACATCAGAATTTACAGGGTCAATTGAGGTGATCTTAAATATGTTGGGTGCTTGTCCTTTGTTTTCTTTATTAGCACTAAAACGGTTTTCTACAAGCTCCCATGTCTGTGTTTCTTGATTCACTATTCTACTATTTATAGGCTTGGGATCTCCAGTGTAATCCTGTGCATCATTTCTTGTCATTCCATACTGACACATTGTAACCTATGTTTACACTTTGCCTGCCTCTGCTGTCATCACTACTGTAATACATCAATATGTTGGTACTATCTATTTCATCCTAAAGAGAATAAAGGGGAAAAAATAATATGCCAATTTAATGTAAACTAGGTATGGTCACCTGATCTTAGAGAAAACTGCTGTTTTAGCTAAATAGGTAAACCCTTCCTCTCCAACAACTACCAAACAGCAACAGCAAAAAAAAAGACCCAAAAAAACAACCAAACAAAAAAACCACCCAAACGCCACATGAAAAGAAAACCCAAAGCCAGGAAAGCCAAGACAGATTTAAATAAAGTTTGACCAGATTCCCTATGAAGGCCTTGTTGATATTTCTAGAGGTAGCAATGGTGCATTTACAGGGATACAGAGCTACACTAGCTTATATTCACTTCGCAAACTTGTTACTAAACCTTCTTCAACAAAAACACTCTAAAAGGTTTTAGTAAACCCTGGTTTAGTTAGTCACTATGGTGTCACTGCAGACCCCCAGCTGGGTAGTAATTAGCATTGACTCCATGATTGCAGAAGGCTGATCAATTGCTTTATTATATCATCCTATCCTATATTATACTATACTTATTGAGAAACTCAACAACCCTTCTAGTCAGTCCAATACAGCTTTGACCTAATTGGTCAATCAGCCCAAACACCATCCAGTGTCCAATTAAGAAATCATCCTTTGGTAAACAAACCTCCATGACACATTCCACATGTGCACAACAGCAGGTGCAACAAATGGAGATAAGATTTGTTTCTCATTCTCTTCTCTGATCTTCTGACAGCCTTCCCAGGGAAAATGCCTGGGAAAGTCTGTGCCTGCTCTCTGTGGCCAGAGAACTGCTGCCACACTATGGTACAAATTTTTACATCCATGATTCATCTGCCGTTATGGCATGATCCATCTGCCATATCTTCATGACTTTCTTATGCTATTTGAAATATTGATGTACAGTAAAAATTAGCATGTACTGTGCTTAAAAATGTAGCTTTTGTAAAGATTATCTGCACTGATAAAACAGAAGACATATTTGGATGATACATGTTTCCTATTTCTCTCACTTGATAATCCAAAATACTATACTTTCTCTTTAAAATAGTCTTAATGACTCTTGGTATGACTGCTGTTTGTCATGTGTATTCCACAGTATGATCTTCTACAAGCATTAAGGTCTGTTTCTACAGTTGTCACATATCCTAACCTAGCCTCACACTTTTTTTCTGTTGGGAATTTTCAACCTTTCCAGCAAATCAACCATTGCTGTTTGTCATAGCTAAAATTAATCTCAGTCATATAGGACACATCATAAGAATTTCATAAAATAGGACAGATTTTTTTTTAATATCTAGATTTTTTCTATTACTTCATGCATAATTTCAGACACATAAAAACAGAAAGGTAAGATAAATATTAGTATAAGATTTAGAGGCAGAAATATTTTCATGGAAGGTTGTATAAATTTGAGTTTCCAGAACATTTGCAATAAATGCCTTCTACTGCTGCAAATACTTGTTTTCATGTAGATATGGTGCATAAATTTAGGATTATTTCAAGTGAAATTTGGAAAATCTAACTTGAGCTAGCTCATTTTCAGAATGGTAGAAATCATGAAGAATTTTATGAATCTGAAGATACTATCTTAAAATACAAATAGAGGTAGATACTGTGTCTGGTTAGTGAAAAAATATTAGCAAGATTAAGCAGCAGAATGTTTTTCTGTTCAGTCATTCACAGTAAATCAATGAATATATTGTTGTTCTATCTTTTTCTAGTGTGTTGTGTTTGCTATGACATCTGGTCAGATGTGGAATCACATCCGTGGACCACCATATGCACATAAAAATCCTCAGAATGGACAAGTGGTGAGTTTATAATTTTATTTTGAGGGGAAAGGATGTCTAGACAGTCACTTGCTACAGTGTGCCTACAATTGTGAATAATTGCATGTCTATAGGTCTGTATTAAAGTCTGTGAGAGTCTTAAACTAGTTGCAAGCAGAGTCTGTTTTGGAATTTCAGATCTTTAGAAGGTGCCACCATCTCTGATTTGAGCAATGAAATGAGTGGTTGTGTTCTAATTTCTCTCCCTGCATCTCCTAGCTGTAGTGAATGTGTTAGAAATTGCTCCATACCACACAATTCCCACTACCCAAAGATAAATGTAGATGTTGTGTTATTCTGTAGGGATGTGCTTCCTCACACAGTAGAAAAAAAGCGTTTTGCTTCTCCTTTTAGGCTACACAAACTTTTTTTTTACACAAACCTTTGAGGTTTGTAACCTCTTACCTACCTCTTCCAATCATTTTAGCTAGAGAAGGAGATGCTGAGTATGTTCATGTGCTTTATACCATTTTCCATCATGTCTGTAACTCTTCCACTAACTTATAAAGTATGCTTTTTCCTGTATCTCTGTTCTCCTTCAATTTAAACTCTTTATCAGCTTTACTAAGTAGTTACCATTGACTCCTGCCAAAATTACTTTGATATCCTGTTATTGCTGCCTTTAAAGGATTACCTTATTTTCTTCTTCCTGCTTACAAGTTAATAAATGTTCATCAGATCTCAGAAGAATAAACTCTCTTTGCCTATTAGGAAAGTAAAAATTACTTTGGCTAGTTCCTAATCACTCCTTGTTGTTTATGACTTTTAAAGCAATTTCTTGAGATGGAATCTACAAAACATACAATGACCAGGAAGCTACATTTTTTATAACTTACAGTCCATTGAGTTTTGTCCATCACTGGTTAAAGGAAACTGTATTACATCTTAAAGAAAATAATTATTTTAAGCTCTCTTTGTGTCATATCTTAATTGGAGTAGCAAAAAATGATGGTTTGAAATTAATTACTGATCTGTGTTTTATCAGGAATGAAACAGAATATGGATGTCATAATAGAACAGGATTTCATCTGTGAACTTTGTTTTTCAGATAATGCATAAATAACCTCAATAAAATGCTGTTTATGAAAATTTGGAATTTTTCATTACTGCCTTGCAGTATTAAATTTATTACACTTTTCAATGGAGTGACACAAAGAAGAAATATTGTCTACCGAAAGCACTGTTTGTGACAAATTAGTTTGTACCTTATCCAGTTTTACACACATTGCCTATCTTAAAGCCTGTTTTGGAAGTATACCATACATTTAATAATTCTGAAATATTCCTGAATTTGTGCTGACTTGGCTACATTTTCAGAGTGTGAACTTGTATCCTGAATGTCTGAAGTGCTACTACTTTGGCAATGTTAGTACACACATCTAAGTAATGGAAATAATGGTAAAGATGGTTTTAAAATCTAGATAATAATCAATTGTACTGGTCAACATACATTCTTTACTGGCTTTTATGCATTTTATGACTTCAGGTAAGTTTTTTGTACCTCTGATTCACCTGTCTCTCCTTGTTCATATGTATCAGTGCTCTGACTGCTTTGTATGTCGCAGTAAGTAAAACCAGTTCGATTCTAAGAATTAAAAGAATAAATGAAAGATTACCAAGATCCTACTTTAATTAATCTATCACTGACCAGTATAATTGTCATTTAAAACTCTAACTTCAGAAGTGTTAGAAGCTTAATAAGTAGGCTATAAATATTTTCCTATTTTACATTGTGGTTTGGTTCTTTTCCCCTTCAAATAACACTTGAACATTTTCCTGTTTCATTTTTCTAATACTTATCTGTGTTTCTGTAAATTTGAAGTAATAAATGTGCTTGTCTAACCTTCTGTGAGATTTATTCAACCATGATAATTCTCTGTAATACTTTGTGAATTGTCAGCAGCTGCTGTCTTTACATCTAGATGAAATTTAACTCATCACTTTCTTTGCAATGTCTAGCATTTAGTAACAATTCCAAATTTGCCTGCCAATTTTTTGCAATTACTTGTATTTAGTACTCTGAAACTTTATTGACAGTCTTACCATGGAAATTTCTGGTTTTAAGAGGGTGCAAAAATAGCTCATTAAGCTTAATAGTTTGATTATTAGGTTCAAAATTATGGATTCTTAGTTTTTCTTATTTCATATAAGTTAGTGGTTCAGTTCTATACTAGCCAACACACTTTGAAAATGGCAATACTCTGTCTTCATAAACTGTTCTTTGCCTCCAATATCTCCTATTATATGCTTTGTTCTTGCTGTAATTTTAGATGGCATTTAATTTGTTATTAAATTCCTGGGGGTCTTTCAAAAGATGAAAGGACATCTATTTCCTTTGCTTAAACAACACTGCTTACTCTTGCCAGCATCTTGTGCGTCTAACATCACCAGTTCTTAAAACTTGGCTTTTGCATTGTGTTTGTGACTACCTAAGCTACTTTAACTACATGACTGTACTCTTTGAAGCTTTGAAACCATATTTTTATATTTCTGTGTGGTCTCTTCTATAAAGCTGAAGGTCTCTATTATTGCAGTTGTTGCAGGTAGTTCCTTTATTCCCTACTGCTATCAACTAAATTCAGGTTTTGGGTCCACATGGAAGAGCATCCATTTTTATGTAGAAAGCTGAATCAGACAGTAACATTGTTTTCTAATTCATTTTTGGTTTAAGTTCATAAAACTGTGCTAGTCTTCTATCTTGACACGTACTTTGTTTCTGTTTTATTTCTAGAGTTCTCCATCTTTTTGCCAAACTATTTTGTTAGGATTGGGCCCTTACTGAATGTGTGTTGCTAAAATCTGAACCTGTTTTACTGGGGCTGAGAGTGACAATTAAACATTCTGTTGGTGTCTGTATATGAAGTCTCGTGAGACTTCTGATTTTTATTCAGAGCTTGATCTGTATAGAGCTGATGGTGAGAGAAGCAGAAATGGAGAAAGCAATTATATGGGTTTGAGCCTTCTGTAGAGGTAGCTCTGCTGCTATTTAATTTACCTAATAGCAAATAATTCTCAGTAGATTTTCATTAACTTTTAAATAAATAGCAGCAATGGCTAAGAGAGCATTTCTGTATATCTGACCATGAGTTAGCTGCCTTTTTTTTATTATCATTATTATGCACACAAATTGTACAAATTTTATTGTAGAATGTGATCAATATTGCATCTTTTAAATGGTTGGAAAGTTGCTCTAAATGAGACCAGGGAAAAGGGCAAGCTTGATCTAAAATGCTGAATTAGCATGGCTTTCAAAGCTTGTAATTTTCTTGCCTTCTCTTGAAAGAAAGTATTAGGAGTGAGAAAAGTTTTTGTGTGAAGAGGAAACTATGGCATTTTATTACCAGATATTAGGTGGTTTTCCTGTGTAAATTGATGCTATGTGAAATGGACAATAGTATTATTTGCCACTATATTAATTGGATTTTTTATTGTCTTATATTTAAAAAGTTGTTGAAATTCCTTAAGAATAACACAAGTTGTGTTCTTAGGAAGTAGTTTGTATATTAAAAGATCTTTTACATAAAACACCTTATAATATCACATTATATATAAATATTTGTTTAACTGTAGAGCTTATTCACCCTGGTTTTCCCCTACTTACTTTTGTAGTTTTATAAACACTGATCTTTACTCACTTCTCTTGCTGTTACAGTTGTGTAGTAAGCTGTATGTTTCTGAAGTTAAATGAAAAATATATTTGACTTGTGGTGTATATTTTTCATTTGTCAATACAAAACAAAGGTATTTATATGTATTATAATATTATAAAATGTGTAATATTAAAAAATGTATGCTAAGAATATTGGGATTCTTAATTTTCACTATCCTCCACTGCTAAGCAGGATAAAATGTCACTGACCAAGGCTATTTCTTCTATGGTTTCTGTTGGTAATCTAATTAAAATATAAGGAACTGTTCCATGAAACTTTTTAAATAACAACTTACCTTTTCAAGGTCAGTCAGTCACATTAAATTGATTGTCCTTTGGCCTTCAGTGTATCTGGAAGCATGTTTGAAGTAAAATTTACCAAGATTGTCTTTGTAATGCCTGACTTTTCTAAAAGTAGCCATATTGATAGTAGCAGTGCAATACAGACAAAAGTCACTTTACTGTTAATATATTATTTTGTTTGTCTTGCTTTCATATAAAAAAAAGAGTTCATACAGGTTAATATCAGTACCTAACATAAGGTATCCAGATTGGCCTGACTTTTACCACAGCAATATTTCGGTGCATCTGTTGCCACAAATCATAGCCATAGTACTGTTGAAAATACATCATAATATTTTATTGGAATAGACAATTATTTATAATGGCATGCTGGATTGAAATGAGTAGTGCATTACTTATGAGTGCTTTTAATGAAATAGTTTGCCCGTTGTTACCAAAGCAGTGAGTCTGTTCAGAAGCTATAAGAAGTAAAGGGTTTCTAAAGCTTTTAAATTAAATTTCTGTCATAATTTAGTCAAAAAAGTTATCAATTGGCAGCATAAGGTTTGTATAACCTGTGTTTCTGTATAACGTGTGTTTCTCCCTTGACATTAGAAAAGGGGAACCTTACACAATATTTGGTACTCTTTTTATTGTGGGAAGAAGAGGTGGGAAGATGGGACAGAAGTGTTGCTGTGATGAGGAATTAGAACCTCTGTGTTCTTCAGTGGTCAACTCTGGACACATACATGCTGTAGAAATTCACATAGTACCATTCTGTTGCTGTTATTTTATCTGAGTAAAGATGGAACATGTTCTCATGTAGTAAACCCAGATTTCAGACAAGTAATCACACAGTAAGTAGTCTATTATGATAAAATTTAGTAAAATAAAACAGAAATCAAAAACTTTGCCAGGTTTTAATTGCTTCTTGTAACAGAAATTTTAATTGACTGATACCACTTTCAACTACCACAATAAACACCCCTTGCCCCCACTCTTTGCCTTCCTTTTGCTAAGTGTAAATGGGCTCATAGAAGCCATTTACTTTCATTTGGAAGAACTATTTTCTTCAGAACAGCTCTTATGTCAGAAATCAGGGAGGCCTCAAATACATGAATTTTTGCAGTATGTGGGTCTCAGATTCAGTCAAAGAAAGAAACTGAGAGTTTCTAACCAGGCAGAGGCCTGGGAAAGAGCTGGGAAAGAAGGTAAAGAATTATTTATCTCTCTTGTTTTTCACATTGTTTATAGTTAAGTTCTATCACTGTGCGTCAAGCACTCTGCACCAATGGTGGTGGGTTGTTTTCACTTCAGAACCAATGGATTTGGTCCTTGCGGAGGACCATATCCTGTATAAAAGAGCGGTGCATTTTGAATAAATAGGAGTTTACTCTCAACAGCCTTCTGAATCAGAGCTTCTTCATTCCCGTCCTGCCTTGACAGCGGTACATGAAGATAAAATGATAATGCAATGCAGTAAAATATACTTTAAGGCAGAAAACCAGAATGGCACATGGGAATAACTGGTTCATGTTCTTCTGTTACTAATAGAACAAGAGCCATTTTTGTAAGGCCAGCTTAAATGCCACACAGGAATCTAGTTTTTTTATCTTCCTGGGCTTTACTGGCTGGGGAGATATATATGGTAAGAGCCTTATCTATTAAAACAATTAATAGGTAACTTTGAAGATTGTGTAATCCAGCTGCTTGCTCAGAGGTTTCTTTTTCTCTTTGACAAAGGGCTTAGTCCAAGAGAATTTTGAATGCCTCCATGGTTAGAAATTTCCCAACCTATTCCAGTGTTTAATCATCCACAAAATTCTTTTAGTTTTACCTTTTAATTTACTTTCTTTTGTTTTTCATTTCCCTCAGAAACAGTCAAAGTAAATTTTATCTTCCTCTTCAGTAAAGTTGATTTAGCTGACTTCTTAATTAGAGTTTAACATTGACTTTAATAAAATTTGGACTTAAATCAATGGTAAAGCTTTTCAGAGCTTTTAACAGCATAATTTTGGTTAAGTGATACTATGATATCACTACAACATCCACACTGAAAACAAGAAAATGTTATGCCTGGAGTAGTCAGATTTTGCTCTCTCAATATAGCCACGCAGATGTTCTTGTATCTGTTAAATAATTGTTTTCTTCTAAAATCCTACAACTTGGAGACTGGGGAAGGCAGAGGAGTGGAAAGGAACATATTTTCCATGTAGTGCAACACCATCTTCCACTCTTTTTGATGGATTATTTTGTGAATCTTACCTATTCCCTACAGAAACATAGTCTGTAGTACAAGGCTGCAAGGTTCTTTTTCCTGAAGTAAAATTTCAGCAGTTGGGAATTGTCTTGTGAACTACTAGGAAAGTCTCATAATATTTTCTTTCCTGCAGAGCCTTCTGGTGCTGGTGTGTTTTTATGTTGGTGAGCTCTTGTCTTTCCATGTAGTTTTGCTAGTTAGCTCTAATGCTGTCATTTCAGTGTAACAGATCCACTTCTCTTATGCCTGTGGACTATGTCAAGAGAAGGAACATGCATTTAAGTGTGTTAACGTAAATGAAGCAGCATACCTCAGATAGTCCTCCATGGAGTAATTCACCCATAATCTCTGGTTCAGAAAGAAATCCTTTTATTGTTGTTACTCATTTTTAGGGTGGTTTTTTATTGAACATAAAGAACTTTTACTTTGATCTATATTTTTGGGTTTTTGTTGGGTTTTTTTCTGCAAGTCAATAATTACTGGCTACTTGATATTTTATTAAATATAAAATTATTTTTGTATGTTTTCATGGAAACAAAAGTTATTCTGACATTTTCTTTTGTCTAGCTCTGGTGCCAGCATTAATTCCTTTCTTTGGCTAAACTTTCATGTTAACTGACTGTTACTGAAGGAAGATACTATAGAAGAAGACATAAGGACTAAATTAAAAGGTAAACTAAAAGGTTTTATTGTACGTGCAGTCTGTTCTGCCTTCAAAGGCAAGTAGGGTGGTGCTATATACCTCACTTATTAGATATCAAATATTTTTGAGTTTCTGGGTGGCAGTTTATATGGCGTTTTTTTCCATTTTTCTTTTCTTTGAATAATTAGTAAGACTTTTTAAAAATTTATTTATAGATGTTGCCACACAAATCTTGTATCTATATGTTATAGTCAGGGATAGACACACATACCTGCTTTTATTGTTTTCCTTACATATTTTTTTTAAGCATTATAAATATTATCAAAGTTAATGCTGCTGCAGCTGCTGTCATTTGTTCCATTGGGGTTGAGAATTAGAAGAGTTCTGCTCTTGGTAGTTTCCTTTTTTTTTTTCCTCCACTTCTAACAGCAAACTGAATTAAAATTAAACAGCCTGAACCCTGGTAGCTGAGGAATCAGTTTTGACTTCAACTGGTTTGCTCAGGTAGGCAAAACCTATTCCTATACTAAAACTAACATAGAATAAGCTGATACTTGGCAGGGTTATGCATATGAACAGAATGTGAAAGTAGGTGCTCTGGTAAAGGCAGGAATTAACTGTTGGGTTCAACTGTATTTGTAGTTTGTTGGAGCAGAGGAGGAGTTGGTGTGTTTGTGACTTTTATAACAATAGACCTATTCAAAGCAACTGTGAAAATCAACTTGAAGGAGGAACATATCTTTTTGGCACAGTATATACTATTGGCACAGTAATGCTCCAATGGCAGAAAGAAATTTTTTTCTAGCTTTAGAAGAAACAATGAAACTCTTTCAATAAATTAAGGACCTTGTTTCCTGACTTTTTGTATTTCTTAGATTAATAATTTCTCTATCTAATGTTAATTGGTTGGTGTTGTGCTTCTGTTTACAGTAATTATTATAATTTTAAAAGAATTCGAATGTATACATATATACTTTTGTCTTCTCAGTAATCACTGTAAAATATCCTGGAAATCTGAAAACTATTTTCCAAATTCTATAAAGCTTGTGTTACCAGAAATACCATACAAAATGTGTTAGTAACATTAAAGCTTTCTGCTATTCCATTATGTTAAAAGCTAAACTATTGAATGAAAAGTTTGATTTATATTAGGTTCCAATTAGATCTTGCTCAAGAATAGCTTACATGGCTGTTACATTATAAATGCTTATCTTTAGAAGCAGACATTGCTAAGTCAAGTGTCTTTTTATTTCTCAAAAAGTCACCAAAATGTTTGTAAGGGAATTATTGTTTTCAGACTTCTTTGTCCTTATTCTTGGAGTATGGGGAGGACATAATTTAACTTCAACTCTGATTTCTGGTCAACATTCAAACTTCTTTTGTGTCCACGTTGTTGAGAAGCAAGTTCACAAAAGGAGTAGGCTTTACACAAGCTTTACAACAAGGAATTATTTTTGTTTCACACTAGCCTTTGGACACACAGACTTCTGTCTTTCACTTAAAAAAACATTGCAGAGTTATAGCCCATCTTAGGAGAGTTTGCTTGTGCATAGCAGCTGTAATTGATCTGCTCTTTAAAGATTTTAAAGGTATCTTGTGTCAATATTATGTACAGAAGTGGGTTGAGGAGCAGATTTTGTGTGCATCACCTACTCTTAGTATTCAGTACTCACAGAATCAAACTTTCACGTTTATTTGAAATAGTCTGTAGTTCTTTTGTATGTGTTTGTGCTGCAAAAAAGAGGTATTTTTCACTGTTCCCTATAGAAGTCTATCATTAATATTTAAACCAAAGCTGTTAAAGGCTACAGTTCTTCAACTTCAGGTACAGTGCAAATTAAAAAGATTTCTTTACTGACAGTCTTGCAAGTCTAGCTTTTGAGCAGTAAACAAAAGCATGAAATAATCCTAAGTGACCCCTAAGGTCCTGGGGTCACTTAGCATAGCAAAATGCTCTACATGAAATAAAAATAGCACTGCTGTTTAAAAGAAGGAAGTTGTCTGCATTTACACAGTCTCTTACACTTCTACTATGGGTCAATGGAATGAAAGAAGAATTTGGTTTATGGTTTGCTTTTTTTTTAATACTCAATGTTCTAAAAAACAAAGAAGAAAAAAATTATTCCATAGTTCATATTAATCAGAATAATCCCTGTCAGGTGTATAAAGGTTGGAATTTTCCCATTGTTTTCTGTGTGGCTATGTACCAGAGTAATTAAAAAAAAAAAAAAATCCATCATAGATCTTATTACTGACATTTTATTTGGTTATAGACAGATGTCATGGTTTGACACTGGCACAATGCCAGTGCCCCCATGAAAATGCAATCTTTCAATTGAATGCTGTGAAACGCAATCGAGAACAGAGCAAAGCAGGCCCAAGCTTAATAACAGAAAAAAACTTTATTAAGCTACTACTATAAAAGAAAAAAAAGAAAGGAAAAAAAAAAAAACCCACACAAAGATCAAAATGAAAATCTGGCAAAGCATTCCTCCTCCCACCACCCAACTCCAACAAACCACAGTGAGACACAATCTGGACCCCAATCAGGTTTCCACCCTCCAGACAATCGATACTCAGTCCTTCGAGGGAACAGAGTCTCTCCTATGCCACAGACCCCCCAAGAAACACAGCTGCCACATCCTGTGTTTCCATGTCACACATGGCACCGCCCAGAGAAAAAGTTTGCCATGGTGACCCTTCTCCTTTCCATGCACAGTGCTCTCAGCACAATGCATGGATGGACAGACTGCTTTTAGGATTTTTCCTTTCAAGGATGCCCTGCCAAGAGGGGAAAAAACAACAGTTCAGTTTTTCATTTTTGGGGACCACAGTCCCCCCCCCCATTTCCCCCTGGGGCTGAGGGTCCAAGAATAGAGATCTTCTTTTCTTCTTCTTTGAGGACAGGGGACGCCACCACAAACCCCCTGACTTTTCTCTGTTCGCTCCACTTCTGTCTTTCCCCAGCTGAAGCAGGTCTCTTGGCTCACTGGCATCCTCCCAAAATGCAGTCTCTCTTGGAGGAGAAGATTGATTTAGTTGGTGGCTACCAAGAAAAAAGTCCAGCCAAAAGCCACTCCTTCATCCCTTCCCATCTAGAATTTCTCATTCTAACATCCCAGGGTCCAAGCTGTCTCTCTTCCTCTCTTTCAAACCGAGTAGGGGAAAAATTTCACAAAGCTTTCATTTCTCAGGAAGGGTTAAAAGTCCTGACTCCCTGGCTGGCTCCCTGCCTGGATTCTCCAGCTCCCAAAGGCAGCTGGGCACCTTGCAGCCCCCCCGCTCTTCTCCTTCCCCGTGGTGAACTGCTGACAGAACTGCTGATGTCTCCTGAGAGAGAGAGAGAGACTCTGGGGGGGAATGGAGACATCCCAGATTTCTCCCCCCTTCCATCTGCAGGAGCCAGCCCGGTTCCAGTTCCTCCACCCTTGGATCTACCTCAGTGAGGCCATGGGCCTTCCCCTCCCCACCCAGCCATGGCCGGGCAGGGGAGAGGCTGCACTGCGGCTGACCGGAACCAGAGAGAGCCAGTTCTCCTGGGAATTCTGCTTTTAACCCCTCTGTGTTCTCAGAGGTGTGTCCACCTTCAATTGGTCAATATCCAAATTGACCTCTTCCTTCCGAGAAAATTCTTTTTCCATGTCAAACCATGACAACAGAGAACACAATCAAGTGTCATAATGACTTAATAAATACTATCTGGTCTTGTCCAGTACTGACATTTAATATATTCTTAATGCTGGAAATGAGGAAATTACCAAAAGGAGGGCAAGGAGGGAAGTGGCTTATTTGGAGTGTAATTTGCCTGCTGGTGTTAAAACCAGTACAAAATGATAGTACGCACAGCCCTTTTGTATAGCCCTGTAAAGAACTGGATGAGCATTTAGCTAGAAGTGTGCTACAGTAAATAGAGATAATGCAAGCATTGGATCAGCTGTACAGTTTAACAATAGACTTTAAAAATTGATTTAAGATCGAAATGGAATTTAAATAATGCTATTAGTTATTTAAAATCCCCAAAATTATTCACTTACCTTTTTTTTATTTAGCTCTGGAAAATACAAAACCACAAGACTGTGATGTGAATGTATATGCCACTTTAGGTATTGCTCACGCTGACTTGTGGTCTGCTGTATTGCTCTTACTTTGAAAACCCACTGGATCAAGTTCAGGTCTACAAATATTTTGAAAAATTTGAGTAACTGCAAAAAAACCCAACAGACTTTAATTTGTATTTCTTCCAGCTTCTTCTCCTGTTTGTTTAATTTGCAAGTTTCCTACCTCTGCTAAAATATTGGAAAGCTTAATTTATTGAAGAACAAACGATTGAAATCCCTCCACACAAGCTTCTTTAAAGCTGAGGAAAAAAATTTAGAAGAAGCAGATTAAAGACACATTTAAACCACTCTTAGTCGGAGGATTATTTTCTGTATAAATTTATGAACATCTGTTCTGAACATCCTATCTTCCAAAAAAGACAGCTTATATAGCACATGGCAAAATGCATCCTGAAAATAGACAGCACAGCTGGAATAGTAAACACAGAATGACAGTTTGAAAAAGAAAAGGATATCTGGGGAAAAACCCTAACAGAAGAAACAAAAAGCAGTAATACCTTCCTGCAGAATCCTGGATTTTATTGCTATAGGTGACAAGCACACGTCTGCTGATTTATTTAATAAGCAGTTTGTTCAGTTGGGTTATTAACATAAATACCAAGCTAAATAGTTCAGTCCTTAGTTGCTTGAATTGTCTTCTTTCTCTTTTACCCCTTTTCTTTTCAGTCAGTCATCTACACCATATTACATAGTTGTGATCTCAAAAATACCTTTAAAGCCTAATTCGTAGTGCATGGGTATGCAGTAGCAAAAGGGCCCTTATGCATTGTCCAGTCACGGGCAAATATATCCTATCAAAGCCTCTCACTTAAGATTTTGCTCCCAGACTCATTTTGCAGTGCTATTTTTCAACCTTTTGTATTCAAATGAAGTTTTTAATTATTGGATGGATCATGCATGCAACCTTGATTTTGACTTATTTGTTCATGTATATTAATCATATTCAGCCCATACATATAAAATGGATACTTTTTCCTGTCTGAGTTATTTTCATACAATGAGAACAAAATTTCTGGAAATCCTTCTGACTTTGGACACATACGACTTTCAGTTCTTCCTGTGTAAAGTAGTGGTGGCTTTTATCTGGCCTCATCTGAATTCATTAATACCAGTTTTTGCACTCAAGTCATCAACTTCAAATTTCATAAATTAGTCCCAAGATATAGATTTCCTTTAGGTATTTTTAAACAGTCTGTTCTGTCTCCTGTTGAGCCAGTTATTCAAGCTGCTTACCAAGTTTGTTCTAATCCTATTTTTTAACACCTGTAAATATAACGGATTGAAATGCCAAAGTCCAGATAAATAGTAGCTTTTTTTTTTTTTTTTGGTCAGGAGCATTAATTATTTTAAAAAAAAGATTATGTCTAATGGATCCTATGTCTTAGGATCAAATGTGCTATATTACATGTAATTTTTCATGTTCCTTCACATGTTTATTTGTTCTTTATTTCAAAATTTATTCAGAAACATTTCATGTTACTGAAAATCTACTTCTTTTCAGGATGTGTTTGGTTTCTGTATATGGTTTTCTGTGGATTTACACTAACATGGGCAGATAGATTTGTCTTGAATCAATACATAAAATTGTTACTGGGCTTTAAGACTCGTGTACTAGTTTTGGAATTCTGCTTTTTGAGTTTTCCAGCAAATTTTTGTGTGGTATAGATGCACCCTCTCAGCTATGGACACTTGTATTTCTTTTATTCATCATAAACATTCACCGAATTAGGAAATTGGATTATTACCACTTTTTACTGCATATTAACTTCTTTTGCTTTTTCTCTGCTTTAATGACTGAAATGTGAGCTACCTGTTTGTGTTTCATTTATGGGGCCACTTCCGTTTGCCTCCTGGCAACTTCTTTTTGTCCCTAAGTTTCTTGACCTTTTAAGAGGGAAATATATTTGCTAGTTATTTTCCTTCCATTCTTTCTGCACTCTGGTTAGTCATTGTATTGCACATGGGATTGTTCATCAGTTAGTTCTGCAGTGCTTCTCCAAAAGGTCAATAATTAATTTATTTGCTTTTTTTTTTTTTAAGTTGTGTGGGATATAAATACAAAATAACTTAAGGAACTTTAATGGTTAGTATCTGACTCACTCAATTCACCAAGTTTTTCTAGTGTGGGTGATTTTCCATGTTAATTTTTTCATTTCATTTGAGCTCTTTTGAAAGGTAAAAATCTTAAATTGAAAGGTTAAAATGTTTTACTATTATTACTTCAGTTTATTTTACTCATACAGCTCAAGTCATTTTGCCTGAAACTATTTTGTGCTTCCAGTATTCTTACAGTGCCCCTTTTCCTATCAAAAGACACTTAAAATACTATTGATTCTTGTGGAATCAGTAGGCAACTAAGAATGGAATCTGCCAGGTATCACATACTGATCATTGAGGTCCACTCTTAGTAGTATTTGCACTCTGCCTAGACAATTAGTCTTTAGTCTACCATAAGGAGCTCTTTTTCTGAATGGTTTTCAGTTCTTCTACTCTGCAATATCCTTCTCCTTGAGTGGGGTCTCAGTTCTATCTCTCAACTTCATTGTCCTACAAAGTGAGTGAAATGTTCACTCACATCAGTGCCTGGTTCAGGTGAGGATTGCTCTTTTAATACCCATCTTCTGTACCTTGGTTTACAATAAACAGGGCATGTGACCTGTGATCCTTTAGCATGAAATAATGCTAGAAGATGAAATTTAGGAATTTACCTATACACTCCCAGATGGTACTGGTTTGTTCAGTCTGTTGGACTAAAGAGGAACTAGTATGAAATAGAGCTATTTGAAATGTGTGCAGTGTGTATATTGCATTTGAAGAATTAATATGTACTACTTGCTAATTTTAGCATATTCTTTGAGTCCACTGCAGCTCAAGATAAGCATCTTTATATCAGTAATTGTTGTGTTCTTCCAGTCAAACTTTCTGGTATGAAGAGTGATTTTGTGCAAGAAGCTCTTGTTCCATGAACATCATTTCAATCACAGATTTGTATCCAATGCGCCTGTTCCTAAGAGAAGGTGTGTCTTATATTTTACCAGGTGTATTCTGGTAAAAGATCATTAAAAGAATATGATAGTGTATATGATAAATATATGTAAATTTATTATATATATATATATATATATATATATATTTATATATATATATATATATATATGAGCAAAAGCTAAGATACAGCTTTGAGTCCTGTCTGTTTTTATCTTAGTAGCACTGTACTGCTCTTTTCTCTTATTTCTTGAAAAGACCAAATGTCTGTAGGCTCCTCAGAATCTTGACTTAAATACTTTGCTTTCCTAAGTTAAGGGCTTTGTTAGGCTGTACATTGGATATAAAAATATATTGTTTACTTAGGTTGAAGATCCTTTCTCTTCAGTCTTGTAATTTTTTATTGTTGGTAAAAATGCCTCTTTAAATGAATGTTTAGAAAATGAGTATACCAAAGAGTAAACTTCCTTGTTCCAAATTTGTAAATTTTAGTGTTGAGAAGAGATGTGGTGGGAGTTGGGAGGGTATCTGTATGTAATTGATAGCTAACTCAAATTTTCCATAATTTTAATGAATATTTCAATTTAACTTCCTGTCTTACTTTAAGTCTTTTATCAACAAGTTTAGTATAAGGTTTTTTTAATTATCATATGGGTATTCTCAGTTCAGTCTGAGAGGAAAAGAGAGGTTTTCGAAGCAGGCTGGGCATGGGAAAGAGCTGGAAAGGAATGTAAATAATTCTCTATCTCTCTTGTTGTTCACATTGTTTATAGATATGTCCTGCCACCATGCATCATTCACTGCACACCAATGGATGAGATATTTTTACTTTAAAACCAATTAAATTAGTCTGCACAATGCTCTCTATAAAAGAGCGATGTATTTGAAATAAATCAGTTGGAGTTCACTTCATCTAGCCTTCTGGAGTTCTTCTGTTCTTGTCCTGCCTCAACAACGACAATTGTCAAATTTAATTTCTCAACTGAGAAACTGTAAAGCTAACTTAAAAGCTATTTCTGCATTATAGTAATTTTAAAACATGTTGCATCCCTTGTATGTAAAAAACTTTTCAGTATAGATTATTTGTAATTTTTGGAAGTATTACAAATCGTTGAATCCTGGCCCCTTTGTCATACATTATTTTTTAATATACTGTGAGGATAATTTGCTTCTTTAACATTTTATGAATAGTTTTTCTGTATTTAACAGGTCACACCATAGAAATATTTTTTTTATCCTGTTTCCTTTGACTTTCCAACACAATTTTCAGAACTTTAATATTTTTATAATTCTCTAGAACTTTTTGGAAATTTGAGTGAAAATACATATTTATTTCTTAAATCCTAGACATGATCAGTTTTAAAAGCTTAATCTTTTAACATAACTAGCAAACATTTTGTATGTAGAGGTATATTTCCTAATCTCAGTGCTGCTTCTTTTAATTTTAAAGGTCAGTTCTATTATTCCTGAAGGGTTTTTTTTAATATGTCAAGTTAAAAAAAAAAGGCGAGTAGAATACTTCCTGTCATGCAGTAGTTGCATTTTAATATCTACCCAAATAGAGTGCATTTCCAAAGAAAGAGTTTCCCAGGAAAGGCTTGCTAGATGGTATTAACAATACCAGTTTCAAGGGAGACAAAAGAATGACCTTCAAACTTTTTCTGACTTTGTCTCTTATCAGTCATGCAAGTGTCAGAGTCATAATGTGAATACTCAAGAAGGCTTTGAATTGTCAGTCGAGGGAAGCTTCCTCTTTGAGGTTATATTTGCTGGAACAGAAGAGATAACATTATTATCAGTGCTTTTGTAGTGTAGCCAATTTCTTATTGCATGTACTGAAATTCACTTTTTAATACAGTTTTGATATTAATGTAATGATAAATATGTCAGACTGTTAAAATAAATTCTGAATGTTTCTGTCAGTCCTGATACAGTATGAAATAATGCTCTGGTGTCCTTCAAAGACTTTTATGAGCATTTTTGGAAAAAAAAAAAAAGAATAGTAATTTTCAAACATGTTTCTGACCTCCTCTATAGTAAATTAATATTAAATATGTTTTTTCTGGTGTGTGTTGAATTACCAAACAGTTAGAACTTCAAAGTTTAGCTCTGGAATGTGAAACACAGAACAAAATCTAGCACACTGTGTAATATACAAATACCATTAAATGCTATTTGTGATCACCATTACAGGAATTTTAGAGGTTTTTTTAATTAGGTATTCAAGCCCCATCTTTGAGAATTTGTTTGAGTATCTCTTCCTTGGCTTGTTATTTTTATTTCCTAAATATTATAATTTTTTTTTCTATGGGCTAGCTAATGCACAAAATACCAGTGCATTCAAAAGTACTGTGCAAATTTTGCATGGTAATAAAATTGTGCTTAACTTTCATGTGTCCCACTTCAATATTGTTAGTATCTATACTGAAATTAATTAAGGGCTTAACCACTACTGATCAACTGTAGACAGCTTTGAAGACTATCTTTTCATTTCCATTGACTTACTGGTCATTGGTAGCAATATTTCACTTATTATTTGAGATCATTTCTGCAAGAATGATTGAATAACTGAACTAAAAATATAGGTAGTCTTATGAATAATTACTGCATTTAGATATTCTGAAGTAATATTTGTATTTTACTTAAATGAAGTTCAGATCTTCTAATATATAGGTTAGCAAATAAAGATTCACAGAACTTACAGTTTCACCAGCAATCGCAAATATTTCAAGTGTATGAAAATATCTCTTAAGATCTAATAAGTCATTCTTAGAAAATAAAAAAATCATCAAATATCTTAAGTGCCTGGAGAAGTCTATGTTAACAGAATTGTGGCTTTGCTGAAAGCTAGACCTTGTTAGTATTGCACAAAATTGACCATATTTTGTAGTGGTTGGAACTTTTATTACTGAAGATAGTTCTTCTTTTGGTGTGTTAACAATATGCCAAATCTTATAAAGTTGCCTGTTTTCCCTGTTATCATCACTCAAGAGGCTGATAAGAAAGATGTTGGTTTTGACAGGAAGATTTCAAATTAATTCAGAAATTGCCTTTAGATCAACTTTAGATGTTGTGTTAAGAACTCTGCAAGTTGTAAACTTCTGTCAGAGTATTGCTGATTTTAGTAAGGTACATGGTTGATAATATATATTTTATACTACATGAAAGGTTGGACCATAGTATTGATCTTACAGAATGAGGCTAAATTTGGGGTTATTTTTGCTTTGCAGTTCTTAGTTACTTTATCTCTTTCCCTGCCAATCTAGCTGCCTTCAGGAAAGCAAAAATAGGTGAAGCAGTGGTTAAGTGCATACTTTCTCAATTTTCCTGTTCCTGATGGAGTAATTAATTGCTCTAAAAAATATAAAAATATATATTGTTAAAATCCTATACTAAACTGGTATTATTTTCAAATATTTATTTTTATATTTCTCTTCATACCTTAGTATGAATCTTAGTAGATTTTCTCATTTTAGAAGGTTCCAAAATGTAAAAAAAAAGTAAAGACAATTGAAAGAAATGAAAATGCAGACACAAGATGAGATGAAAAATACTTCATTTATTATCCAACTTTTCTTTCAATTATTTCGTTAATATAATGATAAAGAACAGTATTTTTTGAGGAAGCGTCTGAGCACTGTCATCTACCAGAGTAATTCAGATAGTAGTGGTTCATTTAAGCTTTTCTGCTATAGAAGGTTGTTATTTTGGTTTTTTTTTTTCCCCAATCTGTATGTGAAAGACCGTCTTCAAAGTTCCAGGTACATAGGGAAATGTTGTTCAAAATGCTCTGACAGCAGCACAGGCTTACTGATAATGTTTTACGGGTTATATCATAGATTAACTTTTAAAAATAAAGGTATTGTGTCTTTAAGATAGCTAAGCAATTATCCATATTTGAAGCTGCTCTTAGCTTTTTGCTAGCCAGCTTACCTGTTTCAAAGGGCATTCTAAATCATTTACACAGCGTATATACTAATTCATGTTCTTTGGAGTTAGCAAGGTGTAAAGAGGAAAGGAAGAAGAGATGTGGACTGGTAGGGAGCAATACACAGTCATGCTAATACATGCAGTTGCAATGCATGCCAGCTGTTCAGATTAACTTTTGAGGGACTATAGATCACTAGAGACAGATCATTAGAAAAGATGTTCACTAACAGGAGGCTCTTAAACTGCTTAAGGAAAGACAGAAGTACATAAGGATGTACTTTCTAGTGCTGAAAATAACTTGTATTTTGGAGTACTTTATCGAGGCAGATGCCACATTCCATATCACTTGGAGTTTTAGGATATGTAAAAGATAGATGGATTTGGCAGAAACTTGCCTCCTACTAGCAGGAGTTGAGAGATAGTTGTAGTACTAGTAGTTGAGAGTAGTAGTAGTAGTACTTAGAGGGCTGTGACTGTTTACTTGTGTGTGATTAGCCCTTCCCTTCATAATCTTTGAGAAGGGTGAGCACACCCATTACATACAGAAGTTTCTAACCATCACTGTTCCTTCTTGCGGTAGACACTACTGTAAAAAGTTGGAGCTCCATCTGTTAGTTGCATTTTGGAGTAAGCTAATTATATTCACTCATGTTAAAAGAAAAAAAAAAAAGAAAAGTAACAAGCAGAGAAAAAACCTCAACTGAGAAACTTCAACTGCTAAATGTATGATGCCAGATTTAATGTGGAGCATTAGGAGGGTGTCATTAAACTTTTCTTATATGTTTTTCTTGTTCAATCACTCAATGTAAGTAATATTTTGGTTCACTAAATAATTAATCTCCTGGTCAAATAGAAGTAACTTGGGAGAGAGGCATTTCTAACCACCAAAAATGTGTCTGACTGTATCTGCTGAATCTCTTGCCCAAGGTTATTTGCAGAGCTTATTCTTGTATATTGAAAGCTTGATTTTTCTTGTGACAGCCAGTTTATCCTTCTGCAGCTAAATGTTATGTAGAAATAAATTTTATATTGAAATTCTTTAATATAGAGTAAATGGTTTTACTTTATAGTTTGTTCTGTGCAATTAAGTGGCTTACTCAATATTATATGTCTTTCTAAATATTAATGTTCTGAAATTCTATCAGCAATAAACCATCAGAATGAAATATTGGCTCGTTGAAATCAATACCAAAGTGCTTATTGACTTCTTTTGAATCTTTATTTCATCCAAGTTATTTCAGGTACAAAGAAATTTCCTTGCTCTTCTACAAATATGTGAGACTAGGAATCTGCTTAGGTCAAAGTCACCTTGAGCTGTTTTAACTAGATCTTCATACCTTGTATAAAGTAAAGAGGTGTGTGTTGAAATCTTTTTTTTTATTTTTGACATCAGTATTTTGCCTTTTTCTAACTAATTAATATGCTGTTCTTATAACTGAACCATCTTAAATTTTTTTGGTTTTTAACAATTTTGCCCAAATTTGCTTGCAAGCCACAATCTACTCAAGTGAAGAAACTTATTCTCTTACTGCAAAGAAAGAGAATAGTTTATAATGAGGTATTATTTTTGCTCTCAAAATCCTGCTTTGCATTTCAGACTTTGTTAATGAAATTAATTATATAATCTTTGCCTTTGGCCTAAAAACTTTTTTGTCCACAGTCACCTGTTTATTTATTTCAAAACAATTATTATGTTGAAAAGTACAACTTTGTTATTTTATGATTCAAGGCACAATAGTTAGACATTAAATAACTTATATTTGTAGAATATGACTAAGCTTATTCTCTCCTTTCTGAGCTGGAAGCGAGCTGCAATTTTACAATGAAGTACTTGTAATACTCTAACTTCCTTGCAAACTGTAGTCCAAGTATCAAAGTCTCTCATGAACAAGCCCTTAAAATATCATAGGAGTTTTTTTATTTCACATCAAATAATTCCTACTTTTCCTTGTCCCAAACACATGGACATTCACTGTTCAATTAATTTTTTTCCTCCCCTTCTAGGTATTAATTTATTTATGTTTCTTCTTTAGTAAAGCTAGCATTTAAAATCTTCAATATAAGCTTGAATGTAATGATAGTTTAGAATGCCTATAGAACTTGTGTTGCTTTTTGCAATCCTGGAGCTTTTCAGTGCTTGACTATTTGGGTGTTCTTCTTGGCACCAGCAGACGGAAGAAACTTGAAATGCAGCTTGTCTTGCTGACAGCAGTATTTGATTCGTATTCATTTCAGGCTGGAATACTTGCTAAGGATAATACAACAAATAGGTCTGAGGTTTTGTGTCATAACAAAATTTTTAGTTACTAGTGTTTTATGTTATATTCAGTGATTGCTTGACATCATAAACAAAACTTTATAAAAGACATCATCACAAATGTGATAGCTGCTGAAGTACAAGATTCTTAACAGCATGCACATCCTTGGAAAAAATGTTCTCATCTTTATTCTAATAATTAGAAAACATTTGCTAGTGCATTAAGCAATAACTTTAAATAAGTGCCTTCATAAAGCATGGATTCAAAGAGTTTGTTACTGTGAAATAAATATCTATTTGTCAAATATGCCTGCTCTCAGAGTTTATATTCTAAACATGGAGTGATTCTTGTATTTTCAATTTGTTCTACTAAAGGCTTCATTTTATTCAGTTGCTATGTCATGTCAGCAGTACTTCTTCCAATTTGCTAACTAGACCTAATATACCATACAAAAAAATGCTCTGGGCAACACTGAACACTTTTTTTATAACTCAGCTGTACAATTCCAAATAGTATAGTCTTTTTCTAGGATACTGATAGAAATTTTAAAATCGAGTGCAGCAAAACTTATTAGGAATTTGGTTTTGACACTTTTTTTTTAGGCATTCAGTTCTATTTTGATTTCTTTTACAGTCATGATAGGTCTGTATTTTTCCTGAATTCTTTTCCCCAAATGACTGCTTCTTTGTGATCTTAAGTGTTAATTAGCAAAAAACAAAGAGGAAATGAGAGAGATTGTACTGGGAAGATAACAAGCTGTTAGAGTCCAGTTATTGAGAGATGCCTCTGCAAGAATTAAGGTGCAAAAAAATAAAATCCCTACTATTGACTTTGGCATATGATATCTTTTCATCATGTGCCAAAGTCAATAGTATGGATTTTATTTACCAGTAAAATGGGAGGTAGAGAAATTAGAAAGAAATAGAAAAGTGAGCAGAGCAAGAGACAGGCCAGGAATTGGTGTTAACTCCTTTAAGGCAATCTTTGTTTTGGAGTGATCAAAAGGGGAAGACTGACAAGGAGCCCTACCTAGTAAGGAATTCTGTAATTTGATACATTACTGATAATAGTGTACCTTCAACAAGACTGCTTGTGCTTACAAAGTTTTCATACAAAATACAAAAAAGTTTCCGTATAAAAGGTTTTCATGGAAACACATCTTTACATTTACTCTCTTCTCCAGGACATAGAGTACAGCTCCATGTAATTTAATCCTGACATAAAGCAAAACCTGTGGCTTTACTACAGGTGGGGTCATAAAGAAAATTATCCTTTTTAAGTTTAGCTGTATTATCCCAGCTTGCTTTTTCTTCCTTTTGAATTTCCCCCTTCTGGTCTAGGAAGAGGTACTCAACCATTTTGTATGTAACATTTTCTTTTGTTTTGACAAGATTATTGTCATGGTTTGACACTGGCACAATGCCAGTGCCCCCATGAAAATGTGATCCCTCCCTTGAATGCTGTGAAGTGGAATCTAGAATAGAGCAAAGCAGGCCCAAGCTTAATAACAGAAAAAAAACTTTATTAAACTACTACTACAAAAGAAAAGAGAAAACTAAAGAAGGGAAAAAAAAAACCACACAAAGATCAAATGAAAACCTTGCAAAACATTCCTCCCCCCACCACCCAACTCCAACAAACCACATTGAGACACAATCTGGACCCCAATCAGGTTTCCACCCTCCAGACAATCGATACTCAGTCCATCGAGGGAACAGAATCTCTCCTGTGCCACTGATCCCCCAAGAAACACAGCTTCACATCCTGTGTTTCCATGTCACACATGGCACCGCCCGGAGAAAAGTTTGCCATGGTGACCCTTCTCCTTTCCATGCACAGTGCTCTCACCACCAAATGCATGGATGGACAGACTGCTTTTAGGATTTTTTTTTTAAGGATGCCCTGCCAAGAGGGGAGAAAACAACAGTTCAGTTTTTATTGTTTGGGACCACAGTCCCCCCCCATTTTCCCCTGGGGCCGAGGGCTCAAGAACAGAGATCTTCTTCTCTTCTTTTTCCTTTCCAGGACAGGGGGACGCCACCACAAACCCCCTAACCTTTTCTCTGTTCACTCCAATTTTGTCTTTTTCCCAGCTGAAGCAGGTCTCTTGACTCACTGGCATCCTCCCAAAACACAGTCCCTCTTGAAGGAAAAGATTGGTTCAGGTTGTGGCTAACACGGAAAAGTCCAGCCAAAAGCCACTCCTTGTCCCCCTCCCATCCAGAATTCCTCCTTCCAGCATCCCAGAGTCCAAGGTGTCCCTCTTCCTCTCTTTCAAACCGAGGAGGGGAAAGGAAAATTCACAAAGCTTTCATTTCTCAAGGAAGGGTTAAAAGTCCGAACTCTCAGGATGGCTCGATGCCCGGACATCCAGCAACTCCCACGCAGCTAGGCACCTTGAAGCTTCCCCCCCCTGCTGACTGCCGCTGTCTCTTTTCTCTCTCCCTCTCGGGAGAGACACTCTGGGGGGGGAAATGGAGACATCCCAGATTTCTTCCACCCTTCCATCTGCAGGGGCCAGCCCGGTTCCAGCCCTTCCACCACCCTTGGGGCCTACCTTTCAGGCCATGGGGCTTCCCCTCCCCCACCCAGCTTGTGGCTGGGCAGGGGAGAGTTTGCACTGCACGCTGACCGGAACCAAAAAGAGCGAGATCCCCTGGGAATTCTGCTTTTAACCTTCTGTGTTCTCAGAGGTGTGTCTACCTTCAATTGGTTAATATCTAAATTGACCTCTTCCTTACGGAAAAAATTCTCTTTCCGTGTCAAACCACGACAATTATTTAGTTCACTTATTATCTCTGGAAAATTTAGTCAAACCATAGTAAATCTAAAACTGTCCAAGAAAGACCTGGGAAGCCTAATACATTTTCTCTGATTCTAAATTTGAATTCTTGTACCAGCTCCAAAACTAAATTTGAGACAAAATTATACATCCATAAGACAAATATAAAAGCTTTTCCTTAAACCATTTTTTCAGTAAAAAGACAGAGTTAGCAAAAATCAAACCAATAACATATAAAATGTGTAGTCCTGCTAATATTTTTTGTCTCCCAACAAGGTGCTGATGATGAAAACACAGATCACAATCACATTAATAAACTGAAACTACAGGCAGTTAAAGTGGCAACTGAAAGTTTCATCCATTCATCACAGCTCAATTTCATCTCTTAGCAGGTTCCTATAAAAAGAAAAATGATAATTTCACCTACTATAGGGCGTTCATTAAAAAAGGAACAATCCATAGATTAGAATGAGATTCCTGTGTCTACGACAAAAGCAACCAAAAAAGTTAAAAGGGTCTCAATAAAAGAGATTATCACATCATCTTGGCTGTCTTCTGTGAGTTTTCTCATGTAAATTGAGAGAATGGCAGTTCCCCCACTTCAAGCTGGTTCCTTTAGTCTTTAGGTTGGGTGTTCTGGCTTTATTCTTGGAATAGGAAAGCAAGACAAGTTTCAGAGGGGTTTGTCCCGATAGAGAGATAGATTATACTTCAGTGTTTCAAGTTGTTTAACTGCCTGAACTTGATATCTCTCAAGGTGGAGGTTTAAGTTTTATTTCGTTAAATGCTTGCTGCACTGCTGATGGTGCGTCTCCCATTTTTTCAGAAGGGTCTTCCCTGTTTAATTTCATGTCTGGGAGGAGTGAGATAGCTTGTTCGGCAAGCTTGAGCTTGAGCAGTCATGGGTGAATGTTTATACTTATGCAGGAGCCTGTTGAAGGTGTATTGTCCTCCCTTCCAGATAAGCTCCAATTAAACCTTGTCGTGTTCCACAGCATTGGCATTAGAATTAGGAGAATGTGAAACCACCCCAAGTGCCTGTACTGTGGCTACTGGGTTTCCTCTGTTTGGTATTGAGGTATTAGTGGCACCAAAGCAGATATAACTTCATACACTCATTCTGTGCTGCAGCAAAAATACAGCACTGTGATAACCAGCAATTCTTGAATTAGGAAGTGCAGGCACCACACAGAATCAGTGCACTTCAGTCACTGCATTGCTTTTAGAGTTAAGATGAGAAGACTTTTACTTCTTGCCCCGAGCCACAAACTAACCTCAGCAGTTTGACAGATAACTCTTCTTGCTCCATTTACTCCAGTGATTTTAATTTAACTCTTTGCTGTCCATATCGTATACCCAGCTTCTCAGCACCCCACTGCAGTAATATTGGATGTTGTGCTCCCATATCTATTAGAAATGTTATTAATTGGTGACAAGACACAGCTGGAATCTGAATGTATGGCTTGCATTGGTAGTGTTATAGATAAAAATTGATCCAGCCAAATTAAAAAATAAAAATTTTTATTACAGTGATTGAATTCTCTTTGAGCAAGCCACAAGGAAAAGGGATTGGCGTTGGGTGCATCACAGAGCGGATAGCCTCAGCAGAGGGTCCCCTATGCCCACACACCAACCAACCGGTACCAGCGGTTTTTATAGGGAATATTTTGCCTGAGGGCATTTTGGCAATCAGCCTTTTCTTTCCATTCAGAGTCCCACATATTCATAAAGTCTCTTTTCTCTTCGTTTGGTTGCGTTGGAACAATTCAGTGTCCGGGTGGTGATGAATCTCCCTGATGTAGTGACTGGAACATGGTATTCAGATGTATCAGCCTGGAAAGTTCCAGCAAATCCCAATCTCGAGTTGTTGCTGGGATAATCAATGCGCTGGTGTTCCTGTATCACCTCGAGAAATGACCCGTCTCTGCATGAGCCACGTGTATTAGCTTGCAAATGAGGTTTTGTCAGAGACCGGTTTTCGAATATGTGGGGGCAACTCCCAATGCCGACTTGTATGTCCTCCCAGCAATATCAAATATTACATACATCATTATACATATTATACTGGTGCGAATTATATTCATTACATATAACAATAGGATTCCACTTGCTGGATTTCAATTCCACCTAATTTATGGCCAAACTTTGATATCTCTGTAGCTTTATACAGCAATATTTTAGTAACATTTTGCTGACCCTGGCAATCATCTGTGGTTTCAGCTGTAGTTAAGGGTCATAATGTTACTTCCTTATCATCAGATGTCAACGCAAAAGTTTCACTCTTTATCAGAACAGACTCATTCACTGTCTCCCAACTTCTTCATTGTTGTTAATTGGATTGTAGCTTTGAAGTAATTTGGCATTGATACCTGCTCTTGCTTCTGCTACAAAATAAACTTCTTTTTGTTTCTGTTTTTCACAGCCCTTTGATTTCAGCATATTTTGCAACTAGTGTCATAGTAGTCTGTCTTCATTTCTGCTTGCAGCACTTCAGTATTTAAGTGAAAATACCTTCTATGCCTCACAGCTTGAAATCCAATTGAAATAACACTTCAAAATTTCAAAAGAGAAAATATTGCAGTTCCTGACTAGGAAATTAAAAACATATTTTGAGTCATAAATACTATGAAAAGGTATATGGGGTTATGCTGAAGGCTTTATCCAAAATGGCTGTAATTTCTTTGTCAAAAGAAAATATTACTACAGACCCAGGAGAATAGAAACTTAATTTTTTTTCACTAGTTTTAGATTCTAAACCATAATTTAGATAACACCAACGATGTGAGCTTAGCTGAATGGCTCTTTCAGCTCTTCTATCTGTATAGTTTATAAGGAGACCTTCTGTTCTACTGTACTGTAGCTCTTTCCTGTTTTGCCATGACCATTCTTTGTCAGAACACCAATTTTGTGAAGATCATCACACTTCCACACTATGGAATAGATAGGTATATGGCAGATTCTAGGTGCATACTTTGCCAATATTTTTTTTTTCTTTTGAGACTAAAGAGATTTAACCCATATTGTGCTCAGCATCAGAGGACAAAAATTAAAGAGATATTTATGAAGTCAGGAAATAGTTATTACAAATATATTTTGTGTTTTTAGGGAAAGGACCAGGGAGGTAATTTTTCCCCTGTATTTGGCACTGGTGAGGCCACACCTTGAGTGCTGTATCCAGTTCTGGTTCCTCAGTTTGGAAAGAACCTTGAGATGCTTGAGCACATCCAGAGGAGGCAACAAGGCTGGTGAACCACTGAGGGAGCTGGGGGTGTTTAGCCTGGAGAAAAAGAGACTCAGAGGTGACCTTATCACTCTCTACAAGTCCCTGAAATGTGGCTGCAGTCAGGTGGGGGTTGGTCTCTTTCTCCAGGCAGCAATGGACAGAACCAGAGGACACAATCTTAAGCTGCACCAAGGAAAATATAGGTTGGATATTATGAAAAAGATTTTTACAGAAAGAGTAGTAAAGTATTGGAATGGTTTGCCTGGGGAGGTCCAGGGATATGTTTTTTTTAAACACATCCCTGGATGTGTTTAGAAAAATAACTGGATGTGGCTTGGTGCCATGGTCTAGTTGAGTTGTTAGGGCATGGGTTGGACTTGATGATCTTGAAGGTCTCTTCCAACCTAGTGATTCTGTGAAATGCTGTTCATGAAAAACATCTCAATTTCTTTTGTTTCCTAATTAGGAGTATTATGGTTTGGCTTCCATGGGTTGTGCAAGCAGTCCATACTCCAGAACAACTATTAATATTTAAACTTTAATTACAGCTTTTCTTTTTGTAGAATCACTGTTTTGTTTGTCCAGCTGTAAATGAAATGTTCAGGAGTATCACTTTTCTGTGAGAATTTTTTTTGCCTTTTTTTTAAATAGTCAAGTTATTAAGCAAGGCATTGTAATTGCAAAAAAAGTTTTATTTCCTTAGGCAAGTAGGCTAAGCTGTGTCACTCAAACTTCCTCAGCCTACCAAAATGCTGTTTGAGGGATCCTGGAAGTCTTCATCTCTGTTGAAGTCTCTGCCCTGGATACTGTGTGTCATATTGCACATTTAGAGGGAAGATATTGTTTGCATTTGTTTCATCTATTATGTAACACAGTAACTAAGGTTCTAAGGGTAGCAATGTTTTATTCCTAATGAGAGGTTTAAGTTCTGTGGTTTTTCTGAAATCAAATAAAATAAGGTTATTTGAAGACTTGCTGCATCTTTTGTTATCTTTTTTTTTTTTAATTAATAAATATGGAAGAAGTCCCTCAGAATTAATTCTTATTCAGCAGGTTATATCAAAGCCTCTTTATCTGAGCAGAGTGTTTACAGTTTCTAGATTTGTGAGATAATCCCTACTATCTCCTTTGATAGTATGTCTAGAAACCCTAAATAATTCAGTATAGCTATAAAAGCTGTCTAGGAACAACCAGAGCAGCAGCATAAACCAGGGTTTGTATGCTATTTTAAATTATACCAGTTACCCTTTCCAGCCTGCTAGTCTTCAAAAGTAAAGCAGCATTTTTCCACTTTTGTTCTAGGACTGGAAACCCAGATCATATTCTGTGCTTGGTGCCAGATGGACTTCATGGAAGGCAGCCAGCACAGGCTGTTCCAGGCAGCCAATCCAATGAAAAGTGTCTCTTGACTCAGTTTTTGGTTTGAGCATTGGTGAACACAGGAATGAGCTCAGGACTGGAAAATGTAACTCATATTCATTGAATTTAAAAATGAGGGAATCAGAGTCTGTATGAGATTGTTGTCTGTCTCTGTATTACATAGATTCTTAAAAAAAACACTAACAGTAAATATTTCTTAAAAAGCATTGATTTAATCCATAGCTATTAAACGTACCCATCAAAAGTGGCTGATATGATTTATGGTCTTGTTTAGTAAGTGAGTCTGAATACTTACACTAACTGTTGCACCAAGGATGCTGAAAAAATAATAAACACATGGAGTTTTATTTTAGGTCCAGCTGATTTTCTAGATATACTAATTTGCAGTGTAAGGTGCTTGAGTAAATTGAATGAAATTACTGAAAGTACATAAATGCAACATATAATAATTCTGCCTATTCCTCACCATTTTGAATGTACTGGTGTGTGCACTTCAGCTCTGTTAGTCCTGCTCTTGCTAGTCTATAACTGAGCTAGATGTTATTTCATGTAGAGACATTTCTGAGAGTGATTGCTTGCTAGGATTATAATACATGAAATTTTCACTAGGCTGGTGGACTGTTGGCTTATATTTGAGTTAGAAATGCTTATAAAGCTAGTAAGTGTTCAAAATTAATAGTTTCTTTCAGGTAGGTTAAATTAAAGTTCAGGTGTTAAATTAAAGTTAATTATTTCTGTTTATTGCTAAATAAAATGAAGATTCCTAGAAAAAATATTGTCTCAAATAACTGACTGCACATTTCTTACTGTCATATGTGGTCTTCATTTTGCTAAAAATTTATTTATTTAGGATTTCTGTTAGCAGTAAGTGAGTTTAGATTTATTTTGTGTTTAATACTACATTAATTTTTGAAGCCATTAAGCATCATTTGCAGATGCCCCTTTTATATCTGGTTATCTACAATAAAAGCAATTGCCCTTTAAATACTTGGACATTTTCCTAACTACTGAATATTAACATGTGATTAGACTAGTCAGAGGTTTCTTTTAGTAAATCAACTAGCTTCAAGACTTCTTGTCTTTCTTTAGTTTTTGAGATGGGATTCATATATTTATTTACTGAGATTCAGTGTTAAGTTCTCTAAAATAAACTCATAGCCATATTACATCCCTCTGTCCCAAGAAAACAGTTTATTAATTTGGCAAATTGCATCCATGTGCTAACAGATGTTCCCAGCTGGTAGCCATTCTCACACATGTGAATAATTTAGGCCCAAACCAGTATCATCTCATGGTTTTTCACATCATTGGTCACAAGAAGAGCTTTTGAGGGATGGCTGCTACAGGAAAAATAGGTCACCAAACATGTGCTATCCCCAGCAGATAATAGTATCTTCTGTGATGGAAAGAAAGCAGGGAATTAGATTAGGCTACTATTCTGAGATTTTGACAGACATGACTAGGCCAACAACTTCATAGGAAGTCCCCTATTGGGTTCATAAGTAAGTTAAAACTGATGTCCTGTATGAACTGAACAAATACTAATACATTGGAATTAAAGAAGCATATTTGGAGTGTATGCTTCAAGTGAATATATGTGAAACTGTGCTGGTTTTAGAAAGCATAATATTTAAATATGTAGCTGCAGTAACAGAGTCGGAAAGCTTGAGTTTTTGAGCTGTATAAGATTTTATTCTTAATCCTGCTGAGTAGTTTAAACTGGTTTTGAAGTGTTACATAGTTTGCTTAGAAGAAAACCTGTCTGGAGAAATGCAGGTATGATAATGAAATCACACTGTAAAACATTTATATGCCTTGATGTTTGGTTTCAAATTTTTTGCTTTTCTGAATGAATCATTTGTCCTCCATAAAATGTTTAAGCTTTTTCTGCACTCATAGTTCAAATGAAAAGGTCTTGAAATGATATTGTAAGACAATGTTTTAGAACTTCTCCTTTGTAGGCATTTAAATACTGCCAAAAGTCCTACTGTTCCTGGACTTAGAAATTATGTAAAATCTGAATTGAGAATGTTGCATGGTTCTTTTTCTCTCTAAATTAAGAGAAAATAATATCTGCTTATACCTAATGCATGTTCTTGGCAAAATTAGTGGTCTTTAATTAAAGTATGCCATTCCGAAGGCTCAAGCATAATTAAGTAAACCGTGGCTTTCTGTAATGTTCCTTTCTCTGATGAATTTCACCCTGAATATTAATGTAGTGAAAGAAGACAGATCAACAGTGCTTATCCTAATGGTGTGGAATTCATAACTCTCTCTTTGGGGCAGTTAACTACTTTGTTGCTTCATTGCTTTTTATATACGTTAGCTTGAACTTGGCCTGTTGTCTCCTTCAGGGCACAGTTTCTATCTAGGGATTTCTTCCAAACTACAATCCAAATTCAATTAATCATTTTCAAGAATAGTTATTAGCAAAATTGTCTGTTTTGGATCAGTTTTCAATACACTTTTTAATTGAATGTGTATCATATCTCATAAACTCAGGATGAGTTATTTCTCAGTTATCCTAAATTATACTTCATGAAGTAGCCTTACATTTTATATTTTAGGCTATTGCTAAACCCAGCTCAGTTTAATCAGCTCCCTTCACCCTAGTATCCTTCCTGCGCATACTAATGGAAAATAAACATTGTGATGTTTGTTTTTAAAAAGCACCTGAAATCAGGTTTTAATTTTGGGTAGTCCAAAATTCTTTTTGCTTAAGAATAGCACATGACTTGCAGAGGCCTTATTTCTCCTTACTTTGTTTTTGGTTTATTTACACTGCATTAACAGAAAGGAAAAAAAGAGCACAGACTATAGTTAAGTATATTACTGAACCATGACAGCCATCACTCTTGAAGGGAAATCACAAACATACATTGCATTTAGGGAAATTGAAAAAGAATATTACATTGCTATTATCCTTGAGTATTGTGGCGTGGGATTTTATATGTATTTATATATATGTGTGTGTGTGTGTGTACCATCTGCAGTTCAATAACACTAAATATTTAATGAGTTTATGAATAGTAGATAAACATTTAACACAGTTTTGTAAAAATATGCAGGCATTGAACAATTGTTTGTCACTGCCAAAGAAAATGGCCTGATTTAGGGATATGATTATTCCAGTTCAAAATTCAAATAGCTTCTTTGAAATGAGACCTGATACAGGAGAATGGTTGAGTTGGGGAAGGTCTGGTTGTTTAAGGTGAGACTCAGCCTATGGTTCCCCTATTAGTCCTACCACCATGACATTTGCTGTTGTTTGTTGTGTGGCACTGCTAATTGTGTGGCTGTCCAGTTTTCTGCTCAAACTATGGCTGCCTCTCTTCTGACAGACTTTATCTTTGCACATACCTGGTCCTCCCTCTTGATGCCTTTAAAAATAAAGAGAAAATCTGAGATTAGTAATGAATTTATTTAAAGCATTTGCCTAAAGCATTTGCAGCCAGATAGACTTCACAGTTTCCAAATATTAAGTGGATTCAGTGTCAAAAAGCAGAAAACTTGGCAAAACCAGAAATTGTATGTCTTAGTGTTTTAATGGTTTGTAGCTTCAAATAAAATTTCATTAGAATGTCATTCAGCAATCTTCTTATAGAAGGAAAGAAGTAGTATGAAAATAAAGAAACTTCACATATGATCAGTTCCTTTCTTTAATTTGAGAATTAATAAATTACTAATCCTTCAATAGTCCTTTAGAAATGTTTCTTTAAATACATTTCTATTTTAGGTAAGTATGAGTCACAGAGGGATATGAATTTCAAAACTTGATGAGTCAGTGGCCATTGCAGTGTACAGAACTGGTGTGTGGGGAGTACATTTGCATAAATATGTATCAATACGCATATAATCTATGCTTCAAGTGCCCTCAAAGTATTGTCATATGCCTGTAGGGAAGGACACAAAGAAAAATGCCATACAATTCTCACCATTCACTCTTCAAGAAAAGCTGTTTGCCATAATTTTTTACATTAAATACTGTTCTCCTGTCTTCTGAAAACATCTACTCTGTTTTTTGTCTTAGAAATTAGGTCTGAAGGTTCAGTGAGGAAAAAACACACCCTGCAATTCTTTAGTGAAGTGGTTAGTATCCATTCCTCATAAGAAATAGAATGAGGTACTGTCATAAATTCAGGTGATTCACAATAAGTTGTCACATATCAATTATTTTGGTTAATCTTCATCCCTGGAATAGTCTGTCACTTTCTTTACTTACCAAACATTGCTCCAGTTGAGCCATAGCTACAGAGATGTGCCATGCTACTGTTTTGAGTGCTTGGAGAACAATGTCTTGGGGAAGCAGTTTGAGGACCCTGTTGATCACACACAGATCTACTGCTAAGTAACTTTTAAGAATCATCTACCTAAGAACATTTGTAATAGAACAAAGAAGTTGGTAGTTAAAATAGTGATTTGTCTTGGTGTTTTTTTTTGGTTTTTTTTTGGTTTTTTTTTTTTTTTGAGGGCAATACTGTGCTGTGAACATCTGCCTTATTTAATACTTTAACAGAGTGGCTTTCAGCTAGTGCTTTCAATTACTTTAACTCTCTCTGTTGATCTCAGGTCTCTTGACCTCTCAAACATGAAACTTGGGTTTTGTGTTCAAACTGGCTACTCCCTTTGCTTTTATTCATTTCTGTCCTCTCTCTGGAAACAGAACAATTGTCTCCTACTAGCTTTTTATGAGATTTCCAGGACTAAAGCAAAGAACATCCACTTCCTTGTAAGCAAGGCTATGCCTTTAGCACCTCTCATTTAAAGAAATAGAATTATAACATGGATCCCTATGAGACGTTTAGCCAGAAATTAATATTCTAGTTTTTTTGTCAGGTTTGGTTTTTTTTGTTTCAGATTTTTGTTTGGTTTGTTCAAGTATCACATTTGCAAATACGCAGTATTGAGTTCATGTTTTTCTTTTTTTCCTATATACTAAGTATCAGATGGCAAGTATGACCTTATATTTCACCTAATTAATATTGGTAATGAGTAGATCTTTGTTTTCATGATTTTTTTTCCTAAGGACTTTTATCTTTTGAGAGACTGTTTGAATTCTTATATAAATATTCATATTTTGCATAAAGTAATAAAACTAATTGCTGTGGTAATTTAACCAAAAGGTAGGAAAAGATATTCTGCTCTAAATTCTTTATTGTTATTAGGATTTTATCACAGTGATTAACAATGAATTAGAAGAGAAGGCTCTGGGGAGACCTCATTACAGACTTTCAATACCTTAAGGGATCTTATAAGAAAGATGGGGACAGATGTTTTAAACCTGTTGCAATAGGACAAAGGGTAATAGTGTTAAACTAAAAGAGTTTAGATTTAGACAAGATACAAGGAAAAAAATTTTTATCATGAGGGTGGTGAGACACTGGCATAGGTTGCTCAGAGAGGTGATAGATGCCCCATCCCTGGAAACATCCAGAGTCAGGTTGGACAAGAGCAACCTAATCTAGTTTATGGTCCTACTCCTGCAGGGGAATTGATCCAGATGACCTCTAATGGTCCCTTCCAACAGCTGTATCCTTATATTATTGTGATATCAAGCCTGCTAGTACATTACATTAAATCACTATACCACTTCAGTAGCATTCAAGACCTTGCCATAAAGTTTTTAAAATCAGAATTTCTTCTAATACTTCTTTTTAAAACCAGGATATGATTTTAAAAGCAATAACAATCGAATTCATTTTTAAAGCATTTAGTATTTTTTGTGGTGTTTCAGCTTTGCATTATAAGTAGTATAATGGACAGTATTGCAAACTGGGTTTTCTGAAAACTCTGATCATCCTTAGATGATAATTTTTTTATATAAGATTCTTAAGATAATTAAGATTCTTAAGATAAATTTTAGTAATTTTTTCAAGTGTGAATAGCAGCTGAAAAATCATGTTTGAAATTTTCTGAGTTGAGAGCATATTTACTGGCATTTTTAAAACAATCATTATTGTACAGGTTTGACAGCTACATGGTTATAAAACTGTCCTATTTCATTAATAAAATTATTTGTAGTTTTTTCTTTTTTATTCCCAAGTGAAACCAGAATTCACACAAGCTGGAGTGATATTTTTAAATAACGTTACTATGAGGGTCAATTAAGACCAGCACTTAAAATGTGATTCCTCCCCATCATGGAACAGGTTTTGGTCATCAGAAGCAGTAGCATAAAATTTTTGGAAGTGATTCTTCATTCCTGTTAGGAGAAAAACTCAAAAATATAATGTCAAAATAATGACAGAAGGTCACTATTCACAGGACAATGGTCACAACTGAATCAGAATGCACAGTCTATCAAGCATTTTAACTTTGGCATTAATTTTTATTAATGTGAAATATTCTTATTTCCTTCCTTTCTGTTATTTACATGTGTTCATGTATATATAGCTGTGTGTGTGTGTGTGTCTATTTAGCCTTATACACTTAGACATTTATAAGAAGCTATGCAAAAAAATATCAAGAAATACAGTTTGGCTCATTGTCATGTCAAATTTCAATGAGCTATTCTTATGAGATCAGTGATTTTTATCTTGTTAAAGAAAGAGAGAAATAGAAATTTTAGGTAAATGAAGATCTTGCCTGGTTTAGGTTTGAATTGGTTATTTGAATGAGCATAATGTGATTGAATTTTGAAAACAATAGATAACAACCTACCAAGTAAATATAAATGACATGATCTGACACAGCATCTATCAGATTTTAACTCGTGTGCCTGAAAGCATTCCTTTGTATGCTGAAGCATCCAATTATTTCAAATCTGAGTTCTGAATCATGACAAGGATGCTACGAAGTCAAAATTATTCAGAACAAACTGAATTAACACATGTAAGTTAAATAAACAAATAAACTCCTCCATTCAGACTGAGGGCAAAAAGTTTTCTGTTTCTTTACCTTACTAGTGAGTGTTTTTCTTTCCATTTACTTAGGGTGAAAATTTGATCTATGCCCAAGAATAATATATATAAATATCATTTTCAGAAAATGAATATATTTAATTTCACATAGCTTGCTATGACAAACTGTACTCAGTGTTTGTAATTAATACAGGAGAGGAAGACAGAGAATGTCCCTCATTTTGTGCATGTTGTCAGCCCTTCAGATTTTTGCTTCCTTTACTGCTGTCATAGATAGTTAACAATAAACACTAACAACTTTTCACTAATATACTGCAGATTCTTAAAATAAATGTACAAAAGGAGCCCATTAACAATAGTTATTTTAGGTAGAGAGCAATAGATTGTGTTAGACTTAGTTTTAGTATCAGCATTTATTTTACAATATTTCCATATAAATCAAACGGTTTATGTATTAGGAACTTTGATGAACACAATTGTAACCTACTGGAGAAAGAAAAAATAGACTTTGTATGAAGAAACTTCACTCAATCTGAGAAAGACTAAAGTATAATGATTTGTTTGAGAAAGGCTTCAGTTTTCACTTTTGTAAAAACCATGCTGTAGCATGCCCTTGATTTTATCATCTCCCTTCTGAAAAATTGTATCACCTGAGCAAATAAATGCATGTTCTTTATTCCACAGTAGCAGCATTGTGAAAAAGAGCCCAGCATAATGCTTTCCTGTTACATTTACTCTATATATGTGTTTCGTCTAAATTTTTAACATTCCTTTTTACTAAACCTACATACATAAACTGTGCTATTAATTTCTAGCTGTTGTTGCCTGCATTTTTCTGCAAAACAGGTTTTATTCTTTTTATTCTCACATATCTGGTCATGCCATTTTCAATGGATTTCTTAAAGACTAATATTTTTCATTTTTATTTTACAGAGTTACATACATGGAAGCAGCCAGGCTCAGTTTGTGGCAGAGTCACATATAATTCTTCTGCTGAGTATCCTTCAACTGGTGATAAATATTAAAAACTAATATGAGGTACAGTGTGCTGTTAAATAAAATTTCTCTGGCAGTGAATATCATTGAACATTTAAGCAGGTATTGTATTTTGGATTACTTATTATATGTTGAAATAAATATTCATTGTTGTTTCTATTTACTGCCAAGTAACACTGGCATTGCTTTTCACCTGTGTGCACCTTGTTACCTCCTTTGTTAGTCTTGTGCTTACTATTCTTAATTTTTTTTCTTTTCAGGGTTACCTTTCCAGTGGCAAAACACAAATCTTTCTGATAATTAAAATTTCAATGAAAAAAAATGTATTTCTTTTTACTTACAAGAAAGGCATACAGTAATTTACCAAGCATGCATGAATATGATTTGCCCTCCAATAGTCCTTGGATTTTTTTTCCCCCACCTAATACAAACAGTTTACTACTACTTCTTGAACCAAATAACTCAATCAGTTTTGCTCTGACATCACCTCCTCACAGAAAGACTTTGAGACCTACTTTTGCTCTTTCAGTCTTAATGAGTCAGAGAAAATTAAGTTGGGTTTTTGGGGTGGGGGTGGGGCTGGGGTTTGGTATTTTTTGTGAAAGTTTTAATAAACTGTAAGAAAGACTTCTATTCTCTCTGGGATTTTTAACCCCTGATTCTTACCATCTTTCTTCATTGAATGAGAAGTCTAATCACCATTAACCATTTTTAAAGTTCAGTAGCTCCATTACAAATACCTTTCTCTAAGGGGAACAAGCAAAGAAAATAATATTTCCAATCTGCAGTAATAGATGGATCCAAGTTTTATGATCATGGCTACTCTTTTATTCTCTTGGAAGTTATGTTGCCTTAGAACCTGCCCTTCCTCTAACTTCCCTGTGTACCTTCATTTTTGGCATTTCCTATCCAAAGACAACACCTTCATTACATTCATTTGCCTGGCATCCATTTTGCTACCTGTGAAACCTTATATGCCTAATAAATAGCCATTATTAATTTAATTTCAAAGTTCTGATCATATTTTGTAGAGCAAATATAATATTTGCAATTGGACTGGAATGCTATTTCCGGTTCTGGATCTCTCATACAGGAATGTTGCAGGCTTAATTGAGGGATTACAGCAAAGAACCACAAAGATGATTAGGGGATTATCCTGTGAGAAAAGGTAGAGGGAGCTGGAACAGTTTAATTTAGAGAAGACTACCAGGGAGAGCACATGAAGAGGAAGGAGACAGACTTTCTCAGTAGTGCCCTTTGACGGGACAAGAAGCAGTGGATTAAAATTGAAAACCAGGAAAATCAGTCTGAAGATAAAAAGATGCTTCTTGCTTGTAAGGGTGCACAGACGTGCAAGCAGGTTACCCAGAGGGGCTACAGAGTTTCCACCTGAAAACTGCCATGTCAAAATTCAGTGATAATTGCTTTAAATGCTGCATTTTTTAAAAAGTACACAGAGACATATGAAAAGTTTCTTGTTTATTAGATAGAGTATGCATTTTACTGGTATCATCTTTATGCTTTCCCTTGTAGAGTTGCAATTTATGATTTCACGGTTTTCTGCTTTTCATGAACTGCCACAATTTAAACAAACCTGTTATCTAAAATAATCCCATTGACTGCTTGAGAATGAGAAAAGTAGACCCCCAAACCAGAAAATATTAAAAATAAAAATTTTATTGATGACATGTTTTCTCTGACTCAGGCATGAAAGTGATATATTTTTGTTGGCAGATACCATCTTTAAACCAGGAAGTTGGCTAGCTAAATTAATGCAGCTGTCTGAAAGAATCCTTTCAGTGATGTTGTTCATTGCCACTTGCAGAAACAATTCTCTAAGGTTTCATTTAATGGCTCAATATGTTGATATGATATTTTGGTCACACACAAATTTTACAATGAAATCTTTCGCACAAAATCTTGACAGAGTTTAACGGTTACTCATGAAAATTACTATTCTTTTATTCTTTCAATATTGCTAGTAATTTTGAGCTGCTCAATTTCTTCTTCATTACTTTTTTATTCAGAAAATGTTGATAGAAAATATGGGATATAGGAAAAAAATATGCCTGATTCATTTTATCCTTTGAAAGATGCATTGAATTTTAAAACAGGATATTACTATTCCAGTAATGTACATCTTTCATTTGGTTGCTTCTTTTTACTTTGTAGTAATAAGCTTGTCACTTCTCACTAGATGTTGAAATGCAATGTCGTATTTCTCTATAAAGTGAATTTTTAATACCTCAGATGAAAAAAATATGAATTCCCTTTGAATTTCTGTATTTTGTTTTAGATAGTGATTCTACCCCATCTGCTAGATGATTTCTGTATACAGATCTGATTTTCCATGCTGTACCTACATAATTAGGACTTGGGTAAGAAGGACATGCGAAGATATCAGATACTCAGTTGAAGTCATTTTATAAGGCAAAATTAAATTCAGTAAAATCTCTACAAAGTTACTGATTACATACCAGGTAGATGTACACGTACAGTGTGCTCGTCAAGGACTGGTAACAGGGTTGAATTTCACTGGCTCTAGGGGTGGGCTGACCCTGGCTGGACAGGGGCCTGCCAGAGCTACTCAGTCACTCTTCAGCTGATCAGGGGAGAGAAAATGTAGCAAAATGCTCATGGGTCATGATAAGGACAGGGAGAGACTGAGGGAAATTAATTGAAGTTACTACCAATCAAATCAGAGAAAGGTAATGAGAAATAAAAAAAATCTTAAAACAACTTTCACCCCACCCGTCCCTTCCTCCTAGGCTTAACTTTACTCCTGATTTATCTACCTGGTCTCCCACAGTAGTGATGGAAATTGTGTCCAGTTATCACAATTGTCTTAGCCTCTCTTTCTTCCTCAGGATGAGGACTCATCACACTCTTCCCTTGCTTCCTTCTATGGGAGAAAGTTCTCCATGAACTTCTCCAATGTGATCCTTTCTAGTGGGCTGCAGTTCTTCATGAACTTCATCAACTGCATATCTTCATGAACATGTAGCAGAGAACAGTGAAAAGACATGGTTGGATATCCAAGAATCATTAAGGTTGGAAAAGACTTGCAAGATGTCATGGTGCTTGTATATTATGCACTTCTGTGACTTCCAGGCTATTACTTTGAGCAGTTTGTGTTATGCTGACAAGATGACACTTACTCAGTTTTGTTCTTTGGCTCCCCTTTCTCTTGTATTGGAAAGTTAACTTCAGGAAATAATTATGGAAATCTTAAAAGCATTGGTTGAAAGGGATCTTGGAAGACTATATACTTCAGTCATCCTGTTAATGAAGGATTATCCCTAACACTGCCGCTTGCTTTCTTGGTCTTGTCTGGTGCAATTTTTTCAAAACTTAAGGATGGAGATCACGTAATCTCCACTTTCATATGTGAAGCTGTTTTTCATGCAGTCTGAACCTTCCAACCTAGAGTTCACGGTGCATTCTGGTATGAATTACAGTCTTGTCTGGCATGAAATTTGGCTTCCCTTTGGATTTTTTTTTGCCAGCCTTATAGAATTGGTGGAAGAGCTTTAGTGAAGGTTTCATTAAAAAATGAAGAGAACACTCTATGGAATAGAAGTATGTGATCCATTATGTTTTAGATTTTTATTGCCTAGAAATAAAACAAAAGGTTGTACATTTTTTAGTTTGCTTTTATTTATGCCACATTATACAACATTGTTCACCATAAATCAATAGGTTAAAAAAAAATTAATAAGAAAATATTTTTATCATTATTTCCAGAAAAAAGTAATATGGAATAAGAGTTAAGTATAAATTCAGTTTGAGGCTATATCTGTAAAAATATGCCAGTCTTTTCAGTCTGCTTTCAGCTTTCTTTGAAAATGGCCAATTTTTACATCCTCCCCAGAAACAACAAAACCTTGTTATCATATGCAATTGAGAAGGAAGTTTTATGTAATATATATCCTCACATCATCATTATAATCAGTGCTTCAAGCAACTGGGTTCAATTTACACACTTAATACCTTGGAAGGGGTTATAGAATTATTTCAGTATAGAGACTTTCTGTTGAAGTACCAAATTTATCAAAAAGTCATTATATAAATAGAAGTATAACTGCTGTGGAATAAATATGGCAGATGAAAAAAAGAAAGCATTTAAATAAGAGCATGGAGTAGATTTTTTTAAGTGAATTTTATTATGATAAATTCTATAAAAGCAGTAACATATATGGAGATGTGAACGTGCTAAACATTATGCAGTCTGTAATTCAAGGTTTTGCTTGTGAAGGGTTCGACTATCTGTAAGGACCCTAGGGCTACATAGTTTACAGAGGGCAATAACTTAGTTCACAGTCACAATCCTGGTAAGGCAGTCTAATTGTGTGCTAGATACCCAATTCTACCATGCAAAAAGAGCACATTTTCATTTAGCAATGAAGTTTAGCAAGTTCTCTTGTTTAAAGTTTAAAGTTTCTCAAGTTATCATCAGTTTGCAACGAAATGTATTAGTGCAGCAATTACTTTTAAGAACATAGAGAAAAATTGTGCAAAACAAAATTACCGAACAGAATAAATGATTCAGGGACTTTTGAGCCAGTTTGACTATAAAGAATATTATAGATTCTAGCCATCATTTAATAACTTCTTACTTCCTTTTAATCCTTTTTTTTAATTAATTGTAGGATAGTATTCTATAGCAATAAATTTTCAGTGTAAAATCATATAGTATGCGGAATTTATTCCTTTAGGATTTTTTTAGCCTATAATTTGCACAGTAAATGTACTGTGTGACTTCATTATATAAGTCATAGGAAGTAGTCTGTTCTCTCTCTTTTTTTCCCTTCTATTTGTAGCTTTATGGAGTTCACCAAATGTACTTCTCTTTTCTTCTTTTCAAGTTGAAAAATTATCTTTTTCCATGCAGAAGATGCTCCACACTTGTGGTGTCTATTCTTGCAACCCTATTCTGACAGAAATTGGGTCATAGATAAGAGGAGTCAGCAGAAATGATCAGGTATTAATAAATTTTTTTTAAATGCTGAGTAATTTGATATTCTTGGAGAGACAAGAAAGAGAAACTAAAGACATGGGTATTGAAGTAGTGTTGCTCGAGTTATTAAGAAGACATAAAGGTGAAAGAGGGATAACTTTGGAATGAAGAGCTGCCATTGCCTAAGAGAAATTACATGCAGTAAACTGCCCAATCAGTATTACTGATTAATTACAGTTGAATACAGATAGTGTATATGGCTGTTCTATCCAAAAACGCATTGAAGTGTGCAGTGTTCGGCTGTAAATATTGCTCTGGGTGTCAAGATACAGCAAGAAAGATAAGGAATAATAATGTTGGATAAGCTGTGTTGAATTTAAAAGATTTCTTAAATTCTTTTATTCCTTCTTTTTGTAGACACTACTCAGTATTTCTAATTAATTTTCATCAAGTTTTTATGTAATTCCCTGGAGAAACAAAACTGCTTTGAATGTGATATGTCATAGTTTTTTCCCTTTTGTAGTAACAGTGGATCCTTACTTTAAGGAGTAAATTTAAAAGTAAATATTTTCATTATCAAAGGAGTTTCAGTTACTAAGCAAACTATTTATGTATATATTTGTTTTATCTCCTATACAGGAAATAAACCTAAACCATTATTATAGGAATTAGCAGTTATAATTAACCTGGTATGTTTTCTCATTATTACTGTTAAATTTAGCATTGATGCTGATTGAACACATTAACCTAAGTAAAAATGGAAATGTCTTTTCAGTTTCCTAATTTGAATTTCCATGGCAAAGTTTAATGGGACACCTGCATAGGTAGATAGGAGATATTGATTGAAAGGGGAGAATGCTTTTTTTGGTAGCATTAAAATGGCACCTGTTATCAAAGAGATTTCCTGCCGTACAGAGGGAATTTAAAGTAAGTATATTTTGTGCCACTGTGGTATGAGGAAATTTTTCCACAGGAAGAATGTAAATAAATGACTTTATGTATGTCAGAGTCACTGAGCATAAGAATCTGAAAGGGAGGGGGGAAGCTGTCTGATTCCTTCTAAATGTAATGAAGCATAAGGAGACCATAGTTAGAAAAATCAAGATAGCTTTGTTACCTAAGTCTCCTACTGCTTGACCTTAAAGCAATTCATAATATCACCCTTTAGAAAAGTCATTGAATTTACAGTTGAACATTTGTTAACACAACATGGAACATCATTCATAATCTTTCATCAGCTAATTGCAGTACTCTGGAATTGGTGAACGACCTTCACATATGATGTGTGTCCTCTGAATGAATTTACCAACTCTGAATTTCAGTGATTTTCAGCCATTTTCAGTTTCTGATTTAAATTTTCCAATAGAAAAGTAGATCCCTGCAAAGCTAATTTAGCTGTCAGCTGCTCTGGCAATTGGCCCATTTTTATTTGCCTTTCACAAATAGCTGACTACTAATCCACACAACAAGAGGCATTCACTGATTACAGGCTGAAGACATTTTTAAGGGTTTTTTTAGGCTTCAGTTAATTATTTTAATGAATATTTTAATGGTTAAGGAACACATCTGCTTGAATGGCTAAAAGATGTAGAAATCTAGTCCAAAGTTCAATTTTTACCTTTTGGGTCCACATATACTTTTTACTAATGGAGTAGGCCTCAAGCGCATGCAGCGAAATAAATTATATTGCCTAGATCCTAGCAATGATGGAGAGTAAAATGACAGCCTTGATTCCCATTGATGATGACTTATGGTGTGGAAAAGAATATGTGGTATTCTCAAAAAAAATTTATAGGGTTTTAGAGAAAGCAAGAGTGATTGTGTCTGTATGCAAGTATCAAATGTGTGCTAACAGATGAGACATACTAGGTCTAGTGTTTGAAATAAAGTGTTTGAAAATAAGGGGGATGTAATATCGTTAGAATAGTGAGAGAAATTTCTATAGCCTCATAAATACTTAAAAATAGCTCAAATGAAGTTTGTTTTAGAAAATGTGTCTGCATTTAAAAGTTAAATTAAACTGTTAAGAAATCCCCTAATTTATTTGTTTCTCTGGTATGCTTAACATTAAAGAAAGTAAGTACTGTTATACATCTACCTGTTCTAGAGGTGTTTATACTTTTGTGATTTGAATATTTCTTTAAAATATTTATTTTAAAATTTAGAGAAACTGATTACAAAATATAAGCAAAGCTAAAAAAATGTTACTATCGGGCAAACCACAGTATAGACATTTGGAAGATGGACAGGACTAAACCTGAAATGTCATTAGATGTAATCTATACAACCAAAAAGGTCATAAATAATAAATGTAAAATTAATTTCCTTAGTGTTAGTTTTAGCTGATCCTAAATGTGAATAATTAGGATGTAAATCAGGCTGAAAAACTCTGAATGTTTGATTAGTGATTTAACACACACTTAATCAGGAATCTCTATGCTCCATTTTGCAGCTGAATTAAAACAGATTCCCGAATCTTTTTCTTCTTCTGATGCTTTTATATGGCCTTTCCATTCTGAGCTGTGTAAAAGCACCACAAGAGCAATGATTCCATCAGATTGTCTGTGGATTAGAGAGACAGATTCATAAATTGAAATGGAAACTAATGAAATTAATAATAAACTTTTTCACTATAGGAAATTCTATATTGGTGTGAACTCTATTCTCTGACTCTGTTAAAATTATAAAAAAGCATCAAAAAGGAAAATAGTATAGTGTAGTTGGCACTTCAGTGGTAGAAATGCAAACTTTGAGCTACTTCACTGTTGTGACATGCATATTTCAAGGAGTTGAGTAGAATTAATTGAGTGCCAAGACTTGTGTGATACTTCCTAAAATTACTGAAAAACTATTCAGTTAAGATGAAGCCAGAAGGTTTTAAACAGAAAGTATGTTCAGGGTTGTTGTTAGTATTATTACAACTGGATTCCTGGCCATATAAAAATACTTAAATACAGCTTGATTGTGTGTTCATCCATAAATCCATATTCAGATAAATAATTTTCAGACTGTTCTCCACTTTTTCAACTTCTGATTTAGAAATCATCCTTTTTCAGTGAGATTAAATATACAGGAGTTGGCATCTTAAACATAGAAGTTTAAGTCTCAGTAGGAAAAGGTTAAAATAATTATCTCTATCAGCATAATATGCCCTCTTGTAAGAGACCAGCAAAGCATTTCTCAATTTCTCATGTTCAAATCATCACCCTCTGGCAAAAAAAACCCAAACCAACCAAAAAATAAAATCAAAAAAGAAAAAAAAATAAAAAGGGAAAAAAAAAAAAAAGAGAGAAGATGACACCTCCATAGATCTTTCTGTTGATCATATTACTCCTTAAAAAAAAGTATGTGCTTTTATTTGTTCCATGTCTGACAAATTGAACTAGCAATTTTTAAAGATTGCATGATAATCTATCCCCATTTTAGGTAACAGTAAACTGAGCACAGACTCAAGTGGGTGAATATTTTGTTCTCTAGTTTTTCTTCCTCATGCATTATTAAGCAACTGCGTGATCTGCATTTTAAAGGTAGTTGTTTCTTTATGTTTGTAATGCTAATGACAGATTTTGCACCCTTGGCAGAAAAACAACTGAATATTAATGAGACCACCAAACTTTTTTCACAAAAGTAACCAAATGTTAGTCAAGCTATTTTCTCTCCTTCTTTCATTCCTCACTTACTACTAATTAGGAATAAATTCGTGACATAAAGATATGAATTGTGTATTACATTAATAAATTTTGGAATGGTCAGATTTTGTTTCTTTTGGGCATTCTGTGATTAAATTTTCTCTTTAAGTATGCTAATAATAAGCATCCCAAATGTACATGCAATTAGTTTCATTTTGTAGGCTATCTATAATTTTAGGTTTTATTGATCCAATATTTTTTGTTCTGTATTGTTTTGGATTTGGGGTCTGTTTTTTTCCCTATTTTTGGTCATACATCTTGATTTTTTTCAGGGCTGAATATTTTATTCTGTTACTACTGATCATTTTCTGTATAAGCTTATAAATTTTTATTATTACTATATTTTTTATTCTGCTTTAAAACTGTTGTTATTACTATATCAAAATTCAAAACCTTTTCAAAAGCCCTATATAAATAATATGTTTTCATTTTTTATGAAAACATGTATCAGGTGAGAAAAGGAAAAGCGGAAGTTTCATATTTAAAAGTGTTATAATTTGAAAAGGTATATAACAGGATTTACACAAAAAAATTCAATAGAGGAAGAAATTTATCAGAAAACATTTTCTTTCCATGGCGTATATGAGTGCCACATTCCTCTCATCTTTTCAAAATAGTTTCATACTGCATAGTGAGGCAGCTAAAGAGGAATTGGAAAATAATGCATCATTTTTTACAGATAAAAAACTGTTCAAGTAACCCACTTGCTAAAATTTTATTAGAGAATTGCAATACTGTAAAAGATTATTTTCAGAGCTGGGACTGTTGCTTTATGTTGTATAATATCAAGACATTGTAAAGGCATAACATAGAATGTTAGAAATGAGTGAAAAATAGTGAAACAAGCTATATGTTCTGTGGTAAAAAGCTAATTATTGTATCAAAATGACAACTCAGGTTGAATTTTTATTTTAGCAACAGGGACCTGAGGCAAGTACCATGCAGTGTTACAGTGCAGATATGAAGCTGATATCATTGAAGGTAAAAGGCAGCCAATGAGGCTGAAAGCTCAGCAATGTTGATTAAAGTTGGAAACAACTACTGAGGCGAAAATAGTGGTAGTGTGAGGGAAGCTTCAGGGGTAATGATGTGAAGCTCCAAAAGAGAGGGGGGGGGGAAACCCCAGCACAATTCATGTGGTTGCAGACCTATAATTCTCAGTTGCAGAGCAAACAACTTACTTTTGTGAGGTTGTTGTTCCTGATGGTAAGAAAAGTGAATTAAACTCATGGTCTGCTAAGAAAATAAGAAAGAACTGTGTTACAGAAGGAATGTCTCCCAAATGGCTTTTTAGTGTGTGGTTGGTTGGTTTGTTTCTCAAAAGCAGCCAGGTAAGAGAAATAGCTAAGAAACACATTATGTACCGATACTGCATGAGATAATCAAGAAAAAAAAACAAAACAACAAAACAAAAAACATTTACAAGGCATTTCACAACCTTTGCAAAAAGCAGCACTTTCCCAAGAAGACCTGGTGAGTTACCTTTACATCTTGGGACTGTGGGGTTTTTTCCTGTGACTGTTAAACTCATGAGAAAAGCAGTACTATAAGTCTAAGTGAGGAATTGGTAAAATAAAGTTATTAGGTAATGCTGCCTTAGGGGTTTTTTTGAACAGGGTAGAAATACATATGGAAATTTTTTTTCTCAGCCCTTTTTGTGACAACTGCCTCAATTAATTAATCTTTATGTTTTTGTAACATTGAAAAATGAATTGAATTATTCTCTTTACATTCTCCCCAATTCATTTTCCCTGCTGGGAGCAGAGCAGTAGAACAGGAGATTCGCAGTCTCATATGCTCGTGAATCTGAATCTTAACAAATAAAACTTTTAGAAAGCAATTTTTGTATCATGGATTCCAAGTTAAATTTTTTTCACAATATTTTGCCTTTTTTTTTTTTTTTTTTTTTTTTTTTTTTTTTTTTTTTTTTAGTATTTTTTCAAGTGCAGTCATAAGCTTTTGGAAGACTTGAACATAACCAATTATTCATAGACTGGCTCTATATCTTACAGCTTGTATATGTGTGAGGAATTTAATTTCAGCTACTAGCATGATTTTAATTATGGCTTAATTTAGGACTGTAGGTAGATGTCTGCATCAGAGGGTTGATGTTAAAAATTCTATTTCCTTCATGTTGCCTGTTTGCCTCTGCCATCTTTCACCATTGATGTTTACTTTTTAAAATCTTATTATTCTTCCTTTGACTTTTCTCAGTTTTCTCAGGGTGTATAAAATTTGGAAGTTAAACCTGAATCAGGCTGCTCATCTCTTAGGAAGTGTGATTGTGTTAGCATTGACAGTTCTAAATCCTTTTGCTCAAGTTCAGCTTAATTAAAATTTTACATTGAAAATTTCAGATGTCTTTGAATATTTTGGTCTTATTTTGAACATTCCTTAGATGCAAAATACTAATATGTTACAATATGCAGATATTACTGATGAATCTAGCACATTTGAAGTATCTTCTTGAATAGTGTGCATAAATAGTAACATCTTATTCTTGAAGTCTGTAGTCATCATGCCCTGGGTTAAGTAATGTTGAAAACTACATGATTTGACCATCTATAAAAAGGTGTTGAAGTTTGTGATTATTATTATTGTAACTTACTGTTCTCATGATTCACCCCTTTAGAGTAGCATTCAGGCTTGCCTCTGCTTCAGAACAGATGTTATGCACAGTAGTAACTGTTCCTTTTTGTTCATATGGTTTGAAATAAACAATTAGGAGAATGGCTTAAAAGCTTGCTAGATTAGTGAAATTGTTTTATCGTTATGTACTTGTTCACATTTGTAACACTTATAATGAGACAACAAAACACTGAAAGTGACTGAGGACTTTGCCTCTGAGATGTTTCTCTGCTAAACTGTTAAGCAATATGACACTAAAGAGGGAGTTAATGTCTTATATAAATGCAGAGGAAGATAAACCAGTCCAACTGCTTCAGTTTGTGTCAAATAACCGGTGAATTGTGTGCAATTGCAGTGAATGATTTCTGGATCTTACAGGTTTTGTTTTTAAAAATCTTTTGCTACCAATATACAGAATATTTTAAAATATTGGGGAATGGCTATTTCCATAACTGTCCAAAATTTGTGTCCTATTTGATGACTTGTCCTTTAAAGCTTCTTGAACCTGCTTTCATTTTTTTTAAATCCAGAATGCACAAAGAAAGATTCTATGCCTTTTTGCCAGAGGTGTGTCGGCACAGTACAGATTGTGATATGCAGTTTTTAAGTAATAAGTACCTTATTTCATTTTATGAACCTGAAAGCTGTAGTTCATAGATGTGCCTTTGTGACTTTCTGAGGTATCCACACATCTGCTGCTTTCCTTGACAATGGTGATTCAGATGCTGCTATCACCATGGGAATGGTACTCTTGAATGAAGCTGCTACCTCCAAAGGTGATGTTGGAAAAAGGAGAAGTAAGTTGTACTTTATAGCTAAGGAAATGCTTAGACAATTAGAAGACACTTGTCAAATTACAAGTGAATATCTGATTAAGTTTTCAGATGGTCTCTAACTTAAACCAATGTTTACCTTTAGTTGTTTGGAAAAGAGGAGAGCATAAAAATTCTGTCAATAAAACTGCATTCACATGAAGTAGAAACAGTAAAAAATACTTTAAGCATTCTCAGCCAAGGTACAGCTTGACACTACATTGTATAAATGCTTTTTGGCTCTTGAATTATGTCAGAAGTCAGTGATTTCAAAGAACAAGAGTTTAAAACATTGTTTTAAGATTATTCCATCCAAAAGTGTGTGAAAATTATTTTATTTGGTACTCTTGCCAGTATCATGTCTCCAGAGGAAGGTGGAAAAACAGCAATAGTTCTGTAATACAGAACATATGTAATCTGTAATGTCTAAAGGTATTTAGCTTGAAGTGCAATTTTTAATGTTTTTCTGATTTTTTTTGTTACTCAAGAGTATTTGTGAGATTTTTTTTGTCAATGAATCACATAAACACACAATATGAAAGTATTTCATCCAGAATCAAACTTCCTCATTGTTATGTCAAACAAGGTTTTACTGAGTATGACATAGGTTGAAACAAAGATGCCCATCTGCCTTTGCATCTTTTATATCCCCTAACTTATTTTTCTCATATAAGCCACTGAAGGTCTTTGAAACGTACCAGATTTCCTACACTGCCTCCTCTTTCTTTTGAGGTCAGTTCTTTAGCTTCCTTGTAACACACAGTATTGCAGATTGAGCTGGTCAACTATTTTCTTTAATAGCATTCTAGAACTCTTCATAATAGGTGGTTGCAAGGCCAAAGAAATCTCTAATCTATAGTGATTTGAGGATCTCCTTCAGCAAGCTGTAGATCTGTCATTAATTCTGAATATCTTCTACAATAACTAGCTTTAACAATGGTATCAAAGTGATGCCTTAGGTTTTAGCTTTTATATTTTTCAGATTTTGTGCTGCTTTAGTGTATAGTTCTGAGCTTCATATTAAGGCATGGTAAGATCTCTTCACAGAGTAGGTAGACAAAACAATTCCTTTTCTAGCCTGGGACCAAGAACAACCAATCCAAATTTTAGGTCCAAGAGCATAAACAATGGTGAGATGAAGAGAGAAAAACAATAAGGATGGGACTTAAAACCTAAAGCTATAATTGGACAGTTAACTCCAATATGCGAATGGACCAGGATTTATAAAAGTGAGAGACCCTGTGAATGGTAGTCCATTTTGTGACCATTTTGTGTTCATCTTGGGTGTAGCCCTGGCTGGGCTCTTGTACTGCCCAAGTTGTATCCATTGAGGCCTTCTAATAAATACCAACTTTATTCTTTGGCTCTGTCTAGCTTCTGTTCTAGGTCAGCCTTCACAAGGTATCAAAAGGATACAGTGAACTAACTTTAATTGGAATATTATCATAGATCTGGGCCTGTGAACACAGACACAGTGAAATATCAGTGGACTGCAGTAAAAATTCAGGCTCTTTGTTCTTTGTGGCCATTATGTGAATGCTGTCTGTGTATCTGCCTTGCACCGTTCATGCTTCCAATTTATTCATCCATGCTTGGAAATCATATTTGTGAGTGGTGATTTCTTTATAATGAAGTATGTTTATTAGGATTGTACCTGGCTAGCTTTCTCAAAATAACTGTAGAAATTTTATATTCCAGTTGACATGTGTCACTTTCCACATGGTCAGTTTTAATGAAAAAATGCATCATTGTCAATTTCCTTAGCTTCATGTTTTCTCATCCTTCACTCAAAGGCAGCACACTTTTGAAGCATGAATATTGCAATTAAATAGCAAAGAGTTGGCTAAAGTAGGAATAGTATAAGAGTTTTTAAAATCAAAGTAGCTCACTAGAATCAAAGTGTTATCTAATGTAGATGAGCTGCATATCAGTTTGTAACATGTCCCCCTTTTTAAAAAATTTATTTACTTGCAATAGAGTGGGCTATTACAATCAAGAAGGTTTTATGCTATTATTCCACAGAATGACAACAGATGTTCAAAATTTTGTTTGCTAATTTAAGCATTTATTTTGTTAGTTAATTTTTTGCCTGAAAAGATGCAAAGCACTTTCACCTGGATGGTGTCAGAAGATCTGCATCATTGTTTTTACCTTCAAAGCCTGAAGATTTATATTGCTACTGAGCTAAGAGTAAAAAGTGATTTAGCTGCCAGCCTTGGAACTTAGAACAGTGAAATTTTTAACCATTAGTAACTAGATAAAGTAGCTACTAAGCTGCCTTTACTGCTACTTCAGACATAGATGGTTGGCTAGAAACAACATGATTCCATTAGTCAAAGGAACTTGACTAAATTGCTTTTCTAAATGTAATTTTTTTTTTCAAAAAGAACAAGCAAATACCTGAAATGACATTATTTGATATATATAATTTAATGGATTATTAAATCCATTATCAGCAGTAAGATGTTTGCATCCACATACATTTGACTTTTAAATTTCTGCTTTTTTCTTGAAAATACATTTACCCTGACAGGTTATTTTTTCCTAATAACCATAAATGTTATTTCCATATCTGTTTGAAATCCTGTCAGAAGATAGTGGGCTTCAGTAGTCAAGGCAGTAACATTTTGTATTTAACTGTGCCAAAATTCTCTGTAAATGATTGATGTAAATAATATTCTTTGTGGAGATTGCAGTTTTAAATCTTTTATGTGCAAATAAACAAAGTTGTTTTCTTTCCAGTAATATGTCTGGTAGGCCTTGGTCTTGTGGTCTTTTTCTTCAGCTTCCTGCTGTCGATATTTCGCTCCAAATACCATGGCTACCCATACAGGTAATCTGTCTTTAAATTCTCATCCTATGGACTGTAATAGCTTTGTAGAAGTTTAAGAATTGTTTTCAGCTAAACAATCTTTAATCTTTACCACTGAAGTCAATGGAAGGTGGTAAAAACAGAAGAATGGTGATTAATTTAAGCAAACCAAAAAGGGCTGGAATGCAGCTGTTGAAGCAGACCAGTTAAAAGGGTTTGAGCACAGATGCATGACATACACAGTGCCCTCTGAAAAATGCAAAAGGAAAACATGCTTTAGTTTGTAAGGCTCTATTAGGTATTTATTTTTGTGTAACTAAGATGTACAAAAGACAGGGCACAAAACAAATAAGTACCATACAGTGCTAAGATTTGACTTCACTAAATATACCCTTTTCTTTTGTCAGCCACACCATGGAGGAGAGAAAGGATTATAGTTTTTCTAAATTATACATACACGTGTCAGTTAAACAATTGCAATTTTTCTGACAGGTGAAAAAGTAGATTTCTCTGATTAGGCCACATGATTAATACAGCTAGTACTAATACAAAACATCCAGTTTTGTATTCTTTGTTATATGCCACTAAAAAGGATTCAGCCTTGCAAATCCAACTTAGATGTAACATTTCAGCTATAATATGAAATTTTTTCTACTAGTTTTTGCTCTAAGACTTCAGAACTATTTTCATTTTTACAGAGCTTGGTCTCTTTATGTTTAATTGACATTAGGTTACTTCAGATTAGTTTTATTATTTAATAACACAATACTGAAGACAAGGAAACTCTTGCTGCTTTTTAGTAATTTCTGCTGAGCAAAGAGGTCTGGAAAGGGCCCAGTAGCATCATACTGCCATTTGGGATTGAATGTCCTGCTTCTCAGCATCCTCTCTGGAGATTACTTCCAGCTTGAATGATTTGAGGTGAAAGGCAGGATCTAGTTTTATTAACTGTGAGCTTTTCTTACCTTCCATTAACTCCTTAAGTCTTAAACATTAAAGAAGCAGGACTTACGAGCTTTATCTGCAGCTGAAAGCTCACTTGAGGAGCATTTCCAAAGAATGGCAACCCATGGTGTAAGCTCCCTTCCATCTCCTCATAACAAGTTTATTAAATGGAGAAGGCAGTGGTGGTGGCGTGTTCCTTGCCCTGAAATTTATCAGTTACTAAAGAGAACCTGACAGTTGTACTAGTTTCATTTTTAGTTCATCTTAGGAATCTTCATATCATCATCTATTAATTATCATGCTTATATATCTGTGCCAAACCTTGCATTGCTTTTGTGAATGTTTGCAATGGGGGTTTTTGGTCTGATACCTAGAATGTCTGGTGCTGAACAGCATTGTGAGCTTTAGTATGCTCTGTGTGTTTGCCTGCCAACATGATACCATTGGTGTTAGTGCAAACTGAATCACCGAGTATATCTTGTAGTATAAGGCATTATAAGCTTTGGGAATCTTAATTTAAATAATGTAGGGCTTTTTCCCTCTTTTCTTGCTAATCTGTTTGCTGTAAATACTATGTGGAATGGATTTTTAAATTTTATTCTCCCCACAATTAATCTAGAATTTATTGAAATATCAGATATTTTTTAATGGGAGTGTCTAGCAGAACATTCCCCTAGATTCTGTGTAGATTCTATGTAGATTTCATACTTCTCTTTTATTATCCAAGCTAAGCATAAAGGACAGCAAGATTTGGGTTTAGGGGGCAGAATTCTATTAAGAGGTTAATTTTTAAAAATGTGGTTTGATAGGTGATGCATATCAAAAGTAAGCATACCTGTTACTATGCTAAAGCTGGTTAAAAATGAAATAAATCCAGGACAATGAAAAAAAATAATTCATCACAATCCTGATAAAATAAAGTCATGCCACATCATGTTGTTACTGTGAAGAAATTAATAGATCCATAAACCAGATTCTGTCTTAAGGAGCTAAGTAGACTTAATACCACAACTTACAAATCAAGTAAATTCATAAAGAGATGAACAGTGTGCATTCCTAAATACATAGGAAATATTTAATAGCTAGCTAAGTGTTATGTGGTTTTGTTGGAGTTTTTTAATAATGTTACTTCTTCTGCACGATTAAGCAAGGTCTTTTGGGCTTAGTTGGTCTGTCCTAGGTGGTTCCAAGTTTTCACGGTAATAAATTAATCATTTAATCTTAAATCCTCACTCAATGCAGAATTGTTGGAAACCATCACTGGAGTTGATCTTTTTGCTCTGCTATTACCAAATCTAATTGACTAGTTTCACAAATGTGTAATTTGCTTAGTGGGTCCTTTGCAGTGTTAAATCTTTCATGTTTCTGTTGTTCTCTTGGGTAGCTCTGACCCAGTTTTGTGGTATTTTAAATAAACATACTGTTGATTCTTTGACACTTAGTGGTCTTAATGTGTCATCTTCTTCACAATCCTGTAGCATTTTTTGGAGAAACTTCTTTGTTTTTTGTTGATAGTTCTTACAGATTCTAATGAACATGCAAAACACTAAGGCAGACCAAGTATATAAACTCTGTTATTTTCTCTTTCCCCTTTTAATTTAGTATCCTGCATTTTAACTTGTCATATATGCTAAAATGCATTAATCTTTGTCTGAATTCCTTAAGATCTTCCAAGATGTTCCACTTCCACGCCTCATCAATTGATCCCAGTGCAGATATATCTTAAGATGTGAAATATGTCTATCCTTTTCCTTTCACTGGTTGTAGATTTCACCTTGAAACTATCAGTCTTTATGTGATGAATTGTCCTCAGGCTAGTAAAACTTTGCCTTTAACAATACTAACAACAATGAATACTAATGATCTGTCAGGAAAAAAGTGACATTATGTTGGCCTGCCTAAAGCAACAGTTAAAGAAAACTGAAATTGCTTTAATGCTATATGCATGACCTCAAGCATCAACTTCACTATCCTACTTAAAAAAATTCAAATGTCCAAAATTGTTTCCTTTCTCTGGCATTGAAAAACCGAGTCAGTCCTTTGTAAAACATCATGCAATGGTAAGTAAACAGTAACACAACCTGCTGTGCATCCTCTTTCTGCAGTGACCTCCATGTAGCGAAGACAAATCAAAACAGAGGTGGAAAAACATAAACTGGAGAAAGACCATTATTTCTTTTTCTAATGGGGTCTATAAGGTGCTCTTTAGAGAGCATGTATATAGGAAGCGAAAGTAATTTTGACAGACTCCTTTCAATCCACTTCAGACATTTCCAATTCTGATTTGATTCTTTCTTTCACAGGATTTTCTTTTTGAAGGCTAGGGTTGGGCAAAAAATTGTTTAATTAATATGCTGGTAAAATACTCTTACACAGTATGGCATTGAAATGGGAACAGTAATGCAAAGTGGGGGTCATCATGAAGGTTACTCACTAAGCAAACCCAGTCATGATGGATGAGCTCACATGCAGCAAATCTCTCTGCTATAGCCATTTTTGCCATGGCAGGACTTCTTCATGGCTGTATTAATCTACCTTTTTTATGGGAACGAGATTAAATTTTTCATTTTGCTAAAACTTTCACTTTAATTGATATCATTAACTAATGAAAGATTATGTAATAATTTTATTTTATACTGTTGAGCATTTTCTCTTTATAATTCTTTCTGGATAAGACAAGTGTGTTGATATATCTTAGACAATGTTTTTAGCAAGTCTTCTCACCATAGTATTTAAAGTGAATAAATGACATGTTAGATATCAGATACTCAGTGACCTAGCAATAAAATGCCATTATATCAACACAGAATTTTATCTGTCAACTCATACATATAGGAGTGGCACAGAGACTATTCTTCACTGTAAGTCAAAACCATGAGCTCTAAGTTGACTTTGCAAGTCAGGAAAGAGCTTGGCTCTCTGGAAACAACGCCTTAGGCAGTTTCACCCCAAAAAGTATACAGAATAGGAAAAAGAATGACAGCAGTACTAAGAACATAAGCACAATATTGTGTTATTGGGAATTTTAGGCATGTAAATATTTGTTTCATTGCTTCAAGAGGACACAGAGAAAAGTTTTATCCACGCTTTACAGATATAAAAAAAAATTATTGTTTTTTTCTTTTTTTAGCTTTGGCTGCAACTTAACTGCTCTAGATTGTTTTTTCAGCTTTGTTTTCTGAAAGAAACTTCTAGCACAGCTTCAATACTCACAACACTTTAAATTGTTCTTTCAAGCCTACATTTTATCATTTGCTGTTTTAATCTCAATTTAAATGAAATAAACACCTGAAAATTCTACATTTTCATAATTTTTTGTTAAGTAACTTTTGAATTTTTTAGAACTTGACTGGCAGTTGAATGTTTCATTATCCAATTATCCTTCATAGCCATTATATTTCAGTATTATTTACAAGATTAATGTGATTTTTTTTTAGTTAAAACATAAAAAATAATCAGCCTTCTGAACTATGTATTGATGGAAGAAAAATTCATATTCTTTTTTGGCTAGCAGAGAAAAGGAACTAAGCTGTGCAAAGTGTAATAGATAAGAGATATCTTATTTTCATCAAAACCCCATAAATGTTAACTCAGACATAAAGTATTCATTTATTGCTTGGGGAAGGACAGTCAATGCAACAGGACACAAAAATTGCAAGATGCTCCATAGCTTGAAAAATCCTCACATTCACTGTATACACATCTACCCGTGCTGTAGTTAAATTAGTTTCAGTAAAGAAATCCTGTATAATATTGAAATTGAAATTAAATGCAAGTAAATAGAATCATTATTTCTTTGAAATATACTAGAAGAATATTAATACACATAACAAATTATATTTAAAGGCATATGAAATTAAATTTATTCATAAACATGAGCATACTACTAGCAGCTTTTTAGATATTCCATGCACAATTAAATTTATTTACCTTAAGTTTATGAATTGGTAAACCTACTTCTGATAAATACCAGGATTCACAATTTGATCTATAGTACCCAGCAAAATTGGCTACTTTCTTTAAAACAGCAAGAATCAGGATTACTTTAAAAGACAGAAAAACAATAATACACAGATGTCAAAACAAAGCTTTTGCATTTAATATTTTCTATACTACTACTATTAATGTGGCTAAACAGTATATTGTTCAAGAAAGAAGCTGCCTGTGGAAATGCAACACAGCAGTCTCCCTCTGTTCATCTAAACATTGCTGAATTCATGAAAAGCCACAAGTCTCCATATTCTTCTCTAAGGGAAGTGTCAACATCAGTACTGATTTCTAATCCTTTAAAAAATGGGAGATCTGAATTCGAGATGTGTGGACCCAACTGCTGTATTTGTATTTCTTTGCTGTTACATTGAGTCTTTTACACCTCTTTAGCCTATCAATGCTAGGCTTAAGAAATCTTCAGCCCTTCCCACTCTTCTCTCCAAACTTTTTTACTATTAGTCCTCTCTCTTCTCCTCTCAGATCCTTTCCTATACATGGTCTTACACATCTGTTCTAAAATTGGGTTATGTTTTTAGTCACATGTGCTCAGCATTCCCTTACTTCCCCCTTCAGCCCTCTGCAGTTCATCTCTCCATGTTGCTCTCGCCAGCTTTTCCTTATCATTAATCCCTTCACCCTCCAGGACCCAGAGAGTTGCTGTTTTGCCTTGCTTTGTATGTCTTGCTTAATGATCTTGTCAGATTTTTGTAGCACTGAACATCTTAATACTGATAGTCTTTTAAGCGTGTGACACTTGTATTTATGTTTTGTAATGATTAATTAATTAATGCCATGAATGGAATAACTGGTGAAATTACTACATGTATGCTAGTGCACACTGCATATCTAGGAGTTGGAAGACCTACCAGGCAAAGCTAGAGGCAGTACTTCCATTTAGTAGTTCCATGCCTGTGTGTTTGTACAGTTAGTCCATAGTCACGCACAAGTCTCTGTCTCTCTGGGTTCCCACTTCCCAGTCCATAGGACTTGCTAAAGTACTTAGAAAGGTGTGACGTATATCTACATTTTAGAAATAAAAAATTTCCTTCCAGGTGTAAAATAGCAATATCATTGTAAACTTCTTAATTTATTAAAATACTAAGAATTTAAGAGTCAGCAACCCTACAGAACCTTGCCAATTGCTCTATACTCTCCCAACTCTGGGGCCAGTTCAGCAGTAAATGAAGATGGTTTTAAATAAACCTGAAACATCCCTTGGGAGAGATTTCTCTCTTCAAGTAGTAAGAGCAGATGCAGAACTTGATAAAAGAGAACAGATGTTTGAAAAGTGTTTTTCTTTTTAATTTTTTAATAGGCAAATTTAAGTTTCAATCACTTATGTTTTATTTAATAACTTTCATGCTTGCTTAATAATTACTAAATTGAATATAAAAACTTAAGAGATTATTACACAAATGTCAAATGACTTTTCAAATTAATGTTTTGAAGCCCTTGTTTATTATTCTTTTCAAATCATTTTGGTGCTGTGTTTTATATGCATTTTTCAGCATTTAATCATGTTTTCTTTCTTTTCAGCTTCTTAATTAAATGAATTCAAGCGAGATTCATTTAGAGCTGCTTACCATGAAGATAAGCTATAACTGCTATTTTCAGCCCACCAATGTTACATGTATTCAAGAATCTTTTGTTGGTTCATCTGTTTTTGTGATAATTTATATAGTATGGTGATAGAGAATTGAATGCAGTTTTATGCAATGAATGCATCATTTATAGAAACATAGAGTAAATATCTCATTGGAAAGTGCTCAAATGTTATGAATATAGTGTGCTCAAGAATTTAAATAAATTTCAGTATAATGGGCTTCTGTTTAAGTCTTCCTTATTAACTGTACTACATGGATCCAAAGGGTATTTCTGAGATTTTTCACCTGAACTTTGTTTTGAGATGTGTTTTTGAACAGTTCTTTGGCTAGTATTAAGTTTCCTGGTAGAAACTATTATTTAATGACTACACCCTACCCTCACTTTGCTTTGTAACAGAATATTTGTATAGAGTCTCTGATCAGCTCTGACATGCTGAGCCATTAACATAAAATTCTATTCTACAACATTTTCATCCTGGAGTCCTTTTCCTGACTCAGCAGTGTGTAAATACATGCATTACAAGTTCATCTCTGTCTTATGCCAAAGGATGAAATTCATTATGGAATTCATTATGGAATCTTGAATGAAAGAAGGCTTACATCTGTCAGAACTCAGATCCTTTTAAGCTGAGTCTGTGGTGACAAAATTGGAGGGTGGGGAGCAACAATATTTCATAACCCAAAACATGCTTCTTTCCTGAAGTAGCAACAGGAGGAAGGTATTATCCTGAATGATGCTTGTAACACAGTACAGATGAGTCTATTGGAACTGGGGTTACAGCAGTTGCCAGTTTTATGTGTCCATTGAGCTTTCTGAAAAGCTTATATAGGAATTAGTAGTGCCATTTAAAAATGCCGGTTTTTTTAGCAGTTCACATCTCATATTATGTGAGTTACTCATAAATCTTTGTATACACCTACATAGTTTATTCTCAGTGGCTTAGGAAACAACAACCACAAGATACTCTACCTCAGTCCTACTTCTTTTCCTCCCTATTGGCAGTTTTCTAACTGGAACTTTTCCAAGTACCAATTCACTATCAGTAGCATTAGGAATTTCTTCATTCATAATATAAAAATGCCTCTAAGCATGAGGATAAGATTGACTAGACTTTACAGAACTCACTTCATCTTATGTTTTTACCTATTTCTCCTCCAGAAATACTGGTATGTTAAGAACTGGGAAACATTTTAGGACAAGGAAAAAAAAAAAAAGAAAAGGGAGAGAAAGCCTATATCTTACACAAACACAGAGCAAGACCTACTCATTACCCTAGAGAAAACACTAGAAGGTTATAGAGTGATATTTAAATTAGAAGCTGAGTAAATACTGAAACTCAAAATGCCTGGTTCACTGACTGATGTGGACTGTGAAGGGGGTTGCAGCCTTTTCAAAGATGCTTCAGCTGTTATTCAGGAAGGCAGATCAGCTTGCCCATGATTCCAGTTGACTGGCACGTGCCAGTACAAGGAAGCCAGGAAAGAATTTGCAAGAGTTTTATGTCAGTGCTAGAGGCTTGAGAAAGGGATGGAAAAATTAAATTGTATGGTATTGAACAACAGCCCTGGTATAACAAGCATTCAAAGCTGTGGTAGGAAAATAAATAACTAGGACAGTTATTGGTCTCATGACTTAAGGATGGCACAGCTGGATCTGCAGGTGACAAAGTGGGGCTGTATGGGAAAGATTACATAGAATGCAACAGCATGGACATGTTGCAAGAAGCAGAGCAGTAAGTCTCCATGGTTGGAAATTGTATTCTAAAAAAGAAATTAGAACTGTGCTACTTGATCAAGATGACAAGTGACTTGAAAGAAGAAAAACTGCAAGTTTCAGATAGGAAGTAATAGTGAGAGATCCTAAGACCTTGTGCTAATGAGACTAAATATTTCAGCTTATGATGAGGTAAAGGATTCCAGTGACACATGGCTGCCTGCTGCAACAACTAATAGATCTGACATAGTATTCAAATCAAAAGCAGCAGCTTGAGTAGTGCCCAGGTGCTAATGTAAGAGGTAATCATGGGATAGCTATTCTGTATCAAGAACCACAGTACAGTAGGATAAATGTTGTTGTAATACAGGACAAAGTGAAATCTGAATTATGTTGGATTATATTAGAAATAAAGGCAGCTAATAATGCAAACAAACCTACCCCACTCAAATAACAGCAAACAATAAGCAAAAAGCGAGACACCTACAAACAGCCTGGTGGCTGTTTAATACTTCATTAGAAGCAGAGATAAAATATGTGCCACAATTCAAAAAGTAAAAACATAGCAGCACACAGGTCAATTGTAAAAATAACAGGTTCAAAAAAATTATCTGAAAATTATGCTCATCATAGTAGCATGGTAGCACAGACTTCTTAAAATACACCTAAAGCAGGGAACTATTCAGAGGGTTGATGACAAAGGTATAAGAAGGGGCACCCACTGATAAAGACTGTGACAGAGGAACCAACTTCTCTGTACCAGGTAGGCCAGAAGATATAGGTCAGCATGGTCTGGCACATTCTGTGTAATTGTTTTAAATAGATAAGCTAGGTGCTGGTAAGATCTTGAACCGAATGGCATTTATCAAAGAGCTCTGAAAGAAATCACATGTGAGACTGCAGAGCAAGGTGCCTTCACCTATCATTACAGATTGCCTCTGCATCAGAGGCCTGACAGATGGCCAACACATCTATCACCTATAAAAAGGAGAGTCTAGAGGGAAAGCTAAGCTACAGACCAGTGAACAGTTTCTAATTCTGATGGGATGGTCAGTTTGGCTATAATGAGTAAGCTTACTGAGAGCAAGGATAAACATTGTCATCTCAAAAAAGTGTAGGACTTGTATAAAGGGGAGTTTAAGTTCACAAAGGTTGTAGATGGCTAAAATAGTGTCTGAAAAGCACAAGGATAAAAATCCCTTGTTAAGGATTTATTAAATAAAATAATATGGAATTGGAAGAGATCTCCTTATGATTTGAAAGTTAATTAAGATACCAAGAGAAGGATAGGGCTTAATGGTCACTTTTTATAGCAGTAAAGTCAGAAATACAACCTTCCTGAAAACTGGTGCTGGGACCACTTGAATACATGATCAGTGATGTGTAGAAAACGCATTTGTAGTGCAACCTGTGTTACAGATAAGGTCACAGTACTGTGCTGATAGGGAGGAAAGTCCACTGAAACTTTGAGATGGGTAAGACTGGGATGTTTTGATGGGTGAAAACTTGGGAATAGATCTAGAGGAAAAAAAATTAATACCTTGTTCAGCTAACACTCAGGGAAAAGACATAGTCATAACTGAACCAATTTTAGCAGAGTTGTCAGTGTGCACTGACAGCCAAGGAGATGTTTTGTGTCATCAGTAGAGGGGTTTGGGTAACAAAAGGGGACAATATTAAAACTACACAGAATCTCTGTGAATTCCTGTTGAGTTCTGATCCACACATCTGAAAGACCGAGCAGTTCAAGTTACAGGTGGAGATAAGCAAGCAGCGTCTCTTAAAAGAACTCAGATTCTAAACAAGCAGGGTTATGGTACTAAAAAAACTAAAGGCACTTTTCACTAGTTCATAGTGACATAGGACACCTAAAAACTTTTAATAAAAGAAATCCCTACTTGAGGATTAAAGTATAGGAGATTCATAGAAGCAAAACCCTGCAATTTAAGTTGCAAAGAAAATGTAAAAAAAAAAATCACTATTGTTTTTTTAATTAAATTTAACTCCATATACTCTTCAGAAAAGCCAAATAAATCTCTCTCCACAGTGATGTTAAGTAACATTAACAAGGTTCAGTGTCCTATTAAGGACTTAGAAATGACCTCCACATGACTGCAGGTGTCTCATCAGGCAGAGTAACACATAAATCAGGACCTCATTGTTAAATGATTTAAGATATCCTTTGAGCAAGTTAGAAACTCTGGGAGTTATTCTTCCAATTGTTTGTAACACATGAACATTTGAGTATGATTTTGCTGTCTATGTTGGTAGTACTGAATAACTATATTCAAGAGAAAAATGTAATAAATATGTATTCTCTGAAGTTAGTTGAAGATTTTACATTCTTTTTGAGGATTTTTAGTCCCCTATATTTCTGTCCTAGAGGAATTTGACCGCCATATTTTTCATTTCCAGGTGCACACATGTACAAAAGAATGCCTCATTTAGGGGTTCTTAATGAAAAGACTTCTTGTTAGAACATCTCAAATCCAAGAGCAGACATTCCCCTATGCTCAGTCCATGTATGAACAGAAATACTGTTTTTTCCTCTGAACTATACATGCTACATATGCTAAGAGCTATGCAAGTTCAGAGCCTGTTGTCTGTCATGTGGCAAACTGAATCCTCATCATCCATTATGACAGGTCAAGCAACTCAAGTCTAAGTTTCTTTGACATTGTCATATGGAGACAGAGCAACAGAGCTTTATGGAGTTTTCAAATTCTATGTCCTCCATTTACCCCAGTTAGCTATACTACAATGCGCCAGATAGATGACATGAAAAAGCAATCCCAAATTTCTTTCTTTTTGCAACACAATAAATGTATGAAGCCCAAAGAAGCATCAATCTGTATTTTCCAGGGATTTTTTTTACTGTGCATTAACACAGGTCTGTATATTTGACATTAGTAACTTCCATAACATTAATCAGTGTTGGTCCCTCTAGAAGTACTTGAATGAAATAAGAGAATATTTTTCTAGTTTGTATTTAGCCTTTCTGCCTTGCATTTTAAAAATGCATCACAAGTATACAGAGTAATGAAGAAGCCTTAGTAGTTCCAAAGTTGGAAAGATTTGTTTTATCTTCTAATAGTTACATTTTTGCTCCAGGAGTCTTACTCTAGAGAGGAAAAAAGCCTCAAGGTAAATCATTACCAAGCAGTGTTTCAGGCAAAAACAGTGCAAAATAAGAGTTTACCTAGGCTGTTAAGCATACAGTACCATAAGTATTTGTTTCCCCTCCAGTAGCACTTGGTGCAGGAGTTTCATTCTTTGGTTTTAAGAATAAAGAACAGGAAGCTTTACATTGTGCTTTAAAAGCTGATAGAGTCCTGTTCAGTTTTAGTTTGTTTTGTAATAGTATGTATTTTCATTAGAAATTGAGTCATTTTAGCAGAATTAGGGTCAACATTCTGCTAAATTACTCCATTGTTAATTAAAATATTTAGTTTGTAATTATTTATCTAATTATTTAGCTAAATAAATAAATTTATCTGAAAATATTTTCACTGGTCAAAGCTGGTGGAAGTTATTGTTAATATTAGAAGAAGGTTGTATCCAGGTTTTGCCCTCAAGAGGGCTATCTGCCACCAGCACATCTAATAAATCACCTCCATTCTGAGTTTGGATGTGGCCATATATCTGTGCCAATGAAAAGTCCTTACCAGTCAAGGCATTTGAAGCTAGGAATAATCATACCTGGTGCTGAACAACCTTTAGCCCTTCCTTTTCTATAATTTCTCACTCTCCTCAGGTGCATTTAACCAATTCTTTCCTCCACCTACGTCTTGGATAGAGCCACGGTGGGTGAATGGCCCAACTATTATGGCCCTCAAAATCCTCATCAGATAATTGCTGTTCAGATGCCCTGTTTTCTCCAGGCTTTTGAATCTCAATCTTGCCACTTTTAGGGGAGAGGCACAGAGCTTGACTGGATTGTTATGTGACTTCTCAGAGAATTCCATTAACTCCAAGGTGGCCTTCCCCAGGCCAAAGCAACCTCTTTTCCTAACCAGCTTCCCTGCTGGTCTCCTTCTGAGGGAGGTCTGGGCAGGTCCAATCCCCCTGCACTTTGAAGGGGAATGATCTTTCCTTACTGCAGCTTGCATATTATAAAATATATTATAAAAGAGAAAACAAAGCTAAAAATTAGCCTCTGCTGTACAGAGCCGCGTCAGTCCAGAGACCTTCCTGCAGTTAGCAGCCCATTTGTTTCTAGAGGACAGGCTTAAAGCACAACAAAATAACAGATACATCTTGGCAAAAATAAAAGGTTTCAAACAGTATTTTCCACGCAAACATACAATTACATGCACCTAAGATGTTCTATTAACATACAATGCAACAAAAACTTGAATATAGAGAATATGTAGAAAGAGCAGAGTAAACATTTCTCCAGCACTTCTCATTCAGCATACTGTCACAGTTCATTGCTTTTTAATGCTGCCTCTGTCCTGAAGCCATTGGAGGTTCATTTCAAGCTTACCCTCACAGCTCAGTTATTTAGGAATTTTTATAAGTTTTGGGAATTTAAATTAGCATTTTAAATACCTCAGTTTAAGACATTACTGATAGTAATGGTACAACTTCATCTTATATCCTTTCTGTAATCACATCTGTCAAAACATTAGCCCAGCTCTCCTGCAAGGGCTATCTTATTGGAATTTCCTCAAAGGAAGACTTCCTGCTGGGCCAGTAGATTCTTTCCCAGACTGGTTTCACAACAGAAAAAAAAAGAAAAAAAAAAAAAAAGAGTAAAAAAATGTCTCGACCACACACACACACACATTACAGCAAATCTGAAGACTGCATTTTAGTTCACAGAATCAAAATAGTGAAAGCATTCATGCTAGTACATCATGAAAGTGAAGGTAGCCACTATAATGTATAACTAAGGCAGAGAGGTAACACTGAAAAATTTAGCCACCACAGATCTGGTTTTTTCATGCTTTGAACTGTTGCCAGGTGAGACAATTCTTTAGAGGGTCAAGAAAATTAGTCTTAAATGGCTACATAGCTAAATATCAAAATATCGTAAGACCCTAAGTCCTCTGCCCCACAGAGACTCCTGCTAGGAGAAATGTGAATATTATATATATACAAGTAACCTACAGCTTTTTTCCTATGGACATTTTTAATGCCTCTAGACACTCTGTTTATTATAAAATCTAGTTTCATGAAAAACTGGAAAAACCCATTTTGATCACTAAGAGATCTTCAAAAGAAGTCCATAGTATTACAAGGCATAGCACAATAAGCCAAGGAGTCCACTCTCCCATATTAAACCTTAAAATCTCCTTAAAATCTCCTAATTTAATGATCTTGCTTTCAGCCTTCCTTTTTTGCTAAATCTTAGGTATATAAAAAGCCCTCCAAATGTACTGTTCCTTCAAGAGACTCTCTACTGCTAGTAGTGCACAAGTATCATCACTTTTCTTTCTGAAGCGGCTTGGTATTTTCAAGTGTCATTCATACTGAGAGATACCTTAAGAAGTGCATTAAGAAACTTTGTTTTCACTTGGTTGTGCTTTCTGGGTCACACTTCATTTAAACACCTCTTCTGTCTGATTCATTTCAGGAAAACATTAATATTTAATGTCATTACAGGCTTAAGTAGATATTTATCATCCTCCTGAGGGAAGGAATTTCCTTTTTGCAGGCTGCAATTTTCATGACACTAATATAAATCAGCACTGAAAGGTGCTCTAGTGTGTCACGTATTAATAAAGACAAAAAACTAGGCAAGATAATAGAGATAAATTAAGATATATAATGAAATGGCTTGAAACAGACTAGCTTTCAGCACAATTTTCAGGTGGGGCAAGGCTAGCAGCAGTACTCCCAGGAATGTCAGAAGTCTAAAAGCAAGAGTACTGCTCAATATTTAGATTTATAATATTGTTATGTCAGTGGATTTATAAATAAATTGCAGGTACAAAATGTACTTTTAATACACAACAGCTCTCAATTATCACATATTCACTGCAATTCAATAGCAAGTATAAATATGCAAGCTTTCCTGGAGTCTATTTGCCATACTCCCCAAACCAATGTTTGCATTATGAAGAAATAATGATATTAGGTTTCATTCTCCCCATAAATATTATTTACATTCAGTTATTCTATTTGTTGATAATCCTTTCTTAAACTTCTACAGGTTAGTTGCGGTCAACAGTATGTGGTATCAGGTAAGTAACAGATAAGTCTACTCCTAAATAACAAGTAAAACAAGAAAGCTGTTCTGTATTTGTGTATGATGCAGGGAACTTGTAGCATTCAGTGCTCAGTGCTAACACATGCACAAAGAAACCAAGTGGACTATTTTTACAAGGCAGAAGACAAAATTAAGTTTTTACATAGTAATAATGATAGGAAATGTCTGGAAAGAGCTCATTCAGCACAAATTCTGTACAGAGAGGATGCTGTGCGTGATTTGAGTTTATCAGAACAACCGTAGGAGTAATTTGGCTTGTGGATCTGACATGCAGCCTTCTATGTAATTAAGATTACAGCTTTATGAGACACAAAATAATGAATAATCCTGGCTTATAAAAGCAACAATTACATTTTACATTAATCTTTTCTTATGTAAAGTAGTTGTCTTCCTACTTAGGAATAATTGATTGGTTTCCAATTTGCTTAGTTTAAGAGACTGCTGGGCTGAGTTCTTCATGCATGCACACATTTGTGCTAATTATCAGTATCATCTTCAAAGTCCTGATAAAAAGTGTCATGGCAAGAACAAGAGCACTTAGTGCTTCTGATAAAGAAATTAAATCAAGCTTACACGTCTCATAATATAAAGCAACTTTGTATTTACATGTCTCCTATACTTTCCATTGCAGTTATTAGTTTCAACACAGGACTATAATAGGAAAAGAAATCAGGCAACATGAAATATAAAAACATGGAAAAATTCCAACTATAAACACAAGTTACAAATTTCCAGTATTTGCAAGCAGATGTGAGCTCCAGAAGATGGTGAAGGTAACTGGAACATAAACAAGTAATGTTGCAGTGTAGCAGGGTGGTAGAAATGCTGCGACCTTCTTTGAAACGTCTCCTTCAGAAGCTGTTCAGAGTAAGGCCACGAGAACAGCCATTTCAAGTCCAAGCACACGCACGTGCCAGAGACAGCTCAGTGGAGGAAAGACAGGAAGGGTCTTTGCATGGTACATTCCAGTGAGATGTTATTGCATCCAGCATGCCAAAGGGACCAGCGACAAAAGACCAAACCATGTGGTCTGCAGAACTTGAATATGGGGTCAGTGACCAATGACCTGAGGGCACAGGGATAGGCAAAGGGCAGCAACCTAGGGGGAATGAGGGATGAATAATTGGGGAGAGCAGTGTCAATTGGCCAATGGGGGAGGCAATCTGATGTAGATTGGCAGTACTGCTGCAGAGCATCATGGGTTAAGTCTTCTCTATCAGCCCAGGAGGGAAAACTGTATGATATAATCTTCCCTGAGGCAGAGGAGTCAGAGGATTCCACAAAATACAGCTGATCAAAATAAAAATAGAAAAACCCCAATGCATCTATATACTGATTTTCCCCTCCATCTGCATGTACTTGCATGTCACAGGTGTTGTGATGGAAGGTATAGGCTGCTTTGCTCCCAGCCAGGCACAACACCAGGAGGGAAGGACGTGGCTCACTCTCCAAGGACGCTGCACTTCCTCTGCTGGCACAGTGTCAGGCAGCAGGCTGAGGAGAGGCAAAGAGAGCTGGAGCACAGGCACTCTTAAGAAGCAGAAGATACATACCTAAAACCCAGATATGTTAGAGCTCATCCTGTACAAGGAGAACACAGATACTTTGGTGGGATCTAAGAAAATCATCAATTGAGCAAGGATACAGTAGGAAAGATAACTGTGTTGAATGACTCGTGTGTTGGTGCATTTTCGTTGCACCTCCACAGAGGTACCTTCATAAAACTCTGCCTTTAAAATCTGCATGGCCTTTGCATCCTAACTTCAAGGAGAGAATAGAAACAACTAAATTTCAGCTATCTCTGATCAAGAAAACCAGGAATCTCAGATAAAGACAAGACTTGAAATAGCTTCATATGTCCTATACAGCAATTCTGACAAGGAGACTTGCATTTTGTCTTACTGGTCCCCAGCATAACACAAAAAGGTCTGAGTCAACAGGACATGCAAGGAGTGCTTTGATAAAGTTGTAACAAACATTTACATGCATGTTCACATATCAACAATTTTCAGAAAGCAACGTACCAGTACCATCCCACCACTGGGCTGAAGTCCCTCAGCTATGCCTGGGACAGCCTCTGCCCTCCAGAAGAGCCTCTCCAGCAGTGAGGACAGCTTCTGTCACACAACATTGTTGCTCATAGAATCCGCACCACCCACCTCTCTTAGTCTTCCTCACTCTCTGCAAAGCTTTGGGTGCCTCCTTCTGCTCTTTTATTCCCAGCAGCTGAGCCCATTTCCTTCAGCTGTACTTTATCCATGAGGTTACCTCTTGTCTTGGCTTCAGCATGTTTGTAAATCCTAGCAGTGCAAGTATAAGTGTTAACTGGAACCCTAACAGGAGCTGAACTTATTATATATGTGAGTGTGGCTACCTTTTAGAGTAGTTAAATTAAAATTAGCATTGGCTATTTTAATTTGAAAGTACTTTCCCTAAAATATGTGTATTCATTAATATACTATTGTATAATTAGATAGCTCTATTATCTTTCTGATTATTCTAATTATATTATATTAATTAATATGCTTCCTTTTTTATGGTTATATTTTGTTCAAAGTAGAGAACAGTTCCAGAATTCAAAACACAGAAGCTTTGAAACTGTCAATATGAACATAATAATGAAAGATACTGCTTGCACTTCTTTTTTCCTTTTTGATTGACATCATTGCACTTACTAATATATCTGAGCTATTGCCAGAATCTCCTGCAAAGGATGCATTCATTAAATTTTAAAGCTTGGGTGTGCAGTGAGTGACTGCCTGTGAAATGAAAACTCTGCTCTAGTGAGAGTCAAAGCTGAATACGAGCTCAAAGGAAAATTGCTTCTCTTGTCAAATCCTTCTTAAAACTTTGAGCAGATTTCCACTTAATCATCTTCGAATTCACTTGCCTCCTAAACCAGTAATGCTTAGTTGTAGCATGGCCAAGATTATTTTGTATTTATTGTTGAAGCTGGGCACTACTTCCAGGTTTATTGTCAATAAGTGGACACCTTTATCTGAGACAGTCCTGGAAGGGGTGTTTGTATGACTTGGAAAAAAAAAAAAACAAAAAGATAATCTGCAGGACTCTAGCTATAAAGATGAGGCTCTGATTTCTCAGGCTCTGGCTACAAGTGTATGGTCAGATAACACTTTTCACATGCCTTTTCATAAAGTATCATGCCAAGTACTTGAGCATAAATGTATTGGGCCTTTTCCTTCTTTGATCTAACTGCCTTTGATCTAACAGCTAGTTTTTAATTAAGACTAATCTGCTAACAAAGAGAAAAAAACTTGCAAAAGAGAAAATTAATGGTCATGCTGTCACACATAGGTTACCCTCTGACAAGGTCTGCAGCTTTTTCAGTGTGAATCCTTTTGATGAACTTACTGCCTGCCATTACTACTCTTGTCCAATGTCACAAGGGTACAGTCCATCAAAGTAACTGTTTATGAAGTATGTTATACTGGTGCAAGCTGCCAAGATGAGAGATGTAGTTACACTATTGAGCAGTTCTGTGACTGAATCCATTTCCTTCTTTTCCCTTTACACTAACAGAGAAAATGATTAAGAGAAAATACTAACAGCTTTAAAGAACTCTATTGTCCTTGCAGCTCCAAATATTAAACCCCTGCATCCTTTTTCTAATTGCAACGAAATTAAAACTTGTGAGAATAAAAATTAAATTATAAATATAATGCAAGTTCAGTTTCTGAGAGGTCTGAAGCTGTCAGTGACATCCTGCAGTTGTATTTCTCTCAGCAAAACCACCTAGGTGGATATCCCCTAACTCCTGTCAAAGCCCTTGATGAGTCCCTGCAGGGATTTAGCACAAATCTGGATAGCTACTCCACTATGTATCCACTCCCTTTCCCATCAGTCTGCACCAGGTGTACACACCATTATCTGGACCCATCTCAGGGATCAGAGAGCAGCCACCCCACCAGGCCCAGCTGACACATGGAGGGATGAGGGAAAGAGGGAACATTTCACCACTGAGAGTATATGGAGCACACCCTTTTTTGCCCTCTCTCTGGAGGGCTTCTGGAGGAGTGACCATGTCTTTCCCCACCCCTCCCCTTCTTACCTGCAGTGTTGCCTGCCTCTGGAGACAGCTCCAAGTGTGTCTATTCATAATGGGAGAGGTTGCTCTCAGAAAGCATAGTAAATTCTCTATGGAGAAGTTTACTAAAATCCAAACATTTCATCATAATGAAATAAATAATTAAATAACACTAAAAACCTTGCAGCATTTCCTGGATTGAATCCTACAAACTTTCTTAATGCTTGAGGAAAGGTAGGCCCTGAAATTGTCTAAAGGAATAAAATATTTTAGCTCTTTCTCTGGACATCAAGAAAAATTGATGAAAAGTAGCAGCGCCTATCCTAAAGAAATGTGCAAGTTGCAGTTGTGGTTTGCCCATTTAACTGGTAAGATGTAATATGGCCACGGAAAATGGAAGGTTTTAGATGCCAAAATCTGAGCCTACTTAGAAATATTGATCAGTTAAATCAATAAAATAAAGCAGAAAATATAATAGACTAGAACAGAATAGAATATTAGAATAGAATAGAATAGAATAGAATAGAATAGAATAGAATAGAATAGAATAGAATAGATAATAAAATGAAATTAAGTGAAACCAAATACACAAGATAAAATAAACCTGATAAATGGAACCCCCTTCATATTAAATGTCATTAACTGCTGGAATCTAATCAGTATCTTAGAATTGTATCAAGTCTAGTAAATTCAGTGTCAGTGTTACTGAACTATGTCTAATAACCTGTAATAATTGATAAAATTATCTACCATTTGCAATTATACATAAGTATTTTATGGACAAAAATCACAGTTGCAAAATTTGGCTGCTAGTCAGAATTACAATTTGTGTAAAAATTTCAAGGAAATTAGGTGTAAATTCTAAATAGATTTCCATTATTTATGTGGTTTTAATGTTTCCTTAAATGCTTGTTGATAACTTTTTCTGCTTAGTTGAGCTACACATTTATAAAATGTATATTACTGTTCGGAATAATCTTCCTTCTTACATTCTCTGTGTTAACTTTGAGCAAAATTGCTGATCTTTATGAATTCAAGATCATAAAGAATCTTGAAGAATTTAAAGGTTCACAAAATCTGATACTAAAAATCCCTTCACATGCTGATAACATGTGGAGTAGTGTCTGTGTTTGTTGTCTTATCAATAAGTTTGTAAAGTAATAATCTGCATAATTGTTTGGTAGAGATTGGTGTGGTAGAACTGCTGTTACTAGAAGTCTTTGCCTTTAGACCTTTTTCCCCTCTGATCACTGTTTGCACAGCACCAACATCTCTACTTTTGCCATAAGTGTTGCTTCCCAATTAATATAATGAAACATCATTGATGATAGATCCACCCCACCCCCCAAAAAAAAAATGTTTTGTTTCACATTTATTTTTACCCGTTACTGTTGTGTTTGCACTCAGTCAGGACTGGTGATATGCAGTGTGTGAGTACATGCAGCTGCTGTGGAAATAGCTGCAGTGTTCTTAGTCTTTCCTCAGAGTGCCACAAAAATCAGTGCATGAGATGTGTGAGCACATTTTGATGTATTTGAAAATATTTATGACTAGGTGTTTACAATAAAGTTCCAGGGATCTGGAATTTGCCCTCCTGATTGTTCTGAAATAATAAAAAGGCAATGAGCCTCAACTACATTCTGCCAGTCATTTCACCTTTTGAACCTTTTAAAGTAAATAAAAACCTTGCAGATGTTTATTTTCTAAGCATGTAAATAATCTGACTGAACAAACTGCATCTGCTTTGCTTTGTCTGCATCCCATGAAATCATTACATTGTCTTATTAAACTCTGCTAGATCCTGAAGGTCTCCGTGCTTGTTTGACAGAGTAATGTCCACATGCATCACTTGTAAGGGACCTTGGGAACTTGGCCCTATCTTTACCGTAATTCCGTGATTTTTGTGTTTTGTCAATCACTGATATCAGAATTGCACCTCACTTCTGTCAATGCCTCAAGAGGAGACAACAGTTCTAATGTTTCCACTGATCCATGAAGGAACAGTAAAACAATTAGAGAAAAGCTATGAATGTACTTGAAGAATAAAGATAAATTTCTCTTCGGGTGGTGTTGTGAGATGTTTTGCTCCTGACTGTATCTGCCTCTTAATTTACATTCTTTCTATTCTGTAAAGAGAATGGAGCTACAATTCATAACTACCTTTATTTGCTTCTCATCAAATTCCTTGGGATTTGCCCATCAAAGAAAATGTTTAATTACATTGTCAGGATTAATTTAATTGCCTTTTGACTTGAAATTCATTTCCTGGAGTGAATGAAAAGCTTTTAAAAAATCATAGGTCCCTTAGGAAAATTATTTGAATTCCTTTAACAGTCACACTGATATTTTACAGACTAAAAAGAGGCAACAAATCTAACTTTGTAAACACTTGGCACAAAAATCAATGTAAAAAATAATATGAGCAAATATTTATAGAATCTGGAAAGGAAGTAAATGTTGCATAAACAAGAGAAGAAAAAAGACCTTGAGAAGAGAAGGAACAGCCAAAATAAAATAAGCAACTGCTGTCAATATCTTGGCATCAGAGACAAAACTGCTCCCCTGACTCACCCTGTTGTGACCAGCGCTGGCTGAGCTCTGCAGCCAGGATGGAGCAAGCAAGATGACAAAATCCAAGAACAGCCAGGAAATAGCAGCAAAGCATGGCAGGTGGCCACTCCCTCATCTGGTTTCCTGACTGTGTTTTAGAGAAACATGTATTTACAGAGTTAATGGTAGTGAGTACCCAGAAAGCCTCGCCTATCTCAAACACTATTCCTGTTTAAGTTCTATCAATTTTTCTTAATTATTTTTTCTTAATTCCTGTGCTAAACTGTTGGTAGGAAAATGGAAATGGGTGGCCTCAGGTAGCGTCAGAGAGGGTATCCAGTGTGAGAATCCAGCTTATAGGACTGATGGTATCTACCTTCAAAAATCCTAGGTACAAGAAATAATTTGTTATAGTCTCCATTTAATCAGATTTCTACACACGGTATGTTCTCCAAAGTCTAATTAACCATTAGGTTAGAGATAGTCTTTTACATATAGGATCATTATAACAAACCCTTACGTATTTCATTTTTGGATACCCAGTGTACTTTTCTTTCACTTTTAATTTTTTTTTAATTAAATCAAGCAATCAGAGAAACCTGGCTAGCTTTAGACACTTTGGTTATAGTTTTTGAACGGTCTTTGACTGTTCTTTCTGCTGATTTAGAGAAGCTGACAGATGATTAAAGCTATGTGTGTCCAATCACCAAGAAGTTATTTCCCTTTCTACATTCCCTGATTGACATGAAAGGTGAGAAATGAAAAGTTCAAACAGGCAGTAGCAAATGAGATAATTTTAAATTTACCACTGTGAAGGGAAAGCAGCACTTTGCATTATCAGACAGACAAAAAATAGTGCCCCAAATGCCAAAATTCTGACAGTGTGAGGATTTTTATCCAATTATGGTTTTGACTTTCTTTTTTGACAGCATGAACTAAGATATTATTATATTGTATCTTAAGTTCAGCAAAATGCTTTGCATTATATTTATGTGAAACTGAGAAAATCAATGGGAAGGGAAGGGAAGGGAAGGGAAGGGAAGGGAAGGGAAGGGAAGGGAAGGGAAGGGAAGGGAAGGGAAGGGAAGGGAAGGGAAGGGAAGGGAAGGGAAGGGAAGGGAAGGGAAGGGAAGGGAAGGGAAGGGAAGGGAAGGGAAGGGAAGGGAAGGGAAGGGAAGGGAAGGGAAGGGAAGGGAAGGGGATTCTTGAGATACCTGTAGAAATAATTCCAGTTGAAAAAGATGACTAAAAGATGGATGATATAAAAACGGTAGAATAAAATCATCAGTGGGTGTATTTGTTCTTGTAACTTGTTGAGGGCTGCTGAAGCAGGAACTGCAGTTTAAATCCTGGAAATGCATTAGATGGGGCGACAGACAGACTCCTTGCAGAAATGCAGTCTCTCATCGCTGCAGTTATTCAGAAATTCCATATTCACAGACTTCTGTTCTTTAATTCCTAGTGGTCCTGGGTTGCAAAATACTGTATTGAGAATATGTGAGTCAATTTATTCCAGACTGACAACCTGTCACACAAATGTCTGCATCATGTATAGATATGGACAAATATGCACACAACTATGATGTAAATTTAGGTGGCTTTGGAAAGAGTACAAAGGCTCAAACTTCTTGATTATGCCTCTCATGAGACTCTAACTGAACAGTCTTTATGCTGAAATTCTATTTTAGTGTAAGATAAGCTTATTAATTTTCCTTATTTCGTAGCTAAACTTATCCAGCATACAACAGCTTAAGTCAAATTTGAACCACTGTTCTTGTCCAGATTATCCTTAAATTTGAAATCATCATTGCCTAATCGAGTGCTTCCAGTAATTTAGAGTGCAGCACAGCTGGTCTTCTCATCATGACAAAACAGGTAGCCAGTATTTTTAAGATGGATATTTTTTTTTGTGTTCCTGAAAGGATGTTTGCTTTATGTCAAATTCATTAAGCTGTGACATAACTAATACTAGAACTTTGTGCCTTGTCTGCAATGCTATATGAATCTATTGGAATATAAATTCTAGTGGTTATCTGTGTCTGCAGAAATAATTCATGCTATTGTCACATTTATACACCAGCAATAAAAAACAAGGAAAAAATCCGGAGGAGTGGGATGCAAGCAAATCCCTCTTGTCTTTGTGTCTTAGAGTCTCAACAGGTATGCACAGCATCCACTGATTTTTAGAAGTCTCTAGAGCAATCAGGTTTCCATGAGATTACATTTCCTGCTTCGGTGAATATTTGGAAATTTATTGACCCACTTAATCTCATTTGGGTTTATTTTAAGACTTGGAAGAATGAGTAAAAGAGAAAAGTAATTAGCAGGCTACACCCAAACTACCCAGTGTTGTGATTCTCAAGCAGGAAACTAGTGGCAAGTGACTAATTAGCGCTGTAGAGAGAGTTATGCTCTTTTGTTACACATTCTCTGAAAACATTGGGCCAGCTTCCCCCTACAGAGGGGTCACAGCGATGCAGAGAAGGAATTCAATGCCACCTCACTTTCAATATGTCTCATAGTCTCAGAAATACATAGTATGCCCAGGGAGCCTGTAATGGTTAATGTTGTGTTCTACGTGCAATCTTACTCCACTTTTTCATCCCTGAGAAGAATTCTTGTCAGAATTCCCTCATGATTTTGGGTTTAGCTGAAAATGCTAACATATTGGAATGCATTTGCTAGCAGAATAAGAACTAGTTATAGATTTTTATTTCAGTCCCAATGTGTTTTTATATTTCATATTTAACTCTTCTTCTTTGAGATAATTTTAGTAAGATTAACCCAAAATTTTATTCCAGCTATTTTAATTTTCATGTCCACTCTATGCAGTGTAGGACTTGGTCATGTTCCAGGCTCATAATTGCCTTACAGCAGGACCTTCTTTGAGAGTTCTGTGGGATCCAACCTTAAAATATTTCCCTAGTAAGACAGTATTTTTTTATACTTTTCCCAAAGGTTAGCTACTTGGTAAGGCTTTCTCTTTTTTTAATGGCAATTTTACATCTGCAGAGCTCATGGTACTACTAAGTCCACCTCATTTTCCCCATAACCCAGTTGGTGTGCTGGAATTTGAGCACACTGCATCCTTCTTTCTGTAACAAATTTGAAAACAGCCTTATGTTTCAAACTTTAAGTGTTTAAACTAATATTTCTTGCCTATTAAAAAAAGTTTCAAATTATGAGGCTATTGAGATTTGTATGAGATTTCCTTTAATGTGTCAAATAATTCTTACTTCTAGCATTATCCGTGAAAGACAAAAAATATGAAACATAAGCTCTATCCTCTGTGGGCAGATTGCCTCTGGCAACTAAAATTGGAGGAATGGACTTCGTTACCCTACATCTCCAAAACAGCAGTAGTTGCAAAAGTCACAATATTGCCTTGAGGTTATTTCTTATCTTACCAAATGCCTTGAGGGGACAGTCAATCTTTGTTCTCTCACACACATTGAAATACAGCTCACATTCATTTTTTAAGGGAAAGAGAAGTAAGAATTTTTTATATTTTTAAAATTCTTTAGATTTTTTTTTAGTAAATAGGAATAGCTGGTGTCTGGATATGGGCAGACAGAAGATGTCAAATATAATGGAAATATTTTATGTTTTTCTATAAACTGTGCAGTATACAAAATTCCAAAGTTAAAGCAATGATGAAATATATTTATATCTATATTTATTTTTTATTTTTATTCATATAAAAAATAAATGCTCTGGCCTGAGAGCGGAAGAGAGCCAGGAGATGATGTGCTATCATTTTAACAGTATCTAAGATACCACAAGGGCTTTACAATGGAAAGCAAACCAAACCAGTGCCAATGTTTTGCAGTTTTATAGTCTATAGGTCAAAGTTTCCAAACATCTTTTCTAAAATCATCCCAGTCCAACACCAGTGTCATGATTGAATGTCATGCTTGTATGGCAAATACAAAACACGTCAGTGATCTGAAGAATTACATTATACATTCAGTCATTTTGATTTAATATTGGGGTCAAGGTGGAGAGAGACAGCTAGAGACAAGTAAAAAAGGTAGAAATGTGCAGTAAGAAGGACTTTCTACCTTCAAGGTTACTCTAGTCAACAAGCTTCCTTAAAAGTTGAGCTTTCCATCCTAGGAAGAAAGAGTGGGGAAAATGCCTTTAAAGTCAATACTGTATCAGTTTTTGTATAGGTAAATGTCATTAGGAAGAAACAATGCAATTGAGAGTCAACAGGAGGTTGTGGGCATGCTGGAAATGTTCCTATATAATCTCTAACTAGCTCTGAGAGAAGTGAGAAATCAAACAGTGAGCCAGACTGAAAAAAATTAAAGGGTAATTTACCTTCAGAAAATGTGAAGAGAACAAGAAGTACAAAGAGAGAGATTTTATTAGAAATTTCATCACTTCTCAAGATGATGTGTGCTGAGTGTTGTACCAGCATGTGACCCAAGAAGGGAAAAGCATCTAATGTATCCTGTTGTCTGCTTGGGATGTAGCTCTTTCATCTATTCAGACATCAAAAAATAATTCTTCCAAGTACTTTTTTCCTGCTTCCTTTTGTGACCTGCTTGAATGAAGAAATATTTTCTGAGATGTAATTGAAACTTTCAAAATGTTTTAAGTTCCAGTTCAGAAGGATCCAGGCATAAAACATGTTCTTTTATAGCAGAAGAACCTACCACCTTGACAGCTAAGGCATCCTTGTTCTTTCTGAGCTGGAGGGCTGACAGGAGCCAAGGGGAAACCACCTTTCAGAAAGGCTGTGTCCTGCCTCTGCAAAAGTCTGTGACTTCCACTGTGTTGTGTGACTTCCACTCTGTCATGGAGTAATCACAAGGGATACTGCCCCCCCACAGAAGGAACATCCTGCACCTAGAGATAAGTGCTCCAGTCTTTCTGCTTCCCTTGGATTCCCATCTTTGTGAGTACAGGGATGCCAATTTGGGGTGCCTAGACTGAGATCCAAGATGGGTGGGAGACACCACAGATCATCAGGACTTTGTAAGTGGGAGTAGTGCTGCCCTGGAGACAGTCTGCTTCACCTGGAGCTGGGTTGGTACTGCTCCTGGTAGCACACCACAAAGAATCCCTGTCTCCAGGATGAACCTAGGGACAGGGACAGGAAAAGGAAGAGCATATCATTAGAAATATAAATCTCTCATGTATATCACCAGGTTTTTTTCATTTAATTTTCTAGTAAATCTCATATTTCCAGCTCTACCTTTATTTACATTCTATTTTGCAAAGCTGATCCTGATCATGAGTAGAGCAGGCAGGCACAAATGAGAGTACTTTTTGTGATAAAGGCTGGAACACATCTGGAGCCATACATAGCACTGTATGATTTATTTAATGTTTATCCAGATCACAGCAGCATTTATAGTGACAGCCATTATGCAGTTCTCATTTAAACTAAAAGAGCTGGTGTGCCCTAATATTTTCAACTAATGTCTGACTTCCTTCATTATCCTGCTCTAAGGAATGCCATCAGCATTTCTTTTGCATGGCTGTTTCTACCTAGGGTAACAACCTATATGAGTAAATACAGGTTCTAATCTTATAAAAAAGATCATTACCTGTTTGAAGAACGTAATGAAGATGACCAGTAAGTTTCACAGGAGATGACTGTTTCTGCTAATTGGCAATTCCTGGAAAAGGAAAATATGATAGTACCTATGAATTGTATAAGCTGTACTATACCGATGGTTCGGATTTTTATGCTCCTTTTAATCTTCTGTTCTAAAAATATCCCTTCAACTGAGAAACCAAAATTCTGAAAGCTTCCCAAAAGACAGAAATGCTATTACTAAGAGCATGGCTGTTCTGACAAGTGCCAACTGACATTGCCAATGGTTATAGCTGCATACATAAAATATAAAAGCATCCTGCAAAGAGTGTGATGTTCAACTTCTGTTGTGAATTTTAATAATAGAAAAATATGGTAGATGACTGTGCAAAAATAGTTACTTCTATTTGCCTGTATACATCAGTCTTAGGAATTTTGAGAGACAGTGATTATGTCAATATCTAAGTGTAAATGCAACCAACTATATTCTTCAGTTAATTCTGATCTATTTTGGTGATAAATATTGAAAATGAGTAATCCAATGCATCTGTTGTGACAAAAAACCCAAGCTGACTACACATGTACCTAGCACTGAGGCAGGCAATTCTGCTGTGGATTATTTTGAGTTTGGGGAAGATGTTTGTTGCATATAAACTTGACTTGACATTTAATGACATGAGAATCCCCTTGGATCAATTAGTTATTTTTTGTTTACATTTCCATTAAGTAAAATTGTTTCCCAGTTTGGTGCTGCTTACCACAGTTATAGAGCCTATGCAGGAGTTATGCTGCTCATGTTTTCAGCAATGACAAATCTAATAAATTCAGAGAGATTTTTCTCTACAAACCAAAATTATGTTATCATTTTTTAAACTTCTGCTTCTTACTGAGGATTAGGTGCAAACTTATTGCTCTTTCTGCCACCAGCATTTATGGTGTTTGATGTTTTGAATGGAATATGTATTAAATATTAACTTACTTTGGTTTGTGTTGGCTTGAGTTTAGAAGGTGTGTATGGGCTGTGAAAGGATATATTGCTTTTAATTACCTCTAGGAAAAGTGGTGGAGGAGGTAGTTGGGTAGAATGCCACAGGACATAACTTGCAAAACAAATTATCTCCAGTGACATTACACCAATAAGAATGTTTACCTGCAATTTTTGCTCCTCTCTGAATCATTTAAAGAAAAGAAAACACTACAACTTCCATTTTCTTGCTGTGACAAAAAGTTTTTCAAACTGCAGTGAGGTTTTTTTAATCTTTTATCCATTTGCGTGTGTAAATTTAATTCAAGCAGTGCAGCTGACACAGGTTAGAAGGCAAAAAACAAAGATTTTTTAATTTAATAAAATTAAAACAACATCTGATTATTCATTCCTGATAAGGATCTTCAGAGTCTTCAGAAAATGGAATTGTTGGAAGGAAAGGAGATAAGAAACTGGATGAGGATGACTCGGGATCTACTGCTTGGACAACTGAAACTGGCAATAAATGATGACTATGAAAGAAGTCTACATGCACCGGAAAAAAAATTAGTATATTTCAAGTATAGGCAAACAGCATCCACTTTAAAGGGTCTTGTTGCATATGATAGATGAAATTTTGTTGAAAGGAAAATGTATGTAAAATGAAATAGTGGTAGGGGTCTGATCTGATTATTTTTTTCACCTGATTTTTTCAGTCCAAGGAAGTACAGTAAGTGCTGGTACTTTGGGATTGGTATAGTTTATATTTTCATTTATACAAATACTCTAGTAAATGGCTATGTGACAGTCTCATATATTATTGTTTCAATATTGACCAATATTGCAGAGGTTTAGGTGTGCTGGAAGATAAAAAAATCATTCCAGCTTTGAGTAAAATTGCCAAAATGAAGCATTATCTTGACAAAAACTTTCAGATCCTTGGATTTGAATCTAGACTATAGAGAAGCATGAAGACCACATCATGTGAAGACCATGTTCCATAAATCCCACCCTTTCAGTTTAATTAACTTTCATACTTTATTCTGCTTCAAAGGCATTTAATCATCTATGGCTTGAATATTGTACCTAGATTTTCCACAATACAATACAGTGAACTAGGGTCTACTTGCATTTACTCAAAAGGCAGTAGGATCATGCCCCAAAACAAATAACTCCCTGACAGGCAGGGACAAAGACTAAAATTAATTTTCAATCCATAATGCTTTTACTCACAGGGCTTAGTCTGGTGGGGATAGAGTTAGCTTTCTTTATAGCACTCTCTGTGCTCCTGTGGTTTTGATGTGTGACTAAAATGCTGGTGTTCACACACTGATGTTGGAATAGGATTGCACAGAGTCAAGACTTGCTCTGTCTTTCACTCTGCCCCCCACAGTGAGGAGGCTGGGAGTGGACACAATCAGAACAGCTGTCCTGAGCTGACCAAAGGTTGTTCCACGCCATGTGGCATCATATGCATTATTGAATGTGCTGGGGCAGACTTTCCAGTTCTGGATGCTGTCCAGAGACTGACTGGACACTGGTCTGCTTCTGAGAGGAGCTGACTGATTGCCTTTGTATCACTACAGTTCTTCTTGGCCTTCCCTTCATTTATTAAACTCTTTTAATTGCAACTACTTATCAAGTGAGTTTTTCTCAGTTTTGCTCTGCCAGTTCTTTCCCTCACCCCCTCCCACATTTCCTAAGATGGACTTTTGATCACATACCTTTGCTTCTTTGTCAGTGACTGCATCATTGTTTTTCTGTGTATGACATGCTGTAAAATGCCAACTGTGCTGAGAAATTATTACTTATAACTTGCAACTTTGAGGTGGCTTCTAATTTTTTGCTAGAAACATCAGTTATAATGTCTGGGCAAGGTTATAAGATTTTAGTTTTAGAGTTTTAATTTTCAAAGTGGTGCAAATACCTTACCTAAATTCTGCCTCTGATGGTTTTCTGGTAACTAAACTTTGCCCAAGTACAAATACAGCCATTTTCTCAAATGCAGAAGTGCTTAAAAAAACTCATTCCATAATCCATACCATAATATTTTCCTAGCTTTTGCTTGTACTCTATGTTATTGTGCTTAAAAATTGATGGGTGTTGCAGAAATATCCAAATCTATACAGGGCTTAAAAGTCACCCAGCCTTTAGCACTTTCTTTTCATATATTTTTCATTGTTTCAGGCAAACAGAACAAAGTAATCTTCAATAATGTATGTTATATACATCAGATACACTTATATTTCTAAATTCTTACAGTATATGTGTACACCTACATTCAAGTTTCAAAATTACTGCCGAATCAATACAACATTTTAAAAAGTGTGATAAAAAAACATAGCAGCTCAAGGCATTTCTGTCCAAGTTGCTTTCCATTAAAGGTATTGTTTCATATCATTCATCTTCACCATGTTGTGTTTCCTTTGGGCTTCTATTACTATACCTGTTATGTCAGTCCCATTGTAGCAATGACAGTGATTTATCAAGAACATTAAATCTGCAGAATCTCTAGCTAGAAAGCTAGTTTTTCAAATATTAAATCTCAAATGTGTCACATTTAACCTGCCCTGAACTCCTGAAAAAAACTCTGTGCTCCTTTTAAATGAAATAATATTTGATTTCATTAGCAAACTTTTTGCCTCAGTGTAACATAAAACATCAGCTGCTGAAGTTAGATGTCTTGCAGAAGCTTAAGAATTATTTACGCAAGGAAAGCCAACTTATCCCAAAGTCTGTGCCTCTTAAGCTTATCTTTTCTTTTACTCTCTGATATGTCACTGTCTCCTTCAAATTTCTCTCAATATAAAATTGCCTGGCTGTCTCCTAAGATGATTTCTGCCATTTGCCTCACTGGGCACAGTATGCCAGGCTGTGCAGGCTAGCCTGTGTTACTTTGTCAAACCAATTCCTGATTTAGAACTATCTATTAGATCATCCTGAAGTCTTCCCTTTTTCTGTGAGCACTAATGTTGACACATCTAAGAGAGCACAGGGAGGAACATAAAAGACTACAAGATGCTAAAGGAAAGATGAAAAGAGCAGAGCACATTTAGCTTTGTCAGATACAAATGAATAGATGTAAGATGACAGATACAAGTGTAAGGAGTTAGAAGAATTTTTCAGGTTGGTCAGAGGAAATAATCAACTTTCATGAAATAACCGTATATGATGGATGTTTTTATAATGGTATATATAATGATGTCAAGTGTTTTCTGAACACACTAGGAAAGAAAAATTTATTTTTGAAGACCTTTTAAAGTAAGGTAGACATTTTCAGGAGTGAGGTCAAGAGAATAACCAGCACCTACAGACCTCCTTCTACTGTATGTTGTGGGGAGTATCTATCCTTCTGAAAGTCTTTTCTCTCTCCTAACCCTTTTTCTCTGCAATAGATTAAGAATAATGAAAATAAACACAAATAAATTAATATTGACTGAACTAGATATACATAGAAGTGCATTTTCAGAGGAATAATTCACATTTTCTTTCACATACTTTCTGATAGGTGTAAGAGATCCTCACTAGCTCCTTTTTTTAGAGCTGATAAGACTTCTTTGGGGGGAAGAGTTGATTTGTCCTTTGAAGGAAAGATATTAAAGTAATAATAACCTATCTACCTTATAAAATTATTATAACATTTTCCAGCAGTGAAATCTCTAGACTACAGAGAGTAGTATAAAAGCTTTTTGCTGACTTGATACACATGGATGAGTTTCAGCACCTAATAATAAAAGATGTATTTACTATATTTCTGATGTAGCTTTAAAACTTAAAGCCACTTTATCCTACTCATAAGTAATCTCAGTGCCAAATCTCCATTTTATTTCAGTCAATTGAAAAACTCCTTTTACCTGCAATATAATAATACAGGCCCAATAGATATAGCCTTTAGATAAGTTATCATCCATTCCTGTTAGGCATGGCTATCACTTTCAATGTAAGATTGTATGCCAGTGGGCTGAACAACCAGCCGAGGAAGATGAATAATGTTCTCAGCAGTGCCAGAGTTTCCATCCCTGTCCTCAGGGCTTACTGTTACTGATTTATAAAACAAAATATTTCAAACAAAAAATCCAGCCAGAAAGAGCCAGAAAATTTTCAGTTTCATCCCAACTACATCTGCCCTTCAGGCAGAGTTGATAAGGTAGAAATTCTGGCTATTACCACCTTGCCTTAATGATTCTGCAACAGTTTCTGTGTTACCTTCTCTGCATGTAGGGGATCAGGAAATCCTTTAATTTCTCTGGAATACTTTTCACAAGGGTGCAATTATTACTAATTTCAAGGGGAACATAAAAACAAATATGGAAGATATAGTCATGCGTTTAATCTTTCTTTATTTGTTGCTCATTTAAAAACACTGAATTGCTGTTTATAGTTATCTTGGTCAAATAGTAAATATAAAAAAATTCAGCTGCTGGGTTTTTTTCACTGTACCAGCTCAGCATCTTGGGAATAGTCTTTAGGTTTAAATTTATTCTCTGCAACTCTTCAATTACCATTGGAAGATGGTGATGAAAAACAAAATACTATTATTAACTCTTTCATGAACATATTTTCCTTGAACTCTGATATAAGTAGGGCCTAGTTGGAAATGAAGGTGAGAAACCAGGCTAAAGAACCACTGTTTCACAAGCTCCAGTGAAAACATACAGCATGATACACCATCCCTTATTTGCTTGAATTTATCAATAATCCTATGCTCTCACAATTATTTTACAAAGAGATAGCATTACATAAACATACATTTTAGAGCATGTAGTTTCAGAGGTCTTCTGAAGAGCTGGAGGTTTCCACCTTCATTAACCTGCCTCACCTTTGGGAATAATGCCTGGCATTTCAGGAGACTTAAAGAACATGGTAGCTTGCATGAAGAACTAATTCCATATTTTTTCATTCACTGAATAAAGTGTGTTTCATTAGATGAGAACTGTACTCCCACATTCAGGACATCAGAACATCTAAGAATCAGGATGGCCCTTTCATCACGTCATTTTCCTCTGCAGTTCCAATTACGTTGGGACAAATTAATGTCTTGCTCAACATAAAATTTATGACTGTTTTTCTAATTCTCTCTTTATACTAACCTATTAATGCATAAACTATCCAGATTAATTGATTGCTTTTGCACCAACACAAAAAGAAAAATAAAATTGAGAGAAAATTAAACCAGTATAATTCTGGTTATGATAGTTAATGAATTAAATCTTGCCACAAAGAGTGTCTTTTCTACCAGTATAATTCTCTCACGTTTGCAATCTCTGCCAGAAACTTTGTTTTAATTTGGGAGAGGAGCAGATCTGACTGACAGGAGCAGAACTAAGTTTGGCTGAACCTTTCCTCTGATAACAAACCCCAAACCTCCTTGAACTCTGGCTCTGCACATGATTTGATTGGGTCAGCTTGTCCCACTATCTCAAGAACAGCAATCAGAGAGTTGTCAGCCAGGAAAAGGTTATGTAGCAAAAGCAATGTAAATTTCATAGCACAGAGGAACTGCTAAAACTTTTCTGCTTAAGTGGAAGTGGCAGGGAGTTTGGCAGTAAGAATGCAGCAGCCACATAACACTTTGTGCTCCCTGAAGAAAGGGTTCCTCAGGGTTATGTGAGGACTGACATGAGCAGCTTTGAATTTGAATACATTTCCTCATCTCCTGGGTATCAGTGAGAGGAACTGCCTTGATAAGAATGATCATCAGTCTTTCATATTTTAAACTTGGTATATGCATAAGTTTTAATCTAATGTTGTGGTTGTAGAAAATGACAAGAACTTAATAAGGTCAGATACAGAACTTATGAATGAGTCCTGACCTATAAAGCAAGCTATATTCTCAGAAGTATGTAACAAGCTTTTAATCTTCAGATACCAATGCCAAGTGCATAGCTGGACCATTTCCTTTGGACTAAGTATGGAGTGAATTGGTTTGCAATGAAGCCAGCAAAAAGTTGGCAAAGTAGTCATTAATTATATGGAAGGGACTCAAGCATCTTGTTGAATTGAGATAGGCACTATGACTTGGTGTCAAGAGACAGTCTGTGAATTTTTGGCATTCTGTATTAGACAAGTGTTCACCAGCCTTGTATGAACTTCAGAGAGAACTCTCTTTTTTATTATTATTTATCTTTTTTTCTTCGTGCTTAATGCATTTGGTTTTTTGTAATACCTCTTGATTTCATCCTCACATTTTCATTTTTTAGTAAGAACCTTAATAAAAAATTTCAAAACATTGAGTCCCAAATTTCTCTTAAAGAAACTCCACTAACATATCTTAGATAATAAACTCTCATCGTGTTATGTGAGTTTTTAATCTGTTTTATAATTTCTCTGTTCTCTCTTTACCATCAGTTATTTCTGTTCAGTCAAATTAATTTACATATAGAAAAATCAAAGGCAGTATTAAATTAGAGTGGCATGCTATAAATTTGTTAGAACTAATCTGCATTGTCTTCAGTTTTCAATTTGCATCCAGGTTGTATTATATTCTTTTTCAAGCCTTTTTATAGTTTTTCATAATTCTTTGTGAGGGGATACATGATGGGAAATCCCTAGGACATTTTTCCCTCCATTAATATAGCTTCTCTCTGCCTTTGCTTTTGTCAATGCCTGTGACTGTCCTCAAATTAATAGACTGGAGAAGAAAAAAAAAAGGAAGGGAAGGGAAGGGAAGGGAAGGGAAGGGAAGGGAAGGGAAGGGAAGGGAAGGGAAGGGAAGGGAAGGGAAGGGAAGGGAAGGGAAGGGAAGGGAAGGGAAGGGAAGGGAAGGGAAGGGAAGGGAAGGGAAGGGAAGGGAAGGGAAGGGAAGGGAAGGGAAGGGAAGGGAAGGGAAGGGGAAGGGGAAGGGGAAGGGGAAGGGGAAGGGGAAGGGGAAGGGGAAGGGGAAGGGGAAGGGGAAGGGGAAAAGGAGAGAAAAGAAAAAGAAAAAGAAAAAGAAAAAGAAAAAGAAAAAGAAAAAGAAAAAGAAAAAGAAAAAGAAAAAGAAAAAGAAAAAGAAAAAGAAAAGAAAAGAAAAGAAAAGAAAAGAAAAGAAAAGAAAAGAAAAGAAAAGAAAAGAAAAGAAAAGAAAAGAAAAGAAAAGAAGAAAGTCATCCTCATAATCTTGTACTAACTTTTCCAGGCTGTGATTATCCAGCCTTCTCCAAGCATATGCTTGGCAGCATTAAACTCCATCTCCATGTTCATGTGTGTCTGAACGGCCAGCACTGCCTGTGAAGCTAAATAGGAACCATCTTAGGAGCCATACACTAGCTCTTCTCTCACATATCATTATTTATTTGACTGCATGTTCTATCCAAAAGACCAAGCTTGTTTTAGCACTTCTTTGTGCTTCTTCACTTCTAGTCTGATGTACTTTGCTGATCGTCCCTCCATTTCCCCTCTCAGATTATATATATATATATATCTCAAGGTGTTCATGCTGTATGTGTAGGGTTTTTTCTCCAAGGATGGCTCTCATTTCCTGAGATTTAGAACCTGAGTATTTATAGTACCTTCAACTGAAATTAATTCTTGGCTTCTGTCACACTTCTGTCCCTCAGCAGTTTGCTTCATCTTCCCCAACTTGTTTCTGGTTTCAGTTTTTTCTTTTTCTTTTTTGTGTTTTTTTCCCTCCCAAGTCTGTCATTTCAAAATTAGGTACTTTATTATTTCTACATATTTACCATTTAATTTACAATCTTGCAGCTCTGGTTACTTTTAACACCATGTGTAGTTTAAGTACTTACTGAAATGAAGTTTAAAATATTTCCTCTTCTGCATGTTAATTTTTTTGAGTTAATATCTCAACTGCCATGTCCAGGATTAAACGATTCTGTGAATATTTGCTTCATTTATTTCTATGTCTATATCTAGTAACGAGATTCTCATAGATATATTACTATTGGAGTTAATTTTTTCCTTCTAGAAGCAACATGAAGCTCTCTCTGCTTATATATCTGACTCAAAACTTCCCAGTGTCATGCATGTAATTAATCTTTTATCATATGTCTCACTATTACTTTGACTCCAAAAGATTGTGCTTTATACCACTCATCTCTTTCTTATTTCCTGAAGTCTTTCATATGCTTAAAATAAATCACCTAATGTCTTTATTTCTGTGAGTTCTGAGCAAAGCAAATCTTTTCATACCTGTGTTCCTGCCATGGCTATTCTAACAGCTTCTGCTGCCGGGAGAGTACTATTTCTCAGGTCCTGCACCAGGAGTTCTTGTTTTTCAGTTTTGCCACTGAGACTGCTGGCAATAATATGTGGTATTTCAATTGCTTTCTACTGACCAGAAACTAATTTCCTCAGCTGGATTAATCTCTCACTATCAGTTTCAGCTAACTGGCTACAGCTCTCATCTGTATGAGTACCTTCTGCTTACTATCCATTCTCCTGATCACTGATAATCTCTTATCCACTGCTGTGCCTTATCTATCTGATTTCTTTCCCCCCATATATTAAAACTACAAAAAGATGTGTGGAAAGGTTAATAAAACAGAATATTAACCCTCAGCAGGGAAAGCAAATTTTTTTTACTTAGCTTAAAAATCCATTAAAAATTTATTTTTTATGAATTTGAACAAATTTGAGGGAAAAGGAAAAATACTATTAGTCATAAACTTATTTTATCTCAAAAAATAAGCATTAGTGAAAAATGATAAACTTTAGAAGCTGATGATGATCATCCTCACCCCATTTCATTCTGTTTTCAGTCATCATGAATTGAACCTGAGCACAATGACAACTAAGGAAGACTCTTTCCTTTCCTTTCCTTTCCTTTCCTTCAAGCATTATGGTGCAAACTATCTCATTTAAACTCCTTTCTGAAATGAATGTATACCAGGCATCTGTAGAACATATGAAAGCCAGCTATTACTGAGATGCCTGAGAGGATATTTACAGGACTGTAAATTACTGAGATACCACCACTTTTTGAAATACCCCTTGTAAGCATTTTATTCAGATTTGCTGTTGAGGTGCAGTAAATGCATACAATTTGTCCATTGCAAGTATAAGATAAAATGCATTAATTTACATAGCCTGAAGACTGATTAAAAATAAAGAAATAATTTGAAATTTCATTTAAACCCATGCCCTTCAAGTTTCTGTTTAGTACTATGAAGGGATGGATGGCTATACTTTGCTTAGAGTAATAACACAGCAAGTTAAGAGCCAACTGGCTTACAAGACATAAAATTTTGGTTTTTTAGTGATGTTATTTAACCCTTGACTGTTTTGAGGTAATTTACAATGCTTTAGTTTTAGTATTTTTAATTGCTCTTTTCTTGTTTGCTATAAAATTGAGGTGACGTGGAGTTACTATTGGTTAAATAGATCTTGGGTCAAGATCTGCATTAATCAGCCATTCAGATACTACAAAACACTTCCTTACACATGCCAATTGATTTTTGTTACCTAAATCTTCTTTTAAAGATTTTATTTCCCCTTTTATTACAAATATCTGGCTGTTTTAAAACAAAAAATCACTTTAAATGAAAATGGATTCTTACAGTACAGCAGACATACTACAAGTATTTATCTGGGAGAATCTACAGGTACTGAAGTTGCTCAGAATATTCTGAATTAAGATTTTCCACAGGGTTTTGCAGAGAACATTTCATTGTTCCTCTGAGCCTTCTGTGTTGAAAGGACACTGCAACGACCACAGATAATCCTCTCTTTTTGTGAGGTGGATTCAATCCACCCACTGCAAGGCTCTGATGGTTACAGTGTGCTGTTTGACCTCTTTCAGGGCAGGAAGCCCCTGGCGCTGTCTGCCAGCAGCTCCCCACAGCTGCGCTGCCCTGCCCGGAGCAGCTGGACATGGAGAGCTGCCAGAAGCCTTCTCCTTCACAGCTTGGCAAAGCACTGACTGCTCCCTCAGCAATACGAGGCTTTCCTCTTCTCCTTGCAGCATCTCCACCCCAGGTATCACAGAATCACAGAATGTGCTGAGTTGGAAGGGACCCACAAGGGTCACCAAACCCAACTGGGGCCCTGCACAGGACATCCCCTGGGTCACACCCATGCCTGACAGCATCGGCCCAGCTCTTGCTGCTGTGACCACTTCCCTGGGGAGCCCAACCCCTCTCTTCATGAAGAAATTTCTTTTATAATATCCAACCTAGCCCTCCCCTGATGCAACTTCAGGCCATTCCTTCATGTTGGAAGGTTCTGTCACAGCATTTGACCACATAGCTGCTATGCTTTCACATGGCTTGATGCTAAGCATGATACTCAGTAACTTCAGGTTGCAACTGTTTTGTATATTTGAGAGGGGAAGTGGGAGAAGAATGAGAATTTGTCCAGAAAAACGAAAATCTGGCTTTGAGAGTTTCAGTCCAAGGCTGAAAAGAAACTATGACAAAGTAAATAACAGGTAACTGAAAATCTATTTTGCTGGGATGATAATTGTAAATTGATTATGGTTCCTTGTTTCTACAGTATTAGCACATAAGAAATTACATTAAATAATAATGTTTTTCTAAAAGGATAAAGTTCATTTCATGCTACAGTACATTAATACAGTAGCACACTGCATTAATACTTTAATTCAATTTTATAACATTCTTTCATTGCAGAGCTCTGTTAAGGTACACAGCTTGGCTTTGCTAAGCTTTGTAGGAGCCTCTTCATTAGTTTCAATTTACATGGATATATGTCTCTTGTGGTGCACTTTAATTTGTGAATTCAAAGCCACAAATAGCACCTGTGTTCCCTTCAAAACATAAATTACATACACAAAATTAGATCCAAAGGATTTAGACATAGTCAAACTTCTAAATACCAGCTTCTGTTTAATGCTGGAGATGCTTGAAAATTCCAGACACATCAGGTGCCAATACTAATTTTCACTAAGTCTCTCAAAATCAGCTTTATGATAAGCCCTAAAGCCCTGACAGATAGTGCTGAACAGCTGGCTGTGTTGCTCACACACAGACTCTGACAGATGCCCTCAGTACAGGTATTTCTGTTCCCTCAGAGGTCATGCCTTGGCAACCTCGCTCAGGTCCACATAAGGGAGTACCCCTAGTTCACAGTCCATGGCCAAGAGCACCATCCAGGCTGGGGAAGATGAAGGAAGCCCAAAAGGAGGCCAAATGTTCAAGGGAACAGACTGTCAAAGTAAAAATGTAAATACTGAGAGCATGGCCTCAGCTTACCTCCCATTTTCTAGTCAGCCTCTGTTTACTGCTATTTGCTGAATCACCATCAAAAGAATAAAGAAGATTTATCCGATAACAACATTCCACCTACTCTTCTGGACTATTGGCTTAGACCAAAAAATACTTGCCTGTTATGGAAATATTTGAGCATGTACATGGTGGGGGTTTAGAGAGGAGAGGAGAGGAGAGGAGGAGAGGAGAGGAGAGGAGAGGAGAGGAGAGGAGAGGAGAGGAGAGGAGAGGAGAGGAGAGGAGAGGAGAGGAGAGGAGAGGAGAGGAGAGGAGAGGAGAGGAGAGGAGAGGAGAGGAGAGGAGAGGAGAGGAGAGGAGAGGAGAGGAGAGGAGAGGAGAGGAGAGGAGAGGAGAGGAGAGGAGAGGAGAGGAGAGGAGAGGAGAGGAGAGGAGAGGAGAGGAGAGGAGAGGAGAGGAGAGGAGAGGAGAGGAGAGGAGAGGAGAGGAGAGGAGAGGAGAGGAGAGGAGAGGAGAGGAGAGGAGAGGAGAGGAGAGGAGAGGAGAGGAGAGGAGAGGAGAGGAGAGGAGAGGAGAGGAGGAAGAAGATGGAAAGGAAAATGTCACATCCTGTCTGGGGTTTTTGTCCTGATTGTGAATCAAAAAAACTAGTTTGTAACCTTCAGGAATACACAGTGCAGTCCTCTGATACGTCACTGCTGCGCCAGTTTGTGTGAAAGTCCTCCTCAACAGTTAATCCTGGAATTTAGAGTAGATTCATTTCTCTCCTGGCTCTGTGGGATGAGCTCAGTAATTTGTCTGAAGCAGGATTTTTAAAGAGCTACTCTCTTTGGTGGTGTGAGGGAGAGGCAGAGAGACACACATGCACTCTTGAGATCTCCAGTGCCTGAGGGCATTTCTTATTTCTTGCAGCAGTGAACTTATCTGTGCTCCTTCAGAGGGCAAAAAACAAGATGAAATAACTTCTACTTTATCACCAGCCTCGGAATGTTTCTGTGTTACCCTTTCCTGTCATCCAGCGAGGGCTGCATTCTCCTTAGCAGTCCCAGGTGATTAAATACTGATTTCTCTTAGACTTGGGAAGGCTGCTTTTGAGTTAGGGGTATTAAGAGCTAATCACAAGGGATAGTTCTACATGAGAAATCTTCAGCAATTTTCTGGCCTCATTATCAGTGGAATAATCAACTGAATTATCGAATCAGCTTTTTTTCAGACAATGAAATCTCTGAGGTAAACAAAACAAGGCAAAGGCTGTTCACTTTCCTCAGTGATTCCTCTGGGCCACCTGAATTGCATTTATAGTCCTAATTTTCCAAGAAGTCAGCACTTCTGACTCTCAAGTAACCTAAATGGCCTGGTCACAACTTTCAGAATTGGTGGGATCTATTACCTTCCTGCATTTCCAGCTGTGCAGGGTGAGCTTTCTATCCTGATCAAGAGAATGCAGGCAGAGTATGCATCTAGGTCACACAGAAAGCATGCATTTGTGCTTGCAAATCCATATATTTTTCTAAGCTGTTAGCCACTGTAAAATTCAAGATCTTCCTGTACCTTGGTGAAGCAGGTCAGTATCATTCAACACTATTCTACAAATAAGTTCTTTAAAAATTCCGCCATTCTAATTCTCTGGGTATTCATTTCCCTGAGGAATTTCACAGAATATGTCCCACATCTGTGAGTGACCCAGGAACATTTAGCACACTAATTCCCACTGAAAATGAGAGGTATTTTGGCATATGAATTCCTTACAAGATTTGCAATATGTATCCTTTACAACTTGCTAGAGGTCACAAAGGGATTATTATTTAGTGAAATTAGGAATGTCACTTTTATTTCCAGCCATTACATCTGGTATTCTTACCACCTCCACAACCTGTCAGCAATTCTAACATTCCTAAGAATACTGTATTTCTAGTGATATTTTAGTGAAAACCACTGCTGTTTTCTGATGTAGCTGTCTGTTAGCACAACTCAAATCTGTTTTGCAGAGAATCCAACCTTTAATTAAAGCTTTGTTAAGACAGAGACTTTTTTTTTTTAAGTGAATGCAATGTTTGGAAAGTTGAGTAGTGCACAGCAAAGAGGAATAATGTATGTTCTTCTGTCTTAATTTTAGCAGATACATAATGATTTCTGGGTATATCTTGGAAGGCCCTCATGCAACTGACCCCTCCCTCCATGCACTTAAATATGCCCTATTTATTTTATCCTGATATGCTGGCTATTTATGAGATTATTTAGGATATGTAGCATGTGCAATAAGCATATGTTTTTGAAAAATTCCAGAGTTATATTATTCTAAGGCTGTACATGAACCCAAAAAGCATCACAGATCTAAATTTTTGGAGAGATTGTAGAAAGGAGGTGAGTTAGAAGTATAGTCCTTACTTCCAGGGAAACTAGAAAGAGTCTGTTGAGGTTTTGAACTGCAGTGAGGTTTCTGAGCTGCAGTGAACTTAGAATGAGTCAATCAAAATTCTAGACAAGCTCTAATACTGATGACATTGGCACAATTTAGTTAAAACCATACAGTAAGAAAGATTATTTGGATTATAAATTAATTTTTATTAATTGATATGAAGACATATCTAATACTCTTAGTGAAGTTATAGATTAAATGGCAATTGAGTGACCAGGCAAGCAAGAAGCTCATAGCTGAGGCAGTTATGTCTGATGTCCAGCAGCTCTTTTTTTTGAGGCCATGGTATGTCTATGGCACTACAAGGTAACACATCCATGCTTGTCCTTCAGAAAACCTGCACACCTGACAAAATGTCATCAGTTTCATGCAGGAAGAACAAGTCATCAGTCCTTATGATGTCCTTACAGTCCTATTTGTGCTTTTTAGGTTGCCTGTGCGTGGTGAATCAGGACAAACCAAATTGCTCTTACAGAGAAGAGGTCTTGTGGGGCAGCAGCACTGGCTGTGGCCCTGGAGGAAAGAGCAGATTCAGGGTGGGTGTCTCGGTAACAAAGACAACTTGCTGTTTTCATATGCTGTATTCTGTTTTGCAGACAGAATTTCTGTTATATCTCCTGGAAGCTGGCTTCATTCACAGTGAATTTTAAATAGTTGTCTTCTTTCACAGTAAATTATGAAGTTCATCATTGGACTGAATGCCAGAATTTTAATTGCAAAACCATGTTTGTTGGATTTCCTAACCACCTGTATAATTTGATGAAAATCTCTAATGAAAATGAACCTAACTATACAGCTTTTTAACAGAATTTAAACAATACCAAATCCTGCTTTCCCAAACGATCTCAGTTTTGAATGGGTATTTTACACTTTTCACAATAATAAAGCTTCAAATCATTCCCTAAAGAGAAAGACTTAATTCTGGCCAATACTGCTATTCCTCAAAGTTAAACAAAATAATTATAATAAAAAAGTATTTTAGACATTTCCTGTTATCTGAGAACTAACTATTTTAACCTTTAGTTTTAGAAGCTTAAGAGAGATCAGAGCTGAAGAGAGTCCTGTTCAAGTCACAATCAGATTATTTTACCACATTCAATTTTCCTGATATGGTAAAAAATTTCCTTGTGGATTTTTTTTTTTTTTTAATTTGAGCTGGATGTTTTTGTGGCACTTGGACCAATTTTTATGTTATTTTCATTTCTGTGCCATTTGTAATTAGCTTCTTTGTTTGCCCTAGAAGTATGTGCATAAAAATCATCTGATTCCCAAGTTCCCCAAGAGCCCAACATCTCCTTGGAATGCGAAGAAAGCAACAAGAAAAAACTCAGCAAGAAGTTCTTACAGAAAAAAAACCTAGTAGGGCTCAGATACCTTTCAGATATAAGAACACTTTGAAGAGTGTGAGGAGAGGTTATTCCTAGCAGGGCAGCCTTAAATGTCTGGCTCTCCTCAAGGCTCTTGGTGTTAGCACTTTTGTACATGCACAAGAGCTCATCCCCACACAAAGGCATTTACGTTTCTAAGGCCTGCTGAGTGGTAACTGGTGGAATTTCACGGGAGACCAGGTTAGTTTTAAACTAGAAAGCTCTCATTTTTCACTGCATAAAAGTCAAGTACTAGTTTTCCTTTGCTGGATATCAGCCAGCAGTGAAAAATAACTCTTAGGATTTATTTTAAAGCAGGACTAGATATAAGTGCAGGGTCAAAATGACTATGGAAAAACAGTACTTTTGACTCAGGAAATATAATAAGTCTGTTTGACCATCAGCATCTCATCTGATTTATGAGAGCCCAGAAGTCACAACTGCAGAGGGCAACTAAAATATTTTATGTGACTGATAATTGACCACAAATTCACCTCCCGAGGTAGAAATGTCTCCTTTGTATTCATTAGATCAGAAGTAACTCTCCCACAGCATTGTCCTTTCACCACTTGCAGTCTCTGTACCCTAAAGGCAAAAGACACCAGGTTTTTTTGAAAACAAAAAGTTTCATGTTTATAAACATGCCAACCCATACAGCAAAATTGACATCTGACTATGGTGAGATAAAACTGCAATAATGATGAATTACCATAACTACAATAAGTCATTTATAAGAGCTATGAGTTTTTCACAAGGGCCAGACAGAAAAAGCTGACATCACAGACAAGCTGAATTAGGTACATAGTTTCTGCCTGGAATTCTTTTCTGAATCTTAAAATAGGTAAAGTTGTTCTACACTGAAGGTGTAAAAAAAGCAGTGTGGCTCTAGTTTGATTTCTTTCTTCCAATGACTGCTAGTTATTCTATTTTTATGGAGTAATATTATAAATTAATTTTTGTCCATGTTTTTTTAATTTTAATTCCTATGGATTTTGTGTCTATTGACAAAAGTCAAAAGAAATAATTTTCCTAAATAATTGGGAAACTTTCAAAAATTGTTTGCTAGTAAACCATTAAGCCTATGAAAGATTAATCCTTATGTTGTACAGCACATTAAACAATCCTGAATTGTAAAACCATACATTTTTTCACCTCTGCAGTAGAAACAAAACACTGTACAGAAGGAAGAATAGGGGCTATGGAAAAGCTCCCAGGTGCTTGCATTGTATTGCTGTCTTGTGTAATTCTGCTAAGTGGGAAAGAGAAAGGAATTACTTTACATGCAAATCATCTGTTAGGGTCTAGTAACTAATAAACCAAATAACCATCCAGAAATCATGATTTCATAACATGTAGGGCAAAACTTGAGTACACAGAAGTCACAAAGCTTATGGATTGCTGGTAAAGGGAGCTGTCAGGTCCTTCTTCACAGCAGCTACCCTGTGAAACAAAGCAAAGCCCCAAAGCCACCATCTGATGGAAGAAACACAAAGTACTCTGTGTGATCAAATGCATGACCAAGACCTTGACTGCGCCAGCTCAGGATATTCTGAAGCAAGAATAATAAAGATGAGGAATGTGTAAGACTTCAACACACTCTCAAGTTTCCAGTAAACATAAAAGCTGGTTTTATACAGGAGTTGTCATTGCACACCAGCATTGTATTATAAAGGGAATAAAAAAAAATCCCCAACAGAGCCCAGAACATACAAAAATCTCACTACCTAAATGATTTTCAATTTCCTGGAACCTATTATGGTTTAGGAGCTAGGAATACCTTCTATTTGAAAAATATGATATTACTATATAATAGTATGAATAGATTTCTATTCTTAATTTTTCCCCATTTCTCATTCTTATAATTCTTACTTTACCTGCTTGGAGGCTGGCAGCTTGCAAACAGCATTAAACCTTTCAAGGTTCAACTTTTCTATGTTAGCAGTCACTTTAATTATAATGGTAATGCTTTAAATTGCCAGACTTCGTTTTTATTTAAGTTAAACACTGTACACACATTTTAAAGTAATGCACAATTTCATTGAAATAATTTGATTTATATTGATTTAATGATGAATTTTAATGAAAAATCCCAAATATTAATTAGTCTGTGATACAAAAACTAAAAATAATGAAAACCAGGTGTAATTCACATAGAATTCTCCACTAGGTTAAGTTTTCTTACTGAACATATGGAAAGTTTTTATAAATAAGGTGAATGAATAACAAAAGAGCATACAAACCTCAGCTTCAAAATATGTTGTAGGCTAGATTTTGTATTTTAGAAGTCCTTAAAAAACTTCAGATCAATCTTTTCCATTACGAAAGATAAGCTTATCTTTCAGTTGTTTTATCATCTACTAATAAATGGTGACTGGTATGCAGTGGCCTTAGTTCTACCAAAAGAAAATAGAATACTTGCATATTCTGCTTAATTAATTTTTGCATGACTCACAAAAGTCATGCAAAAGAAAAAACCGATGCTCAAAACCAATGTCTGCAGTATTCAATTCACTGCATTCCTTTCTGTCAGACAGAAAAGAACACTTTAGCCGTTAATATGTCTCAGTTAAAAAGATTAAAATCTACAAATAATGACAGAAAAATGTTTGCCAAAAGACAGGGGCTGGTTGGTTTGATATACATTGGATTACCTCATGTACATACTGTGTCTCTCATATGTACATTCCCAAATAATTATGATTCAATGTTTGTACCTAAAATCCAGCTTCTGATGTGCATTACTTCTCATGGAGTTTATGTCTACAAGGTCTGCTACCACAGGGGCAAAAAAACTCTTCTGGTTTTCTGCAAACCTCTCTCTGGAGCTCACCACGATACCCCAGAGCACATAATTCTCATGGCTGCTGGGTCTCCTTCAGCCCTGTTTTTATAAGGTTCCACTGCAAGGCTGCACATTTTTGCTTTCACCTTTTGATCATTGTTTCCTGAAACACTCAGCCATCCTTGCCTTCGCTGCTTTCTGCAATACTGCTGAACTCAAACACTGAATGTTCTGGGATGTTACCCCTCAAAAGCACTGTGCTTCCAGGTATCCTCCAGGAAGGTGAAATCACTTTGGGATTCTGAAATTTTATGCTGTGTTTGAATCACATTTCAGCCTCTTACTTACAAGTATTATGTAATTGCTAATTAGAGTTGAAGGACACGCAGCCACTTGAATTTCACATCTGAAAGTGACTGTATGTAAGCTGCATTTCCTCTCACTCAGCGGGAGGATAGAGACATTTTTCTTCATTTAATTTGTGTGCAATATACAGCTTACTTACATAAGTGACTAAAGCTTGAAAAAAAAATATCTTTAGAAAAATATACCAAACCATTTATAAAAATTGAGACCATCCTCTGGCTGAAAAAAAATTACCAGGGGATAATGAAAACTTCAAAATGCTTGATTCTACCATTTCAAATAAAAATGTTTCAATTTCTTCTCTGAAGATGAATTCCCTTCCACAATCTGTTTTAGTTTAATTAAAATACAAGGACAGAAAACAGAATGAAAATTTCATATTTGATCAAATAACATATTTTCTCAAGCAGAAGTTATTTGGGTGTTTTTTTAAGTGTGTTATTTAATTTAATAGCAATTATAAAAGAATTAACTTCAGGTCATTGCAGAAAAATATCTGCCAACATTTGTGTTTGTGCTACAACAATGAAAACAATTTTTATATTTAGCCCAAATTTACTTCCTAAAAAACTGATTTGGATTGCAGCTTGGACTGTGGATTTACTTGATATATACTTGGTTTCATGTCAATTATCTGGCATGCTGAATACTTCTTGTAAACCCCCAGATACTATTATATAAAAAAATTGAGATTTTTATCATTATTGTTAAACTTCCATTATAATAGGAAATAACAATTAATTGCTGAGCTAGAACATACACTTCTGGATTTATTAAGGTTTAAAGCAATCTGTTATTCTATAATTATCCTTCTCCCATCTCAGACTCTGTCCACTCTTTGCAAAGATGGTTCAGGTAGCTAATCCTGTGCTGTTGAACTGATGAAGAACTTAATAACCTTTCCTTTCAGAGTAGCCTAGACTCATCCTGGATGTGCCCCTACACATCTGAAGTCAGTATTATTGGAATGTGACAGACTGGTATAACATTAAGTAATAATTAAGAGGAAAAGAGAAAGAATAGGTCACCTGAAAGCATTGTGTTCATACCGTGCAGACTGACCCCGTCTCTTCTGAGCCTATTACGAGCAGAAGAGATCATTACTGAGACCTTGCATTCCCTAGCTTGCAGTGTCAGGCTGGGTAGCAGAGGCCATTTTCTCAGTTGTGAACTCAGAGATAACAAGGCATCCAGCCAGCAAATAAAGCATCCAGGCAGAAAAGGCAGCTCCTGCCTATCAGCTCCCCCCTGCCTGCAGTGATTGCTGCGGTTCTGCCATATTCTGCTCACATCTGGTGCTTACATTATTGGTGTCAGGTATCAGGCAATTTCTCACAATCCTTCCATTTGCAAGTTAATTTTATGTTATGATGGGACTGATATACAGGCAGACAGATAAAAAATAATTTAAATATATATATATACATATAGGTGATCAGTCATTTTGGGTTTGCTGGTTTTATTGTCCAACTCAGTGATAAGAACCCTTGACAAAACCATTTGCTTACATGTTGAAGCCTGTAGTCTCTTAGGGTGAGGGAAACTTTTCAGAACTGAAACCTGTCTTTGAATGAACAGTTTCAAGAGAGATCTGGAAGATCACAGAACAGAAGGAATCCCACAGAATTTGTCCTTTTTTGATAAATTAATCTAATATAAATGTAAATCATGGAAGGCAGTTATTAATAAGAGTAAGTCAACTTAGAGCAACCAAATGTAAAATAGAGAAATCAAATGTAAAAAGAGACCATCTAACTATACACTGCAAATATTATAAATATACACTTTAATGTCCTTCTTCCTTCATTCATAGTCCAAGATTGGTGCATTAATGATGTCTCAAATAGTAAGGTCTCTTGTAAAATTGTGCAGCATGAGGTTTTTTAAAACATGTCAAAGTTGTTAGTGAGACAGATGCATCAATAAAGTGAGCTTGTTTTAATATAACTTCTGTTGAATTCATAAAAATGGATCAATAAGTGTTTCATTTATTTTTGTGATATGCCATATAAGCAGGGCTTTGTTAATGCATTGTCTTGGCAAAAATCACATTCAGTAATATTGAATAATTTAATTGATAAACTACTATTTTCAAAACTCTGGGGAAAGGTCACACAAGTTTACCTTTGTTTTTTAAATTTCTTGTAAAAATAAATCTATACTGGAAGCAATTATATTTTAAACAAAAAGTCCTTCTTAAAACAGAGTTAGTAAAAAAGGTCTAGGCTTTATTTTCACATCTGCTAAAAGGTTTCATGCCTTCAAGAATATTTTAACCCTTCCAATACCTTATAATCATGCTGATATTTTTCAGAATTTGTATTTATCTGATCCAGAAAAGTGGCAGAAAACCAGAAATTAATAAATACTTTTGTGTCAAGGATGATCTTTTGTTCTTCACCATGCAGACTGTAACCATAGTAATTCATACACTCCAAAACCCCCTGCTTAAACAAAGAAAACAAACAATAGTAAACCTGAGATAGTGATTGATCAGGAGTTCTAAAATAAGAGACATCTACATGAAGAAAAACACATTCTGCGTCTGCTTACATTAAAAGTATTATCTGAACTAAATGTTTAACACAAGCCCCTTCAAATTACCTTGGATGTCAGTTTTCAGCTATTGTGCTAGAGAGCTAAAACTGGATGCTTGTGTATTGTGTAACTTTAGTAAACGAGCCCAGTTAGGTTATGGGTCCACAAAAAATGCCACCTAACTCAATGAGGGGAATAAGGATGGCAGTATTATTGGAAATATATTCTCAAGTAATTATTGGAAATATGTTCTCAAGTAGTATATTGCTATAATTAATTAATTAATTAATTAGATATAACATATGATTATCCTAGATTTGCAGTACAGAAACTGACACAATGAATTGATACTAAAAATGTGCTTAATGGCCTCAGTTCAAGTTACTTCCATTTCCTGAAGCCCAGTAATGCAGTACCTGGCATGTGAATGATCAGCAATATTCATAGTCAGTGACAAGAAGTTTTGACTAATATCTGAACTGCCTCAGAGGGCACCTCTCCCTATTTCTTGATTTGGATTTCAAATTTTAAATGAGAAGGTCAGAGATGAAATGCCATCAAAGTGCCCTTTTTTGGAATAGGTTGAGCTATTGGCACTCCCACTATGAAATCTCTAAGTATCAAGGAAAAAGTAAAACACTGTTCAGTTTCTTCAAAAAAAATTAAACCAATTTTATTAAACACAACTCAAATGCTGACAGAATTTCATATCCATGAATATTGGATAAATAGCTTTTAAGGATGTTCAGAGATACAATTTCTAAATATATTATTTTAAAAATTAGATTTCTATTACACCAGGCAGAGGTGATATGAAATAAGCATGTTCATCTAAATTAGACAAATGTTTCAGCTATGTAGGGGAAGCAGTTTAAAACTACAGATATATTTATTCTTTATTTAACTGTCTTTACTCCAAAAGCAGATTAATTTAGATTATTTCTAGTCATTTGGGTAACTTGTGTTCACAATTTTCTCCAGCATTCTTCTGCACATGAATTCACATTGGGAAGACTCATGCTTTCTATTTCGTTGTGTCTTTGAACAAAGTGTTCCTGGAGTCTGATGCTTGATTGAGAATGGCTATCTGGACTTCTAGGTTATCAGAGCATGATAACTTTTACATTAAACACATAAAGCTGGGATGATATGCAATCTGTCCACAAAATCATCATTGTGTCTATATCAGTTGAGGTCACCATCCTTTCAAACAAAAGTATCTTGTGAGGCTGAGATGGCTGAAGGGTTCTACAATAAAGTATCTTCCTTCCGTTGCTTTGTAAGACTCTGGAACTTACATTCAAAATTTTAGAATACTAGAAATTCCTCATGAGTATGAAAAGATTATCTAATACTCTTAAACAAACCCCCAAACTGTGACATTTTAAAGTGGGAAATAAGAACTGCCTTTGAGGGTGGAACAGCAAGACTGTAAAGTCCAGTTTTAAAGAAAGAACTTTAAAGAAAGTTCATAACCATGCCATGGAGTATGTTGGAGAGACCAGGAAAAGTTCCAGGTGCTAATACCTCCAAGGAAGGCTTAAAGATTGGAACTAAGAAAGGTGGTCAATGTAAAAATAGAGTGAGAGTTTCAACACAACTTATCTGTAACTGCTATCCAGAGGTAATATATCCCTACAGGGGCAGTGTTGTCATGAGGCAACAATGCAAATAGCTACCCCTTCTTCAAAGACAATCTTCCCTCTCCAAACTTCCCTATATTTAGTTTATATCACAGCAATGATGTGTGAAGCAGGGATGAGATTTATCACTTTAGTATTATAAGATGCTAAAATTATAGTACTGCAAATTGCATATTCTGTTAGTTCTACATGGCGGTTGATAACATCAAAAAATATCATATAGAATATTAAATAATATTAAATGTGTGAAAAATCTATCACTAGACATTTACTACTACACCAAAACATTGTTCAATTGTCTAGCAATCACGCTGGTAGTTATCAGCTTCAAATGGGATACCTTTTGCTTTATTGCCAAAGACATAATTTAAGTTTTCTAGTTAGGCACAATTTCCACATCAGTTTTCTCAGCAAATATAACTATATACTTTGTGTTTATTTGATGTAAAGAAAATAAAGATGTTCATCCCAAAAGATGTTCATTCTAAAATATCCTACCTGTATAATTATTTCTGATGTTTACTGGCAGGAGAAGAGATTTTTAAATTATAAGATGAGGTCAAGATAACAGACTTAGCATGACAATTTGTAAAGCTACATTACTTAAAATATAAAAATATGAAATATTGAAATGCTGGTTTGACAACAGTTAAACTAAACTAAGATAGTAAGACAGAACTGACAAAAAGAACTCACATTGGAGTAGTTCATGGAGAACTGTCTTCCATGGGAGGCACCCCACACTGGAGCAGGGGAAGAGTGTGAGCAGTGTGTGCACCGAGGGGGAGAGCAGCAGAGACAACATGTGATGAGCAGAATGCAGCTCCCCGTTCCCCTGGGTTGTGTAGGGAGAAGAGTCAGAGAATTCAGGACTAAAGCCCAGAATGAAAAGAGAGATGGGGGAAGGTGTTTTTAGGATTTAGTTTTATTTCTCATTATCCTACTCTGATTTGATTTGTAATAAATTCAGTTAATTTCCTTAAGCTGAGTCAGCTTTGTCCATGATGGTAATTGCTGAGTGATCTCCCTCTGTTCTTATATCAACCCACAAGCCTTTCATGATATTTTCTCTCCCCTGTCCATCTGACAAGGGTTCTGTCAGAGCAGATTTGGTGGGCACCTGGCAAATGAGGTAAACTCATCACACTCTCAGAGTGGGCATGACTGAGAGATTCTCTCATGAGAGTTTCCAGATATATTTTATTGAAATGTGGATTGACATAGCAAACAGTAAAACATATAATGTAATGCAATACATTGCAATGCATACAATGCAATTACCCATAAGTTCCCTACTATACACTCTTAAAAAAAAATGAACCAACTAAAAAACCCAAACTATACATTTAAAACACCTAATTTTCAAATATAATGTACTGTGTGTAAAGTGCATAACTCTAACAAATACATTACATACATTATTCTTTTCAGAAAACCCTCCTTTATAAACAGGTTCATGGAGTCATCAGAATCCATATCTGTTACCCTACATCAGTGCTCAGACAGCCTATCCATCCCACTGAGCACACTCATCACACTCTGGAAGGAAATACTGGTGGTTGGGGTTGGCTGCACACTGTGCAATGCAGAGGCAGAAGTGCCCTCAGATGAACAATGTGTTCAAAACCCCTGGAAACACTTTAGAGACAGGTCAGTGAGAAACCTCTAATGTGACTTCTGGGGTTTGCCTATTGTACCATATATATCAGTCAGTAAAATAGTCTTAATTAATTTTGGACAGATTCTCTAGAGCTTCATTCTAACTTTTTCACATCAGTTTTCCTTTTCGACATTGAAAAAACATTTAATGTTGTCCACAGTCAGCAGTGTTTTAAATCTTTCCTCATTTCTGTGGTAACCAGAAATAAGCTATTCTGCCTAGGACTAATGTCTAGCAAATTCAAAAATTGCTGTAAAATACGTTATTTCCAGCATAGCTGTTCCTTGATGAGCTACAAATATGTTTCTTAATTTAGGTAGAAAGGAAATGAGGAGGTAAAAGCAAAGAAAATAAAATAAGAAAAGGAGTCATTGAAATGCTGAAAAGTTTGGTTTAGGAACATGACTTTAAAGATATAAGATCCTCTGGAGTGACATTTCAGGCGGTGGAGATAGATAATTCCTGACAGATCTGGAACAGGGGTATTACTGCAGTAAGTATACTATCTTTCCTAATTGTTAGAAAGTCATCCTACTGCCTGGCTTAAAGAATAGAAATATACTCTCAATATTCTCAATATTTCTAATAATAGACATATTCACTAACTGAAAGTCTGAAATCTTAGCTAGCTTTGACACCCAAATACACAAAGCCATTCCCTGGAGTTCAGTATGGCCTCAAAGCAGCACAACTGAGCATTTGTCCCAAATACCAAAAAGGCTATTTGGAATTCAAGGTTCAGACTTTGAGTAGGATTAAAACTTCCCCATTCCAGACTACTTGCCTATATTAAATGTCTTCATACACAGAGTGACGGGTCTACTGATATTCTGTGACTTTACTGCCTCAGTGATCACCTAGAGTTGAAATGTGTTCCCAGCTCCTTGGAAAATCAAGACTGAAAGTATTAATTGCCAGGAATTGATCAGATCAAATTAATTTGCACTTCTGAAAATGTGTCCATTAATTTTTCTTGATATGATTAACTTGTCGTCTTTATTGGAAAAGAAAAATTGAACCTTGACATCAAAGTAAAGGAAGTAGGAGTGTAGTAAGATTGAGAGATAAAAAGTAACTTTTCATTTTGTCTATATAAATGGGGAGTGGTGGAGAGTTTCTGGATTTGCCCATAGTGATTGTTGGCCGTGCTTAGAATTCACTAGGTTTACCTAGTTATGATATAGGAATCTTTCTAATAAATAGAGTACCTAATAAAAACAACAGAATACTGTGTCTAAGGTGGGCTTTTTTCACTAAAATTTGATACAACTGGGAATACTGTATGAGCAACTCAGTGAATCACATACTTCAGAAGAAAAAGCCATCACAAGCACAATTGGTTTTGATCTCTCAGAAGAGGGTTCTTGGAGGGTCAAGAATTTCTCAGCTCTCATGTAGAAACAGTCCCTATCATTAACAACCTCGGCAATGCAAGCAACAGAGCAGTGGGAATGGACACTTGAAAGGAGGAATCCTTTTCAAACCTTCCTACCCATGCAGACAGTATGCTGTCTGACCCTAGCTGCTTTTTGAAAGGATTCCCATTTATCATGGGAAAGAGATAACTCAAAATACTTGACAGAGAAAAAATTAAGTACATCTAAGAAAGAAAAAGAAAAGATCAAGCTCTTTATCAAACCCTGCATTGGAGGAGAATAATTAGCTTTGTTTCAATACTTCAGCAATATATTTAGAAAGTTATCAGCTTCTTTATAGCACCTCAATCATAATTAAAAATATCACTAGGAAAAAGTTAATGCATATGCAGCTACAAGAAGGCTTCAGGTTCCCTCTGATTATGTTTTCAGGAGAAAAAGTATTCTAATTGTCTAGCAATTGTTTACAGTCCACTTAAATAGAAGAGGAAGTGAATATTTGAATGGTTTGCATATATTATGTATATATACAGGTGTGAAAAGAACATATATATCTATAAAAGACCAAAATGGACCAATATTTTTATTTTCTGTACATTATGCTGTTTGAGGTGAGAGGTACTGTTTTGTTTTGGCAAACAGGCAGGTATTCTCCATACTTGGAGGGTGAGAATAAGTTTATGCAATCAGCTCAAATGACACATTTCAGAGTTATCAATGATCCTGTATTCCAGGCTGTCTTTCTGAAGTCCATTATGCAACTGCAACTTTTGTTTGTGTTAATGTGTGTAGGACTCAGATTCAGTCAAAGGAAGAAACTGAGAGTTTCTAGCCAGGCAAGAAGCCTGGGAGAGTGCTAGAAAAAAATGTAAGTAATTCTTTATCTCACTTGTTTTTCACATTGTTTATAATTAAGTTCTATCACTGTGCATCAAGCACTCTGCACCAATGGTGGTGGGTTGTTTTCACTTCAGAACCAATGGATTTGGTCCTTGCAGAGCTCTGTATAAAAGAGCAGTGCATTTTGAATAAAAGAGAGTTTACTCTCAACAGCCTTCTAAGTCAAAGTCTTCTCATTCCCATCCTGCCTCAACAGCGACAAATGTGCTCTCATTTTTTTCAGGATTTTCACCTTATATTTCATATGCATCATCTTATTCCTTCCTATCTACTTTCTGAAGTCTGCCAAGGTCCTTCAATAGCAGCATTCGACCAAGTACCTGACAGCTCACTACTGACTTTGATGGCTGTAGGCTTGGAACTTATGCTGACGTTCATCAGCATTATTATTCAAGTTTACCATAAAGCTCTCAGTTCTACCAGTTCTAAGATTCATCCTTATGTCAGCTGCCATGGAAATTTCTCCATTCAATATACCTCTGTGCATGACTGACAAGCTGCTATAAGGCTGAAATATGTGCATTTGTTCACCAACGTATACTTTTTGAGGCCTAAGTGTCTCAATCTACCTTTCTCCTTAATCTGTTGTGCTAGTCAAAGTTTTGTGTGGTTTTTTCCTGGGACTAATTTTACAAGATTAAAAGCAATTCTTTTATATAATTTTCTTGGTATGGAGAAGATAGGTATTTTACTTAGTTCAGGCTGAAGTTGAGAAATAGTAGCCTAGAGCTCATGCTCTTGGGCTGAGTCAGAACTCTAAAAATTCTTCACTCTCTACAGAGTTCTGTGTTTGGATGAAAACAGAACTATTTTCTGTATCGGCCCTAGGTTGGGTTTAGGAGGCTGTGGGAAAGAAAAGTATCCAAGTAATCAAGCAAGGCATTGATTCAAGGATTTTTGCTCCTGCAACTCATCCCACAGGTCACTGACAGACTGTGTTTTAGCTCAGAAGTATGAAGGGCATCCATGGGGATGTAAGTCACCTTTACCATGTAACTGGTTAAAATTTTACCTCTCTGACCTCTCCCCCTTCTACATATTAGTTAGGAAAGGTCTGGTTGGTTACACATGCTCTCTGAAGTTGCAATCAGTCATGCTCTAAAGGAAAGAAGAGAGCTTTCAATTATCATCTCTTCTGGCTCTACAAATGCTGTCAGTTCAGAAGGATGCTATGGGACACAGGTGGCATTTATTTTGTTCAAAAGAAATCCACAATGTGCTTACTGGTATGCTGGTAGAAGTCTCTCTACTTCTTGCAATACATTGGATAATGCCAGAAACAGAAACATTCTGATATTGATGAAGCTTCTAGTTATGCAAGGGTGGCATTTTTAAAAGGAGCATGCAACTCTGAGACTAATGGTGCTGTTAGAGCTGTTTGAAAGTGAGAAAAAAAAAATTTCCTGGAAAATACCTCACTTGAAAGCATGATGTCACTGCAATGATTTCAATTTCTTTCCCTCTACTTCATAAGTCAGAATATCCAACTTCTGCAAAATGTAATCCACATAATATATCTTATTGAATAAAATATTTTATTAGCTGAAATACCTTACTGATTATGTTTCAGGTGATGATGTGGGGCAGTGGATGTTACTGAAATTTTAATACTGGTACTTAAAAGTTAATTTTTGCAATAGATAAAAGCTTATTGTGCATGATGGAATAGAGTAATATCTTGTATGCTAGCTGTGTGTTCTTCTAAAGCCACTGTAAATATTGAAAAAAACTTCTTTTCAATTTGAAAGTATCAAAGAAATTACATTTTAAAATCACACTTCTTTTTTTTCCCCCATTATGTATTTGAAAAAAATATATAGGCAAGAAAAAAGAGATCTTGTTCTTCTCTGTTCCTAGTCAGAAACCTGAAAATGTCTATGACTTGTAGATGGTAGGTTTGGCTGCTGATTTTTTAAAATTAATATTTAGCCTGGGAACAGCAGAATGATCTATATGCAGAGAATGCAGTTAACCACTACTATTCACCACCAATACCACAGATGGATCTGACAATTTAAGTTGTGAAACATATGGCTTTAGTAAGGAGGAAATGACAGCTGAGCTAAGTATCTTTGACAGAGTAACTCTAGAAAAAGAATATAAAGTTAGTTGCTTTGAAAGTTGCCTTGCTTTCTTCAAAGCCTACACTCTTCACTTCACCCTCTGTCACCTTAATATCCATGAGTTCTGTTTCATGTAAGAAGTTTTTCATGTCCTTGTACCTTTCAAAATTATATGAGCTACATAGCCAGGAGCAACTGCCAGAATAAGCATTACTGAGTACAAAACATGCTATTTCTTTCAAGTCTGAGAAACCAATTGGTTTTATTGCATTAAAAACTGACCATGGATTATATATTTTCTTCCATTACACTTAGCCTTTCTTTTGGAACTATTATTAGTATATCATTTTATTAAATTCCAACTTGTCTCTGTAATAAAAATTTCAAAATTCTTCTGATTAAAAAAAAGTAAAAGGCTCTGTAGCACTTATAATATTTATTTCACCAGTCACTGAGGCTATAGTTCTGGGGTAATATGTCTGACACATAAGTACAGAACTTTTAGAATTCCTAGTAAGTTTTGTTAGTCCTGTCAGTCTGAAAGTTAGGAAGAGATGTCACATAATTAATTTTATTCTTTTTGTGCAACAATTTTACACAAATTATTTTCATTTGGGTTAATTGATATGGAGAAGATACTGTAGTTTTTCATGTTCCACAGAGACTAAGTTCTGTTTCAGTTTTAGACTCAGACAGTTATGGTTCACACTGTCGTTTATACACTAGTACAATTACTAAGGTTGCAAACTGTAAAAACAGGAAAGAGCTCCTGATTGGATATCAAGTATATATGAGGTTTAAAACTGCTTCATGATTCTGGCATATGTAAACACTAACACCACAAGGTTTTTTTCCAGGATGCTCCCTAATGCCCACTAAAGGACTTCTGAGAAAGTTCAGTAGCACAAACATCTGATTCTCTCTCTCTTGCACAAGTTCCATATACAAATCCTGCACTTATAGCCTGTCCTATGTTCTTCAGGCATACGAGATTTTCTGCTTTAATGTGACAAGTAAAAATGCCTCCTTACTCGAGGCAATATTACAAAATTCAACAACTCAGCAGAATTATTTTTGTCTAATCCTGTACATATAATGATTTGAAATACAGCTATCTATGACTAAATATTGTAGGTATTAGGAATATTACTATAACCTTATTAAGAATGAAGGACGACTAGCAATTTTATTTTTACTGGATCCGATTTTTACAGTCATTTGTATAGGATATAGACATACATTTCAACAACCTTTTTTGAGGAAGAGACCTTTATTTTTAAGATCCACAAAAAACTTGTACTCAAGCCACAGAAGTTTGAGTCTCAGCCAGCTATTAATTTGATTGAACTATTCTTCTAAAAATTCATTATAGTTTTTCCCTGGCATCTGTAGATAAAGGGTTGCTCATGGCATTCAGAGAGAATTTTGGGGGTCCCAGAGCTCTAAGTATTTCAAGACAGGAAACACAGAAAGGCACTTGGTGTCATTTCTGTGTCTAATTTAGGAGTGTTAAAGTTCTTGCTTCTATAATCAGAACAAGAATTTTGACTGAAACATTTATTTTAAAATTTCCTAATAGACATGGAAAATTTGCCTTATCTCAAGAATGTGGCAACATGCTGCTGGTATGCCAGCAGTGTAAGAATATTGAAGCTGAGATGGGAAAACTTGTTTGTTTTCATGATATTTTTTTGACCTTCACTCCAGTTTCTTATTCATGAAGGAATAGCAGCATTAAACTTCCCAAGATCTGAGTTCCACCCTAACAACACATGTCCAAATCCGGGCACTATAACTATAGCATTAGAGGATTTAACATTAGGAAGGAGAAAGACATTACACCAAAAGTGTTTTATATTTCCTTTGCATTCTTAGATTTTCTTTGGTCTCAATGGAATTAAAATTGTTGCCATTTTATTTTTGCTGCCCCTTGTCCTTATGTAGGGATATTATGCAGTGGTGTTTTTTCATATAACACATTGAACTTTGCCATGCAATTGGCATTGGCATAAATAAAATGTATTACCATAAGAATTTAAGACATTATCTGTCATTGCTACAAATAATTTATTTTCAGAAAAGAAATTGTTGCTGTGTCTCATACCCAACATGTATCAAATTATATACAATGTGTATCATTGTCCTCCGTCTTACAATGTGTGTATGCCTCAGAGGAAAAGCAATACAGCAATGAGACTAGAACATTTTCTTCTGAACATCTAGCTCACTGCAGCATTTTCAGTCTTAACTTGTTATTATTTACTAAGGTCTCTGCATCCAGAGTGTTGGGAGTTCAGATCTTACTCCAAATTTTGTATAAATTCTTGAGAAATGTTACAATACCAAAAGTAGACTTGGTTCAAGAATGACTGAACTTTACTGGCCATTTCCAGAGACTTAAAAGCAAGCTTCAGTTTGGTACATGAATATAAGTCTATTTGCTTAGCTCTTGTGTGAATCACAATGCTTCTTGTTATAGAAAAACATATTGTGCACTAAGGACAAACAATTTTCCCAAATTGTTTGATATATTAAATAAAAAACATGTGTACATGTTATCTGTGTGTACAATTATGTTACGCACTTTTTTCACTTAACTTTATCTACCTTATGATTTTAAACATTTTTATAAACCCTTAATCATTACTTAAAAACAGTTTAAAATAACTAATAAAATTGAAATCCAAGACTAGAGAAACAGCACAGATAAAACTTATAAAAGCATAGAAACACAAACAATAGTAATAGCTAAATAGAATCAAATGACACCTTACTAGGGATATAATATTTAGCATGTGTAATTCAAAGTAAGAAAAAGGAGTGCATCTGGATTTTAACAATAAAAATGGAAGAAAAATTGGAAGTTCAGTTCTTTGGCAGACAAAAAATGTTGTTCATAAGCTGGTCATTGTATGGGGTCAAAACTATATAATGTAAAACCAGATGCAAATCATAGCTCAAGAAAAAGAATCAAAATTAGGTAGGGAGATAAGAGCAGTGATAAAAGCTTGATTTGATTTAGATGTTGCAAAACCTGTGAGCGATCCTTAAGTATTCTGAAATCATACCCACTATTCCATGTGAGAATGGAAAACATATTGAAACAAAGTATAGCAAGTTTATGTGAGAAGGATAGGAAAAAGCAGCATACAGGATGAGCATGAGTTTCCAGTATTCTCTAGAAAATAGTTGACACTGTGGAAGTCAGGCATGGGACTCATCAATTTTTAGCCTTAAACATGATAAGGTCTTCTGAAACTTATACTTCCCCTAAAGCTGTAGCAGATAGACAGCTGTTCCCAATGTCTTTGATGCTGCATCTGTCTCTATGAACACTCTGTGCAAGATATATCTTTTATTTGACAATTAGTAAAAGTGAATGTTCCACAAAGGACAAATAATCAGTTTCTACAGACCATCTAATACAGTTAATGCCAGAAGGAGAAAATCATAACAGCACAAGACTCTTGAAAGCTTGATTAAATGTTTAGTGACACTATATAAATGCCTTTATTGATTATTGTAACATTCCTGAACACGTGTCATTTGAGACCTATGATAAGTATTTCATGCATTTGTGAAAATTGAGCTGTAAATCTGAGAAAACAGCTGCCATTAAAACCAAGGTGGCTGTATTACAAGCCAAAAAGACATAAAAGGATTACATTTAGGAGGTTAAATTCAATGTCATTCTTTTTTCAGTAAGGAGTTGTAAAATCCATTCAGTTGGCTAGAAACCAGAAGTAATTCCTTTGAAATATATATTCAAGGGGGATGGGGGCAGGATGACAATTAGTTTTGGAAACAAGAATGTTATTTCCGATTGCAGCTATAAAGATCCATGAAAGCTGTCCTTGACTATTAAATAAAGCCAATTGTGCGTGTTCTTGTCATAGTTCCACTTTGTTTCTGAGATACCACCTATTCTGAAAATTGCAGCAATCTGGTAGCTCTCAGAGCCTGTGAATGTGAGGAACAGTTTGGATACTTCCATGAACTCTCTCTATGGTTTGTGAATTTTTCTGGTGGGTGTCACAGACAGCCAATATTGAGAAATATTTGCTTCTGTGTCAGCTAATAAATGGAGTGTATTTTTAATAGGGGAGGGTAAAGCTGAACTTGTTTCAGTCAAGAAAATGCAGGCTATGGAGGATAACTGTTCATAAATATATCAAAGCAAAACCTATCATGGGGTGTGGGGTAAATGTGTGGTAAATGACAAATATTGACGCAAGAATAAGTGGGAATGAAGTGGTTATGAACAAGCTTCCTTATAAATTGGAAAATTTCTTGTCAGGCTAACAGGAAGATAACCTAATTGCTTTTAAAATGGGTCATTTCTTGAAGGAGTAATATGAGAGCAGCAAGGGGAATATTCTGAATTACCAGCATGTTGTTTGAATGATTTCCATGCCCTCACCCTACAGTCCAATTTTTCTAGATTTTTACTGACCTCTGTAGTTTTTGTGCTATGTCCATTTTGAAAGGATATAGAAAAGAAAAATTTTAACTGCAGTCTGAAACAGAAACATTCCTAAAAGGTGCAACATTTAATATGTACTTAAAATTTAAATAGGTATTTAAGAACATAGTTTAGATGCAACAAATTTTATTGAAACAATCACATTCTCCTCTTGGGATAAAATAAATTGTTTGTGTGAAACAAGGTGTTCAGTTTATTCATTATCTAACCATTATCTACACTACAATTTCTATCTTACAGTGAAATGATTGTTCTTTCATTATGTACACTTTGCTGCTCAATTAATGCTGTTTTTTTTCTGTAATAACATGATTTTGAAAGGCAGAAGGCATGCACAGACTTGACTGACCACAGCTATCAATATGATCACAGCTATTAATACCATCATATTAATACAGTTTTCATTGAAGTGCTATAGGACAAAAGCCTTAAGAATCCTAATAGCAGAAAAAAGAATCCAGGACTGTTCCGGTGTGATCTTATCCTTCCCACCAGGCATTCTGTAAACACTTATATTCATGGCTGCATAGGTGAGGAATGACTCAGACACAAGAGGATTGAAGTCCTGCCCTCCTGAAAGGTTGCAGCCATTGTGTTGCTACTGTCCTACCCCATCACTCAGAGCATCAGAGATTTCTGACTGAATTCCAGATTCACAACTATTCCTCACTGCTGCCTTTGGTTAGAGCTCCAAGAAAGGAGCTATAGTTCCATCTCTCTATCATTTTCTAGAATTGTATCATCCTTGTCTCAATTCTGTGATTATCCTGAATGCTATTCCTGGTGTCTGGTTGAAATTTAACATCTACATCTTAGGCAGTCTGACATTGGCTCATGAAATCTGGTCCTTAGTGCTTTCTTGTTTCTAGTCAGATCAAGATCTATGCTTTGAAGTTTCTTTTCCATTTAGTAAGCTGGCTCCTAAGGGGAGAAAAAATTTGCCAAATATTTCTCAAAAAGGGAGATTGTGTAAATATTTCAGCCAAGGACAGAAAGTGTTGTTTGTTCATGAATACAATTTAAAACTTTAGTAGGAAGCATTTTAAACACCTTAGCAATATAAGCAAATATAAGAGAATACATGGAAAATATCCACAAAGAACTGAGCCAGTAATAACAAGGCAAGTCAGGAGCTGGAGAGAACAAGGTCAGATTCTTCTTTTTCATTCATCAGTATTTCAAAAATTATAGCTGTGTTCAAATCAGTGTTAAGAGTGGCACCTAGAAGGCAGCTGATTCTGAAAACAAATATGTCATCTTATTGGACTGATAGAAAAGACCAGAATTTTGAATGGGTCTTGTATCTTTGACATCATATGAAAGCGTTATATTTTTATAGGATAGACAACAAAATATAAGAGTTTAATAACATCTGAATCTCATTTCAAGCAATAGAATTGAAGGAAAAAGTCAGGAATCTGATTTAGGTGTATGTGCTTAGCATAAGTAGAGTCATAAATGTTTGGGATATTATATTCAGACAGACAGAATGGAGCAGAGCATAATGTAGTGATATATTAAACAGTTGCATTTCTACTGTATTGTAAAGGGCACTGGTTGTTTCCCAAGTATAATTTTGAAAAAGGCTTATATAAAATTTTCTTTTGTTACAGTCATTAGGGAATTAAAATGTGACAGTAAGCAAGCTCAGGTGGTTTTATGAACAAACTAGCATACATTAAAAATGCTGATTTATGCAATATTACCTCAGGTTGCAGTGTCAACAGAATATAGAGTTATTACAAGAAAAAAAACATCTTTTCAGACATGTTTGCTTACATATCTAGCATTCTTGTAAATTAGTTTATGGCTCATGAAAAATACCAACCTAGAAGAGAGGAGTTCTGGAGCCATTTTTTAATTCTAGGTGGGTATAAAATGGACAAGACAGCAGCTTTTTTCAAACTGGTTTTCCAACTTATTTTGCTTGTGGATGAGTAACCCAGAATGTGCCAGAAAGGAATAGTGGGCAGTGCTAGCCAGGACATCACAGCAAGTATTTGTGCTGCAAGTATGTTAGCCTACACCCCAAAACCCCAGTGCTCAGCTGAAGCACACATCAAGGCTCCTTTGTCTTCCACATCTTTTCAGAAGTACCTAGTAAGTCTATTGTGTTTAAAATAAAAACGTTAAGAGGTTTATGTACCTTTATCTCACTGAACTTTGTTCCTTCTGAGAAGTGACATATCCAACATTTCCATTAAGCAGCTGATATTTGAACACAATTTCCATAATCTTCATAGTGTCTTTACAAAAACCTCCCTTCTAACTCTTCTTCTAAAGCCATAAAACACACTGTCATAAACTGCACATGAGACTGACTAACAGATAATGGCCAAATTTCTTATATCTGTAATTTGAAGTAACACTAATGTAAGAACTCTTTAACACTCTCTTGTTGATGGTTGTTTTCCTATTAGTACTCATTTTCTGCTGTGGTTGAACGTGATGTCAGGGACTGATTAAGCCTTTATGTAATCTGATTTTTCTCTTGTTCTGATCGATGCACTTCCACTGTTTTCCAGGCCTATTCTATTTCTCAGAGGTAGCATTTTACCTTACAATTGCTTAACATTAATGGATGTCTTAAAAAACATAGGAAAGGGATTCAATCAGAAGAGATAGTGAGAGTGTTAGGAGAGGTGGCTCACAGACACACACATTCTATCATCCTTTTCATTTTGGCCCACCTCCTTCTTTCACCTTTTTATCCCATTAAATGGTAAGTCACTAGCAGTGAAGGCAAAGAATAAATAAAAACAAAAGGGACAAAAGATGGCCAGTGTTCCAAGGAGCAAACCACTGCTGTATGGATACTATTTATATCCATACAGCAATGGTTATGTAATAGATATATTCATATATATTTCTTGTTCTCTGTAGGAAGAGCAAATTTACCTCAAACATTATTTTTCAGATCTTTATTAAAAAATGAGGGGTGGGGGGTGGGAAGGGAGCATTTTCTAGCACTTCCAAGAATAGATACAGAAAAACAAGCAGCCTAAGAAATAGGATTTACATTTGTAAACATGATATTTTTCTGAAAAAAAAATATATATATATACATATGTATATATACATATATATATACATTATATGAATCTCCTTTTTAAAAGGGACTATAGTAGGGCTGTGGTGTGGTTTTAAAAAAAACTCCACCCTAATATGTTTGTCTTTGCCTAAACATTTATATTAACTAAGCTGAAATGATAATTTTAATTATAATGTTCTTTTTCCTTTCATGTATTGTTTTGCTGGAAAAATGAGTGATGATGATTAGATTAATTTATTCTTAAATTTCTGTTTTAATGGTACCTTGGAATAACAGTAATGAAAAAAGTCTCAGAAGCTTAATTGCTATACTGTAGCTTGAGAAGAAAAACATTTCAAGTGTTGATGAAGAGACAGACTAAAACTTGCTATAATAATTGTTCTGAAAGCAGTTATTTTGCCTTTATTTTAAAATAGAAATTTGTTAATTATAATTATAATCCTATATATATATTACTGGTTTAATAAAAAATGAAAACCTCAAATATGAAACAGCACCCATAAGAAGCATCTGAAGCTCTGAGGAGAAAGCTGGAGCATTGACAATATTATGGTCATATGAATATTCAACAGAAAACTTATATGCAGCACTATGGCAAAAATGCAGTAATTTTAGAGCCTTGTAGTAAAAATAAAAATAAGGGGGTACTTACTTTTATTCACTATAATTACTACACCACATTTTGCATTTAGGATATATAGGTAGCATAAATTGTGTGGATGAATCAGGGACATTTTAAGAATGTCTCTGAAGCAAAAATATTTTTTTATATTTTACAGAAGCTTCTAAGAGCATTAGTAGAAAAAGCTAGCAGTTTAAAATAATATAATTATTAACTATATTACTTACATAAATATATTACTAATACAAATACATTATATTAAAAAGGTAAATTACATTTACATTTTGGTTTCCATGGGAAGAAACAATAAATAACAAGTTTGTAGGTATTAATTTTAGGTATTAATTACAAGTATTAATAGAATTAATAAAATAACAAAGTATTTCTAGTTTCTACTTCTATGCTTAAATTCACTTAGGTTAATGAATATATCGTTTTCAAATTTTTCATTTTTTTCAGTTCAAAAGAGTGGATTGGATATTTCAGATTACAAAAGGGACTAATTTCTGAGGTACCTCTGGGTGAGATGCACACTACACATACATGATTCTCAGTGAAAAAAGCCACACCTCCCTCCCACATCAGTCTGTTAAATACCACTCATGGCTATTGATTTTGAGAGAGTGGGACCTCACACCAAAGAAAAGTATTTGTATTTCAGTTGGATTGTACTCTCCATTCCAGGGACTGTCTTTAGATACAGCAATATTTAGTTTGAAGCTTTGTATTCAGACTTATGAGTGTGCTCTCATATCAGACTTAATCAGAGCAGTATCTGAATTATTGACTAATATATATTGATCCCACAAAAAGAGTACTTTTATATGTTTCTCCAACTTCCCTGTTTTCTGTAAGAAAATGGGAATATCTGTTGCTTTTAGCTTTGCATCTGTAAAGTATGTAAACTATTCAATGCTCACATTTCATATTCCATGCTTGTTATGTCTTCATATTTCAAACACTGTGAATGCTGAAACAAGTAATTCATGCACCTTCAGCTTTGGAAATTCAATGCCTTTCAGGATAAATTCTTTGCTTTATTGCAATTAATCATCAACCTAATTAATTAATCCATCATCTATTAAAATGCTTATGCCTGGAATGCATATTTTGTGACTCAGATATTTCATTTTAATGCACCATGCATTTTTAATGCAAGGAATTAATATACTCTAGATAAAAGAGATGGGATACTGCTGGGTACTACAGCATGGCATTAAAATTTGGTTGATATCCCTTTGGGAAGTCCATGAAGTTCACTGAGGAAGAGTGAGCAAGTACCCTACAGCCACTTCTGAGACAAATATCTGCCATTCCTTCATATTAGTGTGCTCCTGACAGATACACAGTGTGGGAAATGGTGGTATGCCTTATGAATTTGAAAACAGAAACCAAAGATAAACTTGCAGAAAGTTACATGAAAAGCAAAACCCACAAAAGGTACCTACACTCAAGACATCTGCCTGAGCAGTCAAGAAGCAGGACACTTCAAGCTTCCCAAAGCAGAGAAGCAGGTGCTGTCCTCAGTCCTCAACTCCTGACCTTTCAGTTATATACTCAGTTGTAACCTTATGTCCTTGAAAAATAAATATTGCCATTTTGTTACATATTTTAAAAAATAGTTCTAATTAAGACTTAATCTTCAGCTCTACAAGGTGTCAAAGAATTTATATGTCTTCACTGATTATAGTCATAACAATAAAAGGGGGATAAGAGCTTATTCAGGACACTATTTTAATTAAGACTTTGGACATTGGGAAGTTACCTTTTATTAAGCACCCTGAATACCACACTAACCTCATTATACACTGCAATAAAGTGTAAATTAATATCCTGAAAAAAGGATTCACTTGTCCAGACTTTGCTGTTCTTAAGTACTGTCATAATTTGTGAGGGTTCTATAGATGCCATGTCTCACTTTTGCTGCTAATTCAACCTTAATTATGCACAAATTCATGTTCAATTTCTCTTAAGCTCTAATGAAGAAATTACTTTGAGATTTTTTCGACTCCTGCTGGGAAACTCTTCTATTTCATATCACTAATGAATTACATTCTTAACTCTATTACTACATTTCTTGAACAATCAGAGTTTCTGGTTCATGAATCATATCATTATTATTTTATTGTGATCTTATTTTATTTGATACACTGTAGTTCTGAATTATAGGCGGTCTTTGTTTTCATTCTGTTGCCTGCCAAGAGGAATGCACTGCTTTTTTCTCTGTTGTCACAACTGCAAATCCTTAGAGTAGCATGTGGATGTGTTTACTTTCCCCAGGAAAAAAGTAAAAATAAAAACATAGTAATATGTAGGAAAGCTTCAGATACTTTTTGCAAGAAGAGAAGCAGTTTGTTTCCATATTTATGTATAGAAGCTCACAGTATATAGACTGGCACACTGCCATTTAATTTCATAGAACTATGGAAAGCTGAATATTTTTAATCCTGCTGAGATTCCAGCCTTTTTCCTTCCTGCAACAAATCAAAATTATTAAAAACTACCTGCACTCAAAGTTTCCATAACTGGAAAGTTGTTTAATATACTCCAGGTCAGAAGGAAACAGAGGTAGAAGAGGAAAAGTTCTTAAAACTTGATCAGAGGAGATTGATAGAAGCCACATCATAGGGTAGAGTGACTAATGCTAAAATTTAAAGGAAATCTGTTTCACAGGACCATACTGGATAATGTAACAAGACATATCTTTTATCTGAAAAATTATAATAAAACCTGTAGGAAAGTTTAGACCGACAAAGACAGTGATATGACTGACAAAATATAACACCACTGATTTTAGAATGATCAGCTTATCTGTGATTATAAACACCATATGACACAAAATACTTCTTATCAAGTATTGCAAAAGCAAACTCACTTAAGTCATTTTGCCTAAGTTCAAGTTACTGGGTTCCTTTCTCTGCTGCATTAATGTATCTTAATTTTAGTGCAGAAATACATGGTAACTTGAAGTAGTAGAACATGATCTAGCAAAGTAATTTTACCTTTTTTTATCATTGCTGTAATCTATTTAACATCTACATATTTCATACACTGCCCATCAACCAGGTACTCCTTGTGACTATTAATATTTCTCATTCCTCTGGGGCTGTCCAGCTGTCAAAAATTTGAGGAGGTGAGGTCACTCTTGGCCTTAACACCACATTACCTAACTCAGGCAGAATTTAAAAGGACACCTTTTATAATTTTTATCTACGTGGCCAAATGAGCAAAACCAAAGCTATGCAGAGTAGCAATTGTGCTGAGCATTTGTAGACTGCAGACTGAATGAGGGAGCTTTTTCAGCAGGGACCCCTATCTCCCCTTCCATGTCTCTCCAGCCATTCTCTCTGTTCTAGTCATTGCTCAGGCTCAGAAGAGTGAAAAGTTCTCACACAGCACACAGATTGCTTCACACAGTAAAACAGCATTTTATATCTGCCTAGTATATGGTTTTGCTCATTAGAGAAAGACTAGGCAAGATGCAGGATAACACAGGATCAGACCTCTAATATTTGACATAGAAAATGTGATTTTTGTTCTTGATTACTTGTATTTTGCCCTGATAATTTATCCTATATAGTGGTAGCTAATGATGCCATATTGTGGAGTATCAACAAAATAAAATTCTTGATTGTGAAATATCTTTCCATAAATAGACTCAGTTAACATTCCTTTTGTCTGATTTCTATTCTTTACCTTATTACAACACTGCAGTAAATTGTATTTTTTTCCTATGCTGTTTCTTTTTCTATTTTAAGCCAGAAGGTTTGGGATTTCCTAGTCATAGACACATAAATATATATTTTCTGCTGGAATATTATCACAGATTAACTGCCTTGTTCTGATCCCTCAATCTAAATATAGGCAAATATAAATCTAGCTGCTCTATAAATTTTGTATCTCTTCTTAGCATTACCTTATCTTGCAATATGCCCTTGTGCTTTAACTTCATTTCCACATTTCATTCCAAATCCTATTGATAACTCCTAGAGCAAACATAAAGGCACACAAAAAAGAAGGTTAACTCTTCAGTCTCAAAGGTAAAGTGACTTTGTCTGGATTAGTGGAGAAAATGTCAGTAGGGAGGAAGACAGAAGGCACCATTGTTTGAGTAAAGGACAATAAATAAGCACCCAAGAAAAATGCTGCATAAATAATATGTATTTACTGCTAGCTTGCTAGTGCAACATACAGATTTCCTTTTCATAATAGGCCATAATTTACATTAAAAAATCTGTATTTTCAGGTTGTAAACAATCTGAAAATTTTTTAATATATTAAAAATATTACCAGTAAAAGAAATATAAGTGAACCTATAGTATGCTTTACCTGGAGGACAGAAAACAAAAGAGCCAAATTCTTCCCCTGAATAATCTCCCTTAACTACAGACATTGATTGACAGGAAAATTACAATCAGAAGAGACCTTTTAGATCATCCCACCCAACTTCCAACCCAGCACCACAATCATAACTCAGAAGAAAAGAAATATCACAGGTCTTGAGGTTCCAAATTTTTTGAAGCCTCTTCTGCTACCTAAACTACATTTGCCTTTAAAGTCTAGTGGAACTGAACACCTTACTCTAAGTCTGCCCATGTAATGAACAAACACCAAATTCCATCTATTCTATTATTTGGACTTTTCTACACATCCAGCAATTACAAAAGCCTTCTATTATAACCTAATTTAACTTTTTGGGCACTTTTTGGGTAAGTTTCTATAGACAGTCTCCTTTAATTTTGAGATACATAGTTTTTTTTCTATCTATATAATGTTTCATTTGGTTATGTTAAAGCACACAGTGTTTGCTGGTATTCTGTGACCTAAAATACACATTTTTTATCAATCTTATTCCTTATGTCATCTGCCAATGCCAATACTGATTTCAAGGGTGTTTTTCCCACTATTTATAATATTAAATAGAATGAGACCAAGAATGAATCTTTGTGAGACCCAACTGGAATCGACCCCCTCAGTGACAAGTACTGTTGTCTTTTGGCTGTTGGTTAGTCAATGTATGTTATGTTGACTTTGCATCATTCTGCTTTCTTAATCAAAATGCCATGCAGAAAGAAGACAAATGCTGTACTGATATTTACTTTTTATCAATTGTCTTATAATCTTTCTGGCAAAATCAAAGAATATAAGATTATCAGTATTGATTTTGAAAATATTTTTCATATTTTCATTTTTTTTTTCATATTTTAAAAAATATTCTATTTCATTATCATTAACTACCCTACCTGACTTTAATTTTCTATTGGTCAAATATCACTATATCAGTCATTCAATTACTTTGCTGGGGTTGACACTTAGGCTGTACAGCTTTGTGCAGTGGAAATTGCCAGTCAGATCAAATAACTAACTGTTGTCTTTCACTTCAAAAATAAGCAAAATATTCATATCCTATGTTCACTTAGCCTCTTACAAAAGATGGACATTAGAAAGATATTTACCATTTAGGGAAGTCAGTGACAATTTGGAATGACACATCAAATATTCCTGCTATTTGCTTTGATACATGACATGGAGTTTTCTCCTCCTTTCAGCCATAACACAGAATCTATTATGTATGGAAAGAACAGACTGAGCTACTCAGTTAATTTTTTTTTTTTCTCTAGTATAGCCTACCCATATAATGTCACATGTCTTTTCTCTCAGTTTTCCCGAGGTTAACCTTTTTTCTGGCTATGCTGTTAAACTGTTAGAACTTAAACCATTATTAATTGATTAGGGTTGTGAAGAAGCATCTGCTAGATATGAACAACCACTGTATGAGTAAGCTCAAACATACACTGGTATTTGCAACCATTACATTAGTGAGTGAGCTTGCTACTTACTTATATTATCATAGCTATTTATTGTTCTGTCTTTTCTCTTTTTGAATATTTTTCTTCATTAAAAGATAGCATCCCTGGGCAGAATTCATGCTCCACTGTGACAGGTCACAAGCAAGAACACAGCATGTATTGTGCCTACATTCAAGAGGTCAGTTTGATATGCATACATTTTTCATCTCACAAAATCATAGAAACATGGGGTAATTAACAATAGCAGCTATACAGCTATTTTATTCTTCCTAACTCACTATCTAGAGACATCTCACAGATGAAAACAACCTCTGTTCTGAGTGGATGCAAAATAAATCTGTGAAGTCTCCCTGTTTTCATTTTAGTGACCATAATTTGGTTTTAAATTTGTACTTCAGTTGAACATTTTGCACAGTAGAGACAATCAGGCACTCACTCATAAAGCAGTGCTGGTTACCAGTTTAAAGAATGTCACCTTTACACTGCACTAGCAAAAACAGACTTTAGAGTTAATTAGGGAGCAAAGTGGCATCCTTTAGTGTAACTATGCATCTAACAGCAAATACTGGGTGGGGGGGAACATTTCTTGATGAAACCTGAAGATTTTTAAGAGCTAGTTATGCCATCAAACATTCAGTCTTGTGCTTACTGAATTTAAAAAAAAAATGTTGATTCATTAAGTACACTGGTTTCCAATACCTCGACTTCCATTTGTCACCAAACATTCCTAAATATATACACAATGTGCATATCACCTTTCTAAACTCTATGAGAATTTCAAAAATGTACATTCAACCCCTAATCTACAAGGAGATATTTGAAAAATATATCCTAGATACAAATCCTTTAAAAGGAGCATCAAGAGAAGGTGGGTACAATAGGAGGCAAAGAAATTCCTTAACTGTTCACATTTTTGCAGAGAAAATAATTACAGTATATATTTTAGGCACCCAATTATTAAATTTCAAAATAACTAAAGTAAGTAAAAGAGTTTTCCTATAAAAGACAGACATTTTAACAAAGAACTCACAAGTGAAATACAATGTATTTTTATTCTTCTAACATTTATTTTAATAGTAGGCAATAGAATAAACTAAAGAAAGCAAAAGGCAAGTAGTGCATTTATATTTTCTGCATCAAATTTTCAAAGAAAAGTCCAACTTAACTAGCTTGCAGGCTCCCATTCAACATCTGAGTACATGTAATAAGGACAGAAATAAACTCCAAAGGAAGAGGAATAACATTGACATCAAAATGTACTTCTCACAAAATTCTATCTTGTTTACATGGCTTGTGAATTAACTGCTTTTAGGTCACTCCTTAACATATTTCTTTAATGCATTTAGTCTTAGCCCCTCTTGTCCAAATTTCTTTAAAACTACAGGTCAGAACTGCCCTCAGAAGGTCAGTCTATGTCTAATCCAGAACCAGACTCAACCCTTGAGTAGTCCGACAGATTTACATCTGAAATGAGTCTAAGTGAAAGCCCACTGGGAGTATTGTGCTAGGCAAGTAATAAACTCACAGACTGTAAAATAGTTCTAGTGATGAAAGAAGAGATAAGAGATACTGATAATTTTCCCCTGATTTATTCAAGTTAGGTTTTTATTTAGTTCTCCCAATGCCACATAATATTAGGTTGTATAATCTCTGTGTTCTCAGTGAAGTTTGTGGTGCTATCCTGCAAATGAACAAGGCTTGTTTCACTTCTCAAACTCAGCCAAATCCCTAAAATTTGTTTGGCTTTGATCATATGGGCAAAACCTCTTCATCCAATAGCACTTGAGCTATGTGCTCAAGTTCAAGGGTGAAAATGACACAAATCAATTTCAAGTATTCAAAAGTTATTTGCTGTCTAAGACAGACATCTAGGCTGATTTTATAGTAGATTATAATATGCCTTCACAGACTGATTAATTCTCTCCAAAGATGGGCCCTAATACAGATGATGTTAATTGTCCTCCAAAAATGTTTTCTTTTCTGCATTAATTATTGAGGAAGCTTAGACAAGGCAGGGCAAGGAATACAATGCCTTTCAAGGAGAAAGTAGGACCAAATATCTTCAGTGGGATTTAAATAATTCTAGTTCCTGTACTTAAGAACAATGACAACATTTCTACAGGATTATGCAGAAGATAAAGCAGGTTAATCACAGTTTTCTGACTTGGGAGTTCTGCAGTTTTTAACTATTTAACCAGTGTTGGTATAATGTCCATACAGTGTCCCAACCCAAAGTAGAATTTTCTAAAGTAAAACTTTCTTTCTGTACTCTCTTCTTTCTGAGACTGAAATCTATATCACTTTCAGGGGTCATAAAGTACTCTGAGCTCATTGTAATTAATCACATTTTTAGCTTTCATCATTTTTTTAATGGATATTTAGTTCTGCCTGCACTTAAGCTTTTTTTTATTTCCAGTGACACTACAAATAGAAAACAACAGTCTTTCCAACCTGTTTTATGTGCTTTTTTTTTGCTCACTATGCTTCCACCGGGACTCTTTCACCACAATTTTTTCTTTACAGAAAGCTACTATTCACTCTCCACTTTGTTCCAAGCTATCACCATGGACATTTGTTACTGGGTGTATAATTTTATGCTTGAGGCTCCACCTATCAAAATTTGCTGCATCAACATCTTGTCCTCTGATCATAACATAATTATCACTTTCAGAGATAATGAACCTCATCAAGGTCTTCTCATTTTCATTTATGAATAAGTTTGGCTACTGCTAGGAGTTAATGAAACTAAAAGGGAAAGAGAGGAAGCATCACTCAGACTGATTGCTGAGAGAGACATTGCTGAGAGAGAGACAGGGTGGCTTTGAAAAGAAGATCACTGACATATATTTCCTGCCAAATATTCAACTAAACCCTAAATGGGACCAGGTATCCTGCTGTAAGATTTACAGGATTTTATGGGTTATTTAAAAATGTGTTATCCATTATAATTATGACTAAAAAGTTTTCTGATTTCAGAAAAAAAATTGATGTGGTTATATAATGAAAAAATACAGTGATTTTCTACTAAAATTAGTATTTTCAAATATTTAATGATAGGGAACATAATAATCCCTGCTACAGCTAATAAAATCTAGCAATTCATACATTTCATTATTCTCTTTTTGGCAACAGTTGGCACCAAGAGTTTGAGAGAAAGATGAAAGGAACATAATAATGAATAATTATTGAAGGAGGTTCTCCAAAATCCATAATCAGCTTATACAAAAAGGCAGGTGAGCCATTATTATTTTCAACTTTTTCCTATAACCCAAACCAAGTAAATAACATTTTCTGTAATGTAACTTGTTCCTTGACGTTTCATTTTCACATAAACATTCTTTTCATGTAGAATCAAAGAAAACAGTATTAAATGCCATAATATGTGCAATCAAAACCACATGTTGTGGTTCCTTTTATTTAATGGATGAACTTTAGAAGAAAAAAATTTAGAGGACTAGTTAAAATAAGTGGGGAAAATGACAAAAACCAGCACTGAGAACTTGATACTTTGTGAAATTAATAGAATAGCTCCTCAGCTCTTTTCAGAATACAAGCTGAAATTGCTATTCTATTGTTAATGTTATATTATCTTAGTGAAAAAAAAAAATCTTTGATTCACAATAAGCACATTTTTATATCCTTTTCTGCTCTGGGGACTTTTTTCACACAACTGTAATTTCAACATCTGGCAACACTAGTTTGCAATTTATATTCCTTATATCCAGGTTATAATATAAAATATAGAAAAAAGAAATACCAAACAAAATAAAAGCAAAAAAATCCACAAAGGCAAAGGAGAAATGAGCACTCAAGGAAAAGGCAAAAAACCAGAAATGTAAAAAGAAGACTCATGTTTATTTAATGAGTTCTCCTGCTGGGGAAAAGAGCCAAAATAACCACTGACATTTTTGTGATTTTGACTTTTTAATTGCTTGTTTATTCCTTTGGGAAACCTGCTCAGGCATCCGTTAGATTTTTGCTAGCTAAATAAAGTGGTTGTTCATGTACTTCAGATTGCATTTGTAACTACCTTCATTTCTTATTTGTTTTTGAATTCATTTTGAGTTGCATGCTGATTTGAGTCATAATGCAATGTTGTAAAAAATGAAAGTAATTGTACATTAGAATTTGCATATTCAATTAAACTATGTAGAAACATGGAAGAAAAATAAATGCCATACTGTGTTAAGTGAGTGGATATTTTATACAGTAATTTATGTTTAAAAAGTGAAGAACTAAGAAGCTTGAAAGACTGATTCAAGCATTCTGCAGTTGACATAGGTATGCCACAATCTATCCCCCTACATAGATCACCATCTCCTTTCTAATTTTTAGAGACTGATTTAAGTATAAAAAACATAAAAAGCAGAATTTAACATCCAAATTTTTATTTATTACTAATTTGGATAACTTTGACTTGGTCATCATATAAATACTCAGTTCCTCTTTGAATCTCACTAAATCTAACCTAAATAAACTCTTGAAAGTAGAAGTCTCACAGTTTAACTGCACCATATGTGAAAAGTTACAGATAATCTTTCAGGTTTCTGCCTTTGAACTAAATTGAATGTCTCTGTGTTCATGTCATTAAACAAGCGGATAAGTATGTTCACTCCATCTTGCCTACCATAGATTATATTGTAGATTTTCCTCATATTGTCTCTTACTAATTTCTTTTCTAAGGCAAATAATCCTAAACTTTTCAGCCCCTTTTCCCCCTAGAGCTTCAGTATTTTCACCCTTCTTGAGCTTCCTTCATTTTGAAGTATCTTTTTAAAGCACAGTCACCAAAAACCCAGATGAGAATTCACTATTGACTTGTAGATTTGTTAGCAATTTTATATTCACAAATTTTCATTTATTACTGTTATTTTTGAGAAGAAAGATTTGCATTTCTCTTTCTTATGCACTTTACCTTTTGATAATATCACATAGCTGTCTGCTTGTCACGTTGCCCACTGTCCCATTTGGTTATAGCTTTCTGGAGCTCCTCACAGCTCTTTCTGGTCCTGATTAGCCTAAGTAATCTTCCCATTTTTTGTTCTCAGTTCTCACTTGCTTTCCAGGGACAGCTCTTGTATGAAAGACAACTATTAATCATTTCTCACAATAAAACATTTATTCTCTCTTGTCCTCTAGGTAGATTTTTATCCATAACAATACTTGGCCTTTCCATTCATGTTTAATTCATTTCTCAGACTTCTCAAGTCTTTGACAAGACAATTAAAGTCTACCTAAACTATACTCACAGGAATTCAAAAAACCACATTTATAGAATTCTAAAAGATTCAACAATGTGTATTTTTTTTTTCCTTGGAAAAGGAACATTCTTGGCAATGTTAAGATTAGAGGCCTTATTAATATGTCCACTGCAAGAGAAGACACAGTGTGTTGAAACTGTAGGGGAAGGGAGATGAGTTGTCGATATTTGAATCACAGGAGAAACTCCTCACAGCTTGCACCTTACTGGATATTTGAAAATCTACCTCTCCATGAAAATACTTCTTTTATGTGGCTTCTTTAATATCTGGTATAGCACAAGTTTCAGTTGATGTAATTAGCTAGGATGAAAAATAAGGGACAAAAAGCCAAGCTTGATAGGCTCTGATGATCCTGTTCATCTATCAGATAGTTGTTTCCAGGTCTTTTTCACTAATTCTTTTTTAGGTTTGGTTGTTTTTTTTTTTTTTTCCAATAATGTAATTGGAGTCAATATTCAGATATTTTTCTTAGTTTTACGTTTAGCTGTATAAGGGACTTTCTGATCTGGCCCTCCACTGATTAGTAAAATGTGCCACTCTTTCAAAAAACTAGTTTTCCCCTGTATTATATTCTGTATAATATAATATAATATATGTTATATTACCCCTGTATTATATTTTCCCTTGTGCTTATATTCTTCTTTGATTTAAAAGTTTCTTTCTCTCTAATTTGTATATTACTTGGCTTTGAGTAATTCTGATCAACTTAAATTCTCTTCCTTCAATATACCATTTCACTTTATACAATAGCAGGCCTGAAAGGAAATAAAAAGGATGAAAAAGAATTGACTGCAGTGAATAATAGTGGAATTGTGACAGGAAGGAAATACTGAAGGAGTTGTTTTTTCCTGGCTGACCAGGAAAGCCTCTTGTTCAGCTTTTATGGCTATTTAGGATTAAGTTTCTACTGCAAGTATGTTGCCAGAGTTCTAGGGTAGAGGTCTGCAATCTGGCTGTTCCTCACAAGGACAAATTCCTCATTTCTTGCTGGGATTCTTTTGTTGAAAACCTAAAGGTTTTTCTTTGCAACTAAAAACTCTGAATGACTTCTCAGGTAACAGGAAATTCAACGTCAGACTTTATTTTTTATGGTAAAATACTTTTTTTTTTCTGAGTTCTATTGTGGAATTAGTAGAAGTTCCTGAAACTGAGAAACTGAGACGAAATAATAACTACTTCTGTTTTAACATCCTTCTGTAAAGTATGAGACTACCTTTCTCACAAATGAAGCAGATGTTTTGCCTTTCTGGCATGTAGCTGCCAGTAAAAGTTTACAATATCTTGCAAGAAAGGAATGGTAGATTTCAATATACTTTTTATATTCTTTTTAACAATAATAATAATAACTATATTAATATTTCCCCAATATATTTCTCTTGGATTGTCAGGGGGGTTTATTTAAGCATCCAAAGCAGTTAAAAAATTTTGTCTTTATTTTTTTCCATTTTTTACCTCTGATTCTGATTTGAATACAGTGAAAGGGATGAATTATGTTCCTGAAACTTAACACTGAGGTGCTTCCAATGAAATATGTAACAGAAACTGGTCATTTTCAAATAATAGCTTTCAGCATAGCAGCAAATGAAGGAAATAAAGGGGTCTATTTCTCCTCCTCTACTGATGCCAAAGAGCCTTGACCAGTCCCTGAGGGGCTGTGTGAAAGCATGGTTTGAGTAGAAAGCATTTCAACCTCCAGGGGAGAGTAAAAGTCTTGAGAAAATCTTGATTAATGGAAGAGGATAGAAATTCTGGGTACAGATGGTTCCCAATACTGGTACCATTTATGTGAAAGAAGCCATACAACTAACTACAAGATATTATGGTCAGAAAAAAAAATAGAAGAACATCCAGGCATAGGGAATTGTTTGACATTCCCATGCATGAAGGTTAGACAGGATCCAGTTACAGAAAACTCTCCAAATAAGGAATAAATCCTGATTTAACCGATTTCAAAATAAGAAATATTCTGGTCAGAAAAGATGGTGGAGTTGATTCTTTACTGAGGGCTGAGTAAAACTAGAGGAATTAGAATCAAAATCTGGAGATTCAAACATCTCCATTTTACAAGCAATTAATTGAGCAATTGGAGAAATGTGTTTAAATAAACTGCAAGAGTGAAAAATGAGATAACACAAAGGCTTAGTGCAGAGCTATGCAGAAGGCATCCATATATTTCTAAGAATGGAATTGAATATGACCTAGCTGAAATCGTGGTAGATGAACAACAGATTAGTTCGTAGAGTTAAAAATAACCTTTTTTTTTCAGATATTATAGTCTGAGCATTTGTACTCAACAGCTGTGCAATATTAATGCTTGATGTATTTGAAATGAAGCTAGGACACTGTCATCAGGTTTTTCTTTTTCCCCTTAGGGTGATATTGTGCCACTCCTTGTGGCCTTCTGACTTAGAAGCAAATAGTAAATCCCTCTTACAGAAAACACTTATTTTGTTTTGATCACTACTTTTAGCTATTTTACAGTGCTGTACATCACAGCCCTAATGATTCTGAACTAGTCACTTTTATTTACAAGCAGAACATCATTAGAATGTAACTATCACCAGAATACTAAGAAATTAAAAATATCCAGATATTCAAATGCAATTCTGCACTGATCATGCCAAACTTATTTATAGAGATGGATGGAATTTCAGCATAAAAAAAGGTATTTGTTGTTTATTTATTTTATTACTCCAAAACCACACATTCTTATTTTCCACTTGTTACCACTGAAATTAAGCAAAGCAACCTTTTTGTAATAAGAAAGATATCAGCTCCATATAGTACCACACACATTATATGGCCATTAGCAAGTGCGTAGCAATTGGTATGGATTTCTAGAGAATTTTATTAGTTTACATTGGAGTTTTTTGTAATGGTTTGGCAAGCATTGGCTATAATTGTACACAGTAATATTAGTACATATTATCTTGAAATTTATAGCATGTGGAATGTCCTACCTTGATGCAATCTATCAATTATATTAGTGTAAATAGTACTATAGGATGGGTGAGGGTTATAACCATTCCCCTCATTATACACTAGCAAGCTGGTTTCCATAACTCTTCTCATTTCATTATGTTCCCTGGATTTTTCTCTGCTTGTTATCTGTAATCCTAATAATCACATATCTTCCACAGCAGCTTGTCTTTCTTAATTCACTTATCTCTACTCTATGCATTCCCTTGCAATCTTCGGCTTTCCTCAGTTTGTCAAACCTGTCAGCCCAGTGTAGAGCAAAGAGTTAGTGGCAAAGAGGGAAAGATGCAATGCTCCAGAAAGGAAATGAAACAATGTACAGTGCAAGAGAGCTCTCTCGCTCCATTATTCCTGACATATCCCTTACATGCAATTATTCCACTGGATGCCTCCATTTGTGCAAAGAGAGAAGTCAGTTGTAGGCCAACCAGATTCTAGCACACACAACTAAAATTCTTTCTGGACGAATTGCATTGCTGTCAGCATGTGCAGGGTTCCCTCTTTTCCCCTTAGATACTGCAGACTCCACAGGATGGGAGTCAGATGATGTGCAATGAAACAGCTTAAGCCAAAGCTTGCTTCAGAGAATTTGAGACACTGCTCTTCTACAAATGCCTTTGATAAAGAAAGTGCCTGCATTTGCTGCTTTCCCATCCCACTCCTACCACTGCACATGCTGCAAGCAATAGTCTTTGTTAGAGTCAGCTGTTTGCTGAGATGAGCAAGAGTTGCTGCCTAGTGTGAAACCCTCCTCCCTCACTGTGATTGATGAGGCAGAATACTTTGTATTTGGAATTCAGCTTAGGATTTAAGTGACCTAATATTGTCCCAGAATTCAACTAGATATAATTTCATTTTCTATGTTGTTGAGTCTGAATAATCTCTTTTTAATGAAATGTATCTCAGATTTAGTTTCATGCTTTTTGTGCAAATATATCCAGCATATCTTGTGCTATAGTTACTACACACAACAAGCATTAGTATTAATTTTATAGTACATTTTGATAACAAATAAACAATGCAATAAATCAAATTAATGGAGCGAAAATAATTACTGTTCCATATATATCCTTTCTGTAGTATTTTGGTTCCACTAGGTTGTAGTATTTAAGAGCTGATTTTAAAAATGTAGCATTTTTCACTGGATAACAGTCATTTGCTGTCACTGGACATACACACTGAAGTGGCAATTGTAAGCAGTTTCATTTGCAAAAAATGCATCACTGGTGCCTCTTAAGTGGCCTGAGTATTACAATTGAGAAATTATTCACACTAATTCAAAAAATATTAATGAAATCATAGAAATAATACCAAACTGTCAACAGCAGAAACAGTAAAGTTTAAAAACCTTTCAGGAATATTTGTGGTTTTCATTACCTACTATTTATAATTTTCAGTCAAAAGGGAGTTATAGACAGTTATTTCTGTAGGGATTAGCCATTTTAATAACTAAGTTTCCCATAATTATGTGTCTATAAGTTAAAAATATCAATTTTTCTCATCAGTAAGTTGGGTTTTTTTCATGAAACATATATGTTCCTAATTATGCATGCACCTATAATCTACTTGAGTTGGCACATCAACATTTTCTTCAGCATGGCTTGAAAATGTGGGAATATTAAACTATTCCCATGGCAATTAAACACATTCAAGTCTTCCCCTGGTATTTAGAAGTTTGGGACAGTCTCTCTGTAAAGCAGGAAAGCTGGGATGCCTGCTGCAGTCTGACAAGGTGTTCAATGAAGCACAAAGGCAGAGCAAGTCCCAGATGGAGTATTACTGCCTTATAGATGCAAAAATTGGAAGTTTTAGTGTATCCTCTCCATCTGTTACATCTTTAACTCATATGCTGTAGTCAGCAGCCTTATCACATCTGACCAGATGAAATAAAATATACTGTCAGAAAGTTCATTGGCAAACATTTTACAGCAAAAGAGAACTAGACTTGCTTGACTGTAAGTTTCCAACCATGGACATTGTAAAAACTGTCCTTGTTTAAGAGTTTTATTCATTGTACTCATTCCAGTCACAGATGTACAATTTGTGAGTGTGGTCTCAGCTATGGCATCTTACCCATAACCTGCTTTGTGCAAATCCTTCTTGTTTAATACATCTCTTTCTCAAAAACAATAAAGAACAAGTAGACTGTATCCAGGTACAATTTTATCACAAAGAAAAAGACGCATTATTTAGTGCCTTTATTCTTTTCATTAAGAAGAAATCACAAACTAACAGGAGAGGCTTAGTTAGGAGCCAGTCTACAGATTTCAAAACCCTGAAGACAATTCAGTCTCCACATAGTCAATGTAGTAGTGCCCATTAAACTGAAAAATAATTCTCTTTCTACAGTGTCCTAAAATATATTACCACCAGAAAATGGAAAGCATCATGCATGGAAGTCTGAAATATCATCAAATTAACTTACTAGCATTGCTGGATTCAAGCTAATTCTTTGAGAGAAAACATCTAGAAGTTAAGAGTCCTCCTCATCTGTCCATTCTCCTTCATTTTAAACGCACTAAAGGGAAAGAAAAATTACAGTGAAAATGTGTTATGTTCAAGAATAATGAGTGACTGCACTTCTATCAATACAGCAGGAGTAATAAATAGTTGTTTTGGGATACCTTCTCTGTTTCAGAACTGACAGAAGAGCTCTTCTTTAAGGAGCTTTTCATAGTGTACAATGGTGCAGATTCAAACAGTGTGAATGCTTCAGCTAAACTTCATAGACTGACAGACCTGAGGGCCTCAAGGGTCAATCTGATTGTAAAGTTGGATCACTTCCCACAGGTCATTGGATTTTACCCAGTTGCCTCTGAACTGAATTCAATAACTTGCATTTCAGCTAAAGTGTATCCTTCAAGAGTAGAATTCAATTTTCATCTGAAAAGAAGGAAAAATTATTAATTCCCTTTTTAAAAAAGGAAAAGATACTTTGGTAGATGAATCATAACAGTTTGAAGTTTCTTGATCAGCAATGTATTAATATCCAATAGTGGGTCAGTGACCTCTATGAAATACAATAATGATCTCAGGGTGCATCACAAAATCTATCTTAGCTCAAATTAATTGGGATCCCTGATGACAGTTTTGGAAGAAATTGCAAGAACTGATTGAGCACTGAAAATTAGCCACTCTCTCATTCCCACAAGGTAGTCTTTCCAGCTTAAAATTGAAGGTGTTTTGGAAAACACATACAAAAATATGCAGAACTAGTGACTCTGTAGTATTTTCCCTATTGGAAAATAGGGAACTGTTTTCAGAATTCCTGTGTTTCAGAAATTCTGTGAGTGCCACAGATATTTCTATTAACAAATGAGAAAGGATGGATTAAACCAATTCATTATACAAACATAAAGACACAATTCTGTTTTACCTCCATGGCTGGATATTAGAGAGGGTAGGACAGTTTTTTGTTTCTTTATATCTTGATATAAAGATATAGTGTATTTAAAACAAATTCTTCACCTACTGTTCTTATTACTTTAGGGAATATTGAACAAGCATGCCAGTCTTTTTACTGATTGTTGTCAACTCCACTTAGTACTTTGCTATATTAGTGTAAATTAATTTGTTATTTTATTGTTGCTGCAGGCTGTATACACGTCATTATGTTTTAGGGTAGAGGCTCATCCTTATAGTGATTATTCAGAATGATGTGTTGATAGGTTTAATGGGCCAATAATCCAGTAATGAAGGCTCTGTAATGGAATTCAGTGCTGTTGTGAAATTTTTCAGTACTCCATAGTGGTATGATTTGCAGAGCTGTAAAGTTCTGCAAGTAGAATAATAAGTTAATATAATTTTCTATAGGTTTGCAGGTTTGCAACCTATGTGTTTATTTAGAATACTGGCTTTCACAGATGCACTATTTCCTTGAGTTTCTGAAGACATTTTTGATAATATGGTAATTTGTGCATTATTTTACTAGTTTTTTGCAACTAGATATTTAGAAAACCTGATTGTTTAAGATAATAATTATAAGAAGAAAATATGACATTCTGTGAAGAAAAAAATTGTTTTACTTTGCAAAAGAATTTGTGCAATGGACATTCCTTGTACCTTTATGAAAATGAGAACAAATACAATGAAATGATAAAAAATTGACATACCTGTCAAAAAATTGACGTACATTAAATGTTTGGTAAATGGTCAGAATAGGTTACATGTAGTGTATATAATTTGTCATAGCTAATGAGGTCTCTTTGTTCAGGTTGTATAAAATGGCAGCACTCAGTTTGTGTACCCCCTGGCAGTAGTACATGGGGGATTTTTGGATATGCAACCCTGAAGAAAACCTGGCATAATCTAGTGCTCATATATGAGATTTAATTTTTAACAAGTCTTTTCCACTATTTCATACTTTTCTATGTTCAAGAAAGAAATTGAGTGGTATTGTTTAGAGACTACAAGTTTAATGCATCATCTGTAATAATTTTTAACTAAGAACTCATCAGCTAGTTTTAAAGCATAAAGTTCATGTTATACTGCCTTCACTGGGTACTAAATTTTGCAACCTGAATTTACTGCTGGGAAGCTAAGATAAAAGCTAAATATAAGGTGATAAGAAGTGATAGTCATTATTTTATCTTAGTGCAGTAAATTAAAGACACTTCGGAATCAATCTGATAACATGAGAAACTTCATAGAGGTCGCTATTAAAAACAATTAGGGTGAATATTGTAAAAATAATATGCACTCAGAAAGAGGGTGTTGGTTTCGTGATAAACTGTGAATATACCACACACCATAGATTTAAAAAAACACCAAATCTTTAATAGTTGAAGGTATAATCACAAAAACATTCCAAATATTCCAGAAACTGGTTCCTAGAGAACAGAGAAAGACAGCAAAGTTATTCCTGTGTGAATGAGCACTATCTGTGTAAAAGTGGAAAAGTCTTTGTGTCTGTAGGAAGGTTTTGTTTTTGGTTTTATTTTTTCATGTGCATCAAGTAAAAATATCTCTAATGAGAGAGAACCTGCATCTCAAATTTCCACACATCTTTGTACAAGTTGCCCAATCTGATCATTCAGATTCTAATAGAAAGAACATGTGCTGCAATTAATTCAAAAGGTAGCCAGCCTGAGAGTTTTAGGAAGCTCTGTGGTTGATGGAATGTTGGGTATTTTCATGGAACTTGACTAAACAAGAACTTAATTCCAAATACTACTCTATTATCATTTATTTTGTAAGCAACTACTGATTTAGAAAGCCTTATCTGTAAAAGAATTTTTTTCTTTATTTCTTGCTAATTTTAGTGAAGTTATGGTTGCTGTGTGCTGTATTGATTATAAAACCCAACAAAATAAAAAATGTTTGCAAGAAATTGTGAACAATCAATGGGTAAAAGACAAGCTTTCACTGAATGAACACACATTTCCTTAGTAAAAGGCCAGAAAAAAAACTCCTGAGTTTCTATTTGTTTAATCTATAATTCACTTTGGTGAGGCATTGTACCAGAATACTTTGACTGGATCTCTTGGATACTGTAAGGAAATTTCTCTATTTAAGTGAATTAAAGCAATCAATCAATAATCTCTGTTGTTCAGTCTGTCAGAACAGAAAGGACTTCTGAGAGTGTTCAATATATAGTATCCATCTGATACCAAAATAAAGGAAATAGATGTTTGTACTTCAAGTTCAAAGAATTGCTTTTTGTATATATGTGTAGATACTTTTAATCGTAATTTTTTATTTGGGTACTGGAACAGGCTCCTCAGGGAAGTGGTCTCAGCACCAATGGAGTTCAAGAAACATTTGTAGACACTCTCAGGCATGCAATGCCATTCCTGAAGTTGTCCTGGGCAGGGCCAGAACTCAGACTTGGATGATCCATGTGGGTCCTTTCCAACTCTGGATATTGTATGATTCTGTCAATTGAACTTTCCTATGTGCATAAACTTTCAGAAAGGTGTTACAGAATGGATACTGCACCAGGAATGGGAATTATTTTTTTCTCTAAGTACTGGTCCACACGGGTAGACTTTTCAGACAGAGACCAAAGTTCTAAAACCTAGAAACTCTGTCAGTAAATACCTATATCAGCTGACATGACATCCATACCTAATAAAGATACTTCTGAAACCTGGTCCAAAGAGGCTACAAATCTTCAACATTAGGATGTTAGATTAACTTCACACAACTGTCATTACCTTGTGATATCAGGGGTTAGATCATTTTTATTCTCACCCCTTGTCATGGTTTAACTCCAGCCAGCAACTAGGCCCCACACAGCTCCTCACACAATATCCTCAGGTGGGATAGGGGAGAGAATGGGAAGGGTAAAAGTGAGAAACCCCATGGGTTAAGATAAAGGCAGTTTAATATACAAAATAAAAGCTGCACATAGAAGCAAAACAAGCCAAGTAATTCATTCACCCCTTCTCATGGGCAGGCAGGTGCTCAGTCATCTCCAACACAGCAGGTTCCATCATCTTTAATGGTGACTTAGGAGGACAAGCACCATACCTCCCATCGCTTCTTCCTCCTTTTTCCCCCATCTCTATATGTTGAGCGTGATGCCATACAGTGGAGAATATCCCTTTGGTCAGTGAGGATTGGCGTGAGGAATTGTGCAAGACCCACTCAACAGTGGTGGAAACACTCTGTGTTATTGGCCCTTTTTTCTGCACAATCCAAAGCTTTGTACCTACTGCAATAAAAATTAACTCTATCGCAGTCAAAACCAGAACTCACCACCATAAGGATTGAATTCTATCACGATTGCAAGCCCTTACCAGAATGTAGCTGCAATTACAAAATTTTCTTCTATTTCCTTGTTGCCCAGTGCTTCAGCCATTGCATTAAGGTTTTGCAGAAATTCCAATCATTTGTATTATTACTGGACTTGATGATGCATAAGGTTGTGCTTTTTTCTTCTAACTATGATGATGTATTGAACATATTCTTCACCTTCACAAATAGGGCATTCATGGGCCAGGAGACAAGCAAGCATCATTTTCACAACTCTGCTAGATTCTTCCTAAAAGACATGACAAAACATTTAACTACTCCGTTGCCTGTTTGGGCATTGGAGAAAAACCAGTCATGGCAAACACACTTCTTAATATATTGTCTGAAACAATGAATGACTCCCTAAATTAAAATAGGTAGAAAATGCTTCCAGCCTTGAAGTAATCATAAATAATGCTGGTGTGCTACTTAGCTTTTCTGTGCACTGTACAAAAGCCTGAGGTAGTATGCCAGAGATGTAATCTTGTACAGTGTAGTGCAGGGTGAGGGTGAAGCTGTTGGAAAGGACAGTCTCATTCAGATGCAGCTCACACTGTGTTGTGTAAGAATGCATCAGAGCCTTTATGACTTCCTGGGGTAGTAAATTTTCATCTTGCTGACAACAGGAGAAATTCCTGTATGCAGAATAAAAACTTCTATTTTTATGAACTATGCTTCCTTATTTCTGTCAAATATCATAGTTGCTGTTATTGCTAATCATTATAGCTATGTTTGTGCAGAAAGCATAGAATATTTTGTGAATGAACATGTTACTATGGAGGACAGAGAAGTAATGTCATTTCCTTGGGTCTGGAAGTTGTGTATTCCACATTATCCTTTGTATTAATTGTGATGTTTTAAAACCCTTTTGGCACTATGCAAGTGTCTGCATTGAAATCTCTGCCAAGGAGTTCAGGGGTCTCTCATGAAATTATGTTATACAGGCTCTCCACTAAAAAATACACAAATTAAAGGAATGCCTTAATTAATAAACAAACTCTATAGATATCAGCCTATGGTAAATTTGGCACAGATGTCTTTGCTTGTACTATAATTGTGGTTTAAAAACAGTAACATGCACACATTGGGTAAGAAGAAGATTTAAAAAGTGAGAAAGTGAGAAAAAAGTTAATATGCGCTAAGTGATATGCCACAAAGCAAAACAAAACAAAAAAGAGATTCAGGATGGCTTTGTAAGCAGTGGCTCAAGCAGAGCTAAAAAAAAGCCTTTTTTCTCCTTTAGAGACACTGAAAATTGTGTATATTTGCCCAGTTGTTAGGTTTTTTTATATCAGAGAAAGCTTCTGTATCAGCTCAAACTTCCTTTGAATTAAATAATCCACTTTAAATATTGATTTTTATAACTTCTTTCCTAGGGCAAGAAAAGAATCATCAGTTGCGGCAGGCCTTAGAAATGGCCAACAAGGCAGGTATCCTGGTGGGAGTCTGTGTTTGACCACCCAAGCTGGGCAAAGAGGCAGCTGAAATATTTCATAAGCAGCGGGGAGAAGTCTCAGTCACTGGCACTTGGGGGGGATTTCAGCTGACCAGATATCTGCTGGCAATACAACACAGCAGAGGACACAGCCGAGGAAGGTTCCTGGAGTGTTCCTGGCTGACAACTGCCTGACACAGCTGGTGAAGGAGCCAGCTAGGGAAGGTACCCACTGGACTTGGTGTTTGTGTACAGCAAAGGACTGGTGAGGCATGTGATGGTTGAAGACCTCTTGGCAGGCACGGAACCAAGGAGGTGCTCAGCAGAACCTTGGGCTTCCAGAGAACAGACTTGACCTGCTTAGGAGCCTGTTGGCAGACCCTTGGGGGGCAGTCATAGAGAGCAAAATGACTTCATGACTGGCCAATGTCCAGGGATCCTGGATGTTCTTCAGGATCTTGAAGGTGGAGAACCAGGTTGTTCCCCTGTGTTGAACTCATAAAATTCCATCAAGTTCTTTTAGGTAGATTTCTGTTATTGGTAGGAAAAAAGCATGCTGCTCACATGAGGAATATGATGGCGGACCATAAAGGAAGGTTTCATCCATCACAAAGACATTGAATAAGAATATAAATGAATTGTTAATATCTCTCAAGGTGTAAAAATATACTATTTATATGATGCTATGCTTTTTCCATGCAGTGAGATATTTCAAATCTGTGTCATAAAATCACTTGAAATTATTTTTTTTTCTTGAATTAGAGTTTAGCCTGTTGGAATTTAAACATTTTTTTGACCTCACACATAGTTTCACAGAAAGTTAGAGTCCTAAATAAATATTATGGGGATCTTTTTTTTTTTTTTCAATAAAAATCCATCTTTTTAGGAGAATAAAGCTGAAAATATTGGTATTTCTGTATTTATTTAGAAAATTATTCAGAGTATATAAGTGCATCCTTTTAAGATTTCAAAGCTCAGAAATGCTTCATCTAATTTATTACTCTCTCACACATCTCCTTCTTTCACATTTACCAGTTTGTAGATGAGCTTATTCCTCTCCCATATTTCCCATGATATTTCCTACTTTGAAGAAACAGAATTGAGGTCAGTTCTTTCACATAGGATTTATACATCCAGTTTTAGCAATGCCTTTAGCATACCCTGTTCTGACAGAAATCTTTTGTACCCCAGGAGAAGAGAGGTTTCTTTCTCTGATACATAGAGTGTTCATTCCACAACTAAACAGCTTTTTTTTTCCCTGTCAATTTTTTCTTGAAATTAGTTAAATATCCCTCTCTAAAGGCAACTAATCTATGCAATTTGTAAAAGAAAAAAAAAAAATAAGCACTGTACCTATTTGAACATTGTATATGTTTCTTTTTTTTCATAGAAGTTATTATGGCACTGTTTATGTATTTCACATGTCTAGTTATGAGTATTCAGGATTTGCTCACTGAGAGGTGAAGCACTGGAATGGGCTGCCCAGGAATATGATGGGGTCACCATCCCTGGATGTGTTCAAGAAATTATTGGACATGGCACTTAGTGCTTTGGTTTAGTTGACATGGTGCTGTTCAGTCAAAGGTTGGACTCCATCTTGGAGGTCTTTTCCAACCTTAATGATTCAATGACTCTACGACAACTATAAAAATATAATACAGTGTTTCTGAATTATTCACATTTTTGTTTCTGCACATACAAAAGTAAATATCTTCTGTGAAACATTGGCCATTTTCTAAAGCACCTCCCTTTCTGTGTTTGTGTATAGAAACATTACCAAATTAATGTGTAAAATAACTTCATAAAAAGTATTTAAAGCAGTTAAAAATAATAAAATAATTTAATTGGTTCAAAATACAACCTCTACTGCAGCTTGTGAGGAGGCACAATCTTGATTTCAACAGTTTACCCCTGAGATAATATCCAAATAAACTTATTAAGGTTTCCACAGATAAATGCCTTAATTAGCAAAGGTAGGTAATAGAGTCAGAATTTTGTAAGGTAGAAATAGAGCTAGAAATAGAGTAATAGAGTCAGGTAATAGAGTTAGTTTTCCTTTGGCTTTTCCTTTTATCTTCTTTTATGACATTGGACAAATAAATCACCTGGTTTTGGCAAGAAGATGTTGTATAATATCCTTTCTAGATGAAATACTGTTTCCAATATGAGATTATGAAGGGGAGTACTAAAAGTCTTAAGAAAATTTGAAAGATGCCCATACCAAATATTATAGTTAAGACATGTTCACAGAAAACAATTTCAGAAATATTTTGGTGAGCATACAGTGCTCATAATAAATAGATTTTTTATTATTTGTAAGTCTATATGTTTTATTTATGCTTTGGATTTATTTCTGTCCAAAAAATTATATTATTTAGTTGCTTAAAACAGAGGCATTGTTTTTAAGATACAGAAGAAATTAGAATTATCTAACCCCGAAATCGTCAAATGGAGATTTAACTAATTTACATAGGGTTGATTTCCAAACTACACAGTCATCATCCAAAGGTCACTTTTATTAAGTAAGACCATGGTTTTAAAACTATAGATGAGGACTTTTACCAGGTACTGATGACAACAATAAAAGACCTAGTGACACCCATAATGATTGTAGCATCTAAACTCTGTCCTTTCATCTTCCTCAATTTCTTGCATAAAGATAAATTTAGTCTCTCTACTTGGATTACTGGACCAAAAAATTTTGTCTTCTCTAAAATGAAGGAGATTTTGAAAATGAAACCTCATCTTAAATACAAAACGTACTCCAGACAGAATGAACAGAAAACACATACTGTTTCTATGCCCACTAGGTCAGGTGTCTAGATTTATTACCAAGAAAATAAGAAAATGGAGCAAGAAGGAAAAATCTATTCTACAGCAAGAGAAAACCCAATGCACAGCAGCTTTCACTGCACTACAGGACAGGGATGTGGCTATGTGTAAACTCAGACCCAAGAACCACCACAGAGTTTTGTAACCAATGCACAGCTATACAAGCACAATGCCATGGAAAAATATGTGCCCTTTGTGTGCAAGATGCAGACAGACCATATGGGGAATCATGTTGATAAAAGCACCTATTTGAATAGACATTTGGCAGCTGCTTTTTTTAAGGGTATTGTATTTCATATGTTCACAACACTGTGCTTATTTCTGAAATATTTTTTTTTTTAAGACTCAACCAAGCTCACTTGCATCAATAAGCTTTATACTGAAATTGGATCCCTTTTTTTCAAGCCATTGAAAAAGATATTTGTTTCACTGTTGGAAAAATTATTAGCAAACTTTCCTCAGGAGAACCTCAAAAGAATACAGATTGTTTGCAGATCTATGTTCATTTTTATTATAAAGTGAAAATGTTTTATCCAGGTTATGCTTATGCTTTTTTTTACTGCTTTTACAAAACATAAACTTCTGAGCTGCTGTGTACATCAGGGTTAAACTCAGCAATATGCTCTTAAATATTTGCTGAGAAACTTTTATGCTACATTATTGAAGTCAGATGAATTTTCCAGAAACAGAGCCACTGAAAGTCTTTGTTGCAGCAGAGAGAATAAGATAAAAATTATATAAGGTGTATTGTGGCATATAATATTTTTTTTTCTTTAGTGGCTTAACTTACTGCAGAAAAAAAAAAGGTTTTGTGTATTATACAAACAGTACATGTTTACTGTCCCAGAAAATATAGCTGGAAAAACTAAAAATACTGTGCTCTTCTGTGCCTGTTACTGCTGATAGCATCAGTTATTATTTTGTCTTGTCCTTTGCTCCATGTCTCTGTCAGAGAGATTGCCATCACATATCTGGAAAGGGCACGTGTGAAATATATGACATGATTCATTTCATCAAAGGTCAAAATGAGATGAAGCTTTGTCTGACCCTACTAGAGCAAGTCACCCACCATAATGACAACATTTGCTACTGAGAAAACAAGACTGCTAAGGCGCTGAAGGAGAAAACAGAAACCTCTGTGGAGGTAATCCAAATATCCGTGGCTGTCTCATCCATGCAGTATGATGGTCTAAGGGCAAACACAATAGCCAAAAGGGGAAGATAAAATATACTTCTATGAAGCTACCACACAAACTGGGGAGCAGATGCAAGGGAAATCAGATTTCTCTGCTTTCCCTCAGTATTTGCATACAGCAGCTGTTTTAAGCAGGAAAAAAAGCAGGAAAAAACTGTTTCTCCACATGGAATCTAAGAGACTTTGAAGCTAAAAGTAAAGTTTACATTTCTCATCATTGATGGGTCTTTGATGGGTCCCTTACCACTCTGCATATTCTGTGATCATGAATGAGGAAGCCAAGAAAAAATACCCAAGTCACATATCTTGAGCTTTCTTGTCTGGAAAAAAGAACAAAACCACACCCCACTCTTAAGTATTACATTTATATCCATGTGTTTTGTGGGGTCAGAGATCAGAGACAGACACATGACACAACACCTGTTGGTCATCAGCAAACAGCAATGAGTTTAATACGGCTTATTGAATTTATCCAGGGACTTGTTTTCTTCTAGATTTGTTGAGTTTAGGGGGCAGCTTCAGATCAGCTGCAATGCGACAGCATGAAGCATCATTACCTCTTGTATCACCCTCCTCTTGGGAGGAGAAAAGCAGATACTTTTAAGGTTCACCTACAAAAGTAAAACTTCATATCTAGACATCATTTTACAAAAGCACACCATCCCAAAGCTGAGATCAGCTGTTGATAGGGAAAAGGTTGGACAACCTGCTTCATAGACAGCTCACTTAAAGGAACTAACTAATGGAGCATTAACCTATGTAAATATTTGATTCACATGGGGTGAATCAGAGCCCACATGTTTTATGACCCCACAGGTTTCTCTAAGAGATTGGTACACAGTACATTGTCAAATTAGAGCTTTCAGCACTATGTCTGCATTATAATATCTCTCAATAAAAAGAGCAAGCTGGAAATGAAGTTGAGAGCTTGAAATCTTCCCAGATCCTGTGTATTGCTTGAATTTCTCAGTAACCAAGTCAGAAAAGTTATGTGTCATGAAGCATTCTGAATTTTCTGGTTACATCAATTTGTCTAACAAGTATTCTCCTTTGTGTCACTCATATTCTCAGACAATCATTCCTATATTAATAAAACTATACACAGCTGTACTGATATAATCAAGACTTGGTATTTTCTGCTTATTTTACTTTTTGGTGCATTAAATTAGGACTTTAGTTTGTTTTGGTCTAATTTCTTCTCTTTCAGGCAAGGCATGAGGATGTCTATATCATTATGAATTTCCCTTCAGGCTAAGAATTAGGCCAGTCTTCATGTGAGATTTTAGCTTCACTTACACAGATTCCAGTGTTGTACAGAATGGGGTATTTGGCAGGTAGGAGAGGTAATCAGTATACCTTTTGTCACAGTTATATCAGTTAGAGAAAATAGATATTGTTAACAGCTGCTTAACATTGCTACTTCCTTCACTTATGTAAAATGTTCTCACTCAAATATCTTCTAACAAAAAAAAAATCATTGCAAGATTTATTCTTTGGTTAGATGTACTATATGTGATGCAAAGATACCATTTGAAGTTCTATTTCTTACTTGAATTGTATGACTGTTCATCCCCCAACTAATAAATGTCTCAGTGTGTTTTTTTATATGAAAACAGGTGCAATATTTTTGAAAACTACTATCCTTTATTAGTCTTTCCAGCCATCAGGAGTGACATTGTAATTTACACCAGGTTAAAGCTTTTAACTCAAAAACACAGACTCTCTCACTCACATAGTATCTAATTTATGTACTCTGAAAAAACCAAATAAAATTACAGCAACATTTCCTTTTTGATATCATACAGAAAAAACCTTTCAAAGTCAGCCATGCATTAAGCAAATATACAGGAAGGGACCTTAAATTCTAGCTGTTGCTAGATCATGAACCAAAACTGCCTTTTATGTATCTTGAAGAGAAAACTATGTAATCATCTATGCCATCAGTAGTGACAGTATAGTCACTGAAATCATTATACCAAAGTTCAAGGCTTGGGTTTATCCAAAAGGGGTTGTTCATTTATTCATTAAGTAGAACTGAAAGGCTTCTGTGTAGTATTGAGACTTTCTTTAATTAGTAAGTCAGGGAAGTTAGGCATTAGTTAAACTTTCCCTGAACAGATGTTGATTGTTTAAAAGAGAAGAAAGAAATCAGAATATTTCTGATGGGAGAACAAACAGATTAATCTCACGTATTTATTCTTAAAAGGTCTTCAAGAATTGTGCTACACCCAAATGCATTTGTTAAGCAGGTAAAACATAAAGGATGTTGGATTCACTCTAACAGTGAGACTAGGAAAACAAATGACTACTCACATTTAATTTTTTTCTAAAGCCCTGTAGATAAGAATTGCTAATCTCCATCAGAGTTAAAACAAGAACAGGTAGGAGACTTGACAGCATGTGTCTTCCACAGACTCACCTTAGAAATGCCAGCCTCTAGAACTGAGATGAACAGTTTTTTAACATCCATTCAGCCAATAAAAAAATCCTATGAGATGTCCTGCAGGAATCTGGTTCATATGCCTCTAAATCACTGTTGACCAACGATAGTTTTCAGTTGTTCTGAAGCATCATTTAAAGAATCTTACTTTATCCCTTCCAAAGATGACTTATCTCTCATTAAAAAAATGTTTGCACAGATTTTGCCCATGAGCAGGTTGCTTACCATTAGTAATGACTTTTATCTATGTTTGTTTTCCATCAATGGGTAATTTACAAAACACTGGAGTCCGGTGTACATCAACATTTTTTATGAAGAGTGTAAGAAATTTTATTCAAAATACAAGTTTGAATAAACCTAAAGTCATCTGAAGACTCAAATGTTGACAATTTAATTTTATACACACCTTGATTCCTAATTGATAGCTGGCATATTTTTGTGCTTTAACCCTAGAAGAAACATGTATTTCTGAGATTGTCAGTTGCCACAAAATAGAAGCTCAGAGTACATAAGAGGTTTTCTGAAATATTTGTATTTGTAATAAATCTAGGAAAATTTTGGACATCAATAGCAATTGCCAAAAAACTCTACTTAGCCTTATGACAATATCCAAGCAAGTTTATATTCTGGCAGGCTCTATTAGAAAATTTCATACTCCAGAGAACATTATCACGTGCTGTCTCAACAACAGAAGTGAGCACTGTTTACATTTCCATTGTATTATCAAATATGGCCATTGTATTATCAAATATAGTGCTTGCTAGAATAGAGACAAGACTAATGGGAGTACAACAATCAAATTAATTTAACTTTAAAGCCAGACAACTTAATGTTGTATCTCTTTCACAAGACAACTTTAAACATCATAAAAATATTTGTAATCCTTGACAACTTTTAAAATCCTTTAGAGAACATGTCATATAGATTGCAACCATGATAAGCAAATAGTTGGTAATTTCCAACTAAGAAATTGTGACCTTTATATAACAGTTAAGACTGTTTGAAAATCTTCAAAAATCTTGAAGCAATTTCATAGTATTTCCATGTTAATTGTATTATTAATTTCAACAAAAATCAATATAAAAGATTTTTCATTAAGTGTTTTAGAATGACATTTGCACTTGTGAATGGTGTTGAGTATAATCAAAAGGACAAATACAACACTCATAAATCATTACGCTTCAAGCAAATTCTGAGGGAAAAAAATAGATCTGCATTAACAAGTCAAAATGGATTTTGACAATCACACTGTTCTTTTGGCACAAAACCAGGACCTATTCCTACAAAACGACCTGAACAATGTATTATTATATATTGTTCTATCCTTAGATGTCCAAAACCTGTTTAGGACCTTGAACATTCATTTGCTTCATAAAAGTTACAATTTTTTGATGTAGGATAGTCTACAAATGTTTGATGCTATATGTACTGTGGAACTAAGCAAAAATCCTTTACTGATAAAATTTGAAGTGGAAGAAGACACAAAGCATAAGTACAACAGAGAGTGGGAGGAATGGCTGAAGAATGACAATGTAGGGTCCATACAGGTTTTCCCTAGACAAGTATAATTTTCTAATGACACCATTAACAGTTGTTAATCATATAGGAAATCATACAGAGTTGTTAGTTCCATAGGGCATAATGTTCTAGTTGATATTTTCTTCTCCTTTCCAATCTCCATCTTAGGTACTTCCCATTCACAATGTTCCATCCAAGAATTTTTGTTTATAGCTGCCAAGAATCTATTTTACATGAACTTGACAAATCTATTTCTGAACTCATTTGTAGTGTTGTAGTTTTTTCTTTATTATTTCCCAATTCCTCTGACAATCAGATTCCCAGTTTAATTATGTCCTGTGGTTGTATGGGAAAGTACTTCCTTTTGTTTATATTAAGCCTACTGCTCATTATTATTTTTGAAGACCTTTATATTACTACAAAAGTAAAATCATCATTCTTTAGTCATGTTTGTCATGTCTTTTAGGCAGTATAGGTTACATTTCAATAGTTATGTCTTTCCTGAATGAGATATTATGTAAATTCTTATAACGTATGATATTATGTAAAGTCTTATGAAGTATTATTATATATATTTTTAAAAGTCTTGTTTAAATTACATAAGAAACTCCTTGTCTTTCTGATAATTCCTTTTTGAATTGATTACAGTTATATGGTATTCATTTGAGGTTGGATGACAAGAATTTAACTTTAGTATAATTTCGATCAGTTAGGCATTTTGTATTTGACTTAGAAATATTTTCTTTTATGACATTAAAAATACCTTTTATAGTAATCTTTTTTTTCTAGTATGTTTTCTGTTTCAAGTATAAACACAGCAACAGATAAAATCATAAATTAATTCAGGATGCATCTTAATCTTCAGTTTTGTGGTCCTCTCTATATTCATTTAACTACATGACTTAGCCCACTACTGCACAAAATGCAAGTCACGTTATCTTTTTGTAATGCTTGGTATATGTCACCAAAAGGATTTCAATAATTCTTTCATTTCAGGATAAAAAAACACTTTAACATTTTAGTAACCAAGGGATATGACATACTTTTCTTATTCCTTTGAAGTGCACAATTGGCTTCTAAATTAAGGAATTGCACATTTGTATCTGCACTTTTGTATAAAGTCTGGGAATGCAGCAACTCAGTTCTTGGGGTAATGTAATCCCTGGGGTAGTTAGAAGAGAACTTTTGAGAAAAAGTGCTACCAGTGGGATTTTACAGGGAAAGCCACTTAGGTTATAAAGAGATGTCAAAGAGAAAGAGATAAATAAATAGAGGGTAAAAATGCATTTGTCAACTCTGGTTAAGCTATGAATTTTTATTATAATGTCTTCTATGGAATGAGATGTTATTACTGAGTTGTGCATTGCTCCAACATAGCCATCCATTACAGTAAAACAGAAATAGCACATTCCATTAATCACAAGCACGAGGTTAAATAAAGATGTAGGCATATTGGGAAAGCAAAACTTCAAGTGCACAGCACCTTGATATATTAACCAAAGGGCTACTGATCTTAGAGAATTATTGTAGTAATAATAAGCAAAATTTCATTAGCCATGCTTAATTCAGTAATACACATTTATATTACTGCAAAGCAATTGATTGTTTTAGAGTAACGTGGTACATAACATTTGGAATCAGAGGAAATTTACTGAAAAAAAAGAGGAGTTCAAATTGAATCAATCCATTAGTTTTGATAAAAATTCCTTTCAAATCTATTTTTTTTTTCTTACACTTTACTAAGCTGCTCCTTCTATATTACAAAGATGTATACACACAGAATCCCTGGTCAATTTATTCTCATGTCAGTGGTCATTCCATTCTGTACTTTTATTAAAAAATACCTCCAATATGAGGCAGGATAACTTTGTGGGATATTATACGATGGCTGTCTGACTATTATATATTAGGGAAGGCTGCTGGGACAGAAGCCATTCCCATTTTGTTCCTTGTAAATTTTCCAATTTTTTTCCTTATTTTTTCATGCATCAATTCTGGCTTTTTCTTTTGAGATGTTGTTTCTGCATCCTTCCCATTCAACATCTACTTCCATTATCTTTCCAGCATAGTTCAAAAGGCATAATTGCTCCTAGTTACTGTGGTCATTTATGGTGTTCTGCAGGAGTAAAATAAAACACTTAAATAACAAAGTCCACACGAAAGTCAAGTTGCAATCTAAAGGATCAGAAATGTAGTTAGGCAAATATAGTTAGGCATATATTTCTTGCTTACATATGAGCTTTGAACAGATTTGGTCATCCGGGGATATTTTTCCTTAGCATTATCAAGACATATTCCCCTGCATAGGAGTAGTTAACTTCCTAGTTCAATTTGAACACTTTATCATCAACTTGACTTTTGTAATACATATCTACTGTTAGTTTTTTAGATGGTTCATTGCCAAGCATTCTATCCAAGTGTTCTAAAAGCTTGACGTTTGGTGTTTTTTTCATCTTATCTGTAATTATAGCTAATATAGTCCATATATAACTTCTGTTGAACTATCCCAGTATTTTGAGTCAAAAGAATTTTTGTAATGCTTTTCCTCACAATATTTACTCCTTACAGCCTTATAGTTATTTTATTTTTATGTTTTACTGCAATACAAAGTCTCTGTGTTGGTGTGGCCTCACCCAAAGTCCTGCATTCAGTTTTGCACACCACAATATAAGGTACAAAGCTTTTTAAGAGCATCCAAAGAAAGACAACAAGGGTGATGAAGGATCTAGAAGGGAATATGTGTCAGGAATGAACTCTTGAATTGTTTCACCTTGGACACTGCTCACAGTTATCCATCCTGGGCATCACCAGCCAAGGTCCTGGGGCATCCTCTGTCATTCAGCTTCATGCATCTACCTCATCTTCGGGATCTGCACCCACTTCTGAGATATTCACTCCAACCTGTCTTTCAAAGACTGCTTCTTTTTGGGAACTCTTCTTTTGGTTCCAGAAGAAGCCCCCACCTCCCCAGTTTTCCCATCCTCTGTACGCTCTTAGCAATATGCACAGAAACAGCATGCGAATTTAGGCTCCTAAGCCATCCTATCTCATGACACTGTATCAAATGGAAGAAACTGCATATGCCAATTCTGTTTAACCCAGGCACTTTCAAAATTTAAAAGTAGCCTATATAATTTGCATCTGGGAAAGAGGCAGGCTTCAAATTGAGAGGACAAAATCTCAGTTTTGGACAGCCACATACACTCAATTCTTTATTGTCTGTTAGCATTCACAGAAATTATATTTTCAATAACACCCACTTATATACATCCTGATATTCTCTGAAATAAGATTGTCGAACAGTAAAGTCATTCTCTAGTCCTGTATAAAAGGGGTGGAAACCTCTTTTGCACAATTTAGTGTGACTTCTAAACTATCTGAAGTGTTATAAATTGTGACACGACAATTTGAAGTGTCTTAATCCAATAAAGCAATTTTATTGAAAATAGCAAGCGAGTAAGGCAGGCAAAGCACAGCGCTGGGCGGCCGGGGAGTCTCCTGCTCCACCAACGGCGCGCAAAAATGTTCTGTCCCAACCTTCCTTTTATCCCCCCCCTTCTCCTTGCAGGTGTGACTCTCCAGATGTAGTCTGAGTCTGGTCGTTGTGATAGCTTCCAAGTCTCTTCTTTTGAGATACAGCGAGCAGACCAGATACACACACCCAGGGCTCTAATCTCAACCTCCTTATCACCTTGTAAGCAAATAAGCATTTCAAAGACACACTAGTACATTCTTATGCAAACCAAGGTAAGCGAGTATATCACAGTGAACAAATTATTTTCCACTTATCTTATGAAGGACTCTGCTGACATTGTCCTACAGAAATAATCTTATATGCTTTGATCATGGGAAGGGCAAAGTGAGGTATATTTTTGAAGGTGCTTTTAATAAGGTTTCACTTTCTACTTAAACCTGAATATATTGATGAGGAAGAATAGAAGGTGAATTTATAGAAGACTCAAGAAAGAATAAATTAAATTATTCAAACTAAAAGTTTTTAACTAGGCATATGTCCTGGGTTGTAAGATAAGCTTGTATTCTATTTGCCATCTGTTGAAGGCAAACCTGTTGGACAGGTTTTGTTATCTTTTCCAAGAACCGGTTTTGCTCCTAAGAGGTAATGGTTTGTTAGTGGGCCATTGACTGATTCAATGCAGGGCTGGTAACGTAACACCATCCTATTGTGAGATGTTCCACCCAGAGGGGGAAGCCAAGCACTCTTTTATTGGATATAAGGGAGTACCTTTTTGGGGACAGAGCAGCTCTTTACTTTGGGGAATTCCCAGAGAAGCAACTCTCTTCGGCGGCACTCGCAGCGAAGCAGCCGGAGCGCGCTGAGGCGACGGCGGCGGAGCTCGGAGGCAACCCCGGCGCAGAGGAAGACCGGCCCCACTGCCACCGGATCTTCAGAGGAAAACTATACCCTTCTAAAGATCACCACTGCAGCTGCAATTCATCAACCACTGCAAGGGGATCAATAGTCCCAGCAGGACTGCTACTGGCACCCCGAATCCTCAGGTTCTGGACTTTTTCACTGGTTTTGTTTGTACCGATTTCATTTGCCTTTTTAAATTGTTGTCTAGTTTTCTCCTAGTAAAGAATTGTTACTCCCATTCCCATATCTTTGCCTGAGAGCCTTTTGATTTAATTCGGAGGGAGGGGGTTTACCTTCTCCATTGCACAGGAGGCTTTAGCCCTCCTTCGCAGATTCCTGTCTTGTTGAACCTAGACAGCATAATTTCTTAAACCTTCACATTAAACATCATCAAAGAAGTGAACTTAGAGTTTCCTGCTTAGAGTTTCCTGCTATGTGTGCATGTGTAAGCCCCAGAGTTTTCTAGAATCTCTGGCAACTGGTGTGTTGTGATATGACTTCCACATATATATGGTTAGCTATTTCCCAAAATTATTGCTTTATGTGTAAAAATCTTAAACCTTTTTCTGAATAAGGTTTTGGATATTTTTTGTTTATTGGTCTGTTCAACTTCTAGCACTGATTTTGCCTCCTGCTGGGTAACACAAGCAAAGATATCTTTGCAGTGTTCTTCCAAATATTAAAATTTTATTTCATGCTTCTCCCATTCTCATCAAGCTTTTAAATCTCTTATTATCCTAATTTCTCCTTAGCCCTTTTAATACACCTTTGTTAGTCTTTACTTTCATCCACTATATACCCCATCTTCTCAGCAAAGCCATAATTTTGTCATTTCAGGAAACATTTTTCTGACATGTCTGCCTGCTCCCATCAGTCTCCACCCTTCATTTCTGTTTGGTACCATCATCAGTGTTTGTTATTTTTTCTTTTTTATATATGTTTATATTTTGCTATTACTAAAGAATTTAACATTTGAGAACAGTTTGTAATGGCATAAATTGACATCAAAATTTTTTTTGGCTGATGAGTTTGTCTCATCACTGTCTTCTCTATTTCAATAATGACAGAAAAAAAAAACCCAGCACGTAGCCAGTAGGTAAGTAGAATAAGAAATCAGACAGAAAAAGTGGAAAAGGTCCTAAAAATTACCAAATCACATTCTGTTTCATGTGCTTTTTCTCCTTAGGTGACTGAGTGTATCAGTAAAAGGTTTAACAGAAATTTCAAAGGAATTGAAAAATTCTGTATTTCAGCTGCATCTCTTCCCACAGTGCTTGAGAAAAGCAGTCAAGGTTCACTTAGTAAGTGAAAGCAAAACATTGATCTTCTACACTTGGTTTTCTTTTTGTGTTGTGCTTTTCTTTTTATGTTAGGTACTCAAGACAGTATTTGGATAATGTGTGAGTCAGTTTTCCATGTATTTGAATTTCATATATATATATATATATATATATATATATATATATATATAGTTAGTCAGATCTGTCCTGTGGCCCATGTCTACTAATTTTGAAGAAGATTCCAGGCATTTTTTGCCATTTTGGAGTCCACTCAGTGAGAATTAGAAGTGCTCCAGTCAAAGCTCACAAAGAATACGTTTTTGTAACAGCTCGAGTTGTATGGATAATCTCCAGTGGCTTCTTATCTAAGTGGCTGATAGACTATTAACAGGGATTTAATATAAGCCATACCTGGAGCACAAGTTATAATGAGTGTAGAGGGAAGGAGATCATATGGAATGGAGCTGGATGTAACACCTCACATTTGCTGTTTCAGGAAGACTGCAAAACATTCAGACTTTTATTGCAAGCAAACAATTTTAAAGCAGGTCTTATCTCTATTGGTCTACAATTAGGGCAGAGGACAGGATGTTCTGAGAGTTTTTCACACATGTCAAAGAGCTAAGGGGAATATAAAGCCTTACAGAAGATCCAATTTCAGTGTCTCACTTTACAATCTCTATCACAGTAAGAGGGAAAGATTCAGAACTGCTTCTGGGGTTCTACTAAATCTGCTGCTTGTGTCTCTCTCAGAGCAAGAACTTTTCTTTCTCTCCAACCTGTAATGACAATGCAGTGGCAGGCACAATCAATTAAAGCTCTGTTCAGGTTGAGGAGGGAGAGGCAACAGCTGGTGTGACGTAAATCTGAAATCTGCAGCATTGACAAACAAGCAACTGCCTTACAAAACACCTCTGCACACTGCATTGCAGAGTGCTGACACAGGCCAGGGTGACAGCTACTTCACCAGTTTTGTGTCATAAGAGGAAAAAAGGAGTAACCCACCAATCAACAGCAGCAGAGTGAATTTTCTTTGCTCTTTTGGCAGTAATGAAGCCAGTAAAAACTGTGAGTTTGATTTAGTGCTTTCCATCAGTGTCATAATGACTCCATACCAAACATGGGTGATCCAAGGCTACCCAACACTGTCTGTACTCTAGCATACCTGAAGAGTAAAGTGGTTTTTATAGTCTGACTCCAAGTGTTATCAACCTCCCTAATACTCTATTTTATACTCTGAAACACAAAGCAGACATATCTATTAATGTATTATTTTCTGCCACATTAAAAATATCAGTATTTTATGAAAGAATGAAAAGGATAATGGAGAGTTCAACATAAGGACAAAGATGAAGTATGGTGCATCAGGACTGGGGGCTAATCATCACCAACATGGTGAACACCAGCACATGTGGCTCACAGCCACATTCCCTCAGGAAACATGCATACCATGACAGTTGATTTTGGTGCATCATTCCTCTGGGATTTTCAAGAGATGTGTATATAAATTCATATTGAGTTAGTGGTGTAAATCTGTCACCCATTCTCCCATGTTAGGAAATTATACTCTCTCTTAAAATGTGACAACAAAATAGCTGTAGTTTCTCCACTTAATTTTTATTTTAATTAGGTATGAATTTTGCTTAAGCAGTTAGTTTGCATGTGGATATATGTCCATTTTCTGCAGGGGGTTAATCGCATTTATTAATACTACCTACCAGTACTTATGTGTTATCCTTTGCTATCTAATCTGTTGCTAATGGTGAATTTCTAGTACTTCAAAATTAAATGAGCTTAAGAAATTTATTTGATTAAATTGAACATGATGGGGAAAAAAGAATGCTATTTAGGTAAAACTCAGCAAGGATCTTTTTTGTCAGAGAAAAGAAGAATTTCTGAAAAGGTTTGGTTAATGGATGTCACACTGTTATTAGCAGATGATTAGTAAATGGGTTTAGAACAGTTTTGTACTAATATAGCCTAGAAAAAAGATTTTAAAATTTCATGGCAGGATGAACCTTAATATTCCATTTAGCTTCATTGTGCCTAAAAAGACAAGACAGATAAAACATTGCTTAAAGGATTTTTTTTTCCCATCAAAATGCAAGCCATTTTTTCTCTTTCATCTCCATTTGTTATGTTGCATGTTTGCAGAAAGAAAACTGAGAGCCAAGAGGTGATACTTTGTATTGCAACCATATTTAATAGCTTTTTGAGACTCCTAGAATGCCCTTACTAATTTTCCTACTTCTTTAAAATTGGCTCATCTTCATTCTTTTGCTACTTTATCTACAGCAAAAACTTCCTTTCTGCTTCTCTGACATTGTCCCTTCAAAAGCTTTTGCATTATCACCCCCTTGTCTGTTGATCCACCATCCCTGAAACTCGTGGCACTTTATAGATTCAGCTACTGTAATGTGGATCAGGTCTCTGCAGACCCGGTACCTACTATCTCTTTTATATTATCTAGTTCATCAATCTGCCTCAAATCACTCCTTAATGTATTACCTCCATCACTCCCTGCAAAAACATTTTAATTTTAACATCTGTAAAGCTTTCATCACTTTCTCACCACTTTGAGTATATTTTGTCAGTCAGTTTTTAATGCTCCTAAGCTGGTTTGCTTGTGTCTGACCTACTTTGCAAGGTCCTTGGGGTAAGCTCTGTGTCCTTTTACTTGTTTGTACAATGCTAAGAATACATTCACCACTCAGTCAATAATACAGTACATAATAAAATAGAATCTATTTTAACACCACAACTCTAAGCGTGAACTTTGGGGACAAGAGGATGTAAAAAGACAATTGGCAGTTTGGGAAATTGATGAATTTACAGCCTAAGGGTAGAAGAAATACAGTTTTCCCAGGTAAGTGGTTTTTTTCCTCCTTGTATATCACTTATGCACAATATTTTTTAATGTAATATACTTGAAGTTACCATCCAGTCTCAAGGAGATGTTAAGGCAACTGTGTTTCAAATTCTTTCAAACTTTTTTCTACACACATTAAAAAATAATTTGGCCCATTAGCTTCAGAGCTGTACTGAAACCTTACAATTAACCCTGAAACTAGATAAATTAACTTTATGTTTCATTGCAACCTTAACACTTGAACTCCATTTACTCATCTTCATTATTTTCCCATCTGTTTCTTGAGTAGCTAGAAAACCTCCCATCAAGATTATTAAGGACAATTTCATGATAATGAAAAATTTTTTCCTTTCCACAATTTCAAACCAAAATGACCCAGCATGCTGTTGGGCTACTCACTCTTCTCTTCTAACCTTGATACAGAGATGTAAGGTTTTGGCTAGTGTTAATATAGTAGCAATAACCTCTTGGAACAAGTTTTGACTATAAGAGTCGATGCTTTACCACATATATTTCTTGTATGAAGTTTTAGGAACCATATTACTTCTTTTTTACACAGGCATTACCTAAACATGCTAATATGCAATCAATTTACTCCAAAGTTAAATAAATCAGAGACAGCAAGAGCAGATTAGTGTTCAGTGTAACTAAAGAGACTAAAATTGGGAAGGCAAGAGAGCTCTGGAGTTCTCAGCACAGCAAAGACATGGATGTGTTGGAGCAAGTCCCAACAGGGGCCATAAAGATGATCACGGGGCTAGAACATCTCTCCTACAGGCTGAAAGAGTTGGCATTGTTTATCCTGGAGAAGAAAAGGCTCCAAGATCTTACTGCAGCCTTCTAATACCTAAGGGGAACAAACATTCTCTAGGGCCTGTTGCAATAAGACATGGGGTAATGGTTTCAAACTAATTGAGGGTAGATTCAGACTAGGTATAAGGAGATTTTTTTTTTTTTTTAATGAGGGTGGTGAAGCAATAGAATAATTGTCCAGAGAGCTAGCAGATGCCCTCTCCCCAGAAACATTCAAAGTCTGATTAAATGGAGCCTGATGTAGTTAACTCATTCTAGGTAGCTTGGGTGAAATGACCTTGAAAATTTTCTTCCAGCTCAAACTATTATAGGATTTTTTGATTCTACGCATTTCGTATTTGCACTTTGTCCATTCAAGACGTAATCACTCTAATATCAGACATAGACTGCATAAGGAAATAGAGGTCAATGAAAAGGGTTTCATATTACACAATTTTACCTCTGGCAGTGAAATCCAGTCTGTTACCTAAACACGAATACACACAGACTATTCCAGCATCTGTTAGTATGGGCTGCTACAAAAATTCCAGTCACATAATCCTCTTTTCCTTTAGGTGTTTGCAAACAGGTGAGAAGATGAAAGTTAACTGTTTGAAATTTACAGAATGGGGAAAGTCAGAAGTTATGGCATCTATTCTTTACTCTGTTAACAAGACTGATTGTATGACATTGGGAGGCTCTTAGGTTCTCCATTTCCAAATCTGCAAATTAGATTAGTACTTGGCTATCTCACTAGTCAGAAGGTAAATCCAATTATGTGTATGGAGTGTTTAGCAGTTTTTAAAAGAAATGTTTCCTACAAAAGGTGTCACCTAATATTACATGGAGTCATACACTTGCAGATAATCTCTTTTCCAGATATTTGATTTTGCTAGTTGATTTGAGTACAGTATGTCTTATTAAATACTCAGGGTACGCTTTCTTCACTGTTTATGAATGTCTATCTGCAATTAAAGATGTTCAGTGTTCATTCGCATGTATGACTTCAGATGATAGTGCCATATAAATAGTGATTATGCCTCATGTTATCTAATTTTCAATATTTTTCCAGATTCTAAGGTAAAGAAATTACTTTTTTTGACCTCTTTGTGCTCCATCAAAACATTTCTTGCCCCATCCTACTTGTAAAACCAGAACTAGTAAAATTATTTTAAAAGGAACCTAGAGGCCATGTATTTCTCATGTCCAGTTGAAAGCCAACTCATTCCATTTGTTGTGACAAACATCCTTATTCAAAGACCTTAACACAGGCAGCAGAGACAGGTACATAATACTTGGTTCAGATAAAGCAAAAATTATACCTTTGTGTCCGGAAACAAGATGATGTGAGAGGGTTACTTCTGCTCCTCTGTATATGTAGCCCAGAAGTCTGATTAGCTGCACAAGATCCAATAGCAATCAGATAGCCTCTGACATCATCTTTCCTTTCCATTTCCACCTTTCTTGGTATTTTTTCAAAATGCTGATCAATATTTTTTCCTGAAGATGTGATTATTACACGCCATTCTGTCCAAATTTCCTCTACAATCCTACTTGCAAGTGAAAAATTATGAATGATAACAATGAATGGTTTTCACATTTGTAGAGAATTACCAAAGTTTGGAAGCTTTGCCTTTCTATTGCCTTCTAATGAGAATTGCTTGATCTTTAAATTACATCTTTTATGGTATAACTTGACATCAGAGTAGGGTTTAATTGCAAGGTATGCATTTGTTATTTCTTAAAGCTTGGCTGAATATTTCAAAAAAAGATTAGTAATACCGAAGACATATTTTCAAGTCTATGAATACTTCAAATGGTTTCTGTATACAAAAGTGACAGAAATCATAAATATCTTCATAAATAGCCTTGAAACTCAAGAAAGTATTCTTGAAGATTATTTGTGTCACAAAAATAGCTAATTAAGTCTGCAAGAGTTATCATTTTACTAGGCAATTGTACTCTATTCACCCTTTCTATAATCTATTAAGGAGAAATGCTGTCAGCATGCTTCTTCTCATATCCATTCTATTCATAAGTTTTAGAAGCTTGAACACTGTAAATCAGTTTAGTTCATAAAAATGAGAGGTTGGTAATAGATAGGCACACAAGAAGCATCACTGTATAAGCTTTTTGTCATATCAGTTGTTGTCAAAGTTGTTCAGTGAAACACATTCATGGCAACTCAGTATGCTGCTTCAATAAAGTCTAAATATATGCAGCCTTTCAGCTCCTGAAGTTCAGTCACCGGATTTTGGGATTTTTTTTGTCTCTTTTCTCTGTCAATAAAACACCACTAACACCAGATTTTTGTATAGTACATTAGGTAGGAAAAAAGTAAATCTTCATAACTGCTTCCTCTGCACAGTTCCCATATCTGATGTCATGTGACATGGTATCTAAAACATTTTGATGTCTATGCAAGTTGATTTATATTGTGGATATTCCTGTACATCTCCATTTTATGAAGAAGCTTGCCTGCAAAAACATCTCACTCCTTGTACTTGTTCTGGTTTTCATTTTAGTGTCCCAGATATAGTGCATTATCCAGGTAGTCTGCATTTTAGAAGAGAGAGGAACTGCTTTTCTTTGCATACCATTTTTGTGAAGACTTTTCCAAAGGTTCCACAGCTCCTTTTGAACATCAAAATCTGTGCTAGCTGTAATACCACTGTTGCTAGAAGCCTTTGCATTACCAATGGACCAGAGCAGAGTGAGTAATTTGTTGCTCATATGGTTTCAAAATCACAAGTCCACTTCATGCCTTAACCAGATGTGACACTTATAAATTGTCACTTGCCATTCATAGGCATCATGCATGTGTAGAGGTTCTGGTGGATCCTGTGCCTTCATTTCAAGTGTGTACCTGTAGTTGGAGCCCTGTCAGGTGGCTTCTATCCCAGTTGTACCAGGAGGGGAATCACTTTGATGTCAGCAGTGGTGTGCCCAAGTGAATATTGAACAATATTCAAAATAATGCACATATAAGTACAAGGCAAGTTTGCAACTAGAAGCAAGCTCCTAGGGCCCTATATAGCTAATTTTAATATAACACTTCTTCATCTTGTTTACTAATGTCATGTCTCATTGAGATATTTAAAAGTATAAGAAAAAAGTCCCAGAAAATTTTGGTTTCTTATAACAGCAAACCCTCCAGAATGCTGCCAGATACCCTAATTAAGTCCAGCTATGCACATGGATCAACAATATTCCAGAGGAAATTTATTGTTTAAATTTAGCATTGTCTATATGAAAGTTAAATCACCAATAAAAGAAGTAGATGGAGAATCCAGTAAATATATTGATCTGAATATTTATAACTTTGCCAATACAAAGTGAGCATTAATTGTTCTAGGAACCACAAAATCTACTAAGGATTCAGTCACCTTATCACAGATTATTTTTAGTTCTGTAATGAACAAACCCCACCAGTTTCCCCTTCTCTCTTGACTTCCTTCTCGTTAAATCTGTAATATTTTCAACACTGCCACTGTTTAGAACTAGGTACATTCAAATCATGTCTCAGTGTTAAAAAAGGATATTTATTCTCCAAATGAAATTCCTTTTCCATTGCTCCCTTTCCAGTGGAAGATTCAGTTCATCCAATACTAAAAGTTATAGAAAGAGTAAAAAAAATTGGGGTTGATTACATCTTATTCAATCACATTGACAGTCAACAAGTACATATTTTAATGCTTTAACCTCTACTGATTCCTTCCTTCATTAAATATAGCATCCAGGTACATTATCTGTATTTTTATATTGACATAGTTCCATAGATTAATGTCATACTAGAAGAGAAAGGAAAATATAATAAAAACTTTCATAAAATATGAGAAAGATTCCTAAAGACTTTGTCATATTACAAGTTAAAAAATGTGTGTGTGAATGGCACACCAATGACATATCAAGGCAGGAACTATAATAAGACATTTTGAAACTTTCTAATTGTAAGTTCTAGGGAAGAGACAAAAGGCAAACATCAAACTCTGGCATATTAATTAAACTATTTTCAGAAAAATACATTCAGAAAAACATATACACAATTGCCATTTTTATGGTAATAATAAAAAAATGAATACAGACTTGTAAACATTGCTGCTATTTGCATTTTCCATTATGACTTTCATTCTGTAAATTAAATTATATATTTATGTATTAGGATAACTTGTTTTCACCATATTAATTTGTTTATTAATATTTTTATGCTTAAATATATAAATAAATCAAATGGAAATAAACATATCCAGCTGTTTAATCAGATTGAGTGCTGAACCTCCAGTAAAGTCAGTAGGAAATTTGGACTTATATCTACAGCATAATGAGAGGCTGAAAGAAATTACTACTAAAATTATTATATAATAATATCATATAAATATATGCATAAATATCCTGTTGGATCCAATGTTCATCTTGTTGTCCTGAACACAGACTTCTTACTCAGTGCACAGCACCAATTCACACAGCGAGGTGAAGTATTTCTGTATTTTAGTCTAGTTTGCACAAAGTAAGGAGCAGGCTCGGCAGTCATCAAAACTTTGCACTCTTTATACATTTTAACAAACAAAGGCATCAGCATTCATTTGTTACAAATTGTATAGCTTTTCTATTAAAAAGTACTCAAACCCCTTTTTTGCTAGTTACATCTCTCACTTGTCATGCTAATTAGTCCATAGGCACAGTTCTTCTCCCCATTTGAGCCTGGGGTCTGTTTTGAGTAGGTGGTCAACAAGTCAGTGGTTGCAATCAGCCACTGCCAGAATTACCTTCCCCCTAGTTACTGCTCACTTCTGCTGACTTCACTCCTGGCGGCTCTCATAGACAATTCATCTTGGCATAGTCTTCTCTTTTCCTTAAAACAAAAGATTACCTAAGCATACAACATTCAAATGCAATTGCTTAATCATAACTTTCCAGCTATCACTACTGATAAACACCAAAAAAAAATTGCAGTTTGATTCAAACCTTGAGGGGCTCAAACCTCAGGGGAGGGGCTCAATAGCAATCTGAAAGATTAAACACATGGCTTGCCATCTGCCACTCAACCAGATGGACTCAGAAAAGCGTGGTGATTGAGGTTCTGTCTGGATAGGTAGAAGGCTTGGTGGTATTTATGTACCAACTATCTGGGAAGGAAAATAAATGTGTTTATCTGCTGAGCAATTTAACTGAGGTATGAGACAAAAGGGGAGTGTCTTTCGTTGGCTGGATTTAAGGTTTCCTCTCTTGACTCCAATCAGAAAAGTGGATAACTTTCCCAATACTGTTTTGAAGACACAGAAATATAAGTTGTTACACATTTAGAAATGGATTTTTTTGAGTGCTTGTGCAGATGTTGCTGCTAATCTACGTCATGTGATCATTGGAAGAGGATCTATATTAGGAACATATTCATTTAATTTACAGAAAAAAGAAAATTAGCAGAATAACTGTTGAAAATCCACCTTTTCATAGACTTGAAAGCTGTAATACACCTGTGCAAGCACAGAGAAAAAGGGTAAGCACCCAAGAACTGACTTAGCGTGTGATGGTTTTGGTAACAGATTTTGCATGATTCACCAAAACTGCCGCATAAAAATACAATTGGCATATTGTAAGAGTGAATGCCATACAACATACAGCAGCAAAAGGCCTGATTGTTTTTGTATCCGCTGAAGTATTTTGCAGCATGATAGACAAAGCAAAACTACCTTGTGATTTACCAAGTTCAAAGTAACCACAACAGCAAATCTGGTAATATAACTTAAGCATATGTTATAAAATTGTGCCAGTGGCACTGAGTGTCAGTATGGGACAAACATTTTGCCGCTGCCATCTGCACTAGTGAGGGGAAAAGTAGTTTAAATACATTTAGCATGGGACGATGATACCCGAAAGGCTTTATCTACAAGTTAAGGGAAATTGAAAGGAAGGTGTAACTAATCTATAACCATAGCACTTTGCAGCAGGAACAGGTCTCTAGCCATGAGGCAGTTGTGGGTGTTGATCACATAGCCAGCTCTAAAACTATCTGACATGAGTCCTGCTAAAAAAAGTGGTATTTGAAAGAAGACCATATGAAAAGAATATTGAGCTGGACACTTGTTGCTCCTGACTGCAGCCACAGTTCATCATACTTCCCAGGCAGCTAAAAAAGAAGGTATCCTTGATAGACAAATCCTGCCTAGAGAAGATGACCAGAAGAATGCAGGATTGTCTTTCTCCTAGCCCTGGCCCTGCTGGCTATCTGGGGAGTGGCCAGAGACATAGGTAAGAGTTCAGTGCAGAAGGTTCCCTGACACATGGCCTAAAGAAGAAAAGAAAATACAGCTAGAAAATTTGCACCAAGGAAATACTGGCCCTTGAAAGCAAGAGAAATTTTTTTTTTAGGATATAATAGATTAAAACATTCTGCAGCTGGTGTAAAGGAATTATCCTCTCTACAGTTACCAGTTTTCAGGTATTGTTGCAGAGCTTTATTATTTGTATTAGGTGTTTTCTTTCCAAAGGTATCAGTCAGGACAAACATAGTAATGTTTGAAACTGTCTTTCTGCTTGAGAGGCAGTTCTTTTAAAAACATAAATGGAAGGATGATGGGTTTCTTATACCTTTATAAGTTTATATTTAGTGCTAACATTGTATTGAAAGAGCACAAATACTTAGAGTATTACAGATCTTGACTCAGTTGTTGAAACAGGAAAAGGAGAGAGGTATCAGCATTTGAGCTTAAAGCCTCTCCAAACAAATGCAATTATTTTTCAGTAATTTTCCTGCTTAATGACAAGTCCATTACTATTCTGGGATGAATATCACAACTTTTTATAAATATTTTACCACCTCTATTAAGCAATGAAGGAGCAGAAAATGAAAAAAACTGTTAGGAAAAAAACCAAACAAACAACAAACAAACAAAAAACAGGTATGAATTCCCACCAAATTGCCAAAGACCTGTTTCAAATTCTCAAGCACAGGTGGAAAATTACTACATGTTTTCAGCTTTGATAGTATGAAATACAATTATTATTACTATATGAAACACTATTTTCAGACTTCCTTCTTATCTACTCTTTTACAGCAACTACAGCAGCACCCAATGAGAAGAGAAACACTATAGTTTTCTTTTTCTGACATCATTGATTTTAATGTTTTCTCTTATTATTATTTATTAGGTCTTTCAGTCAGGGCTCCAAGTTAGCTTCCACACTTGTTCACAAAGCTCTGAGTTAAAGCATTATGCTGTTCAAAACCTTTTGGCTCTACTGCCATTGTCTTCAGCAGTGAGTTTCAGTATTCCAGGGAGATGTGCTGGTAGGCAACTATATCTCTAATATCACATCAAGATGTTTTGTAGTTCTTGACTTTTTTCTTTTGCTTCATATTGGATTAATAGACTCACTGTAAGTGAAGGCGAAAACACTGACAGTGGCTATGGAAGGACCACATGTATTGCCCATATTAAGCCAGCAGAAACTTTTTTACAGAAGAACCTCTGCCAACTTGAAATGCAGGTAAGAGCCAGGAAAAAAAACGTCCAAACTTTCAAATATTGTTGCTAGTCTTATCTGCAAACTGCTGTAAGCCTATGATGTTCTGGCTTCAATTTTAGCTCTGTGAGTACTGAGAAAATAACAAAAAATTACATAAACCATGGTATGTAGCAGCAGTGGAATGCCAGTAGTGTCAAGGAAAATGGGTAAGTTGTGTCAGTTCCCCATGAAAACTTTCACTGTAGCCGTGATATTAAGGAGGATTTATTCTGTAAGACTAAGTTCAGCATCACACTATCTTAGGGAAACCAACTGTGACAATGTGGCTTTTAAGCATCAGGGATTACTTCCCTCTGTGTGTTTGCAACTGAGGCAGGCTGAACATCCTCAGAGCTCAGGGGATCCAGTCTCCCAGGGTGCATGGGTTTTGTAGCTGTTACCTACCCATTGCCAGAAAATGAGAAAATGCTCCAAATTCCCAGTCAGCCACAGACCTCTCATAACAATGTCATGTCAAATGCACTTCCTTACACTTCTCAGCATTTCCTGTTGGTTACCAGCAAATAATGCTGTTAAATGCAATCACAAAATTTTCATTCATCCACTATGGCAAGGTCATGTAGCAGCAAAACAAACTGTTGACACAGAATTACAGGTTCTCTCCTTGGATTATCCTTTCCTTTCTGATCTTTTTCCAAATCTCTATAGGCCAGACTTCAGCGGCAGTGAATGATTCACGTTGCTTACTGCATGGCTGCCAAAACCTGGCTCCATGTAAAAGCCATTGTGAGAAGCAGTCACTTCTAAAGAACAAGGCAAAGAGATTTTTTTTTAGGAGTTTATTTCTCTCTCTGATAAGTTTTTGCATGTAGCAGGCCTGTACAATAGGCATCCATGCCTGTTGCTATTTCTTGCAAGGTTTCAGCTTATAGATGAAAGTGGCATGGCAGGTTTTCAGGCTCACTTATTCAAATCCAAAGAGGAGGGAAGCAGATTATGAAAAATAAGATTTGATACTGTTCTAGGCCTAGATCAACAGGACTCAGAGGACAGACTGCCAAGTTTCAAAGAAGCAGGGTCATTCCGTATGGATGACCACATTGTTTAAAATCTCTACTTCATGAAGAGGTAGGTCTTGGAGACTCAGTGTAAATACAGGAATGTAATATTTTTCCTGGATTTCAAATGTAAAAGCACCACTTTTTCCTCAGGAGATAACATTTCCGACTAACTTATGCCAATTTGTCATGTATTTTATCTACACCAAAAAAAAATGTTTTTCAAACATACGCTGTATTACTGTAAATATAAAAATTGGTGTTACAAAGTTGTTACTAACTGTTGTATCAGTCAACTGCACCATTTTGTTGAAAATTATGAAGGTATAAGTAAAATGAATAGAAGATATATACACATACTCCCATCTAAAAAACCAAAAAACCAAAACAAACAAAAAAAAGCCCATCTATTTTTTATAGTGATTTAAGGAAAAAACTAAAGATCTGCAGGGAAAAGCAGGAATCACATTCAGCTGCATACTTGATAGCCTGAAGACCCAAAGGATACATGTCAGCGGAATTTGGTGTTGCATCATTACTTGAAAGCAATAACTATCTTACTGCATGACTCATCTTCCCGAGCCACAAACATATAAGCCATTTCCATACACACACTCCGTCAAGTAATGAGGTACTTCTTGGTAAATATTGGTGCTACAAGTGCATTCAAACACTTCCCTGACAAAATCTGTCTGTCTAGTGCTTACAAATCTGTAGTGACATATTTCCTCTGGAGCTGCAGTAAAAATGCCTGAGAATAGAGAAATGTTTTATATGTCTCATAATAAGTTATTTATTTTTTCCTTTACTTTGATGCTAACTAGATATCTTATATTAAGAAGAGTTGAACATCAACAGTGTTCCCAGTTGACTCAGCCTAGAATTCATCTATGAAGATGCATTATCAAAAATGTTTTTGAGTAATGGCTTGTGATATGCCAACAACTGCATATAAGGGTCATGTTTTAGTGATGGATATGGCAATGGCATGTTAACAATTAGACTACATGCTCTTAAAGGTATTTTCCAATCTAAATGATTCTATGATTCTATGAATTGTTGTTATCTACATATAAAGTATGATTAAAAAAAAGAAGACAACAATAAAAGTAAAAAATAAAACAAGATCTGATTCTCTATCCTAGTATTTTTCTTTCTCCCCTGCGCCTTTTTCCTTATCACTTCCTTTCTAAATTTCCTTGTCTTTTTCATATTTTTCTTTGATGTCATTGTCTTTCACCTTACAAATTTAATTTTTACATCAAGTTATTTCTTTGCTTGGTAATGAAAAAGGCAAATCTTTCGTCAAAATAATTATATAAAATTAATATAATTAAATGTGGTGACAAATTACATATATTATTAAACTACATAACAATTAATAGCTAGAGGAAAGCTTTGAAAACCATATCACATTATGAGTTTCTAGGAGTATTTCTTTTAAGAGATTTTTATGAATCAGGTAATCTTAGTACAAGGTTATAGACCTTATGTTACAATTAAGTAATTTGAAGCCATGAAGTAGAATACATAATATCTCTTTGCAATTTTATTATAGAAAAGATACCTAACAGGCTGTATTGGCAGTCCTGTTGAATTTGTTCTTTAAGCCATCCTTAGCAGCAAAAATATAACTCCACTTTCTTCATCTGTATGTACCTTTGCTTCAAAATTACTTGTAATTGTTTTTTAAAGTATGATTTCTCCATTCTTTGAAAGTGTCTCTTTTGAAAGTCCATTTCATTAGTGCAGACATGAATGAAAATTGAGTATTTTATAATATGGCTTTTTAGATGATGTTAAGTTCTGATAAATAGACATTACCAGCATCTTTAAATGCATAGTGTCAAATTCAGAGATGTAAATATTGTGCTGTGGCATGGATTTCCTTGAACTCTGAGTTGCTTGTAATGCACTGTATTGAAATGGTGTTGTATTGTATGGACTCCCTTAATCCTGCTTCCCTCAATGCACGTTTAACTCAGTGGAATTATAATCTACATACAAAAGGAGGCAAAAGTTAAATTGAAAAGGGGGTGTACACATGTTATACCTATGAAAGAGCCGATCAAAGAGGAGGAGTTTATAGCCATCAAATTACAGATCAAGTGAACATTGGCAATAGAAGGAAAAGAACCAATATAGACAGTTTTGAATTAGAAAACAGAAAGATGGTGCTAAACATAGAAATGGGAGAAAATGAGAGTGCAAAGCTTTAGGGAAAACACCTGACAAATTGGTAAGAACAATGTCAAAACACTGCAAGTCAGTTGTCAGAACAGCACTTTACAAAGAAGTGAAATGTAAAGAAAATCAAAAGTACCCTACAGAGGACAAAAAATAGATGCCAAAAACTTGCCATCTTTGCTACCATGGAATAAAAAGTGCATGAATACCCACTTTTATGTCTGCCAAACTTACACACAGGACTAAAGGAGAGTTTGGCATATATAGAAGTCTTCTAACTCTTCACTCATTCCCAAAAATGATAGCCTGCCAATGCACCCTACAGTGGCAGCTACTGCTGTTTTTAGACATATCCTTCTTGCAATACCTACAGGCATGTTAGAGAGACTTGCCACAGGCTGTCCAGGATAGAAAGAAAGTAACCTGATTTTCATATAATTTTAGAGGTCCATAATGATGTGAATCCAGGGGATTAAAAATGTTCTTCCTTGGTATATCTGTTTGCATAATTTTATGACTGGCTAAGGCAAGGGAAAACTACTCAGTAACATGGTTGTATAAATTGTGGATGTGGTAGAGTTGAGGTTCTCAAGTTATTATTCTGATTGACTTTATCAGGGAATTATCTCACTGTTAAAAACTTGTCCTTCTTTAGAAAAACAGAGGACAAGTATCATGTTTGAAAATTGTCTCTGTTTCTTTTAATTACTTGCTTTGGGCATTGCTTCTTGAATTTCTTTTAATATCTGTTGGCTGGGATTTCACAGAGAACAATGATGTCCAGCAAACCCTTAAGGTGTAAATGAAGCCTATTTGAACCAAAAACATGGGTCACTGGGAGTTTCAGTATGAGCCAAATTCCCTGTTGGTGTAAATGGACATCTGTTTAATTTGAAGATTGCATTATAAAGCACCTTTATGGAAACAAAATTTTACCTGTCATAATTTTGTACTCCATGAAAAATATTTTTGGTCCATGAAAACTTGATCACTTCTTCAAATGAAAATGTGTCTATTCACATTTAAAAATTGATTTTATGGCTTTACGTGTGACTTTAATAAGCAAATGCTATGTCTGGCTTTAAAAATGCTGTTTACATACATATAGATTTTAGGGAATTAACTAATGTTGCTGACCAAAAGTAACTCTATTGTCACACCTAAGCAGCCAGACAGAGGCTTTGTGAATCAGTCTGAAAGAGCTGAGCTGCCTAAGCTGCATTGGAGTTACAGTTTAGCTGATTAAATGCTGATTTGGCTCTAGGCTCTGACTCCCAATGTCACAGTGGCAAACCAATTTCCTGCCTGCTCTACACCACCACAGTTCATTTAAAATCAGTGTAAGAAGTTAATGCACTTTAAGTTAATACTGATCCAGACCAGTACTTTTCTAAGAAATTATTAGAGTGCAGAACATCCTAATTAATTATAGACTGATTTGAACTGGTTTTACATTGTTACTGAATGCAACCTTGATTCTGTTCCACATTTTAAAATATATTACCTTTTTTTCCATTTCTCACAAACCGATGATGCAACTTCTTTTCACCATTAGGGAGGGATCCATCAGCACCTGTGTTAAGCTAACCTGTGGAATAAATAAATAGAGTAAAAATTTTTTTCAGTACTCAATTTTTCATACTGTATAAAATGTATTTATACATTTTATACTAGTCTGTGAGTCTAATTGTATTTAGACTCACAGACTGTACTTGATCTGTGGGTAGCTTCTCAATTTTCCTGAGAGCTTCACATGTAAATCAGTCTGAACCACAGTCATTTAATAGTGAATCATGGCTGTGAAAATAATGATTTTGAGTTCTCAGTGTATGAGTTAAAATAACACAATAATTTAATATTTTTTTTTAAAAAAAAAGCCCAACTGGTTTTTATTTCAGCTGTATTTCATACTTTTTTATTTCATAAAAATATATAGGAGCATATATTGAATTGGAATATATTTTTCAATATGTTTAACTGTAAGAGAAAGATAAATAATTTCATTAATTTCACAGATCTGTAAAATTAATGAACATTAAAAATATTTGATTTAGATTGTTCCCTATTTGTTTGTTTGTTTGCTTGAGTAAGTTTTGTAACACAGTGGACACACTCTAGAAACCAGAAGTCACTAACAGAAAACTAGTTGTATCATTTCAAAACAGCTGGGCAGAGTGTTCTGAGAAAGATCTAGATCAAATCCTGATACCAAAGAAAATCAATTTTTACATAGTACAGATTTTACTTCATCAAGGAAATTTTACCTAACCTTACAAAACATTCTACAGTTGACTCAAACAACCAAATAAATAAATGTTCAGTTCATTACCTGACAAACAACTTACCTTTGAGTCCTTCTGCTGTTATCTGTTGGTCTGCTACACATTTTTCTCTTCTCTCTCCACTTAGGACTTTAGGAGACAAACAGGCCCTGCATAAAGACAGACATGATAATACTTTCATTTATGTTATTGAAGTATAAACTTATTTTCTTTTTTCATTTGTATTGCTTAGAAGAGAGTTAAAATCTGTCAAGTTGATAACTAAAACTTTCAACACATACAGAGATACAATTACACAGAAAAGTTAAAATTAAAAAAAAAATCTGATTTTCATAGAATCATAAAAAGCTTTGTGTTGGAAATGACCATAAAGATAATCTAGCTCCAATCCTCCTGTTATGGGCTGGGACACCTTCCACTAAACCAGGTTGCTCAAAACCCCAACCAGCCTGGACTTCAATTCTTTCCTCAGATGGGACATCCACAACTTCTCTGGGCCGTCTGCCAGTCTGACCAACACCTCTGTAAAGGATATTATTATCTAATCCAGATGGTCCCAAATCATGAAGTAGAAATTAAAGGAAGAATAAAGTAGCATTTTCTCGTTTACAAGATAAAAACTAGAAGTAAAATGCAACAAGATCAAGGCTAGATTTCAGGGAAGACTGCATTAAAAAAAAAAAAAAAAAAGGACAACAAAACATTCAAAGAATTGAATAAATTGCCTTAAAGTCTTCACCTTTACAAGGTTTCAGCAATTGACCAGACGAATATCTGCCAGAAAAAATAAACAAATATACCCAGAAAAGTGAACCAACAGCTCCCTTCTACTTCTTTTCCCTTTGACTTTTTTTTAACTGAATGTGAACCTCAGCCTCCTATATCTAGTATGCCATTCAAAATTCTAAAAGTACCTGAGATTCTATCCCTGCTCTACCTCTGCAAAGTACAGCTGTTGAGGGTGCACATCATCCTTTAGGAACATTGCTCTACAGCAAACTGGATTATTCATGTTTGCAATAACTAGAGCATGAATTTGGATTTCTGGTAAATGTAGAAAATATTTATCTACTTTCAATGTTTGTTAGGAGTATAACCAAATAGCTGAAAAATATTCACTTTTTTTCTCAAGATTTAGTTAAGTTCTTATCTAGTTCTCGCTGTTTGTTATTTTCAGGTTCCCATGTTTGCTGCATTATTAACATTAAACTCAAAAACAATAGGAGTACCACATCAGGTGTCTACAGTTGACTTTGTATTTAGAATTGAGTTTTAATGTATCTAAATCACTATAAACACAATTGAATAGAAAAACATGTAGCCAGTTTTGTACTTTTATTCCTGATTTCAGAAGTATGATCTTACATTTCCACTGACACCACTGAAAATCTGTGATTGAAAATTACACTGGAAGTTATGAATGACCAGAATCATCACCTGTTCCCAAAGTGAATTTGGCTTCAGAGGCATCCAACTCTTTGCTGAAACTGCAATGAAAAGAGCAGTTTTGTAAAACTGGACTAACACATTAGAGGCAGAATGATTCACAAACAAAAGATTTACCATTAAGCAGCAACACTTGTAACAGCTTTGGTATTAGCAATTCTGGCAGTTCAGTGCTCTTCAGCCAGGGCTGTCTAGGATAAGGACAATCATATCTGCATGATATATTACTGCATCATTAAGTAGATGTGAAGCATCCATCACTGGTCATCACTAGAACAGGATATGGAAATCGCTGAACCATTATTCTGCTCTGGAACAACATTTCTTATGTGCCCAAGCTCTCGAGCACTTGACCTTCAGCAAATACATGCATACCTAAAAATAAACTCATGAGTAAATGTTTGCAAAAGTGCCACAGAAAAAATACTGACAGTTTTGGTGACAAATTTCCACTCTGTACTAACATTTAAATATAGTTTTAAACAGAAAATATTGAAGCTTCAGTACAAACTGCTATTCTTAAGGCCTCTCTACCTGAGGACTTAAAATGTTTTTTCTTATTTATATAAACCAAAAGATGTGAAAGCAATGCTGCTGCAATATGTTACAACATATTGCAGAACAATGTGTCAATGTGAAATAACACAAAGAGATTTCAGACTTTTAATGTGAAATTGCTACTGATATTGAAAAACATAATTTCCCATCTTAATTCCAGCCCTAAAATAATTTGATCTTCTTCTGTGGCCACAATAGCTTCTGATGTACTGTAGAAATGATCTCACATTTTTGTGATGTCCTGTCAAAAACCATAACAGATACAAATAAGTTGCATCATCCTTTATTGTCAGAAACTGATAACTCTAATAGACCTTTTCATTAGACAGGTTCTGTTATTAGATTCTTAAAGTTTGGGCTAACAGATGTGTCTAGCAGAAGAGAACACTTCCATATTGAAGCGGTCATTCCAAAAAAAGCAAAATTTTTTCCACCAATCAAAGGTTTACAAAACCACTGCAAAATAATTTTAAGCTTCCGTAATTAATTTTAAATCAAGCAATTCTTTACACCAGTTAAGATTTGACACAGAAATACAGAGTTGTTTGATTTTCAAGGACATTTTTAGACACTTTTCCTCTTTTCATTTTATCTAAATTTGAGCAACCTGCCCCAGAAACTTTCATAAAGACAGAAGAAAATAACCAATGCAGAACAGAGGAAAAGTAGCTCATTTTGGATTTACTTAGTCCACATACCTGAATTGTCCCAAAAAAGCTGTTCCTCTGGGCTTTTAGAAGTTTCTCTAGTAGACATAGTTCATCTTGCTTCTTTTGTAATTAATGAATCATAGCAACTACTGAAATCTTGTGGAGAAAAAGTAATTTTCTACCTTGCTGATTTAAGCTCTCTTGGACATATAGCATTCCTGAACTTGGAATCATAATGAAAGACAGACAATATAGCATAATTTTGCTCCCTATCTTTCACTTGCCTTTGGCCATGGATTGTTGTAACTTCAGATTAAAATCAGTATCAAAAAATTTTTGTTCAATTTTTATATTTAGATCTTATAAATATTCTGACACGATTAACAAATTGTTTTGTTTCCATGTGATATGCCGTTGTTTTTCTAAGGTCTTTTTCCAAAGACATTGAAAATGAAAGTAATAGATTAAGTACCTTTCAAATTTATTTCCTCTTTCAAAAAAAGGTTTCCAATGAACAAGTTCTGAATGAAAATACAGTGATATTGTTTAATCTTTGGCACTAGCTGACATATATGCTTCTTAAAAAATTAAATCAATTGTACAGGTATCAAGTATCCCCTTAGAATTTTGGGATAGGATTTGTCCTCCAGTTCCACTGTGCTGTTTCTTACTACAATTTATCAGTCTACTGCTTACTATTCAGACACAAGTAAAATAAAATCTTAAGAAATGAAAGTAAATAAAATAAAATAAAATAAAATAAAATAAAATAAAATAAAATAAAATAAAATCTTGAATCTAAAAGAATCATAGTCCCACCTTAGGATGATTTTTTTCAGCATATTTCTCTTTTCTTACCTTTTTTTTTTCCTTACCCATTACACATCCTGAATATTTTCAAAATTGATTCATAGATTCCCACATGGGAAGGTATTTGGGTTGCATAAAGCCTCATTAAAGTCAATAGATGCCCCAGGGCATACTAAATTCTCACTACATCAAGCTCCTTTGTTGGATGAGTTTCTTGGAGGAAATACTGGTATTTTCAAATTTGTATGCCTAAAGCAAGTAATTTATTTGAAAGTGGCAGTATTTCCATAAGGACTGACAACCAAAAATGCCCAGGAAACTAATGTGAACAGCAAATGATTTTGAAATAATTGAGCATTATGTATCTGCATCATCACCAGTGAAAATAAAATTAGAGACTGCAGCTCATTGAGACATCTGCAGTGTAAAAGGGAGATTGACAGACTGAAGAGAACTGAACAACCTCAAATCTTAACTGAGGTACAAATGCAAGAAAAGATAACTAAGGAGGCAAACTAATTTCCTTCATCAAAAGAGAAGCCTGAGATATTATTTAATCAAAGTATTGGAATACATCCAAGAAAATACAATACCTTTTATAGAAATAAATTACTTAATAGGAAAAAAAAAACCTGCTTTAAAAGTCTGGGCACTAAATCCATGGAGATTTGTATTAAAAATAAAAGCACACATCTGTCATTATGAGAGTGGCCAGTAGGTCAATTCTCAAAATAAATTAATGAGGTAAAGAATAGTTCTTCATTTCTTGACAACTTCATTTCAAAACTGATTTCCCTTTTTAAAATGCATTTTAGGCAAACAGAAATGTGACAGTTTACCACAAATATAATTGGAGGAAACTGTGTGGCATGTGGTTCCTTCACCAAATTTGATGAACTTCCTATATTTTAGAGTGTAAAAATCAGTGAAAAAACCTCAGAAAAAAATCAGAGGTGTTATATCCCCACTTGAAAATTTGCTTTTTAGGTAGAATAATGAATGATAAGGTATAAATCCAGCACACAATTCAGAAGAAAAAATTGTGAAATATTTAGGGTATTAAAACATAAATAAAATTTTTCTATTAAGGTATATAATTTGTGTCTGGGTACCTACTTAGAGCACTTTTTGTTACTGACTTATTTTTCTTCCAATTGAAATGCATTTTGAAGGAGAAAAATCATGATGAAATTCTGGTACATTAACTAAATGCCCTGAAAGATTTTGGGGTGACAACACCAAAGTGGAAGTTTATAATTTCATCCCCTATTGCATCCTTAGTCACATTAAACCTTCCTATATATAAATAACAATATCTTAGCTGAAAAAAATGCTTGTGAGTCCATCTTAGATGGAATATGCTAACTGCTCCCTTATAATCCTGCTCCTTTATGCTACTGAGAAACCTCTGGATAAGTTCCTAAATGCAAATTAGCTATTTGCCAGTCTGTAATAAGGCTTTCTCCCAGATCTATTGTACTGTACTGCACATTCACCATAGGAGAATAAGAACCAACCTGCTGTCCAGCAGAACTAGATTGTTTCTTCTAGTTGTGCTCTTCCAGCTGTGAGGAGATATTGCCTCTAGACATGACTGCTGCAGACACCTGACAGCCCCAGGCAGAGAGCAGCCAGACCCTCCTCCTGTTTCACTTCCTAAAGGCTTTGGAGTGTCAAGATGGAGATCCTGCTGAAAGGAGGTATGAAACTTGGGGCAATTGCTCAATGAGTCTGCTGACTTAAGAGAAAATGGCTTAGAAAATGAACAATATTCAAGAACAATATTTTTCATCCAGAGGTGTGTCCTTGGCAAAATAAAGGATTCATTTCTCTTAGATTCCTCCATGGATTTCTAATCCTCTTCATTCTTTCTGATTTGCCCCACAGAATCTGAAAGAAGTTCACATATTTTCCTAAACACTTAATTGACTCTTCCTGCATTACCTGGAAACCTGCAGCCAAAAGAGCTGGGGAATAAGGAATAAATGGCTTGAAATTAATGAGACTTTTGCAGCCCTTCCAGAGATCCTGGGAGAAGAAGATGGACCAGAGATAAAGAGAAGGAAATATTTCATAAAATTAAGTGAAATATAGGCAGGAGGTTACCAGAGTGCAGCATGCTTTATGGAGTATAAAATAGCACCATTGCTATTAGACCTGGTTCAAAAGTGCAGAGCTAAATATTTTACACTGTGAGGGAGACTAGTGGTGTAGTTTACTCTGAGGATTGTATTCCACAAAGAATGTTGAGATAATATCTCTTCCTGGAGTCCAGGATATTTTTTCTCTCTGTAATGATGAGGCTTTAGTACATTCAGGAATTCTGATTTGACTTCTGCATTCTTCACTTCTTTATTCTTCAGTCTTCACACACTCTGACAGGTTGGCCCCTTGTATACATACGTAAGTCATTCCTATGAATCCTACATTCACACTACTCTGAGTTCTCTCCAGAAGGAGAAGAATAAAACTCATCTTTGCTTTTGTCTCAGGTCACATGATGCTGGGAGGAAAAGATAATAAATAAAGCAATTGAGAATTTTGGTTTTATCAGCCACTTCCACCCCCTTAAAGAGGCAAAAAGAAGTGTTAGTCATAATCATAACAAAAGTTCAATTTCTTAAAAAGTAAGTGTCATGCAGCATACTTTTTCTATAGCAAAAGAAATCTGAATGCTTCTTTGAACTAAAAATTACATTAAAATCTAGTCTCATATAATATTTTCAATTGACTCAAATTAAATAATGTGTCCAGTCATACTACTGAATAACAAAAAATATCTTTCTTCCCCAAGTATCATCACACATATCCAGTTTTGACTATCGACCCTTTGCAAAGTCTTATTCAAACCAGAGTCTGAGTTTCTTTGACATCCTGAAAAAACTTTGTTTAGCCTCACGTGGGAAAAAGGTGCTTTTCTTTCTCATAGCAATAGTTCTTGACGTTCAGAAGAAGTATGATAGGAGCAGTTCATTGAGGCACAGAGCTCTCCACTGCCCTCAGCACCTTTGTGCTGTCAGAATCCCACTGGATGTCAGCCTGTGCAGCAAGAGAGCATTGCTATTCTGCTCTGAAGAGAGGAGCACAGGGCTTTGCAGAGCTCCCTGGGAGCAGGGGCACAGGGGGCTGAAAACAGCCACAGCTGGGGCTCAGAGAGTGCAATGGCAGTGAGCTCCAGCATCATCCTAAAGTGCATCATCCCGGAGGCTTCATATTCATCTCTCATCCTTTAACAATTCTTTGGTTCTGTAAAAATGATCTGTGGTATACACATGATCTAGTGATACTATTGTTCAAGTTTATTCACCACAGATGCCTTAGTTTTTAAAAAATGAACAGCAGGCTTTGTTTACCTGCCTAATGACTGCAACAATGGCAGCAAAAACAAGCAAAGAGGCAATGAAGGTAATCAGAAATATCCACAGTTCTTCCTGAGTGACTCGATTAAAACTAGAAACAAGCAGATATGAAGGAAATTCTACTGTTTCTTCTTGTTCTGCAAAGAGAAAGTATTTTGTCTGAGTCAATATAAAAGAATTCCAGAATATAAAGGACTAATTACTACATTTATCAATATGGACATCCCGAAGAGCTAAATGAATATGGAAAAGCCTTCCTGTAAACAGCCAAAATAATTCAATAAGGACTTAAACAATTCAAAAATAATGCCAGTTCTCATAGAAAGACTAGCAGTAACTAATGTCACTAGAAAAGATGGATTTTCAATCTCCTGCTAGGAATATTCTACAGATTGAGTGCTTCACTGTCTCCATTAGAAATTTTTTCCCTTTATATTTAAGCTCTTTCCCTTTTGGATGTTGTTTCAGACCAGTTCTTTATCTCTCATTGGACTACCAAAAGAGAGAAATCTTCCATTCTTCTGAGAAATTAATTTGTTCCTTTGGGGGAAAAAAATTGCTCAGGAGACCCAAAATAATAAAAATTCTAAGTCTTAGCAGCTTCGGCTGAGAAAACATCAGGAAATCACTCAGGACTCAGGCTGGTCAATAATGAAATATTCAATGTATCATTAAGCCTGAAAATACTGCTAGTACACAGAGTAACTTGGGCCAGATTTGGAAAAATGGTCTTTTTAAAGGGCTAAAACCAGAATCCTTAATTAAACAATTTAGAAGTAGTCAGCAAGGAGATTATTAGAGTGATTTCTTAATTAAATTATACTGATCCAGAGGACTGGGAGTATATTATCACTCCAAGGATACTAAGAATTCAAGATAAAGAAATTATTAAAAATCACATACAAATTCAGAGATATTGTAATTGTGCAGAGAAAGTTTTCTCTGAAACAATATTCACAAATATATAGACTAAAATAATTGCCTCAATTTATACCATTTATATCTTATTTATAATCTGTACTTGGTAGAAAAAAAAGCTTTTTGATAAATATGTGACATAAAGCAGCATGATTGTTTATAACATTAGAACAACCACATTTTCAGTTCACAACAACTAGAATAAAAAAACAGTTAACTTGACTTGTGTTTTAGTTAAGCATTATTTTTCTATATACATATAAGCATATCTTCAATGTTAAAAGTTCTTTTGAGCAACTATAAGTAATTCAAACTCTTAATAGAGATTGCACAAACTTAAGAACTTGAATCACTTCTTTGGAAATTTGATTTATATTAATCAAATTAATAGGTGTGTTTTAATCACTAAAAGGTGCTATTTATGGTATAGATACCAGGTTCTGGATAGTCTGATTGTGAAAAATAGCTTTAAGATGTAACTTACTGAATAGTCAAAAACTTTTTTACTGTGAAAAACAAAAACAAAACAAAACACCCCACAAACCTAGACTTTGATGTTCATCACTCAAAGACTTTCCCATATTTGCAGGTGGTGCATTCCTGCTGCCCCTTTGGTCTGACTGAAGGGCTGCTGGGGAAGGACCTCTCAAAACTTTTCCACCAGCCATCCCAACTCCTGCAAGGCTTCCAGCTGGTTTGATGACCTTGGTTGTAACGTGCCAGTGGCTGAGGTCAGATCTGTGCTTACAGGCATTGCTGCCCAGCCAAAACAGACAGATGGTCATGCGGGGTCAGGTAGTGCAGATGAATTTCTCTGTCAATGACAAACACAGTCAATGCAAAAGAAGAAATGCATCTTTTCTAAAGCAGGAATTAATTCCCGATAAAGTGCTCAAAACTGGTAAACAGAACTTTTTAGGCTCCTGGCTTTATCCTTCAGTTTTATAAAATTAGTAAATTATCCTATTAATTGTAAATCAATTTTAAGGTAAATCAATTTTATGTTTTCCCAGACAAAAAACCCAATGGGACTTGACAGAGTTAGATTTTTTATCCAGATGTGATTGTGTATGAGGTCCTTCTTACAATTTGCTGTCTTTTGAATTCCAAAGAAAAAAACATGCACCTTAAGAACTTCAAGCTCAACATCTTCACAAATTCTAATGCAATCTAGGATTAATTAATGATGAAGAATCTGAGTAGCTTAGGTCTCCTAGTTTGCCATGTCAGAGACAGAAGCCACTTCAGAGTGGCAGAAATGTAACACAGAGAAGCACACAGATGAGCAGCTTTATTGTGGCTGATGTACCAAAACATGCCATGTCAAAGTCCTGTGACAACTTTGAAACATAAGAAATTAGTTATATTTTCAGAAAGCAAATATTTTATACTTTCTAGATGGCCTAAAAATTCACTAGACATATTTCTAATTTTCTGCATTTCAGACTTCTGTAACAATTTGTCTTATTCAGAGTATTCATCTCTACACAACTACAGTAATTTCCTACAGCTTGTCTTCCAATAACATCAGAGAAAGTGATAGGTTATTAACTGCCTGCTTCTATTCCTCTTTCCTCTGGTAATTTCTCTGTTAGTAAGTTAGCTTTCTCCCACACTGTTATAAATGTACAAGTATTTTTCCCTTTGAAACACAAACAAGAAAATGAGAAAAAAATCGGTATCAGTACAGTTTTCTCTCCTGTGTGCCTGGAGATAGAATTTTGAAAAAGTCTCAGTTATTGACAGCTCAGCATTACAGTTTGACAGAGAATTATAGAGTAAATGTTTGGTTTTTGTGTTAAATAAATCTTTTTTTCTCAATGTTTTCCAATTTTTCAATAAGACACTGCACAAGAAAGTTCCTTACTGCCATAAAGTCACCCCTTCTCTTAAGAAGACACCTTTGTTATTTTTAATTCCTGAATCATTTTCACTTTTGCAAGAGCTTTTTTAATGAAAAGTTATTTCATGCATAGGTGAATATTACTCTACATGTTTTACAAATAGAAAATTCTTACACTTAAAAATTACCCAGTGAGCCAAAGGTCTTGCACCAAAACATGGACCCACAAAATCCTAATTGCCAGGACAGTGCGTGAACTTCTCTCCTTCACCATGCCTTCTTTCCAGAGCAGTTTAAATCACAGTCAAACATCTGTTGATATGAAAGAAGAATTGTATATTTAATATTTTGATACAGGAAAAATACTATCCTTTCTTAAAGATATGAAGTGTAGATTAAAATGGAAGGAGATTTACTAGACTTCCTAAAACTTCCTTTGCATATAGCCCAGAATGCAAAATGAGAAAAGCTATGTATTGTACTGCTTTTTTGATGTCCCTTTTTTTTTTTTGATATTCAAAATATAAAATGTTTCCTTTAAAAAACAAAGAACTAATTGTCTTAAGCTATATAATAAAAGTTCAATAATTAAACAGTCTTTGGTAATTTTTACTGTATATTGGATAAGACTTAATCGTGGTCTTTACAGTTTGTGAAGAATTTTGGCATCTAGTATTTAGTACAAATTGGATGCTACTGCTAGATGAACCACTCCATCTAAAAATATGCTACATTTTGTCAATGTTCAAATGAAATAATAAATGAAATAAAATGTCACATGGGTTTACTTTCCTAGATTCTAAAGCAATTTAACTGCATTAAAATATTCCATTTCAAACTTTAATCTTCAGGTTCTAATTAGATAGTTACAAGATAGATCCAATATGAATGGTTTCAACTGAGATTTAATCATCTCCACTATGGCAAGTGACTTAGCATGGAATTCCTGATTACAGGTAAAGCATTTCAGTGACTGCTGAGGGTGCCTAATCTGTTTGCAAAAAAAGTACCCTCAACAAAATGAGCTCCATCCTAGCAGAATTGAAGTACATAAAAAACTCAGTCCATTTATCTATAGAAATTCAATATAAAGTGTGATTAACAGCAATAAAAAAGGCTCCAAATAATATTGAAAAATGTAAAATTTAAGGGTTTGGGAATAAAAAACTTTTTGAAAGACCTGCAGATTCCTTTGGAGTAAATATTCACTGACAGCTGCTTTCAGTGTCAAATGACAGTGGAAGTACTACAGATTCATAGGTTAATGTGCAATTTCTAGATTAGTCAGCAGGAGATCATCACACTAAACAGCACTTCTCTCATTTATTCATACTTTGTGAGAATGGGGCGAGAGAAGAAAATTACTGCTAAGGGTGTTTGCAAGGCCTCAGAAAGCACAGCAGGACTTTTGGGGCAGTGACAGCTGCTGGCACTCGGGCATTGCCACTTCTCTCCCAGTTCCTGGGCGTGGGAGTCAGAGCAGCCCTCGGATCCATCCCAGCAGAAAGGCCTGGCAAGGCACCAGCCCGGCACAATCCATTCCTGGTGAAATACGGCCGCAAGTGCAAAGTAACACATTCTGTTCAGAGTGAACACGCCAGCACATAACTAATGGAGACTTGCAAGATTTATTAGAGGGCAGAAAACTTTTCCATTCTGTGCTGATCTCACTGGATATAAAACTTTCTGTGAGTCCCATATCATGTATAACATTTTTCTATTAGGTAAGGAAGCAGCTTGGCTGTAATAGAGATACATGTCTCACAATGCTGTGAGAATGATAGGTTCAGAAATTTAAAAATAATTAAATAAATTCAATTAACATATTAATTGTATTAAAAATTATATATTCTCTTTCTGCAGTTGGTGTTTTCTTAGTATCACATCTTCAGGATTAAGAGAAAAATGCATTTGACTCTCACAATAACTGGTTTATTGTCCCATTTTTTGATTTTGTGAGCTGACAAAAATATACACTCTATGGACAAGAACAAAATGATATACAAAAAAATAATTAAGAAGACAAATCCTTTTGGGAAGGATTGAAATAGAAATAGTAGAGGTGGATCTGGCAAAAGGCACCAATCAAGGAAGAAATAATTCAGCAAGAGATTCTGGCTGAAAACAGTTGCCATGGACAAGAGCTTTTGCATTAGCTCCAGGGGGTTTTGTACCTGCTCCATGTTTGGAGATGCAGTATTTTAGAGTGAAAAGAGATAATACCACAGAAGAGGCACGAAGCCAATTTTCCCCCCTTTTCCTCAGCAAAAATCCAGACTAGTTCATGAAAGATTTACCATGATAGACTAGTAAACAACATTTGATCCATAAATTAGAAGATATAAACCTGAGATGAAGAAAGGAGGAAGAAGAGGCAGAACTAGACTGTGTTCTAAAGGACAAAAATTAGTGATAAAGGAAAAAATTATCAACTTTCAATGAAATATAAATGTTAACTATCCCTAAAAATAAAAAAAAAATACCCTTGCAGTACAATTTTGTGAAGTGTCTCAACACAGGGTATATGAATAGTTCTAAGATAACGAAAAAGCACTTAAAATCAATAATAAGGAACTGTCCTGAAGAAAATAATTCTGTACTCTATTTTGCAACTTTGCACCTCTTTTTCTAGTGAATATTTCTTGATCTGCCTCTTCTTCATTTCACTGGTACCCCAATTTTTTCTCTCTCAAAGAGAAAAAGAGATGTAAATAAAATTGCAGGGGATAACTGAATAATAACGTTGACTGTACAGCAATTCTATTGCTGTATTCCATGAAAAAGTGTTCAATAGCCCATTTAAGATATATAGGTGGAAGCTGGAATCTTGTTTCTTAGCAAAAAAGACAGAATGAGCTTGCTGAACAGCCCAAAACATAAATTAAGGTATATGATAGATGCAATAAATTTGCTTTTGCACTTTGTCTTTATGCTGTTTTGTCTGCCCTTATTACCCATCTATAAATTATAGTAGCCTACATTATCAAAGCCATACTGTCAAAAAAATAGCCACATATGGTCTATACTAAATTAATAGAAGGGTCAAACCCTTTAAAATGAGAGGCAGAGATTTACAGAAAAATATCTACTCTGTCTTTTGGTCTAGGGGAATCTTCTTGGTAGGAGATATCTCCATGACTTACCATAGTTTCTTGGCAGTTCAATATTTATCTTAATATTCAGGTTAAGGAAATATTTAGCATTATCAAAAAGTATCTTTTCTTATTATGACAGAAGGTCACTTTTGGTGTAAAATGTTAATAGTTTTTTTTTAAATGTTGTTACATAAAAAAAGAATGTGGAAAGGCAAAAGTGTCCATTGGGCACTGCACTTTAAGCTGATTTACAGTTTTTAATTGAACTGACTATCTTTATACTTGTGTTGTCTTGATTATGTACTTCATTTCTAACTCATAGAAAAATTAGACCCACAGGGGTCTGGTCTGTAATTGAGGTTTTGGTAACACAGATATGAATTATAATAAAACTGTCTTGTGTGATAACGTCAGTGGTGTTGTTTTTAGCCATAAACAGATTTTTTAGAATGAATATGAAAATAGAAAGATTCAATTAAATTATTCGTCTTCATTCACTTATTCTGAAAAAATCACCTGTCCTATTAAAATAATATTGTGGTATAAAATTTTTATTGTAGAATCTGAAAAAATTCATTGTGCTAAATGAAAATAGCATGGTTTCTGTCAAGGTCATAGTACCATTCATCATCTATCCAAACAAAAAAACAAACAAACAAAAAAAAAAGCATATCAGTGAAGACTGTGAATTTTTTTTTAATTTTCAGTGCATAGTACAATATTAATTATGAATATTTAGATTCAAAACAGTTCATTATCAGAGATTTTGACTAGATGTTTTGGAATCTGGATATGTTTTGAGGCATGACTCTGGCTCCACTGCTTGCTGTGTGTCCTAGGGCATCAGGAGAAAAAACTCACACAAGACTCCAGTAATCTCAGGGAAATTATCAATTGATTTTGCCACAAAATTAAGATTACTGCATTCTGTGTCTGTTCCTACATAGGTCGCCTCTTGTTCATGAGGTTTTCCTGATCCTCACTGTAGTTGTGGCACTACAAGCAAAAGTAGGACATCAGTGAAACCCTTTTTAAAGAAAATTACTTACTGATGACACGGCAAATGTTTAAAAGTAGTGATAGGTTGGATATTTTCTTGGTGTGCATACCAGCCTTCTATGTATTTAAACTGACTCAATTTTTAAACTGTCCTAGAAATCTAAATGCAAAACATCCTGTATTTATGCTACTTGATATTGTATGACTCTTCTTAACCAACTTGAGTTATGACATTTCCCCTTACTAAGAAAGCCATACATATTCAAAAGTTAAAAGGCCCTAACCTCATGAAATAATTTTCAAAATGTTCTTTTCTGTTCTTCACTGTAGCCTAGAAGGCTCACTTTTCCAAGCTTTTATATTTAACTTCAAGGACTAAATCTTCCAGAGGGAGGAGTTTTGGGTGGGTAAAAATGACCGAAGTGAGGCTCATGGTTTGGTCATCTGATTTAAAAAGCAGGATATCAAAGTAAAGCATAAAGCACCACAGCTAAAATCACATAGATTGATATAATAGATTTCCTTTATAACAGGTACTCTTTCAAATTATTCAGTTTTGTGAATTAAATCAAACTGCAAATTCCTCAGGGCATGGCACAATCCTTTTTCAATAGAACATTAATACAGAAGGGGCCTATTTCTAATTGGAATTTTGTAATATAAATAAAAAGCATAATTAGAAATGTACTGAGATAAAAAGAAATAAAAGGTCTTGTAAATACCATTGAATGTTCCTATTATCCTTGTGGCATTAAAAGTTCACTGCTTATTTTGTTACAGAGCAATTAAAGGCGGGTAACTTTCAAGGCTCAAAGAAAAAGGAGTGAAGACTTTCTGTAAGCATGTTCTCTTTCATGAAGCCAAGGACAAAGATAGCAGACCTGAACTGAAAGTGAGAGGAACACATTAAAATCAGTCTGGAGGATTGTCCTGAAGATTTGTGAAACTTCACAGGTCATAAAGGTAAGAGGAATTTTATTCAAATAGTGTGCTAATATTATTGAGGGTAATAATTCATATGAAAACAGTAACTCATTTTTCAAAGACCAGTGCTTAACCAGTCAATGCCTGAGGGGGTAGGCACCTGTCAGACAGAAATGCTGGAAGACTGGAAGACAGGACAACATATTAGCTACTTCCCTACGAGAAGTGAATGAATAAAGTCTTTTTCATTCTACACTCTCTACAAATAAGTCAAATCTATCCATCAGAGGGTAGATTCATTGAACATGGTTCTATTTGCGCCTTCCCTCTAACAGAGCTCTGAAATTTGTACTACAGGCAACAGAAGGCATGAAGGCATTAATTTATTTTCTAAACATAAGGCTATAAAAGTGGCAGTTTAGAAGCAGAAAAAAATATGCAAAGAAATGTTCTATCTCACTAACATTAATGCATAACCAGCATTTACTTTATATACATAATGCAGTGAAAATAAATTAGATGACAGATGTCTTCTCCCTCGCCCTTGTGAGTTGTAGCATGAGTACACAAACAATCTAAATCACTGGGAGATATGTGCTATGGAAACACTGTGCAGAGGTAGTTAATTATTCCTGTCATAGAACAAAATGCAATTGCATTTTTTATTTTGAAATTACAAACACAGTAAACCATAAAATAAACATTATTGACAAAAAGGTAACTCTGTGTTCATCTCTAGGAGTAATCAATAAATCCATGGATTCAGTAACTGATATTTCTTTATAAGTGAAAAGGAAGTGTCTAAGTGAAAATTATTTACAGAAGGTGTATGAATGCTGCTGACATAAAGCCCCCAAAATTAATAATTATCTTCTATTTAACTAGACCTCTATGCAGGTATATAAAATACAATAATATATTATGTTTTGCTATAACTCTCTTAAAGGTAGAGCTATCAGTACAATAAATGCATCTGTTTCTTAGTCTTAAAAGAAAAACACCACCCTTAGAATTGAGGCTTAAAAAAGTATTTTACACTCACACCTGTTTGATTTTCTAGTTCAGTACTACTTCTTGTCCTTTGTCAGAGTCACTTGGAGGCACTGGTATTTCAAGACAGTGATGCACCTAGAGTACATTCTCCTTTCCACCATGATATTTAGATGATGTGACTTGATGGCAAAGAGCATGCAGACCCTAGTTGGGAGTGAGACTTGAAGTTCTTTAACATCTAAGGAAACTCATACTCTGATAAAAATCAAGATGAGAGAGAATGCAGCAAAAAGTGTTTTTCCAGTTATGTTGTGTATTTGTCCCTCTTTTAAGTAAAGCTGTCTCTCACATGACAGTCTGTGTCATCTCTTACTGCCAGAACATGGATTAATATACAGTACTGGACAAAAAAGGAACCAGAATTTTAATTTTCTGCATAAGTACTTTCAGAAAGATAAAAGTAGATGTTGAACATTGAAATAGAAGTGCTGAAGAAATATGTGATTAATAAATATTTCTTTTAGATTGTTAGCTGCCAACCATCAGTGCATAAATGTACCCTTAAGCATATGTTTTTACCAAACAATAATAAAAATGTATTTCTACGATGGTGTGAATACTATTCTAAACAATATTTTTCTGATTACAACAGTAGGAGGTTATAAATGGAAAAAAAGTATATATCACAGGTAGACAGACTTTACATATTGCTATTAGTGCTTAACACAAACTATATTTGTATCAGCTACTATGGTTTAAAATGCCTGAATATTAGAGGAAGAAATTCTTTAGTAAGTAATTTACCTCAGCTTTGTCAGACAAAAACTGAATTTTGCTGACCGGAAAGAATTGGTCTCCATACATACAGACTCCTCATACACAGGCTTATGCAGTCTGGGATTCAATTTCCTTGTTACCCAAAGAAATGCACTCTTTGGTTTACAAAGCAATTGGAGGAGCAAGAGACTATTGACCAAAATCATCACATCTATTAACTCCATGGTACTAACTACAACTGTAAGTCAAACTCCCTGTCCTGTAGTGAAAGCCTTCCGATGAATAATCTCAAGATACTAAAGTGGCTGTCTCTGTAAATACAGCAGTTATGTTCCCCTGGGCCCATGATGAAACTGCTGACTATTGGAGGAATTTGAAAAACAGTATTAAAATTGAAATGACTACCAGATTTATTTAATTTTACTTTGGTTTGATATTATGAGAACTTATATGAAGGAGATAAGCATGTGGACATGATGGCAATTTCTTTCCTTAAACACACCTAAAACATAACTGCATTTGAATAGTCATTTTTCAGATGGTGCTTATTTAATAGCAATTAATTAATGTTTTCTGGTAATCAGAATATGTATTATTATTTTACACTTGTAAAAGAATGAGGTTTTTTCACCTTCAATAATGGACCACTTGAGATTAATTTATTCATCTTTGCAGCAACAGAATCCCTGGTACATTTGTGATTATAATACTTACAAGTCAGATAATGTTGAAGACATGGGTTTCAATAGAGATTTTAAAGAATCCTGCAGATCTCAGTAGGGTAAATATGTCATCCAAAATGCACCCCACCAAGAAAAAAAAATTTAAAAATGGGATAATGAAAAAAAAAGAAATCACTGTTTTTGATTTGTAGTCCAAGTGTTAACCTTCGTCTCTGCACAGGACAACACAAGAGAGTAAATTATTAGTATTGTTCTATTCAAAAAGACAACAGAAGAAACTGAAAGAAAAAAGAGCTCATAAGATTTTCAGAATGTAATTACCATAATTTCATGGTGATTTAATGAGAACTGGTCTTTAACTCTCATCTTAAAACAAATCACTGAAAAATAAATATCCAAGAATTAAATATGTTGATAAAGCAAAGGAGAATTACAAACATATACAATATTGCTATGATATACCATTTTCACAACATTAAGCTTGAGGCTTCATTATACCACAAGATCAATTTCCATAGGATTGGCCACAGCCTGCTCTCAGTCATATAAAAAATTAGTTCACACTAAAAAAATTTTGTTTTACTGTCGTGTCTATTTGATACCTTTTAATAAAAATGCTGGTATAATTTTCTGGACCCCCAAGCTGACCTATCTTCATTTTCTATATGTCTGTATTCAAAGAAAAACAATCCCCTAAAATACAAACAAACCAACCCAACAAAATCAAAAATAAACACAACAACTAAACCAGACCCAAAACAGGTTAATTCATTACTTCACATCCAAAAGGTAACATAATGCTTTTCCTTGTGTTTCCATAAAGCTAACCAGAAGGGTGAAAATTTAGGAGAGATCATGGAAAGCTTTTCCTGAAATTTACTTCCAACCACATGGAAGTCTAAAGAGTAGAACTGAACATAAGAAAAACTGACTAAGGCTAAAGTCCCAGCATTTTTACTCTCTGAAGTTTTTTCTAAAATCTAATTTTAAGGAACATGGCTTATTGTAGCTGCTGTAAATATTTTCTAGACATGATTATGGAGGACCTTGGCGAGTTGGGAGCTGTCTGAAATTCAACAAATGCAAGTGCAGGGTCTTGCACCTGAGGAGGAATCACTTCCTGCACCAGCACAGGCTTGGGGCCAACCTGCTGGAAAACAGCTCTGCAGAGAAGGACCTGGGGGTCCTGGTGGACAACAAGCTGTCCATGAGCCAGCAGCTGTACTGGTGGCCAATGGGATCCTGTGCGGCTTTAGGGAGGACACTGCCAGCAGGTCAAGGGAGGTGATCCTGCCCCTCTGCTCAGCCCTGGTGAGGCCACATCAGGAGTGCTGTGTCCAGCTCTGGGCTCCTCAGGACAAGAGACACATGGAGCTCCTGGAGCTGGTCCAGTGGAGGGCAACAAAGATGAGTAAGGGATGGGAGTATTTCCCTTATGAGGAAAGGCTGATGGAGCTGGGTCTGATCAGCCTGGAGACAAGTGGGAGGGGACCTCATAAAGATAATGGAGCCTCTTCTCAGTGGTGAAAAGAGGGAACAGGGAGAAACTGATGCACAAATAGTTCTACCTGAACATGATGAAGATCTTCTTTACTGTGTGGGTGACTGCATGGGAACTGATTGCCCAGAGAGGTTGTGGAGTCTCCCTCACTGGAGATATTCAAGAACCATCTGAACACAATCCTGTGCCCAGTGCTCTAGGATGACCCTGGATGAGCAAAGGGGTTGGACCAGATGACCCATTTGACCATTGTGGTCACTTTGAACCTCACCTGTTGGGGTGTGTTTTAAGTTTCCCCCACTTATGGTTGCTCCCTCTCCCCCTCTTTATGTTAAATGGTCTGGCCTCCCTTCTTCTCCTCCCCCTCCATCTGCCAGTCACCCCTCCCTGTACCCCATCGGTTCATTCACGCTGGGTCACTCCCCTGGCCCCTCCCCAATGCCTGTCCATTACTCAGAGGCCCCTCCCCTTCACCCAGAGAGTTCTACCAGGGCCTCGGGTGATAGGCTGCTCCCGGCGCCCCCTCCCTCCCTCTCACCCCATTGGATGTTTCCCCTGTTGTCACCTCGGTTGCCACCCCAGCTGTTATCCCATTGGTTGACTGTTGTTCCCGCCCCTTGTTCCTCTCCCATATAAAAGGCCGTGCACGCAGTGCTCCGTGCCTTTTGGGGCACAGGTCCCTTTGAGCCACGGCTATCTCCTCAGACCTCCAATAGACTCGGAACCCTGATACCCCCAAAAGGACGCCTCCCTGCTTTTGTCAGCGTCGTATCACACCTCCTCCAGTCTGGTGGCTTCGGGCCCACAGGCCACAGTTCTTGCCCACAGTGGCATACGAACGTGGCCCTTGCTGCCTGCAGTGCCAAGGGTACTGGGCTGCCGGAGACTTTGGGAAGGCACCGCGACGCTCACCCATTCTGTCATTCTGTGAAATACATCTGAATCTAAGATCCTTCACAGAGCCTATCTATGCATATGTTGGAGAATAAAGTATTCTACTAGAAATCCTGTATATTGCATATAAACTGCATATGCATAACTGAAAAAAATTCAGAGAGTTTGGAGACATATTTTAATGCAGAATATGAGCGGACTGAGTAATGACTTAATAATCCTAAAAAAAATGGTAAGTAAAAACCATGCATAAGCATAGTGGGAAGTGAATTATTTCATACAGAAAATAATAAATACACTGACTAAACTGTCAAAATTGAAAGCCTGGATTTTGCCAGAAGATAGATGAATTTCACACACTAAGCAGCAAAGCTTTGAAGTGACTATATCAAAAAATTGGAAAGGGCGGCACAACAGTTCAAAAAAAATATGTTCCCTACAGAAAAAAACATCTTCACACCCAGGCTAAAAAAATAAATACATAAAAAACCCCTGCCTCTAATTCTGGTATTGCTGTTCTTTGCTGTAAGGGAAAGGCCTGGGGAATTTCCTATTTAAAAATGAGCAAATGAACAAAATCTATGTTTTGATCATAGTGTTTGAAGTCTGAGTCCCAAGAAAAAATATCAGCTAATGTTCCATATGTTCAAAAAAGGAAGAAGAGGGAATAGTTTATTAATTTACAAAATAGTTTCAATGATATTCAAAAGTCTGTGAATATGAACATTTTGAAGGCATTCATTAAGGAATTTAGGAAGTTTTCAAAATAGTAACTCTAAGAGAAGAGGAAGATCCCATGCTACAAAGGAGTGTATAAAAATTCCTCTATAAAGGTTACCACAAATAAACAAATCAATGAAAACTAAGATTGATCAAGAAACAAAACTACATGTAAGAATAGAAAATTAAGCAGGTTACCACGAAATCTGAAACAAATAAGGGAATTTGTCAGATAAAGTAGAGAAGAATAAAGAAAAAAGTTAGCTACATCTTAAGGCTAGTTAGCGACTTGAAATTCCAAAAATTAAATTAAAACTATGGGTTTAATTTCTATAGCATGGAGCCACAGTCAGAAAGTGATCAATCTCATTTAAAGCACTCAAGGAAATATTTGAAGCATATAGGAATAAATGCCTCAAAACCTCCCAAATTACATATCAATAGAATGGTACTTGGGACTGATTATATATGATATTAGGCATACCCTGTCCCTCAAAATACATATCTCACTAACTGAAGTAACTGGTAAGACAACATGGTTAGAAGGTTTGGTTTTACATAAATGACACTTCTGTCATTTAAAACACCTCCTTTATAAACATTGTAAATTACATTCCAGTTATATTCAGCAGTTAGATTTTGAAAAAGTAGCTATTGTTGCATAGGAAATAATCAGCAGTGCTGCTAAGAATAGCATGCTGATACTCAGCACCAGCTCCAGAAGAGCGAATTGTTTTGACAGCTTGCAGGGACATCAGAAGCCTGCAACCAGCTCCCCAATTCCACATCTAAAAGGGAGCAGCTGCAGAGAAGGACGTGGTGGTGCCAGGTCACTGCAGCAGCAACATCAGAATATGCAAGAGGGTAGACACCTGACCTGAGACCTGGATGGGGTCCTTCAAGTTTAGGAAGACTGGCAGTGTCCCAGAAAGGAAGAACTCTTTTTTGTTGTTAGCTTTGCATATTTTTTCCATTGTAGAAAATTACAGATTTCCCATGGAAATTCATTGAAAAATGTGTGAGGATGCAGGATTAAATCCAGTACTGAGATGTGCACTACAACAAATACAGAAACTGTTCATAAATGCAAGTGTTACAGAAATTAAATGGAAATATAAAGCATATATTGGGATAAATAAGAAGTTTTACTTTAGGGACCATTTTGAAAAAGTCTATAGCATCAAAAAAATAAATGAGAGCATAACATTACAAACAGGGAGAAAAAAATGAAGGGCTTCATGCCATGACTGCAAAGCAGGGAAATTTGCATGATTTCTTGCATGATAATCTTGTGTTTGAAGAAAATATAGATAAATTAAAACAGTTACAGGGCACAATGGTTTTTTCTGAATAAAAAAGATATTAAAGCAATTTAGAAATAAAAGAGAACTAATCTGTCAACTGAGAAATTACATCCTTTCATCTTGTGTTTCATTAGCAGGTCCCAAACTCCTACATACTACTGGTGACAGTAAAGTGAATCCATACTTTAATATGTCAATTCCTTCTGTCTCTCCCTTTCCTAGTCCTTTTCTGGTGTTGAAAATAAGTTAGCTGCTATTCAGTCATGGCTTGTAATTGTATAGTTACACAAATACAATGCTTTTCATGGCTCCATGGTTTTAATACAGCAGTAGAACATAATATCAGTGAGAAATAGAAAACTATAACCCTTTTGGTCCCATGTATGGTGTGAGAAATATATTGTCCCCACTCCCTCTTATAATGTAGAATAAAATAAAAATGAGCCATTACCAGAGGCAAAGAATGGGTTTGTAAAAATTGAAGTGGATGGATGAATTTTCCTTCATTTTGCAGTAAGTTATATATACCAGAGGCACAAACATTTGCATTTTTATGAATATAGCACATAATAGTTTATGAAAAATTACGTTTGGATTTCACTCATGTCATGATTTGAGCCTGTTACAACCTCCAGAGCAATTTTGCTCTTATGGTATACCTATATGCTACTCCTCTTCCTGGGACACAGACAGAAAAGCAGATAAGGAGGAAGCTAAATAAAAAAGAGGCCAATAAATCACATAAATCACAAGAAACATTTACCAGCTGACAGAAGGTGTGTATTGAAATCAGCCACAGCAACTATATTAGAGGTAATGTTCCAAAAACACACTCCAGGCAGAGCAAACTATTGAATTATCATTTCTAGTGAATTACTTCATAAAGTATCTTGCTATTTGAAAATCACATATATCTCCATGTTTTTTTGGTTCATTAAATCAATCAATCTGATGCAGTAAAACATTTTAATAAAGACTGTGCTCACATATTTTAAAATGATACTGTAGAAACCTCTTGCTGTTACACAAGGATAAAGGCAATTATATGTATTAAGAAAATTGTGTAAGGACACGTAAATTTTCATGCCAACACTCCAGGCTCCCACACACTCTAAGACATAGTCACTCTCATGCTTTATCTAGTAACACTTCCAAAGCCAAAGCTTTGAAAATTCTTCATATCATCTAAAAGATGTAAAGTGGAATTCCAAGATGATGTTTGAACATTATTGTAATTTTTATTTTAGAAAGCATTAATGGCAACAAAGTCATAAGTCTGACATCTTGAACTTTCCATACATGCCTGTGATTACTGAATTTAAACTCATCCTCAGATTTCATAAGGATGTAAAAAACCACCTAGATTTTCCATAAGAAGACTACCTTTCTTATTTTATGGATTGCTTTTCCCCATTATATTTTGTTTTAAGAATCTACCTTACCCATAGAGGAATTTCTCCCTTAGGTCTCATTTGGTATTTATTGAAATAATTTGATCATTGTCATTAACTTCCATGGAAATTAAACTAGTTGAATTTAATTCATTTGCAGAGAATTGCACACTCGTATTTACAAAATCGTCTGCCTAAAAGTTCTAAAATCTACTAAGAAGCAATTTGTTTTCAAAATATATTTAAGCCTTTGGATAAACAATTTCAAGCATTGGCTTATGCAGCATTTGTAATATCAGATAAATCCTGAATCAGAAAGAGGGGTGTGGATAAGGAGTAAGAAATTAGAGGACAGGTACCTTTCCACCAGACATTTTATTAGTATAGATATGGTGTAAATAACATGTTGCATCCTGAAGTTAAAGTCCTCAGTCTGCAGCTGGTAAGCTATAGGTACATGAGTATTAGAGTTGTGTCTGCTAATATTTTTTCTCACATATTTCTTAAAAATTATTACATAGAGATGCCAAAATGACAATAATACTGAGAGCATGTTTCAGAGCTTGCAAAGAACATGTCTTCTTCTGGTTTTTAGAACTCATAGGGAAAAAAATTAGCTATCTTAATACCAATATTTTTTTGTGTTTTATGAATCAGATAAAGCACAAATACAGAAAGGCCAGATGTGTCTCATTCTCCAATATGAAGTTACATCAGGGATGAATTGAGTCCACTACCTACCTGCAGCACAGATTTATTAGTGCCACTGTGTGTTTTTTTAATATGTCATCCTACAATATTAGCCATTGAGTTGTTTAGTGTGGCTGCTGAGCTCTTGCCACAAAGATTTTGATCCAGTTCCCAAACAGAAACAGACAAATAAATGATCCTTTGTTAAATGTTTGACCCATTGAAGTCTTTCTTTAGTCTTTTAACTAACAATATACCATAAAATAACCTGGCATTTTTGTATTAAATCTCACCAGTCTCTCATTGATAGTGTACTGGGTTTGTATGGAAAGGTTTTGGTAGCAGGGGGACTACACAACTGGTTTATGTGAGAAGCTGCAAGAAACTTCCCCTATGTCCAGTGAAGCCAATGCCACTTGTCTCCCAGACAAACCTGCTGCTGGCCAAGGCCAAGTCCATCAGTGAAGGTGGTAGCACCTCTGGGATAATGTATTAAAGGGAAATGAAATTATTCTACAACAGCATTAGCAGCCAGAGAGGAGTGAGAATATGTGGCAGTCACAGCTCTGCAGCACCCAAGTCAGTGAAGAAAGAAGGGAAGAAGCTTCACTGCAGCCACAGTGAAGACCATGGAGAGGCAGCTGTTCCCCTGCATCCCATGGATGACCACGGGGATGCAGAGACCCACCTGCAGTCCATGGAGGGCCCCAAGCTGGAGCAGGTGGATGCCCAAAGGAGGCTGGCACCATGTGGGACGCCAGTGCTGCAGCAGGCTCCTGGCAGGACCTGTGGAGAGAGAAGCACACACATGCAGGACTTGTGACCCTTCAGGGTTTAGAGCAGCCTGTTTCTGAAGGTCTGCACCCCATGGAAGGGACCCACACTGTAGTAATTCATAAAGAAATGCAGCCCATGGGATGGAGGAGAAGGGTGAGGAGTCCTCACACAGAAAAGGAAGAAGCAGCAGAATCGACATTATAAACTGACCACAACCCCAGGTCCCACCCTTATGTGCTGCTGTAACATGGAAAAGGTAGAGAATTCAGGAAAGTGAAGAAGGGAGGAGTGGGAGGAAGATGTTTAAAGCTTTAGGTTTTATTTCTAATTACCCTACTCTGATTTGGTTGCTAATAAATTCAGTTAATTTCCCCAAGATGTTCCCCAATTTCCTGTGTTGCCTCTGACAGTAACTGAGGAGTGATCCTTATCTGAATTGACAAGTCTATTCTATTTTCTCTCCCTGTCCAGCTGAGGAGGCAAGTGACACAGCGACTGTGGTGGGAATCTGGCATCTAGCCAGGGTTAAACCACCACAGATACAGAGAAATATAACTGTGATAAATTAATTTCCATAATACAAATAGAGAGGAAATTATATTAGAAAGTGAAGATCTGAGCAGATAAAAGGCAAACAACAAAATACAAAACAAATAGAAAAGATAGCTAGATTTCTCACCAATGCAATAGCTTTTCCCAGCTGTCTCCTGGCCTTTTTGTTGTTTTTCTTTTAAACAAGATTCTTTCTGTGGGGTATTTATGGTCAAATGGCATATACTGCGCTTGAATGCTAAAAAGAAATCTTAGCTAAACAAATATAAACAAGAAAACAAAGTCACAATCTATATAATAAATAAATTCTCTAGTTGCTTAATTTGAGGCTATGTCTTCCCATTTATTGATAAAATATGTTTCCCAGTTATCCCAGTTTCCCAGCTTCACAGATTTGTAAAATATCATAGAATCATAGAAAGGTTGGATTGGAAGGAACCTTAAAACCCATCTACTTTCAACTCTCCCTGCCATTGACAGGGAACTACTCGAGACCTACTTGCACTAAGCCTCATCCAGCCTGACCTTGAACAACTCAAGGGACCAGGAGTCTCTGGGCACTCTGTTCCATTTCCTTACCCCTCTGAAAGAATTTCTTCATAATAGTTAATCTAAATCTACCCTCCTTCAGATTAAATGCATATTTTCATACATTAAAGGCCTACTTTCCCAACTTTCTAAAAATCTTCTTACTTTCACTATTCCCCACATTCTTGTACTATCACCTCATGCCCTACTAGATCCTTCTGAAATGCAGTGTTTTCTTGATCAATCATCAAAACATACCATATATCAACTTATGTGCAGATGAAATCTTTCTTTTGTTGGCTTTTAACCTTTTATAATGGATTAAAAACTGCATTCATAGTCCATCTGGATGATAATGGTGGGATGCTATTTTCAAATATGAATTAAAAGTGCTCCAAGAAAGCTCTCTTATTCAGAAAAAACTCAACATGAAAAAGTATATATTACTTGCAGGGAGAAAAAGAATAGCGAGAGGAAGTGTTGCACTCCTGTGGTATTACAGTGTGAATTATTGCCAAAAGGTTTCTGTGAGATTTTGTTGGAGCAAAAAGTGACATCATGTAAAAAGCTATTGTGATTAGTGGCCTTCTTAAACCATAGCCTTTTAAAACCTTCTTAAATTTACTGAAAACAGGGGACACTACAATTAATGAATTAAAGTATATATGCAAGTTTATTAGTGACTTCCCTTTTGTAAAAGAAAGCATACATTTATGTATTTAATATGCTTAATGTTAAAAACTTCATTGTCCAAAGAAGAAGTCACCTCTGAGCTTAAAGAACCCTAATGCTACACAACCAATAAAATTAAACAGGAACACAAGAAAGCATTTTGAATACAATGGCCTTTGCATATACTGTCCCCAGGGGAAAAAAATAAATTAGTATTCAAAAACAGCACCAAAGTTCAAAGAGGATCAGAGAGAAAAAATAATTTATATTATTTTAGTCTTTTTCATTCTTTGTGTCTCACTTCTGCTGTTGTTTTTTATTCCAATTTTTATATAATGTATATTACTGGTACATGTGTCATTTTATGACCCTTAAGTAATGCAAAGGATTGAACCAGGTAGTTAAAACTAAATTAAAATATGTGTTATCTATGGCCTGAAAGTCGGCAACAGGAGTAAATATATTTGTGTTTTCTGACATAGTTTTTGTATTGCCTCATAATAACACTTTGTTCTTCCACTTCATTAACTAGTACCAGCAGTGGTAGCTCCATGTAATTGATATTGTTGTCTGCTTGAGCTGGAGTAAAATCAATTATTAACATAAGTAGTTTGAGTGTTTTTTATGTCTCGTTTATGGTACATTCTGCAAGCTCTACAATAAGCCTTACAGAAACTGAAATTAAAGTATTTGGAATGCTGCACAACACTGTAGAGATGGGGTGGTTACAGACATGACTTGTGTCAAGTGGAGAGCAAAAAAGAAATATTTTGAATGGCTTGAAATTAAAAATTTCTTGATAAGTGAATAAATTGGTGACAGTGTGGTTACTTTCTTCTGTTGTTTCTAGGGGTCTAGGCATGCTTGAATATTCCACACAAGGGAAAAAAGATCCTGTTTTAGGAAAGGTGGAGCACAGCCTTTTTTTTGGTTCATTACATTATGCACCTATTGTCAACATTTTGCAGAAAACACAAATAATTTAGAAGTTTTTAAATACATTACACTGAAAAAGTGCATAACAGTAATACAAGTGTTAAAAATAATAATACAATAAAACTCAAAAGAAAAAGACTGTCAAAGTTCCAGTAGAACTCACTGAACCAGAACAAAAAATATTCTAAAATCAAAAATAAATAAGCAGTTGCTGTGAAGATAAAATGAAAGGGTTTTAAATTTATGTAGTTTGAAAAAGCATAGACACCACAGCCTCAGATGCAGGTACAAGTTCTGTGCATTTTAGGAAAGGGAATGGAAGACTAGCCTTAATCTGATTTTCCAGTTTTTTAATTCTTTCTATGACAGAAGCCATTACAAACTAAATCAAAATTTAACCCACCCCTAGAAGGCACTTTAAATTAAACGTGTTTCAGAAATCCCACAGAGCCCTGGTGCAGCTGAGTCTGAGGAGGACATGATGTCCAAACACATAGCTCTGAGGAAAAAACATGATTCCTAAGAACCAAGATGTTAGGAGAAAAATCCATTTATGAAGAGCCTAATATTCTTCATAACACTCTAAAGCTCAGCAACACGTAGCCTGGGAGCTGTCATTCTGCTGTTTGGGTGTCACGCATCCATTTGGAGACTGGGATAGTTGTGGAGCACGTGGAAATGCTCACAGTATGATCAGCTGTAGCTGAGATGACGGATGGCTCAGGTCTCTGCCACAGGATCCGAACATTTCAGTTGCTACGGACCATTAGTACAAACACAGCTCTGGATGCTCTGTCACTGACTAAAGTTGTGGTACGTGGAAAAGATTCATGCACAGCTCAGCCCTCTGCCTGAGGCACTGCCTCTAAGGGCACTAGGAAACAGAAATATAGGGAAGAAAAGAATACTCTGTTTTTTGATTACATTGCAATTCTCCTGGGTATGTTTGCATAATACTTCCATCGTATAATAACATTCTAGCCTGTTTTTAGCAATCTGCCTACAGTAGAGGATGAATAGCAGGATTAGAAACGTCCTTGTTACAATTTTATTCCCTCTCCGTGCCATTTTTCTCAGCACTGTACTTCTTTTCCTCTTCTGTACAAGTTAATAAAAGAATGGAATACCTTTCCTGTTATCCAGCTATTCAGCTGAAAATAAGAGGATAATGAAAGAATTATTCAATGTCCATTTGGAAAGCCAATCAAAGTGAATTTTGATCTATTCTCAAAGGCTTACAAATGAGCTGAAAAAATCATTACATAAATCCCGATTCACAGTCCCTTTCAGTAAAATGGATAGGCATTAAGTATACATGACATGATTTTTAAGGGAACTTCTAGCTCTTAACAGTCATCAAATGAAATTTTCAAAGGTACCTAAGTATCTAATTCTCACTGGTGCTTATCTGCATCTTCATGAGCCTAAGTACCATAAAAAAATTCATCGTTTGATCATCATCAAGTACACAAGGAAACTCTCAAAAGCATGTAAATAGCTGGCAGATACTCATTTAGAGGTGAAGAGGTAGGAGGTAGAAGAAAGAACAAAAAAAAATCACAGAATCACAGAATCAGCTAGATTGGAAAAGATCTTTGAGATTACTAAATCCAGCCTATGACCTAACAACACCTTGTCAACTTGATCATGGCACTAAGGTCAACTAGACCAGGACCAGGCTCAACACTCATTCCTGGGGAACACCATGAGTGACCAGCTGCCAGCTGGATGCAGCACCATTCACCACCATTCGCTGGGTACAGCCACCCAGCCAGTTATTAACCCAGCCAGGGACGCTCCTGTCCATGCTGTGGGCTGCCAGCTTCTCTGGGAATATGCTGTGGGAGACAGCAGCAAATGATTTACTGACACGCAGGCAGACAACATCCATCAGTGGGTCACCTGCTCATAAACGGAGATCCGGTTGGTCAAGCAGGACCTGCCCTTCCTAAATCCATGCTGGGTGACTCTGATTCCCTGGCTGTTGTGTAGGTTCCATGTGATCATGCTCAGGATGATCCGTTCCATAATATTATTGGGTACGAGGTCAGGCTGACAGGTCTACAGTTCCCCAGATTCTCCTTCTGGCCCTTCTTATGGATGGGTGTCACTCTGGCCAGCTTCCAGCCATCTGGGACCTCCCCAGTGCATTAGGACTGATTATAAATGATGGAGAGCACCTTGATGAGCTCTTCTGACAGGTCCCTCACCAGCCTAGGGTGGATCCTAGTTTTTGTCCATCTAGTCCCATCGATTTATGAGCATCTAAGTGGCTCAGCAGCTCACTAACTGCTTCCTCCTAGCTTACAGGGAGCTGTTCTGGTCCCTGTCCCCATCTACCAGCTCAGGAGGCCAATTGTCCTGAGGACAACTTGGCTAGTTGTTGTAAACTGAAAGTTTGCATACATAGTTCAAAAAATCATGCCACTTCATAAATAATATGCACTGTGTGTCAGAAAACAATGGCTTATACAAGAAGTTATATAATATGCATTTCCCCCTCCCCCCAATGTCATTGGTCTTATTTAGGCATAGACCCCAAATCATAGTATATTGTAGCGTTTATACATTCCATTTACCCTAAAGAAGAAGAAAACAGAAGAAACTTGTTTCCTGATTCCATTCAGTCTTTTGCAGTAAATTTAGGTTACTGCAGTGAACATCTCTTGAATCCTTTAAGGGAGAATTTTTTTTCCTTTACATGTCCTGCTCCTTTATATTTTTCAGACTGTCATTCTGCTTTTCCACAGCAGAAATGTAATTTCTTTTCAAAAGAGAAATAATTGTTCTTCCCAAAATTTCAATAGCTTACTTTATGCCAAGAATTCAGCTAACTTTGTTTAAAATCCATTTTCCTGAAAGGTGGAAGTGTATCAGTCTTCCAGATATCACTTGAAAATTACATGTAACTTCCTGCATATCTTAAATTTAGAGAAATTAAATTCTCTTTGCCCACATGCTGGTTTGGGCTGGGATAGAGTTTTTTTGGTTTTGTTTTTTTTTTTCACAGTTGCTGGTGGTGTGTTGAACAAGATACTAATAATACAGAAATACTTTTGTTACTGCTGAGCAGGGCTTACACTGTGCCAAGATCTTTTCTGCTTTTGGTACTGCCACACTGGGGAGGAAATCGAGGGTTCTTGGGTGGCTGGGAGGAAACACAGCTGGGATGGGTGACCCCAATTCACCAGAGGGATGTCGCAGACCATATCATGTCAGTATATACATTGGGGGAAAGAAGGAGGAAGGTAGGAACATTTGACTTCCCAAGTCACCGTTGCACATGATGGGACTCTCTTGGAGGTGGCTGAACACCTGCCTGCCCATGGGAAGCAGTGAATTAATTTCTTGTTTCCTTTGCTTGTATGTGAGGCTTTGCTTTCCCTATAAAACTGTTTTTATCTCAGTCCATGGGTTTTCTACCTTTCACCCTTCTGGTTCCCTCCCTGATCCAGTTGGTGGGGGAATAAGTGAGTGGCTGTGTTGTTGGCTGGGGTTAAACAAGTCTATCAAAATTCAATATCATTCAAGGATAAACAAAACTAAATTAAAGTCAGTGTGGCAGGAAAAAAAAAAGGAGGAAAAAAACCTATATTTGATAGATTGCATCAACAAAGTTCCAGTTTACTCTCTGCTCTTATCATGCAGCCTTAATGATTTGTTTCAATACACCTGGATGCTGATTCTTCTTGCATAATATTTTCTGGCTGTGTAAGTGAAAAAAATTACTTTATACAGTTAGTGTGAGAAATTATGGTTATGGTTATAGACAACAGAAAATAAAGAAAGGAAGTGTCTGAAGTCATCACTGAGGAGACACAGAAGCTTTTTAATTACGCAAACTCACAATATAGTTATCATCATGGACTGCAAACTTTGGCTTCCTGGCACATAAATCAAAACAAAAGCTGACTTCAGCTGCTCACTTCTGAGCACCAAGTGCCACGTGGGACCTGCTGAAACATCAGCATGAATTTGGCAGATACAGTACAGAACCTGTGGGAAACTCATTCCCTCCTGGATATCTATTTGGAGACTCAGCGGCAGACCCCACAGCACCTAAGAGGCACTAGATAGATATGCTCAGGCAATGGAAGAAAGTCTCAGGAGTCTTCAGTGCTGGCAAACTGCAGATTTTCCTTCTGACAGAAAACTATAGCAATGCGCTGAAATGGGGATGAAACGTGAGAGTCATACCAAAGCCTTAATGATGTCAGAGGAGGCAGAAGAAAGAGAGATGTATAGGATTTTTCTGAAACCGAAAAAAAAAGCCTCCTAAAAACTGACTCAAAAGAATGAAATTTTAATGAAATTTGAAGTATTTGTGATATTGTTTATAGTAACGTATACAATCAGTTTGGGGTTTGCAAATGTCACAAAAAACTATTAAGAATAGTCTAAACCTCAGATAAATCAGGTTAGATTTAGGGAATAAATAAAATGCTTTTCTTGGACAGATAGTGGAACTGAAATTCTACTTTTCCTATAATTAATTCTGTGTTGAGAAGTACAGCATTTTACATACAAAAAAAATAAATATTAATAAAGTATGGAATATTCAGCTTCTTCTCTAAACTATTTTTTATGAGATCATCCAGGCCTAAGGTTAGACATTAATAGCAAAGATGCTAAACCACTTGTGCTTATAATGGGATGATAGATTCACTACTGCAGGATTAGTAGAATTAGCAATGGATTAGTAATAGTGGAATTACTAATTAATTTACAACTGAAGAATGTTTTTAAGACATCTCTAGCTGTATTTAAATAACTGATTCTTTGACAATGCTGTCTTTATTGACTACACAAAGCTTCTGTTCAGGCTAGGAGAAAGAGACACATATGAGGCCAGAGATTTATTTCATTTTACATAAAGCTTCTTCGGTATTGTGCCAGATTGCAAAGCAAGATGTGTTCCATTTTCCATCTGTAGGGCAGTTGTCCTCCCAGAAGGAGGAGCCAAGCATTCCTACCTGGATATAATCTGGAAAGTCTAGAACACCAGCATGGCTTTTTCTGCACTGGATTTCCCAGAGGAACAGCTGCCTCTTCCACTGCATCTTCAGAGAAAGACTACATGATTTTCTACAGGATCACTGCTCCAGCAAACCACACCTGCCACTCCAGGAGGACTGCAGCCACAATTCCAATTGGACTGCTACCAACACCCTGTCCAGCAGGGTGTCAGGTTGTATTCTGACTCTATCAGTGTTGTTCTGGTTCACTGCATTGTTTATTTTATCTTTTTATTTTCTTTCCTAATAAAGAACTCTTATCCCTGCTCTCATATTTTTGCCTGAGAGCCCCCTTAATTTCAAATTTATAACAATTTGGAGAGTAGTGTTCTACATTTTTTCCATTTCAGGGGAGGCTCCTGCCTTCCTTAGCAGGCACCTGTCTTTCTAAACCAAGACAAGTATCTACTTTACTTTGCATGTTTTACAAACCAAAATTAACAGTTTCTGCAATCTTCTAGTCTTTGACAAGTACAAAATACAACAAAATTATTTTCCAGGTTTTCAAAATTGTTTCTATTGCTGCAGACTACTAATATCTAAAATACTATTCTAAATACCAATAAAAACAAATTAAAGCTAATCTTCTGCTTAAATCATCATGTCTGTAGATTCATTGTCAAGATAACTACATTAAACTTTCAAAATTTTGAAGTGGAAAACAATTTACTACAAAGTGACTAAAAATCTAGGGGCAAAGAAAAAGTCTAGATACGAAAAACTATCAGAAGGTAAATGATCATATCTACAGGAATTTTTAAAAGTGAAGGTGAAAAAAGTAACTTCATAATACATAGCACTTTTCACTGATAGTTTACCTAAAGTAATGTGACAGATAAGTTTTATTAGCATTACCACAAATTTTGTGAAACTGTTGTCATGGTTTGACATGGAAAAAGAATTTTCTCAGAAGGAAGAGGTCAATCCAGTCAGGGGTCTGGTTTGGATACTGACACTTGGGGTGACCAATTGAAGGTGGACATGCCTCTGAGAACACAGAGGGGTTAAAAGCAGAATTCCCAGGAGAACTTGCTCTCTTTGGCTCTGGTTATTGGAGAGGGCACACCTCTCCTGCCCAGCCATGAGCTGGGTGGGGGAGGGGAAAAGCCATGTGGCCTGGGAAGGTAGGCCAGGGGGTGAAGGATCGGGAACCGAGCTGGGCCAGTTCCTGCAGACGGAAGGGTGGAGAACATCTGGGATATCTTTGTTCTTCCCCCCCCCAACCTAGAGGGAAAGAGATAGAGAGCCTGCAGAAACCTGGGAGTTTGCTGGCAGAGGAGAAGGAGGAGAGGGGGGAAGATTCCCAGCGTGGGAGATGGGAGACGGAGTCCTGGGCTGAGATTTCAGCCATCAGGGGAGTCCAGGACTTTTAACCCTTTCCTGGGAAATGAAGGATTTGTAAAATATTACTCCTCCTCAATTTGAAGGAAAGAGAGACAGCCAGGGACCTCAGATATTAGGGAAAGAAGGTTGGGGGGAGATGATGGAGTGGCTTTTGGCTGGACTCTTCTTGTTAGCCATAGAGTGAACCAATTTCTCCTCTAAGAGAGACTGTATTTTAGGGGGATGCAATGGTGAGCCAAGAGACCTCCTTCAGCAACTACCAGTTCAGGAATGAACAGAGAAAAGCTGAGAAGGGTGTGATGATGCCCTCCGTCTTCAGAGAAGAAGAGATCTCTATTCTTGGACCCTTGGCCGCAGGGGAAAATGGGGGGGACTGTAGTCCCAAAATGAGACACTGGACTGTTGTTCCTGTTGGTCCTTTGGCAAAGCATCCTTAAAGGGGCCCTATGAGCAGTCTCTGTGGTGGTGAGAGCACTGTGACATGGAGAGGAGAGTGTCACACTGGCCGGTGTGTCTGGGCGGTGCCATGTGTGACATGGAAACACAAGAGGTGGCAGCTGTGGTTCCTGGGGATCTATGGTGCAAGGGAGACTTCTCTCTCCCCTGATGGACTCAGTATTGATTATATTGAAGGGTGAAGACTTGATTAAGGGTCCAAATGCGTCTCTGTGGTTTGTTGGAGTTGGGTGGTAGGAGGAGGAATGTATTGAAAGGTTTTAATTTTGAACTTAGTGTGTGTTTTTTTTTTCTTTCTTTTTGTTGTTTTATAGTAGTATAGTAGCTTAATAAAGTTTTTTCCCCTTTGTTATTAAGCTTAGGCCTGCTTTGCTCTGTTCTCTATTGCATTTCACAGCATTCAGTTGAGAGGTTGCATTTTCATGGGGGCACTGGCATTGTGCCAGTGTCAAATCATGACAACTGTAAATATATTTTACAGAGGAATCAAAAAAGTTGCTAAGAAACCAAAATATTTCAGTTAAAGTGACATTCTGATGCAAATTTATTAATTAGGTATCTTTAAATAGAAAATATTTTTATTTAAGCGACTAAAAAATCTTTCCAGTGCTTATGGCATCTATCCAGCCTTTTCTACTTAAACTTCTTTTAACGTCTGACTAATTGATAGGCACAAAATTAAAGTCTCACACTCAGTGTTGCCAATTCAAGGCATACACAAAATTTGATTCAAACAGAATAAGCCACTACAGTTTACATTAGAAAGATGTCAAAGTCCTAGGCTTTTTTTAAGCAAATAGTTCCAGCATTTACAAGGAAAGGGGAACAGCAGAGCAATAACAATTTGTCTGGCATCAGTCTGTTCAAAATTCCTTCGAAGGCACGTTGAGAGGGAAGTCTGCAGCACAGTCCCCCAGGAGGCATTGGCATGTTTCATTATGACAGTCCTTGGCAGCTCATCAGTTCTACTCAGGAAGTGATCGGCCCCTTCCAGCAACCAAACTAATTTGTTTCCTATTCCAGCTTTTTAGGTTCCACACCCTCTGGCCTTGTTCTTTTCTCTACAATATATCCAAGGCAAACAATTCCATCTGGGCTGACCAAACCAACCCTTATCAAAGGGTAAATATGCACCATACCCAACATCACCTACTGTGCTGTAAACACAAGAACTTGAAGGGAAAAGGGATGGCAACCACTTTCCTTGATGGTTAAAGATTGTTCACTAAACTGCATAAATGTCTGTTAAATGGTTTAGGAGCAAAGCAAGCTTGACAGATATTCTTAATAGTGTTCTTTTTTAATGAAATGTGTCTCATTAAATTGATCATGTTTCAGCTTTTCAGCACAACAAGCTTTGAGCTACCTTCAGAACAGTGCTCCCTGAATGGAGAGCCTTGATATCTTTCTTCATTTAAATTTTGATCAGTCTGAATGTAATTTCTATGATGCTTCCTTAGCTACATTCTGGATTAAATTACATTGATTTGTATCCACTTGATATTAAGTATGCAGGTGCAATTAAACCACAACACTAAATTTCTGTACTGAAATAAAAACCTTTGCATAAGTAATCTTTCACTGATGTTGCCACAAAGAAAATTGTCTGCATTTAGCCAAATAAAAATCATGAGATGCCCCTTGAGAATTTTTTGAAATTCAAACCATTCCTGTCAAAATAGACAGAAATCCTGTTCAGTCCCATTTTCCCTGGTTAGTAGGATATAGGAGCGTAGAACCTGGCATAACTCATTGATTGTAAAATACCTGTTCTTGAAAAATCAATAGCAAATTTTTGTCCCTAATATTGGAATTTTATTCAAGGTTTTTGTATGTTCTCATTTTCTTCCGGGTAATTTTAACAGATTATTTCAAAACCAGCTATTTTTACCCAAAAGTTTTAAAAATAACTACACAAAATGCTACAGTTATAATTCATGCAAGAATACTGACCACTGTTAATAGTTGTTGCTGGGAATTGTTAATGAATTTGATGAAGGTGATGGAGACAATACAGTAGATCTCATTTATGTGATCTGGGAACAGGAGCTTCTGTGTCAGTACTGAGCCTTTCCGTCATTATAGCACATTTGTACGTTTTTTTTTCCTCTGTAACTTTTGTAATTGCATTTAGTAGATTCACTAATAAATGTCTGGTCTGTGCCAAGAAGACACAAAAAACCCACAATAATTCACACTCATGAAGTGTTTAATTTGAATCTATCAGTGCAGTTGCAGCTATCTGCACAATTACCTTGTCTGATCACAGGAGAGGAGGAGGAGGCTTAGCTTGAACCTGAGTTTGAGAAAGGAACATGATTCTGCACACAGGTGAAGGATTTTCTGTCAAAAAGGTCTCTAAAATGGCATTCCCCAGGACTGTCTTTCTCTTGGCACCCTGGTGATTAAGGAAGCAGCCACAGTAGGTGAGGCAGCAACTGAAAAATGAAACGCAAATGTATGATCTGCCATACCCAGTTGAGTATTCAACAATATTTTACCCAGTCCCAAGAAAATTCCGCTTAAGAATGACATGGATTAAAAAAAAACTCAACGAAACTGTAGAACCTACCAAGCCTTATTTTCAATACTATTATTTTTGTTGGGTTTTTCCTCAATAAGTATCTCTTTTATTGATACAGCTCTTTGAAACGCAGAGCTGGCCAATTCCACATGAATGACACTATCATTAATCATAAACATGACAGTAAAGCACCTTCTACTGTATGAAATTCAGACATCCAAAGAGTAATAGACAGCATCACAAGCCTTAAGTCTTTTGACTTTGCTGTATTATCTTTCTAGGTATAAATGTTGTACAATAATCATCAAAACTCTTTTTCTTTATGCAGATGTAATTTTGCCTTCTTTAAAGGGCCTTGCTTAGCTCTCTGAGCTTTGAAATCTCAGCTCAAAAAAAAATTTGTAATCATTAATCATTTAACAGATATTTTTCACCAGCATTTCATATCTTTCTGTGCTGACATCCTGTTACTCTGCTCTCAATGCAACAACAGCTTTCCCTTGCACAGGAAACACTCAAAAGGAAAAGATAGGTCAGAAATAGAAACAGCAACAGTTCAACTCACCCAAAGCTGCACAATTTGGTATAAATTATTTTACTGACATAGGCCAGTGCTGTATACTGCAAACCACCCCTCACCCTCAATATGGTAATGCCATCCTTAACTATTCTGGGGGAGTTTTAGTCTCTGAATTCTCTTCTAAAGATCATCTATTCTGATAAAAAAAAAAAATAATTTAACCAGTATTTCTAATCTTTGATGCATCATTTTAAATTTAAATAATCTATTTATCTGTCTACACAATTGCATCATGATTCAAAATATTGGTCTGTGTTTATAAACAGTACAACAGTCTCCAGCCTTCTTCTTCTGTGAAAAATGTGTCAAAACCTCAAGATGATGAGAGGGAGAAAGACAGAATGTGATAACATGATCAAAGCAGTGATGGAAAAGTAATAGAGTTGTGTGGTTACTGTCAGTGACCTGATTTCAAGGGAAAGTTCTCATTAAATGCCTGAACCCAGTTAGAGCATATTAGCAGAAAGAAGAGATTCCACAGAAAAGAAAATCTCAGAGGACTACGATTATAGATAGTGCATCAAAACTCTGAAAAATTATAATGCAATAAAAATTTACTTATTCACAGATAAGTAGACTCTAACTATGCAGACAGTTGCCAATACAAGATTAACATATAGGATTATAACACATTCTTTTGGGTTTCTGTTCTTAAGAAAGAAAGTCTCTGATTGTCCTTATGACTCATGTAGATTTGGTTATATAAACTGATCTCCAGTCATCTGTTTTTTAAAGTGAATTTCTGCACTATAATAACTAAAATAAATGCAACTCTTGGAAAAATATAAAGCTGTAAATATGCAGTAATCTCTTTGTAGCTTGCTCAAATTTTCCTTTAAATACACTATCTACCACATCCCAAATCTTGTCAAACATCTAGTACTGTTAAACCGAAAAAGACAGAAATAGCAGCACTCCAAGAGGTCTGATATTTTTCACATGGTGTTCTGGCAGCTCAGCTGAAGGGACAATGACTACCTACTGTCAGGGCACCAAAGGTAACTAAACAAAATTTCACCCTGTATTTGCATCTGTATCACATTTTTCATTTACTGGCAAGAAGACTGAAAACAATTCAAGTAGTTTAAAATTATATTTAGAACCTAGCTTTTATTTTGAAATAATTCTTTAATTATTTATGTATTGAAAATTAATTATGAAAGAAAATAACAACAGACATTGATTATCTTGTAAAGTGTTTAAGAGTCCAGGAGCATAAAAAGGTTCATAACTGTTCTCAGATTCTGGGATTATTTTCCATCTCTCTTAAAATCTTTCCTATGGCATTTTTAAATAATCATTTCAATCTGTTCATTGCATCCTTCAGTGAATTTTTTTTAAAGTATCAGCAGTCTCCAGCTGTTGTTCTAAAATTCTATGACTCATATGCAAAGCACTGGATCATGTAAAATCTTAGTGGATCCTAATTAAGATGCTATCATTAATAGTTAGAAAATTATTAAGGAATCTGTATTAAAAGATATTTCCATGCACTATCAACAACTTTGAATCATAATCATGGAATATCATAGAATCACATAACATACGGAGATGGAAGGGACCCATCAGGATCAGCAAGTCCAACTCCTGGCCCTGCACAGAACAATCCCAAAAATCAAACCATGTCCCTTAGAGCACTGTCCCAATGACTCTTGAACTCTGCCAGACTTGCTGCTATGACCACTACCTTGGGGAATCTGTTGCAGTGTTCAGTCATATTCTGGCTGAAAAATATTTTCTTGGTATCTATCCTAAACCTCCCTAGTAGTTTCACATCTTTTTATATTGTGGCACCTGAAAGTGCCCCCAGCACTCGAGGTGAGGCAGCCCCAGCTCAGAGCAGAGCAGGACAATCCTCTCCCTTGCCCAGCTGTGATGCTGTGTCTGATGCATCCCAGGACTCTTGGCTCTCCTGGCTGCCAGGGCACTGCTGACTCATGTTCAACTTGCTCACAGGACCCCCAGGTTCCTTTCCAGCATTCTCATTCCTTGAACTATACACACAACCAGGGTTGTCATGTCCCTGGTGCAGAATGCAGCACTTGACTCCATAAACATCGTATGGTTGGTGATTGCCCAGACCTCCCATTTGTTAAGGTATCTCTGCTTCCTGAAATGTAAACTTCTACCTCAATGTAGTTAGAGTCCCATCATTTAAACTTTCCCTGATTTTTAACTTAAATCCTTTATCAATCTAGTTCTATTCAGTCATCACTTGGCCCTGCAATCAGAGTTACAGGTTCATCTAGCAAACAAGCTGTTATAACCATCTGATTTTTTTCTTTTCACTGCTTCCTTCTCCTAGATTACAGTGCAGTAAATACCCATACCTTGACAAATAGCCACACATGATATCATTTCATTATAATGACATGCATCTTGTTCTCATTGAGATCGCTCAAAAAATGCTTTTAATCTTGCTAGTTTGGTCAAAACATCATCTACTTTAATTCTCCTGCTGGTTACAGCCTTAAAAAGTTGATATAGTTGCCTCATTTCTAAGATATTGAATAATATGATTTCTTTACATTTACACCCTTGTCTTCTTCACCTATACTTTTATCTTTCTATAATCCCATGTAATCCAAATTACCTCTCTTTAGGAGTTGAATCTGACATCATTCTCACTTTCGTAAAATATTCTCAGTACTAACTTCTACATACACTCTTGCAAAAAAATAAGTAATAATAAATGTATACATATAGGCACAGTTTTTAATGTTCACAAGTGTACACAAAAATTAAGCCAATGACTGTACTTAATTTCTTTCCATGCATTCAATATTCATTTTATTGTTTTTCTTGTACCAAATCTAAACTCAGTTTTGTGATTCTTTTAAAGAAATAATCAGATATATGTAAAGTCCCAAAGTCTTTGGGGACTTTTTGAAAAGATAATACTGTTTGCAAAATTCACCTAATCGTATTCAGATTAAAAATAATGCATGCACCCTGTGCAAGTGATTAGTATATACAATAAATACTCAAGAAAAGAATACTTCCCATATATTCCTCATGTCTAGAAATCTCAGGGCTATTTTGGTTTTCTTCTAGAAACAAACAATTCACTCTGCAGTTCTCTTGTCACAAGTTTGATGAGCAACTCTACTAGCTAGGTATTGATTATGTCTTTTACTTCACAAACTTGAGGTGTGTGTTACCTCCCAAAGTGTAAATACATCAGTCCACGTCTCATAGCTATAGTCAGGAAGATTTCAAGCAAACAATAAAACAGTGATTAAGATATTTCACTGCATCTCACCATGCATATAATACACAGGATATCTTTTAGCCTGATAAAACAACCAATTTATTTCTGTCCTTGGATAACATCAAATATCTGCTTATATCACAGCTATTACAAATGCACAAATCCAATGTGGTTTTCTTTAGAAACAGTTCTTTCAGGGTAAAGTTTTTAACTGGGCTGATAGTGGAATAGTCACAAAAGTTTCAGCAACAAGATCAGGGGGTCACATCTAGAGGAGAGAGTTTTCATTGTAGCTGGCTTTAGAACTAACCTCAGATCTAATTCTGTAAATTTTATTATTTTTATTCTGTTTTAAGCTTTAGTCTCACTTTTCCATTGGTAAAATAAATGGAAGCATAAATCAAACTTGTATTTTAAATCTCTCTCATTTTTCTTGGACCTGGTTTCTAACAAAAAGGCAAACTATAGATTTCTGAAGGTTATTCAAAACTTGTTTGTGAGTTCTGAATTAGGTCTTCTGTTTCCAAGCTAAGTTCTGTTGTACAGCTGCAAGGAGGATAATATGGATAACTGATAGCTGTTTCTTTCTTCTGATACAAAAATAATCTTTCCTTCTTCCTCTGAAATATTTGCAACTTATTGAAGCAAATGACTGTCTTCTATAAAATATATTTTGTATCATGATTTTACAGGGTCATAAGCTGTGAAATCAGAAAAATACAAGAGGTTTACATATCTTTCAAAATCAACAATAACAATTCTGTTATATCAGTTTTGCAACATGGCTTTCACCAGGCCTAATGCTCCAATATGTAATTATGTCGTTCAGTTTGCAGTTTTGTTTTCTTTATCTTTAAAGTATTTTAAAAGCAACATCTTGTGAACTTCAAAGTTGATGAAATCTTGGCCCTCAGATGAACACAGAACTCCCACCGATTTCAGCAGGCTCCAGGTTGTTTATCCCAATAATGTAATATAATACAAATATCAAAGATATTAATAAAAAGGTACTTTTAATTAATTACACTTTTTAAAAATCTTCAAAGAAACACAATTTCTGGCTTTTGTTTCTCAAAAGAGTCTAAAAGACAGGTCCTAAAACTATTGAGTATAATGACAGAATCCACATTACCTCCCCTGCACTTAGGGATAAATGGTAACATTTAATGAAATAATAAAATTATTAGGGACATAAAACTGTTATTTCATTCTGGATTGGACTAATAGCTTATTTTAAAATGAAAGAAAATATTAAAGAAGCTCTCAAAAATATGTCTTTTCCCTTTCAGTTCTCTAAATAATGAACCTGATGGTGCTAACATATTAGCCCCATAAAAGACAAAATATCATTAAATTTATTTGCAGTGCTTGACAAAAAGTAGTGAGCATATTGAGCCAAATTTTTTTGTCTAAAAAATCAGAATATATATATATATTCTCACCCAGATTAATACTTCTTAGACCTTTGTTTCTGAAATTGACACTCCCTCCTCAGATGAAATCACAGAGAATCAACCACGGTATTTTTCACTGTGTCTGTCACAGACAGATTAGCCATCCAAAAAATCATTTTCATGTAACCTCTTTCCTAAAAATCAAGAACAGTCTAAATATGAAGGACAAATATTTATGGAGTGTATAATCAGTAAAGTGTGGAATGGTGAGCACCACAATAAATTTAAAAATACCTGGAAGCCTTACATAAACTATCCCATGTGTAGGTGCTGTGGGGAATGGTGATGTTACACAGAGGCTTTTCCCTTCACCCGTATAAATTAGTACCAAAACAAATTTCCTCTTTGTCCTGAAGCAGGCAAGCACACCAGAGAGTGGTAGGAGGAAAGCTTGGCTTCTTGTGTCAGCAAAGCAAATTATCATGCTCCTGACCAGGTAGCATAACTATCCCACTTCTAACATATTCCCTATTCACAGTGTGAAGCAAATATTCACTCTTCTTTTCACTAAAGAAATTGCTTTGATTTTATACACCTTTGCTTCTCCACCACATATATTTTCTTACTCTCAGCCCCTCTGCTCATAAAGAAAAGGAATACTCCCGGTCACAGTGTGAGCAGCCACCCTGCACTGCCACCCACTCTCTGCACTTCAGTGCATTAGCTCTGCATGTAAAGCATCTCACTTAGGAAGGCTGGGCTTCGTCTCCCTCATGCTGATGTTTCTGCCAACATTCTTCATGTGAAGGTGACCACTGACTCAGCCAGCACTGACCTATGGAGGAAAGCTCTTTTCCTATTGCTCATAAACTCACCTAACCTATGACACCACTTCTGTCTTCAAAGTACCGTAATGCAGAGTTATCTTGTCCTGACAGTACATTTGGGATGCATTTTCAACCAGGTCTTATTTTTTAATAATTTGTTGACACAATTTTAAAAACTCATCACTGAAATAATTTAAATAAATTACAAAAACCAAGACATGCTGTTGGATACCAAAACACTACCAAATACTCTGTCTAATTAGATGTTGTCAACCTGTATTTAACTGTTAACTGCTAATATTTTTTATGTTTGTGATAAGATACTCAATATATAAAGATGTTAAATACTTCCTCTAATTTACAAAGTAAATTGACAAGCCAGAATTAAAACTCAGGCATTAAAGAGCTTGTCCAGGTCTTGTTCAACTATGGTTCGAGTGCTTTCTCAAGGAAGTAGCAGAGTACTTTGGAGGACCACAATAAATAACTTGTGATGGCAAAGCAAACTTCTCTAAACTTTCCTATAGAACTCTGTCTTTAGTTGCAGAGAAAAAAAAGCCATAAGCCTGCTAAAAAGTAACTTTGTAGTATCTGGTTTTCAGCTCAGGGACTTTTTATCCAATATGTTGATTCATTAATTCTATGGAGCTGCGTGCAGGTTTGCATTCATTATTTTACCTGTTCTGAACTAGAATAGGTTACAAGGGTCAAAAGCTCTATTTGGAAAAAAAAAAAAAAAAACCAAACAAAAAAAAAAAACAACCATGACAACAAACAGCATATGAGATAAGGAGGCTCTACACAACAGCATTTGATGTATTACATCTCACTGATATCTGACAACCTTTACTCCCTGGTGATGCAACTCTTTTCTAATAATTTAGTCTCAGTCTATTAAAAGACAATTACAGATAATGCAGCCAGACAAGTGGTGAAGGATGTCTAAAATAGTATTTGTAGAAAGGTTATCAAAATACAATTCTCAAAAGAGTGTGGTATTGATTTTCTAATCATTTCAGATAGAGACTGTTATATAGATTTTCTAAAGGATTGATCATAACTAGAAAAAGCTGGAAATGGATTTTCCTCTTGCAACTTCATAAATCATAATAATATATTATATATATATAATATATTTACTGCTAAGTAAAGAATATAGTTAGCCATTCAGAAGTTATCTTATAATATCTAGAGGTTTGATAGACATTCATGTCTGTTGTTATTTTGAATGTTACCAGACTTCATACTTCACTCAGCTCCAGATGAACAATTATTTCCACATTATGCATAAATTAATACAAAAGCAGAAGTATTCTTTGAAGCTTTTGTTCTGTGCTGGTGTCATCTGAGCTTTTAATTATGTGCTGCCCACAGAGTAAAATATGATCTTAAAGTAGCATTCTGTTTCAGAAAACACCTCTGACAAAAGAGGTTAGGTTGACCTTCTGAACCTGAAAATCAGGGGAACTTGGAGCATGCTTACCTTTTTATTTTGATACACATTATCATTGTTCGGAATCATGGTTGTCACTGCAGATGGGAGTTCAAAGAAACAAGACCTGCTCAATAAGACTCAGAGATGACAGATGTATTGCCACCCACTCGCTTTAACCACATCAGTCCATTTGACTGTCCAGCTTGAAAAGGGGCTTTTTCAAAAGGAAAACTGCTCTGATGTGTGACAGGATCTGTATATAAAGGATTTGTGCAGTCAGCTGAATCTCCTTGCCCAACATGTTGGCATATCACTGCAGAAGCAGCCATGGGTCTCAGCCTGTAGTGGCCATAGCCAGCTGTACTTCAGCAAGGAGTCTGCACACATGTCCTGTTTCCTGCTGCTATCCAGTACCTACCAGCCAAAGCAGTGATTTTAAACCAGGGTATCGTAGTCTTTGAAGTATATTGAAAAACTTTTCAAAGAGTTTTGTCAAGATTGGTGCAGACATAAACCTAAACATAAATGCACATCTGAGCAGGAATAGATTGGGTGAGCTATGCAAACACGCACACATAAAGGAACCCAAAAACTATAGCTGTAATTTTCTGCACCTATGATAGACTGTCAAACCACTGGTACTATGTTTGTCTGTGTCCTTAGGCTTCAGGGAATCTGCTTGCTTGTTGGGTTTTTGTCAGGTTTGCAGAAGACACAAAACCATCAGGATGCCTGGATGAACAGCGACAGCAGTTCCACCATAGTCTTCAAATTATCAAAACACTGCCTTCACAAACAAATTTCTGCATTTCAAGAGGCTTAAACAGGAACTAGCTATGTGGTACTCAACCTCTATGCTGAACCCTCCATATTACCTCTCTTTTCCTCTGAACTGTTGATCTGAGAATGAAATGTAATCAACATATTCCTGAATATACTGTTTATCTCTAAAATCTAGTAAATTATATGCAATTTTATTACAATATGACCATCCTACCTATAAAGTATAGCTAAAATCTTTTGATTTCAACAGCATTTCTTTTTACCCATCTTCACAGTAAAAAAAAGTTTGTGGTTCAAAGCACATCCTTGTCCATACTGATAAATAATGAATTTATCTCAAAATCTAAGATATGGAAATGTCATTAAATGTACTCCTTGCATATTCTAAATTCCCCAACATATCAACATCCTAATGAATTCTAGGACTTCCATGAACATCAGATGTTTACAGTATCCTGACAAGGTTGTTTGAACACTGTCCCAGTGCTTCCTGCTGTGTTTCAATATGTTGGCCACAGGTCACCTAGCAACCATTAGTTTGGAGGAAAATGTAATATAAATCTCATAAAAATGCTGTTTATTCTTTAATGACTATGATTTTGCAGTATACATTTTAAGTGAGCATGCACATGGCTCCCTCTTCTGGAAAATCTACACAAAAAATAAGAACTACCCATTTAGAAAGGAAGAAAAATAATCATAATAAAAAAATGAGATAGAAGGAACAAAATGAGAGTAATGTAATCTTTATCAGAGCTATATAAGTTCAGTCACAAAATTGTTGAGAACAAAGACATCATATACATTGTACTCAAAACACTGGTGTCAAATAATGTGTAAGAAACTGAAAAAGAAGATGACAGAACAGATTGGCACTACAGCCAAAAAATGTCTGAGTACATTAAAGAAACCAAATAGTGGAGCTCAAGTGAGTAGAGAGTTTCCACTGCTAACACAATACATAAGAGATGAATGTGGCCCATATTCATAAGGCCCGGGAAGGCAAAAGTATATTTTAAAACACAAAAGTTAAAATAATAAATTTTAAAAATTAACTTAGAAATATTTCTCCTATAAAAAATGCATTTTATATATATTTTAATTAAAATTGAATGAAAATCCTTTACAAGAAGCTAGCAAGAAGAGATTTTTTTTTCAAGTGTGACAGAAAAGTTTCTATTGATCTTTTCTTTTCAAGCTTAAACACTTTGATCAATATACTCCATATGACAGTTTTGCTGAAAAATTGAAGCAGAAAATCAACTGTCTATGTACAGAATATTTGAAGATGAATACAATCAACAGGATAAAGCTTAGAGCAATCTCACTTAAATGCAACACCTTTACATTCTCACCTTTGATTATAAGGAGTTGGAGAGGTAAACTGAACTAAAGAAACACCTAACTACCCCATTTAGATGGTTAAATGCAAGGAAATATTATATGGCTATTCTATGACAGATAAATAAAAATAATTTAATAGTAGAATAAGAACAAAGGGGATAAAATTCACCTTCTGAATTCAGCTTAATAAGATAAATTAGTAATATAAATTAGCTTGAACTGCAACATTGCATTCTCATTATGATTGTAATTTCTTAAGAGTGTTAATAGTTGAAGAATTTCCACTTCATATAAGCCCTGGGAAACAGGATATTTCTCTTGTGATTTTGATTGGCTAAGCCAATGTAATTTATCAGGCGAGCAAATCCTGTTCATCAGTATTTTCCACACAGTTTTCACAGAAGAAAAAGATCTTTGAGTACAGATTTAAAGGCATGTCTTCAGGGTCTTAGTTTTTATTTTTAATTTATATCTCTGGGTTTTCAGATTTCCATAAATTACTCTATTTTTCTCTCACAGATCTAAGTTCTTATTGAAAAGTAGTGCTACATATTAAGTTAAGGGCCAACAGATAGCTAGTTAGAAAGAATATTGAATATGAGATTAAATCTTTGAATTTCCTTGTTTCGTTCCTTAGTTGAATTACAAAAATAATACAAACCTTCCATCATTCTTCACAGAAAACATGAGAAAAAGGAAAGTATAATCCAGTTTTTCTCAAAGAGAAGTACTGTGAAAATAAGTACTGTGAAAATAAGTCACTTTAATTAACTTTTAAAGGGCAGACTTAGACAAAAATTAATAAAAGTACAGAACTTAAAAAGCATATTTTAACAGTGTAATGGAACTCTTTAGAAAAGCTGAAAATGAAATGAGAACTCCTTCATAAGCAGCATGAAAATATTGCATGATGATGGATAAAGATGACATTTACAAGGTTTGGGAATGCAAAATGGTGAAGTTTACAGGAAATTAATCTAATATGCTAGACATATCATTTCTCACAGAGGCTGGATCATAATTCACCTGTCTTCACCTGACAAGGTCAAAATTTACTACAGTGTACACCAGACAACTGTAACTTGAAGAGGCTTCATCACATCTTAAATCAGTTTCTGCATAATTTCAGACATAAAAATCTAATTCTGTGGCAACCAGAGGATGCATTTCTGCTATATTAAAAATAAACTCTCAAAAACTTTTGATTAATGAAGAGAAAAAAGCTTTTATATATTTAAAAAGGCTGTTCATAATTAATTTGATTTATTAGAAAGCAAACGAATATACAGTTTCCTCAGAAAGATAACACATATAAAAAAATCATCCCTTTCTTTCAGCATATCAGCTTTGTTTCAGACTAAAGTTTCATTCTGATTAAGGTGAAAACAACACAAATAATTTAATAAATGCAGAGGTGCTCTTTAGGGTATCGATTACAAAATCAGCATATCTTGTATATATTTGACCCTAACCACAAATTCAGTTCTTATCTATTTCTATGGGTTTTTCCAAAAACAAGATACACAAAAAACAAACAAAAATACAAACCCCAAAGACAAAAAAAAACCAAATGTAATGTATTCAAGTAAAAATCATCATTATTTTTGGTAGGATAAAATTTTAGGACCATTGAAGAGGCTCTTCTGATCAACATTTAGGGCCTCTCATGCCCTGCTGTATCTTTTGCATTGACCTACTTAGTAAATGACTCATACATATTTGATGGTACCACATATTGAAGGAGTAAATAATTGTAGAAATTATTATTTTTGTTATGTATGACCCTGGTCAATTTATTATGATTTCACAGGAAATTACTAGCATTCCATAAACAGGACCAATGTACTTAAATTCTGGTGGAGTTCTTCACTTTACTGTTGACGCATTAGACCACTGCAGAGTCTGCTTCTCCCAGCAGGCAGAGCCCAGACCCATGACTGATGTCGCCTCTGGAACTTCAGGAAAGGTTCCAGGCTGCCAAGCACCAGTAATAATCGGACAAGTCGAAGCAAGTGCTGCAGACAGTCCATGAAAATCAAAATTCTTTGACACTTTCAGTGAAGCAGGACAAAATATTGTATCAGCGTTTGCAAGGATCAGCACTATGGTGCAATGTCTGATTTCCTGCATACAGAAGCTGCAATCATATGCCAAACTTGTCAAAATTTCCAGAGAATGAAGATTAAAACAAGACAAATTTTAACAGTGGTACTCTGGTTTTCATGCTCTCAAATCATGATCATCCACGAGAAGACTTCAGGGCCAAAACATTTTAATTACTTAACAGCTAAAAAGTTTGTTTTAGAAGGAAATTTTAGATTTATCAGCCACCTTTCAGGTATCCAAGATTATCTAGCCTCACAGAGTTCTTATTTTACATAATATACAGGAAAATATAGAAGCATCAAGCTAATCAAAGTGCAAATAGATAACAGATGAGTAGACATCTTTACTCAGATCCTTTCATCTCTCTTTTCAGCTGGTAAAATGAACAAAAGAGGTGCTCACTTATAGCTCTGCAAGGAGCCACAAATGACTAGATGATGATCTTAATGAAATTAGGAATATTTTCCCATGCTGTTCATCTATTACAATGAAAAAGAGGTGATGACGTTAAAGGATAAGATCTGGTTGAATCCCAATTGTATGTTTAGCAGACAGAAAACAGGTGGACATGGGAGGGAGTTTCCCATTGCTACTGCTCCATATCACATACTTGTAAAGCTATAGGGAAAATGCTACTAGCAGGAAAGTGAGATTAGATATCTGTTCAGTAGAACAAGTAGCAGAAGAGTGAGACAATGACCTGAAACCCATGAAAGTGCAGCTGAAGGAGACCTTGAAAAAATGAAATATGGGCTTCAGCCTGAAAGGGAGTTTCCTTTTGAAAATAATTACTTTCTCTCTTCCTTGGTCTTCTGACAGACTCTTTTAACATATACTTTTATCTGTAAATAAATATGTCTCAAAATAAGTCACAGCTTTTCATTTTTTAATATTTCAAGATAAACATGCCATATATTATATATTGAAACCATATATCAACAGTCTGTTTTTTCTCTGTGTAACAGAGGATAACTAGGTATATTATCATTAGAGTTTATTAAATATTTTTTATTACAAAAACAACAGTCATTTCCTCAGATATAATGATATGACTACATAATACCAAGAGCAGTTTTTTACTACATTACTAAATTAATTTTCTTTTCCCTGGCAGTCAGGGAACATAGCCTACAATTTCTTTGCAGAGCCTGCAAGTGAAAAGTAAACCTTGGCAAAAGCCATTCTTTGGACTGCATCCTAGGAGTACATGGCAGAGCAGGTTAGGCTAATTTATTGTTGGTTTAGCTTTTGACTCAAGACTGCAGCATGAACATGAAATATTCAAGGGATATTCTGCCTGAAAATTAAGAGATAGTGCCTTCAACTACCCCAGAAGCATGACTGCAGTCAGAGTGTATTTGATTGCCTTATTGATGGTCCCAAAGTGATTTATATTGTTATAAGGTAGACTTTAAAAGACATTCTATGAAAGAATTAAATCAGTGATTTATATTATCCTATTATGCTTTAAAAGCAGTTAATAAACTCCTGCTGTTTTAAAGACAAGTTGGGTATGGATTTGCTATAAAGATATGGCATCATGAGAACATCAATCTTGATGCTTTCTCATTCTTTCCTTATTGAGAGGGGAAGTTTTAAAGGTTAGGAGCAGAGAACTTACAAGAAAATATGTAATTTTTTTCTGCCTTTGACATTCCTTATCATTGATATGCTCTACTGTACTTGGAGTGGACATTGCAATGTTTTTTTGGTTAGCTAATTGAATCCTGCTGATTGAGTATCAGTGTCTTATATTTTCTTTGGGCTATAAGGTTTTCAACTGCAAAAATTTGCTTTTCTGAAATTTTTAACATTAATCTGAGGCAATAGCCTCAAAGAATTTCCAAGTGGCACCAGTAAAAATTATACCACAGGATCTGCATTCTGATAGCTGTTCTCAGCTCTGTTTATGTTCCTTATCTATTGTAATCTAAATTTGCATTCTACTAAACCAAAAATTAACTTTAAAAATAAGGGTTAGAACCACATTTCAGGATTAAAATCTAATTCTCGCTGGAATTAGAATCATTACATTTAATTTCTAATGCCACATTTATTATTAAATATCTGATATTCAAAGATATCCAAAAGCAGTGGATAAGAATAATTTATTTTACAATAATATCTGTCCTTCACCTTGTCTATCTTAAGATACAGTCATAATTTCCACCTGTAGATAAAAGCAGTAGATTAATTATATGGTTAATATTTTGCAAATTTTCTCTGGAGACAAATATTCAGTAAACAGAGAAACTGTTCTTTCTTTTTTAAATGTAAGTGCAAGGAGTTATATGTGTAATCTGTTAAAAGATTACATGTTGATTCAATTTTCAGAAGTATGTTTTATTAAGATATAAAATTCATATCTTGATAATATAAAAATTCAAAAGCATAACAAAATACAGAGAATAAATCTGGTGGAGTATTATTATGTAATACTAATATATAAGTTTTTAATTATTTCAAATTAAATCCACACAGAAGCAGAGACTTGGCTTAGTTTCTCTGTTTAAATTTCCCTTTGTTCCTCCACTTAAAGATAATTGTGCAAAGGTCTGTGGTGAAGCTTAACGAATGGCTGGATTTCACTCAGGGCAATGACCAGTGACCTTAACAGCTGCTTGGAACATGTTTCGCTAATCTGCATTACTAAAACATCCATTTTAAGTTGTGAAGTTGCTATGGACAGTAGCAATTTGATTCTGTCTCCATCAACTCTCATGATTTTCATATATTGATTCTTTGAGTAGCGCTGTTATGTCACCCTGCACTAATATTTACTGTCACATTCATAGCATAGAAAAATAAGAGCAGAATATCATAAAGAGATTTTTGAAGGTTCCTGTTTCTTAAATAAATCACAATTTCTCATATTAGAAGCATTCATATAGAAAAAATTTTCTTCACCTCTTTCAAAAGTTTGCCAGTCATTTGGTATATTTGCTATAAATAGGAATTGCACTGCAGAAAATGTATGGGTTTAGTCAAATAAAATTATATGGCAGCTAGCTTTCAAATATTCTAAGTATGGCAAACCTATTATACATTTTATTTATTTAAAGTCTGCCACTGCTTCGCATGTGAAAGGGCAGCATTAACAGAAAAGATTAAGATACATCATACAGACAGGATGTCACAAAAAATATTCTCAGAGATCCAGAAGCTGCCTATCATAAACAGGCTTGTAGGTATAGCCTGCTCTCTATTACCTATTCTGCAAATAAAATCAGACATAGATAACATACAAATTCTCCCTTGATTTGGGTGACAGAGACTTCCTGGATCAGGAAGAAGTGAGAAGTGGTTTTAGAGCAATCTTTTTGCTGCCAAATACATAATAAAAGTTACAGTAGCTGTCATGGATGCACGCGTACATCATGGTTGTTCTCTTTCCTCCATTCATCCTGTTGGAAAACCTACAACAGTAGAATTGATTTTGAAACTAGAAAGTACCATTAAATCATATACCCTACCTCTTCTGGCAATTCAAAGATATACATTCCTCTCTAATGAAGCCAACAATGGATGTAGCTAAAAAGTAATTTCCAGTTATAGCTTAGAAAAGATATACAATTAATCATTTCTCTTGAGAGTTTGTTAAAATGCTTTATCATCTTTCCCATGAGATATTTGTGCCTATTTCTAAACTGCCTCTAAATTTCAGCCAGTACACCTGTTATGTCTTTCTTTGCTGACTCACTTTTTAATGTCATTTTTCATCAATATAGAATGCTTCAAAAAGGAAATCTGTGCTCTTATCTGTTTGATTTAATTTTTTGGTATGTTTCTCTTCTATTTGTAATTGATTGAGAGGCCTGGTCCCCTATTTTCCTTCACAAGACTAGTTTTGTTTCTGCTCATGTTGTTCTGTGCAAAACATATCAGCCTTGTAATTTTGATGCAGACATCATGGATGTTAAATTCAATCCCTAATTTGAAACAAAAATGTTTGTAACTAATAACTCTTTTATTTTGACAGAAATCTAAGTCTTACCCTGATTAAAAAAAAATTTTAAAAAGCCCAAGCAGATTAATGGAAGACAGCAAAATTCTCACGGTTTATCAGCAAAATTTCAGAATTAGAGTAACACAGACATTTAGCTGGCTTATGGACTTGTAAACCAGTACCTTCACTGGGCTGCTACCACCTTCTCTCAGTTTGTGAAAAACCTCTGCCCCACTGCCGTGCCCTACTGCAGGGTGGACAGCCTTTGGGAAAAGGAGAATAGATCCCTGTGTTTTCCAAACAGAGACAAAAATTTCAGGACAGTGAAACCACAGTCATTACTTTTACTCAAGGTACAACATTTATATCCATGGGTAAGTTATAACACTGTTTTCTCCTTGGAGTATATATATATCAATACTATTCAACATTAATAAATACTGAGAAAAGAATGCTTATATGCATTCATTTGAATAAAAACTATTAATTAAATTTGACACTGTTGAGAACCTTTTTCATTGTTAAGAATATCTAAATAGGTTATTTTATTTCACTTGTCAGAGAAATATAGCCTTGCAATTGTTGTGGACAGTATCGGGGCGCGGCTCTCCGGTATGGAGGCTCCGTCGATACGGTGGTAATAAGAATGCGTACACCACGGCAGGTCGTCTCTCGGACGCTGCTTTATTCGCTGAGGGCTGGGTGTCAGGGAGGATCCGCGACCCGTCCGCTCGGCAAGGGAGCAGGCTCCGAGAGCCCCGAATAAGGGGCGGGGTAGGGCTTATAACAGGTGGCAAGTAGGAGGGACAGGGTACAAAGGGTCCAGTAGGAATGGGGTTCGGAGGAGGAGTTGGGATGGAATAATTGGGGTACAGCAAATGGGGATGAGGGAAGGGGGCGATAACCGGGGAAGAGCCAATTACAGACAGAGAACTTAGGAACATTCTGGAACTAAAGGCAAGTACAAAAATGATTGACATAAAGATGGACATAACTGACAGTTACATAACATAAGGGGGGGTGGTAGATTCGATGGGCAGCTTGGAGGCGGGAATTTATACAACAGCCTCCTCCCAAGGCATATTCGGGGGGGCTTTTCCCAAGTCCCCTACCGCAGTGGACCTAGTTCGCAATTATCTGTATGGCTAGCAGGAAATGTTGTTTAACCTGCAATGAGCAGAAAAGTAAGCAATAAAATACCACTGCAATCTATTGCAATCCACTGCAATTGTGCTACAGAGACACAAGACTTCAAAGCAAAATCAAAACAAATAGTTCATGAATAACTCATAGCTTGATATGTTTATATAGAAGTGTTCAATGAATAAGTTCCAAAACAAACATGCTCATACAATCAATTTTTTTGTTTAATAATACATGAAGAGAGACATGGCAAAATTTGCAAACATTATGCACTGCAAATAGCCCATCTTGTACACACTATAAGAAACAGAACAAGGCACAATGAGACAGGAGATACAAAATGGCAACTAATCATGGTAATACCTCACTTTAAATTTTTATGGTCCCAAGAAAGCACTGGAAAGATTCCCTCAGGAGATGTTAGATTGAATGCAATGCCTTGGGCACCCAGTAAGCCACCTAGAAAAAAGTCTCCAGGGGGAAGAAATTAAGATGCATATGACAGCTGCAAAGGCTGCTAATGAGTGAAAATGTCATTGGCTTTGACTGGCTTATGCACACCACCTACTGATGGGCCATGTGCTTTAGTTATGCCCCAAACCTTTCTAGATCTTTTCATGCTGTCTCCACACTGCTTTGTAGTCACTCTTTCATCCCTTCAATTCTCCCCCTGGATGATGTTCCCTGTCTTTTCCAATGTACTGTCACTATTCTCTAGGTGTCCTCCTAAACAATTCACAGCAAAGGAAAAAAATAAAAAAACAACACACAGATAAAAGCCCCTGTAACATTACAACATTATGCACTATACCTAAGGCATTTCATGTTATACCTAACATCACTTTATGTATCCAGCATTTGCATTTTGTATTATGTAAAAAGATTTTCAAAGCATTAACTGTCTTGGTCTGTGTTCCCTTTGTTTCAGCTCTAAAAGCCTTCAATGCACATTCTTCTTCATCCTGCTCATCTTCTTTGGCCTCCAGACCCTTTGGTACTCATAGTAACAAGGAATTTAGTACCAACCTATCTCTAAGCCCAAATTCAAATCATGACTCAAATGTCTGAGTAACTTCCAAAATCAAATAACTTACAATGGATGATAAAGTTTTATTCCACCTTCTAGACTTATACCTTAGCAATAACTTACTGGAAGTCTGAGATTCCCAGCTCCCTGGGTGACAAAGCATTCCCTCCCTCTACTGTCTCTGATCCTGTATCTGATTCAGTTAAAATAACTTCAATCAGTGATCAGGTCTTTGCACATACAGCATAAACTTGGCAACATAAGCATAAATGTGCATTTATCAAGCTAAGAAACTTATTCTCACCACTTCCTCTTTATGAGTAAAATATGATCGCTATCATTTGAAGAACTGACACTAAAAAATGAAAAAACAAAAAAAAAAAAACCCACAAAATTTTTTTCTACTGAGGGGATATTTCTAATGTGCTTATGCAACTTACTGATCCTGGAATGAAATCAAATATTGGCAGAATGACTTTTTTTGAAAGGTTTGAATACTTCTGAGTTATGCAGTGTTTTGAAGATTAACAATGGCTTAGCTTCTAAACAATCATTTTAGAAATAATCTAGGAAGCCAGTCAAATTATAACTTTTCAATTTTTATTCCAATGGGTGTTTCATAAATACTTGCATAATTATAGCTTAATTGCTTATGCAATTTCAGCTTGGTCATTGAGTTTAGAAACAATATTGTTGATTGTATACTGAAGAGTGGTGAAATGGAAAGGATCCTACATTCTACACACAACTAAAAAATATTAAAATCTACAGAAAGCAATTTTGTTGTTTGGTTGGTTGGTTTTTTAACCACAGGAACAGCAACTTTTCTTATGCATGACACATTTCAAGCTGGTGAAAAAGATTTATGTGTGCCTCAGTTGTTTCAAATAGTAAGTTGTCACTTTCCTCTGTGAGTAAGATCCAGTAATTTAATTTTTTGGGGAAACAAGTGTTTCTACTGAAACACTTCAAAAATATTCTCAAGTAAATCATCACCTTGATGAAATTTTTTTCAGTTTGCAGTAAATTCAGCACAATAATGCTTTACACATACATAATATCTCCAAAATATTTGAAATTATGCTGCAGATTTCCCAAATACTCCAGCATATCAGAGTGTAACTATGAACAAGAAGTTGGCCCAGTCTTCACACGTGACAGCTTATCTCAGACCTTCAGAAAGACTGTCTGTGCTGTTCCCTGTTGCTGTTTAGCTGATGGGCTTTGATGTCACACTGAATATTTGCTGACACCAAAAGGTGATCTTTGTCTTCTGAGAAGGTGCTTGTCACACTTCTCTTGAGAATATCTTTGCAGTGTGTCATTTGCCTACCTCTCAGTCACTTCCTAAATGTAAATGGTTATATAAAATAGCCTCTGGCAGCTCGCTAACAGCTGCTTTCAACTTTGCAGGATAAAACTTTTACCCTATATGTTGCAAGCGTTTGGTGTCTGACAGTGACATCCAACCTTGTATTAACTGTTGATCAGACGAGCAAATTGCATCACACAGCAGTCAAGCAACTGACACTGAGTTATAAAAAGGCTTTCATAAGGACAGCATCGAGGAAATGTTAACTTTTGATTCATTGGCATCCCATCATCATGTCTTAATCATCTTTTTGAAATATGGCTGTCTACCTCTAATGCTTTAACAATATGAGTTTTCCTGACATCTCTGGGACTGTCTTGAATTGTGCCTAAGATTCAACCACTGCCCACTTTGAAACCATTCAGAATTGCTTAACTGTAGAATTCCTAAGAGAAGTTTTTTACCTTATCGGTACACATCAGCTAGTACCTTATCTTACCTTGTTTCCTTTTAGGACTTCTAGAATCAATCACAGCTGCATCAAAATGCAGAATTGCAATTGTTACAGGCATGTAATATGAAATGGGAGCTAGTAAGTAGTTTTCAGACCTTGAATAATTGCCAAGATGTTACATCTTGTAGTCTTGCAGTCTTCCTGGTGCTGAGTAGCTTCTTCAGCCAACTAAAGAACACCAATGTTATGTGACTTCAATGATATTTTCTCTGAGTTTCCCCAGGGTGGGTGGGAATCACCATTTTTGGTACAGCTGTTTTACCATTCAAAAAGATGTTTCTGTGACCCAAGGAGAATTGAAAGCTGGGCTGTAGCCCAAAGTACTTCACTTAAAACTCAGGCTCAATCCTTTACAGAGTAAATAAAGTTTCCCCATTTGCTCATTGTGACTGGTAGGGGACTACATTACTCTTCAGGAAATCTGTTCATCAGTTAAGACATCAATCCTGAAAATTTCATGACTGTCATAAAAGTAGTGCACACAAAAATATATTAGACTATCAATGACTGTCTGGTGTGTACTAAACATGTAATGTTCAGAAACAGTACTAGATTTCAAAAAAACATTTTTTATCTCAAACTATGGACATGTTTAAATAGTCTATTAATATATAAATATAAGTATATAAAATAGCTAATATTACTATCTGAGATTCAAAAATTCTCATATTCAGCACTTTTTAAACTATTGATACTCTATTTCCTGTAGTCTGGCAGTCTACAAAACAAGACTTTTTTTTTCTCCTCTTAAACTGGTGTAGTTTATACCACTATTTGATTAAATAATTGTTTTACACTGAACAAACCTTATTTATTCCAATTTATTCCAAATATTTAATTGAAATATTTATACCAATGCAATTTTAGGGAAACTTAGGAATCCATCAGGATGAATAATCATTAATAGGTGTGATTACATTTTCCACAATGTATGTATTTACCTACAAATTTTTACAGGGCCTAGATAAGGGTCTCAGATGTACACTTTAGAGTTTCTATTTCAAAATGAGGACAAGTTGACAAGTATTTTGCCTACCCTTCTTTATTTTGTCAATATTCCCATCACCTTGGCCTTTTGCATAACGTTTTTCCTAAGTGATAATCAAGTAATCCAAGTCATCATTTTATCAAGACACAAAGATTCATCATCTTACTGCCATGATATTTACGGTAAGATCACTTGGCTCCCAGCGTGAGTCACAGACATTTACGAGACATGCATATGAAATGATTAAATGCCTAAAGGGTTAGATTTACTGCAGAGGCATTTTCATGGAGGAACACTCTAGAAAAGCACATCAGGAAACTCTTTTGTTCACTGATCTTTATATGTGAGTGTAGCATCTTTATTGTTTAAGGGACCTGCGTGTTTTACCACTGTGTTAGTAGCAAAGGATGGCATGATATATGTAAAACAGTTTTTGAGTATAACTGATCATAACCAGCTTAGATTTCAGTGATAAGCACTAATACATTCTTTTTGAGGTGCAGCTCTAACTGCTCTGGAAATTTCCATAAAGCTTTATGAAGCAAATTGAACCTACCATATACCCAGGTGTACATTTTTATATTGAGATAGTAATATTTAGAACACTATTTGAGTACCTTTGTCAGAGTTCTGCTGCACTTTACTCCACATAGAGAATCCAGAAACAGCAGCTCAATTTAAACTCTTTTACACAGTTTTGAAAGGATTTAATGTGAAAGATTATTTAGCTACAAATGATAAACAAAGCCCAGGGAAACTTCCCAGTCTTATTACCAATTACTATATTAAAATAGTCCATAATATATAGATTAGGATTTATGTATTAGAACAAGGTGAATGAATGTTTTATAAAAGTTAGTAAGGGACAATAAGGAAATTTATATATATATATATATACACACACACACACAAAATGGATTTGTGCATGTCAGATCATTTAATGAGGTAGAGGGAGGAAAGAGAATATGACAACCAACTCAGTTACAAATTAATATAACAAAGCAGATTATATGTACTGTTAAGGGTATTTCTCCCTCAAGGTTCTCAGAAACCTATGGCCTATAAGCATTTGTCTCGCATGTTTTTTTCTCTAAGAAACTCCTTCATCTCATCAGATACTTAGTGCATTTTAAAACTAGGAAATTAATGCAAATATTGATTTCTGAAACTGTGAAGTAAGCTGTGTGATATTTCAACCCATTTAGTATACCAGGTCATTCACATTTTTTTGTGTTTAAAAGATGAAAACATTGTTTACAATTTGACCTGAGGTCATAAATTAATGCATTTGCCACATTCCTTGAGCTATAATATTCTGGGGTTTTTGCATTTTATTATTATATTTCATCCTATTCTGCTGGGCTAAGAAAATATGCTTTCATCTTGTTGCTGAAAAACAGCCCTTCAAATTTTTAAAGCAAAACCCCTTAACCTCTGTGTACTTTATTATTTTGATGATGATGATTATTTTCACTGCTACAAACACTACCTATCAAAAGTAGGACGTACAACAGTTTTTTGTGAGAGCAAGGGAATTGATTCTCTTCACTATGTGGTTTGCATTTACTAGTCACAAAACACAAATAGATGGTCAAAGGAATGCAAAAAACAGACAAGTCAAAGATATTTTTTATGTCCTAATAGCAAAGAAACAGAGGTTAATGAAGTCAAGTTTGGCCTAACTATAGTTACAATAAATAAGTACAACAATAATATTTAATTATAGAACCCAAAAGGATTTCCCAGTGGTAATGTCATATTTGAAAGCTCATTTATTTGGTGAATTTCCTTGGTTTATAGCATTTTAAAAAAATCAGCAAAAAAAGAATGTTGAATGTTAAACAAAAAATACATTGTTTCCTGTTGATAAAGAAAAAAACCATGCAATTGCATTATAACAAACATTGTGTAATACAATTGAATATCCTTATTTCTGCAATGAGAAAACCTAGAGGCCTTTTGTCTCTAAAGTTGAAAAGCAACTCCATCAAAGCATTTCAGTGAAGATAAGTCTTAGAAGACTTATCAGGTCCCAGAAAGTGAAAATATCCAGCTTTCCTGTCTCGCCTCAACTTGGTGATAAAGGTGAGATGACAAATGTAAATACAGAGACAATTTTGTATGAGGAACAGAATACAGTATTTATAAAGAATAAAGCAGTAATCGTCCTGCACATTGAATCTTCCCATGCCATGAGTGCTGGTTTGGGGATTTTTCTTACACAGAAAAGCAAATAGATTCTCTTTTGGAATTTCTTCCCTGTGGCAATTCCGACCACTCCAAGAGGTATTCCTTTTAATGAATTTTAATTTTACTGTCCTACAGTAATAGAAAAAATTCTACCTATATATATATATATATTGCTTTTCAGACATAGAATAATAGAGTCTGATCACCATATGTAAATAGTTATTAATATTTTATTAATATAAATCCTTTTGATACTTCCCAAGTGTACTTTAATATTTTAGACTGTATCTCAGCAGTTGAACAATATGTAGACTACATATATTTTCTGCACACAGTGAGATGTGTTTCTGTTTATTATGAGTGGTAAAAAGTCTGCATAAATTGACTGTTCTTACTTATTGGAATGGAATATTGGAAGAATAACCCTTTTATTTGAAAATATGTCTTCAGAAAAAGTCATAAAATTAAGAAATTGGCCTACCAGTAATACAGTAGCTAAGACTACTTGTAACTTAGTCTTAATACTTCCCTATCATCTTTGAAGTGGAGCAGCCACAATACTGTAAGTTTCTCTCATTTGAGTAGTGTTGAAACCAATATATTCCATTCATTTCTGTGTAAGTCTGACAATCTCAGTGAACTAGAGATTAAATTTATATCTTCTATTTAAATGCTGAATATCATAATCTGCTTAACATATATAGTTAAAATGCACTTAAATTTGACATGTCTGTTGCATTGTAGCTGATTGCATATCTTGAATCTTTTAGTTCTGCACAGAACAAAGAGGGCACTTCATGCAGATGAAACAAATTAAATTCTTATTGCCTCACTGTAATTTCCCAGTCTTGACTTTAAAGCTACACTAATGTAGAGAACATTTTGTCTTATTTCAGTATGAAAAATTAACTTATTTTATTGATTGATTGATTTAATTGATTGATTTCTAATTTTACTCTGTTTAATAAATTAATTTGAGATGTGGAAAAGCTTGATTCCCACTTCCATTCAAAAGAAATGTGAAGAGGTCTTTTTGTGGAATTTTCAAAGGATCCTTGAAAAAATTCACTCTTATAAATATTTTATGAATATTTCCTAAAACTGTCAGTGGAATAGCTAAATAGTCCAAACCCAAATGAATTTGCTGGGCAACTTGTGAAACACGGATTGCAATACTTTCATACTGTGGTTTCCAGAATGGAAATAAGTTCATTCATACATCAGAAGTTACATTTTTATCACATTTCAAAATGCACTCATAAATCAGCTGGAATTTTTTTAATGGACAACATTCTTATGTAAATCCATAGTCCTCATCATGATATTTTTAAAAGTAGAATAATTGATGGACTCTTTTCTATCCACTCAGTGGATAGTGGATAGTGGATAGTGGATAGGTGTTCCTATCAGAAGACCTAATCCAAAATGTTGTTTATGGTTATAAAAAACAAGCATAATTCATTTTTGGCCAAGATTGCAAAGCATTTTGATATTTACAAATGACTGAGTGTGGGGCGCTGTGATTAGCTACAGATTTTAGAGGTTCTCAAAGTACAATCTTCCCAGAAAGGCTTAAGTCAGATATCTGCACTTCTTCCTAGATGTCTGGCTTGGTTTTTCAGTTTGCTAAGCATGGGTGTATTTCTGAATTCAGATGAGTTTTGAAACAGATTGACCCAGGATGTGATCTCACTATTCAGTTACTGCTGAATCATAGAAATAAGGCATTAGCATTATTGTCTCTCTGCTTGTTGAAGAACTTAATTTCACTTCTTATCTCCTCCACAGAAACAATCCATCCAACACCTTCACCTAGTTTTACACCAGAAGAAACAAGCTCCTGAAAGATCATAAATCTAAGGCCTATGTCTTGATTAAATCATAAATCACTTGCTTGAGTGCTCAGACTACCTTCAGTCTGATTCTGTATGAAAGTAGATTTTGATATTTTTATATCCTAAGCTCTAAATTATACAAGTTTTAAGGAAATATTTATACCTTATTGATAGATTACATTTCCTAAAATGTTCCAAAAATTCAAAGAGCAAAGAGAAATGGTATTTTTTGTGGTCTCAAACTACCAGAAAGACACTTTAACTTCTTTTCTGTTCTTCTAATTTACTTTCAATAGCTGTTACTACTTCATAAGGAATTCCTTACCTTTTTCTTCTTAGCTTATTTCAATCTCCATTCCATCCAAACAATCCTCAACCATGAATTATTTTCTATTCTGTGTATTAGGAAATATTATTCCATTATACAGAGATGACACCAAAAAAGGCACTGATGTATGGAATAAATTGCAAAAGCTATATGGCAGAGTCAAAAATAAACTTATAGTTATGTAATGTATCAAAAGTTATAGGCGTATTTCACAATAATTTGAAGAAATGCAATGGGCAATACAATGTAAGTGATACTAAGAAATGTCCAGCTTAATCCTTTCCTTAAAATGTGTGACTCCAATGAGTCACATTCTGTAATCTTAACCACAAAATTATTCTTCCTAGAGAAACCAAACCCATGGGCGACCAGTAATAACAACTATTATCAGTATTTCACTAGAAATGTATGCTGTGTTTTATGCATGATTAGGATGAATTAAAATTGGATTTTCTTAATAAAAGATGATGGAGCTACAATAAGAAACTTGTCCATTTGAAAAAAAGGAAACTCTCCAAGAAGTAGAATTAAGGATTTAAGGACACACAAGTAATAACAAGAACACTACAAGTTTATCAGTGAGTTTAATAAAAAACTTTACATATTAAAAAGTTATGAGTTTGGAAAATATCAAATGTAGTATTCTAAGACTGTGGGTAGATAATTTTGAGAGCAGTTGAAGAATTTTCTTCTTTTAAATATGTTTCCCTATGCTAAGTTGCCTTTTGTCACTGTCCATTCAGAAGTTATTTAGTAAAGGGCCAGAAGCTTGACAACATTTTTTACTGCTTTTGAACTTTCCATGCAGGATTTGCCTAAGGTACGAGGATGCTTTAAGAGAGGTAGACCCAGGTCGTATTGCAGCTAAAACAATTAATTTTATTGTCTCCTAGCAACTATGATGCAGCTATTTCATATCTACAGAGGCTTCAGTAGTGTGGGGTTATGCAGAGGCTGAATGAAAATTCCTATTTTCTGAGGAGCCTGTTCACATGTGTATAAAATCTGGCATTACAGTAATATTGACAGCTGACATCTTTTTAACATTGTTTTCCTGTGGTTGGAAAAAGGAATTTTCAAGAATTACATGAAACAATTCTAATCAGTTATTACTCTATAGATCCATAATCAGTTTCAGCAAAGTGGCTGGGTGAGGTCTGCTTAACTCTAGCTGATTATATACTGTAACCTGCCTTTGTGTTTATTGCTTTCTCTAAAGAAAATCTATGGCAAATGGATCTCATATATGAAACACTGTAACTGCTAGATTGTAATTATGTCTAGGATGCACTTGGTAGACAGAAGGAATGGTTTGAGGGACTGTGGGGTTAATCACATTGGTTTTCTAACTGAGATAAGCTTTGAATAAAAGCATAATTATTACCAATTTTTTATGAAAACTGATTTATCTTTCAGCAAGTTAGGCAAATAAAATAATTTTAGTTCCAAAATAGGTAAATTTAAAATTCTGCATAAAAATCTAGCCAAGAATGATATGTCTAGATGCATGATCAGAAAACAAAATGAGTCTTTTAGAAGTTGCCTGCTTTTAGAGGAAGACAGATATGTGTAGTAAGTGCTCTAATGGTACAGTTTGGAAAAACCTGTAAAATGCTGCTGCTTAACAGACATACATTTTCATCACCCTGTGCTCTTACATAAAGGCAGAGCATCTGTTCCCTAAAATTGAAAAGCAGGTATCTGGATTAAACACATTTACTTCAGCTGACAATAAGTGCTCCTTAGAGAGGAGGATACAAACATTGATTTTCTGAAATTCTTTGACTGTGGATCATGAGAAATAATGTAGCTTGCCATGTTTACTGACATCTTGTTCCTGTTTAAAGTTGCTATACCAACATCTGTAAAGCAAGTACAATGTAAAGAAAGAAAATTTTGCTAAATGTATATTTGAATGAGTACTGAATCCATTTTAGAAAAACAGAAAATATGAAAATCTGTATCTTCAGCTTGTAAGTAATGAAGATACCATATTAAAATAAGGAAAAAATCATGGATTAATTGATATATCACTGGTATATACAAACAGTTAAGAGATACTGGCAAAATATGAGAAAATCATATATTCTTTTCTAGTACAGGTCGGCATGTGCAATGCAAATTGAGAATAAATGTATATGGAGGTGTGGGCATAATTTAGCCCCATAGTACAGGCATAATACATACATAAATGCTACAAATTTGTAATATATAACTAAACTATTGTAGTCTACTTTTTTACTGACCAGGCTTAAATGCTGTTCCCCTTGCCTCATTCCCAAAGACACCAGGAGACAAAAAGGAAATGAATGAGTAAAAATGTCAGGAGGAGAATTGAAAAATCTAAATGCATTTTATTTCACAGCATCGTCTGTGTCTCTTATGCACAAATTGACTCTAAGTGTAAGGTCATATGCTCAGCTGCTGTAAGTTTGTGCAAGTCACTGAAGGCAGAGAAGGAAAATTAATTTAATTTACACCACAGAGGATCTGGCTTTCAGTCCCTACATTGCTCAAAGCCAAAGTTAAGCTATGAAGCTTCATGCTACTTATGGATGGATGAGGCTAGTTTACACTCCAGGAACTTACATAACTTCAGTCTGTCTGTTGTTCAGAAACAAACAAGATATCAGGTAGGTGATTTACTGATATCAGATTAGAGGTGATATAAAACAAGCACGCAAATTTTGCCAAAACTAAGCTTGTTTTGGGGAGAAAAAACTTAAAAACACAGAAAGGAACCATACATGTGCATGACAGATATATCTTTCATACTTCATTGCACATTTATTTTGCACATAAATGTAATTGCACATAAGAGCTAAGTGATATCACACACGACTTAATCTTGACAGATTCCCATTTACTTTTGGAAATGCAAAAATTGGTCCCTCTCAAGGTTAAAGCATCTCTACCATGTTCGACTTTTTCCATTTTGAGGCAAGATCTAGTGTTTTGCCATCTTAAAGAAACTACATTCCTCTTATTTATGCAGAATGTATCAATTTGTATTTAGGTTATGGAAATATTTATGCATTGATAACTCTAACAATAGCATTTGTGTGTCATTGCACTTGAAACATTCCAAACTACAAAAAACCGAAACATGTTTAAAATAGTAGTAGTAATAACTTTCTACATTAGGCAAACAAGTTTTGACTTTCCTGAGGGAACAGTCAATGTGTAGACATACATAATAAAACAAAACTTACAATAACCCTGCTTTTGCATAGTGGTTCTCAAATTTTCCTGTAGCAAAAATCTTTCAATTCCTCCAGTCCAAAAGCTGGTCTGAAATATCCAGCTGTAAACATCCCTGTGTCGATATAACACAAGTATCTCTCATCCCTCTTATAAAGACCCCAATTTCCTAAACAGCAAAAAGGGATTGCAAGCATGCTCACAGCTATGACCCAGCAGCTCAAAGGTATGACCACCAGAGTCTCTTTACAAATGTACTTGTTAGATATACAGGACAATTTTCTGTCCTCCCAGGCCATTTGGTTTGCATTACAGAAAATACTGGGGAAACAAACAAAACAAAACAAAACAAACAAACAAAAACCCAAAACAAAACAAAACAAACAAAAAAAAAAAAAAAAAAAACCCAAAAAAAAACCACAAAAAAAATCACTACAACTCCTTTTCTTGTTCAAAGGAAATTTTGTAGCTGTAAGTGGAGATTTACTAGCTCAGCAAAGGGGGACATAGCAGTTTATTTATGGGAAAGAATCTTTTTATGATGGGTGACACACTGAGGAAGTTACAAGTTCTGCCTCTATCAGGGAGTCTCAGAAGAAACACAGACAGGAAAATAACACAAGAGTTTTTAAATCAAGAAAATCAAAAGCAGGTAAAATCAAAAGAATATGGCAGATCAGAAATAAGCTATCAAGTTATAAACTTCTTACAGGCACAGAATTCAGTTAACTGTTTAAACACTCACAGGCTAAAGATCAATATCTTACCCCAACAAGGACACTGTCTCTGTAAATCTTTGCTGATAAGCCTATGAGCATATGAGTACCACCTATGGTTAGAGTAATTTTTAAATATGTTTAAATTTAAAAAACAAAATAAAGGAAAATGAGAAGTGAGAAAAAACTTTTTATTCCTTTGGAATTATTCTGAATTTTTCATGACTTGAGAAAACACTGATTTGTATACTTAATATTTTTACTATTATTGTAATACTAATTGAGGTCTTTATATACTCCTTCTGGACAAAATAATTTGTACAGTCAGTGTCATTTCTCAGAGGTCATGTTTTCACTTGCAATCACCTTTTACCAGGATTCCTTTTCTTTTAACAAATCACTGGCATTCAAGTTTCTGATGGGAGCAGTTTCACTTATTTGTAGAAAGTTCAAGTGTCTTCACCAGAACAAAAAGAAAATAAGACCTTTATAGGAGTAAAGGTCTTATTTTTCTGATCACACCCACTAAAAAAAAAAAAGCCTGCTGTAACTGTAAAATAGTATTTGAAGTTAAAGAAATATGTTGAAATTAGAATGAAATATCTTATATTCTAATTTTTCAGTTTGCATTTTATGTTCAGTTGCATTACCTCCTGTCAAAACTGAAAAATTAAAGAAAAGGGTATGTTGACTAGACCCACTTCACAAAAAAAAATTTTTAAAGGATTCTTTTTTGACTTGTAATTTTTTTGTAGTAAAATTGCTTTTCTTAATGGGAAATTCTGCTATGAGCACCCTAGAATTATGAAAGGGGGAAAAATTGTCTTCTCCTTCTATGCTTGTCCTCTGGGTTGCTGGAGCTGATTCTTTTGGGAACCAGAAACACTTGGTTGGGATTATGTTATACAGGCAGGGAAATCTTCTGGCTGAGTAAATTAGAAAAAAATAGGCCAATATGATGGTGCCACAGATGTGATAGAGAAAGGAAATGCTTCCTATAAATGACTTCATGGAGTAACCATATGTTCCTACCCTCCAGACATATTTCATTTAAAGTCTCACATTGAAAAAGAAGCCTTGGCAAAAGGACTCTGTGCAATGTACATTTTGCTCTGTCACAGGAGTGGCAGTGACTTCTTTCTAAATATAGTTGGCTAGAAGTCAGAAATGTCAGAATCTAGAGCTGAAGATGCTCAGACACTCATAAATTCTCCCAGCTCCAGTGTAAAACATAATAAATGCCAACAATTGAATTAAAGTGAGCATTTACTTACACCAGGGGGTAATTTTAATATTAAAAAAGTTTTTGGATGATAATATAATATAGAAAAATAAAAGCTACAGAAAAATATTTTTTATATCTGTTGATATAACATTGGACACATGTAAGCACAAAAAACATGAAGGTAAATTGACATACAAAAACCATCATTAAATTTCTGGAGTACTTGGAAGTCCTGAAAAATCGATCACATTGCTTTATTCATTACACTTCCAATACTTTGCTTGTGGGTATTCATTCCATTTGTACAAAGAGGGCTTCTGATACTCCTAATATATTAATCACTTAAGGCTGACTGAAGCAAAAATTATTGACAACTAGGTAGAAATAACCACTTCATCATCTTGTGAACATTTCCCATTCCACCTAAAGTTAAAACCAAAACTTTAAATATGCTGAAAGGAGCACACAACATGTATCAATGCCTGATAGACTGAAAAGGGGATTCAAAAATTTCTTTGCATCCCAGCAAGTGCCTCAAACACTTTAAGTTTCTCATAGATCTCACCATCTTATTTAGCTCACTTTTTTACTGCCGTAACCCCCTTGCAATGGGACTTGAAGTTACTTATAAATTCTTGTCAGGCTGAACAACACCACCAGTACAAGTGTCAGGGAACACTTACGCTTTTATTGTACAGTCACCTTGCCTCTGGCCATATTCCATTATTTAGTCTCAAAAATGTTGGCTAACAAGCCCTTAATTTCACAGCACAGTTTAATAAGCCCCTAATCCTCACACCAAATCTCAGTAAGGGGTAGAGTACCATAAGTACATTTTGCCAGGATAAAGCCAAGGAAAGGAGAAATAAAGGCAGAAAAAGAGAAAAATAAGAAAGAAAAGAAGAAAGAAGGTCACCAGTCCCTAGATACTGTGTTGGTCCTGCTACATGGACAGTCCAGAACTTATGTCAACAAACAGAGAGAGAGACAAAGAGAGCAAGAGGAAAAAGAGAGGAAAGCTTCCTATTATAGTTAATTTGGTGCATGCCTCTCACGTAAACAATATTTTTCACGTGTGCATAGCCAGTCCTTCTGAATCCTCCAAGAAGTGAGGTCAGATCTGGGGACTGCCAAGCTGTCACAGGAGCAGTGAGCACGGGTCTGAGGGTGGAACAGGAAGATGGCTCAGAACAGCACTGCCCAGTCCATGGGACCCTCTTTCCATCACTGCTGTCCTGTCACAGCAGCCAGAATGGCTGAGACAGAACATGCTCATGCCTGGTCCTCTGCCCCCAGCCACTTCAGCCACCTCTTCCCCAGCAAGGCCATTGGGTTTGGCTCCAGTGTTATCACAGGGGCTGCACTTGATTGAAGCAGAAGCACAAAGTTCTCCCTCTGAGGAGACAACCAGTTCTTGCCACCAACAGAGCAGTGTCCCTAATGCTCCCATCCCCAGTGAAGAACGATTTAAGGTGACACAATACATGCTATGATTACAGGCTTTCTCAGTGGCAAAAATAAAGCAAAAAAACCCCATATTGAAATAGTTTTATGGGAAAGTAAAGCTCAGATATGTAGATAGGCACATTCCAAAGAAACAGCTTTTTTGAGAAATTTTTAACAAGGTGGTCCTTTAAAAGCTCTCTATACATCCTGTCAAAAAAACCCCAAACAAACCCAAATATATAAAAGAAATTATTTTTACACCCTCAGACACTTGTGTGGCCTAGATCTACATATTCAGGTGTGTACAAAGGAAAATCATGGGTTTCCCATTGGCAAGAACTTTATACAAAAATGTATAAAAATACAATTATGTCTACTGAGAGTCATGTGTCACATTACTGTAGATATTACAGTGACTTTTGAAGTCATATTACATAAATAAGTTTCTTTGCAAGATCAGATAATGGAAAGTACATCAAATAAATAGATGTTTTTATATTAAGTGTTAGGAAAATTTTTTTTTACTCTGAGTGTGGTGAAGCAGGTTGTCCAGAGAGGTTGTGGATATTGCATCCCTGGGAGTGTTCGAGGCCAGGTTGGATGGGGTCCTGAATAAACTGATTTAGCAAGTGGCATCCCAGCCCATGGCAGGAGGATTCCTTCCAATCCAAACCATTCTACAGTTCTATAATTCCATTATTGTATCTTTTCAGTAGCACTCCAGATAAAATCCAGAAAATTTTTCTTCTGTTACACTAAAGAAAATTTGCCATTCCCTAATTAGCTCTTGCTGGGTTTTTTTTCAATATATTATTTGCTTTAAATATCCCTTTCTTTTTCTCTCCTATTAAGTTTAAACCTTACTGTCACTTATAACTCCTCCCTGAGAAACATTTTTCCTCTGTTTTTTCTCCAGCACTAAATTCTTCCATCATACTACTTCAGCAGGAAATTCTGCTTCCAACTCAAAATATTTTTTTAGCTATATGAAAATTTACATACAAGTCTCCACAATGGCAGCTTTTCAAAGCCAGACCTAAGCCAACCTCTTGCTGGGACTGTTTATTCCCTGAAGAGGAGTTAAAAACTAGTGTACAAATGGCAGAAGAATGCCATCTAAGTCTAGGAAGTAGCATCAATAATCATAGGATCTATGACAATATTCAACCATCAAATGGTAATGCAGGCACAGCTATATCTGTAATATCAGTAAAAAATTGTAAAAAATGTTTAAAAATTGACAGAACAGTAATTTTAAATTACAAGTGAATGGATTGAACCAGATGTGTGTATTTTGCTGATCAAAGTTGTGACATGTACTTTTTAAAATTATCATTAGTAGTACAAATAATTAATGATAATTTAAAATTATCATTAGTATAACAATTAGTGTTATTATCTTTGCTTGATGTAATACTTTTTTCAAACCAGTAGTTATGCATTATTTTACTTAAGAGAAGACCAAGCAGAAGTCCCAAGACACACATCAAGTCTCTTAACTATGAAAACTAAACAACCTCCTTTGTTTTGATGAAATCCAAATCTTTTCCACAGATTACATAGGAGATTACTGAAAAGGAAACAATTCAATATTGTATGTTATATCCTTTGGCAGTTGAGTCTTGAAGTGAAACTGTAAAATGAAAATAGTTCTCAGGGTGGTGTAGGAACTATAAAAGGGTTGAAGACCCATTTGGTATTGCAAAGTAATCCAGATTTACAGAACCAATGAAAGTAACTTCCCATGAGACCCATAAGGAAGATTTAGCAACCAGTGCAGGGCAAGTTTGATTCAGATGTCTTTTACACTGATATATCAGCTATTCCACAGGTTATGTGTAAATTCGTATTTTTATAACAATAAAACAAGTTAGCAATTCAAATGTATTCTCACTAAGTTAATAAAACTTACTTCCAGGTGTTTTCTCACTTTTATTCAGTAAATCTTACCATAAATGTACTTGTTCCAGGCTTTGTAGGTAACAGATGATGGAAGAAAATATTTGAACAGATTTTAGGCCATAAACTAACATTTTTAAGAGCTCTATCTCTACCTCTATTTGTGTCAAGTAAAATATACTTTTACTTTGGCCTGAAGGACAATTCTACATCTACTCAGTTTCTGCTGGCTGGAAACTGTGAGATCTACTGGCTTCATACAGTAAATGTAAACAAACTGATGATCCAAAAGCAATTAGCACAAAAGATACTGAGACTGTTAAATCAATACTGTGTGAATTGGCAAGTACATGCTGCTATCCTTATTCATCAGACAGGCATTATTTGTGGATCTCATCTTATTTTGGGGAGTAATGAAACTTCTTATTACTACTTTTACCCAGTGTTTTATCTACAAGTTTGGTTTAATATTTAATGCCTTTTTCTGAAATCAAAATATTAGCAATCTTGCATGTTTTCATTGCTTTAAAGCTAGGAAGAAGAAAGGATCACCTTCAGTTGCAAAGTTTATTTATTTTCCAGCCTAACATTCAGGTCATAGAATACATAATCTTTATACCATATATAATCTCTATAACATTATATGATCTGTATCCTGTGAAATGATTGAAAGAGATCCTGGGAGGTCATATTTTGACCCTTCAATTAATTTGGATATGTCTGAGTATCTTTTAGTGCTGATGGGAGACAAGTTAGTAAAGTGCTGTGAATGGCAATTGTTAGTTTTTACTTGTTACATCCAAAAGTATTACACAGATTGCCTGAGGATCATTCAGGCACTGTTAAATGAAAGCTTTGCCCCAGGGCTATGTTTGAGGTCAGTGCTTCGATGAGCAGGTAGAACTGAAAATACAGCATTTCTCTGAAGGAATATGTTTGCAAATAATCCGTTAAGTGTAAGATGTCTACAGCTGGGTCTTTTTACATAAACTATTCTCATTTTCACAGGTGGGTCCACTGAATAAAGTTCTTTTCATCCTTCAGCTGGTTAATTTTTTTTGTAACCAAAGAAACAATTCCAATATTCCAGTGGCATGTTATACATCCTCTTAAACATTTATTATTTTTATTTGTACTTATAGTAGTTTGAAATAGAAAATTAGATTTAGAATAAATTCTCAATAAGGATATGATGCATATTAGTGTTTTTACCAACTAGTCCAGTAGTTAACTTCTATACCAATTAAATCATTTATTGGTACTGTTGAGGTACCAAATTAATAAATAGGCAAACTGATGTATACAAAGACACATATTCACTGAATGTTCTATTCCTGTACTATCATTCACCCAGAGTAAATTTGTCTTGAAAAGTCCAGAACATTGGCATCTACATAAAAAAAAAAAAATCAAAACTAAGGTAAACTGTTAATTTATTTAAAACTTATTGTAATTGCTCTGTTGCTCAGGTACCACTTAGAGAAGACTTAATTTTCAGGATCCCTGCCCGTACTATGGAACAACAGAGTGTATTATGGAATAATATGCATATTTTAAATGTAACTGGTTTTAAATTTCTCAAAATGTATTTCAAATCACTTATTTAGACCCTTATTTTTTATTCCTGACACTTAAAAGCAGTTAGTAGTTCCTGGAAACCCGTGAAACATGTTCAATATTACCTATAATACTAGGTGGGATCAGGAAGAAAACATTCTAGATTTTTACACCTCCATCTAATTCTTTGCTCACCCAGTTATATATATATATATATATACATTTATACATCTTAGGGAATATTAACAAACCATATGTGTTGTCTTTACTTACACTACAAAAATAATGAGAGAAACTGGACACAGTGAGAATGATTAATGAAAGAATATTATTTAACAACCTGTGTATAACACATGAGTGTGCTTAGGAACCAACTGGGAAGTCACAAATATCAAATGCTTGACATGCACAGGCTTCAATACTCAGAGGATGCAAACTAAAATATTAATAGAGAAGAAAAATTGGTTTTCTTCCTTCTCTAATTCGTCTCCAACATACAGTAATGGGAATAGTCATGATTCACCTCATCCTGACCAAAACTTTGTCTTTTCACAATATTGACACAGATGTTAGAATTTAATTCCACCAGATTTTCACCACTGAAATATTCAGACCTTTTTGTTTTTTCCCCTTGAATGTCTCTACTTATCAAATCTCTCCCATATGGATGCTTATGATTTAATAATATTTTTATCATCATTTTTTAACCTTAAATGCTTAAAAATGTTTCCCTAAGGAGGAACAGTTCTTATGTAATAGCTATATGTGTTCCACACCTCTCTGTGGCAATGACATATGAAAATCCAAGAATCCTGAGAGTTAATGAGAATAACACAGCAACAAAGAATTGTAATTTCTATGTCCTGCCATAACAAATATATAGAATTTTTAACCTATGTTAAACTCTATGTTACCTTGATCATGAAAACCTATATAATTGATTTAATGAGTTTTCTGCAGGGCTATATTCAAGATTTTAACACTGGGTTTTTTTTGATTTTAAGTCTTAATGAGAAACAATCTTAAAATTTATTTTAGATGGAAAAATCAAAGTTTTAGTCTTTGATGTTCTTGACATCTTCAGTGTTTTCATTGTACATTAAATAGAATTCTGTCTGTAGCTGAAAACAGGTTAGGATAGGAGCAGTTATGTGTTCTTAACTACAGTGGAATAATATAGGAGGAAATGTTATGAGCATCAAACTAATTTCTGTACAAAATTAAAACTCCTAGCAGACTGAGAAATCATCACCATTAATGTAGTAGGAGCATATGAATACAAATCCAAATCTAGCCTAATGTTCTTACAGAAAATTAATTGCATTGCCTCCTGAATTTTAATAGAAAGTAACTGAAATAGTTTATCACTTAAAATGTTATATACAATAGCTTTTCTTAGGTGCATAAATTTTGTTCTGTAGCTATGGAAAAAATAAAATCCATGAGAATATATGGTAACTTTCAAAAGGACAGCTATCCTGACAAGACTCAAAACTAATTCAGAGTTCTCTGCAATCTGGAGAGAACATAGTGTCTCAGTGAAGACCCAGAGGAACTGTCAAATACCAATCAAATCTATTTTAGGCACTCAGATACTAATATAATGTATTGTAGTCAGGATAGTTAACTTTCTCTACTACAGAACAGTACATATAAAACAATAACGGGTCTATAACTTAACAATTTTTAAGGACTTAATGAGTCAGAAAAAGAAATTTTTTGTGAAATAACCATAAAACCTAAAGTACATCCAAACCATACATTCACTCTGTGACTACCTACCCTATATCCCTAGTATAGCTGTGTAGAACTCTTATGGTGCCCCTTGAAAACCTGGTGATTCTCAAGTAAAAGAGATGTTCAGAAGCATCAGTATGAACATTTCTGTAATGGTGACCTTGCAAGATGCTCAGACTTCTGCCCTTTAACTGTCTATCAGAAAAACCCAAATCCAACCAAACTGTACATGGTAAGGTCAGTTGTACCCATCCTAATGCTTCCATGATTTGTCACCTCTGAGAAGAGCCAGACAATGCTGCAAAAAATGCCTTTCATAGCACATAAATTTTTTCAGAGGGACAGTAAAAATGAATGGGGGTAAAGAAAATAATATTAAAGAAAAAGTAAATATTAAAATAAAGAAACAGTGTGACTTGTTTAGCACAATAGTTAACAGTGGACAGGCATCAGGGGAACATGGAAGGAAGCTGCAAAAAATGTCAGCATCTGAAACCAGAAACTAACAGCATTCAGATTAGCAATAGGGCAATAAAAAGTGCATGAGCCTGTCCTGGTCTAACCCCAACCAGCAACCAAGACCCAAACAGCCAATCACTCACTCCCCCATCAGTGGAATCAGTGAGAGAACTGGGAGAAACTATACAAGCCAGCTCATGGGCTGAAATAAAGACAGTTTAATAGGGCAACCAAAGGACACACACACACAAGGAAAGGAAAACAAGGAATTCATTACCTCCCATGGTGTTCAGCCATCTCCAGGAGAGCAGGGCCCCATGACATGTAACACTTACTTGGGAAGACAAACTCCAAACAGCCATCCTTTCCTCCTTTCTCCCACTTTCATACTGAGCATGATGTCACATGGTCTGGAATATCCCTTTGATGACTTTGGGTCCCCTGTCTCAGCTGTGTCTCCTCCCAGCCCCTTACATATCCCCAGCTTCCTCACCACTATGGAAAGGAAAAAAGACCTTGGTTCTATGTAAGCTCTGCTCAGCAATAACAAAAACATCTCTACATTATCAACCCTGTGTTCAGGACAAATCCAAAACATAACCCCACACTAGCCACTGTCAGGAAAAACAACTTCACCCCAGCCAAAACCAGCACAGAGTATAATTTACCAGTAGAAGAGTTTATCAAGGATAAATCTAGTTCCACTAAAAGTATCAAAATCAAGATCACAATAATGTTTATGCAAGTTTTTTTTTTTATACTGTCATGGCAGAGAATGGATTCTTTGTTTACATGACTCCTCTGTTCCAATAGTAATGTATTGAAAACACGACTTTAGAAGTGAGACAGTCTGCATCATGTAGGTCATGGGATCATGTTAAATTAAATAATTTATCAACAGTTTCATTCTTACTATCTATTGACCTCAGCAGACAGAGGATATTCCATGAGCTCCTGTTTCCTTTCTCCCTTGCACTGGATGCCAACTGCCCTGCTATTGTGGAGCACAGCCAAGGTGTGTTTGAGTATCTAACACTGCAGCTGCCTCGTAGCTCTCCAAGAACTGTCTCTTAACTGCTTCTAAACTCTGAAATTAAATCATGCCCAAAAGATGCTGGGTTTATTTTGTATTGCTTTTCCAAAGTAATGTTTTTAGAAACTTGCATGTAACCCAGCACCTCTAGTACTATATTCAGCAACAGCAATAGTGATAGTGCTCACTGTGTGTGGGTTTTGTTGTATGAATATATTTGATGGGCACTCAGGGAAAGTTTCTGTTGACTCTATAAAACAATACAAGTCTGCAAGTATGTTTGTGCCATAAATGTTACTTAGCTTCTTTTCCTTTCTTTTTTGTATGTTCGTTTCTGTGCTTTTGTATGTGTGTTTGTCAGGATCTTAATAGTCGCATTTTGGATGTTAATTGTGTTTGATACTAAAGTAAATAGAAGGCAAAGCACAGATAACATTAGAAGCACCAAAACTAAGTCAAAATCCAACAGCTCCTCATCTTATTTGGAGGAGCAGCATGAAATTTGCCAAACATCAATAATGCATATTTTCTAAATTTTGTTTAAAGTTGAAGGATTTTACAAAACCCAAACACACCTTTTTCTGAGTTTTGTATTGTTATTATAAAATATAGAAACCTACACACTCATCTGATGCATTTTGAAAAGCATTAATGAAACATGAAAGATGCAATGTATCAGATCAATTCAACTTCCCAACAGTGTAATAATCAGAAAGTGGTTCAATTACCATTATGGTTGAAGAGCAATTTATTATGATGAAGAGCTTCTTTAGCATCATCAAATGTACTTTCAAATTTTCATGTAGCTTTTATAAAACTGAAACAACGTTTCGAGACAAAATACTAAAAGAAGGAAATGTGTGCAAATAAGGTCCCATGATCAAGGCATTATTAGACTGATGGAAAGCCATATGAGACAGTGTCCTTTAGAATACATTAGTATTTACTGCCTTAATGTAGTCCTAGCATTTTGTGTTTGGCCAAACTCATTTCTTTGGTTACATGTTCCTATCCCCAAAAGGGAATAGGAAAATAGGGGAAAAAAATAAATAAATAGAGAAATTACAAAGGAAATAAAGCTGACACAATTGCTGGAGGATAAATCCTGTAATGAGAGACTGAGCGAGCTGCTTGTAAAGAATTTAGAATGGTGAATACTAAGGGGATATTATATGTCTCCAACAATCTACAAATGCCCTCACAGTGACAGTTTACATGATAAAAATCTCAGTCACAGTCTCAAGAAATGACAGATGAAGAACAATGTCTTGAGGCTAAGAAAAGTTTAGACAGATATCAGGAAGAAGTTATTAGCAGTGTAAGCAATTGAATGACGGTGTAGCCTATGGCGCAAAGGAGAACAGTGGCATTTTACTACACACATTTAAGAACTAAGATTATAAGTTATAAGAACAATGAATGAAACACTCTTTGACAGTACAGGCACCAAAGTAAATGAAATATCTTCCTTTTGGCCCAGATGTATTATTGCTTTGGAGCTAAAATACATATTCCCTAAAACAACTGTTTTAAGAGGAAAGGATGATAACATTCAATAATATAAATTAAATTTAAGGTATTTTTGATACATTAAATAATTGTGTCTTTCTCCTCCTTAGTTGAGATGCAAAATCATGATTCAAGAACAGTACATAGAAGAAATAGTGCAGATAAGAGGATCTGAGGTTTTTAGCAGTTGATAAATGAAAGAAAAAAATGCTTTAATTAAAGGCTGAAATAAACCATTAGAAGAGAAAACATTTGCTACCAAACATAAATTACTTTTTCTTCACAGAAAAGATAAAAGTTGGAAAGCTGGTAAATCTAACCATTAGACATAATTATATTAAGATTTATCTCATCCTATTTGACTGGAACTACAAAAGTATAACCCCAGTAAAATGACTATAGACTGAATGGACCTCAAGACTGAATCATCAGTCCCCTGAGATGTTAATCTATCCTTCAATTCATCTCTAAAATCCTTTGGCTCATGCTGAACAAAGCTTACATTTCCATTTTCATTTCATTTACCCTTGTCCTGTATGCAAAAGCTTTCATGGCTTTTCCAGAGCCATCATTTTATATCAGTTGAAAGTATTTCATTAAAAAAAAAAAAAATCCACAAAAGACAGAAATACATTCAACTACATCATTGACCTTAATACTTTTCAAAGGTTTGGTGAGTGATTCAGGTACTTAATGGCTAGGCATTCATAACTTAGTAGATAAAATACATCAGATGGTTAAAACCATGTAATGGATAGTTCTTTCATTTAGTCAATTAAAAAGCTTTTGGAGTGGTTAATAGTTATAACAAGTATCACAGACCCATCCTAATGTGCAGATATATTTCTCACATCAGGCAGTCCTGATGACACCTAATCCTATGGTAGTGTAGGACACAGGTCAGGAAAAAGGCAGTTTGGAGGTTTACCTGTTTGGAGCAATGCACTTAAAGTCAAGCAAATGATCATATTCAGACCTGACCAGTGATATTTACCCAAACAGGGACAATTCCTTTAATGACTTTTTTTTAATATCAGGTAATGTCAATGACCAAGTAAGCCCTCTTCCACATAAAAACAACAACAACAACAAAACCCAAACAAACAACTAAAAAGTAAAAAAACCCCAGGATTTCTGGCTTGAGATAAAATTAAACATACTTCCAGTAACAGAATGGATATCTCTTGAGTGTAACTTCTTTTATAAAGACGTAAAGAGAAAAAATAATTCAGACTGGAGAATTTGAGATATCAATAGCTAAAATTTAGAGGCACAAAAAAATGTCCATCTGTCATTATAATACTTACTTCTCAGAAAATCAATCATGATATATGGAGATGAGATCTGCTTGGGTAGTAGAACCTTGTGTCATTTCCTCATTTGCACAGATGGCTGGGAAGGAGGCAGGATTAGCTACTGAGACTTTCCTCTTGCAAGTAAAATTGCAGTCTTACTCTTGGCTGCTAATAGCAATTTATTTTTTGACTATTAGAAAGAAAAAGTAATGATTCTTCAGACACTTTCATCATTACAAACTGAAGTTTCAAGATAGCTATTTCCTCCTACAGAGCACTGTGAATGTTTTTCTGTATACTTTATAAGATTTGAAAGTCTGTTGTTTTTCCATTCACAAAAGGATTAATCTTAACTGCTTACACATCCTACTTTATTTAAAAATCAGGTATCCTCCAGTAAGTCTTATTCGTAACTCTAAGTAAAATGAGGGTTCTCATGCAACAGTTTTTTTCCTATGGATGCTATTCCACACCTAGTCATCTATTTGAAAACACAAACATGGCTTCATATCCCGTAGTATCCAAAGAAGTTATCTCTTTCCACATTATGTGAGAATACGTCAATTTTCACACTATTAATCTAAGCAGTGTAAAATAAATATTCATTAAGCTATCAAGTAATAACTAAAAAGTAATAATATTCTGCTAAAAAATTGACATCTCCCCTTGAAAAAACAGTTTTATTAACATATGAAAGTGAGCCCAGCTTCAAATTTGCTTCTTCCAACTTAATATTATAATGTGTGACCTAACATCCTTCTTTATAACTAATTAAAACTGTTGTATTATTCATATGTTACAGATACCAAGAAGTTTTATATGAACTGCTTAAGAAGGTGCTGAAATTAAAAAAAAAATTATATCATTCTAAATGTTCTTATCTTATAATTAAAAATAAAATCAAACCCCTTATTGCATTTCCAATATTTCAGATTTGCATAAAATATCTTTTATTTGCTATTGACTTTGCTCCAGAAAAAAATTTGCAAGGGAATCACCATAATGGAAACCAGTACCTTACTATCAGCAACAAGGAAAAAATATAATGAATGTAAATAAATACAAAAATAAATATTTATTGTATCTTTAATAAGTCTTTTGTAAAATATCAAAAGCTCCCATTTGTCAAGCAAAATTTTCTACAGATCTTGGACTATTGGGGTGGGGGGGAGCAGTTCCATTTTTTTCATCCAGGTTTGATGCTAAACTCTTTCACTCTTTTTATCTGCATTAAAACAAACCTGTCCACTTAAAAGCAATTCCTATAAAATGAGTCATTTTAAGAACAGTACTTACAAATTATAAAAATACTTCAAATAATGCCATGGAAATTTTGATCATCTTCCTCCTGAGTTAAGATAAATCTAAAATGGATTATATTGCCCAAGATAAAAGGAGGTATACTTTTTGCCTGGTCTAAAACATCCTAGGGGTAAAGAGCTAATTTGTTTTTAAACTATCAGAAACCACATACAATAATTATCTAGGGAACTCGCATTCCATAAAATAATAATCAAGCACTAATCAATAGAAAATATATATTGAATCCAAAAATAAAAGTTTGTTCCCACAATATGTATTCAGCTACAACTTTCACTTGCTCTTGTTTTATTTGGGACAGAATAGATTGTATTCTAAGTGAGCAGCTGACAACAAAATAATACATTTCAAATAATAGAATGAGATCAAGGTCTGAAAGGTGAAAGGATTAACTTCTTTATATCTGATACTTCTGTACCAACTGAAGTAGAATAAAACCTGTACTTGTTAATAATTCTTATTATGCAATTTGAGTTGGGTTAAACTAGATAATGGAACTGAATGCTATGACCGCTAATGACTTTCTTTAGTTCTTTCTTTTGGTTAAAAGCTGATATTCAAGTGCTAATTCAAAATTATGATCAACTCTAAGCTCACAGTAGTTCTGCATTTGGAATCAATAAGATGTCAAGTAGACCTCTGATGTATATTTGCATATACAAACATAGTGGACGTGCTCTATGGATTGCTGATAAACAAATAACAGGGTGAATGGCAAGTCTCAGAGGTTTGTGATGAGCAGCAGAGCCTGGCTGGAGGCCTGTCACTAGCAGTGCCCCGAGGGTTTAGACTGGATCCAGGATGTTTAGCTTATCCATCAATGGATCAGCTGAGGGGGCAGAGGGCTCCTGAGCAAGTTTGCTGACACAAGGCTGGGAGGAGCAGCGATACCCAAACATGATGTGCAGCCCTCCAGAAGGGCTCTGACAGGCCGGAGGGATGGGCACCAGCCCCACAGCCCTCGCTGGCTGCCTGCAACAGCGTGGTCAATGGCCAGAGCTGTGTTCTGTCTCCTGCCCTTTGGGGCAGAGCTGATGAGGCTGGTTGAGATGAACATGGGCTGGGCCCCTTACTTTGTACTGGGTTTGAGGAAGGCCTAATGGCTGAAGGGGGTCTGCAACAAAGGGGACAACTCCCAGCCCCACTTGGTTCCAATGAGACACAGAAGACCCTCAATTAATGCTCTAATGAATTTATCTACCCTTAACGCAACAAAAAGACTACAGCAACACACACAGCCCACAAGAGTTTAAAGGCTTGGGCCTTGGGATTTTTTTTTTTCCAAAACAATAACTACATTGTGATAAAAAGAATTCTAATTGATATAAACCAGTAGTTTTATTTCCAGCTGATAGAACATTTTGTCTATCAGCAGTGTCCAAAAAAAGATGGGACACTCAGACTTGAATACTATTAAAACTTAGAAAAATAGCTATAACCCACAAGACATATATTTATACAAATAAAAATATCTTTCTATCCCCTGTCAGTTTTTGCCAGTGTGAAATATCGCTGAAGTCAAATATATATCTTAAAAGGTTCATTTTGCCCTGAAATCCAGCTGACTCTATCCTGAAAGATATAATGCCTTATATATAAATAGGATGATATTGTCTGTGAGTGAGATTCTTCCTGAACACAGGGGAGGAGTTGGCATTCTCTCTTTTACAGAGGCACTAACTGCAGAAGACATGGCCACGTATGATTGAAACAATCAGTTGTCCACATAATCTGGAAGAAAGGAGACCACAATGTTGATTTGGTTTTCTGGTCTATTAGCACCAGACAATTAGGACCTGCAGTATCAGAAATGAGTCCATAATAATAAGAAACACAAAGATCTTTCAGTACCATCTCAGCAAGCATTTATCCTTCTGCATGCACCACCAAGAGATTTTGTGTGACTAGCTGGTTTGAGCTTCAAAGCAAGGTTTATGTTTCAAGTCAGCTGTCAGCATTCCACATAAAGCAAACTGAGTTGCCCAGCTCTCCCTCTGCTCTGTTCTGCCTCTAACAAAACAAGAAATGATCATAACATCAAGATCTGTACCTCTGAGTAGGTATCCATGCAAATCAGACAGGTAACAGTATTGGATGGCCTTGCAGTAGAGAAGAGAACTATAAAGACCATAAAAGCATATGACCTTGTGGTAATGCAGTCTTCAATAAATCTGGAAGCCTGGTTTTGGAATTTTCAACAGTATAATTATCAGCCTGTATTTTTGTCTTAAATTTACAATGTTCTATTCCTCCTCTCAGCATTTCCTTTTTTATTGCAAAGAAAGCTTTTGAATTGGCAGCTGCTCTTCATTTGCGTTCATCGGTGCTTATCATTTGTGTGGAAGCAATGATGGAGTCAGGTTAGCAACATGCAGGAACTCCAGTGTTTCTCATAACTCACCATTCCCTAAAAGCAATACATGGTAAACTGACTGAGTCAAGGAAAATTGTTTTCAACTTTAACAACAAAATAATGTTTTCTGGAAAATGTACCCTACTGTATAACAAAAAGCAATTTCCAAATAATTTAATGAAACTAGCAGACAGCTTGCTTTGGTGTGCCGTGCTAAGACAGTTATAGAAGCTATGATGCGACATTACTGTTTGTTAACATTTTCCCATGAGCCTTCCTTCTGGTGTCATTTGAGAGTAAGTCATTTAGTAATTCTGAATTTAGTTGAACAGATGTTTTTTCATATTTATTTTACCCACTGGGGTTATGTAAACCCAAACTATGCTTGAGCAGAAAGCAATTCTAAATATCAGTAGTTTCTGCATATTACTGACAAGGTACATATTGGTAATTCATTCAGTTGTAACAAAAGTCCCATTTAGATCTCGTATGGCATTTGAATTATTCTAAGAAGTTAATACACAGAACACATTAATTATTAAGCATATATTACATAATTCAAGTTTTATCTTCAGATGCAAAATTGTCATTTTGTTTCTTGCCCCAGAGAATAGACATTGGAAAGCTTTTATAATGTTGCAAGGGAACATTTGATACCACAAAAGTGTTCATACCAATCTGAATTCTACTCAGTCATACGTTAAAATTGCTTTTTGCAAAAATATTGCAAAGCAGTTTATTTCCTTCTCTGCACTAAAAAGAAAGCTTATTAATGCAAAGTATGACTAGAATATATTGAAAAGTAAAAATTAATAAAATTTTCCAAGCAGAATCACCAAGAATGTATTTCTTTGTAAATGTAAGTGTAACTGTAAAAATTACTTTAAAAATCTGTAAAGTGATCATTCTTATTTCTCAGTCCTTGCATGCACATTTAAAAGTAGCATATGTGTGTTTCTTCCTTACAATGATCTGTCATGTAAAGCATAGTGCTTTAAAATAACTGCTGTAGAAGATGTTTTTGGTCAGAGACGGGAGGTTATCTTTGAATTAAAATGAGATTATTTGGTATTTTTTGAACCACATATGAAGAACAATCTACAAAATGTAGATCAGGTGAAAAGGGAGCAATATCCACTTTATGATGTTAGCCTATATAAAATTTCACCTTAGTAAACCTCAGTTTATTCTGTGGGATTTATGAATCTATGAAAAGGTTATTTATCTGGTTTTTTCTATATATTGTGCATATCTAAAATACAGTGTAGCAATGGTTTTATAGCCTAAGTGGAAATTTATTTTCACTGAATTAGAGTAGTTAAAAAATTATAATTTTGCATGTTGATCACATATCTCTTGGAGCATCTTCTTTGTTCTTCACTAGAGAACTCTGACATAAATCTTTCAAATATAGTGAGAGTAAAAGAAAGAAGTTTACAAACTATTTTTCATCAAAGTAGTGCAACATGTCCACTAGAAAAACATAATGTCCCCTTTTCCTTCTGAGTACAAGGATGGGATAGGATAGGATAGAGAACAAGGATAGCAAGAATAGTGGAAGTACTCAGTAGTTCCTTTTCTCAGAATGTGTGATAAATTTATAGTGACCATGGAAATATCTAAGGCACTTCCAGACTTACCTCTATGGAGCATCAGACTCAGATCTGTTACTGTCATTAATTTCTAAAGGAGAGGGTCTCCCTTTTGAAAATATTTACACAGTTTTGTAGAAAAAATGCTGTTCTGGCATCTGTCTTAATGGACCTCAAATATCAAAGAATCACGGAACTGTTAGAAGCAACTGCTGGAGGTCAACTAGTCTAATGTCAGTGTTCAAGCAGAGTCACCTAGAGAATGTTATCCAGAAATATGTCCAGACAGCTTTCAGATATCTCCCCAGTCTCTAGGAAAACAGTGTCAAAAAACTTGCTAGAGGCTAGGTAGACAGCCTCCACTGCACTCCGCTTTCTATCCAGCCAGTTCTTACACCAAAAATGAAGTAAGGTTGGTTAAGCATGGTTCCCCTTTGGTGAATCCATTCTGACTACTTTTGATCACCTTCTTGTCTTCCATGGGTTTAGAGGTATTCCCCTAGGATGAGCTGTCTCATCACCTGTCCAGAGACTGAGATGAGTCTGACTGGCCTAAAATTTCTTCTGTCCTTTTTTTGTCCTTTGAAGACTGGGATTAAATTTGCTGTCTTCCAGTCCCCAGGCACCTCTTCTGCAAGCCATAACTTTTCAAAGGGGATTGAGAGTAGCCTAGTAATGATATCTGATAGAACTTGTGAGTGCATCCCATCAGGGTCCATGGACTTCTGTTATCAAGTTTGACTAAATGATCTCTAACCCAATCCTCCTCAATCAAGGGAGTCTTCTTATCTCCAGGCCTTGTTCCTGGGTCACTAAGTCCTGAAGCCTGGTCTTGGCAGTGAAGACTGAAGCAAAAAAGATATCTCAGCCTTCTCTGCAGTTTCTGTTGCAACAGTCACTGTTCCACTGAATATGGGACCATTTTCCTTAGTATTCTTTCTGTTATTGATGTATTTGAAGAAGCCCTTGTTATCCTCAACATCTTCACACAAATTTAATTTCAGATGAACCTTGGCCTTCTTTGTTTCACTTTTGAATACTCTGATATCACTAAATTCATCCCAGGCATCCTGTGCCTACTTCATGCATATCTGCTGACGCAGTTCCTTGCTCATCCATGTTGGTCTCCTGTCCCCTTTCACATTTTCTTGCCCAGAGGGACTCCAGGCAGCCAGGAGGAAGTGATCCTGCAACACTGACTAGCTCTCTTAGACTCTTCTTCCTTGTAGAGCACATACCAATGGGATTCTTCCAAGAAGTTCACCGAAAAGGCCAAAGTTAGCTCTCCTGAAGTTAGGGTTTCAGTGCTACTCATTGCCTTGCTTCCTCCTTGCAGAATAATGAGCTCATGGTCACTTAGCCAAGGCTACCCCTAAAGTTCATATCTCCCACCAGACTTTCCTTGTCTGTGAGTATAAGGTCCAGCAGCACACCCTTCCTACTTGGTTCCACCATCACCTGAATCAGAAAGTTATCAAAGATTTCTAGGATCCTCCTGGACTGCTTGTGCCTCGTGTTGCTCCTCCAGTGACTGTCAGGGAGGTCAAAGTCCCCCATGAGAACCAGGGCTAGAGAACCAGTGTGAGAGCACTTCCAGCTGCCTTTAGAAGGCATCCACCTGATCAGGTGGCCTGTAGAAAACACCCACAACACTGTCACCCTTGCTAGTCTAGCATGTAAATGAAACAAATTTACTTGAAACTCTAATGTATTAACATGGCCCTGCACGGGGGCACTCTGTAGTTTTAAATCTTGATGTGCAAGTTAGTGTTATGAAAACATAAATCTGTGACTGTTGTGTTATCAGGGTAAATAAATGGGAAATTAATGTCAAATACTGCAAATATACTTATTGAATTATTCAGAAGGGAAAAGATTAGAAATGTACAAAATAAATTGGAATTAAAAAAAAATAAAATTTAGGCTTTCCTCAAATATCTAATTAAGTATATGAGCTTCTATACTTCAGAGAGTGAATGGCCTTAATATTTATTATACTAAGCTTTCTCAAAATAGAAATAATCTTTAATAGTTCTGATATTATATTATTAAATATTTTTTTAAAACAACCAACATATTTAATCAAACCAGAAGTGAAAAAAGAGAGAAGACTATAAAGGCATACTTCCCCCTGGGGATGTTTTTAGGATATCATCTCAGTTCTAGTCCTGGCACCTGAAAATTCCTAGCAATGCCTGACTTCGCTATTTCCCTGTTCTGGTATATTTTGGCCAATTTGCTCAAGACTTCTGAACCTTCAGACTAAAGTTGTGTGACACTGACAGGTCATATACTCCAGAAACTCCAGATTGTTTTCTACTTTAGGTATGTGGGACTTACACTTTTCCTCATCTCTAGTTTTGTATTTTATCTTGATACTACAGTGGATGCAGTATCAAAAATGCAGTTTCAGCAGGCATCACTTGCACACTGTCATTTTATTTACACTGTAACTTTTTGACACTCTTTTGGATGGTAGACACCAATGGTTGCCATTTATTCCTTTTAACCCTTTATAAACTTACTTGAAATTTCTGTAGAAAGGTCACTATTCATAAAAGTATTAATGTCTAGGAAATCAGAAATGGCCCTGAACCACAGGATGCCAGTTTTCATTAAATGGCTTTTCCATTTCCTTCTTCATAGTTTTGGGATATGCTTTGAACTATTATGAAACAATCTCTCTCACTGTCTTTGACTGGTTTAAAAAAACAAATGCTTCACTATTTTTTTCTGAGATAACTGTATGCATGAATTTTGTTTTCCGTTTTCTCAGAATGTTGTCACCTCATTTGTTGAACAGTGTTATACATTACTTGGCATTTTGGTTTTTGTACTTAACAATTCCCATGTGTTTTGGTTAGGCAGCTTTTGGTATTTCCAATAAAAAAAAAAAAAAAAAAAAAAACAAAAAAAACTCAAAACACTAGGTAATATTTAACCATATTCCTTTATACTATAGAGCATTATAATTTTAGAAGCACCATTATTTTCATTTTTCTTTTAAGGCTGACATGAAGTCCTCAACATAACTCCAGTAACACTGTCACTGTCTTGGGTGAGTTACACTACTGCATTTGAGCCCCAAAATGTGACCAAAAACTTAAATTTATTTTTGGTCTTCATTCTTAAATTTAAAAGCATAAATTTAGCCTTTTTCAGCTAAGACATAGGGCCTGTCATTGCAGCTATTTGTTTCCATATGTATTTCTCCAACTGCTTGAATCAAAAGAACATCCCACCCCAAAGTATCTTAAAAATCAGGGGTGCAATCTGAAAAAGATCTCATTCTCACTACATCAATTTTCAAGCAACATTTTGTTCTAGCAAAGGTAGTCCTGGAGAATATTTGAAACACATCTAATGAGGAGTTTAGAAGCCCAAAAACTGAGACATAAGTGAAGGGACCCAAATGCAAAGCAGCAGAGACCACATCCAGGGAACTCCTACTTGAGAATTAAATGTTCAAGTGCAGAATGCAGACAGAAAACTAATTCCATTAGCTTACAGTAAATATTTAATTGTTATAAGTTCCTTGAACATTGACTCTGTAAATTCCTGAAAGCAGAGGAATGTTGAAAGCACTTGAATGGAGTTTTTTTGAGAAATGTTGAGATTTTTGGAGGATTGTTTTGGGATTTTTCACTATTTCTGCAGTCTGAGGGAGTTTGTCCTCTGAGGTAGATGAGCAGCAAGCTGATAAAATCCCCACCACTTCATATATATATCTATATATATATATTCAGAAATCACCTTTTATTATTCTGGCTAGGTACCGAAAGACAAAGGAAAGAACATTTCTTAACACATATAACTTAGCCTTGTATTAAATTACATTCCTATGGTGAAAAAAAGAGAAAGATTTAAATAAGATTTCCTGAGATGAAAAAGGGTTAATCATCACAAATATCAAGGGAAAAGAACAGGATGTAAGGAGGAGTAGAGGTATAAATCTTCATGATTTTCTAAAGGATATATTTCTGCCTCAGGTTTTTATTAAAAAGCAGGCTTTTCAAAATACTGTGCTACAGAAAGAGACCCCCAGGAATCTCCTCTAAAAGAGTTATGCTACTTCTCAAATATCTTTAAATGTCCTGTTGAGAATTTGAAGAAGTTGCTGGTAGCTCATATAGAGCTGTCAATGATCACAAATAGATCCCTCAGTGATATTTGACCCACAGACAAATGTGAGCAAAAGTCAAAAACTTTGCCAAAGAATCACTACTAAATATCATTTAAATATGTCTACCAGAAAATTACCCTTGCAATTAATTAGTAATGTTATCAGGAGAGTATACTAATGCCACAAATAATAATTTGACCATTGCCATTGAGTTTGAATAACATTTTCTTAAAACTGAAACAGGTAAGATTCTATTTTATGTCATTATCATTATGAGTAAATGTTCAGGATACACACAACACAGCAATAAAGAGGATTTAAATTCAGGGAATCATAAAGGAACTTAAAGGATCACCCAGATCAAAATATTCTGTAATCTACAGAATCAAAGGCAATGTGTGGATAAATTGTTCTCTCCAGCCCCAGGAAATTAAGTTATTCTTAAAATTAGTGCAACTTTCTTTTAGGTGTTTATTTCTTGCAATTCATTCTGTGGAGCACTACAATACATTAAAAAAAAAAAAAAAAAACAATGCAGGGGGGAGAGTCTTCTTTTAAATACCTAGGCTTTTCCTAGTAAGATGTTGACTTACTCCAGAAACCTGTAATGTTCTCAGGTATATTCTTACTGTTTGGCAAAAGAATACTCTCCTTTAATTAGACTTCTCCATGCTTAAAATAAAGATGTGCTCAGTTAATTTCAGGAGTATTCTACAGCTCTCCTTTTGGGACCCATGGTCACTGATTTAAGAGATTCATTCTCCATATGCCTCATATGAAGTAAAACTAAAATAGTATTTCATTGTCATTTTCCAGTGGCAGAAGATTTAATGATTGTTACCAAGATCAAATCTTGCTTTTATAACTGGTAACTCTTGCATTTTGTGCATGTCTCATTCTCTTTCTTGTCACACATGTGTAACTTAAGGTAGATGGTTTATCATCCAGTAAAGCATAATCCCTCTTATCCTTCTTATGAATTTTCATCTCTGTTGTCTAATTTCTGTGTGAGAATACTGAATTCTTCACTATATTAATCAAGATTAATTTGCTTTTCTCAGTGACACAGAACAAGTACACAGGAATTTCTTTTTTGTACTAGATTCATTGTGCTTGACATCATAGCTAGCTCTTGTTTCCTGGAAGATTGTTGCTTCCTTGTTCCTCTATCAGGAGAATATCCCTTTCCCCCCACCAAATCTAGCTTAAAGCTCTGCTACTAAACCCAGCTATTAGGATATTATCCCAACAAATAAAGTAAAATATACATTCAGATACACAAAGTATATTTGCTAGGATTTAAACCCAGAGATAAATAGTGCACATTAAGGTTTAAGGTAGGAATTATTATGGTAAGCTACTTCTGAAAAGATAAGGAAAAAAATAAAAAGAAAAATAGAAGTAAAAAGTAATCATCAAGAACACATCCTAATTGTAGAAATGAAGCATAAAAATGGCAGACTGACTGTAAGACTGTGTTGTTCTCTGGTGTCTGAATCAGTTCAAGAGGAACATGGAAATAAGGTCACTACATTCAAGATTGCAGATGATTAAAGGATTAGAAGATGGAATAAGACTGAATGGTACAAAATAAGATTTTGATTGTTTACATGAATGACATAGCAGATGGTAAATGTGATTTTTTTGTACAGAAAGATGCAAAAAAAATTAGGCTTAGAGCAAGAAAACAAGCTATACAATATGTGGCAAATGGCCCAATAATTTAACACTGACCGGGAAAACAATTTGAGGGTTATTACTGAAAACCATTTTAACCAGAAACACAAAGCACAGCTGCAGTAAAAAAGGCAAACAAAACATTACTAGTGCTATTGTGCACTTTCCATTAGGCTATATAGGAACTACATATGCTTCACTGGCTAGCCATCACTGGAAGAAAATGTTGTGAAGTGAAAAAAGAAAAGTCAGCAAAATTATAATAACTCTTAAAAAATACACATTTAGAAAAGCCTGGCTTGAGCACTAAGTTTATAAAGTAATTTATGTGATAGAATTAGATGCAACAATGTTTTTCTCTAATAATCCTATATTCCAAATTTAATGTCCAGAATCTCTGAGAAAAGGTTCTTTTCTGCATACGAGTCATTTTTTGACACCTTGGTACTAGTTAAGGAATAACATTAAAAAGTAAGAGTTGCATTTACTCGAAGGATAATATATTTAACATATAGATAATTACTCTAAAAGGATAATGTATTCCAGCATAGTTCCCTAATGCCCCTTGGCATTAAATTTCCTCATCCTAACATGAACAATGAAACATAGTAACAAGCTAGAAATAAATGTACAAAACTTTTATGGTCATTTTATCCAAAATTAATGACAATAATCCAAAGTAAATTGTGTTTAAAAATGCAGAATACTAAATATTCCATTATTGTATTAAAGTAACTATCATATTGAAGACATTTAAGTTAAATCAGTAGAATCATCAAAATAGTACTTTAGGTATGACATTAATAAAGGCATTGAATAATTTTAGTCAAAGACTAGGTTCAACTGAAATTCAGGAAATAATTTTCAATTATTCAGAAAAATAAATTCAGTAATGAAAGTTTAAGTCTAAAGATAAAAGTTCTTTGCAAACATGGATTTGCACCATTTTTTCTTTACTATAAGACTTTGGGTCACTATTTTTTGGTTTCCTTGAAGGTAAAGGATTTGCTTTCATTTAAAAACTACATTTTTCTAATTCCACCTGCATTCTGTTTTCAAAAAGGTCTGACAGGAAGATTCCAACTGAGATAAAAACACTCAGTTATAAATACTACAGGAACAACAACAACAAAAAAATCTATTCACTGTTATTAGCAGGAAATATTTTAAACTACAACAAAATTGGACTGCTTTATATAACAAGGAACTAAGTTAGAAGTTTCATGATCTAGCAGAAGAAAATTAAAAGATGGGGGCAGAAAAAAAGTCAAATTTTAATAGCTTCAGTTGTTGAGTCAATCAGTACCTAATTTCTTACTTTCTTCACTGCACTACATTTTAATATTATGATTTGTACTATTTTATGTTAATGGCATACCAGCTGATATTGCTTTAGGTTGTGTCAAACTTCATTGAAAATGTGCACAAGGAAAGCAGGAGACTAACTAGCTATTGTTCACTCTGTATAAAAAAGAAGGAATTATCCTCTTTTTGGTATAATTGGATGGTGGGACAAAACAATTTATTCCCTATCTTTCCATTGCCCCTTCCCACCCACTCCCATCATTAAAGTCCATAGCTTGCTTTAGCTATAAAGAGGTATTTATAAAGTGCATGTCCATGTAGGCATTTCACTAAGAGTGGGAAGAAAAAAGACAATGAAAAAAGCTGAGTAAACAACAAGAAAATTCTAGCTATGCACACTAAAACTCTGGTGGACAAAAAGGAAAAGCTTAGAGAAATTGATGCATAAGCATTGAAGGATAAGACTCTAGGAAAAGATATCTAACCGTAAAAACAAAATAAATAAAACAGAAAAGGCTTCAACATCCAAAAAGAATGCATGTGAAATTCAGGCTATTTTCCTGTTTAAAGTGAAAAATATAATGAGTTCTATACTGTTATGTCAAGTATATTTTCAAGACCTACAGAATACTGAATTTTTTGAGTCAAAAGAATGTGTATTGAAGCAATAGGACACAACGTAGATAAATGATCAAACTCGTTAAGAGTAGGATGAGAGGCAAGATCTGCTAAAAGAATCATACAGTAAAAACCTTGCAAGTCAAACAAATTTCCCTGTGCAAGTTAGTGCAGTTTTCAATTTGTTCATATAGACTAGAAATGGTCAAAAGAGCATCTATTCTACTTCTATGGAGCCTTCATTTTGTATGTGATTGGAGCAGAGGAATATTTTTAATGTTTTTTTTTAACTTGTGTTACAATAGAGGAAAAACAATTTCCTATCAGTGTTTTTCTAGTATTCTTTTCCCAAGAGCTCAAATGTAATGTTAAAGACAGAAGAATAATAAAGTGCAATAATATTAATCTCCCTGCCTAAAGAACCTACTAGGCTGCAATTTATATTGCATAGATATTGTTGCTTGTGAACTAGGAATGCAGGTTACTTTTAAAATAATACAGGCATAAAATGTATACAGAAATAATACAGGAATAAATAGCCCATTTAATTTAAAATTTAATTTTAAATAATACAGGAATAAATTTCTCCACATAGATTTTTCTCAGTGTCAAATTACATGGTGTTTCTATCTCCCAAAACCAAAAAAAAAACAGCGGTGAGAAGAACTGACATAAGGAATTCCAACCCTCTGACCTGTTTCTACATCAAGAACAAAAAAAACTAAGATGTTACTATTCCAATACTCACTGCATTATTCCCATTTCTTTTCATTTTTTTATGCATTAGTGAGAAAAATACTTGATGTTATAAGTTTGTAGATCTGGAGAAGTTATCTTTTTCTTGGCTCTATTTAATCATCCAGTGTCTTAATAATTTGGTTATGTCATCCAAATGTGGTTCTCCAGTGCAATTCTATATTATAACTTTTTTGTAAATTTTGAAACCCACCTGCACAGCTGGAAAATATTTGGCTTAAATGTATGTAGAATGCATTCAGGATACATTGTGGCCTAAAGATAATTAAACCATGTTCTCTCTGGGAAAAGTCTGCTAATTACTGAATATTTTTCTATTAAAATATCTATTTATTAACTTTCTTATCTGTAAGGAAATTATCCTTTTAAATTTAAAATATTTTCATCTCATATAATTAAATTGTCAACATTAAAACTACTTTAAAATTCTCTCTTGTGAATTTTTTTGGATGATAATTATCGTGCAGTGGGATTTGAAAGGCAATGGGAATTTTAAGGGGAAAGTTTGGTCCAACTTATATGGATTTCCATTAGTTTTTAATATAAACATATGTGGCCTATTGCTCAGTAGTCTGCTTACTTCTCTGAAAAAGATCCTTGCTTGTATGTTTAGCTAAATATTAACCTGCACTTGGATTTACTAAAGACTTCAAAAACTTTGCCATACATATCACAAGATTTAAATTGTAGACAGCATTTCACGTTCATATATTTTGCTCTGATAACACAAATTCAAGGCTCCAGATGGATGCATTAATCACAGAATCAGAATATTCTGAGTTGAAAGGGACCCACAAGGATCGTTCTACTGCTGTGTGAATAGTCCACACATGGATCAAGCCCACAACCCTGGCATTATTAGCACCCAGCTCTAACCAAATGAGAAAATCTGAAACAATAAATGCAAAGGAATTAACATATTTTCTTTAGTTCAACAAGGAGAAAGGGAAGAAAAATTATTATAATAAACTAGCCTCTAAGCCAAATTATTGTTTATCTTATTTGAAAACAATTTGTAATCCAGACTTATTATTGAATGTTTTTCAAATTAATATATTATTCCAGTTTCTTAGGTTCCTTTAATGCTTAGCGTTCTTTGTTTTCAAGTCTGCTAAGGTAAAAAATGTAAAATTTCTGCCTACTGTTCCTCATCCAGACTCCTGAGTTTAATAAAACCTATGAGTCTTGTCATCAATGTAAAGTAGTTTTCCAATAGGACAAGATGCTCAATGCCAAAGTAAATTTTAAATTTTTCAGTCATAAAATTAAAAAAAAAAAAAAAAAAAACACAAAAAAAAAAAAACACCAAACCAGAACATGATGTGCTGAACCATGGACATTTAGTAGCTAAACTTGCTGTAAATTATTGTGATGCTTCGAACCTATAGCAACTGTCTACATAATCAATGCAGAATGTTGTGCTTATGAAGACTGAGAGAGTAGAAAGGATTAGTTATGGACAGACTACCTCATCATTAAATTTAGCAGAAATTGCTCAACCTGAGAAGCATGCAACAGGGTTTTTACTTTTAATTAAGTTTTAACTACTGTTTATGCAAATTCTCCTCTAAATCAGTATCAAACATATCCTAAAGCCATTCATACATATAGCTAATTTATCTGTGCTTGACAATCCTGCTGCTGAAGCAATGTCAGCAAAATAGCTGATTATATTAGATGTGGTTGAGGCTCATTTGCAATTTCTGATTAAACTGCATTTATTGTACTAGAATATAATGCTAATCAGAATTAGCTAGGTGCTGAAACATGACCATAATTGACCACAGAATGAGTTTTAAGAAGATCAGATAGAAAACTATAAATGGGACTCACCTGCAGTGTATTTATTAAGATTAGCAATAGAGCAAAACAAACTACCATTCCCAGAAATTTTAATATTGAGATTTCATTTTATATGACTCAGAGGCAGAGATTCAAAGGCATGACTTTGTGTTTTAATTAAAATTATACAAGGCTCTAAGGTAAATATTTGTACTTTACGCTTAAACAAAAGGACTTTGTGTTCAAATATAAAGCAGGATCAGTATCCTGCATAATATTCTCCTCTTCTCCCGTACCAAAGTAATTGCATATGAAGGTTTCAATATTCACAAACTCACCATTCAGCTCAAACTTGGAGCAGCAGATAATGCAAAGCAAACCAGATGAACGTGCTTCAGGCCACTTTTTGCTAGGCAAAAGGTAACAATGCTCTTAGTCTTTTTGCAAATAAGGATATAAAATTACTCCCTACTGTCAGGAATAGCTTTGTTTAAGCAAATCATTGCCTTACTCTTTTTTTTTCTCAGTACTGATGATAGAGCCAGTTGCAAAGATTTGGAAAAACCCTTTATCTCAGCATTCAAAGATTCAGGCTTCCTATGGGGTAATTCAGAAGCAGCGAGGCAGAATGAAATGAGGTTCCTTGTCACATGAGCGTGCCTGCTACCTGCCGCAGGTGAGCTGGGGCAGCGCAGCCAAAGCACCCTAAGGTGCCAGACAGGGGCAGAGCAGCCAGCCCAGCCCCGGGACTTCGGCCAGGCAGGAGGGAGTCCTGCATTTCCCAGGGAGCAATTTCAACACCTCCCACAGGCAAGGAGAAAGAGGACCAGGCTCCTTATCACTCTTTCTCCTGCCTTGCAAGGCTCTCAGGGCACACAGAACTGTATGGCTGGTCCCAGGTTCATGGAACTTCAGAGGGAAATCTGTTATCTCGTGGCTGAGATGCTGTCTCTTAGGAGCCTGAAGCAAAACCCATCTCCAGAGAAAACACCTTTGAGTTCAGAGGAAAAACCTGATCTTCATAAATCTTCAGGTCTTGTCTCAGGCTGTGCTGTAATGCAGACCCCTGATTTCCAGAAGGGCTGGAAATGCTGTACTTTTTCTTATAGCTTTCCATATTTTTGCTTATAACTTTAGGATCATAAAGGAAAAATAAAAATATGTTTACGGCTTGGCAAAAATAATGACATAACAAAAACTGCTCCATCTCTGCCAAAACCTTAATGTTAATTAGGCTGTTTAATTAGACTGTCTTTAATTAGTGCTATTGTCTTTGCAAACAAGAATGATGGTGTGAAATATGCTAAATTAAAATAGTTCACTGATTACACACTTAAAATTATGAAACTTCATGCCTCATTCCATACATTCACTCAGCTCTGAAAAGATGTTTTTCAAAAATACGCTTTTTGAAGCTATTGAGATTTTGATTTCAGCTGTCACAATAATTTCATGGAGTTCCCTGCTATTCTTTTCCATGTATAATTCCTGTAAAACACTGAATCAAAAGATTACAATTCATCAAACCCCAATTGTTTTTCCCCAGTAGGTTTTGGATTTGGTCTCAAAAAAATAGCTTTTCTTATTTAGTCAAAAAATAATTTATAAAACCTTAGGTTAAACAAGATGACCTCATAATTTAGAAGAATTGCTGCAACTGAAGATGATACTTTGATATTTTCTACCAACTGTTTCTAAAAACCTAATTAAAATAAACCTGAAGAATTCCTTTTCAGCATGACAGTAACTTTTACAATCTTCCGGGCATGAAGTAGCATGCTATTTATCAGTCAGATGGGGGAGCTGACATTCTTTTCTATTAGCTTCTGATTAACTTGAAATATTACAGTGAAAAATCAGTAGACAACTTATGAAAAATACTTCATCTGCTCTTAGATAAAAAAAATTGATGAAATTGACTTGAACTACCTCATTCTGGCTTTCACTCAATTGCCATGGTAAGGCGATCACAAACTCCCAGTCCATCAGACACCCATGCCAGACCTACCATGGGAAAATATTATCTTTCCTTGCTATTCCAGGTAGAGCGAGCCACACTCTGCTTGCTGCACCATGGGGCTATTTAGACCAGTAGAGATACTGCCAACACTCCACATTGCCTTCTCTCTATCTCAGAAATTTGGTTCCCCCTAACACTTTCAAATCTAAAATTTAAATAAGAAACAATGTCTGATACCAATTTTAGACATGCAGAGGCACATTTGCCAAAAACCTGGGATGAGAAAAAATGAAGAATCCTATAGTCAGCCAAGACTGAAATCCACATCATAAGCAGAAAACCTATGCTCCCTGTTAACAGAGGCAACAAAATTATTTCTTCCAACTTCTTTCTCCATTCATAACTTCTATATTAACGTGGGGAAAATGACATCTCTAATCTCAAATGTTCAACAAAATTCTGAGATCTCTTATATATGGCAAGTATTACAAACTTCATGATTCCTGCAAAAGTGATGAGTTACAGCACTCTGTCCATGATGACCTAGAGGCCCCTTAAACCACTATAAATGGCCATGAAGGAGAAGCAATTAGACTTACAGATAAAAAACTTCCTGCAGAAAGCTTACAAATAAGTGAAGTAAGGGTACTTTGGAAAAAAAACTCTCGTTTTCTAACAAAAAGAACAAGCACATCATTGGCTGTGCCTCATGCTCAGTGGATTTTAAAAAGGTGGCAAACATTGAGCCTCCAAAACTAATGTTTATTTCAGTAATAATATACCCAGACCTCATACAGATTAACATTGATACTGCAATCCAGTGTAAAGCAACTCTATTTTTAGGATAGCTATAATAGTTGAACTCTATAGAAGCAGGCATTGCAAACTGTAGTATCATTTACTTGAAATATGATAAGGGTAGACAGAGAGATATTCCTTGCTGCTGCTGGATGGAGATGAAAGCCAAAAAACCCCATAGAGTAACAAATGCGTTCTAGAAGAAAATGGTAGGAAACAAGAGGAGAAAATGGTATTATTCAAGTACCTATGAAATATTTACTGGTTAGAGAATATTTGGAAATTAAATAACTGGAAATGGTTTCTTTTGTAAATTCCTTGGGGTAACCATTTCTTTAAAAGAATCAGAAAATTATCAGTGATAGAAATAGAAATTTCTGCTCCCATCCTCAAAGAATCCAGCAGCCCAAATCTTAGTCAGCCATCAAGGACTAAATTATAAGTTCCTGAACAAAACATAAGCACTAATTTTATTCTTCCAGAATCTCTTTGTCTGAAGGAATGGGAAAAAAAATAGAAGTCAGGAAAATCAGCATAAGCCTGTGAACATTTTGTACTGTTGTTTTTCACATTCCAGCTGTTTGTTTATACTTCTTCTAAAACTTCCTGGTGTTAGCTGAAATAAACTGTTCACTGAATTTTTTGCCTTCTACCTTTTCACTTTTCTCTTTGTTTTTGTGGGTTTCTTTAGATGGTAAGTATTGCTCCCTTAAGGAAGTCAGTACACATCCATGGGTTCATCTGAAAATATTGTTAAGAGTAGAATAAAATTTACACTTAAAACATGGACCTATGAGAACTAGCATAGAGGATTTTTTTTTTCCAAAGCCCAGAAATTCTTTGGCACAGAAGACCATTTTTTGCACAGAGGTGAGTGTGTGAGATCTTCCAGTACCAGATACAGCTCAACCTTACATGTTACAAAGCTGTCTTGCCTTCACTGAACCAGTACAAGCCACTCTTTTCTAGCTTTTTAAGACATTACTCTTGCCTGGCATTACTTTCTCTTTAGCTATTTTGGGGAGATATTCCATGTGATAGAGCCTCTGCTAAGAGTTGGTGTATATCAACTGTTTTCCACCTCCCCTTTTCACATACTTTCCATCTCCTTATGCAGCTCAAAGTCTTCTGTCAGTTGTTTGGCATTATAATTATGTTACTTTCTGTTCATATGAATCAAAAACACCCTGGGCCTAAACATATAATTTGAATTATGCAGTTTTTATTCTTTAAAAGATTATTCCTGCATACCAAATTCCCTCTGTACAAAATATCTTTCCATTGTCCTTTCTGATAAACTGTGATTTATACAATCTCAAAAGTACATAGTTAAATTGATGGAGAAATAACATTACATGGAATAGAAGGCCAGGACTGAGCAGAATTAAAGTCAACTGTTTACATATTTCACTGCATTAAAAACAGCTGTGTGAAGCTTCAAACTACAGAAGTCTGAGGCTGGGCAGATGGCAAAAGAGGTACCCTTTAATGCATTATAACTGACTTTGTCTTTCTTAAGGTGCAAAACAACCTTGCAGTTCCTCCACATTTTAATGACATTTCAGAAAGCATTTGTGAATCATTTGCTACAGCAAAGCAGTAAAACTGAAGAAAGGCTGATTTTTCAGGAGAGACTGAAACCAATGACTAATATGAAAGTTAGCGCATAAGAACATAACAAGGGTTGTTAAATTGTTGGGCTAGAATTGAAACAAATGTTTAGACTAGAAAAAAAATGTTCACAACATAATTTCATTTTCTATCCTAAATGCATATACCTGGTGTCCAGAAGCCACCTTGCTCATATTATACCAAACCAGCAGTTCATGACAGCAGAGCAGACTGTAAAAGTATCTACGGCAATGGGATGGTGCTCAAGAGAGATGGCTTGCCATGGTTTAGGTAGTTTTTTCCTTATATTCTTTCCCTGCATCTCAGATTCTTATTGAGAATGCTCCTACACACTGCCATTACCATTTCCCATCAACTGAAAACAGCACTTTCTTAGCACAAGAGAATGGCAGGTAACAGGCAACATGGTCTCTCAATGCATTCAGTAGAGCAGCTTCCATCAATTTCCCTCCTTAGAGCAAGAAGGACATAGATGCCACAAACACAATATCACACATAAAACTGCCAAATTTCAAACTGGTAAAATACTATCTTTACAGGAAGACCGTGGCCAGTGCCACATGCCCATCCTCTGTTCTTTGAGACTTGTTTAAATTAGATTAGATGCTGAAATGGTCTTCAATAATTTTCAGAACTGGAGAAATTAAAAATGAAACACTAAAACAATTTAAAAGACATGCTTTTCCTTCCAAACTCAGCTTTCAGGAAAAGCTGAATTAGATCTTTATTCCTGTAATAAGGAATTTGTGCTCTTTCAGAGGCACAGTTTGTTTTACATATCTAAATAAATATTAGAATGTGAACATTACAGCATTTAAAACAATCTGGTCTGAACAGGACATAAACATAAAATGAAAAATTAACCAAATTAAGTACTGTAAATATACATTTGTGATTTAAACAAAAATTTTTATTTCTTTAAGGCTACCGCTGAGGGAACAAAGTCCTGACTTTATAAACCAACACATTTTCATTACCACATTCTCAAATCTCATCTATTGGAATGGAGAGGCACAGAGCCAGGATTTGCATGAGCTTCCACAGTATTTCAAGGACATTTTTAATGTTCTAGAAGCTGCACGGGACCATTAAGACCCTTTCTACGATCTCCTGCATTTAAATGAGAGCATAATTTGTCTGGAAACACTTACAAAGATATTAATATAAAAGAGCTATTATGGCAGATCAAACGAATCTTACAGTACTCTGAACATTATAGAAAAAACATTAGTGGGCTATTTTCTGGTCAGAAAGTAGCAAATGGAGCTACTCTGGATTTAGATTACTGAGCCAAGAGCAGAAATTAGCTGCACAATGGTCAAGTGATTAATATATTCAGTTCTAACATGTTGAACAAAAGCTCTAGAAACGTGCAATAATAATAATTATGGAACACACAAGCCATTTCAAAAATAAACCTGGTACAATGCAATCTGATGTAATAGTGACATGATAATCAAGAGAACAGTGCAAAATACTACAATGCCTGCTTTATAAGCCCTTCAATAGTTTTTTAACAAAAAAAACATATTATAATGAAAATAGAAAAAGGTATTATATTAACTGGGCCTTACTAAATCGTTTTGTTAAAAGGAGGGGTAATAAAAATAAAACCAGTAGAATAAAGATAAACTTTCCAAAGATCAGAACGAAGTTTTCAGCATCTCAAAATTCCCAAGCAATTTACCTACATTATACACCATGTAGCTTGTGTAATTATTCTTCTAAATAGCATAAAGCACACAATTGTAAAAATTACATAAAATAACTCTTGGGCAGATTCATTTAACTGTATTTTTCTTACAGAATAGTCTGTGCAATCCAACTCAAAACACAGTCAAAACTATTCTGTTCTGTAACCTACAATATTTTCAAGAATATTAAAGCAAATGTCTTTGGTTTCCTGCCTGGATTTCAAGAATTATTTGGCTTAGAGGCTTGTTCCAGGAATATGAAATTTAAGCAGAAAATAACATTTTTGGCTTTCTTTTCCTTCTTAATAAGGAAAGGTCTTATTCCTATCAACAGCCATATAGAACTGGAAAGTGATTTTAGTCTGCCCCTCTTTAATTTTTGTGTGCCCAAGGTTATGTTTTCCAAAAGCAACAGTAGCTTTAACTATTTCACAAAAACTACATCAATTTCAGTAGATATTTCATTTCATAAGTGAAGCAGAAGAGGGGTTTGGGTTTATTTTTCTTTTTTAGTCAGATATGTGGAATATAGAAAACTGGAAATTACCTAGAATTTGCCTGAAAATGAACTATTCACATAGCTGCAGTCACAGCTGCCAGTCCTTGATTCACTCACAATCAGAATTTTAAAATCTGTGATCTTTTCTGACAGCCTCTTTCCATATCTCATAAAGGGACTTTGTTTCCATAATTATGTTAAGAACATTTCATACCCTAAAATATTAAAGAAATACCAATATGCTGCATTTCTGCCCGTGATGCTTTATGCTTTCCAGCTGGTCTGTCTTCAGCTGGATTCTGCTGTGCACATTAATTCATCTTTTCTCCCCAGCAAGTGATTTGTTTTTGAGAGCAGCCACTGACAGCTTTTAGAGGCTCACTGCATGACTTCTGCAATTGGGTTCAACTTGATCCCAACTCTCACTGACGCAGAAGTCAAAACACCCACTGATTTTAAAAGATGAGTATCAGATTCTCTACCTGTAAGAGACTTACTGTGAAACAAGGGGAGCATCATATGCTGGAAACAGAAGGATGATTTTGTGTGGTACCTTGAACAATACCCCATATTCCTTTTTCATGTCTCCCTTTTCCTATTGGTGTAAGACAGTGCAGACTGACATTTCGGTTTTATCTTCCTTAAAAATGTCCAGGTTGAGTTGAGGTGTATCAGTGAATCATTGCAACTTTTCTGCCTTTGTTCTTGGATCTTGAGCATAGGTGAAGCCAGTGCAGAAAATCAATGACATTTGTCCCAGCTTGGCAAAAATCTGTTAGAAAACAGTATGATTTATTTTAGCCAATAATTTTAACACTTATCACTGTAAATTATATAAAAGCTTTCCAGTGTCTTGCTTTAGAAGGTTATTCTGTGAAACTGCAGTTTTAATTGATTATCAATTCTGTCATGAGTGCTTTTAATATTTGGCAAAATTTCTTAAACTCATTTCCCAAGCAAATAAAACATGTCTTTTTCTCAGATTCTTAGTCCAATTTTACTACATAGTTTTCTGTATGTGACTTTACACTGCATTTTCCAGGTGTCTCAAAGTCACTGGATGAGAAGATGTAATGTCAGGTGACTGTTTTTAATTTAGTTGTGCAAGAATATACATAATGTTATGCAATTAATTTATTGAATATCATAAAAGCACTGGTCAAAAAAGTTGGTATACTTTATTTCTATCAACTACAAGTTGATAAATAATCAGTCTTTAGTTTAAATTTTCATGCAATGTCACTTTAATACAAAATTTTGAATTGTTATGTGGCTGGAAATTGGTTTGGGGTTTTTTTAGCTCTACCTTGCAAACTTTACTTTTCCATGATTTAACTGATTTTTTGTAGATATTGCTGTGACAATAATATATAAATAAAAAATAATTTGATCTCCTCTTTTTTGCCATCACTTGTCAAAAAGAGCAGATGTCTTTTTCAAATGATGAATGATACAAAGAAAGTTTGTACAATTACACTTAAAAATTTATATATTTTCATGTTATTTTGGATCTGGTAAATAACAAGCTTTACAGAATTTGTCAAAATCCATTTAAACTATTAAACAGTACTTAGACTACATTGAGATTTATTTCTTAAACACATTACCTCAGGAAAATCATTCAAATGTTAAAGGCTAGAGTTTTAACTTTGATTAGTCATTCAAATCAGTTCATACAGTTTTAAAATTGAGTTTAGCATAGCAACTAAAATTACCAGCAAATTAATAAAATCTTCTTAGTTCTACTGTTCATCTTATTCTGGGCAGGACGTTTTATAAAGTTTCAATATTTGCAATTTATTATCGGGTGACAAATCTCAGTAGCAATAGGAAATGAAACCTACTTAGATACTGTGAACCGACCCAAATCCACGTAATCTGCGAGCCTTAAAGGAGCTGAAGTGTTGCCAACTTTCAGTCATGCATTGCTTTGTTATTCAAATGCCCCAAGCGAGCCATTTCACTTGTGATTTCTAATATGCTTGCACATCAGGGTGATTTTCCATTACATCATTTCTCTAATAATACATGTTCATAGCTGCAGGTTAGTAGTAAAGAAAGAAATTGACCTGAGGAGATCTGAGTTAAGCATTCTGCCCAGTAGCCCCATAGAAATCACGAATGAAGCATAGTTCTGACTAAAGTAATTTTTTTTTAATGGATTTTATACTGAATTACTTTCTTACTAGTTGAAAAGTTTTACATAGCCAGTGTATAGCCTACATCCTAAGGCTGAAAGGTTATTAATAAATCTAACTAATAAAACTATAGTTCACACAATAGCACTTAGGCTGCTATCAAGAAATTACTTCCTAAAATAGAAGAAAGAACTGATTAGCAAAAATGAAATTTAACCTAAACCTAGATTGTAGTCTTACATTGCAACACTTGAATAAAGGAAAATGTTTGCCTAAATTTCCCACCTTTCTTTCCCACCACTTCTATTTGTAGCTCACTGCATTTATTCTCTTATTAAAAGGGAATTAAGACGTGCATGTATAACTCTTAGCACTAGCATTTTAATACATACTCTAATATTTTTAAATTTCCAGAATGTGGAAAGGGGAGTCAGTATTTAAAACTCTGGCAGTGTGATGTAAATTCAGGGGGAACAATATATTACTAAAATTCCTTACTGGAAAATTCCAAGCACACTGGAAGAAAAATATGTCACTGCATGATTAATTTTATATTGCACACAGCTCAAACTTAGATACTGACATTGGTAATTGCTAACATCTGACCATTCCTTTATTGAACTCATTTCACCTGTAATTTTAAATTATCAGTTGCTAAACATTTTTTCTGCTTTGTTCTTTTTCATTTGAGTCATGCAACATGCCAGTTTTTTCTTTTTGAAATAACTTATGGACAGCATTCCTACTGCTACAAGAGAAATGCATAAGGGGTCTGCAGTGGCTTTTTGCCCTCCTATTTCCCAAAGGTGAAAACTGAAGATTAAGTCTGTGTGTGTAAAGGACTGTTAAGTTTTTCTAACAGCACTGGACCCTCTGTTTTTGTCAAACAGAGTACAGCCAGGGAATAGAGAGGAAAGCAGCTTTTGCATAATTTCCTCAGAGAACACATGTTGAAGAGGAAAACAAAGATACAGATGAGAAAAAAAGGATCCACCCTACTAAGTTATAATGAGCAAAGAAAGATTAAGCAAATAGAGAAAGTTGCACAACTTAATCACACTGTGTTTTGCTTTTGGCCAAATTTTAGAATTGTCAGAGCAGGTAAGAATCTCACGTTCATTCACTTGCTGTGAACATGATTATGTTTAAAATGGCCAATGAGGAAGGTGTCTCACCTCCTGAACTGCCTGGTTCCAGTGTTCCATTTATCTCACAATTATAATGATTTTTGTGCTAGCCCAAATTACATCATCATTAATATGCTTAATTTTCCCTATTTGTAAACAAATATAAGAAATAAGGATTAAAAAGTAAAGACAGAAAAATTGCATTCACAGTGACTCAAGTTTGCAAACTGTGTATTAACTCTGTAGGCTCAGGTTATTTTATCTATGTGCGCTGAATCCACTCTGAACTTGACCTATATTCCTGCATCATTTTGTCATACTCCCACTTTTCCCATGAATACTGCTAGGATCACACTTATGGAGCATCACCACCTCTGAATTAGCAGCTGTAGACATAGCTCCTGGTCTCTTATCAAGCACAGCATCTGTGAGTGTTATAGCATTCCATAGTGCTCAAAACCAGATCCTGCTTACCTCATGACAGCTTTTGGATTATCCTTGTGAGTAAGCACCAGTGCACCAGTGAGTAAGCACCAGTAAGAAACCATGTCACAGGCAGTTACATGGAAAGGTTGTGTAATTTATCAATTACAACCCCCCCCACATTTATTCAAGATACATATAATTTATGTATGATAATATTTTGCTGTGCCACATCCTCTTTTACAGTTTAATTCTATAAAAGTCTTTGTACCCATATTTACTTATTTACATGATGTACCATTATTATTACTTAAACTATATGACAGCTGTTGGTAAATGTTCTCCTTCCAGTACAAGATATTGAAAGTTTAAAAAGACAGTAAGATTTAATATATCCCAATAATTAATCCTAAACCAAACCAGCAGGTTTTCAGTGTATATAATAATGAAAAAAAACCCAGCTATCATATTCACACATGAAATATAATTTCATGCTGAAAATAGGAATTCTGATACAAATGAGTGAAGTTGGAATTTTAAAAACATCAATTTATTATCAGCTGAAGCCAAGAGAAATACAAAATATACTTTAGGATTTCCATACTCCATTTATCAGTGTTTATTACTTGTCATTTACTTGGCAAAATAGCAGCTCACACTGGAAACAGAAACTGTTACAAGCTTAGACTGATAGTCAGCATCTGCAGATGTTTCAGTTATTTATTTTTCATTTATCCATCTGTTTTCCAGTCACTAACACACACCAATTACTATTTTCCTATTTCCTAAGGATTTTGAATCCTTAGGAAACCTATATTCATAGAATGGTCTGATTTGGAAGGAAGAAGGTCATCTAGTTCCAAACCCCCTGCCATGGGCAGGGACATCTTCTACTTGACGAGGTTATTAAAGTCACCTCCAACCTGGCCCTGAACACTTCCAGGGATGGGGCATCCACAACTTCTCTGGCCAGCCTATGCCAGGGTCTGAAGTTCTTGCCAGTAAAGAATTTCTTCCTAATATTAAATTGCCTAGCCCTGCAAAAATTCAGGAAAAACTCACATTTTTTAGATAAACTCTGCCCATAACCGTAGTTCAAAGGACTAAAGGACAAGGGAGGAGAATGCACCCAAGCAGTCACTAAGTGTACCCAGACTCCCACTGAATTAATGACAAGATAAATAACTGAACAGATCTAAAGAAGCACAAGAGGGAGAGAGACATTTGGAAATTTTGGCAAGTTGGATAGTTATAAAAAAAATCTTGGGAAAATATTTTTCTGCTTCTTTTTATATCCACTCATGAAGGTGCTAACAAACATCATTACTACCTCCTACTTTTATTAAAGTACTGCTAGAGGCAGGATGGCCAAAAAAAGCCCAATTTTTCTGTAAATCTATATATTTTTAAAATTAAATATATTGAAAAAGCAAGCCATTTGCTAGTTTTGTGAGAAACAAGTATCTGTGAACAATTGTGTTCCTATACAAGACCGGTTCCTGAAGGAACAGTCTCTATAACAAGTTTTCTCCTAAACTGGTGAGAGACATTGAGTGTTGAAAATGAACAAGCTAGAATAAACAGAAAATAAAGCTAAACTCTGTCACTCTTCTCTTGTCCTATGATTTCAAATGAAATTCACTGTCTACCAGACTGCAGCTACAAGATAAAGACAATTTCATTTAAAAAGAAACACATTCACTGGGACTTTTCCTTCACTTTGGAATTCAAGTCACCTCTATTAAAACATAAGCAATAGTCTTAGATAGAAAAAAACCTGTCCTTATTAAAATTTAAAATGAGCGTAACAGGTTCAATATCCTCAATCAATTGCTGCTGGTTTTGTCAGCTGATTTTTTTCCCTCCTGTGTTTCAGAGCATCTTGTGGAGTGAATTGCATGAAGGGCTCTACAAACTGTATGTAGAAACAGCATGTTACCCAGCAGCCAGTTTTAACAGGTTAATTATTTCAAATATTTTTAGATTTCATTTGGAGTTGGTGTGAGACCTGATCTAACTTCTGCAAAAGCTGATTAATTTAGAACACTTGAAAAGACCATAAACCACGTCTAAAAAGCAATTGGAAATTGAGTGGGTCAGGGAGTTTCAAAACCTAATTCATTCTCCTTTCTTTGTCCACCACCGCAGCTGGCTGTTTCATTACTATCCCTGTAGGAAGACTCACCATCTCTTTGCTGTTACAAATGACTGTTGGGATAATTAAGATTACTGTGTTTCATTATATATGCTCATGGTCAGAAGCCTCTTTCATAGATTTGTCCATTAAATAGTAAGGTTTTTTTTAAAAATCAAGTAAAAAATCCCAGTTGAAAGTTTTAGTCTTTTCATGCTGATTTTAACTTTCAGGTTTTGCAGGAGAATGAAGCAACCAAAAAAATGGTGTTGCTAATGCTAGGTGTTGATCATCAGACTCATCAAGGATTTTTTCATATTCCCTTGCAAATAGTTCCATGTAGCTTTAACCACTGGTATGCATATGGCAGTGCTGACAGGAAAAACAGCAGAAAATAGAGATGACCAACTGTATCCTACAAGTTCTTTTGCAGATGTAACTTTTACATCTGTGTCAGAACCCATCATAAAATCTACCAGAGAGAATACTGGCAGAAGGGTTGAATTTAAAAATTTTCAGCAATTTGCTGTTAAAAAATTTACACATACAAATATCTAAGTCAGTCCAGCTATGAAATCCATGGGTTTATCAATGGATTCACAAATCAACATGTAGTTTGTCTTCTACATCAGCTGGATGAGTTTCTAACAGCAGTTGTTAAAAGCTAACTGCTGTTGAAGTTTGCTGAAATTTGAAATGCCATCAGTAAGGCCATTCTGAATTCACTTTTGGATAACTGGTAACCCTGGCCATGTTTTACATTGCCGTAGATATTGCAAAGGACATCGCCAGACAGCAGATGAAGTACAGAGCAAATCTGAAAGAGAGACGCCAAGAATGACACTGGAAGTAACCTATTTAGAAAATGAAATGAAATGAAACCTGCCTTCCAGCTCGAGTGAGACAGACTGAAAATGAATGAGGATACATTGCAGCTGTCTGCACTGCGTTTGCACATCCTAATCAGGAAGGATAGCACAGTCTGTCATGATGCTCCGTTCCATCAGTCAGATGCTGGAGAGGACTTAAGCCACCAAGCAGTGTCCCCCTCTATCCTGCATGAAGAATGAGCATTCATCAATATTTGCATACAATTCCTCAACTATGAACACATAGTATCTCCTTTCTAAAAGAGTCCTTATTAATCTCATTCACTTATCTATTCTTTATATTCTTGAAATTAAAAAAAAACCTTAAAAGTTACAAATGTGGCAGATATGGTTTAGTTCGCTAAGAGCACTGAAAATGGCATTTAAGCATAATCATGCCTATATTACACAGACTTATCTTTGGGAACATCCAAGTCAGTGAGAATATTTGCACACATAAAAGTGAATACTTTTCCTCTACAAATCTTTTTATAGTGAAAATCTAGTAAACTAGAATTTCCTTTTAAAATTTACATTATTACAATTGCATAACACTGGAGAACAGCCAGAAACTGTTACTTAAATGATTATTCTACCAAGAAGTAGACATCATTATGTCCTTTTATTCAGGATAGATGTTAATCAGCCAGTATAAATTGTACAGGATTTAGGGATTTCTAAGGCCTTTTTAAATGTCAAAGATCTCAAAAATATGTCCTTTATCTAAGGGAATAAAGCTCATCACTGATATGTAGAAGTGTTTTTTTATTTGCTTTATGAATTACTTAATGTTGCAAATAAATCTTATCAGTTTGATTATAACAGAAGAAGTTGGGAGACAAGATATACTTCCTTATTAGCTTTTAGCCAAAAGCAAAAGGCCTTTCCAAATATTTTTAAAATATGACAAATGTCATATGGCGTCCCATTGACAATGATTTCCAGAATAATTCTTCCAATTGGGATTGGCAATGTTGAGTTGAAAGGACGGTAGAAAAACAAAATACAACACCTCAAAAGAAAACCTAAAAAAGAAAAGACACCTAAAGCTATGAGGGTGACTGAAATAATAAAATTATAAACATTTTTGTGTACAAATTTAGATCCCAGGTTTGGTCCTCTTCTCCTTCAAATATAAACTGTGACAACATTCTGCATATTACCAGGACATGCTTGATATTTGCAACAGGAATTCTTATGAGACAGTGGCACTATGGCAATAAAGTACATGTTGAAATATTTACAGTTATTATAATTACATGCGTATTAATTGCAATACATACTTTGATGTAATTATATATATATATGAAATCATATGAAGAAAAAAGTATAATCACATTCACAAAATAAAAGCAAAACTCTATTTTGTATTCAATATTTACTGCTACACCTTATGCACATATCCATGTATTTGTAGTTTTTAAAACAGAGTAATGTCACAGATAATTTTTTTACTTCTCATCCTCTTAATATGAATGGAAAGCAATCTACATTTAAAAAATTCCTTTTTTTGCAAAAATTATCATAGTTTCCCAAATTTAAACTGGAAAATTCTTGCTTTTTCTTATTATGTAGTTGTGAAATGACACCATTTGTGACAGCTAGAAGGCATTTTTTAACGACACGAGACAGATATCCACTAGTTATTTGTGCCTAAATGGACATGATACCTGAAAAGAACTAGCAGGCACAGATGAGATTCTTATTGCATGTAATAAACCCTAATTTCCTTAGACTCATAAGCAATCTGGATTTGTGATTTAGGAACATGCATATGCAAAGAAATGTGTGAATTTAAAAATATAATAAGAGCTGTTACTACTAAACCCCACCTATTTGAAGAGAAGGAAACATCATTATAGGTTGTGAGTTTTAAATACTTCTTAAAAATAGAAAGAAAATGTAAAGACAGCAAATATCTACTACGAAAAGACAAAAAGTAAAATATGTTGGGACTCAAAGTCCCTTGCAATCTATTCCATTCCATTATGCTACTTTTCTTTCTGCTATAAATTTAAATGTATTATTTTTTTCTCCCCAACTCCAATTCTGCAGCAGTTAGTGAGTAAGGCTTTAGCATATGAGGTGGAGCATGCAGGTAATTGTGCTTTATTTAACAAAAATAACAAAATTTAACAATTATAAAAGATAATATATCATAAAATCTTGAGCAAAGACTGCAATTAATTGTCAATATAATTTATTTGACCAGAATAAACATGTTCTGTTTTTCTCCAAAGCAATGAGAGCTTCAGTGAATGAGCAGAGACCCAAGACTACATAAAATGATCAGGTAAGTAATGGTTTCACTGCAGTAGGATTTCAGGGGTGAAGAGGTTCATAGGAATGCTCAGAAACATCAAAGTCTAGCAAGGAGAAGACTAACACAAGACACAGGTGGGTATCATTCTGTACTAAGAATACCTTTCTGGAAATAGAAAACATTTTGGATAGGTGGAAGCCTCCTTTCTCAGACAAATAGGCTACTGGCTTTCTGAAGGAAACAGACAGGAAGGTACAGCCGTTAAAAGAAACCCGCCTGGAAATGTTCAGGGAGAGTCAGGGAGAGTAATGTAATTCTTTTCTCCATGTATATTAATGAAATAGGCAAGAGGAAAAATTTTAGACCCAAAATACACAGTTCTAGAAAGCACAGCCAAGGTCTCTGCTAGCATCTCTGAAGTACCCATAGTTGTTCAGGAACAACAATGGATGCACAGTTTCAGAATTTGCTGTAAAAGGAGGATTATTTAATTTTTCAGGAACTGAGGACACTATAGACATAAACAAAGGGCATGAATTCAGCTCTAAGGAACCAAGGTGCAGATTATTAAAATGAATAGGGTTGACAGTGAACTTTATGTTGAGTAGTAAGGGAAAGCTGACAGGAACAAATACACAGGGTTTAAGATAACATTTGTAATATGAAGACAAAAAAATCTGTATTCTCAGAAAAAGGGATAGGTCAGGGGACAGAAATAATCAAATATAGAAATAAGAAGCAAACTGCCATTTTAAAAGAGTGACAAGAAATGCAACCAATCAATACCATGTCTTCCACTTCGTAAATGCTGGAAGCCTAAGAAACAAGATGGTGGAATTGGAATGTGTGATCCAAAATAAAATACCAGATTAATATACCATATGTGTTGGAAACTTATGGGTGTCAGGCAATCAATCTGTGAGAATCTACTCTCTGTGTGAGAGCAGAGCATAAAATATTCAGGAAAGGTAGAGTAATTTGAGTTATAGGAGCAGTAATTCTCTGTCTTAAATGAATTATCAAATCAAATTAACCAACCTGTAAATTAACACAAAATCTGCATGGTATAAAATTCCAAGCCTAAATTTGAAAATTAGGATTTGGAGTTTATGTCATAAGGAGCCATACACCCACACCCACCATGTGCAATATGCTTAGAGAAATCAGTGGGCAACCAAAGGAGGCAAATAATTTCTGCCAGGTAATTTCCACTGTTCTGAAAATCTGCACAAATGTCATGTCAGAATGCCATCATATAGAGATAAAACTGTAAATGTTATTGAGTACTGTATCAAGAAAGAGCTAGTTTATGAATCTTAAGGTGGATCTAGGTGATGTATGAGATTTAAACAAATCTCATAAAACTTTCAAATCTCTTTCAAAAGTGCCAGTTTTTAAGCAATGATTACAAAAGCATATATACAGCAGATTCTGGGTACAAAGACTGAGCACATTAAATTTCAAAGAGGTAAATAATGGAAAATAAGGAAGTTTATAAAAATTAGGTTGAAAGAGAAAGTAGAATAAAATCATTAGAAGCAGTGTGGAGGTTACTGCAGACACTACAGAAGTGCACTCCCCTTATTAGAAAAATAAGGATTTATCATTGCTACTCCCCTATATGATGAAGAAATTGTAGTGAAGTTTTCTTTCAGTGTTTTTGCTTTTGAACAAAAGAGACCAAGCCGAAAAACTATTTTTTTTTCCTTCTGTCAAGTTCAAGGTTAAAACTGCACAGCTTTCAGAAGCTGTGTATGATACCCTGACTATTCTCCATGTGATCTGATTACTTACTATTAAATATTACTTTAATACCTCACTGGCTTGCAGATAACTGTTCCACAATTCAACTTTTATTGTAATAGTACTTGAGGTTGGTATTTTTATGTCCATTAACTATCTTTCATTTTCCAGCAACTGGAACTCAGAAACACTACTAAGTTTTATAGCTGAATAAATATATCTAATGTTTCAGGTATGAGAATAAAGAGAGCAGAAGAATTTCTGAGAAGAAATATTAGGAAGATATTGACATTAATTGTAAGAATTAGTAAAGATGATTAAATTTCTTATATAGATTTTACAGTAAATAGGGGATTTAACAAAGAATACACGTTCAGTTTCAGGATGCATCTTGCTATTAAAAAGCATAAAGTATTTAAGATCAATCAGATGTTATAAACATTGAAATCGTACTGGATTACAGTATACTTTTTGTTACATGAAAGTTAGTAAATGACAGATTAAGTACCCATAATTTAAAAGAGGATATGGTGGAGTCAAGCAAAAATGTTCTAAAATATCATTAGGAATGTAAAATTGTCAGTGATTGCAGTATTGTTTTGGGAGTGAATGGAAACAATACAATATTGCTTAAATATTCAAAGTGGAAGAGATCAATTAGGAAAGCAGATGAACCATAAGCAACTGATGATACAAATTTATACATTTATACAGGCTTAGAAGACAAATTAAATTAATTCTTGTACTCCATAATCACCAGAAAACTTCAAAAGAGAAGTACAAGGAATATAATGTGATTTCAATGAGCAAAAAACAAAGAAAGCTGAGAGTTATTACAGCAATAGCCCATTTCCTCTTTTCTCTATTAAAAACTCAATAAATTCTCCAAGTATATGGGTTGCACAAGGATTTTAAATACCTATTAATTCAGCATCTTCAGGAATTAGAGACCAAGTTTGTTGGGATACAAATCAATGAGTGGATTGATGAGCAATACAGGCATGTAGAGGAACATTGTCACTCAACTGCAATAATGTTTCAAATCTGAAAGAGTTTAAAGCCAATTAAAAGAGCCACTATTGCCTCAGTCTTTTCATTTTTCTTTTCTTTTTAGTGTAAACAGAACAATAAAACAGGTGTCTATTCCATGGCTCATTAAATGATTTGGCAGCAACTTCCAGTGAGGTTTTTAGAATTGGCTACCTGGATAAGCATATTTAATAATAATGTAAAACACTTGGCAAAGGTGTTTCTACACTGTTTGAAATATTAAACTAAGAACTACCTTAGATCTCATAGGAATAGTCTGAATTCAAGATAATTATTTTAGACTTAAATATTTTTAAAAAATGCTTTGGAAGCATGACAGTGCAGGAATAAATATGTTGTTTCAGAAATAGTAGGCAACAGCATATCTCAAATCTGAAACAAAAAAGATGTGCTGTCATCTTAGAAAAAATTTACCAGGAGAATCTTGGTAAACAAAGAATATGGACTTGCATAGACAGCAAACAGTGAACATCTCTGTAACCTGCAGCTGCTGCCACATGGGTCACTCTTCCACAGGGTGCAATGTCTCAAGGACAGGCTGTTTGAGCATGTGCCCCTCTCATCTCAGGTCTTCCATGGGGTCAAAACCTCCTCTAAGTCATTCACTTGCTCTGGTGTGGGTCTCTTCCACAGGCTGCAGGTGGATCTCTGCATCCCTGTGGATCTCCATGAGCTGCAGGTGCACAGTACGACTCATCATGGTCTTCACCAGAGGCTGCAGGGAAATCTCTTCTCTGAAAAAGGAGGCACCTCCTCTCCCTCCTTCTCCATTGACCTGGGGTCTGCAGAGCTGTTCCTCTCACTTATTCTCACCCCACCCTTCTCTGGTCACAATTATATCTGTGCAACACTGTTTTTTCTTCTTCTTAAATACGTTATCACAGAGCCATTACCACTGTTTCTAACTGGCCCAGCCTTGACCAGCACATCCATCTTTGGAGCTGCCTGGAACTGGCTCTGCTGGACATGGAAGAAGCTTCGAGCAGATTCTCACAGAAGCCACCCTTGTTCTTCGCCCCCTCTACTACCAAAGCCTGGCCATGAAAACCATACAAAATTTATAATCCCAATTTCGTCCACTAATGAACAACTGGTTTCTAAAAGAAAAATATCTTGTCCATTGCTTTTTAAAACCTTACAATTCCTCTCAATTTAGCTATGGATTGAATGGATTTAAAAAAAAAAAAACAAATGAAGTGACTACAATCAAATGGGTTGGAAAAAATTTAAATAAAGTGAAAAGGACCAGAACTTACCAAAAGTAACCTAACTGAACTAGCAAATTCAAGGGAAAAAATGAAACAAGAATACATAAAATACAAAAGAATTGTAGAAGAAGACCTACCCAATAAAAAATAAAAAAGTCTGCACCAAAGGGAAAACCATAAAAAGGCATGGGATGCCATGAAGTGTAGGGATACGGACCAAAGCTTGCCAAATTGATCCTCATCAAAATTGCAAGATTTCATTTCCTTTCACTCTCAAGCAATACAAATTCTCTAAGCATTTGTATCTTGATATATATTCAATCAGCCCTTCAGGAATTCCATTTATGAACATACAAATAATTATTTCTGTCTTCTAATCTAGCCAAAACTAGCCTACTGGCAGGTCACTGTCAAAAAAACAAGGCAGTGTGGCAAGTCTGTTTTGGCATTTTTAAAGTCCCTGAACATAGAAAACTATCATCCACAAGAGAAAAAGCTGAGCAAAGTAAGATTTCACATGAAACACTGAGATGTTCAGGATTTTTTGGTTTATGACATCAGTAATCCAAAAGTATCATTAGTAAAGTCTGGATTTGACCAAAAGGAGATGAATACCTACCACATCTCTTAATGTTATCCTAGAGATGACCGAAACCTAAAGGAAGGATTTGATTTTGTCATATAGTTTTGATAAAATCTGACTGTCAGAAATTATCACAAATGTAACAGATTAAATCTGAAAGTCACTTTATATTCCTTCTGTAGGATGATAATTGACACAGGTGGCTAGTGGTACAAAGTAAAAAAACCTGCTTGTCATGCTCCCTTCACAACATTCAGTAAATCAGGAGTTCATCAAAGGATCAAGAAGTAAAGTCTTCCTCAAAGACAAAGAAATTTTTGCTAATATAACCAACCCTTGTTGGTTATAGCATTGTTTTTCTTTATAGCCTCAGAATGCCCAGTGCATTACAGACAGCAAGCTCAGCAACCTGCTTATATAATTTTTTGTTCTGGATGTTGCACTTCAGCACACTGCTTGAACTTATGTGCAAAATACACTGTGAACTAAGGACTTTTTACTGTTCAGCTTGAAAATTCAATTTGAATAATAGCAGCATTTTCTTCTGCTTCACTGGAAGTTAGACAACATCATTCAGCTTCTACAATTAACTGAAGTGACACTAAGATTTTTGCAGCCATGATAGCAGTGATAGGAATATTATAAGAGAAATTTACAGATATTCAGTAACACATGGTTCAGGATGCACTGTAATGACAATCATCTGCTACAATTTCAGAACACTGACAACATTAAAAAAAAAGACTACAGCAGTGCATGGCAGAAAGGGACTAAAATGATTACATCCTCCAATCTTATTTATCGCTGATGTTTTCTACAGCAAGTAGGAGTTTTGGTTCATGACAAAATAGAGTTTGTCCTTTTCCTGACCCTTTTACTACATAATACTTTCTTACTAATATGCAGGAATACATTGAACCCTGAAACCCTAACTGACGAGTTTTTTAATTGCCTGCAATTTTTTTTTCCTTAAATTCACACCAAATACAAATGATGCATTATTGGTTAGATGATCTGTGTAGAACTGAAGAAAAGAAGAAGGGGAGAACCATTTGTTTTTCTCTTATTTTTTGCTATGTGAACTTCATTCTTCCAAACTAAGCAATGTATGAAAAACCTCAGGCAATATCACACCAGTAGCTATAATTAAAAGTTTTCAGGTAAGTACTGTAAACTCCAGTGTGAAAGTTTCAAGTGCAAGGTCTTGTTGAGCTTAACCTCTTTTCTTGTTACTGTATGGGTTTCTATACTGATCCAAAGCCTATGAAAACAACACAAGTTTTTCTTTCTTGTTCAGTGGACTTGCCTAACAACCTGCAAGTAATGCTTGGTCATTTGCATGACCAGAACAGCAGTTTCAATAGCATCTCTGACATCAGTGAATGTCAAATACAATCAATGCATTATTTTAAAAGGCATATTATGGTTTTAAATGTGCAATTGGATAACAGCTGTGTCAAAATTGGATATATTAATTGCAGCAATGCTAATTCTAGGGAGGCCTGGAAAAAACATGTTCCTTATCCCTACTATTTACCCCTACAATTAAACCATTGTGCTTTCCTGTATATAAACTGCAGGACATTCAACTTGTCTAGAGGGTCACAGAGTGCTTGTTTCTTCTATGCCTTACCTAAAATTGCTTGTAAAACACAAGGAGAATTTAAAAGTTACCCTTGCACTGGAAAAGATAAGGCTAAGACATGTGTTACTAAATGTGTCTAAATCATATTTTAAAATGTATTTGATACAGGGGAAAATACAGAAATTAGATAAATAAACATAAGGGCTGAAAACATCAAACCAAGTATTTTTCCATCTTTCACAGGTATCATAAGCAATGAGACAACAGACCTTGAAACTAAAGAATCATGTATGGTTGCCTCAGCTACTGATACCAGTAATTTGTGTTTAACTAAAGTATGATTTGTTCTCATCTGATATGTTCCAGAAAAAAAAAAATCTGGGTTGGATTGGAATGTGAATGCAAAACCCAATATTTTACTTGGTAATTTGTCCTGCATAAACGGTGTCAAACACAATTTTGAGTGGCTCACCCATTAAACCCCTTTTGTTCTAATGACATCTTTCCACATTGGCGTTAACAGCCCTTTAAAATGCAATATTACCTTTCTATTGGAAGAAATACATATTTACATAGATACTTTCCTTAGAGCATAAAACTATACTCTTAAGAATCTTGAATCCTTTAGGAATAGTTTTGCTATATTTATCTGTATATCTTTTGGCTGAAAATATGGAATATTTTTATTCAATAATATTTTTTTATAATTTCCACATAATATTGTTGAAACTATTGCACAAATATGAGCAAAATAGTGATATACTATTGATCTCACCAGTTAATGACTAATTCTACATTTCTAATTTCCAGGATAATCCAAAATCAACAATCCTATCCTTAATAGCTCCTATCAATAATGGAAATTACAGGGGAAAACTGGCAATGTATTCTATTATATACAATAAAACAATACTAAGAGGAAAAATATAATGGACAAAAGTTCTTGGCATTATCATCTTCACATGAGCAAGGAAATAAAACGTCTTGACTGAGTTTTGATAAACTCTTAGCAAGCTATTGCCCTAAAAGAGTCTTGACAACATACAAGAGATTTCTACAGACCTACAATGTAGCTTGGAATATGGAAAAATACTCAGATGTCTCTTGAAGAGTTATCTAGTAATGGTACGAAAGCCAATTAAATACTGATGTTTTCCAAATGAGAAAATCTGATACTAGGTATAAAATAATTTGGCAAACCATCGGGTGCAAATGTTAAACTGATAAATACCAGATAAAAGCAAACAACACAAAGTTTCACAACTATGTGCCAGATACAATGAACAGAAGAGAAATCCCTTTCAGGCAGTATAGCAGTTTGATATACTCTTGTGCAAGAGAAAAGAGGAGGAATTTCATACATTACAAAGTCAAAGTTATTAAGAGCAAAATCTCTTACAGGAATTTCACCATTTCCATTTTCAAGTCTTTGTATTGTTATCTAAATAGGGTACACAGACCTTACCTTCTGCCTTCAGGGATGTCATGGTTTGACACTGGCACAATGCCAGTGCCCCCATGAAAATGCAATCTCTCAATTGAATGCTGTGAAACGCAATCGAGAACAGAGCAAAGCAGGCCCAAACTTAATAACAGGAAAAAAACTTTATTAAGCTACTACTATAAAAGAAAGAAAGGAGGGAAAAAAAACCCACACAAAGATCAAAATGAAAACCTTGCAAAGCATTCCTCCTCCCACCACCCAACTCCAACAAACCACAGTGAGACACAATCTGGACACCAATCAGGTTTCCACCCTCTAGACAATCGATACTCAGTCCTTCGAGGGAACAGAGTCTCTCCTGTGCCACAGACCCCCCAAGAAACACAGCAGCCACATCCTGTGCTTCCATGTCACACATGGCACCGCCCAGAGAAAAGTTTACCATGGTGACCCCTCTCCTTTCCATGCACAGTGCTCTCACCACCAATGCATGAATGGACAGACTGCTTTTAGGATTTTTCCTTTCAAGGATGCCCTGCCAAGAGGGGGAGAAAAAAACAACAGTTCAGTTTTTCATTTTTTGGGACCACAGTCCCCCCCGCCATTTCCCCCTGGGGCTGAGGGTCCAAGAATAGAGATCTTCTTCTCTTCTCCATCTTTGAGGACAGGGAGCACCACCACAAACACCCTAACTTTCCTCTGTTCACTCCATTTCTGTCTTTTCCCAGCTGAAGCAGGTCTCTTGACTCACTGGCATCCTCCCAAAATACAGCCTCTCTTGTAGAAGAAGATTGATTTAGTTGGTGGCTACCAAGGAAAAAAGTCCAGCCAAAAGCCACTCCTTGTCCCCCTCCCATCTAGAATTTCTCCTTCTAACATCCCAAGGTCCAAGCTCACTCTCTCTTCCTCTCTTTCAGACTGAGGAGGAGTGAAATTTCACAAAGCTTTCATTTCTCAGGAAGGGTTAAAAGTCCCGATTCCCTGGCTGGCTCTCTGCCCGGATTCTCCGGCTCCCAAAGGCAGCTGGGCACCTTGCGGCCCCCCCCCCCCCCCACTCTTCTCCTTCCCCATGGTGAAGATTTATCCACCCTTCCATCTGCAGGAGCCAGCCCGGTTCCAGTTCCTCCACCCTTGGATCTACCTCAGTCAGGCCATGGGCCTTCCCCTCCCCACCCAGCCATGGCCGGGCAGGAGAGAGGCTGCACTGCGGCTGACCGGAACCAGAGAGAGCGAGTTCTCCTGGGAATTCTGCTTTTAACCCCTCTGTGTTCTCAGAGGCGTGTCCACCTTCAACTGGTCAATATCCAAATTGACCTCTTCCTTCCAAGAAAATTCTTTTTCCGTGTCAAACCACGACAAAGGACTTCTGCTTTAAAGAAAATATGGGAAGGTAGATCACTTGAATTTCTTCTTTCAGACCAGGGGAGAACAGCTATTTAAGCACATTTGAAAGAAAGAAATATTATAAAATTCAAGTTTTCCTTTGATGTCTTTGTAAATAATTTCATTTTATTATGTATAATTATAAAACTTCTTTTAACAGATAATGGAGTTAGACTAGATCTTCCAAAGCCAGAATTGTTGCATATATTTAAAACTGAAGTTCACACACTGGCTCTAAAGCAATTTTCCACTTCAAGGAGCCATCACATTTCTTTTATTTAGGTCATACAAATTGTGTAATTGTCCTTCTCAGACATAGATGGTCTTGCTTACACTACCTATTCAGCATTATTTCCTGTAAAATCAGCAAAATACTAATGGAAGATGGATTCCTTCAATCAGCTGATACAGCTTTGCAGTTTTAATACCACTTCTAAGAGACCCTCATCAGTCAAAATACCTTAATAAAGCTAAAGCTAACACATTGAATTTTCTTTCTTTTCTGCTTGTTCGCTTAGTATGCTCTTTGTCTGCATTAAATTCTATGCAAAGATATGCTGTATATATATATTTTATGATAATGTGTTGTAAAATAACATCAATATTAGAAATCAGGTGTCTGAATCACCCTTGAAAACTGTTCCTATAGGGACAATAATCCTATTCATTTTGTTTATATTTTCCCAAGAGAATTCACATTCTTGGCACCTGAATATCCTGCCAATATGGTTCTCTACAATATCTCAAGACAAGTTTGGGAAAGAAACCTCATGTCTGACTTTATCTGCCAAAATCCACAGCTCAGGTAATAGCTTATGAACAGGAGTCCAGTGTGAATAAGGAGACAATTCTGTATCACAGAGCTTTTATATATTCTGATTGTGATTACAGAGTAGGTCATTTTTCAAAATGTCAGACAGTTTCTTATCAAAATGAGAATGACACAAGATGCACTCTGTCTTGTGTGACTTTGAGTCTAAGACTAAGTCACTGAATTCAGTAAATTAAAAGTAAATTGTGGTGGATACATTTTGCAAGACTTATTCCTTCCCTAAAATCTGTGCCTGAGGTCGTCTTCAATGCTTTGAAGTAGTGAAATATTAGCAGAATTATTACATGCAGACAAAAGGCATCTAAAATTAATCTCTCTCCTCTGCCTGGTCTTTTTAGCACTAATAATTTCTCTTAACCAATAAAAACATCCACACAAAATATAGGGAAAATTTTGCAGCATTGAAGTTACAAAGTTATCTTTAAATGTTCCTGGGTTCTTGTCCAGTTCACACACTACCCCCTAAGATAATTAATCATGTCAGGATGCCATACGTGATAAAGCACCGATTTTAGGTTTAATTTAAAGTAATCCAGAATGCTACAGTTAGAGGAGAAACACTAGTTGTTACTTATGGATTGTGACATTCATGTTAAACTTCTTCAGCCTATGAACACACCAATGAACATGTCAGACTCAAATACTCCTGTCCATTCAATAGTACCAGAGGTTGCAGTTTAATTACAATTACTTGCCACAGTTTTTCAGCTTAAATTAGGCTACTGATAAATATGGGGCAAGTATATTTACACAAGCAAAACAAAGTAAATAAAATGTTAAGGTTCAAGAAGAAATCATTCAGTTTAATATTACAGAAAGTCAAAAACATTTTGTAATACTGTAAAAAAAATAGAATTTACTGTCACTGTTCTCAGTAGATCTAGGAACCATTATTTTCAAGGAAAAAAAATGTAATAATAGAATTCAAGATGGACTTTTTTTTTTTTCATTTTTTTCATATTAACTAAAAGCAGAGTTAACTTACACAAATGCTACTCTGAAAATTTAGCTACAAATCCATTAGTAGGTTTACCTCCTATGTCCACAGGATTTGGTCTGCCAAACAATTACACAAACATGTGCATGCATACAGAATGGATTTTCTAGAGGACTTTCATTCAAAGCCTGTTAAAGCCTAATTTCACATTTCACACATGCACTCTCTTTGGGAGCAAGAAAACACAGAATACTAGATTAAAAATAAGAAGATCACAGACGAAATTATAAAGATAATTTTCTTTAAATTTCCTGTGTGACTCAAAACTGTGACTTTCATCACTAAAAAAAGCTTACACCGGTATATTTCACTTCAGCAATATCCTTCATGCACTCAGACACATACCTCCCTGAGATGCTGAGTGATGTGCAATTCATTAGACATTTCCTTTCATTATGTACTTTTTGTCTACACTCAACACTTGTTATTGAGCTATTTGTGCAAAGTGTCTCTCCTAGCAGAGTAGATTAAAATTACTATCTAATCAGGCAACATATATTCAAAGCTAATTTAAGTGAATGTCAAAGTGCAAAGCATTGTAAAGGTAAATTAGTTACATTATTGTTACCTGCTAAAGAATTCCTAATCATACTCAGTCGTAATGAAATATGAGAGGCAGCAGAGAGTAGACTCCAGCTTGATCAGAAAGAAATTATTTAATAAATGCATCACTAAAATAAATTAATTAATAATTGATGTCTAATCCAATCCATTAATGAGTTATGAAAATTCAGTTTCTGAGGTTCTAAAGAAAGACAGTTTTCATTTTAGGGGGAGATTTGCCAAAGTAAAAACTTTATAAGGACTGCAGAAATGGATAGAATCAGAAATATCATTAGTCCATTTAAATGTTATTTAAATTCATTATTATTAATTTACTTTCTAATCTTTACTATTGATTAGAATAAAAAAGGGATATAAAATTTAGAGGGTGACATCAAATTTCTACAAATAGTCCATGAAGAGATCTTAACATGTCTGCTACATTTTGCACCAGTGTTCTGTTCCTGGAGGACATTTATTCATAAATATAATCTTACAAAATGGAAAAAATTTCTTTGTCCACCAAGTCTGTCCCTCTTGGTTTTCTTATGTTAGCTCTCCTGCTTTCATACAACAGTCATTTATCATTTCTTTGTTTGAAACTTATCTAGCACTTGGCCTAACTTTCTGCATTCAACATAACAGCTTGCTATTTTGCAAAAAATGAGGTTTGTTCATTGCATAACACTGTTTAAATTAAACTTTCTATTCTTCAAAAAGTCATGTATTTTGTATTACAACTTATTGTGACCTTGTCTCTGTGAACAACTTAGCAGATATTGTTCTGTTTCTTTGTTGTATAAGGAACAGTTGCTTGAAAGAGACAATTGGTTCTCCTTTTAAAACACTGAAGAATAATTGGGCCATCACAGTTCAAAACAACAGTACTTATGTACCTGAATATAAGACTGGAAATCACCTAGCCAAAGCCCCAGCAAGCACAGGAAAATTCATAAAACATTTTAAATGTGGAAAGGTCAATGGGTATCCAAAGCAAATCTTTTTCAAACAGAGATTATAACCATATATTACCTCAGGGGAGGTCTCTCCTGTAATCTTTAATTAGCAACATATGACAGAGAAAATGACATGACAAGAAAAATTATATTGAAATGTAACTCCCTATAAGTGAGACTAATGCTATTTTAATATTTCTATTGCTTTGAATTTCATGCAGTACTAGGAAATTTCAAGGATAATATAGCATTAGTTTCCTCACTCCCACTCTCATTTCCCTACCTGCTCACCCTGCAGTACATGCAGCATAGCCAGTTATTGCAGTCACTGACAATGGGACAGGAATAAAACAAATTCCATCTGTCATATATTCAAAAGCTGGACTCAGAGCACCAAAGAGGAAACAGGTCTTTAATATCCATTTATATCATTTAACAGGCAGGTTTGAAAAAACTTTGCATTTCACTTAGGTCAAGGTCTCAGGGTATGCATGTGATTTGTGTAACTGAATCAAACCATTTCAGAACTTTTCAACATATTTAATGTTATTCTTTAAGGATATGATGCATTAATATTTGGTTCCTAGCCCATGCTCTTAAAGACTTTGTGTCTTGGTTCGACAAGACAGGAGTCTGTGAAGGAGGGCAAAAAGCCTCCTGTGCAATGGAGAAGGTAAACCCCCTCCCTCCGAATTACTAGGATTTTTAAATTAAAAGGCTCTCAGGCAAAGATATGGGAATGGGAGTAACAATTCTTTACTAGGAGAAAACTAGATAACAATTTAAAAAAGGCAAATGCAATCAGTACAAACAAAACTAGTGATAAAGTCCACAACCTGAGGATTCGGGGTGTTGGTATCAGTCCGGTTGAAATGATAGCTGCTCCCCTTGCAGTGGCTGATGAATTGCAGCTGCAGTGGTGATCTTTAGAAGGGTATAGTTTTCTCTGAAGATCTGGTGGCAGTGGGGCCGGTCTTCCTCTGCGCCGGGGTTGCCTCCGAGCTCCGCCACCGCCGCCTCACCGCACTCCAGCCGCTTCTCTGGGAATTTCGCCGAAGGAGCTGCTTCTCTGGGAATCCCGCAAAGAGAGAGCTGCTTCTCTGGGAATCCCGTAAAGAGAGAGAGAGCTGCTTTGTCTCCAAAAAGGTACCACTTTATACAATAAAAGAGTGCTTGGCTTCCCCCTCTGGGTGGAGCATCTCACAATGGGATGGTGCTACGTTACCAGCCCTGCAGTGAGTCAGTCAATGGCCCATTAACAAACCATTACCTCTTCGGAGCAAACCATTGTTCTTGGAAGAAATAACAAACCTGCCCAACCTCCAACAGATGGCAAATAGAATACAAGCTTATCTTACAAACCAGGACACTTTGCATTAAAAAAAAACAACAACAACAAAACCAAACAAACAAAACCAACAAACCAACAAACAAAACCAAAACAACAAAACCAAACACAGAACCATGTTATTCCAAATTAAAAATATCACATATCTTTAGTATTTTTCTAATTGATATGAGTAACTAATTAATTGTCCTCAAACTGGTTGAACATAAAAAAAATTCAAAGAACCAGCAAATTATTCTGTATTCCTGAACTGAAATTTTGCCTTTAACTTATGTCACTGTCAACTAAGATGAAATTTATTTGTGGGACCCATTAAATGGCATAATCTCAAGCATCTGAATAAAATATATTAAAACCATTTGGTATTTTTTTTATTCCATTTTGACCACATTACATATATTTACAGATATAAATATTCACCCCAAAGAGAAACTGAGTGCAGATTTGAAAGATGAAATGGAAATAGACTGCAATGCAAACTTCTGCTTTATAATAGTATTAAATTATCCTAAAATACAATGAAAATTAACAAGTTGCCCATTTTTTAGAGATCTTACTTTTACAACAGTTGCAAAAAAATCTTCAGAAAAAGTATGAAAACCTGCACCTTTCATGGTAAGGATGCCCACAATTAAATTCCTGCATGTACCCTCTCAGTCACAAGCGTGTGTAGGATTAGGATTGAGGTATCCACAGAGTTTGAACATGGAGCTGAATAACTTCTTTCAAAATGTAAATTGAATCAAACATTTCTTTCAAGTCTGTGCAGTTTATGGTTCTGTAATTGTTACAAATCAAATCCTAAATGTTATCTGAGCTTCCACTGTGAGTCTAAAGGTTCAAAACAAAAAGGGTAATTCAGCTGAATACCAAGTTGTAGAGACAACCACATCTACACGCCAAACACCCAACTATGGCTTTTAAAATTAATTTATTTCATAAATTTTGCATTTCAAAATTTTTTACCTTGTTAATCTTTTATGTGTTTTTCTTTCTGTAATAAAAGATAAAGATATCTTTTTGCAACAGTACTTTTTAGCATAAATGGTAGCAATCACTGGAAAAAGTCATGAGCATTCTGTTATCTTAATTTATGCTATTATCTTTAAAATTAAATTATTGTCCTGTTTTCCTTCTACTCCCACTTTTTAACAGGCAACTGAAAATCAGATACAATAAGTGAAGAGGAAACAAAATTTCATAACAGAGCTTCATCAAATAATTTAGAAGATAAAGAATTCCACATCAGCAATCAAGACTCAGCCATCCTTTCAGAAGTGAGAATGATACCAAATCACAGTGCCTGCCAGAATGGCACTCTCTAGGGGGAGGGGGAGAGAAGCACACCTATTGGCCATCGAGGCAGAAGCATCTCCTGTGCTAGTGTGTACTGAGAGAAAGGATGGTTTATTTTACTGGCCATACTCATATAAACCAACCCCAGGAGAAATACTTTATTGAACCAGTACTAAACCTAAGAGCCACCAAAACTCCAAGAATCGTACTGCTCTTCTAACATGAAAAATTAAGACTCTGGATAGTACCTGAAATGTAAATAACAGTGGGGTCTGAAAAGAGAGTCTTTTATTTGTCAGATATAAGGAATTATCATCTTCTCTGACAGAATGCTGAGACAGCAAAGCAAATATACACAATGAGTTCATTTTCCCACCTACACTGCAACATGCTGGTGACATCTACAGCTCTAAAATTTCTAAAGCAGCATATTATCACCCCTCTCACATACACCCCTCCTTGAATAAAGTGTTTAATTAAGTAAACTTGTTCTTACCATCTTTCCAGCTCCAGAAGAGCTAATTCATACACTTAACCATAAGAGCTTTAAATTACACATGAATGGATATTTATATCCTTTAAAAAACATCAAATATACAAAAAAAATCAAATGTACCAGTGTAATTTATCTCTTGGTACCTGCACAAAAGTAACTCTTCATACAATATCCTTTCTTTGCTCTAAAGAATTTTTTCTCTTAATATACTAGAATGCTGGTAGATTCTTTAGCTAGTATAACTCAAAATACTTAAATATAGTCCAATAATGCTGCACAATTATGTGACAATGCAAACTTTCACACATTTGACAATCCTGTGGTGTTCTGATCTACAAATACTTCTTGAGACTGTTATTGGTTTCCAAGACTGATTTGTTAAAAATATAAGAATTTTCACATCAAAATAAACATTATTTCTTTGCAATCATAGAATCATTAACTTTGGAAAAGACCCCTAATCTCTTCAAGTCCAACCTCTGACTGAATAAAACCATGTCAACTAAATCATAGTACTACATACCAGGCTCAAAGAGATCTTGAGTTTATTGTGGAGCAGATGGAAGGAATGGTGTTCCCTTTATTTTGTCCATTAGAAAAATCCATTAGAGAAATATAATGTTTGTAAAATATCCTTCCCTTTACACTCTTCAACTGTGTATATTTTTCTTGAGGAGCACAGTTCTCCAGGGCTGCCACAGTTACAGAAGAAAAATCTGTACCTGACCCAGCTGAAGATTAACCCAGAGGAGAGAGCGGGGTGGGCAGAGGAACACCCATGCAGGTGGCTCACAAACCCCTGGCCTGCCAGGAAAAATGGTTGTTCCTTTTCAAAACAGCAGAGAATTTACGACACATCCAGTTTAATTTTAAACCAGATTTTAGGAATCAAACCCAAATGCCTACAGGGTAGGTATCACTTTAACTACATCTAACACCTTCTGTGACCCAGCACAATGCACTGCATTCAGACACAGCATACAATTTAGTGTTACATTCCCACCAGCCTCCTTAAATTTCCCTGTAAAAGTTTAGATCATTCATTGCAAGCTTAGGGTTTTCAAAGTGAAACAAGTCTGGAAATATTTTGTTTTTTAACTTATTTTCCCTGGGAAAATTGAAACAGGAATAGATATTGATTGGAAAAGGTGGGAGTGATAGGAAATGAAATAATTTTACAGAAAGAAAATACCCTCTAAAATGCAGCCTCACAAGACAGGTATGTAAAGTGCTGAACACTGTTCAGCTAAGACAAAAAAAGAACTGTAAAGTAGCCATTACAAAAATCTATCCTCTAGCAGCCCTTTTTAGCTCTTCATGAGAAAAATGGTACTGTGTCCCATTTAAAGAGTGGAAGAAAAATTAAAGTGCAAATTATTTCTAAAAGCTACAGTTAGGGAAGACAGACATCAGAACTGGCTGTTGATCAGAAACAAAGCATCTACTACTACTATCATTCAGATTCATCTGGAGTCTGCATTTTTAAACTTTGCTTTTTCTCTTTCTGCTATTGTAAACTTCATAAAAGATAGAAGAGCTAAAGAGTATTAATTTTCTTTGAATTACATTCAGCTGAGAAGTCACAACAATGCCAGGTATTCAGGTATGCAAGATATTTACCTTCCTGCTGTTTAGGTTTGGTGTTTTTTTCGTGTTCTGGGTTCATTTTTTTCCCCTCCCTCTCAAGAGAAGTCTTGGAAACCCTCATTTCACTGACTATTTAAAGTAGAAAGCTTTTTTGATAACTGTTGTTAAACACCTCTGTCCTATGGTCTACATTACATTCGAGTTGTTTTTCTTATTTAATTACTTTCCTATACTTCTTAAGTCTTCTTGAAGGGAATTCATTCCTACCATGAATGCAGTACATAGATGTTTGCAATAAGTACTCAAGCCTGTTTCCAAATGAAAAAGCCTCAAGCATCAATACTTTCACAGCATTGTCCTCTGATAGACTGAAGGAGGAATCTGCAAATCAGTTAAGTACTTTGTTCAGAAAGTACCTCCTACTGGTATTTGGCCTAACTTCAATTAAAGTTCAAGGCCAAGGCCATTACATTTTAAAACTGACTAGTCATTTTGGGCAGTTACTGAACTGAGACAGTTGCTGAACATTTTGAGTATGTATGTGTATCACATCTTCAGAAAATGCTGAAAACATCATCAAATCTGGTTCTATGAGGGCATTCAAACTGGACAAAAAAGTTCCAAAAAGTGAAAATGTCACTTAATTGCACTACTTTCAAAAAGCAATTTTGCTTTCATAATTCTTGGGCCATTTGGGGGTTGAGGGAGCAGCATAAATTGACACTGCTGATGTCCATGACAGATGTAATTTATATTAAGCATGGTTGATTTGCAGTGGTTTTATGTACTTTACCAGTGCATATTTACTTACCATGTAAAAAATATTTTTTAATATTTAAGAGCATAGTTATGAAATACATCTTCACAAACAGGGTAAATAAAACACTTCCTAAGGCATCGTTATCACTTACATTTCTCCACTAAAGCCTCCATTGCATACAGTCACAAAACAGCATCAGATAAAACCAACTTTATTACTGCACATCAGCAAAGAAGGAAAAAACTATATAAAATACATCATGTATTCTGCATTTGCCAACAATTTCACTCTCAGCAGGAACAATTCCTGTTGGCATTCAGAAAGCATTAACTATGCTACAGAACTACAGGAAAGAAAGACTGTATTCAAGTTCATTTTGATGGTTTGTCAGGGTTTTGGGTCTTTTTAATCATCCACTCAGGAATACAGTAATGAGTCTGACCCATTATACCCAAGATTTAAGAAGACATTTATGTGATAATATATTCAGTTTATTCAATTATTTGCATTAGAATTGTCCCATATTTTCTCAAGTCTCACTGAACCCCTATGACAAGAGCTGACATTTCAAAGACTAAAATAAATTGTTGCATTAAAAAAATACTTGTTCTCAAACCCACTTTCTATGTGTGCAACTGCAGTATCTCTCCAAGAACAATGAGGTCCCACTATGCTGGGCACTGTATGCATAGTATGAAGAGTCTGTATTTGAAAACAGAGCAATTTACATCAAAACAGTAAGTGAGGGATTGTGACACTGATGAAAAATATAAAGAACAAAAATTAGAACCATGAAAAGAATCTTTATGTGTATGTCTTCAGGGAGAAAAGAGGGAGGGCTGACAGAGAACAAATGCATGCATTCTTATATTCATATGCCTGAATAAACCATCCATGATTTTTAAGGCATGCTGCCATTTCTGGGTCAAAGTAACACTATTCTACATCTTTCTACTAAAAAATTTTGTAAATACCAGGTTACCTGTGTGAATGAAAATTAACTCAATGTTAACTACTTCTAAAAGCCTACTTGAAATGCTGAGATGCTAAACACTAATGGCAAATATACATGCACAGAGATGTTAAAGATAACTTTTGCTTTACTTTAAAGCATTTAACATCAAGTTGACAATAGTTGTGCATCTGGGAGACAGAGTTGCTGTCTCTCAGTCCAATGGCCACAATGACAGACTTGTAAGGCAAAGATAATATTTTGGAGCCCTGCATGGATGTGAGTGTTACAACCCACCCCAGAAGTCTAAGGTCACCCAGATTCTTGTTAATAGATTGCTTGGATTAGATTAGAGTGAAACAACACTGAATAATTGGTGTTTATAAATATTTGTACATATATATTATATATATTATTAATATATATAATATTTTATATATTTTTTTTATTTATGTGTGTACATACACACACACACATATGTAGGGTTTATTTTAGAACAATTTGGCTGCAATGTAAAAGAGGTATGTAGCTATTTTGGTTATTATTGTCTATAGCAGTGCAGCAAAATGAAAACATAAGAAAACCTCTTAAGAAAATACATAAGGAAAAGAACTAAATAGAAGAAAAGAATGAATAGAAAGATATCACCACCTTTGGATTCATCAAAGTGGGCAAAGTTCTTTACTGATCTTAACAATGTGTGAGATGCTAACCATTAACAGCTCAGTCTCTCACCCTGAGATATATTATACATATTCTTCTTTTAATGTCATCAGGGATCTTCTTACAGCTCACCTCTGTTGATAGGTTTGGAATTGACCTTATAGATACAGAATTTGTCCCCTGAGTACCTCTACTACAAAAACACATTGTGCACTATATCCTGTTTATACAAGTGTTGCTCACAGGTAACAATATATGTGTATAAATTTTATTAGTTAGGTCTTAAAACTAAAAACAATAAAATTTAGCTAAAATAAAACCAAATGGAAAACTTATTAGATTTCTCATAGAAATAAATTATTTTTGAGACTTTAAATTCTCTAAAAATATGCAAATACCAAATTTCAAATTATCCCCTACTTCCCAAAACAACATTTAAGTGCAGCCCTTTAGATTATTTTGCAGTGAACAACTTTACTAAAATCATTCAAAGCTGCAGAGATAGCCATAAATATCCTTGTGAAGAAAGAACCTGGGTATCTTATCTCCCAGGTGAGTGATGTAAACCAGGATATCATAGTCATTCTTACATACTTACAATCTGCTTTAAAACCATTTTTTTTTTTCAAATGAAAAAACATCAATTCTAGAGACAAGCAAAATATCTAATTCTCAAGCTGAGTATTTTCTTAGACACTGTCTCTTGCCCCCAACCCAAAAAAGCCAAAACCCTCTAGGAGCCATCCTCAGGGAGCTTACCAGCTCACTGAGAACACATCCAAAACAGGCTATAGTCTCAGGCCACTGGCACCGCTCAGTCATTCTCCATTCCCTGGCCAAATGGACACTGTTAAACCACAACACAGGCAGGAACAGCACAGCACTGCACAACAAACTACACCCATAAAATAAAGCCTTGGTCCCACAAAAAACACCCTGGCTACAGAAAACTTCTGATAAAGATACCAGCTGCTCTAGAAAATAAATCATGAGGAGCACTTCTGGTAAAGAGTTTCCTGAATTTGATGATTATGTCCTCCTCTATGCTGACTACAGTTTTACTTTTCTTTCTTCTGCTGCTGAGACAGCTGTGCTAACAGTAACAAGAAGTTTTTTGTCATAGTTTGCATATTCCTCACAATCAAGATCAGACAGACAAATGTAACATGGTGGTGGCTGGCACCTGAACGCTACTAACACCTCCTGCAGTCTGTAAAATGAACATCTATTTTGTACTCATTTGATATTTTATACTTTAATGAATGTCTATATTATATTTGGCCACTATTTTAGATTACTGATTTGGCTGATAAACATTGTAACTTATCTAATATTGAGTTTCTTTACTTGTTCCTTTGCTGCATATGCTTGGAGGACATAACAACTCACCTCTCAGAAAATACTAAATGGCCATGAAAAAAAAAAAATTTATTATTTCAAAAATCCAAACCCCTTAACTAAAAATTTAGAGGAAATCTATAATTTTCACTGTGTTACCATTCAACTGAGGATTATTTATATGTAGCATTTTCTGCTTCTGATTTTGACTGATCTGAAGATTTATACAGAACCCAACATCTCAAAGAAAACACAGCAGAAGAAACCTAGTTTCCCCACTGCTTTCTTGTAAGATATACATTTAAATGAAAAATTACTCAGGTTTTTGGTGTAATCTGTAGTAGCAGTATAGATCATTTACTCCTAAACACATTATAAAGAAGGGTAATAAATTTAACTCCTGTTTAATTGTCAAACAGGAGTTGAAACTTGAGAACAAAAAAAAAATCATTGTCAGGAATATTAATTTTCATTTACTGACTGAAATTCCACAGGCATTCTCATTTCAATACAGACCTACGTTTGTATATCCTGGCCTGTGTAAGGATATATTTATTTATTTCACCTGTAATCAGAACTCTTCTCCAACTCCATAGGATATTATTTCAATATGCATTTCACTCTTTTCATTTGTTCATTATTTTATTTTTACCAGACCCCATGTTATTCTTGATTTAAAAATCAGTTAAATGGCAAGAGTTCATTCCTGTGGTCATGTTACTGCCTTGGAAAAGTCACATAAATAGTAAGTCATTTACCAAAAATCTATCTTCCTTTCTTTTTGAACTCATGTTCTATCATGCAATCAATTGCATTGATTAATCTACAAAGAATCATTAATTATCAAGTAACAAGATATTTCAGGTGTTCAATTAGCCACCAGATGGAGGCCACATAGTCTCAAAATGCAGTAGAGCCATATGGCCATTAAACATGAAAAATGAGTACAAGTTTTGTAAAGTGGCTACAGAATACAGGTTGTATTCAAAATGGTTGTAAATCAAACCAAGCTCCTTATGTGACTGGACTACTATAGGATTTAAATTAAACTCACCATATGCTTTTAACCTGCAAAAAAACCAGTCTGTGGTTTCATCAGTACAACTCTCCCCTACCAATAAAATTCCAGCTTAAATTGTTTTGCAAGATAAGGTTTTGTAGAAAACAAACACAAATAAAAATTTTGCCTCATGAATCATAGAATAGAATGCTTTACTCCATTTTAGACACATTTTTCTTCAGGAAATGACCAGTGTATGCCTTATTGTCTTTTTAAAAGAAAATAATTTCAGTATTTAGATGAGATCCAAGTCCAGTGTTTCCATAAGGCAATATAAAACACTTTGCACAGAATCACAGCCAGAGTGGAGGTAGTCAGTATTTTCTCACACAATAGAGAAAGTGAGACAAGCAAGAAAAATGTCTTCTTATTCATTGCAAATCTAACACAAACCTGGGATTACAATTCAAGAAAATTTGAGCCAATGCTAGTGAGGTTTTTTTTGCAACATAATCATACTATTCTACAAATAAGAGGATGAAACTACAAGAAAAAAAGACAAGAGATAGGAGACCAGGCTTGCTGCTGCCATCACTACTAGAGGGATGAGAAGGACTGGAAATGACAGCAGCCAAAAGAGAGGATTAAAAATTCCCTGAGAAATAATCACTGATCTACTTTCCTTCTCTCCTCCCAGAGGCAGCAGTGATAGGCAGCTTGACTCTCCTGGACCTGATATAGAGAACAGGCACTTTGCTGCAGGCAGCAGCCTGCTCCCCAGCATCCTGCACATGTTGAGTCAAGACCTCTCCTGACTCCCTCTTGGCCAGCCCCAGCTGCTCAACTCGAGCAGCCTCAGACACCTTGAGCAAGTAAGCGTGAAGAAAAGGTTAAACAGTACCCTCTGTTGCCTGCCTTTACACTCCCTGCTTTAAGAACTAAAGCTAAGAGTGGGCAGAGAAATACCTTGTTTGGCTGTGATAAAAGTAGCAGCAAAATGTGCAAGTTTTGCACCATAGTTTGAACCACAGTTTGGTTTACTGAAAATTCAGCTCCTTGTAGACAGACCTGGCTAAGCAATCCTAGGCCAGAACTAGCTCGTATTTCAACACATCATTTATGTCACTTTTCAAAATGCAGAGAAGCTGGACACCAGAATCACCAGAATCAGAGAGAGGGAAAAGTCTTATGACTACATCCTACCTTTCGTTTCCATTTCTCAGGATGAAAGATGTTATACACAAGGGGCAGTGTGAAATTAATTCTGAGTTTATCTTCAAGGAGAGAAGGTTTTGTGATCCCTGTAGGAAGTTTAAATGTCTCTTTTCCTGCTAAACACACTGCAACATTCTTTTCCATTTCTATGAACACCAAAAAATTGTTACTTTTGTCCAGTTTTTGCAATCACACAGCCAAGAAATTCAATTTAAAACAAAAAATAGTTACAAAAATCTTATAAAAAATGATCTTATCTTTCTTATATTTAGAAATTATACTATTTTAATTTCATTTTATGCTTTGTCTCTGGCCCCTAACTCCTGCTGAGAGAGTACTCCTGATTTGTAATTTTTATGCTCCTGTAAAGATTATTAAAACACAAAGGGGTTGGAGGGGAAAACGTAAATTTTAATGACTTTTAGTCATAAAAAATGGACAAAATTAAAATTAAAAAAGTCTCCCTGGCAAAGAATGAATGCACTTATTTGTTATAGTTTGGGGAAAAATCCAGTATAAATTGGTTAGAAAATAAAGATTTGTCATCAGTCTACAACTGAAGTTCCCATTAGAGCCTTAAAAGACACATACTCACATTTAAAAGCCAGTAATACCATTTCATTGTAAGGATACATGACCTTATTTTGGAGCAGGAAAGAAAATTGCAGTCTTACATATCCCAGCCATACTTGGCCAAGACAGAGACGTGTCTGTCTCTCAGCAGAGAGGTGAGCAGTGGCTGGTGGATCCTGCACATTGCTGCAGCACCACTACTCCTTCCCTGCTACACTTGTGCCACCTGCCCACTCACCCACAGCACTGCTTTGTTAGGCAGCCCTTTACGTAGGGTTACGTAGTTGGTGGAGATTGTGGAATACTGGAGAAGGTATTAAGTAGCACTCCCACTTCAGGCCATATAATTCTATGTGCTGGGCATTGTTTAGACTACAGGAAGGAACTGCATGTGTATTTTAAAAACATGCATATCTTTCCCTTTTCTTCTTAATTCATAACTATCTTTCCAGATACTGTTACCATGATTGTGAATTTAAACAGATTTTACAGCCAAATAACATTAAAGTGTGGCAGTTAGTGCCTTTTAACACTCATGGTCTGATTTGTGAAACAGGATTTTAAGTAATAAGCCATCTGTTGCTCTCAATTTTAATTGTTGCGATAATTATGTATTTTTAATTGTGATCTTAATTTAGATCACAATTTATCACCAGGAAATAAAAGGCACTATTTGTTTTCATCAATTTACTGAGCTTCTTTTAATATTTGAATCTGTTCTGGTACAGAAACAAAGACGAGTTCCTGGTGAAATAAAAGCATGCTTTTGTACTTGATGACAGAAGCCAAATTCATCTAGAGGCCTCCATTTCTAGAAAGCACTACTCAAATATTTGTGTCAAGTAACTGCTCTGCTTGCTAAGACATAAATAAGCAATAACCCATAAAATATAGCCAAAATATCTATAACCATTATAGATTCCTTGTCATGCCAGAATCTATATTAAGCTGACTAATGACTAGAGAAAAACTCCCAGGTTAAGAAAACCCTTTGACATAAAGGAAAAAGTGGGAGTTACTCTCTAACTTCTTTGTTTCCTGGGAGTAAATCAGAGAAAACACAGGATCACAGAAATTGAGAGTTTCTTCAGGAAAATGCCCTGCAATCTCTGCTGTTTGGAAGACGACACAGTCTGGACTATTTGTTGATTATCCCCTTGCCAGAAGCACAGCCCAAAGTGATCTCAAATTAGACAAAGCCCTAAGCTTAAGAATCAGATCACAATAACCTCTGCACAGCTTCAGAGAAAACTGAAACATTATGCTAAGACCAGTCAGAATATCTACTAAAACAGGCAGTTTTAAGGGTAGAATACTGCTTCAAACCTCCTCTGAAAATTTATAAAATTTAATGTATCCTAGAAAGAGACTGTATTGTTTTGAAAACATACTTTAAACTTAATAACTATATAGCTGCTTACGAAAAAGCTTCTATACCATTGTTCCTATAACGCCACAACAGAAACTGGAGCATAAGAGCATAATATCTTATATACTCCAAAACCATTTAGCTATTTACAAGTGTCTTAATTGCATGACAGTATCAAAGATATATATGTTGTTCTTAGAAAGTCTGCTTTATATTTAAACTCTGAAATCTTGAGATAAACTTTATCAAAATTAAGAAGCATTTGACTTTCTTTTCAGGTGAACAAAAATTTAAAATTATTCAGCTACCTAATTGAAATGAGAAGGACAGGATGAACCCTAATGCAATCTAAAACAGACACTGTCTAAAGTCAGAGTGAAGAAATAGATAGGCTTTAGCTTTTTCCAGATTTAAATCTCAGTGTTTCCCTTCATAAGCATAGTATACAGTCCTTACCAATCTCTCCATGAGCAGCAAAATCAATTTTCAGTAAAACAAACATTTTCCATATGAAAATCAGAAGATAATGAAAATACTTAATTTTACAAATAAATTAAATATCCCCATAAGAACTAGTGCAGATAAAAAAACTGAAGATCGTGTTCAAACAGATGACCAGATTCAAACAAAAAGAGCTGCTTTTTTTTTTCAGCTGGATAATAGATCTCAGCTAAAATACACCTATTCTTCTGAAAAACTCTGCAGATTATTTCTACTGAGAAATATTTTGCTGTTTGATCATGTGAAATACCCTAAGCCAATCAAAAAAACACACAGACCCTTAAGAAACTTTCACATAAATTGCCAGATTTACCTTTCAAGCTGAACTCTAGTTTCACCGTTAAAAGTTATAACTTACTCATGCTGAGAAGTATTTGAGATAAGCATAGGAAAACTCAGAAGGGTTCTGAGCTACCACTCTGTGGTAAACATTGGTAAATACTAAGTTTGAATGGCATTTCCACAGACTCAAGCTTAAAATACAGCCTGAACAGCAGCATTACAGGCAATGGGCAGTGGGAGTGAAGAAATCAAGACACGAGAAGAGTGGGGTTGAGGTTATTTTTCCCCATCTGATCTTTTTAACAAGGTTAAATCAGTCAAAGCTCAAAAAGAAAGCAAGAGTGATTTATAAATATTTTCTGTGCAACTGAATGATTGGAACAACTAAATAACTGTTACCTTTTTTATTTGTTTGTTTTATTCGTATTCAGAAACAAAATAAACAAGGCATCATTTTGTTTGTTTTATTTACTTTAGCCTTGCAGAACTGAAGAGAAATGAATTTATGATAATTTTTTGTTCCTAATATGTTAAGTCCTTTCTACAGGATTTAAACTGTTTCATTGGTGAAGTGTCTATGTTGGAAGTACAGAGGAAAACACATAAAACGCATACTTGAACCTGCCCTCAAGATTTAACTAAAATTTAATTACTATATATTCTATATGCTTCTCTTTTAACAGTACTTTTAGTTATATCTTTTAATTTGTCTCTTTGGCAGACAAGTACAGGGGGGAAAAAGGAATGGGGGGAAGGGGTTGAGGGGAAGGGATCTTGTTCTGCCTAATATCATTATTGTTTTAAAAGTACCAAATATCAGCAACAGTCTATCCCAAATTTTTGAAGGAAAAAATGCCAAAACAAAGTAAGAAACCCAAAACCAAAACACACACAAAAAAAATCAGCACCACAGCCTGGCTGTGGAACACAATTTAAAACTTTAATCAGACAAAGAGTAAAACAAGCATTAAATTCTTCACAATCACAACTTTACAATTCATGTTTTCCTCCTTCGTTTTATAGCAGTGTTTTACACATTAATGTGCCCCACCTGGCAGGCTGACACATCCAGTTTTTATACTGCCCCTGAGCTCCAGACAAAAGAGACCAGGAGGCAGCAACTATAAACTTTGCACTGCAGTGACTGAAATCACAGTTGTGGGAAGTTGGTTCTTCTGCAAGTATTGAAGCCACACATTAGACCTTCCTTCATGGTGCTTGTGAGAAATTTTAATGAGAGGCCAGTTAAGTAATGAGACAGAAACATCTTTATTTTAAGAAATGTTTTTGCAGTGATTCAATAAAAAAGAGTCCATGTAGAATCTCATTGCTTTACAGTGTAAAAAGAATCCATGTAGAATCTCATTGCTTTACAGTGTAACTCTTTTTTAAGGACCAACTGCACTCTACTTTATCCACATGATAAAAACTGCACAGTAAGCTTTATTTTTTTTTCTGGTTACAAATCTTAAGCAGACATCCCTTTGGTTATATACCGCTGAGAAGAAACGAGTGTTAGTGGGTTTGGCAGAGCAGCGTAGCAACTCTACCAGTAAAAGATAGAAAACATTCACTTAATTGCATATTGAAGAGGCAGAAGCACAGAATCATAGAATTAGGTTGGAAAAGACCTCTAAGATAATTGAGTCCAACCATTAAGCTAACACTGTCATCTTCCCCACTGAACCTTGTTCCCAAGTGTCATCTACACAGTGTTTGAATGCCTGCAGGAATGATGACAAAAACAGTTCCCTGAACAGCCTCTTGCAATGTCTAACAGCCCTTTCTATGAAGAGATTTTTCCTAATATCCACTCTAAACCTCTTACACAACTTAAGGCCACTTCCTCTCATCCTATTGCTTGTTACTTGAGAGAAGAGACTGACACCCATCTCATTAAAACCTTCTTTCAGGTGGTTGTAGAGAGTGAGCAGTTCCCCCCAAACCTCCTTTTCTCCCTAAGCTGCTCCTCACAGGACTTGTGCTCCAGGCTTCCCCAGCCCCTCAATGTCCTTCTTGTCGTGAGGGGCCCAGAACTGGACACAGCACTAAAGATGTGGCCTCACCAGTGCCAAGGGGGACAATCCTGATCCTGCTGGTCACGCTGATACAGGCCAGGGTGCCATTGGCCTTCTTGGCCACCTGGGCACAGCTGGCTCATGTTCACCGGGGTCGACCAGGACCCCAAGGTCCTTTTCTGCTGAGCAGTTTCCAGCCACTCTTCCCCCAGCCTGTAGCACTGCCAGCAGTTCTTGTGACCCAAGTGCAGGACCCAGAACTTCACCTGATTGTACTTGATACAAGTGAAGTACACTGATGATGGCCTCTGCTCATCGATCCCTCCTGTCCAGATCCCTCTGCAGAGCCTTCTCACCTTCCAACAGATCAACTCTCCTCCCACCTAATTTCATTCCATGGGCAAATCTAACTTACTGCTAGAGTACTCAATCCCCTCATCCAGAACATCGATATGAACAGGACTGACATCGATATGAACCCCGTGGAGCAATGCAAGTAACCAATTGCAGTTGGATTTGGATGTAACTTCATCCACAACCTCTCTCTGCCCACAGCCTTCCAGCCACTTTTTTTACCCAGCAGAGAGCACACATATCCAAGACATGAGTGGCCAGTTTCCCCAAGAGAGCACTGTGGGAAATTACATTCATAATTTCATGCTAAAATTTTCAAATCACAAATTAGGATAAAGAATGCTCCATACTGTCAGCTAATTCAAAGTCACTGAAGAAAATCAATGCAATTAAAAAGTTTTTGAAGAAGGTCATAAAAGATGCCAATTTTGCATTATTTTCTCAGTCTTGATTTCTTATACAGTTTTACAAGTATTAATGAACCCGCTCAGAATTATCTGAAGCAGCACAGGCTTGGAAAATAGTACATACTACTAGTCTTGGCAAGCGTTGAAGAGTTAATGTTACTGCTGAATGATTATCTGGGGAGCATCAATAGGTGAAGAGTTCTAAACAACTAAACAAATGGATTAATTGGGATCAATTAAACCAAGACTTCCTCTCAGTGAGTTCATTTTCTTTTGTTAATTTTCTCTTTTTCATTTTCTCTCTGTTTGTTTGGTTGGTTGGTTTTTTGCCCCTGCGTATACACAAAAGCACTATTTTCCGCTGGAGCTATTTTTCTTTTCCATTGCAGTGAGGTGACACCCACTGGGACTCTACTGAAGGGGTGAATGACAAGTTACCATGCCCTCTAGTGAGACTACCAGCTTCTCCAGCTGCTAGACTGATAGCTTATCAGGAATCCTGCACCACACAATCACAGGATTTTGTAGTCTGAATGCAGACTACAGAAGAAATACAAATCCTTGGACAAAGCTTGCTCTCTGCTGTAAGAAAAATGTCGCAAGCTATCACATGAAATCATCCACAAAAGGCATAAGATACAAAGGATAACAGGAAAAATATTTCACAAACTTCTCAGTGATAAGCAGAAAATGAAATTACAAGCAAATGTAATTTACAGACAAAACCATAAAGAATATAAAAATTTTACTTATAAATATGAGCTTTAGCTTCTAGAAAATATCTGATAAAGATCAAATTTGCTGAAAGCTAGAATAAGTAGTGGTCAACTACCACAGAAGCAAGCACAGAAGGTATAGAATAGTGATGCTTCGTTGATTACACAACTGAGGCTGAGGAAATTCAGCCTACAAGACTAACTGTTAGAGGAGTCAAACTCAGATTTGCTTTTGAGAATTAGTAAGGGACTAGAGAGGTACAGAAGAGCAAAAAAATTACTTGGGGTACCCTTAAAATGCAGTAAAAGTAGGTAAGAACAAGAGAATTATAGACCAGTTAAATATTAATTGTTAAGAAAAGACTGACAAAAATTTTAAAAATAAGCTGTAAGCACCAAAAAGGAGAAGATTGATGGACACCATGAAAAACAAAATATGTTTAACTTATCTAATTTCTTTCTGCAAGACAGTTATAGGTTTTGGTATACTGGTAGATGCAGTAGGAGAAAGATATTTTACCTTTATCCAGGTTTTTGACACTTGTTTAACATAACATGTTCATACCACAAAATAGGGTAAAACAGAATGCAAGGGCTGCTCAGGACCAGTCATCTCTAGTTCACTATCAGATGGGGGAACACACAAAACAAAGTTTTGCATGAGTCTGTCCCTCTATTGGTACTATTCAGAACATTTTTAATGATCAGGATAGGAGAGTACACCCATTCAATCTGCTAGCTGGAAGCAGCAGCAAACACATCAAACAGCAGAATCAACTGGGATTTGAACCACACATTACACTGGGACAAAGCACGTAGACAAGGTGCAGTTTGTTAAGGATGGAGGCAGAGTTCCATACCACACTCTGTGGAAGCAAGGGAGATAGAATGAATCATAAGGTGATCAGGAATCATGAACATCAAGCTCCTGAAACACATACATATACAATCGAAACTTCATTTTAAACTGTGAAATAAACCTCCTACTACCCAGCTGAAAGCTTACAAGCAAAGATTATCACACTTTCCAGGCTGGTCACAGCAACTGAGGGATACAAATAAAATGGTGATAGGACTGTTGAGTGCTGAGAATGATCAGTGATTCAGAATACAGAACACTTTCCCTTAGAGAATTCTTCAGTAACAAGAAACAAATCTTCAGTAAGGAAAATTATATATTGAAAGAGAACATGGAATTTTCATCACTGGGTATTTTCAGAAGGAAGTTGAACAAATGCCTATCACAAATACAGTTCATCCTGCTTTTGAGCAAGGTCTCTACTCCAAGTCTTGTTTTCTGTAACAGACTGATGTGATTTCTTTTACAAGGACAGGAAATTGATGGACAGAATTGCAGATGAACCTCATCTCTAGCTGGGAAAACTTTTAGTGTGCAAAATCTTTTCATTTACAGTGACACACACGGTCATGTACATTTCCCTGCCACTAGGACTGAAAAGAGGTCCTCTTTCCTGTCCCTAGGAGAAAAATAGAAGCTGCAAAAAGAGGCAACGCACACTTAAAACCTCTCTATGCTAAACACCATGTCAGAATTCCAGTTATAAGAAGTTACAAACAAGTTACAAAGATTTAAAACTTAATCTACAAAGCTGTTATTAAGACAATGATTTGAAGTTTTACAAAGATAGAGTTTTATTGTAATTATAGTTTGCATTTCTGATGTGAAATCTCCAGGCCATATGACTGAGTTACTGTATTGCTCTCCTTGGAAGTACAATTTACATTAACTAGTGCTTGTAGGACTCATCTTCTTTCAAAAATCAATAACTGCACATAATTTAGACTCAAATAAGTTTTGTGGTAGTTCTTTAATTTTTCTAGGAATACCATGTAATTTTTCTATATATTTAGTAGACATTTGGTCTCCGTACTTTGGAAAATAAAACCAAAATTTGGTCACCTCTTAAACCCAAATTTGGGGACAATTTACTTTTCAGGTGCTATTTTCCTCAGAAATCCACATGTGAAGGGGCCTTCCTTGAATAACTGCTTGCAAAATTACAGCTAAAACGTTTCTAGTTCTTTTCTGTAACTCTTGGTGACTCAAAAATATAGCAGAAATGTTATGAAGCAGATGATTTTCCACTGTGTATATTGCTTATAGGGTTAGAAAAAAATTCTTTGAAATTTCCTAGGCTGAGAAGCTGATATATATTGTTTGCTTGTCAAACAGCTTGAAGAGTTAGACAATACCATTAGACATAGTATTGAAATGGTGAATGGATGGATGAATTATCCTCACCTGCTGTGTGCTGTTTGCTAAAGACATTTTAGTAAGAATTTCCTGCTTCCTTTCAGTTCTAAAAAATTGTCTCCGGAATGTGCAGTCATCTAATTTAAAAACCAGACCTCCAAATCAGAAAATTAAAAATCACAGCTGCAAATACAGGTAGAACAGTATATACTGCATATTGCTTTGCTAGAAAATGTTTCTGTATGACTTCAGTTCAAAGTCAACTCTGGAATATAAGGTTTCTCTTTAAGGACCTGATAATTAAACTCTAAATATTTAGACCCTTTATGAGAGTCCACTGCTATTGCTAGCTTTATCAGTTTCTTTGCTGCTTCTACACCTGTTCATTTCCTTTCCTAGACATGAGCAGTTAATGTTTCATGGTTTCCATTCAGTCTTTGAGTGCCATGTATTTTATTGCCCTGATTTCTTAACATTTGCTATATTTTTGTGTCTCTTACAAAATTTATTCTGATAGCTGAATGTCTTCAGATGTGGGACAGCTCTTCTATTATGTTCTCTTTTCAACACTTTCCAAGTCTTTCATATTGAATAGAAAAGAGAATAAATGCTAACACTGAAATGAAAAAAAAAATTTAAAAATGCTGAAGAAAATTACTTCTCTATGATCTTTAACTGGGCCATACCCAAACCTGTTATCAACACCTATAAAGAACTAGATACCAAAATCACTAAATCCATAACTCTCACTTTTTTCAGTGCTGCAAAGCTTCATGATTTTTTTCATGTGATAAATCATGTGATTTTATCTACCTTCGTGTCTACATGATTTTGTCTACCTTTATGTGATAAATCATGAGCTTTATCACATGAAGGTAGACTATGGTTCACAGCTGCTCTGGTGAAATTTCTCATAATAAGCCTCCATATTTTAATCAGCTAATGCATATCCATCTAGGCATCACTTTCCTAATCTTTCAGAAACTGTCATCTGTAACAGGGTTGAGAAGTCATTCAGGTGGATCAATCTTCATAACGGAACTTAGCACTATTTGTGTATCTGGTAGGATGAGAAAGTTTGGAAAGATGGACAAAAGAGGAAAGGCTTATACAACAAGTAAGGCTCATAGGGCCAGTTTCTCTGTCCTTACATTCCTTTGCCACTTTAAATCTTACATTAAGGTACCAGTAATTATCTGAGACTGAAACAGATTCAAAGACTAAATGTTTTAGAGAAAGGGACTCATATATTGTAACAACTTTAGAAGGGAAATCCTGGATTTACCAGCTTTAATTTCAGCCCTGGAAACTTATTTTTAGAATATCAAGAGACCTAACAACCTGTCAGAAGATCATGTTTCTGATTTCAGTTACCATTCCACAAAGATAATAGGTATCTCTTCTATCACTAGTTAACGCAGGTCTCTATGCCGTCATTATAACTTAAGATCATTAAATGTGGAAGGGATACTGAAACTAAAGAAGACATAGACTTTAATATTTCCACCAGAGAGACATTTGGTCATTTTTAACAGAAAAGTAGGGCATTATTCAAAGGTTGAGTCAGAAATAGACTGAAGGCATGACTCAACCTCTCTTTTGTCTACTCTTCTGTGTCATTATCACTGTAATGTTACCTTTAGTGATGACTGAGTGGTCTGCTGGGTTCCAGCCTAGTAATAGAATTATTCACATACTTCATTAACCCACAAATCTGTAACAGATCTTTTGCTATCATTACACATATAATGAAAGTTTGCCTCCTAACTAACGTCATACACTTATTCAAACCAGCTGGTTGTGTTTGTACAGCAGCAATATTTCACAGTTTAATAAATAATTTTCTCTGCTATCCTTTAGTTACCTAGGGGCTGCAGTATATATTACAAAGTAGTAGCCAGTAAAATATTTTAAAATAAAAATCACAAGTTAAGAGTACAGTAGAACAATCAAAACAGTTTTCACTCTACAGAAATAATAGCAGCTCTAATTCATCCTGAATTTAGAACAACATATGCTTGAAGAGCAAGATCCCTTCATTCACAGAACAAAATCTGAGTGTTACGATTTGAAAGACCACAGTCCCCCAATCATTTAAATCTAACCAGTGTACTTCTTTCATGTGGTATTTGTCTCAGAGTTAGATATCTAATATAGTATTTTCAGGAATTCTTAGGCATGTCTCTCTACAGGAGAATTCATCCCACATTAAAACAGATATTGACAAATTGCTTTCAGAAGCAATTTGAAGGACATGAGAAGGGCCACAAAACCATTTTGTTTGGAAGGAATATCTTGAGAATATTTAGTCCACCCTCCCAGCTTAAGAAGGGTCAGCTGGAGCAGGTTACACAGGACCACTTGAGAGCATCATGTCTCACCTACACATTTGTTACATCATGTCCAGCAGCATCTTAGGAGACGTAGCACTGAGCAGCTTCATATCAGCTTCACACAAAATGCCTCTGCAATCCCATAATGAGGTATACCCTAAAGCCCTAAGACCTGGGCTACTCAGAGTATATTATTGCACTCCTATATATTTCCAAGCCTTAAACACTGTACAGGTAGAGATCCACTTTTCACTTCCTTTGCTTTGACCAGTTTGCCAAAATATATTCTGGCTAGATATTTAATACTTTTCAAGCATCAGAAAAGTGATGTTCTGGACCTCAGAAGAAATTTCTAGATCAAAAATCTAATCAGATTTGAAATAAAGGTTGAACTACTTCAGGTGATAGTGTCAGGTGGCTATGGTTACAATACAAGAGATCTGTACTTAGTAGCCCGAGGATTCTCTTCAATGCAGCAGTCCTCTTGCAATCCTGTGCAAAACTGAACAGCTCTGGTGGAAATAACTAAAAGACAAGAAGTTCTCCCCTCCTTAAACAAACTAAATCCCAATGGTTCTGGAAGGCTGACTTTAAAAATTGTCAGAGTAAGGAATGTATGAAGGCTAAGATAGGAAAGAATGTAAAATCCATAACAATGTATAATTGAAAGGATGCATGCACATCATCTGCTCTGTATATGGGACTTGGTGCACAAATCCTGCAGAACGGCCTTCCCTGAAAAACATGAGTTATCTCCACCTCCAAGCTGGAGGCTCAAAACAGTATGTAATGCATCTTGTATTAATGTTTCTCTCCTATTATTTAGCATGTTAGACATTATCCAATTTCAGCATACTGACTGTTATGGTCCACATTCTAGCACCTAACTGACCCATATAACCTCTCACTGCCCAAAAATTCTGGCCACCTACCAGAGAGCTGCAGAGTTCAGTTTACAAACAATGTACAACAAAGTTCACTAACAAGGCTCAGCATTTTTGAGACTTGTCTCAATCTGCTGCCCATTGTGCTGACTTCACTATCCCCACGAAAATGAGAATTTGTAGTGGGACCATGGGCATAACCCTCATTAGTGAAGTTATTTATTGTCAGTTATAAGCATTCACAGATCACTGTAGTATTCCTTTTAGTCCTGCATAACCTGCAGTATATTTATGTGAGTGAAAATAAATTTTGGTTTTGTACAATGAATCAGCAAATGTTTATTGAAAAATAAGTCCCATACAATAATACTGTCCTTGACACTTAATGTAAATAACAGAAATCCATTTGACAAACATACTTACACCCTACTTGTCTTAACATATTTCCTCCCATAATTCCAAATCAGAAACCATCAAGCTGAATCAGGACATCCCATTCTTTTCCCTGCATTTAACTCTCTGCATATTTGTTTCTACACCATACAAAATAAATCACACACCCTTCAAAACAAGACAGGGTTTTTTACATACAGGTATATTATTTCATGTCATGGTACTAGTATATATGTTACTTCCACTGTTTATGTAGATGACATTTATACAGAATAGAAATCTGTAATGAAAGAGATGGACCTCTGTCTTGATTCTATCCTTAGGTCATAGTATCTCAGGAAAAAAATAAGGATATTTTCTTCCACAGTACATATTTTCTATACTATCTTCTTTAGGTCAACACTATGCTTCCATTTGTAGCAAGGGAATGAGGGGAAAATAGATTGTTAAGAGTCTGATAAAGTATTTAATTGGAATATGCCCACCTCTAATTCTCTGGACAGAGCTCAAGAGACTGTGAACTCCACAGAGAGCTCAGTACATCAGGAACAAGATCAATGTTAATTAGAGCAAGATATATAAACTTCTTCCAAAGTGTAAGACACATGATAGGGAATTTAATGCATAACTTTAAGAGACTGGTATAGATAACTTGAGCCAGGGGAATTTAGTCCACTTTTGTTAGTGTTTCCATTAGTAACAGAAACATTTATTCTGAGGTACAGCAACATTAGACAGTAACTAAAATGCACAAAAAGAAATTAAGAAACACTTCCATCATGTGGCCATTAAAAGCCAAGTAGTTTTTCTTCTTTTGGTGATTACTATATCTATTCACTGCAAAGAAATAGATTTTCTGCTCAGGCAACAAATAATGGGATTTCACTGCAGCTACTGTAAAGATTTTTCACTCAGAGAAAAAGATATTATTGTAGGGTAATATTACACTTAATAAGAAAATACTCTGAAACTACCTTTTCTTAGGAAATTAACTACACAGTAGATCTAACTGGTAAAACACAGTTAAAGGCCAAAAGAAATACAAATAATAATAAAAATCAATCCTATGTGAATATTTAACATCATGGGTAATTTAATATCAGCTTATTGACATAAAATCCAAAACATTTTTATGCTACAGAAACTCCTCAGCCATGATTAAAAAAAAATAAAGCTATAGGTGATAGACTAGAAAAATCACTCATCTTGCACAAAGTTTTGGAGTAAAATAGAAAAACTCAGAAGAAAAACTCTTCGTATACAGTTGTAAGAATTGACACAAGGTGACCTGCCCAGGATTATTTCTTTAGGGATTTCATTAGCTATATTTAGTTTTGCTTTATTGTTCTGAGATTCATGCACTCCTAAGTCAACACAGGTATGTACATAGAGCCACAAGACTGTGCTGTGCTGACTCTGAATAATTGCTACATTGATCCCATACCACAGAACTACCGAAAAAATTACAGTAGCTGATGCCCTCCTTGTAACAATCTATCTTGCCTTGTAAAGTTTATATGCTAAAATAATGTTTCAGAGGGTAATGCTTTTCCTGGGAACAATGTCTAAACAAGCAAAAGAAGCAGTCCTTGTGGCAGCAAAAAGCAAATTAAATTGAGAGGCAGACACTGGAAGGAACAATACAGAAACTGATTTTAAAAGCTTCTTCCTGGATTCACCATCTTTCAGCACCAAAAAAGGCATAATCTCAGTTGATATATAAAATGAGCTGGGTTTCTGTTGTTTTGGTTTGGGTTTTTTGACCCATCCAAACATTAGTTCAGGAAGATAAATATTTTTATTCAGAGTTTGAAAAATTATGTCAAAGGGGCAAATAGTTGGACTATAAATTAATGTATCCTTAATGAAGTCACAGCTTCAAAATCAAACATTTAAGCTGCAACTCTGTCAGTGGATCCATTGTTAGTAGTGCTGATAAAGGAATTTATATGCGCACTGCAGAACACCTCTCTGGTATACATAAATAGAGATTCAAAATGAATATACAGTTAATGGATATTCAATGTGCTTGGTGGTTTTAACACTGTTCACTCTGCTTCAGAGCCATGTTACTGATTTGGGGCTCTCAGATCACTTTTCCAAGTGCCTTGAGAAAAAGATGGCCTTCATTTTTATTTTATTTAGTATGGTGAAGAGCACATAAGTATCAATTATTGAAAGAAACATTTATTTTCACTGTAAACTCCTTATATATTCTTTGTATAAAGAAATACTGACTATAATGAGAAAAACATAGAAGTTACCACAATTTTAACCTGATATCCTACATATATATTATGTTATTTGGTGCAAATTTAAAAAGTCAATTTAATTAGTATTTCTACATAATAATATATTAAATGTTGTAAATATATACCTTTAATTCTTTTACTTTTACACAAATAAGAAAAATCTGATAGTATTTTGATAATTTTTATTACCTAATAAAACTATGGATCTTTTTTTCCTCCATGAGAATTATCAGTTCACATACTTTCACTGTTGCTGTAATCTAATCTTCAAGAGTTTATGTTTATCATTACCAAAACTGACAAGTGAAAATTACTTCATGTAGAAAACTTCTGGTAAGCTTTCTGATGGTAACTTCTGAGAGAGAAAGCCAAAGTCTTGGACAGGAAAATTGTCTTTAAATTAGAGTTGAAATATCACAGTGTCTTCATTACCTAGCAGTTACAATCCTATTCCAAAACAGATTGCTAAAGAGATAACCAGAGAACTTCTTAATTAAAATCTTATTGATGTGCTGTATCTACAGAGATAATTAACTACAACAACAAGTTTTGCATACAAAAACATATTTGTCTTGCCAAAGGAATAATTGAGAAAAATTACTTGGTGGCTAAGACTTGATGCAGATATTTTTTGTCAATTTGCTTCTATTATCTGCATAATATTCTAAAGAGCTTTAATGTCTGCAGACTTTTTTTTTTTTTAACTGACCAAGAAAAAAAATACAGAAGAGTAAAATAAATGTGCCCCTCTCAATAAATTAACTCTAGGAAGATAAGTTCAGTTGAACTGCAAAATGGTCTGTGTAACTGACATTTTACATGCTATCCACATTTATCAGCAGAAGCTGTAATGTTTCCCTATTTTAAGCAATCAATGAACTACTAAATGTACTTTTCTATTTTTAGCACAAGGTTCATAAAAATTCTCTGCAGACCTACCCTTGCTGGAATGTACATAAGCCTCACAAGAGAGCTACTCACTGTTTGAAACCTTCGAGCACTGGCAATTATTTGTACATTTATGTCAGATTTTATTTTTGCTGCCAGAGAGCAAAATAAAAGGCAAAAATATATATTTTAGAATTTACCCATCTTTCACTGGTTATTTTTAAAAATTAGCCCCAGAAAATACAGAATCAGGAAGTACTGAAAACATATTCAGTTCACACACTATTCAGGGTCTAGTAGGAAACAAAGTTCAGGAGGCAGAATTTCACCACTGGCTGCTGAATGCATGAGTACTTTACATTAATTAATGCCAAGATGTAGCCCTTGGGAACACCTCAATAGTGTTATGACTATATTTGACTCTGATGATGCTCCAACTCTAAGTTCAGATAGTGGAAAATATTTTCTAACAGCTGTATCATCATATCAAAGGTCCAGAAAACATACAGAGTGGAAGAAAAGATGATTTTTCTGTTTCAAATAGATAGGGATGCAGTGGATTCTACAACAAGTAATCTATAAAATACTGACTTTACAACTCAATATTGTGAAAATTTATTTGGATCTGTAGGTGACCTTACTGAATTTCACTGGACATTGTCAAGGAGAAATCAAACACATTTCTTTCCTCATGTAAGCATTTGCTAAGTCTTCAGGGATTATGTTTACTTCTAACAAGTTAATAGTTATGCTTTATTTTAAAAATTAAAAATAATGGATTCATTGGTGAAAATCAACTCATTCATTTAAATTTACAGCTAGTAAATTCATTACCAAATAATTTTCAAGGCTCTAAAGATATAAGTCTTACCTGAGAGCTGATTACTGATGCAAATAATATCATTTTCTTGGAAATTTTTCTATCCAGTACTGCATTCTGAAAAATTATATCCAAAATAAATAAGCATATAATATGATAGATAAGATGTATAGCCAGAGGAATCTTTTCCTGCAGTTTTTGTTTTGTGTGTGTCTTTAGCCTTCACAAATAAAACACTGCATTGTATCATGTGTTTGAATACCCTAAAAGCAACATAACTGACTCCTGATAGGAGTGACAACAACATTATTTGAAAAACTTAAATATCATTGGAGCAGCAGCTGAGAATCAAAACTAGACATTTGAAAATGGATACTCAAAGTTTTTGAAGTAAACAGTCATACAGCCTATTCCATATCTAAATGTTCAAATATAGCTAGAAGTCTTCAACAGAAGCAATTAAGAATAAGTATTCCCTCTAAACACTTTATTTTGCAATTATTGGAACTGTCACATAGATGGGGAAAAAAGAGAATAAACAGAATATTCTACCTCAGTGCCCCTAAAAGAGCCCATCAAAAAAACCAAAAAGGGATATTTTATTCTCCTATACCTTACAATGAAGTAAAGATTTACTGACATCAGTAAAACAACCATTTTTCAAAATTAAGACCATTTTAATGTTCTTGATAAATATATGGATATGTATAACTAATCTGGGATGTGGAGGTGAGCAAAACACAAACACTATTATATGGAAGGGAAAACATGAAGTGCTCTGAGAAAATCAGACAAAACGAGGCTAATATCTGAGGAAAAATGAACTACATCCCAAGTACAACCAAGGAGATAATGATAGCATAATAAAAGCAGCAGACCAACAAAATAATTCATCCAAATTTTCACTGGACAGAAATAATCAAGAAGCCCTATTTAAAACCTTCCAAATATGAAAGATCGGAAGAGGACTGGAGAAAATTACATGATCGAGTTAATTTTTTCACAACCCCCAATTATAAACTTTTACAATGGTAATTTTAAAAGACGTGCAAAGAAAATATTGCAAAAGATGAGCATAGAAAGGATGCAGTCTGCTTAGCATTCATACTGCATAAGTACTAACATGCAGATTACACTTCTCCCAGAGCACGCCTGATCCTGAACTGATTTAAATGGAGAGTGAAAATCACAGAGGTGTCTGAGACCATTAAACACATGCTAAGCTGTAATAGCTTTTGTAAGTACAGAGATTTATTTCATGGGGCACAACAATAATACTTGGTTCTGCGGGAAAAATAGCACATTCATCCTACTCTTCCTAACTTTCAGAGGCCCAACTAGATTGCAAAGTTAATTTACTTAAGGATTTAGCTTAGACAGAGTAAGAGTAAATAGGACTTGAAGAAGCTGGAGAATTTCCTGAGGAAAAGGGAAAAAAATGTTAGGAAATTTTGTATACTTTCATACAGTCTTTCTTCAATTTTCAAGCCAAACACTTACTACATGCCTGTACCTGGAGATTCAATAGGCAAATAAACTGTTTCCAGCTTTTCAGATCTGATGGAATTTGGCTGGGTTATCATGGTGATGAAAAGTGATTATTAACAGTTCTACATATCTCTGTTTTGGGTTATGATATATTTACATTTCATCAAATCCTTTCAAAACAATGTAGGTACCCCATGTAGTGTCCACCAAGAAGCATTAAGGCATACACTGCTGTTTCTAATCATGTTCCTGTGTGCTGACTTTATTCCAGAGAATATATTCCAGAGAATTTCTCAATTTTTTTTTTTTTTAATTTATGTTACTCCTGATTAAATGCATTATGGGAAAAACAGAATTTAGTATCATTGTTTTCATTAGCATGGAGAAGTCTGGAGCTATATTGAAACAGATTCAGAAATTTGAGAAGGAAATCTTGAAAAAGAGCAATAGTTGCATTCAAGGATTTTGAGATAAATTTGAGGAGGGATAAGCATAGTCACTTTGAAGTCAAACAGATTTGCTAAGAAATGCTGTGGGGAAATAGCAAACAGAACAGTGAATGATACTAAAATTTCAAAATAAAATGTATCGGAGGGCAAGGGAGGTGAGAGAAAGAGACAACAAGCAGAAAAAAGAGGAAAATGAACAAAATGTTATTTCAGCATGTCCAGCTACCCTTAACTTAGTAAGTAAAATATCCCAACACCTTATTTGAGGAAATATTAAGGGACAACTGACAGAGAATGAAACTATGCCACTCAGTGTTTAAATACTAAATTTAATTAATTTTTTTCAGCTCTATTATACCTAACTCTAAGTAAGTCAATGTGCTGATTCAAGTACCTATGTATATGTGTATGTATACATACATATATACACAACCCAACTTATTCATTTATTCAGAGCAAGTCACACAAGCTCATCACATCAAATTAACTAAAGGTTAATAAGCTTTGGACACAGAACATATGCATAACCCAGAAAGAATGAATTAATGAAGAACACACCGCATGATGCTTACACATGTTTTTCTGAGAAAACCTTGAGTAAGTTGATGAACTGTGACAAAACTGATGCTTTAGAAAACTATGAAACCTCAGAAATTCTTTCTTCCTATGCTGTTATGACTTATGAGCTTTCTTCACATATGTATTTCTTGTGGTGCAAAAGTCTTAAAACCCGTGAATCCAGGATAAACTTCCTATAAACTCAGTAAGTATTATTTGGTAAAAGTTATCTGAACATGCATTATCTACCCTACCTGGAAATAACCATTGCTAGATAGTTGAAGAACAGATCAAGCCCTCCACATATTAATAGAGTTGGGGTTTTTTTGTTTACATACAAAGCTGGGTAAAAAATCAAATCGTTTCCTCCACTTCTTTTTCCCAGGTTAATGAAGTTATTTATGCAAATTTCCCTGACTGGTGAGTTTATTTAAAAGATATTCAAAATAGAGTTCCCATCAAATTGTTCTGTCAGAAAAAACAAAAAGAATGCAACTATTTAAAAAATATGAAAAAGCATTTTGCAACTACATACTAAAAATCAGAAACTAGGCCCAAGTAAGTTTTTACCAGGATCCAACACATTATACCTATTCATTAAGTTGAACCATGATCACAGCATGCTTCATAGCATTCAGCAAGGCATGAGTCATATTTAAGGGTTTTGCTCCTATCTTAAGAGAAGGAATTAATATGGCTTGAAAAGCTGGCCAAATGAGAAAGACTAACCATATTCAAAAATTAAATGTACCTTGCATCTATGTAAATATATGTTCTCTTACAAAAACAGTTAGGACATAGCTGACACCAAAACTATGCAAGATTGATCTTTGCAGACAATTAAAAGAGTGCATTGGGTGAAAATGTAGACAGATTGTATTGTAAAATGGGGCATCTTGTAAAATTATGTGCATATGGAAAAAATCTAATTTGTGTCAAAAGAGAAATATGGGTATTTTTCTTGTTTTTCATCTTAAGCAACACAAGCTCCTTGGTTTACCTAATTTTGTAAAAAAACTAAAGATTAATTTATTCTAAAAATTCTGTGTGAGTGATTTACCTTCTTTTTCACAGAGGGCTGTTGAGTGCCTGGCAGCAATTTGTGGGTAATAGACTAGAGATGGCCATTTCGGTAAATTATTTCCTTAATGACCCTTTGCCTCAGAATTTGACTAATACTGCTGCCTTCCTTTTCCAGTTTCTGCACTGTTTTTTGTATAACTTGACATAAGTCAGGAATCCCTAGCCTTTCAAAGCATGGCACACTCCCTGGAAATTGATGAGTAGAAGTAGTATTTGTTTTGTGAAATTACTTTCAGAAACAAGAGACTCAGGAAAGCAAACTCTCCTGATACTGACAATATGGAAATCTGTTCTCAAGAAAGGCTTTTATGCCAAGTATTCTTTTTATTCTACCACTGGAATTCCCTAGAAAATACCTGAAAAAATAGTAAGTATAAAAAACCTGCTTTATTTCAGGACCAGGAAGGCAGAGAAGAGATGAATTTGTAGATTTATTAATGTAATAAGCATTAGAATTTTTTTGTATGTATATAAGATTGATGAATAAAGCTGGTCTTTGAGAGGGGAGAAAAGAAAGGAAGAACATAATAGTAATTTTGTTCATTAAATTTACACTATTTTTCTGTTATTGTCTGGAAAGACAATGAACAGTCAAAAAACATCTCAGTGACTAACTCTTCCAGTTATCTTTTTGAATAAAAATCAGTTCAAGTAACAATGTTCTGTTTCTTTTAGGTAGCCCACCTTAAGCTGATTTCATATACTTGAATTAATAATTTTTTCTCATGGTCTTAATTGAATTATTGTTCTTCACATTAAATTTATTTTTTGAACCCTGTACTTTTGGAAAATATTTATTCTATGAACAAGAAAAAAAAGCCTTAAAAAATTATTATGATACATAAGCTATATATCTACAGTTTGTTTTGGTTCACAGTTTTAACATTCATTTTTAATTCTAGCTGCTAGGAACATTGTGATGGTCTGAGAAAGAGATTAAAAAAAAAAATCAAGTAAGCAGAGTGCTAGACATAATAACACATGTTTTGTTTAAGCTTGTGTGATCTCCAGTGCTCAGTGTCCTCCCAGACCCAAGCAGCAACACACACTGGATCAGAAACAGCACTTACAACAAAAGCCTTTCCAAGCATTTTTTTTTGTTGTCCCAGTGGTACTTCTTGGTGTTATAACACATTCCTCATTCCAAGCATCAATAATATTTAGAGACTCACCAGCAGCTCACCCCAAGGAATCTCCAGCTGGGAAAAAAGTTTCCATATGAACTTTTCAGTGCTCATACGCTGTATTAATAATTGATAAACCTCAAGACTTCAAACTTCTAGCTCTAGTTCTCTTTTTAGTACTCGTAGAATTTTAATCTGAGATTTTTGGCTGTTTACTGCATTGATACAAGGCTTATACCTCTCTTGGACTTAAAATAGCAGAAATTTTAGCTGAACTATTCTTGATAATTATTACATTATTTATGGACTTCAATTTTAAACTTCCTATTAAAAAAAAATTATGCTGAACATTGGGGAGGATGACCACTTTATGAATTCAATATCATCTGAGGCAAACATTGCACAAAAATAGTTAAAAGATGCACTCAGTGCATGTCTCGTTCAATTTTACAGACTAGAATTATCCATGGGTTTGATAACTTAATCCTTTAATTGAAATAAGTTATATCAGCATTAAACACTTTTTGGTTTTAAATTCTAGTTTTTGCTTATGTTCACATGCATTTGAAGATAAACAAAAACATACAGGAAACAGTAATTCACTAAGCAAACTTTTCCCATGCCAGAGAGAATATGGAGTTACACATGGCAATAGAGATATCAAAGTAGTTGATTTGACAGACATATGCCTTTAAAGAGCAAAAACACTCTTAGTGTTTTGCATGGAAAAGAAGTCTATTTTATTTCCAGACTGGCAGCCGGGAATTTCTGCTGACCAGTACAAAGGGAAGGTTGAGCCAGTGGCAAGTGTCCATGCATCATCTAACACCTCTGCAGAGGACTCACATTTCTCAGAGTGCCAGTACACAAGAAACTTTCCTCAGGGGCACCTTACATTTTAATGAAGCACAAGACAGGGATAGCTTGATGATATGCCTGTGATCTACCCAAAAATTAATTATCTTATCTTTTTAATCTATAATTCCACTTTCTTACTAAAATTGTGCATATGCTGGTGGAGAATGAGGTACAGGGAGTGGATATGTCCTCTAAAACCTAGCTGACAGCTTCAGCCTGCCTGTGACAACAAATAGAAAAAGAAGGGGAAAATAAAATACCTAAATAAAGTTGGGATAGCTCCAGGTTCCTAGGACTTAATGAAATCCTCTTCTGAATCCTGAGCTTATTGCATTCAACAAACTCACAGAGAAGAGTCTAAAGGGGATTTGAAAGGTTTCCTTAGCCCACAAAAGGACAGAGATAAATTTACAGACAATTTTCACTTTAGAGGGGAAAAATCTCCATCGGCTGTGTAAACTGTTTGAAGAGAAGTGACAAGTAATAGACGACACCATTTTTGGGAGGAATCAAGGGGAAAAAGTGGTGGGTGACAGATAGACCAAGACAGGCCTTAGGAAATACAAATAAGGAGCCCAGGATCCTGTCATATGTTCCTGGGATTCCAAGGCAATGTTTGATTCCCTGAAAAGCTTCTTCAGGAGATCTTTACTCAGACATACTAACTAGTATGAAATCTGGTTTTAATCATTAACACCACTGAAATCAAACAATTTAAATTCCTGATGGAATGGAAGAGCTTCAGCAAGTGGGGGATATCTTTTTATCTGTAGATTTTTTAAGCACTGTCACATGATATTTCTGTAGGCAATGAGGGTAACAGCATGAATCTAGTTTCAAACAGGCAATCTTCTCTCTAGTTCTTATGCATTCAGTTATGAGGGTTATCAGAGAGAGTGGATTTGATCCATTTTTGGTTCAACGCCACTAAAAAGTGTATTAATATTTGGATAATAAATTTTATATTTAGATTTTATTGTCTGTTAATTTGAAAAATTAACCTGTACTCCAAGTACTTATAGAGTGCAAAATTAGAAAGGAAAAATTATGTTGATAAACCAGAAAAAGAGCTCCAGAAGATTCAATGAACCCCTCTCCTTTGCAGTTGTCACAGGACAATAAATGCAAGATATGCAAAAATGGGAAAATTTAATTGACAAAGTATCTTCTTGGTGGTTGGAGATATACCTCAACAGAAGGATCCCACCTCTCATTTTTCATATAGTCATTAGTAATGAGGTAGTAAGACTGAGGTTATATGGCAACATATGGAAATTGATACTGAAAACCAAGGAACATCAATTTTAAAAGCACCATCTATTAAACATAAGCAGGAGTTGGCTTGGGCTATCTACCAGAGCTATTTGTGTTTCTCTCTACATTCACATATTGCTCTAATATGATTTATTTGCTCGTCAGCCTTAAGCCACCTTTTGTTTTGTGCAGGAACTTTATGTTTCAGAACTCCTATTCCTTTGCACTAGGTGGAAAGGCTTGACACAATGTTGGTGCTCACACAAGCTGGACATTAGATGTAAAATCCAATTTTTCAGAGGTCTGATAAAAATATTAGAAAGACTAAAAATACAAAAAACTAAAACCATTCTGGTGGATATATTTTGAAATTACTACTAAAATTGAGCTCCATGGTTATAGAAGATTGTCTTCAGTAAATAATCAGAAACCCATTGTTTCCAAGCTTATTGCTCTCAATTCAGAAGAAAATTTGTTCAGTTCAGTTTTAGTTTTCATCCTAAACTCTGCAAAATTTGATACATATTTTTAAAAATATATTCCACCATGATCCAGTAACATATTTGTGATAAATCAAAATCTGAATTGACCCCAAACTTAGAAGTGTCCCATACAATCTAATTTAAAATAAAACCCTCTAAATAGAAGATATGTTAAATATTAAATAAACCAAACAACACTCTTATTCATGGAGTTTAAACCTGGAATCCCTCTCACCCTGGCAACTTTGACAGATTATCTTTTATCAATTGCTTGTACCTGGTGAGGTAAAGTAAAATAAATTTCCAGGTTAGGAGGTTTGAGCAGCTGATGGAGTATATCATAAAATATGGTGACTTCCTAGGGTTCCCTGCTTCGTATTCATTTAGGAGTAATTTAGTGTGAGCAAGTGAACATGAATCAATTTGTCTGATGAGTAAAATACCTTCAGAAAAAAATATTTTAGATCTCTAGCTGGGGAAAAAGAGAACATCTATTGAAATGACACTACTGTCTGCTCACATGAATGAGGGAGTTGGGGCCATTACAGGGATTGACAGAAGTTAACACTGTTTACAATAGGACTGCTTTACCTTTAACAACCTGAATCCTTTTCTCTATGGTATGTTTTTCTGCCACCTACATGTACCAAAACCAGTTATGTTTAATTATTAATTTAATTAATTAATATTATGTTAAACATACATCACCAGAGTATTGAACTGCAAGAGTGTCATGAAGTACCATGAGCACAGCCACACTGATGTTAAGGAGGGGAAAAACTAATACCAAAACAACATATCTGAAATGAGGAAAGAAATGCAGAGATATAGAATGATATCTGGCTAAGCAGCTTTCTTTCCACTCTCTCTAGCCACCCTTTCTTTTTTTATTAAAATGCTTAATTATAGCATCTTAACTACAACTACTACATTCTGAGGAACTTCAAGGAATAAGAAAAGTTTAATAGCAATGAATGTAAAGCAGATAAATTGTGAGTACTTACATTTCACTTAGGAAAACAAAAACACCTGCATAACCTTGGAAGCCCTGAGCCTGAAAGATCACACTTTTCTGTTGCATCATCTTAATGGCAAAAGTAGTTAACAAAGTAGAGTAAAGGAAATAAAAATTACAATAGACTCCAGTATTTTCTACTCTCTGAAGGATTAGTAGAAAATTAGTAAGGCACATGAAAAACACTTTCAAAAAGAAATGTTTCTAGTGGAAAACATGGCTATATTTTACATATTTAAGCACCTTTTATTTTCTGCATATTTATGCACTATACTTCTGAATATTTATGCACCAAAAGAAACCCAAACCTGTTTGTAATAGAAAACAAGTTGCTCAGGCACTGCCACACTAGGTTTATAAGAAGTTCAAAGTAGAGAGAATCTTCTCAGTTATTTCAGTGTCATAAGAAAAGGAACATCACAATCTGTCAAAAGATCAGAGTGTCAGAGCAAGGGTGTAGGACCAAAGGACAGTGGGAAGAAATGCAAGATTCAGTTTTGTTGATATTCTGTGCAACCAATGCAAGAGAACATGCACTTGTCTGCCTGACCAGATATTTCCATACTGGGGCATTAAAGTACCTTCATTCTTTCAGACTAAGCTTTTTTTAACAAAAAGTGTAACTCCTTCAGCAGGAAGAGAGAAAACACAATTATCATCTTGAAATAAAGCGAATATGCATACTCATATCAGTGCAGAAAGGAAACAGAAAAGAATTGTATTTGAAGATTATATATTGTGCACATGAGTTTCTACAGATCAGAAAAACACAATTTTGTCTGTGTGAAGAAATAAGAGTTTTCCTTGAAATAGAAAAAACTCTTCAATAATACTAAACCAACTTGCCAGCCTGATGTTAGTCTTTCTTCTTAAAAAATCAATTTGCTTTTCCATTGGAGTCAACACACATCACATCAGCCTTCACATCTAAGAATTGGACTCATTATATCTAGAGCAGATTTCAGAGAGGAACTCAGACAAGTGAAAAAAAAATTGAGGAAAAGCATAGCATTGAAAGTTCATAGAACTAGAAATCTTCCTCTCTAAGCAGCCTACATGGCAGCAAGGTTCCATCAGGGAGTCTTACAAATTGAAAAGAGATTTCTAACTTTTTTTTTTTTTCTACAGAAACCATCATTCTAAGAACAAAACCAAACTGCATTTCAGACAAAGTACTAGAATAAGCTAAAAAACAAAGTATGAAACCATGTAGAGAAATAGAGCTTTTAAAAAATAAGAATGTTAAGAAACCCATGTCCTCACTCAAAGTTTCTTCCTATACAAGGTTTTAATCTACTCTATATGATAACCAGTAGTAAAGGCATAGATGTCCTTCCATCACTTCAAAAGGTAGCCCAAGTTTGTGATAATGAGCCAGGCTACTGAAACACGAAGAATCATTAAGTGTGACAAAAAGTGCCAAAAGTATAAATAGTCACAATTGTTCATATTCAAGGAAATAGTATATAGCAGACACTGACCTGACCTCAATTCCAGACTTTTTCATTGCTCTGTTGAATTGGTTCAAGTTTGCTCCAAAACCTTCTTTTCCTTAACTTCCCATCTGTATTGACATCTGTCACGATGCACTTTGCTTTTAAGAGATGTCAAGAATTCAGAATAACTTGATATTCTTACTATTGAAGTCAGAGCCAAGTAGCCCAATAATAAAAGATAAAATGAAAGGTCAAAAATATTTTTTATTAAAGAAAACTCAGGTTTTTACATATAAGTTATATATTTGCCTCAAAGAAGAGAGCGACAGGCCTACATGAATACTACAATCACAGTTCCCACTGTCTTATTTCTTCTCCCTTTCAATAACTCAAGGAACATAAGAACTATTTAACTTAAGGTTTCTGAACAATGACAGCCAAAAAAGAAGGCCTGAAACCCAAGGATTTGGATTATAAATTCAGCAAAGTTTTAGGTATAAGTTCCAACATCTGCAGCAATTTGGACATGAAAGCTCCTAACAGCATACCGAAGACTGGGATCTAGAATTGCTTCTAGCTCATACATGTGAAAGCACAAGACAACAATGAATGAAAATAGTTTATTTACATATATATATATACATACATATATATATATATATATATATATATATATATGCCTATCTGATTGTCATTTACCTGACTCTAGACTCCTGGATGACAAGAAGACTTCCTCCATAGCATTCTCCATGGCATCTAGCTATGCCACAGAAGAGTATTATGTAAAACAGAAACATCTGAAGGTAGAGGTGAATAAGCAGTCTCAAATGCTGACAGAGCCTTACAGAGCAGCAGGTCACCATGTTGCACAGTGTGGGATGCTTCTGAGACTGATCTTCACATATGGCAATACTTCTATGAGCAAGTAGCAGCAAGGGCTTCACAGAGTTCTGGTAAAGTAGTAATGAAGCCTTTCCTTCAAAATGTGCAAGCTTCAAATAAAAATATTTGTTAAAAATTTCATTTCTCGTCTCTTTCTATGTACAAGGAATAAATATATCTAGAATCAGAGAGATTTCTATCAACTGTTTTTTTCCTTGTCTTTGTTTATGCAGTATATCTGTGCTACCTCTCCATGGAATAAGAAAGCACATAAAAATCAGAAAGGATTAATTAAAATGCAAGCCTGAAGAACAGAACACTCTTTTTAAAAATGGAAGGATGTTAGAATGTATGGCAGTTGGAAGTGTATGTGCTAACATTACATTTTACATACACAACACCTGAAACAAATGCTGAAAATATATACAGGTCCTTTCCATATTGCAACCTACTAAGTTCATACCTTGCTTTTAATCCAATGGAGAAGTTTTAGGTAGTGCATTTACAGAGTGTTCTTAAGACACAAACTACCTCCTTTTTAGACATGAGAAAAAAAGGAGAAGGTAGAGATGTATAAAAATCAGCAGTAGCAATAATACCCATAGCAAAATAGCCCAAGAGAAAAATTCTAGTGCAACACAATCAGGCAGATAAAAATAAATGACAGTATTATTTGTGTCCTGTTTTTCTTCATGAGATAAGCAATTCTTTATTCTTACAAGCAGAGCGGTAGCAATAACCTTTCCACCTTAAAAATTGAATATTATTAGCTAATTCATCTTCTAAAATTTAAAGTCATGATAGCTGGAAAAATTCCTCTTGATTTAATCCACATGAAATATAAACATTAACTTAACGTTAAAAGCTTAACTTTGTAAAAGTGTAAATTTTACAAAAGTCATTCTGTTTATATAAAATATTCCCAATAAAAGCAAAAGGTAAGCATTTTTTCTAACCAGTGGTATACTGGAATAATTCACATCTTGGCCAAATCAAAAAGTTTTTCAATGCTATTGAAAGCAATAAAGCACCAGCTTTTTCCATGTCTAAGACTTTGAGACATGGTCTTTAATACTATGTCACTGATCTCTATCTCCCAACATTGAAAGTATCTCTTCTGAACTGCACAGCACAAAACCTATCCACAAGGACTGAAGCAATTTCACCTGCATTACATCAGCCTTTCCCCATGGCTGAGTACAGTGCTATGATTATTGGCATGTTTCCTCCTCTCTCCCATGAATGTCAGACTTGGAGTGTAAAAAGCCATAAAAATGCATTGAGGAAAGAAGCTACATTCAGCTGTATATATTCAATACTTTCATCTACAGGAGATGATCAGAGAACCAGCCATTAACAAAAATCCAAAACTGAACATTTCTCTTTTGTTTTAATTCTTATTCTCAGACACCCAACCTCTCCCCCAGACTTTTTCACCAAATCCAGGGTCATGGGACATAGTGCAAGGACTATGCTCGCCTGGCTACATAGCCTGTCTCAAAGGGCTGGAGATTAATTACATTTCTTTGGCTACAAGTGTTCTTCAAATAACAATAAGGCTATGGAATATAGATTCTAAAACATTATCAGGATTGTATTTTAATGTGGATTTTGTACCAAAAGTAATGCTGAAATTTGTGTTTATGTGATACTTTGTATACAGGGACACATAAATGCTTATGCTTCAGTCTAAAACAGTCTACTGTAGAAAAGTAATTTCTTTATTTCTTGTAGTATAAACACAATAAATTTCTCAGTTATAACCTGTCACTTAGCTGCTTGGAAAAGCATAATAATAAGATTTTGGGCAAATATGGTCTGTTACAGAACTATAAAAACACACATTCTGTATCTGAGGTACCCTCATTATTCTGAATCTTAGTTTCCTTTCTTCCTGCTTGTATTACTAAGTCATTATTTATTCAAAGATTCAGCTTCTACAATAAACAGTATTTTAAGAACTTTTATTAAATCCAGATTTTCAACATCCAAGTGCTTTTTAAATTGATCCATAAGGCCTTTATTTCATAAGTAGAAAGCATGGTTTTATAATAGTTTTACATTGTTTGAAATCTCATAAATTATTGAATTCAGGCTAAACAAAGGTCAAACAATGACTCATTGCTCTTGATCTGGAAACTGTTGCTCTTTGACTTATTCTGTAATTGCTAACAGCTTTTTGATGTAAGTGATCATGGTATGAAGAATTGATGGCCATGTTTCTAGTGGTTTTGGATTAATTTGTCAGTATTCCAGAGAGCTCCAATAAATATGTTATTCAGTGGATTTTGTACTCAGTCTACATTTATGCAAAATAATATTGCATTGTGGATGTAATTGCATCTTTTGTGTAATTTAAAATATTAACTTTGAAATTGTGTACTTTTAAATATTAACATATTGATTATTATGAGGTGTTAGGGACAAGCCATAAATCAAAACTTAAATCAGAGTAAAGGACATCCAGCTCTGGGTAACTTTATCTCTAATCAGAGCAGATGTAAAACAGCCTCAAAAAAATAATCTCAAAATGGCTCTATAGATGGAAGCATATGGAAACATAGCATAACAGCAGGGAAGAGTTCTTCTTAGTAGTCTCATTTAAAAAATATAGAAGAATAGATCACACCTTCCTCCCAAAATTTAAACTTGAGAGGCGTGCCTCAGTTACAGAATGGATTCTGCATTTGTTTCCCTTTATTCTGTAGCTTTGGCTCAATTCAATTTCTCTACACAAAAAAAAATCAGAAATTTGGCCTACTTTGAAGTCCAGCATCACAGTTCTGCAGAGGGAGAGTAGTCACAACATGTCTCACAGCACAGATCCTCAGTAGAAACGAGTGTCTAGGATGATGTCTGGGTACCCTGCAAGTTAAGTTCATATCTGCATTTATTACTCAATATCCTTGAAACCAAAGTAGTGAAATAAAAGAAAGATAACCCTGACTTTTAAGGTTTTACCTTGAAGTTGCTGCCAATTTCCCAGATAACAAGAGTGCTTTGAAAAACAGCAAATCAAAGACTACTTGCATGCCCACCTCTAGTCCTTGCAAGACCCTCAACATCAAACTTTCTATTATAAAATACCTACCACTGTAACAATATCACTACAAAACAACAAGAGACTGAACCGTTCCTGCAATATAAGAACCAAATTTGTCGGTTTATCACAGTGCTATATTAATTTGCCACATTTTTAAAGCTGAACACATCATAATATGTATTGCTACAGAATAATAACCATTAAATGGCAGGGAGGTTTAGACCTGTAGAAATAAGCTGCTCCCCCTGCCAGTGCACAACCTCCTTTAAGAGGAAAAGAATCCTACTTTTAAAATGTGTTTAATCCTGATTAGGAGGATTGTCTTTTAGAAACTATCTACTGAGAATATAAAGGAAAAAAGTAAGAAGAAAAATATAAAAAGAGCACAGTCCTTATGACTTTAACATTGGAATAAAATCTCTCAGTTGAAATCATGACTTTCCATGATTGTTTGCTTGCTAAACAAATGGAAGAAGCAAATGTATTTCTTCTACTATATAGAGAAAAACCTCTAATATAACTTTTTATGCATTATTCAATATGACACTAGACTTCTGCAGGCTTGGGGTTTTATATTTAATACTTAAAAGTCACTCAACTGCATCACTTTTTAATTATGCAAAATTTAGATGACAAAACATTCACTTTTCTCAATGTGACCTCATCAGCTAAAATTCCATACTAAGCGGTCTGAATTGTTGAGTCATTAGATGTAACTCTGGGAAATTATTTAATGCTACAAGCCCTACAGTACCATGGGCTACCTTTTATTCATCCTGTTTTGCACATTCTGCTTGGCCAGGGAGGGTGTGCAGTATTCATCCTCAAAACTATTCAAAAGGCATCTGGACACAGTCAGTGGCCCTGTTTGAGCAGGTGGCCATACCAGATGACCTCAAGAGGTCCCTTCCAATCTCATCTGTTCTAAGACTAATGCAACATTATAAAAAATAATTCTCATTTTAATAGCAAAAATGCAATAGCCTTTTCTCATTGTATTTCTAGCTATAATTAAAATACCCTTCATCAAGACATTATCGAAAAGAACTGGGAAATTTTAGGAAGAGTATGAATTTTTTCCTTCCATCCCAAGGTGCAAGCTAAAGCAGCCTATGACAATAAGCATAAGTGTTTTTGGTAAAGAAAGCAATCTGGAGTACACATACTAGTAATGAAAACTTCAGTCTTTAGCATTGATGGATGTTAAGACTGAAGACTAGATCTAAATTCTTTAGTAAAGAATTTTTGCAAACAGTAAGCAAATTTATATAAGCAGGTAATCTGCCAAGACACAAGACCAAACAAAACCCAGAATGAAATGCCTACAAACTGCAACAACTGACCTTAATAAATATCACAGATTTTTGATACAACAGACCTACCAGTATGTCATTTTCATTGCTGGCTTAATACTTGTTTCAGAGCTTTCTACTCAGTATATTTTCTTCTGTGGATATACTGTGTCAATTAATTAGGTACATAGAGTAGAAACTAATTTTGTAGGCTACTGGTCCTTTTGTTTTGTTTCATAATTCTTATGAAGGGATACAAATAATTAATTACAAAAGAAAACTAACATTAAAGATTCCTCAGGACAAGAGACAGAGCTCCTGAAGCAGGTCCAGTGAGGGCAACAGAGATAGTTAAGGGACTGGAACATCCCTCTTAGGAGGAAAGGCTGAGGGAGCTGGCCCTGTCCAGAGAAGAGGTAGCTGAGAAATTATCTCATCCACGTCCTTAAGTATCTGAAGGGAAGGTATCAAGAGGACAGAGCCAGAATTTTGATGGTGCCCCACAACAGGACAAGAGGCAATGGGCAGAAACTGATGCACAGGAAGTTCCACCTTAACTAGAGGAAGAACTTCTTCACTCTGTGAGTGCTGAGCAGGGGAACAAGTTGCCCACAGAGGCTGTGAAGTGTTCCACACTGGATATACTCATATGGACACAATCCTCTGCCCCTTGCTCTAGGATGACCCTGCTTGAGCATGGGGGTTGGACCACTGTGGTCTCTTCCAACCTCATCCATTCAGTGATATTTGATATAGAAAAGATAGAAAAGGTATAAGAAGCCAACTCTGTCTAGTTTTTCTAAAAGACAATTCTTATGAAAATAATTTGGTGTTCTAAATATAAAAATCATTTTGAAATTATATAGTTCTGCAAGATAAACAACTATCTCTAGTACAAACACTGAGAAAGTAGAACAGCATTCCAGCTCCCTCTACTGGATTAGACATATTGTATTGTTGATATTGTACTTGTGAAGCGTTTTCTTTCATCAGACTCTTGGACATATCAGGTAATTCCTTTCAACAAATTATTTTTCTCTAACACAACATCTAAATATTCAGTTTAAATGGTATTGTAAATCCTGAACACCTTCTTTTAGAAAAGGAAAACCTAAAACTGAAAAAAAGCCAAAGACTGATTTTATTTATAGAATAATTCATAAGAAAATTTCACTTTGAATATTAAAAGTTATTCAAAGTGAAATTTTCTTATGAATTATTCTATAAATATGTATTCAAATTCATTAAAGGGTTCTTGTATTATTGTTCTTGTAAAATTTATATAATTTTTGCCTCTTGCATCTCCTGGGTAAGCTGTTACTTAAGAGACAAAAACAAAAAAAATTTAGTAGAAGGTGCAAGTCACCATCTCTTCAGAAGCAAAACCAGAAGACTGTTACACAACTGACAATTTAAAATATGTATTTCTGTATACTGAAAGACTTTTGAAAACCCAAAACCAAAACTTCCATTATCTTATATTGTAAATTCATCTCCATCAGCAACCTAGATCACAGCCTTTTCCTCTTCTTCCCCTCTCAGAAATGAAACAATAAGTTTGTAATTTTTACATGTGCATTTTTCAATACAAATATAATATGACTGCATCTCCCTTAATGACAGTTTTTCTAGGTGAAATCTTTATCTCTAAACCACTGAAACAACAGCTTTTCTTTCTGTGGTCTTCAGTAATTCTTTTTCTAAATTAAATAATTGCTGACAATGAATCTGCTTTGGGACAAGCAGACAATAGGGATCAATTACTACCTCAAGAGATGAAAATTCAAAGGAGGAGCCCTATGATACTTTAGTTGGCTTTAGCTCTACACTTAAATCCCAATCCACTTATCTGGGGGGAGCTCACAACTGAAGGATGATTAGCACAGATGGAGGGATGCCAAGTCTAAAAAGAAATCTGGTCCTTAGAAACTGCCTGAAAGAGGCTTTAACTGTAGAGATTTTAACTGTAGTATAAGTGTGGAGGATGCTTTAATTTTCAATAATGAAACATTTGTTTCTATTGAGCCTCCAAACAGTTAAACAAAAATCACACAAAATTGCAGCTAAACACAGACTTAAGAAAACACATTCTTCTCAAGTATATTGAGGTGTCTTGCAAGTTCTTTTCCCTTTTTATTTACTTTACCAATTTTCATTTCATAACTAAAGAAGAAAAGAAAAAGTTGGTTCAAAATAAATACATAATTTAAAAATATTTCAGCCAGAGAAAAGACTGGTATTTCAGCCAGCATGGAAACCAGAACACATTGCTGTGAAGCAGAAAAAAAAAAATTAAACAAATAAAATGGTTGAAAGTTATTATTACAAATCAAAAATTACAGCATGTGGAAGATAATGAGGATGCCACTAAGCCAATATAGACTTGAGTAGTGATATTTAAAAACATACTACTGAAAAAAATGTATATTGCTTTCAAATACATATAAAAATTAACAAGAAATTTGGAAGCCATTTTTGTCCATCCATCAGCACACTCTGGACATTCTTATTATTATTATTATATCTTCAAGCAGGGAAGAAAAAATAAAGTGAGAACAAGAAGTAAATTTTGAGACCTTACTCTATACAGCTTCTTACCACATTAAGCATAAACACAATATGGTTTGTTTCAAATGTAGCTTATTAATAAGAAATGGCATTTTAAAGTAAATCAGTAATAAGTGTCCTAAATAAAATCTTGTACCACAGTTTAGAAGATTGTGAATGTGGTGCTACAATCATGTCAGTAATATAATTTCACATCTTTGTTCTATGTATTTGGCTTGCCAATGTGGCCTCAACCTGTTCAGAGTGTCGGATAAACACAAACAAAAAGGTTAAAATACTGCATTCTGAGTGGTATAATGTATAATGCCACAGGTTTATATTATTACTAGAAATTCCACAGTTATTTAGATATTCATTCTGAAGGGAGGACAGAAGGGGCTGGAGAGGAAAGATGGGAAGAGAAAGAATGAAGAGAACTGGAAGAGGAGGACATAAAAATGGTACAGTATTGAGATTTCTCACCTTCACTCTTTAAAATCTTCACTGCTTCTCATCCTGATTTCCTGCAGATAAGATCAAATACTTTTGAAAGCTTCCTGGGGAAAAACAAATTACAGAGTGTGTATGTGTGTTTATATGCACATACATTCATGGAAAGAAAAGCAATACAACTAAATTTTTCTATCCACCCAAATACTGCTAATAATTGTGAATTTAAAACAGCTAAGCTCTGGTTACTTCATAAGAGCTTAATGATAATAAATGTACTTTCACTTCGCAATCTTTAATGTCCCCTATGTACTGAAGTGAATAAATATAACAGAAGTATGTTGCACCTTTGAATAAATATCTTCAAATATTTGAATGTTTTTCCAAATAGAATGTTTTTCCTTCAATGTATTTTCCAAATAGAAACTAGCCAAATAAGACTCAATACAATCTTTTATCATGTGGCTGAATTCTTCTCTGTGGGCACTTATATCCATTTTTTTACACAGAACATAAAACTGCTTTCTGAACTGATAGTATGCAAGTGTGCTGCATAGAATTAAAAGTCTATTAACTCAAGTTATCAGTATGTCTGATTTACAGAAACATTATAACAATGGACACTAACTTTACTACACTTTCAGCAGAAACTGAGCAATACTTCCACACTTCTGAAAAACCTGCGTAAACACTGAGAGTAAAATCTCTTTCCATCTCCAAGGTCATATCTCCCATAACTGCATTTGATATGCATTGCTTTTTAAAGCAGCATGTGACTTTCAATTATACAACAAAAAATTGGGCCTCCTAACCTCTTTTACCCTTTCGCACCAAAATCTTTATATACACATTGGAGGCTTGCAGGAGTATTCCCTGAATTAACTACCATTGCTAATTTATGAAGAAAGCATGTCTCTGTTTTGTCAATAGGGAGAAGTTTTACACCAGGCTAGTCCTCCTTCTATTGTGGCAGTTCATGATTTATTCAATTTGTGCAAGTTATTTCAGTTTGAAGACAAAAATCATAGGTAATTTGTTTAACATAAGGCCACAGTCATGATGAAGAACATAGTTTTACTAAGAAAAGAGAAAATCAGAACAGTGTTTTAAATGTTTGTTATTTCTAAGTGAAGCAACTTTAATAAAAACTATCCACTGCAACACATTGTTGATGAGTTTCTTTAATTTTCTTATATACAGATATGGATAATTCCAAACTGCAGAAAGCATATCTTGCTAAATCTGAAATCGATCAGAAATGTCCCACTTTTTTTAAAGCCACCTATTCTGCAATTTGCTTCAAGGTGAAGTAAGACATCTGTCACAAAAAGTGAAGAGGAAAAACAAGTTGTATCATAGCAGCATCTACATTACAACCTTCAGGAACTAATAGCACATTGTCCCTTTTGTCACCAGCACAGTCATATATGAACAGATATGGCATACCTGTAGCTCAGAAGTCATTACATATTAATTATTCAAAAAATGTTTTAAAAGGTTGAACATGTATCTGCTCCTGAGTAATTATGAAATGCAGTCTAGCAGATGTGGGTGAAATCTAACAGGAAATTCTCCAAGTGTTTTGGAAATTTTCTGTCATCTGCTGTTGGAAAGGATGGATAAATATAATTGCCTGGCAAAAGATTCACAATAGTACAGCCAGGATGAAAACAATCCCCCCTACGGGATGAACAATGCCCTTACCTACAGATAGGTCCAAAAGTCAAATGGACTGTTCCATCTCAACTCCCAGAATGTATGGTTCACCCTGCACCTGTAACCCTCCCCTGAAGCATCAGGTGTCTGTGACCCCATTGGCCCAAGCCTTGTTCCAGCCCACCTTGAAGCCCCCTGATAAGGGGTCTCTGAGGGGCCAGACGCTCTCTTGGAATTCCCCTCTCTTGGATCTTCCCCTCTCTTGAAATTCCCCTCTCTTGGAACTTCCACCCTCTCCTAGAGCATCCTCTCTACCCCTTGTCTCTCCCCTCTCCCATCCCCTCAGGCCTCGCCACGTGCTGCATCTGGCAGCTCCAAGACCTTTCTCCATCCCTAATAAACCTGATATCCTAAGAGCAGCCTTCAGAGATCTGTCCTCTCCATTCATCAAAGCCATCCTGGAGCTCAGCTTTCCCTACAATCTGCCTTTCCAAAATCCAAATCAAAGCGGAAGAGAGGAAATGGCACACAGATTTAAATAAATAAACAGAAATTTATAAAAACAAATAATGAAAAGTGACATTACTCATTGAAATCCAGCCAATTACTAGGCTAAAATATACTTTAAAAATAACAATAATCATATCTATACTAACAAATATGTCCCATTTAAAGGATGTCCATATGGGTTTAATTCATACAAAAGTATACACTAACTTCACTAGATCTGCAGGTTCCCTAAAAGACCAACATTGACTGCCTGTCTGGCCATCATGCTCACACTGCATTAAGGCAGAAGCCTTTTACCTTCCTGGCTGTCTACAAAGACAACTACTGATATTTATTCCAGAAAATTTTCAAATTTTTGAACTGGATTGAACTCTCTTAGATAATCAATACAGTTACAAAAAACAGAGTACCCAAAGGGCTACACTGCATGGTGGGTCTGAGCTGAATCATGTCACTGAAGAAACTTCATTAGCTACAAAAATGGGAGCACAAATATTGGGAAGGAGTGGGGGGAGTGAGCAAATTAATGAGAGATGAAGTCAATTTGAGTGCAGTCAAAGGCAGCACAGAGGGATGAGCTTTATTGTGCAACTTTCACTGCACTGAAGAGCCTGGAGGATTTCTGAGCAAAGTAACAGGGAGATTCTGAGAAACAGAATCCCCACACTTCTTCAATAATAAAAGCAAAATTCAAATCAAACATACAAGTTTCATTCCACAGTCTGTTCATTTTATACTAATGTTAAGTTTGTCTATAGAGGACAAGTGGAAGTAAATGTTTTGATGGACTATTGAGGTTTTCATAATTCCCCAACCAGTACTGGAGCTGGCTTCAGTAATCTATATAAATATTACACCTGTACTTAAGGAATGCTGTATTTTCCAATACAGAGTTTTGAGTAGTTGCACAATTTGTTTATATGCTGGTGATCAGACACCAGATGCCTCAGGCTCATTGAAGCTAATTTGGAATTCCCAATCAGGAAGAAAAATCCAAAGATATGGAACATTTTTATAGAGCTGGAATCATAAAACACTTCAATCTGCAGACATATTATTAATGTGCTGCTATAATATTTACATTCCTAAGTGAAAACTCCCTATTAGGCAGCTGAAGACACCTCATCATCTCTTATATGATTTTTTTGTTTGTTTTACTGGTTTGAAAAATGGGCATGTCCTGAAAGTGCAAGAATTTTACACATGCCTCTAGATTACCCTGACACACTGAAGCCAGAAAGTCAAAACCTATGGCGTCTAAAACTAGGCCATTTAAGTTCTATTTTGTATCTCTCTTCACAATGACTAGCCAAGGTCACAGAGAAAACGTATAGGGTTGGAAATAGGACTTAGCCTGCCTTTGGTTTAAACCAAAAGAAAGCAGTACTCAGCCCTACAACTTACAAAATAAATATGCACAGGACATAGGAAAGCACAGGGAAGATCTGAAAGATCCATAGATTAATTGTACAAGTCTGTAGGGGGTAATTATGCCCCATAGTTGGCCTTTCATTATTAACTGAGGGAATTACTAATTCACTAATCGCCAGAAAAAGCAAGGATGTGCTAGCAGCTGGATCATCCCAAAACTCAATTTTTTTCTTTACAGTTTCCCTAAGCATCTTCCCCTTGTCACTGCCCCCCAAACCTAACTGAAAAGATTATTTGAACTGTGTTGTTATGAGTTTCACAGTAGAGAGAAGGATAATGGCCACACAGTGACAAAGGAAATAAAAATCAGACAAGCCTTATAAGCATGACCATAAGACTATTTAAATGCATTGCAATCTACATGAAAGCTCTGCAAGTGTCAGTACTCTGTAAAGCTAAAAGAAACTATTTTTCTTCAGTGTAAGTGGTTCTGCCTTGCAATGGCCTGTTCAGTCACTCCTCATCTCAGCAGTAACAACACAGGAGGCAGTAGAAGAAATGTGCACCCTCGTGCCAGTACGCAGGGCTGCCAGAGCCGTATTTGCACCACTGCTCCTGTGAACCCCTTGAAAGGTGGGCTCCCTGCAGCACAAGTGTGAGAAGCGCAGCCACAAGACTCCTTGAGGCGCTTGATGCCAGCATATTCTTCAGCCACTGAACAGAGCCACCAAACATTTGTCACTGTCACAGCCTGTATTTTATGGAAGGGGAAGAAAGCAAAGAAATAGACCATGAGGATTGGACATGAACTTTCCAGCTGAATACAGGCAGAAGAAACTACTTTGTGCAAAGAAGAGAAGATAACGCCTTGGCTGCGCCGCAGAGATTAGAAGAGAATAATGAGGTAAGAAACTTAAAAAGGGGGGTTTCACTTTTTCCCAGTTCATTATTTACTTGAAATTCCAGATTGAATCATTACTAAAAGGGCCGGTAACCTCAAAAAATAAACTCTACCTTTCATACTGTTATCAATTAGAGTGAATTCAAATTAAACACATTTTCCATGTAGGTTCTTTTTTTTTTTAAGGATAGTCAAGACTATTTGACCTATGAAAATTCTTTGGGTTGTCTTTTTCATCCCTAAAAGTGGAAGAAAATAAAGATGTTTCTTTTAAAAATACAATGACTTTGAGAAAAAAATACTGAATTGTCTATCACAGCTAGTTTCTCAAGACATTGAGGCATTAAGCTTTTCTGTCAAAAGAGGACAAAGTTATTAGGATCAAAACATTTTCCAATAATATTCCTTTTGCCTGTCTCAGCCTTCAAAACATCTTACATTTTTAATAAAGCAAACTTTTATTTGAAAATGTTTTTTTCTCTTTATTAAACTAATCCTGCATGTTAAACATAAAATGTTATTTTAATGAGCAGATATGTTATTGGGGCTTTAAAAAAAATTTAAAAGACCTTTTTGTCCTGAGGAAATATTAACTTGTCTCTTAAGATTGTTGGTTATTATTCATGATGAGTAAAGTTTTCAGTGACAAACATTTTCAGGTTTTACTTTTATTTTTAAATTGTGATGTTATTTAGAAAAAGTTCTGCCACAGAGAGCTGCTTTGCTTTGCAATGTAAAAGTCCTCCTGGAGAGAAAGAAGTTGGATTTTTAAAATATTAATGCCAGTATTAATATGTATTTCTACATGGTTCAGACAAGAAATTTGAACAACATCACCCTTGTTACTATGACACTCCACTGAGGAAAGTTATACAGGAAAAGACATCTAGCTGGAGAAAAATACAATCCTTTTCTATGGCAAAAATTGCTCTAAAAATTTTGCAAATATCTGAGCACAGCTATCAACTTATGGTAAGCATTTTTTGTGCTTGAAAGTCCCATTAAAAGACATTAATAAAACATTCACCTTCAAAAAGGTAAAATTTCCTGTTCAGTTAAGCACTGCTATGAAACGCTACTTGTACAACTAAAACTGCTTCCTACTTGCCTAGAGGATGTGAGGATTGTCTGGCATGATGGGAAGCAATGGAGCAGAGGCACATGAAGGGCTTACTTCTTTGGCAGACACATTTACCAGCATAGAACAAAGATGTCAGCCCCAACATAAGAGAAAATTCCAAAGTTTGAGTCAATCCAGTTGATTCCATTATTCCTGCCTTCACTTACCAGGTTGGTGCTCATTCCCTTAGGTCTCTCCCCCTTGCCATCTCCAGCACAACTTAGTGGTGCTAAGCCCCTGATGTCCAGGGACAAAGTGAGTGTATGATCTGCATGGTGCCTCAGAGTTATTAGTAAAACACTGAGCTTTTGAGCAAAGGCACGCTAAAATTCTATATTTAGTGTGTATTTGATCTTCATATTTGCTCACAGAAAGTAGAACTAATAAGCAAAAACCATAGTGTGTTATTAAAATCACTCACAGACATTTGTTCTCCTCAATTAATAGAAACATTTTCATTGCACATGTGTGTATGACAATTACAACTGTTCTTTGTTCACCACACTTAGTAGGCCTCAGATTATTAACATTATCCTTGAAAGGACAAAATACAAAATACTGCATGAACAATTTGTCACTAAATATTGCTTAAATAATACTAACATTTAAGAGTCTATTTTTAAGTAGGAAGAGGAAAAAAAGCAACTCCTGAAAACCAGCTCAGTTTAGTCTTAACACTGCTACTGAATAATACTTGATGCCTGTCTTGTCTGACTTGACTATTCTTCCTCGGACATATATTAGGCCAAAGATTATTTCATCAAAATAAAATATTTTTTTTTTGCAAACCTTCATTCTATTTTAACCTCACAGAACAAAGAAATCAAATTTTATGTTTGATTAAATAAAAAGTGATTAATCAGCAACAAGATGAGTGCAGAGCATATTCTGGTGTACTCAACAAAAGGAAGCAATATTTGCTTCCACTGCTCCATGAGCTGGCCTGATCTGATCAGCACAACTGAATCTGGGTTCACTTGCTGCATAATTTCTGCAAGATGAATCCCTATTTTATTCTTCTTGTTATGTTTTATACTTTGAATATATAAAAAATATTCTACAGCATTAATATTTATTAAAAATATTAATTGCTCATTTATTTTTATGTAACATTTTTAATCAAAAGTTTTTGCCATGATTTTACTTTACTCTGAAATGTTTACTGATGTCTAGTTTGCATTACAAACTAAAAATACCTAGATAATATTTCTATAGCTTCAGTACAAAAAAACACATCTCATGGCTGAAAATAAGAAAAAGCATTAATAGTAATAATATATTTATGAAGTAAAGAAAGGCTGTATTTGCAGCACGCACTAGCACTATAATTTCAAAAACTGTGCAAGGTGCAAACAGGTGTCATCTTCCAGAAAACACACACAAAACAAGTTTGCTTGCTCTAACAGCAATTCCAGTGTTTCAGGAACATAAACCTAGCCTTCATTAAAAAAAAAAAAAAAAAAAAAATTAGAAAGATAAGCCCAATTAGACAGATAGCAATAAATGTAAATATTTCCTGCCTGGCTTAGTAGTAGTATTGGGTTCTTTTTGTTCCAACAGTAACATAGGGGCAGAACATAGTAAACAATAAATAAAGGTGTTTCACAAATTCTCACTAAAAACAAAACATGGTGAGTCCTTGACTTAGTACAGCACAAGTTTGCAGTCCACCTACTTGAAATCAATTCCCATGCTAGACAGCTTGTATTATATGCACTACCAAGCTTTTCCTAACTTTTTGAATGGAAAATCTTGAAGGCAAGGAACATGACTGAATAAATACTCCCCAAAATTTGTGGAAAAAGGTACAATAGGAGACCAGAAAGGTGGTCTAAGAGTGGCAAGAAATAGCAAAAGTGTCTGATTTCCGGTATTGAGAACAGAGGGATCCTGCAGATATCCACAAAATACAGAACAGAATCCTACACAGAGATGGTACACAAAAGCTTCCACTCCAATCATGGACCATTGGCCAGCAAAAAGAAATTAAGATGGTCAAAGAATTACTGAGTTTGTAATATTTGGGAAGAAAAAGGTTTTCTAGCACTAATTGATGGAATTATAAGCTCTAGAAACAAAAAATATATATTAATATTCACCTTAAATGCTACATGTGCATTTTTGAATGTTGCTTTACTTTTTTTCTATTTTCTTCTAGAAAAGAACACAAGAATATTAATAAGAAAATTACTAGAAAAGTACTAGACTATTTGAATCAGTGAAGAAGAAGAATAAAGAAAAATAAATGCAAACAAATCATACCTGGGGATGAAGAGTTCAAAAACTGCATGCTAAAAATCTAATCAAAGCCTGCACCTCTGAGAATTTTTTTCAGTTTTTTATTTATCTTTTTTAAAGATCCTGGGGGAAACCTGTCTCACAATGGGAGTCTTTGGTTCAAATGAATTACTCTCACACATTAGGAAGATATGTCAAACTGTCTTAATAGGTTTTGATACCTACTGAATCAAGAAAGTTCCCTACTAAATTAAGAGATTTTCAAATGCTCCTGTAAAGTGGAGATGTACTTCAATGCTGTCAACAGTAAGATAATATTTCCTTTTTTTTTTCTTTATATTTTTTTCTGCAGAAATTATACATTTTCTGTAGAAAAGACAGCTTTGTTGTAATCATGGAGGATGTTTTCTAGGTAGTTATTATCTGACCTTCTTGTCACACAGGAAATGAAGCAATATTGTTATTTCCCTCTGCAGAGAAAAGTGGTAATCATTATAAAATCATTTCCAGGAATGCTAGTATGAATTTTGTTAAATGCACTAAAATTCTAAATTCGGTATATAAATAAATAAACCCCAGAATTTTGCTTTGCTTACTTTATTTGTGTCAATGTAGAGTTATGGCGTTGATTTATATCATTAAATAGCACCAATGTAGAAAAATATTTCTACATAAAAATCTTACAAGTAGATGCATCAGTAACTTACTAGAGTGCACTAACTCACTTTCCTTTATTGTAATTAAAAGATACTTACTTGAAAGCATAAATGAGGTATTAGCAGACTGATATTTCCAGTCACAGCTCCAGAAGAAAATTATCTTTTTTTTTTTTTTGCCTACATGGATGAGCACATGGATCATTAAAGTACAAAGAAAAATAGTTTATCTTACTGATGGAATGCAGCAGGTATCCATTGAAAAAAGAAGGCATAAGGCATGAATATGGATTTTGAATAGAAGCCTGCAAAATAAGACCTGCTCTAGTGTCAGATTTTTTGGGGCTCAGACCAAGAGGCAAGCACATGTGAGTCACAGAAAGAACATTATTCACTACATATATTCAGACAGTTCATTTACAGACATTTTCTAAGCGTACTATTCACAACTATCATCATCATAAATTCAGATACCTACAAATACAAATGTTGTCTTTAAGGTTCTGCTCTTCAATACAAATAATTGCTGTCTGAAAGGTCTTTAATTGCTCCACTGCTGCCAAAGGTTACAAGGTAGTGCTTGACTGGTCTTTACTCTTTCACAATAATGTCATCTTGCATTTCAGAATCCTTACATATATATTATGATCACTGAACACATTCATATTTCCAAACACTGTCTTTTTACAGGGATTTCAAGGCAAGTTTTTTTGGTATTTCTCAGTTTACATGATCTATATAGTTGAATTTACAGCTATTCCCTCCTATAAATATATAAAGAAGTTTTGCCTTTCTCTTTCCTTCCATTCCTTCATGCACTATTCAAAGTAAATATACAAATCCTTTCAGTGAGCAAACAAGAAATTCATTATGCAACATTCTATTGCTCCAAATTGCCAAATGATCTTCACATAGATTGCTTACAATTTGTTTCTTGAAAATATATTGAACATTTAGAAGACAACACCCTGCTTACTTATCTAATACTTTTGAATCCACATACCTTTTTTCATTTTCTTTTTCTTTGGTAAAGCTTGGAGTTTTCAGCACACCTAAAACTCATAATTGTTGTGGCCAGTTCTCTTACAGACATACTTCAGATTATGTCTACTCTATAATCATGCAAAACCATAAATTGCTAGATGCAACATAAACATATTTACTTTGATCAAAAATAATTAATAATTCTAAATTTTGTGGTAATTCTTCCACATGGATGCTTTCATTCTAATATCTATCTGCATCTCTCTAGAGATGTCTGTCTTTAAGCTTGAATACTGTCCCATGGTCAGTCACCACATTCAGATCAACCAAGGCTGTGAAATCCTGGTATTGATTTGGGGCATATCTGAAAGGGAGCAATACCCTGCAACACCTTTTTACCTTCACAACCTCAGTAGCTGCAGCAAACAGAGCAGAGGTGGTTATACAGAACAGCAGACTAAATATCTTAGCACCTCTTTTGCTGTATATTGGAAATTAAACACTTCCCCAGTAATGACAAGAGTTACAAGGGTAGTGGAGGCCATGAGCGCAGTCTTTTAGTGGACTATGCCCAACTCACAGAAGAGATTTGGATTTTTGCCTTTACTCCAGGCAAATATCCTGACCACTGAACTTTTAGAAATGGGAATTAAAAGGATCATTCTCTAAACTGTTCTTTCAAAGGTCATTAAGAGCATTCAAACCTTCTAGAGAATTAGGCCTGAAAAAGTACAGTACTAAACATTTCCAAGATGAGAAAAAAGGTCCTCCTCTTTCCTTTTGATTTTTCAGCCTAAATTTAAAGATGGTTTTTTAACACATGATTTGCCAGTCATCATCTGTTGATAGTTTAGGCTGATTTCAATGGAATTGCAGGCAAAACCAAGCCTTCTTATTCCATCTTACTGCTCTTAGGGATTTCAGTCTAAACTGATGAAATGAGAGAGCATCAAGAGCAGAGTGTGGGAAAGGGATAGGACACAGCCAAGAAACATGCAAAATGGAGAACACAGAGCATGTTTCAACATCCAAACATTTTAATCCCCAGACAAAAAGGAAAAAATAAAATCAAAGCGGAGAAGAAAAAAAATTACATAAAGATTAAAGCACCTCAAATAAACAGGAGATTGGAAAGCTAAATTGAGACACTGTGAGGAAAGTTGAACATTACTGGCAGAAGTATGGTTTATGCAATGCCAAGCAAGGTCTACTGTGTTCTTAAAATCAGGCTTTATCCTTCTCATATAATGAATCTTGTTGTGGGGTGTTATGAAGACCACTTATAATCTATTACATCTTGCTTTTACCTCAATCCAGATCAGAAAGCAGTAGCAAAGTCAGCTTAGACTTTATCCATAAAACAGGAGCGAGAAACTTAAGTCTTTTTCATTTGAAACTTACCCAAATATAATTCTATTGCTTTCTGAGGAATATTAAATTCTGTCTCCATTAAATAGTTATGCTAATGAAACTCTTCAGTCCTCCAGTTAACTAAGGTTAGAACAGATTATATGTTTTGTGCATAACTAAAGGAGGCAAGCAGCAAAATAAGACTGCAATTTCTTGGGGCAAAAAACTGAAGGAAGCAAGTTTATTTTTTAATACAAAGATGGATTTTGGGGTTTTACCCTTTAGCAATAGGCGCTACTAAACATTATAGTGTATATAGATGTATACAGACTCCAATAAATAAGGCAGAACATCAGACTCTAAATTGACATGCTTCATTGGTAGTAAAGGTGGTGGTAAACTGTTTCATCACTGAGAGCAGCCTGCACTACATATAGTTGTGGCATGCTTTCATGCATTTATGCTTTTTCATATTCAGACACTATATATCTGTCCTTTGAAGCAGACTATCCAATTCATCATCCAGCTTCCCATTCACAGTTCTAAAGATACCTCAGGCAAAGGGTGTTCTCTCAGTTGATCTATTTGTTGTTGCTGTGCCAGTACATTTTCTATGCATAATACATTGGGGCCAAAAGAATAATATAAATAATAATAATAAAAAAGATTGTTGTACAGCATTCTCCAGGATCCTCATAAACTTATCCAGCTACATCACAAGCAGTTTTCACATGCCTTAAAGACAACACTACATTTATTAAAGTCTTAATACAAGTGTATATCTTTAACTGACTCACTTTGAAAAAAGTAAGCAAGAGTATTTCCTCTAACTACTAAGCAACGTCCACAAAGCTCAATTATTTTGGGCAGAAATGGTTTCACTTATATGTTCAGCATGTTTACAATCCTTCTTTGATGGCCAGGTTTAATAGTTGCATATGATTTTTATTTTAGGTTATTCAACAAGTAACACTTATATTCAAATGCCACAAATTTTCATCAGAAAAACAAAATAATTAAGAAGTTAAAACAAATTTCTAGATTTTCTCCAAATTCTAGCTTACATTTAAAAGACTGCACTCACAAATGTTCATTCACATGCACAGATCATGCTGGGATCCCAAAGATTTGTCTATTGAGTTCTCAAAGTTATTTCTACAATTTGTATAGTTTTACATCAATCATAAAAGTGGTCCTGCAAAAGTGTTATCCATTATGCTCATGGCTTTTTAAATAGCCTAAAACATGCCACAGAGTTAAATCAAAAGGACAACTTAGGGTTTTGCAATAAAATAATTTTTCTTGACAACTGACAATATTTTTTGACAAAAGATGCTTTTGCTAAAAATTCAGGTTTCCTTAAGAGTGACAGAGAATGTCTAAATTTAGCATTAATCCATTTTTAAGTGGATTAAGACTAATATAAGCTTGACTTAACTATCCAGAGGAACTGCAATTTAAAATTAGTGTTATCAAATCATTTATGGATTTCATAAATAATAAATAATAATAAATAATAATAAAAATAATAAGTCTTCTGATTTTATTTTTCATTCTAAAGCTACAAAGAGAAGCACCCAATATAGGCAATTCTCTTATTTAGTGAAAATGGAAGTACAGGTTGAGGTTAATGCCTGTGTTACGTCAGTGAAGTTAGTTGCTAGAGAATTCTATGCAACACACAAGAAAGAATAATTATTCCTTTAACCTGCCCTTTAATTAAGACTTATGACACATTTCCACCACTGTCATCAAGAAACAGGGTTCTTGAATGATATAAACACAGGTAGTGTTACAGGATTTTCACTCATCCAGAGATTAGGTCAACTCAGATGTTCCAATTCATCACCAGATTGGACTTCATAATAAAAACATAATTCAAAAGGCCCAAAGCAATGAGAAACAGTTAACTTGGTATTTAAGTTAAAGCCCAAATTATTAAACAATAGCTTATTTCTAAAAAAAAATAACTGGTTCACTTCCATGTATCTCAGCTTCCACATTAAAAAAAAAAAAATATTGCAGGTAAGAATGTTAGTACCATTATTTAGATATTTAGTTGCCTATTTAAAATAACTAATAATAATAATTTAAAATTAGCTAACTCCATAAAAAGTTTTCATATGAATCCAAATATTTTATTTGTGAAGTTCCAACATCATGGCTAAGATTAAATGAGGGTATTTTCTTAAGAGCCAATAATTTCTGCAGGCAATCCCCTAACCTACAAATTCTGCTCATAGTCCACTATCTACGCTTACAAACTTGCGCCAGAATACTCCTCCCACAAAAGCACAACTGAAATGAGAATCCTCTAGGAAACAAGAGGGGCATTTACTTCATTATTTATTTTTGCCCCCATTCATATGTGTGTGAGAATTCATGCTTAGTGGCACGTTTTGCCACTGGTATTTATTTATGTTACTATACTTCAGGAAAAACAATTGGGATATGCATCATTAAAACAGATTATTCAACAATATCACATTACTCTGAATTAAGAGTTATTTAAAACCAAATAAATGCAGCTTGTACAGAATAAAAAAAGTCCTCACACATTTTTAGCTAATTTATATTCAGTCTTTAATGTCAGCTTTCAATCACAGTCAATACTACCCAATTACCTGAACCTATATGAGGAAATTACTTTATTCTGTCTTCAGCATATGAGTCATATTTCCTTGTTCTCACAGGACAACATGAGATAGAGAATCTGTTCCATGATCTTTCCAAGCAGAGGTGAGGCTAACAGATCAGTAGTTCCCAGGGTGTCTTTTCTTCCATTTTTAAATGTGAATAATATGTTCCCTTTTAGCCCTTATCCCACTTTCTTGTATCTTGCTGTTCTTTTACTTTATGTAAAAAAGAGGTAACATATGCTGTTAGTTGTGAAATTTGATAATAAGCAGTTGACTAGATTTGTACACAGGGTGAAATCACTTTGTTTCATATGCACACTTCCTAACTCACAGAAATTGCACTTGTAAAAATAGCTATTGCTCCTATCTTGTAATGGGATCTGTGGGCTCTCCTACAAAACATCTCATTAAAACTTAATTTCTGTATAAGCAGATCTCTTTTGGCTGAATAGTTTTCATATGCATAAGCTGTGCAAGGGAAAAGCATCTGTAAATAGAGGAAGTTGAAACCTCCTCTGGAAAATTCAGAAGACGCAATAAACTGTCAAAGTCAATTTTCCCTTGTTTACTCCTTCACAAAACAGCACAGGATGTTGAATTCAGGGCAAGCACAGAAAAAGCAAACAGACAGATCTGCTTTTTCACAATGATAGAAATGGCTTCCAAATCAGCCCCACATTGTTTAACATGAACACCTGCTTTGTAAAAATTAAATTCAGTATAGAGATATAGATGTTAGAAATCCTTATGGCTAACAGTATGTTCCTAATGGTTAAAAGCATGTTTACTTTAAGGTAAATACAAGTAAATTTTTCTGGTTACTATAAACTGAAGTGTTGTTCACCTAATGTCATGTGCAACCCAAATGTTCAATAAGTCACATTCATGTTTGTAGGGATCATGAAAAAAGTGAAAAAAATATACAGACGTTTTGAAATGTCAAAGATAAATTTAAATTGCATGCAATTTTTGCTTTTTTTCTCCCAGTCATTATAAAATTACTAGCTTTGTTTATGTTTTCAAATAAAAAATGTCACAAAAAAATGTCATATAGAAGAGTATTAGCTAAGATTACATGGGATTATTGAGAGAAAACTGCAAAGTACTAGCAAAGAAAAAAAAAGGATGAGTCATAACCTTACAGGGGTTAGAAATAAAATTCATAAGGTGGAATTAATTTGAAACATTCTGTATCTAGGAAAAAACAAGAGGAAGAAGCATAAAGATAACTGGAATTCATCAAAACAGTACATCTAAATTGAAAAAGTTGTTATTACTTTTACTGGAGACAATAACTTAATTCCAGCCTAATTCATGGTTTTTTTTTTTTTGCTGTATTTTTTATTAACTTTTAAAACTTTGCTTTTGTTTTATAAACTTTTGTATACTGAACTTATATCCTATTGTCTTGATGTTACCTAGCAAGGAGCTAAATACCATACCAGCTTCTCTCCTCTCCCCAGACTACTTTCATCATCTTGGCATCTACATGTTCCTAAGAGTAGACAAAGAAACAATTCAGTGTAAGGGAAGAAGTGAACCACAAAATATTCCCAATCTGAAGATGCCTGCATGAGTCAGATTTTACAGATATCTATCAGAAAAATGAAAATGCAGACTAAAAATTCTGTTTGTTGATAAAATTGAGCTGCAGGGAAGGAGGACAAAGAAGGATTAACTGTTTTTAAATACTTCCATCTTTATCTAGGTTTATTCATAGAATAATTTCCTTCCAGAAATAAGTACTTGTGGTTTTCACACAACAAACCCAAAAGTGATATATATTTTTAAAAATATTTATTTTTCTAAGCAAAAAAAAAGCAAAATTTTAAAAGTAGGTCCTGTCAAATATGTTGCTACTAATAAAAGTTTAGATCTTATTAAGATAAAATAAGTTTGTCTTTTCAAAGAGCTGGAAAACATATCCGTTCTATATCAGATCTAGTAACCATTAAGTAATATTTTCTAGAGATACGCCTAGCAAACATTTTTTTGTCCTTCATAAATGAAAGCAGATTAAAAAAAAAAACAAAACATGATGAGTTACAGATCACAATTAGCAATTACTTGTTTAAACATTTTCCTTGAGAAAAATCCTTCAAACACACTTCATGAAGTTTGGGATAGCCACTATTTAATGGTCTTTTGGCAAGGAGTACCAACTACTAAAAGTTCCTTCAGGAAGCCAAAAACTTAGCAAATTTTAGGGTATCACCTTGGAAATCAGAGTTGTCACTTGAAGATTTTAAGATTTTTATAATAATGCAAGCACAGATGTTAAGAGAAACAAGGATGTTGTAAATTTATTCAAAGAGCAGACAGAAAAAATAGCAAATGTCATTAAATCAGAAGTTAAAAGCTATGCAACTGCAGGGCAGCATTTGTATTTATGTGAGCATAAAGAAACATTACTTTTAGGGTGAACCACTCAATTCTATGAAGGTATTACTGAAGAAAAGTCAAAAATTAAAAAGCAGAAATATGTTCTACTGTACACTTTCCCATAGTATTGGAAAACCCGACAAGGAACCAACAAGAGCAATGAAATTAACTGAGAAAAACAGTGTTTAAAAATCCAGATGATACATATTGACATTATGACATAATATTTAGATATTATTCCCCCGTGCCTTCTTCGATTACATGTCTTTATACACTGAAGAGATTCAGAAGAAAACAAGCTGCACAGATTATCCCTACAACAGTGCTAATATCTTTCTACAAACTTTATATTTTCATCTAATCTCCAAAATTCTCACAGCTTATTCTGGATCAAAATACCACCAAAGAACAATTAACATGTTCTTAAGGAAGAATAGGCAAATATATTTCTTCAACAGTTGACATACATTTCCTGAAAGGTATTTCTGCTACACAAGGGCAATAATTAGATGCCACTTCAAAAAAGCATAAGATTCAACAGAAGGTAATCAATGTCTCTCTACATCAAGTAGATTAATCTTAATATGGCTCATCTTTATGCAAATATCACGATGAGTATCTGGAGGGTCATAATTTCCTCTGCTGCAAAATCTGTGAAGGTAGTGTGTCTCAGGTCTGACTTCATGAAGAAAAACAGCAGCTTCCACTACACATCAGCTGTTGGCAAATCTCATAGATGACAAATTTTCCCTAGTTCTATATTGGTATCTGTGTGTATGCATGCATACAAAAAAAAAATTCCTTTTATCCATTACTTAGCAAGAATTTTAACCACACAAAATTAGTAACTGCCAAATTGTATACAAGTATTATGAATCTAGATTAAACTCTTCTTTAAAAAGAAAACCTTTAAAAACCTTGCCAATATTTCAAGTGATCTGAAATTTTCCACAGCTTTAATCTATATGATAGCAAAGATATTTACACAGGACCTAGTAATATTTTCTGCAATCCAAATAAGTATATGCTTAAGTAGATGCTCAAGTAATTCTAATATCTAGAATTGGCTTCAGAAAGTAAAAAATTTTAAATTTCCTTCATTTCCAGGTAGACAAAAAACCCTACATAAGAAAGATAATATGATGAAATTAAAAATTGCTACAATACTTGCTTTTCTGATATTATTTTCATATAAAATATTTATATATCACTTGTAATAGCAGATTATATATTTTACCCTGTAAAGGTCATGGTACATTTTTGTCTTCTCAAACTATTTTTTAAAAAAATTTTATGAAAGAGTTTTCAATTATCCTACATCCATATAGGAAGGTTTCAGAATGCCCTGTCCTTTCCTGTGCATGCAGATGAGCACAGTTCTAGTTCCTTCCCTGTATGAGGAATCTCATAAGTAGCCCTCCCACAACGGGGAACTATAGGATCCCCAGGTCACAAAAGTGATATTTTGTGCTTCCCACCCTGACCTTTTACCTTCATATTCATTAATTATGTAAAGTAGGAAAAAGAACAAAAGAAAAATGTTGTCTCATGCCAAAACATCATTGAGTAATAGAGCTTTATAGCGGGCAAAGCAAACTGCTGTATCCACTTGCTGAGGAGTCTCTCAAACCTACAATAACTGCTGTATCCATTTCTACTGCTCTATCCAGCAATACCTCCTTCTCTATCAAGCCAGGTCATCGTCTACCCAGTGGAGTGAATATACTGCTCCTTTACAACAGGAACTTTCCCTGCAAAAAAGAATTTATATTTCTATTAGCTGCTATTGGGCTGATGCCAACAGGCACATAATTGCATAGTGAGAATACGCTTGAATTAAAATATGCCACAGGAATGTAAAACATCATCTACTACAAGCATACAGCTACTTCAGGGGAAAAAAATTAAAAACAAACAAAAAACCCCAAACAAAAAACCACTCCAACAGCAAACACTTAATCATCCAAATCTTTACAAATATTTTATTAAACACAGTTCCTTTAATCTTATTCCTGTTCAGACTGTGAATATAAAATAGAGAAAGTCATTCTCAGTGTTCATTTACATGGAATTTGTTACTCAGTTTCTCATATTATTTTTCTTTATCATTTTGATCAGAATTTTATTGAAAGAAGAAAACACATACAGGGACATTAGAGAATGGATACAGCAAGGAGTAATAGAGAAAAGATGAGCTGAAGCAGAGATTCCAAACATGATCTAATGGACAGCCTCAGAAATCTCATAAATCACAGAGATTACTAGATCACAAGTGACAGAAATTAATTACCATAGTTATATAGATTGGAAACAAACACAAAGTCACATCAAAATTTTTCACCAGAGTTAACATGACCTCAAATTCCCAGTGTCTGCCCCTGGGGGTCCACATAAAATATTCCAAAAAAAAGGCTTTTTTTCTTCTGTAGAAAGAAACACCATTTTAGGATTTACTGATTTTGTTTAAAACATTTGCAGTAGCATACAGCTGAGAGATGACTACATTCTGTGAAGAAAACATTTTAGTGAACCATTATACTTTGCCAGAGGAAGTACAGAGTTCTCTACCCAATCACAAATTATGAGAATTTTAAGTAATGTATACCACACTGATTCTTCCATAATAAGACAATGCTGAGATCTTTTCTAGAAAACACAGACATGTCTTAAATATATTTGTCCCCATATTGACCATCTAATCTTTATGTAAACAAGTTGTATCAAGTTTTCTTTTAATAGAAACACGGTATCAAATGATTATTAAATCTTCCAGGCAATAATTCAGCTTTTTTCTTTGAGGTTTAAAATATTTTAAAGCAAACCAAGTTAATTATCATAGGCACCAAAAAAGTCTATTTTTATTTTTTTTAAAAGCCCTGCATCTTCCTTATATTTCTCCATTGCAGAAGCCTGATGATTTGTCAGCAGTAATTGTAATGGCAGGATAAACCTACAGAACCATGTGAGAGCTATTTTCAAAACAAATCCTGAAATATACAATTTAAATAACTTAGAAAAGTAAGAAAAAAAAATTAAATGCATCAATAATGTAAAACTTCATAGCTTGATGCAAAATGTGACATCACAGCTACTTTCTAGTACATCAAAGGTATATTGATTAGAGTATTAACTGTGTGTATAAGTCACAGCTTCCAGCACAAGTACACACTCAGCAACTCCAAGCTGGCAGCAGCTGAGATATCTTGCAGTCAAGGAAATGGAATATGCAGCCTCCTCGGGTGTTGATGACAAATGAAAAATAGCATCAAAAATATTCTCCCTTTCAACCATTTAGATCACTATAGGGAAGTGGATGAAAAAAACTCAGCAGAGAGCAGTGACTGCAGGCACATTGATACTCAGCTATCCCAAACAGTTAGTTTGAAGCTAGTTTGGTCTTCCTTGCTACATTAAAATGAGGAGTCTCACAGGGTAATAAGAGTGCAGAGAAATGTTATTTTTATGGGAGAACCGCAGAGAAGTAAAGATAATTTATCACAGGGAATAGCAAGGACTTCTCCCTTCCCTTCCCTGTGGGAAGTCTCAGCAATGCCCTCCTGCTACCCTACTGCTTGACTTTTGCAAAGCCAGGGAGATGCCTCACATGCACCCAGCAGCAGCACCCATCCCTCCTCTGCAGACCCAGCACTGCCCCGTGCTCACAGTGGGAACACCTCCCAGAGCTCAGACAGGATGCTTCTCTCCACCATGGTTGCCAGAGCTGCCTCTTTTTGATGGAACCCAGGCCTGGTTCAGGGGTTCCATGTGGTGGTAAAGTCTCTCCTCCAACCCGTGCTTCCAAAGAAAGGCTCACCAGTCTCTTGTTGTCCGGTCTCAAGGTAGTTAATTGCGAGTTATCTACAAGATTGTCTTCTCGGGCTGCTGCAGTTTGCTCAGCTGCTCAGGCAGAGGCACACACACACCCTGACACCCTCTCTGACTCCCGACTGCTTCTTCTCCCCCCGCCCAGGGCTGCTGCTCTCTTTTATAAGGTACATTACATGTTACATGTTGACAGTTTTCCCCCAATACCTACTACCTATATTAAATGGTGCTCTTGTACTCTAAACCAATCTGTGAGTGCCAACATCACCAAGAACATGGAGGTAAGGAAGAAGAAAGAGGAAGGACAGGACTGGCCAAAAATCCCTCCATCTTAAAACCTCCTGTACAAGCATTAAAACCCCCCTGTACAGCACTAAAAAATTCTTCCCTCTACTTTGTAACTACTTCTACTATGACATCTAAACTTTGGTGACTTCTTGTTCTTCCTGCAAAGCTGGTAAATAATTCCATGGCTCAAACTCAAAATCACAGCTCTTTCCAGCTGTCTGCCAGGGTCTCAAATGCTTCTGACCAGGGCCCAGAACCTCCAAAAATGTCTGAGGGACATTTTGAGTTCCAACACCCAGTGACAGAATCTTTCCTTCAGGAAACCTGTCCTATTTCTTGGTGCATATTTCCTAAGCCTTTTTGTTTTTTACCCTTTCAGTTAGCAGCAATGTATCACTGTAAGTTTCATACACATCATTTTCACAGACATGCAGAATAAACTGAAAGTCTGAGGTGAGTAGTTTGTTGTAAAATAAAGAATATCCAAGTGAACAACAATTTTCTGTGCTAGATGTAAGTAAACTTCTTGACAAAAAAAATCAACTGAAATGCAGAATGCTGTGCATGAGGTATGTGAAGAAATTTCACCTGATACAGTAATTATTGAACTACATTTTGAAAATTGCAATATTTTTATGGCAATTCTGGAAAGAAGTATTTTGGGGGGGGGGGTTTCCCTCATTTTACAAAATGTGAGCATAAATGATCATCTTATTAGGAAAATGTCTTCTATAGCATCACATTCCCTCAAAGTTAACTGTCAGTCTGAATCTCCCACTACAAATGCTGTGTGATGTATGAAGACAACACTGAGTCTTCAAATTAGATTTTCAACAGCTAAGAATCAGTATAAAGAATATCTATTTCCTTAACCAATTCACATTCTCTTGCTGGGAGTTCGCAAGCCAACCAATATCCTAAACTGGATTTTGTTTAAATGGATGTATAAAATTGTATTTTATTAGTATAAAAAAACAGACAAACCTTGATTGGTTTGTGGAACATTTTCTTCAGAGAAGCATAAAGCTGGAACATTATTTCTTTAAAGAGGAAACATTAGATGTGTTGTATTGTATTGTGCTGTCACTTAAACTATGTAACCATTACTGCATTTTAAGCTCAGTTTTACAAACTAAACAATATTTCAAGATTTATAACAAACATATAGTTCACAGTATATTTTCTGTGTTATAAATCAAAAAGATAAAAATAGCCTAATATCAACTGTAATTCATTAATCTAGACCATGCTTTTTTTAAATTAGTAGAAAAGTAAAGATACTGCCACAGTGTAGCATCTTAGAAAGATCCAAAGGATCACTGAAGAATGACAATAAGTGCAAGTGACAAATATCATGAAGTCAAACTATTAAAGTCAAGGTGATAATCAGCAAGCAGCAGAAAATAAAAGCCTAAACAATATACTTATGCCTAGGTATTTCTTCCAGAGTTAGTGACTTGGTCTAAATGGTCCTGACACTGTAGGATTTGCAGTTTGTTTATGGCATCCTCTTGTCATAAAAAGTGAAAGATAATATTTTTTGCTACTTGCTGGGAGAAATTGCTACCTGTAGGGCAAATTGATTTTAAAGTGACCTCATATTAAAATATACGGGGTCTGCCTTGCCTTAGCTGAGTCACCTCAAATATGTCAGCTATCAGGTACATAAAGGAGAGTTTATAAAACTCATTTTTGCCCTTCACAGGCTTACCATCAATACAAATCTGAAATTAAAACTTAGGACCAGTAGTTCGCCTATTCTTGCAAGCATTCTACAGATAAAGACTCCTCTTTTACCATACAAGGTATGGTCTCTGTGTGACTATTTCCCACAATGCTCAAAATGAAATTTGACAGATTATTCAGGGTATTTATTTTCTGACAATACAAGAGCCTTATGAAGGTTGGACTTCTCATTTAAACTATCAACTTTCAAATTTAGCATCAGGTAAGACAAATATCTCATTCTCTTACTACTAAGATGAAACAATAGTGTAGGTTTTGCCACAAAATTTCACATTACTTCTTTTCAATACATTTCAGATTCAAGGAATAATGAAGACCAAAGCAGAAATAAGTGAGTAATGTATTGGGCCCCCTTCATCTCAGAATAAAATAGCCATTTCAGTGGTTCAGATTTATACCAAATTATTGACATAATTTGGATGAATTATGTCATCTAGCTAAACCACAGAATTAAAGAACTATTTAAGTGGAACAGAACCTTTGGTATCTGTTGATCAGAGCAGGGCCAAGTTAAATTAGGTTGTTCAGGATCATGTCAAATCAAGTTTTGACTATCAAGGGTGGATAGTCAAGCCTGTCTGGTCTACACGTTTCAGTGTTTGATCATCCTTATGATAAAAAAATAAATTCAAGTATCTAATCTGAATTTGTTACCCAGAAGTTGTTCAGACTTGCTATCCAGTAGAAGCTCTGGTGCCTATTTTCTAAGTAGTGCTCTGTCTATTGGTGCACAGGGCTCTACTAGCAGTAAGATTTTTGCTTTCTCTCAGTTTTTTCTTAACAAAATTTGGCCCATTATCTACTTACTTATGAACTAATAATCAGCTTTCTGAATTATTTTCCCACTTGTCCACTAAGATGGAAAAGATTTCCCTTTTCTCATGAACAGATGGTGAGTACTTACTAACTGCTCATTATAAGCTGAAAGTAAACATTGGCTGGGGATGAAAGAAGTTCTCAGTATAACCTCTGAGGCATATGGCTGATTGAACCATTATAAAGACAATTAAATACTTAGAATGTTAAATTAGTAAAACATACCTAGTGTAAGAGTGCATTGATCATGAACAAGTACAGCCTCCTTTTCCACCTACAGAGATAATTATAGTCTACAGAAAGCTTAAGAAATATGTGCAAACATTCTCCAAGTACTTTCCCCAATATATAGTGTTCAGGGCAAGTCTCAAACAAAAAAAAATCAATAATTATTATTCTTGTACACAATTGCAGGATTTTTAAAGCTGTGTATGAAGTCTTTGACAGAGAAAGCAAAGACCTATTCCTGATGTTGCAGATTCTATTAAAGACAGTGATTGGAATCTTGTAGAAAATCTACTTGTGATTCATTGTTATAAAATATAGGTTACCTTAGATGAGACTTCTATGCTCAAAGAGTTGTCCTAATATAAATCATCTGACATAAATTTGTTTGAGACCAGAAACAAAATTGTTTATAGAATTTGTATACGCTTGTTCTGAGTGCTGCCAGTTGTATAGATTGTATGAATTATACAATCAAATAAAGCACAGAAATAAAGACTGAAACATTTCTCTTGCAGGGAGCATAGCAAGTAACAATACAAGGCCTGAATAAGATATTTTCAATAAAATTATTTATTTTTTGTTGTCCTCTTTCTCTTTGAAATTTGAATAGTGATTTAAGGCTTCATTCCATGTATTGATGGAGTTCTTGATTCCAACAGAAACTTCATATAAATGTTCAATTGATCCTGCTTCACGGTTTTGGCAGGATAATAACAGATGTTACTAATTATTTTTTTTATGTGAATCTGATTAAATATGTTAGCAAGACATCTAATAAAGTCAACACACATTATTCTTATATTAAAACTTTAGTGTTTATTCTGTTTTCATTATTATCCTGTAGGGGTGTATTATTTATTTGCCCTGTTTGAAAATATTCAAGTATTCATGATGATTCTCCTTACTTTTACGCTGCCTATTTTGAGTAAAATTATATATTAAAATTAAAGTGTTACTACATTAATTACTTCATATTTCTTTTTGGAAATTGGCTGATACATATGACTAATATTTTCATTAAAATACTTTGCAGTATGCACATTTATGTTCATGCTTCAAAAGTTTTAGTTTTTCCTTATATTTATTGTGAGATTGATAAAAATGAAAAGCATGATAAAGAACAACATTAAATTTTTACTGAGCCATCTGAATTACTTGGTTAGCAGAATGCAGTGAAAAATGTAAAATTAGCAGAACGAAACACTAGTCGGAAATAAAAGTACACACTTTTAAGATCATAAAGATTCTTCTTCAAAAAGAAAACTTACCTCACAAATTTGGACAGATTTCAGTCAATAAGAAAACAAGACACTCATTCCCCATTTGCTGCTCAGCCAGAGACAAACATGAAGCAGCAGAGAATTCAACTTAATTGAGAGATAACTCCAAAGTGTAAAGACATTTCCAAAACAGAAATGCTGCAATCTCATTTAAGAAAGGTAATTATAGTACAGAGTCATGGTTAATGTTCTACAGAAGTAATTCCATCCTAAGCAATATTTTCACTACCCTTAACTTTGAAAAAGTCCCTATTGGGCTGAAATTTCTCATACATAGTCTCAGCCCAAAGGGTTATTTTAAAGTTTAAATTAAAATGTTAAGAAAATTGAATTACTAAATGAATTTTTGCACTAAAAAAATGTTCTAGTTTGTAATCTTCCAAAACTGATACTACAACTCAGAATAATTTGTTTTACTTTCTACACTGACGTGAATTTATCTTATGAACAAAGTTTTTTAATGTGGACTCTGACTTCAGCTATGTTTGTACATGATATGCCAAGAGCTCTGAATGTTGTATAATAAATATTATCCTGGGGTAGAAAAGCTGTCACTGTCACTTCTAGTTACTTCTCTCTGAATTATTGGTTTCAAAGCTAAACAAGTGCCAATTTTTGGGTGAGGAAAGAGCAAGTGCTCAAGAGGGGAGCAATTAACAGCTCAAGAGGGAAGATATTCTGGGTGTCCCTGTGGTGACCCTGTATGGCACTGGCTCACATCAGGTGCTCTGCAACGACTGCATAAAGGAGATGGTCACTGGTGAAATGCCTGCTAAAGCAAGCACAGCTATGCTGGGAACTAGGGACTGGTAACTGGAGAGAAAATATGCTTTACACCTAACCTCCCAGCTATGTCCTCACACAGATCAAAATCCTAAATGTTTTTAAAACTTTCTAGCATTGTCATCTGCTTCTTTTTCAGGACTCAGCAGATTAATAAATGTAAAGATTCACCTAGTGATTGATCCAGACCATCATTCTTCAAGCAATTAACTACTACTAGCTCAAGAAATATTTCAGAAAGATGTCCACAGAGATGGAGAATGCACCACATCTTGTACAAATTACTACCACAGTTTGTCATTCTTCCTAGAGAAAAAGGCACATTAACCTGAATTTGAATGTGTTCCATTAACAGTCATTAGATAGAGTTAGGTTTCACCTGATATATAGATGACTAGTATCAGAAATCTGATTTCTATGAAAGTACTTTCAGCTGATAATCTGACATTTTGAAATATTTCTCCTAAATTAAATCGATGGAACTTCATTGATCAGGCAAACAGACTTAGAAACATACTGTGTTTGACACACAGGTCAAAATGAGTTGGTTTGTTTTAGTCAGGAGGTTTGAAAATTAAATGGAAAACAAAATATTTTTTAAAACAAACAAAGACATTCATTTTATTAGGTCATATTTGAATTGATTTTTTTAACATTCATCTTCAAATATAACTAGTTGCCAGTGGAGATGATTGCATTTAAAAATCTGTTCAAAAGTGGTCCTTCCAGAGAAGAAGAATCTATTTTGCTAAGCATAGCAATGTGTGAGAGGAGCTTACAACCAAAACTCAATATTTAGGGGCAGAGAGAAGTATCGAATACTGTAAAACACAAACCTTGGCGAAGGAGGAAATCAAATAAAGATTTTAAATGTAATTCATATAGATAAGCATAATTATTTTGACCTTTTCTGTGAAATACGGAATTACTAATTATGCAGTGAAATAGCTTACATGTCATATGGGAAATATTCAAACCTGAATTAGAGCAAGAACTGAGATACGTAAGTGGTAACCCATAGTTCTCATAGCAACAGGTTAAATGTTTATTGCAGTCAGAGTTATTAAATTCATGGAATTTCCTTAGCATGATGCATCACTTTTAAAAGTCACTCATTTTATGGAGAAGCATTCAGCCATGATTAAATTAAAAGTCAGTGTACCTGTGCATATCTTTTAAAATACAGACATCTTTGGCTCAATTGCCTGATATTTTTATATGATTCATTTCATCACTAAACAGCTATCAGAGATATCCCCACCTGCATGGGGGACGAGCTCTTCTGTTAGAGATGTAACTTCATTGTTTGCTACAAGCCATGAGATCTTTTGGCATTCTCTCTCACAAGGACCTTCAGGAATGAGTGATGGAGATTGTCACTGAAGAGGGTAGGACACTTCTAGCCTTTGGCAACAAACCTGGAAGATGAGATTGTCAAATTAAATAAATACAGGAACAAAGCTTTTAAAAAAGAAATAAGTCATATCTCCTATGCCTTGGGAAATAACCTTTATTCACCAGCTAAATGAAAAGGATTTTGTGACCCACTGAAGTGAGAGACAAACTCCTGAAAAAATATTACTGGCACCCTTTTTCTACAACATTTATTCCTTCCATGTTTTATAGAGTAATACAATCATTAAGAACATGACTACTTTTATTCATATCCATCAAAAGGAAATTCACATGTCACTAAACAAAAGGTAGACAGGTATATTTATAAACTGCATCTTTTTGTACTGAGGATCAGGACCTAAAAGTTGAGAGTGCAAGAAAACATTTTGATTTTTATGTGAAAAATGGGTAATGGGCTTTCTTCATTCTAAGAAATATGCTAACTTAGCTATCTGTAATGTCTTCCAGGCTAGAAAGATGAAGTGAAATGGGAAATCAAGGCACACTCATTCCATGAAGAATACTAGAGCTATGAAATGTGAGACTCAGCAGCCTACTGAAGAACATCATCAGAATAAAACCATGACATGGATACAGACTGTATAGCTTTTGAGAAAGCATGGAACAGTTTACTAAGAACTACCTTTTGTATGGCTATAACATAATACAGGATCCACGGTTTACATTAATAGTATGGAACTTCCATAAGTTAATTAGATTTTCAAAGTCCCGACCCATTTCATACCAGCATACAATTATAGTTTTTATGGTTTCAACAAGCTATGAAAATACAAAGGAAGTATTATAATTGCATTACATTATAATCAAATTAAAATTAGTTTAGTCACAATTCACCATGTGATTTAGTCACTGTAGGAGAATGATTAAAAAGGTTGCAAACCTGAAGAAAATGGAAACAAAATAGAAATAAATTATAAAAAATGGGACTAGGATATTAATCAGCATATGAATATGTCACTCATTTAAGATATCTGGGAGGGCTTATGGTTACTACAGTATATGACATGGAAGAAAACCTCTGTGGGTCAATATGTAAGAACGCCTGACGGTTTTCCCTAGGAATAGTTTGCAGCTCTAAATAATGCCAAAGAAAAAGCTTGCAGTTACACAAGGTCATTAAAAGTGTGGTATTTTGGGCAAATACAATGCCCAAATACCTACTGAAAACACAAACTCTAAGTATTGAGATGAATTTTTGATCTGTTAAGGATGAGTTTAATGGAAGAGGAGTCATGAAGGATGTATATCAGGAAACACACATAATTCTGGTATCTGCAGAGAATACCACATGCTTAAAGTCTCTTGCAAGTTCCAGCTCATGCCATCAAAGTTTATGTACAGTCAATCAATGGGAAAAAACTAAGGTTCAATAGTCAAAAATATCTAAATGTTGTTCATGTCAATTATAAACCAATGCAAAATACACCTGCAACAGGAAAGGGGGATTGGCCAGAAATTTCTGGTTCCTGGAGACAAGGAATAAAGAAAGAATTTCATATTCAACAAGATTGAACAAGGCAGAACTTTAAAAAAAGAAAAGAACTCTACAGGTTGTTGTCTGTACATTTTTAAGACTCAAAGATATTAAATACTCCTCATTAATAATAAAATAAAATAAACTAGCTCAGGTAAATCCTAGGTGATCTAAGACACCTGTCATTTTTTTCATCTCCATGAATGGAACTGTTATTTGCACCATGTTCAGCACAGTAATGACATAGATCCACCCTGAAAAATAGACTGCAAATAATTTATGAGTTCTTTTCCAAACCAGAGTGCTTCTGTTTGCATCAATATGAATTGTGTGTTCAGTTTTCTGCTAAATGCAACTTGTAGATGCCAATGCAGAAGTGATCAGCACATCACCATTTCTGGCCTTGAAAGTACAGTGCAGAAATGTTTGGCTTTCATTGCCATAAGAAATAAAGTACTTATAAGCTATTTCCAGTACATAGAGACCCCAAATGTCAAAGTCTCATTTAAATATATTAAATTACAGTTGTGCAATGCACAAGTAGAATGCTCAAATAGCATTCTAATGCTTAGTGCTGGAAAATGAAGAACACTAATGTATCATCGCTCTAATTCTCATTTAGTCCACTCAGCATTTATAAAGGCAAAGAATCACATTAATCAAGTATCCTTAAAGGTCTACCAGGTCTGCCTCGAGGGTAAAAATGCACTTGAGGTCACCTCCTGTAAATCTAACTTGGGGGGAAGGGAACGGTGTAATGAACTTTTAAGTTTGCTATCGTGAAATAAAAAGCATTGAAAACATCAATTGATGTCTAGAACTTCTCTCACAGAAAAGGATCTTTTCAAACTATGTTCATGCAGCCATCCTTCACCCAATCATCTACTCATTTACTCTGAGTTAGCACAAATCTTTCACTTTGTATTTACAATATGAATTATTTTTACAGAATCAAAATCTTTCTGGCCAACAGTTTCAATTATGAAAATTACCATAACGATCATAACAGTATATCTAACATTCCTTTTAAGATTAAATGGAATGTAATTTTTTTCAATCTAATGAGAAACCCATTGTTTCTATTTCAAAATGCACATTTAGAAGGAATACATCTGCAAACCCATTCAGATCCATTGACCCCCAAAATGAACAAACACATTGAATTTTAAAGGCAAATAAACTTTTCTTTTAAATTAAAAAAATCACAGACAAGTTAAGTAGCTTATCATCTCTACAAAAATACAGTTAGGTTTAGGACAACTTGTTAAAATGGAATAGGTAGGAATCAAGCTTATGAGCTACTATTGGATGCTCATATGAAATACAATTTGTTTCATGCTGAGTTCTTTTAGTCTCACATATTATGTCTCACAAAGGTGTTGCAGGGCATACAAGGCTCTCAGATAAGCTTGAAAATTTGTAATAGCCCTACCTAGGACATTAAGACTTTAAAATAAATAGGCAACCTTGAGTAGCAGATGGAGCAAGAGATAGGAAGTTATTATGATATAGTTGAATAATCCCATATTGTGTGGTGTCATTAGAAAGGTTTGCCCATTTGCTGTGTAAGGTCAGCAAGTAAAAAGCTGCCACCTTCAAGCAAAGCTTTTAATGAAAAAGCCTTCATATCAGAGGCCTCTATTTTTGCCCAGTCATCCAAGATTCAGACACTAGTGCCTCCTGCTTTCCATCTGCATGTTTTGGACTTTGCCTTTCCACCTAGGTTCTGTCTTTCCATCCCATCTTACCACTAAGGTCTGTTCTCATTTTATCTCTGGTCTGTGAGATACCAACAACTTATCATGGATTTATTTTTATTCATTTTCAACAAATTAATCTTATTTACAATATTTACTCACCTTGGTAAATTACTAGGGTTGTAAGCTGCTTTTTTTTTTTTTTTTTTTTTTTTTTTCCACAAAATCTCTTGAAATCTCTCTGCTCACAGGAGGCAGAGAAAATGGAAATGACAAGAGTGTGGGTAAGTGCCAGAGACTTTTATAGTAAGTCATAGTTCTATCTTCCCCAGTAATTCATTATCATCCCTATAAGGCAGCTAGCAGCACAGATCCCAGTGCTTCAGGAATCTGGCAGATCAGCAATGGCTTCCAGTATAAATCAGCTCTCCAGCTGGAAAAATTAGCTGCATGTTATTCAAGTCACTGCATCAGCATCTTAGTGGGCACTAATTAATATTTTATATCTGTTAGCATGGCTTGAGCACAATACATGCATTTTCATCTCCTGTTAACTATCATTCCTTTCAGGGAAAAGTCCATGATATCAAAACTGTGAGTTAGAAAAGTTTTATCGATAGTATCATAGGTCAGTATTTCACCTGCTCATTGAATCCCATTGTGACTGTAACAAAATTTATAGTTTTGTTAAAAAATGGTCATCATAGATTAGGTGACTGCTTAAGTCACATAATCTACGATTACCATTTTCTTCCACTGAATAACCAAGGCTATTTCTCTATGATAGTGTAAATAACTTTCCAATTTTAAAAAAAATTCTTTAAATTATGCTGTGTCCACACAAAATGCACTCTGGCTCATTCAAAACCTCAGACCAACATTTAAACTCTTACTTTCTAGACATACCAGGTCAACTCCTAAGAACAAAGCCTTAACACTTCAGATGGTAGAAGTAAAAGCCACCAAGTGCTGTTCACTTTTTACTTGTGTAAAAATCACTTAGAAAATAGCTGCTGGCATTGTTTCTCATGGATACACATTAAACTGCTTGCAAAAATCAGACCCTCTGATGCCAGAGTCCCACCTTCCCCAACCTTCTGCTGCATGGACCAGCACAGGGGCTGATTTACAATTCTTATATGTAGTATCCTCCAGATCATTATTCCAAGGCACTTCTCCAGATACAGACAGTTGAATCAAATCACAGAACTGCAAATAACACAACTTCTCAACAGTTTCAGTGTACTTTTAAAGGGGCTTGTCATATTTAAATACTTATGCAACTGAAATGTCTTTAAATACTGTGAGCAAGTTTTTCAGCAATTTTTGGTGGACACAACAGAAGAAAAGAAAATATGTAATTAATTTAAGTGTATTACTTTCCATTGGGCCATGATAAATAACAGTAAGATATAAAATTATAAATAGCTTATAAAACTTGAGCACAGAATCCAAAATCCTGTTCCAGAATCTAAAGGTACATTCACACAGCTGGAAAGGTCTTAAAAAGCCTTAAACCTGTCCCCAGATGTATCTAAAAACACTGTTTGCCAACATCTAGTTATTTATCTTTTGCACTAACTACAGAAAATATTGAGCATTTCAGCATGCATTAGAAGGACAAAGAACTGTAAACTACTTTCTACACCTTGATCAGGGTGACTTGTGTTGTTAGAAGGAAGTCTCCCAGTGAGACTAAATAAATAAACTTCACATGGAAATACATGTATATCAGGTCTTGGTCCTATGTCCAAAACACTGTGAGAATAACTTTAAATATTACTACAATCCTTTTACAAGGTTTTTAGTTTTTAATCAGCCAAAGTCCATTATTCAGTCATTTTTAGCTAATACACAATAAATATAAGGACCTAGTAATTATAGGAAATTGGCTGAGTAATATCTTTACTCATATGTTAGAGTCTAAACCATAAAGACAAGCACATGCAGCTGTTACTCCGGGTAGCTCACACTAAGCTCAAGTAGCACAGGAGCTGTAAATCTCCAGGAAACAGGCTTACTGGAATACAGACAGAAAGAAGGCACACTGAATGTAAAAGATTGTGAGCAAATTACTTCCTGGCTAGAGTCTGCCAACAGCTGCAGCCATTCTAAACTTAGCCCACTGCTGGGGTTTGGTTCAATGTTCAGTGTGAATGCAAAGGCTAACACAAAATCCTCAGGGAGTTCTCATAAGAACTGTGTTTTCCTTTCCTTCTGTAAGGACATGTTTATACCTCAAGTATTTTAACAAGCCTTCTGGGCAAAAGTCAGCAAATCATAACTCCATTTATTTATTTTTTAAGATTTCAGTCAAGGTGAAATTTTCAAAACACCATGTTTTACCAGAAGGAATCAGAAAATACTTCCTATCTTCTTGAGAAAATGAAGAGTTATCTGAGGGCATCACATAGTTGGATTTAAACCTTTGTTTTCTCCATCCATATGAACAACATTGTTTTTCCTTCCTATATGATTTATAGCAGTCTCTTCATGGTCTTCATGGATCATTAGGAAGTGCAATGGCATTTAGTAGATGCTTTGTTATAAAGCCTGGTATGTCAAATAATCCTACCACACTCAGGACACAAAATAAACAGTTTCAGGTAGGTGTTGAGGTTTTTTAAGTATAATTTTAGAAAAAACAGTCCATTTCAAGTGAGCAGTAAGTTAAAACTTTGCATTATGTTTACTGCAATGATATATCTTAATACTAAAATGGAGTAGAACCATTTACTTTATAAATTTCAAAAATCACTTCTTTTCATGACAGAATATCCATTCACAGATTTCTAGTAATTATTACTTTCCTTAAGCTATTAATCATTGTAGACCTTCTCTGCTTACATTTAACAATAAAATATGAGCATTTTACCTACCCTTTTCTTAATGAAAAGGAAAAGAAAAAGCAAAATCACAGTGAGTAAGCTCTTCTCAAAGATGGAGGGGTGGAAGAAAAAAGCCATATTTGAACGTTTACAATTACCATACCTGATTGTTTTGGAAAGTGTGTTGGACCATACCCACATATATGAGAAATGTATTGGGAGAAAGAATTGCAAATGAACAACATCTGAATCTCTTTGTGTTTTTTAACCCACACTCCAAAATGAAGCCCAAAAAGTTAGAAGATATTAAAGATGTGCATTATTAGTGTACTTATTAATATTTAGAAGGTATATTAATGATAGGACATACAGTATCACTACTATTTACCATGATGTAAAAGTCTTTATCTTTCTGAAAAACTTTATCAACCAATAGCAGTGGTCTTAAAAGCAAAAATATACATGGATTATATTGGAAAAAAATAGTGATTTGAAAAAATTAGTTCCTTCATCAAAGTTCAGCCATTTAAGAGATGCATCTCCAGCTCATGAATCAATCACGTGAAAATTTGCTGTCTATGATATTGAATTTTGCACGCTTTCTTAAAAAACAACAAAAATGTAAAATCAATAAGAATAGAGTGGAAATTAATCTTGATTTATCAGTAAACCCTTTAGTGTTCTTTGGGGAGCGCCATAACATTATGTGAAATCTGAAAATCAGAAAAGAGATTTATGTTCCATTTAATTTGTCATCAGAATTCCAGGAAGTTATTTATTAACTTTTTAAAAATATGGAAAATTGAAGATTGGCTAAGAACCCAACAGTCTCTGCATTGGAAGAAACTGCATTTTTTACGTCTATCAATGCTGGCCATAGTAGAAGAGCTTAAAAAGTTCAACTATGCTATGAGGATAAAATTTTTTAAAAATAAAATTTGAAGACAACACAAGCATATGAACCTTGCAAATGCAAGAAAACATGCAATAAACTTTACCAAAGGTGGCCTACAGAGTATCATATATTTCAAAGAACTCACATAGGCTTGGACTGTATCAGTGGGGAAGCAAACTTGGAGGAATATACTAGACACTGCAGAAAGCACTGCTCATGAACACACCAACATATTTGAAAACACATGAACTGGCTTTGATCTTAAAAGGAAGCAGAGAAAGTAATAAATACATCCTACAAGGAAATGTGATGGAGTAAATCACTGATAATATCAGTTTTTGCACTTTAAATTCTTAAAAATCCCAAACAGGACAGTCAAGTAATCAATTCAGCCCTTCCAGTGCATCAGTGCTTCCTCACTCATGATTCTCTTCAGTCATAGTGATCTAATATGTGTAAACAGGTCTGTGGCATTTCACTTGATGTTAATATTCCCTGCATTTTAATACTGCAAAGAAGCAGGAGGAGGTTTAGAAGGTTCTTGTATTGCCTACAAATAAGGGAGCTTAGAAAAGCAAATATCATCCCTGACACAAGCAGCTGCTGGGAAAAAAAAAAAAAAAAAAAAAAAAAAAAAAATGAGAAGCAAGGTTGTGTGCCTTCTGGCAGAAGAGATGAAATTAAGGATGTGGGAAAGGCAGGACTAGCTCTAGCTATTAATTGGTAAAACAATTTTGTACTTAGGAAACTTAATGCATGAGAGTAGTGTCTTAGATCGAAAGATAAGAATTTTTAAAATCCAACCCTCCTGGAAGGAAACTAATGAAGAGTCCATTCTCTCCAAAGTTAATTCTATTCCCAATCTTGGAGAGAATTCCAAATAACTGGACTTCACTATTTCTCTGTAGATATATTTCTCAGCCTATCCAGCATGAATTTTTGTAGTAGCTGAGAAAATAGTTCTGAGGATCTACCCTAGTGTAATAGTAGTTCAATAGTGATTTAGAAGAACCAAGACACTATGGAGACATTTTGCTGCAAAAAGTGGAATACACCGATACACCTGAGGTGCATCACTTGCATGACTACATATTGTCCTACCTCATGGAATATACAAATGAAACCAGCAGCCAGTCACTGCACTTTGTGCCTGTGGGTTCAAGATATTGTTCCACACATTCCCCGCTCTGAAATCACAGTAACTCATTTTTCTTCTTTTTTTTCCCCAAAATAATTTTTTTCCATTATCAGAACAGCATTATTTGCACCTGATCTTCTGAAAAATCTTAAATATTAAAATACCAATGAGAGCTAAGTGAATATATTGCTATCTTTAAAACTGGAAACTGGCTAGCAGAGCCAAAGCTATCCACAAAATCATCATTTTTAGCAGACAACTAGAGTTCATATTCATCATCCTCTTTGGGGGAAACACCAAACACCACTCAATCATAGAAGGAAGAGAAAACCCATACAGTGTGGTTTTTATCAGTTTTTAGGCAGAATAGAACAAAGTTTTTCAGTTTCTCTCAGTCTTTATTTTTAATTGTTTGAATGTAAAGATTATGTCACAGATGAGATGGTAGAAGACATAGCAAAGAGCAAGGTGTCACACTTGGCATGTCAAGGATGGCTCCAAAACCAAGGATTTGATTGCTTTATGGGACAGGATAAGGGAGGGGGAGGGAAGGAAAGAGGAATGGATAGCAGTTTTGTTTCAGCAGTTTTTAACCTTGTCATAAGCACGTGTTTCAGATGAAGACCTGTACACAACAGAACAAAATTCCATTAATTCTCTCTTTCTCCTTCAGTACAATTTAGAACTGGAATTCAACTCCATAGCTTTTAAAAAGTATCCCAGCTTCAAAGGAATTAAAGATGCACCACAAAAGAAATTTGACGCAAGTAAAATCAAAACCATAGGAAGCGACTCTGCTAAACATTAATTCAAATTAAACCAAATAGAAAAGAAACACTAAAAAAAATTGAGACATTGAAACTTCCATTGATTTCAGCAAGCTTTGAATTTAGATCTTTTGAACCTAGATATTTCAAAATGAAGAAATTAAGTAAAAATTGAGGAACTAGATTCTCAAGTTAGAAAGCAAATCTGTGACTCTTCTATCTTGGCGATTAGGCTGAACTATTTTTCACTATGTTCAAGATATTAATTTATCTGAGTATCTACTACATTTTGTCACTGTCTGGATGGAAAGTATAGTTATCAATTACCTTGCCAGAAGAGTCAAGATAATGAAAATTAAAATTCTTATATAACAGACCTATTCAAATCAGCCTGTTTGATGAGAAATAGCATCAAGATCAGGGTTTGCAAAAGCCAGAAATATCCCTTGAAGTGACATAGAATAAATAATTGTAGCGTATAGCATCTGTGGTCTGAGGTAAAGTCAATAGTAAAATACACTCTTGAATTCACTAGAGTTAGGACCAAGCTCTTAAAAATTAATGCTATACCCTTTGAGGCAAGAGTTATAAGCTAGAGAGGACAATTCCTATTTTTGTATGTAAGATTAAAATAGTGTTTCACTCCCAAATCCCAAATAAACTCAAAAATCTTTAAATAAAAATTTCTCCTTAGTAATCAACTCACTATAAATCTGAACAGTCGAAAAAATATTATGGTATTTGGGGCTAAAGAGAACATGTAAAAAGTATATGTTGCCCCTCCCTATGAAAGTACTACTGAATCCAGCAACAGGATAGTGGCTAGACAGATTCAGAAATATAGAGAAAGAAATTTAAATCACAGAGGAACAGAAGAAATATATGAAAAAAAAAAAAAAAACCAACACCACAACAACCCCACATTCATGGAGCAAAATTAAGAAAAGCATAAAGTAAAACACCATGGGAAAGAAATTTGAACCCCAAGCAATAGATCTTTTTTTCTGTAGCCAAACAATGAGGAATTGTGCACCAAGAATGCACTCAGATGGTTTTTTTTTTTTTTCTACCTCTGAATGCAGCTACTGGTTCAAGTATCAGATAAATTTAAACCAAAGCATCTCTGTTAAGACAACCTATATTGCACAGAGACTATATTTACACAGCCCATAATTTTACTTATTAGCATGATAGGGCAGTTCTTTGAATCAAAGTCACATTTATGCCTCGTTGAATAAAGTCTTAACTACTGCCAGATATTAAAATGCTATTAACACAGGCATAAGATATATCTCGTACATAATTAGATTCATTAAGACAAGTTCACTCAAAATTTTGCATTTATATTTTTTTATTTGTTTATCAAGAGCTGAAAAGTAGTGGTTAATATCTTCCCATATATTTTATAATATTAATCCAAATATTATAAACTCCTCTGTGAATTAGATTAGATCTCTAGCAGCAAAGACTTTCAGAGCAATTCAATGCAGCACTTACAAACTGTGCTGATAAAAGAAACAAGAATCATTTCTTCAGTGTAACTCAGTCTGGCAAAACAAAGCCAGGGCAAAATGAAAAAAAATATATATATTACCAGGAAGACAAGACAAATAACCACACTGGCAGAAACCACCAATGCTCAAGCATGGGTCTGCATCTTTTACAGCCATGTGCTTTCTGTACGTACGTACTCGTCCCGTCAGCAAGTAACAAATAGTTAGGAATTGCAAAAAGCAACATAAAAGTTATGAATTGTCTTAAAAGTAAAAATGTCTCTTCACAATTATCAACTCATTAATGTGCAGGTACTACTTTATCACCTGCATAGCTTATAAGTAGTCTGTTCTGGTGACAAAATGCTTTTCAATATCAATAACTACTTTGGTATGTTATTACAACACCTTAATAGATAAAAGTGTATAATGAAGACATGACCTACTGAAACAAGGTTTGGAAGCATGTTTGATGTTTGATACTACGATTAAGGCCTTCTAGCTGTTTAGTGAGTATAGTCTAAACTTAAACAAAAAATAAACTTCATTATTTCGTTTGTTCTGTTGAAAAATCTTCAATACTAATTTGCTCACACCATCTGAGACACATGTATTTATTTAATCTTTAAGGATATTTGGCAAATAAGAAGTGTGAGCAGTTCTAAATTTTGCATTAGAGGCAAAATCATGTATAGGGAAAGAGTATAAAATTTAGGATAAATTGTTCACATCTATCACTACTTACATGAATATTGATACTAGTTGGTAACTGGAACTTGTATCAAGTATTATCCAGAAAATTCAGTTCTAAGAGAAGGATTTCAGTTACAATATCTGTTGCCTAAATATAAGTTCATTTAGTCAGAGCTGTAAATAATAATCCAATAAACAAGTACCCATTCAGGCTGACTTAAATATCACGAATAACAGTTGAAAAGAGAGACTAATGAAGGGAATGTAAATGTTTATCCAAAATATGTATGCTTCACAGACACTTTACATTCAAATATATATGTATTTACTGTCAGATACAGAAACAGCACATTTACAAGGGGATGTAATGACCATTTGCATAAAAACATTGTGAATATAACTCTACACAAGTCAAGAGCAAATATGTCACCAGTCCAGAGGAATTTGTTCTTCTGATGAATAGCTCCATACTTCACTATTAGCACCTCATATCTAAGCTACTATACATTTCTGCAAAAGCTGCAGAATAGAGGAAGAAAAAGGAATCAAGTAAGGCAGCGAATCAGTAATCTGTCAGGGATATGAAAACATAGTTTTCCTGATCATTAACCTTCCCATTTATTAGGGCTTGCATTTCATAACAGCAGCACATGCATGCTTCAAAAAGCAACATCATCAAATTCTGAAAGCCTACATTCACAAAAACCTCTACTGTGTGTATGTGGAGAGTCACATAGGCACACTAATCGAACTATTTGCTGCAGTACTCATTGTACACTGGTACCTGCTTGGGAGCTTTCCATTTCAATGTTACCAATCAATTACCCACACCAACACAATGAAAGGCCTCCTATTTAAATGAAAGAAGCAGACTAAATTTCATCCCATGTTACAAGTAAATTGACCTTTTAGAAACTCAAGGAAGATCTTCTCTGGGTTTCACACTAAGACCATTAAAAGTAAGCACAGTCAAACATCAAAGGATGTGTCATCTCCTTCTCTTCATGAATATACTTCCAATTCAAATCTGTCTTTTTATATGAGCTTTAAATTTTAAGCCACTCTATTGTCACTGAGGTTATTTTGTTTGACTGCTAAGGAGATGGCCTATACTAAAGGTCAGCTATCTTTAACTCCAGAAACCTCCCTCAGGATTAACCCTGAACAAGCTCTTGTACTTCAAATGTTATTCAGTAGAACTGCTAGTCATCAGTCAAAGCAACATGGAGTGTCCTGCCTGGCAGGTGCTTGTTTTCATAATGCCAAAACCAATATGTAGTTTGCCACTAGATCTAAAATAAGGAAAATTTATTGCTGTTTTAAAGCTTAAATAGTTCTAAAACTATTTTTAAAATAGTTTAAAAGTTCTCCTCTAGGCAACATTGCCCCTTTTGCAGAGCCTTGATACTCACAGCAGAGCTAATGAGAGTTCTTCTCTCCAGAAGACTGGCACCAGCAAGAAGAAGGTTCAGAGTGGTAAATCAAATGCATGGATAAAAAAATACCCAGAGATGCTTTCTGAGTGTAGAAAGTCAAAGTACATACATAGAAAGTATTACAGCACAACAGGAAACATAAGGGTACACTCCACTTTCTAAAATGATATTCAGAAACTGGAAAATAAATTAGGGAATGCATCTGAAACTAAACTCTATTAAAGCTACTATAAATTCCTCTAATGCTTCAGTAATCACTTCAGTATGTCTTTTTAAGACTCCATTAAACACTTTGTGAGAAAATTTTGAAATATAATCTTGGCATTGGCTAAACATTCTTCATCTCCATTTTAAAAGTATGCAGAGAAGTAGAAAATGAAAAGGGGATTAAATAGTTCAAAGACATTTAAGTCCAGGCTTTTGAACTTTTGTTACTGCTAACAGCAGAGAAAAAAACTACAAGTGTCCCTGAAATCTGGGCGAGAATAGGTTACTGCCTATATTTCAGTTTGCAAACTCAAGGATTTGTCTAGCAGAATGCAAGATGACAATTTCATGCATCTCATCTGAGCTACACACATTGCCTCTGCATCAGCACATTGTCTCTGAACACCATTATTTTTTATTAATTATGTACTGATTTGTGTGCCATGCCATTAACCAGATTCAGATACCATGTCATCCCATGGAGAGACTGATTCAATATTGACACAGAGAGACACATTTCCATCTACCAAATCACCAAAGATCTATTTGCTTTAAAAAGACTAATGAGTGATGGAGAGAAACGTTAGTAAAAAAAGAAGATATAAGCTGTTAATGTAGTTGATCATTCAGCCCTCTGAAAATATAATTGCAAAATTAATATGGACTCCTCTAAAGCATGAAAACACGGAGGTCACACAGCTTATAATGCAGCCAAGATTTAGCTTGTAGCTCTTAAAGTATCACTATGCCACCATGTAGTCATTGAAGTTTGGTTTTGTTGGTTTTTTTTAATCATAGATGTATTAAAATAATTTCATCACTGCCCTATTTGGAATGGTATTGCTGTTTTCTCAGTAGCTTGGATGTCTTTCTTGAAGACATAAATGTCACAAATCCTGCAACTGCAGCAGTTGTTTCTCATAGAGTTCACAGTAGCACTATTTTCTTTATATGTAGCTTCCTGTTTCTGTTCTGAAATAAAAGATGCCTATGTTAAAAAAAAAAAAAAAAAAAAAAAAGAGAGAGAGAAACTGTCTTTTTTTCTGTGCAGAGTACTTGGCCTTCACTTTTCCCTCACCTTTACTTTCTGCCATCACCTCTGTTAGATACTTCCAGATTTCCAATAAACTCCTGTCTGTTCACCCATGCACTGAACTCCATTATGATTGCTGCTTACCTGCTGCCTTCATGTTTCCTTCCTGCCTCTGGTCACAGCTTCTGCAAAGATCAGCCTCCTCTGGCCTCTTTTGTTGTTTTGTTATTAAAAAAATATCACACAAACAATGGCCAGAGTAGTGCTAAAACGAAGATGAAAAAGCATCTGATAGCCAGAAGCAAGGTCAGCAGGAATTGCTTTTCTAACATCCCAACTGGGTCCTCCCTTAGGAGGCAGAAATCTTCATTCCTTATCAATTCCACAAACAGCAGAACACTAAGAAAATGTTTTTGTGGATTTATCTGGGAAGCATTTTAGTTCTATGAATTACATTTCTGGCTTCTCAATCTACATCCTCTATCTCTCAGAGTAAAACACATTGCATTGGAAACAGTAGCACCAGAGTTAGCTGTCAAGTCCATTTTTTGAATAAATCAGTTATTTTTCCATTTTTCCTTAGTTATAATTGTGTACTCTGCACTACTTTTTAAAAGTTCTTCCAAGACAAAAGACACAAGTTGCAAGCCCTTTAACAAGCTGTAAAGTAGTAGATATTCATAAATTCCTACAATTTCTTGTAAAGATGAAATCTGATCTAACATGGACACACTCTGTACCCTTTAAGAATTCAGTGTGAATTTTAAATATCATCTCCTGTTGATTTCCATGCACAATTCAATTCATTTAAGTACATTATACAACTATCCTTTTTTTCTACAATCACAGCAGCTACAGAAGCTAGGCTGATTTGAGTATAAACATTTCCTTTCACCTGAGAAATAACTATATTCCATTCTTATTCTCATTTGTTTTTGTCTTCTAATCTTATTTCTAAGGAAAAAAAAAAAAACTCTCCCCAAAAAGAAATGTGTAATTATCTCCTACTTTTGTTACTTGTTCACCTTTACTTAATAAAATCAAAGTTTGCTCCCCAAAGACATACTTAACTCTCATATACTTTCCAAGATTCAGAAAAAACCAACACAATGTACACTGCAATGGTTTTCTAGTTCTGCAATGGCTTCCCAGTTCACAAAACAGTGAATGATCTTTTACTGTTTGGAACAAAAGGGAAAACGTTGAAGTTATGCAAAGATATTGGTTTTGCCACAGTTGTTCTCCTTCTGATTTTTAAAAGGTAAAAATCTTTAGTAAAGGCTAAATTTCAGCACCTCTCTCACAATTCACCACCACCACAGTAATTTAAAAGGTACTTTTTTAAATGATTTTTTTTTTCCAGCTGGCTAAGCAAATCAGCTCCATATGGATGTTGCTTTTCTGTAGACTATTTTGAATTGCTCAAGTGATGGAGACAGAGGTGGCTAAACTAAAGCTGGCAGAAGAAAGAACTTTTATAGTAGTTGCCACTGAACTCTTCAGTATGCTGGCTCCTTCAGAAAGTGACATATTCTGAAAGGAGTCTCCCGCTCAGTCTTTGAACTGTTTGATTTTCTTTGCAAGGACTATGCTTTTCATGCAACAGCCAATAATGTACAGAAGAGAACAAAAAGAATTCTATCTCTTGCACAGATCAACAGAAGTCAGTCCTCCTCTCACACACACTAGATGCTAAACTCCAAGCATCAGTGATCTGACCACTAAACAGAGATTTCAGAATCAGAATTACAGAGTTCAGCAATTCTTAATGTAAAAAATAGCTTTAAGGTACTTTGGGAGGAACTGAAACCCTCAGAAGATAGAGTAAGGATTCCCCCTAATGGAGAAAGTGTAGACTTTCCACAGACTCCACATTTTGGCTTTAAGTCATCTTGGAATGTTAGCAATATTTTTAATGCACGAGGAGTAGTTGCAATCTTGCTAACATTGTTAAGGGCTGCTGAATATAGCCATTATTAAGCTTGAAGAGAGGTGACTGAAGAAAAAAAAGTCGGGGAAAAAGTAGCATGCTTTATTTGTCATAAAAGCAGAAAAATTAATATTACTGAAATTAAAATGTGACTAAATTAAGAACTGGACATAGCAAGGTATTACAGCTACTCTCCTGGCCTCATATTAATTATTACTACAGTCATCAGAGGACTTCTTAAAGACACACTGGACATAATTTTGACTTCATAGTGTTGCATTTAAGGTGATATCTCATACCCACAGCATGGTCTGCTATGCAGGTACAATCATTCCTTATTATCCCATAAGATATTTCCAAATAACAAACTAGAATCCAGATAAGGTCTCCAGATTTTAAATTGCATATATTGCCAAATATGAAACTACTTCTTTTTGTACTTAAGTTTCATATTCTATTTACTTGTGGCTGTTTTTTTAACACTCTCTTCTTATTAATATTATTGAAAGTTCAAAGCTGAATCACTGATTGCTTTGGGTTAAAAAAAAATATATTTATTTTGGAAAGCTATGTGCTAAAAGTACTTATATAAAATATTTTGTAGATTTTACAAGCAAGTTTCTTACTATGTAGACTTTCATGAAAGTGGCTATACCTACAGAAAAACTACAGAATAATAGTATCAGGTTATCATGTAACCCTGTGTAAGGTAAAGCTGGACACTAGAAGAACTGTTAGTTTTAAAACTATTTACTTCTACAAATTAAACTGCAAATTCCTGACACTGTTCATCTAGTTCTTTCACCTAATACAATCACAGTACAAGAAAACAAAGATATTTTTATGAAGAAAACCTAGTTCATCCAGAGATGAAAATAACCTTATTACTTCAGTTAATAAGGCATTCTTTGATTTTTAGAAATGGTAGTTATTAAACATAGCTACATTTTTTTGTCATTTTAGTCTGTGTAGAAAATAAGGATGTTTTAATTAAAAGCAACTACCTAAGGGACATTTTATCTCATCCTGTGAATAAGAAATATTGAATAAAAGCATAAGGGCAATGGGAAACTGGTTTATATAATGTCCACACGACACCCTGTAGGATTCACATATTCTTCCAAAGCATCCAAAAGCAGTTTAAAAAAGCTAAGCTTTAGTAATCTAAACTTAAAATCTATAGCTTCAATATCCAATAACACTGCAGATAACAGGCTTACTTCTGAAAAGATTATGACTTATGGATGTGCCATTTTCTCCCTGGCCATTCTTTCTATTTTAAAATATAAAATAAATGTAAGCAAAATTTTCCAAATTTATCACCTACTTTGCAGGCAAAAGTTACTCAAGCTTTCTCAGAATGCTAAAGGCATTTCAAAGGAGTGCATGTAAACCAGGGGATTTCTTCAGTCTGCATAACTATAGAAGGACTTGTTTAGTCAGAGATGCTGTTTTTGGAGGCACAAATTTACTGGCTTTATTCCCCAAGAACTTGTCCTTGATATGAAACCTGGCTGGCAACAGTATCTACTGGACCCCATAACTGTTCTTTATTAGCTGCTTCTGAATAAAATTATATTTTGAGTTTGCTTCTTCCCAGAGCAGTTACAGGTATTGATGTAAGGTGCAAAGCACAACACATCCTCCACTCAGAAAAACCACAGTTAACAGGATGATCTGATGGATTCCACAGATTTATATTTTACATGTGAAATTCAAGCAGTGCTTGCAGGCAGGTATGTGGAAGTGTATAAATACAGCTCCAGGGAAAGATAGACTGATTTTAAAATCTTTAAGTCAAACACATGTGTAATATAATGAATATTTACATTTGGATTCTGATTCATGCCATGAGCCCAGTTATGATCCTATTTTCGTCACTTTTTTTATTAATGGAAGAACTTCATCCTCTGCTCTTTTCTCTCACCACAGAAAGTAAGACTTTGCAAAGCTGTATGTTGAGAAATCTACAACATGATCAGAAAAAAAAATTCCTGTAGTCCATGAAATTTTTCAATATCAGGAAAGGTGGAAGATTATTTTTTTTTTAATCTTTGCTAGCTTATGATTCTTGCATTGATTCACAGTTAAAGATTTTTCTGAAAAAAAACATAACTTTTCAGAGGCATAAAGGAGAAATTATAGCAAATATCTACAAAAATTAAAAAACAGCATTAAATACATATAGGAACAATAAGAAGAAAAATTATAACAATTATGATGCTATGTTGTTTTGCCCTGACATAAAAAAAAAATTGGTTAATAAGCGTAGAGGAGAAGATCATAGTATTCACATTTGCATTCTTATTAAGCTTTGTTATTTTGCAGATTAAAAAACAAAGGTTGAAAGATTAGAATATTGGAAAGTCAGCTTTCTCTGTAGACATATATTCATAATAGAGCACAGTGCTATGGATTATTATTCAAATGGATAACTTCAAATCTTAAGGGAATATTGGTTTTCATTACTATATTCTGCATAACTTTGTTCTGGGGAACTAATTTGCCTGAAATGGAATAATTTAATTTGAGGCAAAACAAAAGAGGTGAAATCCCTCCTTAGGCTTTTGGAGCTCATGGTCACAGTGCAAGATTGCAGAAACATCCCACCTGTTGTGGCGGGACAGCCAGGGAGATGATGTGTGTCCTTATTGCTGTTGATGCTCAAATTCAGTTATCAATGAGGTCTCCAGTGTTGGTGCCCTTCTGCTGATCTCACCTCTTAGGCTTTGTGGTGCCTTTTAATTCTTTCTTTTAATCCACCATGATCTGTGGCCACTTTCGCACTCTGTCCAGGCTGATTGTTCATTGTTCCTGGCACCTCAGTTCCCAAACTGACTCGGGGATAACTGCTCACTTTGTGCTTGCTCTGCAGCTGTCTTAACTGCAATGTTTGTCACATTATTTACCTTATGGCCTGATAAATGTTAAATCAGCAATTTGCTAAATATGCTTATGCTAAATCCATATAACCATAAGGCAGTAATCAAACAGTTGATTTAGCAATTCAGCTAGTATCCGTCTTGCCATTGGAAATGCTAAATATATCTGTGCAAGGCTGGCAATTCATCTCAGCTTGAGTCCCCTTCCCTTTGCCTTGGTCCATAACCTCTTCCTACTTTCAGATCTTTTCCCATACAAATGCAGAACTTTGCAGATATATAGACCCTGAATAGGTAGCTACCAGAATACAGTGCAAGCCTGAAGTACCTTCTTATTTTGAGGGGTTTTTACACAAAAAATATTTAGTAAAAATACAAATATAGAAGCCGAAACAAACTGCTGAAGGCAATCAAATTTCTGGTGGACTGAAACGTTTATAACTTTCACACCTCTGACTATATACAAGATCACATGCTGTATGTAAATGCTGTCACTTTAATTCTCCTGAATACAAACACAAAAGAAATGGGAAGCAACCAGAAAGAGCAGAGGCATGGACAGCAACATGTGAAGAAAGAAGAACAGCAACAAAAGCCACAGATAAGGAGAAAAAAATGTGATGAGAAGGGATTTTGATTTCTCAGAGAAGGGTGAGTGTGCAGAAAAGGTTCCCAAGAGGCCATTTAGGAGTATATCTGAGGAAAATTGAGGACAGAATGGCTGTTTGAGCTTTAAGCCACAAATAACCACAAAGTCATTTTCCATAGTTCATTGTGGGGATGAAGGAAGGATGGAAGATGAAGAGTCAAATTCAGATTAGTACAGAACTGTTTTGTCTGGAATGAGTCAGTGAGAATACAAGAGCTGTTTCAAATTATTTTGGCTATCACCATAATACTGTTTTCATAATTAGGGTTATTTTATAATATTTCCAGAATCACAACTGAATCTTAGCTTTCTAGTAAGTCTGTATTTCTTTTGCTTGTAGGAAAATGGAATGCAAAGGTGCAAATCATACAAGATCAAAACAATCAAAATTTGCTTGCTTCCTATAATGAATATATTTAATAACAACTGAATTGTTAAGCAAGGCAATTTCTCAAGATGTTTTTATATATCAGACAGCACTACAACACATCTGAGAAGTTACTTCTATATAAAACCACAAACAATACTGTGATGGTATGGTTTATTAGTAGTACATGAAACCTTATGCCTTCTTTTCCATGCTGACAATAAAGTGCCTGTATGGGAAATCCTGAGCAAGGAGGCCGCTGGGCATATCTAGGAGCGTTTAGACAGCAGGGTGCTGCTGCAGGGTGCCCTGCATGGGAGAAGGTTGTGACAGGACCAGCGCTGGTCTCACCTTCTCCAGACAGTTCTGCAGCAGGTGGAGACCACTCATTGCTCACCAAAACTTACACCAGCTGAGGAGCTCATGGCGCCGCTGCTCAAACACGTTAATAAAAGTGGCATCCACAGGGACAGAGACATCTAAGAGTAGGAGGAGAGGACATGTATAAGAAGATAAATGAGGCAAAGGCCTTAGAGAACTGTGAGGGTGAAAAGAGAGGACGATAAGCAAGAGAGACAGGTGGAAGACATTTTGAGGGATGCAGCTTGGAAACATGGTCTTGGAAGGAGCTGCCCCATGCAAGAGGAAGGAAGTCTGAGACACACAAAAAAACCTCAAACCAAAGAACCACAAAAACCCCCAGCCAAACAAAAACCCAAGAAAACTAAAACAAACAAAAAAAAAAACCAAAAAAAACCCCCAAAAGCACCAACACCACCAACAGACTTTCACTGGGAAAAATAACGGATGAAACTAACAAAGCAGTGACATTTTCTTTATGTGTTGTGCCTCTTTTGGAAACAAGCATTCTTTTTCATCTGGTGATGTTTATTTCAGGCAGCAGAGGGAGACTTTTATTCAATGGAGCCACATTCAAGTCCCATCATTCACTCTCGAGCCTGGCATTTGGGGGATAATTGATTTAAAGGTCAAGGCCAGCAAACCAAGAAAAGATTATCCAGGAGAATGTTTGCTCTTTCTTCTTATTCAGAAGGGATGGAGAACTAAGATCTTTTGCCATCTAATTGTCACTAACGTTTTCTTCCAAGAAAAAAGAAAAATGTTAATCCATGCTTATCTTTCCTCATCTCAGCATTGGTTTGCAAAGGCCTTGAATGTTTTCAACAAGAGGTAGTAAAGATTTGGCTGCAGAAGACAGGATTTCTTTTTTTCTTTCCAGGACATGAAACAGCAAGTCTTGCAAATAATGGCTATTTACCCCCAACTCTTTGCACTGTTGCCTCCATCTATGTACTGTTGCCATTAGTATTGAGAGAGCCATTGTTCATTGTAAGAAAATATAAAAGAACATCATTATAAGTTCAGATTTCTACAGTGGCTTTCTGGATGGGTTTTGATCAATGCAGAAGGACTGCCTGAAAAGAGAAACACTCTCCAAGAGAGTGTATTACACAGAAAGAGAATGCCCTGACACTGAAAGGAACTGGGGGGAAAAGCCATACCTACCACTAGGCTAGACAAAGGGCACAGGTCGAGGCCTTTTCTTTGAAAACACTGATTAATGTGAGGTCCTGTTACCTGCTATAATCATCGTTTTGTTCTGAGTGAAAGCTTTTCTACATTCCTAATTTGTCTTAGGGATGGTAAAAAAGAAAAAACTGTCTACCTCAGTCCAAGGGTGAGAGTTTCATTTTGCCTTCAGTTCAAAGTGGTGAATACAAAGGATTCAGGTTGTCGTACAAATGTTGACCAAGTGATTCCCGTGACAAGCAGACCCTGTGGCTCACATCACTCAATTATTTAATATTTAGCTTGATAAGAAGAGACATGTAGGTTGTTTATAAATAAAATGTTATTATGGCAGAATTAGCAAGAATAGTTACATTCTGTAAAAGAAAAATCTCCATTTATATGCACATGTGTAGTCACCTTATTAAGGAGAAGAAGTCTCTGAACTTGATTTTTCACTGTGAAATATAAAACATGCTTGCAATCCCTGCTTTCTTAAAATTAGTCAACTAGGTATGCAGGGGTCTTGATGCTGTTGTCATTTCTACTAGATTAAAACAGGATTTATGGACATTTGAGGCAGGAGGGGAGCTCAACACCTTTGCTAGTGACAGAACAGCAAGAGGGAACCCAGGACAGACAGACTTCTAGGAATCAGGGGCCTAAACTAATATAGAATTAATACATATTACAAACCACAGGATACAAAAAGTAAAATACAACAAAAGACTCCATTAGTAGCAGTTGTGGAGAGAGTAAAGTCTGTACTCGGATTTTGTCTACATAACAGCAAAAAGGAACAGTTTAACTACTTCTAATACAAGGAGTCACTGACACTACAGATGTGTCCTGCCTAGGGTGGGAAACTTTGGAACTATCACCACACAAAATATAATTACTTTCTCCATTATCAGCAGATATTTTGCCCAAAAATTTAAATAGATTCAATAAAGGTGTGATGTCCCATGCCACTCAAACATCTACTTTCTTTAAACTCTGTCCAAAAATGGAAGCCCAGGGTTTTTTTTTTTATTCTATCAGAATATTCTGTCTTTCAGCTTAATGCTGGAATTTGGAGATGGCACAGAGTAGCTGACTTGTGTGCTGCTCTGAAGCATGGAAGTTATATTAATCACAAAGCATGTACAATATCTGTCACCTGATACAAGCATACAATAAAAACAACTAGTTTTCTAAGTATTTTAATTTAATACTACAGGAAAAGTCAAGAACAAATACTCTCATAGGCTATGAGACCATAAATCACAAATATTGTCAGGGCTAAAGATAGAGTGTGAAAGTCCCTTCACAAATATATGGAAGGTGACAGCAACAGAAACTTTTATCTCTGTTGTTACTTCCAGCAAAAGCCATTAACATAATTATTAACTGGAAAGTAATATAACTTTTTGACTGTGAATGAACAAGCCAGACAGTATTCAAGAGTTAGGAGACTTGAAAAAAGGAAACAGAATCCAGCTTTTGTTTTGGCTTGTAGACTCAACTTCACCTGCACACCTTGGGCAAGGAGTTTTCTAGCCATTCTGCACTTCTGATGGTTAGCCCTACAAATCAAACAATAAACAAGTTCTTTAGTAAATAATAGTGGTTAAATAACAAAACTCAGCAATCCCAGTATCAATGAAGTTCAATGCACTTTGTATACTACAGAAAATCCCTGCTCACCTAACATCTCAAGCTACTGACTGAAGTGAGATAACTGACCATTTATTGGACTGATAAATCAGGTGAAGTATTGCTGATGCTTTATACAATACTTCAAGTTTTATCAATGGCCCTTTTAACCTAACTTCTAGAGTGTGAGCAGCTATTCTTGAGCATGAAATAGATGGGATTTTAAAAATAAAAGCATTTTCTTACACAACTCAATGTTTGGCCACCATTTGATGCCTCAAACATTCACAAAGCAGTTCATGGCAAACAGTGATCTATAATGAAGATTAAATAACATTTGCCATTTTACTTTCCTTAAAAAAAAAAAGAAAATGCCCCCTGCCCAGGTTATTTTTGTGAAACCTCAACTGTATCTGTTAAAGCCAACCACTCATGTTAACATAACAATGCTGTTCTCCTCCTCCCTCTCTCCACACACACATACCCATATTTAAAGTCAATTTTGTATCTTTCTCATACTTAAATCTTTACATTTCTCACACAGATTACACTTTTTTCAGATACTCTGTCATCTATGAACTTTATCACAAATACTGCAGCTTGCATGGAAGCACCCCTTGTGCCATGCAAACCTCTCTAGTCATCTCAATGAAAATTCCCCCACATTTTGCCCACTTAAAAGACCAGAGAAATAATTTGGATCATCTACACACTTGGTGGCATTTAGCTGCTACAGGCAATACCAGAAAGCTATCCAAGAGAGCTAAATAAGCCAGCTTATATACAACAAAGTCGCATTGAATCGGGTAAGTATCCCATTCTTGCTGACTATGAAATAGAGACAAATGAAAAATGAGACCAAGGAAGTGAAACAGATTTCTTCTCTGTACTGAACAAGGTGAAAGTCCTGATACAAGTTACCCCACATTGCCAGTAGGAAATGTAAATTTTGGACTGTTTTTCTGCATTTCTCATTTGTGATCTCTGTCAGAATATTGCAATTCAAACATTCTTACAAACCAATTACATGCTTCGACAGGGCTGCACTATGTTAGAAAAAGATTGCATGTACAAACTAACTGACAAAACATGGAAAACATGACACTTTAATGCATCCGCAAGTTACATGATTTTTTTTTGTTGTTGTTGATTTTAAGTTTGTCCATGACATTTTATTTCATCAATTAAAATATGTTCTGATAAGACTGCATGCTACCTTTAGGTAAACCAAATTAATTCACTGATTTATGTTAATCTGAAGTGAGGTGGAGCAAAGCATAGGAAAACAGATATAAACTCATGAGATAGTAGGTCTGTTGTATCCTAGACTTGCCCTGATGCAAGACATTTCCCCATGATGTGTAGACAGCTCTGGACTTTTAAGAGGAAGGCACCCTTCAACAAGGCCAGATCGAGTCACAGGAATGTGACCACAGCTATCTGCAAGCCTAAATGCCATTTTCTATCCTTTCATTTTCACTGGAGCTTTGAAGTAAATATGAAAAGAGCCAGAACTGAGCAAATTACCTGAGGACTGAAACATTTTTGACATAAGTCTCAAATGCAGTTCAAGCCTTTTATACTTGTTCTTCGTTGTTCTAGTTTTGTTTCATCTCAGAATGTGAGTGATGGCAGTGATGATAGAAAGATTGGACAGCTGGCCTCTATTCCCTATGGTGGATACAGATAGAAACACTGTGAGATGCCCTCTTTCAGGAGCCTCAGAGCCTGTGCAGCAGAAACATTTAACTATTTCTTTCTGAAGGAATTGTGCAACAGGAAGGATTCATTTCTCATCCACTACTTCAGCAGGTTCTGTATGCTAAAAGATTTCCTCACTAAGTGAAAAGTCTGTAATTTCAAACCCAATTGCAAGTAACGTGCCAAATTTGTTGTGCCAACATGAAAAATTCTCAAACCCCCTTACTGCCACAAATCCTAGTAAAAAGTTTCTCAGCAATCTCTGCTTTGACCCATTCACAAAACATGAGAAGATGGTTATATTTTAAAAATTATGCACTAAGTCTAGGATAATGAAATTTGCAATGAAATCTAACTTAGAGGTCAAAGCAATTACTTATTCCAAGTATCATCCTCTATAAAACATCTTTACCGAGTTCTGTTTCTCTCTATCCAAATGATAGTTGCCCCTATTAAACTACTTTACCAGTCTATGTTTTGCTTCAATTACCACCAACCATATGTCTTATGGCATAAGAATAAGGACTACATCACAATACAAAAGGATGGAACCAAGACTGGACTCTCATATTTTCTGCCTCAGCACTTTCAAAATCTGTAGAGTAAGGTAACTGTTCTAAGAAACCAATTTATTTTCCCCCATTGCATCACTTACAGGTTGAAGCAAGAAAAAGGACCTATTCACACTCCTGCTGGCACAGACAAAATAGGGAAATACACTGAAAATTTATCAATTTTTTAATAAAACTTTGACTCATATTTAAACCACAGTTTAGGGCTTTTAACATCACCTATTAAATGTGAGCAAATATGTAACACTTGATGGATATGGTTTTTTCAACACTCTTACTTAGTAATTACACATCCTTCTGGAATAATTAGATACAATTAATTATTAGATATATTATTGTATGCTATGCTAGATGTAGCAAGAATGAAGCTGTTCCACGAGACAAGGCCACTGAAGAAAGCAGGACAGTGCCCTCACTGTTGGGACACAGTCCCAGGACCAAGCAGGGCTTGGGTTGTAACTATCAAATACAGGTAAGGCCTGAGATCAGACCAGAAAAACCATTCAGGATCAGCAGGGACAAAGACACAACACAGATCTGCCCTTGGCTCAGGTAAGGGCTGAAGCCCAAGCCCATAATAGTCCATGGGTTCTGGTAGGGGCTGGACAGTGCAAGTTTTAGTTCTATCTCCCTAGAACATCAATGATTATTTATTAGAATACTTAATAACCATAAAAGGCCAAAATATTTCACAGGTGAAAATAAGACAGATGTTAAGTACTCTTTAAAAAACAAAAATACCATCAAAATCATCTCCTCCTTTTCTTATTCAAGTAATACTGGATAATAAGAATTCTCAAAAAAAAAAAAAAAAAAAAAAAAAGCAGCAACTGTTCAGACAGTAATATTAGTAAGTTATTGTAACACCTTTCTCTCCTGCTTCCCATTCTTAATGTGGCTTCTGAAACCAAAAAGGCAAGGGCATTATATACAGCCTCAGTTTACTAGCAAACAACAGCCTGAGCATAAGAACAGATATACAGATGGCAGTGATAGACAGAAACTTAAAAGGAAACAGGATAAAAATAATAACTACACACAGAGGCCTCTTGCACAGCTGGCATCTAAGAGCCAGACTCAAACTTTTACAAAGAATGCAATCCTAATTCTTTCATTTCACTATAATGTTAACACCTGACATGGTAGGCTTTCAAAGATTGTGATCAGTTATTTTATTCTTGAAGCACATTAATCTTACATCAGAAAAGGTGTGGCTTTTTGGTTTTTTTGAAAATCTATGTCAATTATTTAATACTTACGTTCTATTGGCAAAACAACTAACTTCTTGTGGGAATAACCTAAGTAAATAGTGTTCTTATTCCTTTTGAAATACCCTCACCTCTGTGAGTTCTTAGACACCTGTATACTAGTAATAATACACAACAAGGTTACTTTAATTTAAAAAAAATAGAAGAAAGCTCTGCTCCAAGGAATGTACAGTCTATACAAATGTAGGACCAGCAAATGGGTAAAATATCAGATTAGAGTACTACATTGCCCCTGGAAATGGAGGAACTTTATCACTTGAAGAAGCAGAATAAGAGATATAAAGACAGAACAGGTCGTGTACCACTTATGCCAGATTCCCTGTGATATCCAACTTTAATTTTATTTTACTGGTGTTAAACGTAATATTAGCTACATGATAATTTCTTCATACTCTGTTGCTTCTAAAGTGGTTTGCCACTGCAAAATATTAAAGTAGGCTGTTTTGTTACTAATTTTTATAATATTTGCATTTATAGCTTCATAAGCTACAAATGTAAAGCTCTCCATATGTTATAGAGCTTTACCAAATTAAGTTTAGCTTACCTGTAATATCTGAAGCATACACATGTTAAATCATGGAGTCATAGGATGGTGTGGGTCAGAGGGTACATTGTAAAGTCATTTAGTCCAGCCCTACTGCAATGACCAGGGACATCTTCAAGTAGATCAGTTTTTTCCAAACATCATCCAAGCTGACCTTGAATCTTTCCAAGATTTCAACACCTCTCAGTAACCTGTTCTACAGCTTCCCCACCCTCATTATACAAATCTTCTTCCTTATGTCTAGTCTTACCATCTTTACTTTAGTTTAAAATCATCACCCCTTGTCCTATTGCAACAGGCCATGCTAAAATCATTTCTTATAGTTACTAAATCTTTTTTATAAGTACTTAATCATTTCTTTAAGTACTGAAAGGCCATGATCAGATCTCCCCAAAGCCTTCTCTTCTCCAGAGGTGCTCCCACCCTTTGATCACCTTCATGGTCCTCCTCTGGACCCGCACGAACAGGACTCCAGAGCAGAGAGGAGAGTCCCTTCCCAACCTGCTGGCCATGCTTTTGGTGCAGCCCAGGGTAAGGCTGGCTCCCTAGGCTGTGAGTGCACAGAAACACCTCATGTCCTCTTTTTCATTCACCAGTACCCCAAGTGCTTCTCCACAGAGCTCCTCACAACACTAATTTTCTGAGTGCTATAGAGTGGAAATAGAACATAAATTTCCTAATTTTTGATCCTGGGATCACGGTTCAAAAGTAGGTAATTCTGGACAAGCAAGATTTGGAAAAATTAATAAGCAAAATGATGTAGCATCTGTTGGGAATTTGGACTGAGATCATTGTTCCGCTGACAATATTAGATGCCCTTTTCTCCATTCTACTCATGAAGAACCATGGCCAGATAACACAATTTAATTACTTATGTGCCAAGAAAAGGCCCTTAGGTTATAATTTTTCATATTTCCTATAGCAAATTGTGTCATATCTTCCAGAGAATTGTAGACATCTTAATTTACCAATCATAGCAACTCCTATTTATGTTAAAGTCCAATCACAAGAGAAAGGCAGTAGATGTGTTGGATCAAATTCTCTTGAGCAAAATGGACTTTCAAATATTGCATGGAAAAATAATCATACAAAAGCCCTTTCTAAAGATGTAGGAGTCTCAGAAACTGGGGTCCAGTTTTCTAAAAAAAGTTACCCCTCAAAATCAGGTAAGTAATTTTTTTTCCTTATGAGAAGCCACAGAGGACAGAGAAAAAAGAAAAATAAGGAAATTAAAGGATGGAGACTTACTGATAACATTTTTTGGGAAGCAGAAATATTTTGTGGATTTCAGAAAGGTAGTCAGACATTTGGATGAAGATTTGGCTATGTCTGCTTTTTTAACTCAAGAACATTGCTTCATCATGTCCTGGCTTTGGCCAAGATTGAGTTAATTTTCTTTCTAGTATCTGGCAATGGGCTATGTTTTGGGTTTAGGATGAAAAAAATATTGATAACACATGGATGTTATTGCCAAGTACTGCTTATACAAGTCAAGGACTTTTAAGTGCCTCATGCTCTAAGGAGGTGCCCAAGAAGCCATGAAGTAGCATAGCCAGGACAGGTGACCCAAATTATCCAAAGGGGTATTTCAAAGAGCAGGGCAGAATGGATAGTGATTACCAAATGAGGGATATTTTTTACTGCTCAGTATGGAGAAAAAAGAAACCACATGAAAGGGCATAAATACAGAATTTGCTTTCCTTCACCTCCTCCAACGGTTCTGTGTCTTCCTTCAAATCCAAGGACATCTGCCAAAGGCAGAAACCACCAGGAGCAAGTGATTCCTCCTGTCTTTGCCATATCGCATCTGGGACAATGGCTAGACCTAGAATAAAGTAACAGGGAGAATATAACCCAGGCACAGAGGCAGAAAGAGAAGAAAAAATATCTACATGAAGCTTAGAGCACAGACCAAGGACTTTCATGAGAAACCTAAAAGGGAAGCAAAACACTTTCATACCCGTTCCTTTTCATCAATTAAACAAAGCAGTTAATTTATGCCATGAATTCCAGCTGAATTTTGACTTACTGAATTGGCAGCACAATAGGTTTACTAATTCCTGGCAAGCCACTTATTTAATGTACTTAGATACCAGGAAAAAGAAGAGTACAGCCTTATCATACAGCTTATACAAAAACAGAGCAAAGCCAGCTCCAAAACATTTCTCCATAGTGGATGGTCTTAAATCTGTTATTTCAAAACCAGCATATTTTAAGTTCAAATGCATTTTTTAAGAGCTCATATCTGGAATAAAAAAATTAATAAAGAATGCTATAAGTGATTGAATGAATTGTGGATCTATTCTAGACAGTTGTAACTGCTCTTAATCTGGGGACATTTTGTGTGAAATAAAATACTTCACTTAGAGATTACCTTTTTTTAAAGGTTTTTAATGATAGACAGCTCTATAATACTAAATACAGATGCTTTTCTATTTTTAATGCCACATGAATACTGAAAATAGCTGTTAAGAGTCATCTTGAGCAAATTTATATTTCTTCTGGTTTTAACATCCACATTTCTTTCAGCAAAGACTAAACACTGACAACCCTGTAGCTTTTTTCCCTTTCTGTTCAAACTTCTCTGGCAATAAACTAAATCTCTTTGCTTTTCTTTCCTTGCTTGATTATTGTGCACAAGTTCAACTGCCATCCAGCATTCAGTTATCTTAGCAGCCTGCTTTTGATAACGTAATTTCACTTTCTAACTTTACTTTTTGCCATACCAATTTATTCCTAACATTGTGTTGCTTATTGTGATACATGTAGTAACAAAATATTTAGCTAAAACAGATTGAGAAATGCTATATTCCCAACCTAATGTTACTGAACTTTCATTTTTTCATATTATCATTATGTTTACTGATGACTTGCTGTAGTGGAATATAGAAAATACAGGTAGATCTTCATTCACTCTTAAGCAGCACTTAGCATTTCTTATGGAAGTTGTACTATATAAATCAGATTTCTATTTTATCAGTTAAGGCTCATCTCATTCATACTTGTCATGCTACAGGCTGTCAAGCATTCATCAAGTGCTAAAGATGGCCAAAATGGCTGATCATAACTGCTAGCACAGACAAAAAATATTAAGCAGATAACTTGTTGTGGCCAGAGGGAAGAGTTCAGGGTTTTCTTCCAAATTCTCCATGCATTCTCTTTTTTCTGGTCATGCCATAACCACTTTTGTTTGTCTAGTCTGCCAGACTGTTAAAGCCAAAATGCTGAAGTTGGTAGTATGGTAAAGCTGAATTGCCACCTATATAGTCTTTTTCTCAATTATTTGAAAGATTATGTTTATAAAACAGATTTACACTTTGTAAATTATGTATTTTATAGCATGTGCCATAAAACAGATGGGTCTGACTGGCACAGTTACAATTAGTGACAGTGAAGCATATGGTAAATCACTGAAACAGTGGCAACTCAAACAGTCAATTCAATTAGCCAGGGCCCTATTAAACCTTTTCAGACTGAAATTAGTATTGCTAGCATTGCCATTAGCATCTGCAGCTAAATGCCAGATCTGCTGTTATATTTTTATGCCCTTGAAAGTAAAACTGCATTTATGTCCAAATCTCCGAATGTAAATTTAAACATTCAAGGATTTGCTCAGTTAGTAGCTCTAATTTGATAAGCATTTCTCCTTCAAGCTCTAGCCTGAACTTAGAGAGCTCCAGCTCTCTAAGTTCCTGTTAAACTAACTCATCATGCTTAAAACACAGGTTTGGAAATCACCTTATTTTCATGAATATCCCGTTTTTGAAACCTGATGTTTACTGAATAAGAATTTGCTCCAAATAGCTCAGTGCAGTTATCAAGCAAATCATGCAAATACTTTTGCTGTTGCTTCCACTCAGCTTTGGCAGCCTTGTCTCCATCTGTGACCAGAGGGAGCAGAGTGCCTTCTGCAATGGCCATGGGTAAATATTTTTGCCCCCCCAGCCCAGGCTTTCAAAGCCTTAACTTGACTTTTTTTGTCAACTAAAACTATTTTAATACTTTAAAGATATTGAAGGAATGAAGCTTATAAGATAAAATAGACATCAAACTAAGTAATGTCAGGGCCACTCCAAAAATGTTTTATTTCATGTTTCATTTCAAAACCTCTGTTTTCCTCTATTTTTCCTGAAATGGATGTAAGTAACATTTTCATATTTTTTATAATACATATTTATAGTTAAATCCATTATCTTAATTATGATATTGAATCCAAACACAGAAACACACATGCTTTTCACCACTTACCAACATTGACTGTATAGCACTGACATCAATAATAATTTCTATTATTTGATTTACAAGGTACAGTAATGCTGTAAAAATAAGAATTATACTGATAATGGTGTACTGCTTTATCACAGATAATGAACAATATTGCAAAAATGCAGGTTTAGTCTAAAGCTCTGGCTTTAAATCTTTGAGACAATTACTTTGTCTTTAAGAACATTGCAACAAATTGGGATTTTGTTCAATTTAAAATTAAATTTACCATTGCAGGGAAGCATTAAGAGCTAAGAAGTGATTGAATATAGCTAAATTAATAGCTCATTAAATCTGGAGCTTTGGGGCTTGTTATTTAAAAAAATTTCAAAAAAGCAAGGTCCTGAGAAGGAAACTTTTCTAGCAACTGGTCAAACAACATTACCTGGCATGACAGGAAATCAGCATGTGGCAACAAGCCAACTTCTAAAGCTTTCATCAGCTGTTTTAATCACCAAAGATTATTATTCCAACTTTAAGAAGCTTATGTAATTTATCTTCATGGGTCTGACAAAAGAAAGTCAGCAGTCATTCCAAGAGAGGCACTACTATTGTGCTCTGTGATATTTTAGACTGTCAGGAAGTAGTAAAATGTACATGATACACTCTGTGTAATCCTTACATTGCTGATTGTATAAGCCTCAAGAGAAAAGCTCCATGTGATGATCACATACTTAAGTGGGAAATTGAACATCATGCAGGACCAGTGTTCCTCACATTTCTTCAACAAAATAAGTACATTTTATTAAACTACAGCAGAACCTATGACTGATAGAAGAATGTTCATTCTTCCTCTTAGCAGGGTTACCACAGTCATGTTTTCTTAGTAGAGTTCATCCCTTTTTTGAAAGGGCTACTGTAGAGAATTAATTTTTTAAGAAGTTTGTAAGAGAAATAATTTATGGACTTTTGGTAAGAAGTACATTAGACTTTATGAAGAAAGTCTGTCAGCTTTCACTCTTTCCCCTATTTTTATAACAACCACAGACACAAGTTTCAAGTACATTGTAAAATCTTTAATTCAGTGACCATGCAAAGCCATCTGGCCATTATTACAAAATTCCTGCACTTCCACTAGCAGAACACTGACTTTGATAGTAATGTCTTTTAGGGTATAGGTCTACCAACACCTTCACAACCCAGAAAACAGACAACTCTTGCATCGTGCCTTGTCAGATCAAATAGGTCACTGAATGCCAGAGCAAAGGGACTGCACACAAAGAGCAGCCTGTCAACACTTTGCCCCTTTTAAGCTGAAGTGTCTGCAGATTAAACTCCTCTATCACTCATAACTGTGAAAACAGCATACAGTAGAAACAAAAATCAGACCATTGAGACTCAGTCTTTCTAACAGAGTAACAGCATGAACAGGAACAGCTTAACTGAGAATACATGACAGTCAGAGTAATACGTGCGTTTTGAACCTAAGTGTTTGGCCTTTCCCCCTTTATTTCAACTTCCACTTTTTCATCCTTGCTTGCTCTGCTCTGTTTATCTCCATCCCATGTTCATTTTATCTCATTACAACGCTTACTCCCCACAAAAAAACTCCAGGCTGATGTTTCCTACCATCATACTGCTCCATCTGTTCACCCATTATTACCCTATCTAGATCAGTCTACATCTTTGTTCCATCAGAAATTCTAGGACAGCGAGAGGAAGTGGAAACATAGTGTGTTTAGATGTTTTGCATTTGAAAAACACTGCTGTAATTCATATATATATTGTACAGATTTACTTTTGTCTGTCTTTGGGATGGTTTAAATATTTCTGCTCCTCTGTCGAGTCTCTCCTTCCCTGTGGTTTAATCCCCTTTCACAGTGTTAGGTCACCACTCACATACAGAAAGCTCAGCTCCAAAACTGATAGCTCTCATTTTCCATCTGTTTTATACACATGAATACTACCTCTTTGCAGCAATTGCAGTCTAAAGTTAAATGGTTTATATCAAAATGTGCCCACACCAACTGGCAGAAGCCAAGAAGGTGAATAATACAGTTCATCACAATTTATTTTAAATGTTTGGCAGGAATATTGTAAGCAGTGTACTCACCTATCACAAAAATCTCTGCATGTACACTTTACAAAACACAAAAAAAAGAGGAATGGAAATTTGTGGATCCAATTTCTAAATCACTTTAGTAAAGAGATTACCATTTAAAAAAAAGCTATTTTTATTATAAAGCACAACCTATTTGTAGTTAAATTTCTGTAAATCTAAAAAAATCACTACTTTACCTGAAATTGTTCAGAATTTACAGAATCTGGCACAATCAGTTGCTATGCATTTTCCTGGAAACCTTCCAATAGATTCGAAATTCAGCTTCAAATTACAAAAAGTAAACCATTGGGGGGAAAAAAAATTATAAAACTGAGCAGGAATAGCCCTTGTTATTTTTCTCACAACCATTAGTGTTACTAAGGTTGCATGTCCCATGGACATGGGGAGAGTAAAAAATGGCAAACCTGACTAAATCTGTGGTCAACAGCAAGTGCAAATATCAGATCCTCCCCTTTGAACACTCCCAGTATTTGCAATTTAGTGTCTAATTGGCATTCACTATCCCTTTATATGACCTTGTTCCACTACAACAGTGAGAAGGCCTGAAGTAGAGCTACAGTTTCATTATATATTTCTGATTTTAAAAAATTACTATCTTCTGTTTAATATGAGAGTAAATATATATAACATTTATCCTGAGTGTTATTTTTAAATTATACGAGGTCTACAACTACACAATTAAGTTGTACTAGCTTCTTAACATTTCTGGTTTCATAGAATTTACTTGAGATACTCTGAGTTGAAAAAGCACAAATTCACATAAAAAGGGAGTCATAATTTCTATTTTTAGGATATTAGAACTTGAAAATTTCTCATATACACCAATGTATGACACATTGTTTTCTCTGTGTTTGTATCAAATTTCCCACAACCAAAACCATCTAGGATTACCATTAAACATGTACATGTTTTTAAAGGAGGCTAATCTTACTTGAGTTTGAAGGAGATAGGGTTAGACATTAAAGTCTGCATGAATAGTCTATTTCCTATTAAGACTCATGCAAGCTACCTGTCCTCTGAGGCTCCAATTTTGCAGCTGTCATCTTTCCCAGCATTTGGGCAATGAAGGAATCTTTTGTTCTGCTGAAAAGTGGTGCATTGTTCCCTGCTCAGGTGCCCAGAATAAAACGTATAAGGCAATACAACAAGCTTCTCTCCAGACTGACTTGAGATTGGGTTTTTTCCATTCCCTTGTGGAAGATTTTTCACTGAATGAAACTTTCCTTGCTCGGGTGAAGAAAAATTACAACTTATATTTAAAGTCTTGAAATAAACAATATAGATCTCAAAATATTTTTAAGTAGTATTAAGTGTGTAAGCCATACCTAGTCCCTTTACAAACATAATTTTCTACAATGCTTTCTGCATTTCCACAAAAATATCCAGGAAATTTCCATACATGTCCAAAACACCATTCATCTGCTTTTCTGTACCTAATGAGAAACCCCAGCACCTTGGCTTGATCCCCTCTAACTGCTCCAGGAAAGGCTTTCATAATTACTTTTGCCTATTTCAAATACTCTTTTGATCTCCTTACAAGATGGGGCTGCCTCATCACCTCTAATTCATATGGGCTGTGGAAGAAATTCCCTGTGAAACACATCTTGTTATTAATTTCTCTACAAGGAAGGCAGAACCCTCTAGAAAGAGACAAACATTTCTCTACTCTGAGGAGCAACTGTCTTCATTTTCAAGGGAAAGAAAATATCCAGCCACAAGTATAATAAATGAATTAATGAGAGCTCAAGGAGATGAGAATCTTTAACTCACAGACAGCAAGTCTGCACTGGCATATTTGCATATTGGCTTTCATTATAAATGTCCTTTCGATGTAAATCTCTTCATTTTCCTCAGTTAATATGCTTTTATTTGCACCAGAGTTGTCTTAGACCACATAAAATGGATCCCTTTAGGATCTTTAGGTGAACTAGGATATGTGCACCTTGATAATGCCAACATAAACTTGAGTCAGAGTGCTCCAACCACTAATTAGCACAGAGACATGGGGACCAGACTAGACCTAGTCTGAAATAAAACACCCAAAATACACAAAACATGGGTTGTGGGCGCTCAGAAACAATTAGTTTTCTTTCTAGGACTGTTTCTGCTTTGCTGCTTCTTAGTCCAGACATAGTGTGAGAGCCAGGCAACCAATAGGCCTTACTAGACCAAGTGTACTTGTAGCAAAAAGAGTTGCACATCATTTGATGAAACTGTAAATGTCACACAACAACTACTAGCAGAAACCCATTACCTATTAAAAATACAGTTATCAGGAAAAGAGTTAAGGATAAACCACCTTGATTTCCAGTCTGGTGTCTGCTGTTACTGAAAGACTCAGTTATTCTTCTTGTCACTTTAATTAAAACTGAGCCTTGTGAAAACACTTAGGGTCTTAAAATCAGGAACTCACTATGAAGCAAAGATCTGTGAATACCCACCTTACAGTCTTACCTGACCACAGGACTCCTTAAACAAGCACTGCCACAGGATTATTGTATCAACCTGAAACACAACCCTCAAAAGTCTAGGGACACCTCCCACATTGCAGGAAAAAATCAGAAAGAACAGAAAGCATATGAGTGATCCATACCGTATTAAGCTCTTTATCTAATTTACACCCTTCTGAGCTCCACCCATGCAGGTGTGTATGCTCTGAATTAAAGGGCACAGCATAAACCCTTGTGATGCAAGTTGTGGTTAAATACAAACTATCATTGGGTTCCTAAATACCAAACAGAATTAAATAAATCATATTTAATGCAATATATTCTGAACACAACATTAACCTCTGTGTCAGGAGAATGTGGTGAGGTGTTGTTAAAGGTTATTGCATGCATGTCTTAGCTGCAGGCTAAGCATAAGTTCCTGCTCATCACTGCTTTGCCTGTTTTGTAGCAGAGGATGGTACAATGCATGGTGTGTAATGCTATCAGCTCAGAACAGCAGTGTATTCATCTTGACCTCAGTATTTAGTATTTGATTATGTTTATCCTGACAAGCTAGAGAGGCTATAAAATGTGTTTATCATGAAAGCATTTTTGAAAGTTACTTTCTGAACTTACGCTAATTAGCTTTATTTACCAGCAAACATAGATGCAATTTATGAAACTTTCACAGTTCTGTGAAGCGATAAATGGCTTCTGCATCTGTTACATTAATTAAAGTCCTTAGATAACTGTAGTTACTCAAACTCTGCTAAGGAGTCCTCTGTGGAACATTTCAATAACAAACAGTCTCAGTGAAAAACCTTCCTCTGTTATTCTACAGTGATCATGTAGTTATAAGTACAATTGTTTTTCTTGCAGGGTATTTATATCCCATCCTCTCCCTGTTGTTTTCCAAAAAAACTGATTACCCATGCAAACTGCAACATATTTTTCCTCCTTGGCTGCAGTTGTTTTCTACCAGTTTGCAAACTATTTATTGATGGATTTGCTTACTTTTGGTCCTTGGCCTACCTTCTGGCTCAGAAGGTTTCTAATGAGTTTATCTTTTAACTCATTTAATGCTAACACTAATTAACACTTCTTATTAATTGCCACATTACATATTTCAGATCATGAATTCTGTAAAGTTCACTGATATATTGGAAACACAAAGCTGGCAATAGGAATGGTAGGTAGAAAAAAATTCTTCTTCAGCTCTACAAAAGGATAATAATCTGCTAACAGAATTTAGGAGAAAACTTCCAGTAAATACAGGCTTTTAGTAATCCTGCCTGATAAAGTATTTTTGTAATTCACAATCTGAATGGATGAAACAGCTCCTAATAGAGCCTTTCCTCTTGGCATTTAACTGTTACATATCTACAGGGCAAAAAATAGACTGTTAGACTGTCACCTCTGGCACACCCTGTTTTCACTCCATATCTAGTCAATGAAATGTAGAGAAATGAATTTGTCTTCTGCTGATTAGAAGCAGCAAGTCTATGATGTGAGGTGTGAGAGAATCAGTCTTTCTTGCAGTTTTGACTGTCAGAGAGGGCAGATTCAAATTATGTGAAATCTAATCTCATGGCCAGCAAAAGGGGCTTTCTGCTCTTCATTTCTGTCCCCACTATTGTGCTCCAGCCCATTCCTTTGCATTAATGACTGTGTGGCTTCAGGATGTCAGCTCAACTGACTGATTTGATAGAAGCCAACTGATAAATTTCATAAATTGATAAATCAACAACTGGAACAAACCACTGAAAAAACTGGCTTTCTGTCAGCAAGGTAACTAATTCATCCTTTGACCATGACTCCAATAAATTGATTCATATTGATACAAACAGCAAACATCAAAGACATGCCCTTCCAAAACTGCTGTAGAGAGTGAGGTGTGAGCATGTAGCTAGCAATAAGAAAAAGACAGTATTTGGAAGACTAGCAGATAGTTACTGACATTTGAAGACACTTCAGGGTGATGTTAGAGAAGTTACCAGTACAATGAACTTACATTCTCAGTTTGCAAGGAAATGCAAATAAAACATTTATTATCTTTCTGATTGTGCCTAGATAATGAATGTCAGAAAAAAATTACAAGGTAATATGAAAAAATGTTTTTAAAATTGTTGGTACTTAAAGTGCTGGGGGCTACAAGTGCTACTTTTATAATTTCCTAAGGTGCTTATAGCATCTTTGAATAAGTATGGCCCTGTCAATGCTTGAAAGAAAGCTCAGTTCATCTAACCATTAATCATTCCAAGAAATTGAATAAGTGCTAAATATACACAGAAAACTAGCTGCCATAAAGCTCAGGAAATTACCACCATTTATTTTTACAGAGACTGATGATGGGTATATATTTATTTTTCGTTAATATTTTGCATCTCGTGTTTCAACATTTGAATTTTCCCAAAGAGATACAATACTTTGCACTTGTAAAACAAATTTCCAAAAAAAGTGTCATCTTACTTTTTATCTCTTGATTTGTTGACATTATTTTTCTGCACTGTATATTACTTATTAGTTATTTCTTTAATATTTTGGAGAGATGATTGGGACATTGCTTTAAATTTAATTTGTAATCAGAGAAAATACTGTTTGAATGAACAGCAGCAAAATAGTTTGTCACTTGTTCTTTAATGTCTTGAATTATCAAGAAGTGATGAACTTTGTCCAAATAGATACAAATATCAGCTTTCAATATAAAATCAATACAACATGAATGAGATGAGAAATACATAACTTAGACCAAATCCACAGTTGAATTAGTTCTTTTGCAAGCATCTGCCCATATTTGCCACTAAAATATTGATAAAGCACAGTCTTTCAAGGACAATTATTACTTTTCAAGAGCACTCTTTGGCAAAAGGACCAGAACTGGAGTGTGTACTACACTAATTTTCTCATTTTAACAACATATTTTTTAAGCTTATTTATTTCCCACATAAATTTATTTTTTCCACTAGCTGCTGCAAGTCATCCCAATCCTGGCATTTATCCATCCATTGTGGCAATTAAAAGACAGAGATATCTCTGCAAACATTCAGCTTCTTAGCTTTTTCTCTGCACTAGTCAAATACACTGAAACAGGTACTTCTGTGATAATCTATGTCACTGTATGACACAGGTTTGTATTTCTTTTAAAAAGCAAATAAATAGCAAGAAAAGCAAACAGATTAAATGGATTCTCTTTACAACAGACAGCATGCCATGAATCGGGATGCAAGTCAGCCATAAAATTTGCTCCATTACACATACCACCTAAACATATTTCCATTATGGCCTGTGATTATTGTCTCACCCTTCACACTGAAACTCAATTTGATGTGATGGAGATTTTAAGTACTCTGAAAGTGTGTTTATATTATCAGCCTTTTAAACAAATTATATAGACAGACAAAATTTTAATGGCATTACTGTTACCTCTATTCACCATCATTTTTAACTCACAACTTCTGTACTTTAAAAGCACATATCCTTGTAACTGTCTGTCATGATTCAACCCTATAGTTTAACATGGCATTGAACAACATTTGACAAGATGGCAATTGAATATTTAAAGATCAAGACTGAGTACTTCAGAATATTAATTTCCACTAGAAAGAATGCATATTTTTTAAACCAAACCATCATTTTTTCAGCTATTTTTTCTTTCTATTGAGAAAAACATATTTTTAAGTGTTTTTATCTATTAAAAACTATAAATACTAATTTATAGAACATCTACCCTCATAAAAATTATATGATTATATGATTTGAAAATATTCTGATTTAGATCTATAAGTAAAAGCATATTTCTTTCATCTCTTGCACAGCCACATGAACATCATTCTGCAGTTTGCAGTCTTCAGGTGATATACTTTGTTCTTCTAGGCTAAAAGGCTCAAAAATATCCAGAAGTGTGTGCATCAATATGTATACCTTGACCAGTAGGAGAAAGTTTTTGTAAGAAAAGCTACATTCACATGCTCAGTACAGAGAAGAAGTAATATATGCTGCCCACTTTGTTTCTTTCATTCATTTTACTATCAAACTGGGCTTTTAATTACCATACAATCTTCTGGACTAAACTTTCACCTTATTTGCTTCTTCAACTTTTATGACCAATCATGTTTCTATGAGAAGTGGTTTACAAGAAAGAAAATGCTACTGCAATGCTGATCATTTGGCTAAGCTCTAATGTTTTACACTTCCTTTGAAGAAAAATATATGTAAATCTACTGAAGACTTAGAGTTGTCAGTGAAAGAGTTTTGAAGTTAATACGTTTTTTTGTAACCCTATCAACTTGCAGTTCACCTCCATTTCAAACGTTGGCAGGTAAATTTTGTGCATCTCAACAGTTTTGCACTTCCAGGGCTTTAGCTTAAGCTCCTGTACTGTCTAAGTGGTTAACCATCCTTCTTTGATCTCTGTGAGGGCCTGTCAGGTGGAAGTTTTCTGAGATCCTCAAGCATATTTGGGCTGTTTGTCTTTACAGCAACTCCACCAGTAAGTGTACACATGCATCCCTTTTTTTCATAGAAATACTTGCAGAGCTAAAGTTAAAAGTCAAAAAACCTCTAGCTTACCTCTCCTATGTGATATAACACTTGTCATAAAGAAAATATTAATCCTTCTTGAAAAAATATAAAAATTGCCTTCACTCACAAACAACCAAGAAAATAGCGTCACTTTTATTATTGTAGCAATAACACAAAGAAAGAAGTCTAGCTTTATTTATTTTTCTAAGCTCCTTAGAAAGACTACCAGAGAAAGTAACTATGCTGATTTGGAGACTTTTCAGATTAGGATCACTTACTCTTTTTTGTGCAATAATTTTGGAAATGCAAGAAAGCATTAAAGAGTTTATGTAGTAATTCTAGGATTACAGTTTATAATCTACTGTGTTTCTACTGTATTATTGCCATTGGAAACTAATTTTTCCCTCAAGTTGTAGGAGATTTTCTCGTTCTCTCTGTTTTCTGGAGGTACTTTTTACACACACTACTACCACATGGATAAATACTTCTAGCCAGGTTTCAGCAGTATATTTCTGCTTATCTGCTTTCGTTTTATAGTGTCAATGTGCTCTTATGTTTGCTCACTTTTCCATTATCCTTCTCCAGGTTTTCACAATTCATTGAAAATAAAGAATAACAGAATCATACATACAGAAAAGAGATAGTAGTGTTATCTCCAATTAATGTGTTGATGCTTTTCCACATTTCTGCCTTTAAAAGATATGGCCACCATCATCAAACTAGAAGAACTATCTAATTTGCTTTCCTTTCTGAAACTGACCACTAACAGCTGCTTAGCAAGAATATAAAGGTGTGGATGATTATAGAATAACTTGTGTAGAGAAAGTCTCCACATTATGTTCACGAATATGCATTAAAATCCACCTGGAGAAGTTTCTGGATAAGAAATTACAGAATGCTTCAGATTTACGGTAACAAACAAACAAACCTTTTTCCTACAGTTCAGAGGTTTGCCTTTATTCAAAACAATGGTTCTGTTTCTAAAGTCAAATATAAAATAAAATTACTGACACATAATTTGTGATCTGTCAAGATACAAGAGTTTTAATTAAGCCCAAATCACCTGTTACTTCAAATTCTACCTTTCATTTTCAATTTCTGCACCACAAATACAAAAGAAGCCATGGATTTGAAATAATTCTCCAGAGATAAATGAACAATCCAACTAATTTTCCTCTTTTTCAAAAGAATACGCCTATGAGAAGAATTTAGTGGTTCTTTAGCAGTTCTTTAATTAAGCAAGATAATATTTATGTAGAAAATTGAGCCATTCTGTGGTTGAATTTTCCATGAGACTTGGCTGAGGAGTGTACTGGTTCTGGCTAGGATGAAGTTAATTTTCTTCACAGAAGTCCATGTGGTGCTGTGTTTGTACTGATTATTGCCTACTGCACGGGATATTCCCTAATCATTCTGATCTCTATCAGTTTTCAGGCTGAGGTTTATAAAACAGAATTTACAATGGAGACATCATCATGGGAGTAGTCACAAATATACTTTTACCCAGGTAGTGTTCATCATTGAGCAGAGTCCAAATAAGTGATTCTGACTTCTGATTTAGATGCGGCAGAAAAGGTGGTGGAAGGGAATGCTGCTGACCTTGTGAGCCTGAGCCTTAATACACTGGCAAAGAATATTGGCATATGGTCAAAAGTATTAAAAATTGAAACATTTATGCTGCAATAAAAATAAAAGCTGCCTTTTCTTTTAGCAGCTAATGGTATTTCTGTGGATTTTACACTACAGCTTTATTTTCCTAGCCCAGAGAAACATTCATGAACATAAACATACCACAAGCTCCAAAGTTAATTGCCTATAATCATAGATGAAATCTAAAGCTCCTTCAAACAAATTTATTCTATATTTTCCCTGTTCCTAAATGTTATGGTAATTTTTACTAAGGTTCTCTGCCGAGTTCTGTTCAAAAGACTGGTTTGTATGTGTACTATCTAACTTCCCTTTAATTTCCTTTGGCTCGCTAATTTGTACATATAATTTTTTAAACCTTTGTATTCTGTATTTCTCTTACTACAATCCATGGGAGCTTTTGCAGAAAAAGAAAGTGAAGCTTAATTGGTAGGATTCTATTTCCTGGGCAGCTCTTTCATTTCACCAGGAAATGACTAGGGCTTATACAACAAAAGCCAGGTAAGAACTGTTATTCTGTTTCAAAAGGGATATCATTTGTAAACCAAGTCAAAAAAGTTTACATTCATTTTCTTTGTTAGTAAAATGATTCATGCTACTCTATTATTCTACTGGTATTCACTTACCATTTCCACACCTTTAAATGACCATCATCTCTCTAATCACTGCAGATTAGAAGCTGTTGTGCAAGCTGAGGAAAGGAGCTCCCTGCACCTGCCCAGCTGCAGAGGAGGCCAGTCAGAGCTTGAGGCCAGGAGCCCAGGAGGAAGGCGAGCGAGCTCCATCCCTGCCCCCAGCTCCCTTCCCACGGCTCCAGAGGAGCTGGGGCCAGCTCCAGGGCACAGTGCCAGTGGCTGCTGCCTCCAGGACAGGGAGCTGGCACCCACCGTGGCACCTGGCTGGCTGAGCAGTGCCTGGCCAGTCGCCCAGACAGGAGCAGGGCAGCTGGAGGTGCCCAGCCACGGGCATTGGGCATCTCCAGTGGCCAGCCAGACCTACCCCAGGCTGGCCACGCTGGGATACTGGAGCACAGGTGGATCCACCCACCAGGAGCTGTGGCTGGGCAGGGCAGGGCTCTTGGGTGTTGGAGACATGGTGCTGACAAAACACAAAAGAATGTATTTCTTCACTGGATTTAAGTGCCAGATGAAATTTTCTGCAAATCACAGGATGAAATCCCCAGAAGAGAGGCAGGATATCCCAGGCCATGGATATACACACATTGCTTCTGGGTCCTCAGTGTGGGGATTGCCTCCACAGCCAAACCGTGGGGGAGTCAGTATTGCGCCTGTGTGCCATTCAGATGCCTAGTGAAGTCAATTTTTACAGTGCAATAAAACTTTCATTTAACATGGATTTATTACTCTGTTAATCATAATAATTTTTTTCTAATTTTGAACTGTGATATGATCTCATCACATTTTTCCATGCCTGTTACTTAGTTTGGGAATACTTACATTGAAGAGATCTCAGATACATAATTTTATTCAATAGTTGTTGAAGGTCAGCAACTAGCATTAAATCAGGGACATGCCATTCAGTTTTAAAAATGGAAAATGTTTAAACTTAGGAAATATTGCTTTTATCTGAACAATAAAATAAACCTATATATTTTTTCTCTTAAATCAAGCATCATTTTTACTGTGTCTATCTCATAAGTTTCACCCAGTTTCCTAGCACCACAGGCTGAGCAGAATCCTCAAAACTCTTTTATCTTTTGGAGAAGAGTTTTGTGGCTGCAGTTAATATTTTTTATTAAATAAATATATATAAATATAGAGTTTAATCAATACAAAGATATCAATATTCAAGAGAAATTCTAGAATTTACTGAGATATTTTCCACAAGGTGTTTTTTACTTCATTAAAAAATATTGCCATTTTCTGTATGTCCTCCAGGTATAGCATTTCCACAGTTCATTAACAGTATCTAGCTCTTACCAGTGATAACGCTATGCAAAAAACAACATATAGTTTTAACTTGCATCTAAATAGTCTCAATGACTTCAAAATATTTGTACAGGATTTGTATCAAAATGGAATCTGGCCTTATATCTACAAAAGCTACTAATTTCAGGGCATTTTACTAGAGATGAGTTTAACTAAATCCTGTCCAGGGTCTTTTTATAATTTCAGAAAAATGATCTATCAAAGCAACACCATCAAAGCACATTCATGGAATTTATACTTCTGAGTATATTGCTGGTTCTTAATTTTTGAAAGTCATACTATAGTACCTTTACTAACAATTTATTTAATGTCAGTTTGCAAATGTGTAGCATAACTTATCTGAGATCCTCAAAATTTTTCCTGATGTTTCCAATTTTCATCATACAATATCTTGTCAGTCTGAGGAATGAAATACCTTAGTTTTAAAAGGAGAGGAAATAAATCAGGTAGTTTAAGGAAAATACATAGGTTTCAGGTGTCCTCTAATTCCATGTGACTGGGTGTTTGGATAGCCAAATGAGACTGCTGCAAACCCTTCTGTTCCAGTAATTGGACACACATACACAGGATAACTTGTTACATCAGACCTAATAGTCCTAACACACACATTTTAGTATGCATTGTTTGCACTTTGTGGGAGCAGGGAGCAGGAAGGTGGAAGTGTAACATTCTTTTCTATTGAAACCCTAGAGAAAAAATAAACTGACAAATGTAAGCTTATTTTACCTAATTAATTTCATGAATACTCATGGTGCAGATACAACAGTATAGTATATTAAAAACAGTATAGTAACATAAATTCAAGGAGTATGTGTACCTTTCTGATGACTAATGACAGCTTTGTTGTTTTTCAGTTATTATTGATGGCAACATTAATAACAAATGAGTTGTTATTGGTTTTGTTTGATTTTTGATCAGTGAAGTTAATGTTTTAAAATTCCCTAATATGCTGGGGAAAAAAATACATGGAAATACATTAGTCTTAGCCCATGCATACAATGAACCATATCTCAAGGGAGAGAATACTTCTGTGATGTTTTATGCTAAAATACAGTTTCACAGATGAGGTGACTTCCTCATATACTAGCATTGAGAGTTCTCAGTCTGCCTGTTGAGTTGGATTCTTCATCAAATCGAACAATGAATCAAAATTCATTGTTTGCAGAGTAAAATGAATCTTTAACCCCATGAAAATTCATGGGATTCTTTTATTTCTTCATGAATATAACAAGGTACTGCTAATCCTAATATGATCATGATACAGATGGAAAAAAGTTGAATCATACCTGAACAGATGAAATATCCTTGGTGAAATTCTTTTAAAATTACATTCAGATACATATAACAAGGACAAACCAGAGCTTGCCTATGGATTTCCCTGTGCGGCATGGCTATTGACCTTCTACACATCTTTGACAGATCACAACAAAGAAAATTATAATCTAATCCACAAGAAAGATAGATAGGCTTGAAAATTATAATTAGTAATTTTCTGATATTGTGTTACAGTTTTAATAGGGTAGCACAAACCCAGACACTTTTCTGGAGGAGTCCAGTTAGAACTTAGTAATTACTCTGGACAAACTTAATGTACAGAATGTTTCATGCTTTGGATGTCTAGTTTGGTTTTTTTCCTTTTTTTTTTTTTAATTGGGCTGAAATCAAATAAGCTTAACTAAGTTACTTTGTCATAGGCATTTTCACATCTTTCGAGATATTCTTTTAAACCAGAGTTCTAAATTTGTACTCCCTAGTATAATTAACTCCCCATTATATCTTATTTGCAGTCTTACTGTCTTCTATATACAGAAAACACTGATTTGACTACAAGAGGCAGTATCTGGAAAAATGACCTTATGAAATAGAAATTAAATGTTATGTGTGTATCAGTGAAGTCATGATACTATTAATGAGGGTGAATCGCAAGCACAATTTCAAACTGTAATACTATTATTCAACCCACCTAGCCAGGAGTGAGGCATTTTGCTAGAATAGAATTTATATCATATTCTGATTTTTGAGAGTTGCTGACAGTAATGTCAGTACTCAAGAGATCATCCCAATAGTTTCCTGAGAATTCACATTTTTATTGAACTTGTGATTAAGAGGTTTGTTTACATGTACTTCAGCAGAAATGTTAGTTCTTCAGAGTGAGGAAAGTTTTCTTCAATATCAAGGATGTAATTGACAAGAAGGGGAAGAGGAAAGAGAGAGACATAACTAAATGAGCACGTGACTGTAGCTTTCCCTAAACATAAAACTGTCTTTCCTGAATAATTTCTTGTGACTTCTGAGCTAAAGGTGGAAATAAAGGGAAAAAACTAAGAGACCTTTCATCTTTTTATCCATGCAGTCTTGAATTAGGACTTTTTGCTGTTATTTTCACGTTAACTCTGTAGACATTTTACCTTCTTTCCCTTTGGGTCTGTTCTGTGAATGGTTGACACCGAAAACAAGTCAGCCAAAGCTTCTATTCTTTTAACTTGAAAAATGGCCCTGTGCTGTGCAGAACTCTTGAGATCAGAAAGCAGAGACATCTGTGGAAAGAAAAGAGGTGGATTTTAAACAATTTTATCTGATTAAGAAAAGAGAGGGCAAGTTAGCAGTTAGAAAGGCATTCCCCATCAAAGAACAGCAAGTTCCCTAACAAGATATAGGCAGTTCTGCAGCTTAACTATAAAATAGCAGTGAATCAAAGAGGTGTTTCCAGGGTCCTGATAGTATTATTGATCCTTGGTGGTTGTTATTTTGTATTTTCTTGGTAGCAGTTTCTGTGATATATAATAAACAAGCAATCAGCTCAAGAGAACTGAAGCTGAGAGTTGCTATATAAAACAGAGTTCTGATAACTCATCAAAATAAAAAGCCAAAATACATGATAACTGGAGCATAGACCTGTCTGGGTTGGGAATGTAGTGAGCACTGAGGTAAGCTAAATTTCAGAGCAAGGACACAGATTCGCATTCTTCTTCCAGGATGAATATTACTTGCATGCTGGGGCATGCTTTCATTGCTCCTGGAGCTCTGTTTCTCCAAATGTCCAGGTCAGGCACAGTTTAGAGTATTCTGCAGCTCCTTTTTAGGAGCATAATTGTGGTTTCGTTCAAGAAATTCAGAAGGTAGTGTGGTGTATCTCATCTGAAGTTAAGGTATGAATACCTTTCACATAAAAAATAGTGCACTGAGTTCCCAAAATTTACAACAGATTTTTTCTAGAAGAAGATACTTCACAACTGTAGCTGTCACATATAATAAATCCTTTCATTGCCTGTTTCTCGGAATTGAGCCTGAAAACAAAACAAAATAATCCATAATTTTTGCCAGTTTTCAATCCTTTTATAGCACAATATCAAATAGTTTTACTGAAGGAGGCTGTACCAGAAATGCTAATTGAATTAATATATCTTATTTTTTTGTACAAAAAAAGTAAAGTGTTATGTTATTTTAGGAGCATTCACACTAGATTGTACAACATATATAGAAGTTCTAATAAACCAATTTCACTTCAATTTTAGTGGCTATTTATTTTCATATCACAAATATTTATGCTTTCAATGAATTAATTTCATACCTGAAAACAGCACTGGCTTGAATATACTAGGATAATGAAAATATCCAGTGGAATATGATAGAAATAAATAATAACAGTCAAGAAAGTAGTTAAATAATGGCTCTGAATGGTGTCTGAACAGATTGTCATACTCTAACTAGAACACCAAAACCAGTTTTACTTAACCTGATATGACTTCTGTTTAGTTTAAAGACAGGGTTTAATATTTTTCTTTAATGGTTTCAGGCTTAATAAGCTGTCTTTTTCTTAATGACCTTAGGAAAGCCAAGCAAGACCAGCAGTTCCACATTATAACATCTCTGGTTTACTTAAAGCCTAAACATTGTGCAGATAGCTGCAGTAATGGCTATCTCAGCTGACCTACCAGTAACCCCTGTTTTGACCTCTAGGAATCACCCTCTCCCTAGAGGGCAAGAAGTTATTTCATTTATGGGGTTTACTGATTCTTCTATTTAAGTGGAAAAGTTATAGGAAACATTTCAGAGGCTTTCCTGGCTTTTTTACATGCTTATTTTCTCTGAAGCTTTCATTATGACCCTACAAAAAAGGTTGATTTTCCTTCCCTCAAAAAAAAAAAAAAAAAAAACCTGCAAAAATAATGTAACAATTCAAGACCTCAAACATAAAAATTGATTTTTTCAATTGTCAAAATAGAAGGGAAAACAACTACAATATTTGCCATACTTGCCCACAGAGCCCTCCTAGTTGCCCAGCTCAGGAAATCCTTTATCCTGCCATTTGCACTGCTGATTGCAGTATTGATTGTCACTATATATTAAAGACCATGTAAATGTCTTCTTACAAAAGGCAGAAGATTCCTTACTGTGTCAAGAACATTCCCATTTGCTGTAGTGTCTTTTTAATCAAAACAAATTGACAGTCAACCAAGATCAAGAATGTTATTAAGGTAACATATAAATATACTTCAAGAGGTAAAGGTACCAAAAAGTTATTACATCATTTACCCCTGCTGTCTCCAAAGGAAGTTATATTCTTAAGTACATTTATGTATCTGACACAATTCCTTTTTCAGAATTATGACACTACCACTATAGAAGGAGCTTATATACAATTTCCATATTTTTACTAATAAATATGTTTAAAGAATGAGACATTAAACAGGGTACATATAGAATCAAACAAAAATTATTAATTTCAGATTAGAATTTCTTTCTTCTAGATGAACTCTGTCAATAAGGTTGCTGTGTGGAGGGATGGGAAGAAGGTGTCAAATACAAATTGGAATTTATTGCAGAGGAATAAGAAAAAACATCTGGAAAACTATTAGTGTTTATCCAACTCAGAGTGGAGTGCAATTTTTCCTGTTGTTTTCTCTTTTTCCCTAAACATTAAGTAACTACATGCAATAATGTATTTTATAGTATTTTATAAAATTTCTTTTATGCTGTGTGGCATGTCCTCTATATCAAGGTTAATGCATTTTTACATTTAATCACCAGCATATAATGTTTATATACCCTATTACTTAGCAGCTTTGGATATCTACCTATTCATTGTGACAGTAATACTAGAGATCATCTCTGATATTCATTGTTCTGGAATTGTTCTGGTACCATAACTGATGAAACCAAAACCTCAGGCATTTGGCTGTGTGTGCTGCTTGTTGCCTGCTCTTTTAGGTATACATAGAGGAGGTGCCAAGAGGCAGAAATAAGGGTGCTGCACAGGAGGGAAGGTGAGGCAGGGGCTCTAAATCTGCCACTTTCTTGCACCAGTTCTATGCCTGTGCCACAAGAGCTGCCATTTTAGAGTACCCTTGGACCCAAGCCCAAGCTGCTTATGCTTCATTGCTTCAAGGTCCTGCATATTCATCTTTCAAAATACTTCATTTACTCTTAAGCACAGTGACATTTCCTACTCATGTAGCAAACACTTTCAAAATCTGACAAAGACTGCTCATTCCATTAAACTCCCACTTCTACTAAGTATTCCTGTGAGCGACTGTTGCCTAAGATGTACTTTTGATGATAATTCCTTTATTTCTAAGATAACACCTTTTGCAGAAAAACATGCTGAGTGACAAAAAGGACAATTAGTTGACCTCTTCTTTACCACAGAAATAAAGAACTAGCATAACACCTGATGAATGATGTGGTTTTTCTGTAGCAAACTGAGCACATATTCTTGCTCTTATGTCATACAGAAGCTGACATGATAACGCTTTTTTATTTTGATTTCTCCATAATAATTAATTATCCTCATACAGAAGGTGTTTTATACATCAGTACAGCAGGTATAACTTTTAGTTATAAATCAAGTCTGAGATTCACTTTTTCTCCTTTTCTAGTATCAAAGGTATTTAGGGTGCTTTTTTATTGCTTCAAATGGAGTAGACCATCACTAAAGTGACTGTGACTCATGTCTTTCTTGCCCTTACCTTGACTCATTATTTATGGGATGAAATTCCCCATAGTTCCCATTATGTGGCATCAATTTTTTTTAGTGCCCCAAACAATATGTGTAATAAACCATTTTGGAAAGAATTTAATAGAAAATACATTTTAGGACAATCAAATCTTTAAACCTGTCTTTTCTTCCTCAAATATCCACAGAACACAGAAAATGGGAGACTACAGGAAATTTCAAATAGTCTTTAGGGAGTATCATTTTATGTTCATTTGTTCTCAATTCAGCAGTAACAGCATGATTTCCTTCTGTCTCCAGGGAGTTTTCTTGGAAATTTTATTCCTTTGATATCTGTGCCTTAGGTCTTGTTTTCAGCTGGGACATGAGTGTAGACCTAAGCTTAGGTTCTACTTTGTAGGAAGTGTTTTTCTACCACTGCCACATTGCTCTATCAAGCCAACAATAAATTGGTCCTCGGTTATTAAGGCACTAGAGAGTCCCTGTATCTCACTGCAAATCACATCAATATTCATAGGTAATGTTTAATTACTTCATTAAAAAGAGGACTTTCACCATGCCAACTAATATATCACAAAACATGAAATTATTCAGGCATCTTCTTACCTACGCAGTCTACAGAAAAAAATAATTTAGAAAGTAGCTTGGCTAGTAAAACAAATTATTGCTTTGATTAAAAAAAAAGGCATAGTTTGTGTGTCTTAATTTTTTCTAATTTAAAAGTTTTGTGTTTAATCTCTCTTCTAATAATCCAACAGCCATAGCAGATTAATTTGCCTTACTTAGATAACAATTCTTTTGCTAACAAAACATGTCCTACCATTTGTGATTTGAATAGAAAATCAAAGCCAGTACACATGGTATTTCATCCAGTAAACATGACACTCCAGAATGTGAATGGGAACAATATGGGCAAATTCCTGCTTTGAAGTCAGCATTAATCTCCAATAGACCTAAGCAGGCCACATTTCACTCGATGAGTTCTACAATCTGTCTCTAAATATGGCTGTAAAATCTGAAAGTAAATAATTGACAAGCCAGGTTAAGATGGAATGACTTGAAAAGTGTGAAAAGCATTAGAAATTCATATATCAGTCTCAATGTTTCCAGTGAATTTGTGTTTCATGATTGATAGACATTTAAAATTAATTAAAATAAATGTGAGCTCAACCATTATGAGACAGCAGACAAACCACATAGAGAGAGCATGTCTCACTTCATGGTCTGAAAAAAGTACAATCGTGCCTTTTTAAACAGTAGAGAATCCAGTCCTCTGCAAAAATACTGGAATTTTTTTTGTGTCTAAGTTAATTCTCAAGAAAACAAGATGTTCAGAGACTCTCTTATTTTTCATTCTCTTCCTAATCGTCTGCCTCCCTCCTCAACTCTATCCCTCATTTCTCCTTCCAATGTGACTTTCTCAATGACTAGGAACATTATAGATTACATTTTGTTTTCTGTAGGAGGTGAATTATTATAGCTTCTTCATCTTCTGCCTGCTTTCATGAAAATTCATAGATCTTTTACACCTATAATCCCGATTCAAAATTGTTTGAAATATTAGCGTCTATCAGTAAACTCAATGGTATTTACTCACAAAAGCATACCTATATTAAATTTGCAATCATTTATGTGGCAATGAAGGCTATCAAACATAGCTGAGGATTTTTTTAATGTTATCATTTTCTGGTTTACATGATATGTAAATCTCATTGAAGTGCCACAAAGAAATTGCAAGAATTTTCAGCATGTACTACAAAATGACTGCTGAGAATAATTTGAAATTATCAACCGCAAAAAACACTAGGTAGAAACAACTTAATGTTAAATTCTTTAGGCCTCTACTTTCAGAATTTACATTATAAAAATATGGATGTTTATTCTATGTGGGCTGAAAAACTAACAATGAAAACTCATTGGGTCCTGTGTACCTCACTGATTCATGAGATACCCAAATAAGTGTCTGTTTCCCACTTCTCATAGATTTTTCCTCTATATTTTCCTTCAGATGTTTGAGTGTTTATAACCTACCAGCAGACATTCTTCAGAAAATTAAAAGCTTTGAGGGTTACTATTAAAACTTGAAACCAGAGGCAGAGTCCTGTAGCACAGAAAGATACAGAAAAAGATCAGTTTCATTTGGGAAAAACTTTACCTACTTTAGAAGAATTTGCATATTTAAGGATATAAAGAGTGTCTCTTGGACTTAAAGACCCCAAAAAGTCTAAAAGGTGTAAGAACCACAAACTTTTATTATTCTGATAAGCACAAATAAAAAAAAAATATTTTAAAGTTCTCAGAATTCTATCATCTTGGCTGTTTTGGAAGTTTATTTAAAAGTTTAGGACAACGTGAAACACAAATTCTATAGATCTGGTGTCTATTTAGCTGCTTGCTGGAGTCTTATTTTAGGGCAAATACGCTCCAGGTGCTTCTGTTCTGCTCTCTGTCTCCTCTCTGTTCCCAGAGTGTGACTGAAGTGAGCAGCAGCATTTGAAGTCTTTAACCTTTAGACAGTCCTAAAAGCATTCCACATCCTCCTGAACATCACATTAGCCAATGTGCTGTTATATGCACCGGACCTACAGCCACATCTGATTCCCAACATGCAAACCCTTACTTGGAGTCTTTGATAGACTGTTAGAAATTACAAGGAAAACAATATAAATGCTGCACATAGATTAGCAGATCATTATTAGCCCTTTCCACACTAAAAGCTGAAATCTCCTTGATCCTAGACTATAAAAAGCCTTCTGAAGCATTTTGAGTTTCTCTTTGATTCTTGGCCCAAGCTTTAATTTTCTCACAGGGCTGCAGCTCTGGGTTTCATTAGGGATATCATCTCAAATTCCTTTGTGCCTCTACCTGTTTGGAAGTGTTACTTGCACCCTCATCTTGGCATGCTTCCCTACCTATATAAAAAATCAACTGCTAATATCAAAATGGCTTAAAACATGTCTGCTAATGAGCATTGTTTATCTTTTGCATCCAATTTAGTCTTATCATTAGCCTGTAATATAAAAAAAAAAGCTTATCAGCCATCTCAAAACAATGGATTTGTTATCATAATCTTCTCAATTTCTTTATAAATATTTCTATTTTTGTTGTATTTTCAGATAGTTTGTTTCTTTATGGAAGTTTATTTTCAACTTTTCAACATTTTAAACAAAAATATTCATTTTTATTTCTTTTGAATGTGAACTCCTTCTGCACATTTAAACCAGGGAGACTTATGCCTTGTAAATGTGCACCAATCACTCCAAAACACAGTGCATTAGCACCTGTAAATCAATGTGAATAAATACGTGAACAGAAAGCAAACAATTATTTAGCAATTTATAATAACCACATGGTAAGAATATAATAACATTACTGTATATTAAGGGTCAAAAATTGCCAAAACCTAGAAATCTTTCCAGGTTGTAGAAAGATTCAGAAGGGGAAGGAAAGAAAAACACAATAACACCAGAATCAATAGCAACAGCAAGGAGATGGAGATTCTTTTGTGATGCTAAATTGGATCTTGAACATGAAAGCCTGACAGAAGAGAAAAATTTATAATCAGAAAAATGGGATGAGAAAAAAAGTTAATTTTGATGATAATAATAATGAAATTACTGCTTGTTTGATGTAACAGTGTTATGGATCCAAGATATTATGTCAGTGAAATATAGCCCTAGAAACACTTTTTTCCTTTATCCTAAAGTTTATTGAATTCTTTGACTGTGAAGTTCCATAACTCATTAAAACATACTGGCTGCTATAGACTGAGCATATTTAATGGGAAAAAGGTTATATTTATAGTCTACTAGTCTCATAAAACTGTCATTGTTCACTCTTAGGTTTGGATTTGAAGCTACTTTATATCTCTTGTCAGACTTTCATTTGCCTTTCTTAGGATGAGCTGTTAGAAGAAGCTTTCAGCTGCAACAGCATAGCCTTTTCTGAGAACGATATTTTGGCTGTTAAAAAAAAATCTTCCACTGAAAGTCTTCATGCTTTTATCATCAAGAGTAGAAATCCAGAAGTTGTCTCAGCAGTGTCCATGATGTGACATGCACCATTTTCTGTCTTTGAAAAATTCCCTTTATTGTGGTTGAATTATAATCCTTCCAAAGACTGCTGTTTGCACCTGGTCAGTCAAGCTTTCCATGATTCCTCCTGCCGTGAGCACACTGGTGCCAAGAGATGCAAGGCTGCAACAGGACATCTTAATGATTGCTCCAGTTAATAGCTAAATTCTGTGACATGTGACCCTGGAGCTGAAAGCGAAATGTCCATTCCTCCCATCCTCAAGTACCTTTCAGCTGGCTCTCACACAATGCAGAAGAGGACACTGCCTGTCTTGAAAGCAGAAGAGTGGCCAGTGTGAAGATGCAGCTTGCAAGGCAGCAGAAAAGTGAGGAAGGAGCTGCAGAGTAAGGGAAATATGGGAGCCATAAATGAGGCTCCAGAAAACACAAATATCTGGAGTTCAGAAAGATGCCAAAAAGCCAGGATGCTTGGAAAGACACATACAAAGGAGGAACATGAGGAAAACCTAATTTCTTTCATCAGAAAGTATGAAGTAAAAGAGGAGAAATTTCAGGAATATGAAGAGCACTAATTAAGTTGAATCTACGCAGGTTTTAGGGATGCAGTTGATTACCCAATGAAAAATCCCAATGAGTCATGTAGTATTAGTGATAGGATGCAAATACAGTTAGTGAGCACAGCAATTATGTACATATTGCTTTTAAAAACTCAGATATTCTTAGAAGAGTCATTCTTCATTTCTTATTTGTGGCACACAAAAATGGACACGGTAAATTTGGCTTTAATCTCTTTGTGCTTCAGTTCCATAGCTGCAAAAATGGGACACTGATAATACATTTTCAAAAGGAAAATAAAGATAGGTTTAGCAGCAGCCATGAGGCAATTAGCTGATGTGATAAGAGAACCAAAGAAATTCCCAGGAAAAGAAATTAATAATTCTGCAGTCAAGATTTTTGATGATGTAGCATAAATAAGGCCTGAGGCTAAACCACATAGTGAACAAGATAAAAAGAAATGTTGGATAACTATTACTCACTCTGTAAGGCAGAGGTCTCCTGGGAGAAAAGCTGTGTGCAACTGTGTAATTAAAGATTATATCATAACACATATGCACAAGGGGATTAAATAATAAGGTTGAGTGAGAAATGTTGATTCCTGTCTGTCCTTCTTTCCTGACTTTTAAAATGTTAGATCTATTTCAAATGTTAGAATAAAGAAGCATTTGCAAATTTTTATAAGGCTAGCAAAGGGAATTTTTTCTAGGTATTGAAATTAATCTTAGCATTGTAAGCAAGAACTGCTTAGGTATGCATTTTAAAAGACAAAATAATATTAGTCTACCAAAAAAAAAAAAAAAAACCTGGTTCAGAACAGTCATGTACAGCTGAAGTTGCCTGCTACTGCTTCAATATCATATTGAAATTACACGTTGCATGTGTTTCTCTTCGCCATTATATTTTATTAAGGAATTGCAAAACACATCAGACCATAAGTCACTGAGAAACCTGCTGCTCACCAGCATTCTAAGATAACTGAAATGCTATCAAATCCTCTGTACTCTCTGTGTTTTCTTACCATTTGCTCTTTGCTCTTTGATCTTCTCAGTCCAATGGAATCCAGATAAACTTTCTGAGAATTTTCTTGGCTTTCAAATACTTTGCCACTATCATCTTTGTAATGAACATCAGAATACACACAGGAAAATCTGCAGAAAACTTTTCCAATCTATGCGCTCCTTGGCATTAAGCAGCCCTTGGACCGAGGCAAATAACAATACAAATCATATACTGAAAATCTAAGCAGTTATTTGAATGATGTCAAGACAACACCTTGCTCTGCAAAAACTTAATTATTTCACTACATTCTTCAAAATTAATCAAAATTGGTTTCCCTCTGAATATAAAATTAAGCTTTATTCATGTTGAAAATAAGAAAAAACAGAATATCTATTCCCTAATGAGAGCTAGCTTTCTTGTGTCAATAACATGAGCAATGGACTAGTACTTATGAACTCTTCATCTCCAATAAATCACCAGATTATAGAATGGCCCAGGTTAGAAGGACTTTGAAGATCATCTATTTCCAGCCCCCTGCCATGGGCAGGGACACTTTCTGCTGGACAAGGTTGTTCAAAGCTCCAGCCGACATTGTCTTGAACACGTCCAAGAATAGGACACTCACAACTTCTCTGGCAACCTGGTTCAGTGCCTCACCACTCTCAAAGTGAAGAATTTTTGCCTAAGAGTTATCCTCCTTTTTTCTGAGGCATTTATTGATTCAGACAACCCAATAGCTGTTTCAATATTGGAGTGCAGTGCAAATGTGAGCCCAGGTTTAGGATTCCATCAACTGAACCAGAAGGTTGAAGCATTTAAGTTCCTTCTCTCATATTGATTCCACAAAAAGTGTGAATGGGAGTATTTCTCCTAAGAGATGTTATTCTGGACCAGGCATCATGTACCTGTGTGCTTCTACCTGTAAGTCGAGTTGGATATTTGATACGTTGCATCAATGTCAAATATATAAAGCCTATGCTGCCAATTTGACAAAATGGAATAATATTTCTACACCTGAACCAAGTAAAAATTGGCTTAAGCAGATTATCTAATAGGTTACAGATTTGTTTTCAATGAAAAAAAAATAACAATTCCTTCTAAGGAAGGCAGAAAATTCATTCTCATTCTTGGCTTTCGGAAAACCATGTACATTCTTCCTTTAGCAAGCTGGATCAAAATAAGTTGTTTGAGGGAATTTTAGAACAAATCCTATTCACTGTTTTCTCTTCAATAAACCTTTAGTTACCACGTAGCTTTCCTTGACCTCTTAATTTCTTTCCATCTTTTAATAAATTAACACCTCTTGTATAATTGGTAGCCATAAATAATACCTCACCTTTAGTGAGTTGATGCTGGCTGGATGCCAGGCACCCACCAAAGCCAAACACTCACTTCCTCACCTGGACAGGGAAGAGAAAATATAATGAAGGTTTCACGAGTTGAGATAAGGAACAGGAAAAATCACTCACTAGATACCACCATGGGCAAAAAGGGCTAGAATTAGACATACTAATTGAAATTAATACTAACAAAATCAGAGGAGAATAATGAGAATTAAAATAGAACCTTCAAAACACCTTACCCCTACCTCTTCCTCCTTCCCATCTCCACCTCCTCCCCTAGCAGCGCAAGGAGACAAGGAATGAGGGTTATGGTCTGTTTCTCACACATTGTTTCTCCTGTTGCTAAGGGAGAGGAGTCCTTCCTCTGCTCCAGCATGGCATCCATCCACGAACTTCTCCAATGTGAGTCCATCCCATGGGCAGCAGCTCTCCCCAGACTGCTGCAGCATGGGTCACCTTTCCATGGAGTGCAGTCCTTCACAGATAGGCTGATGCAGTGTGGGGTCCTCTCTCCCCAGGTCTCCCATGGTGTCACAGCCTCCTCTCAGGTATTCACCTGCTCTGGCATGGATCTCTGCCTCCTCATGGACCTCCCTGGGCTGCGGGGGGCAGCTGCCTCACCTGGTCTGCTCCAGGGGCTGCAGGGGAATCTCAGCTCTGGCACCAGGAGCACCTCCTGCCCCTCCTTCTCCGCTGATCTCGGTGTCTGCAGAGCTGTTCCCCTCTTATTCTCACCTTGCTCTTCTCTGGCTGCAATTACATCTGTGCAATTCTGGTTTTTCTTCGTAAATATGTCTTCACAGAGGCATTACCACTGTTTCTAACTGGCCCAGCCTTGACCAGCACCCAGGGATTGGCTCTGCTGGACATGAAGGAAGCTGCCACCAGCTTCTCACAAAAGCCAGCCCTGTAGCACCCCCACAACTGAATCTTGGCCATGCAAATCCAGTGTCTTTCGTAGCATCATGGCAGATGCCAAAAAAAGAATACTGACCATCTTTTGCAATGTAAGTTTTCAGGTTTCAGATTAACAGGTTTCCCATTTAATACACACAAAAAAGGCAATTTTTTTTTTTACAGTATGTTCTCACTATTCGATCAGTTAAACAGAAACTGCTTCTGGTTCAATTAATTATCTTTCTTCTAGGCAATCTATAATGTGGAAAAACATTTGGCCATGTCAAGTGTCCCTTTATTACCTTATGTTCAATACAACACTCATCAAAACCAGATTAACTACCTCTGACTGCATATCAAAAACCTGAAGCTAGATTACAATCTACCAGATTACACAACATATTGAAGATGTGGGGATGCACAATATGGATCTTCAAAGAACAGGAGGGAAGGGTAGAAGATAAGAAGATCTCATTTGTAGTTTTTTACAGCTGGTTTATGCATCATCTTGTTTACTTGTACAAACAGCATTATATTCCCTGTTTTTTCAAAACATATATATTTTACAGGCATCCTGAGACTAAACTGCAGCAGCCACCTTCTCTTTTAGGCACAGTAACTAAAAGCATTAATCTGCTTCTCTTTAATATTTTTTCTTCAGCACTTGTGAAATGAATATATATGACTTGTGAATAAAGTTGTTTTAGAATTTACTGATTTTAGGATATTGCTGGGAGAAGTGGGAATGAAGAAGATAGATTCTGAGGATTAGGGCATGATAACCATTGCTTTGAATATTTCTTAAAACCTTCCTAATTGAAAAGTTTCTCATTCTTTGATATTTGCTTTCTAAGAAAAAAATGCTTTAAAATTATTAATGTTGTACCTTAATATTTTTCTTCCTATGTGGATAAGCAAAGATTGAATTAGTAATTATCAGACCACTTTAAAATTATACAAGTTTTACTTTGTGCTCTTTTTCAATCTTGAATTTCCTATTATTTTCAAATACTGAATTTTCTCCAGCCTTTGAATCCACCGTCTCTTTCTTCTTAGCTGCTTCTCAACTTCAGCAATTCAGAAAGTATTCCTAAATGTTCAAGATCAAAAATAATCAACATATTTTTAGAAGTTTTTTACCAAATTAACAAGTCTAATAAAATAGAAATATTTATGTCTGTCAACACAAAACCCAGGTCTATTCTAACAATAAAGAGTACACCCCTTTCAGCACCTGAACTCCATCCTAATTTTTTTTTCTGATGCACTTTACCGAAAGTTAATGAAGTCATTCTGTGTCAGTCATGTTCAGACATGAAAGTGATTCAAAATGCAACATTTGCAACTTTCAGTTTAGGTTTCACAAGGCAATAAACGAGTTTACTAATACAGAAAAATTGCTCAGCTTGCCTGATTATCTGAGGAGAGGGATGATTCCCAAATGGACTCCTATATCAGACATTAAACTGGCAGCTGGTTATCATTACCAAAATGAATAATGAAGTAGCACTGACATCTGGATGGGTTCTAGGCAGGCACTGATGTATCAAGAGAGTTTCTTTGTTTTAAAGACTGATCCTTTCAGTGTCACTGATATGATAAAATGCATCTTCACTGAAGCTGTGAAGTATGTTATGGAAACACAGAATTACAGTAACTGCTAAAAAGATTTAAAGGAACTGAATCATAAATAAAATTTCCTCTCTCCATGTCCAAGCCAACTATTGGCATGATGAGATAATGCAGTAAACATCCCAATAAAATGACAGAAAATCAAGTTTAACCCCTTTAAATGCTTTGAGCTTATGACACAGCTGATAAAATCTTCCACTTACAAATTCACTTCTGGTGTGATGATTTATCAAGACTACATAATTGATTTTCAATGAGTAAATGCCTTGCTTTATAGATTTATAGATTTTATAAATAGATTGCCAGTAAGATATATTACACAGTTATCAATTTGGTTCACTGATATAGAGAGGAAATTATAGAATGTGACCTCACATAAGGATATTTTCCTGTCTTTTGCACTAACAGAAACACACTGACACCATTAATTTCTTGTCTATTATTGTTAAATGCATCAGTACATTATCCTTGCATATATTTGAAACAGCATTTGATGAGCAACAAAAAAAAGGCAAAGCCAGTTGTATGAGCTATTTCCCAAAACTTTGTTTTGTATTACTACAAGCTTTATTTGGGATTTAAGAAGGGGAATGTATCTGGGTGTTTATAAATAGAATAAATGGCAACACAGTATTACTATTTTCTTCTTACTGCTAAAATATATATGTGTTTATGTAATAAAATTATATATATGTACATACATACATTATATATAGATAGGTGTAATTACTGCTTAACATTTTGAAAGGTTTTGATGGATATCTGACATCAAAATTAGTCAGCTATCTGGAAATTACTCAGAAAAAGAGGACTCAATTTTTACAGAGGCAGATTGAAATATTTAGTCCTAGTGTCTGAGAAAAAGTGAACCAGTTCCTCACTTTTCATGCTGCTATATCATCCAGGAATACAAGGATGCTGTCCTGAAAAACATTTCCATACCAAGCCAGTGATTGTAGTACAAACTGGAAAGTTTTTATAGAACTCAGTTTGGGAACAAGTAGAGGGATTGTACTTTCTTTCTAGCAATTATAATTATCAGACTAGTTCAAGCAATTTCAGGGAAACCCCTGAGGGAAAGTAAACATGTCTCTAGGTTTCTATTCTGAATGGTCTCCATGCAAAACAAAGTCAGTAGTGAACAACAACTGCATAAGAAATCAGCTATTCAGAATTAGTTTCACAACCTTAAGATGAAGTTGCTGATTAAGTTTTATAATTATTCAGAAGGCCTTATTATACGTTGTTAATCACTTTACAGAAGTTAGAGCAGTGGTAGGTTTTGTATGTCTTAAGAATTGCTTGGATGGGAAAAGAAATTGCTGTGCAGATTCTATTGACATTGAAGACCCTTAAATATGCATATGAAGATAGATAAAAAGTCTTTTGCATAACTTTTGAAGTTACATGAGCTTCTCATATATTTCATTGTTTATTCTTTAACATCACAAACTGAATTCAATTGGAAGTGAATTTTTATCATGAAGACAAAATGTTTTTCATTTTGCCAGCACATCTATCAGATTTATAAGCTAAGATATACACAGCAAGCATTAAATAAATGCATTTCTTAGACGCATTTTTCTGCTTACTTATCAGTAATTGCAGATTTCATTAATTGTCAGCTTGCTGTTCTTTACCTCTTAGTGGTTGTTGTTATAAAGGGGATTATATACAATAACAAACTATCAAGTTAAAAAAACTTCCACTTCTTTGACTGACAGACAGACTAGCTGTGCTAGTCTTTTATAAATTAAGACCAGTGAGAAATAAATTATGTTTTATCCTATTCAGCCAAAACAACAAAGCATTGGGGGGTTTTCCTACAGATTTAATGTAAAAGTCCCCAGATGACAAACACAAAAGCCTAGATATCAAACAGGTTGAAAATGCTGATGTTTAACACCTGCACCGTGTGAGGGCCAAGAAGAACGCTAAAGCCTTTGCTAAACAACACACCTGCTTGATAGTTTTTAACCCTTTAATCTTCATTCTCAAATGCCTTGCTTTTAATAGGAGAGGATTGTAATAGAATGGTGCAACCTAAGATATTTTAACACACAGTTTTAAAACAGAAACTACACTCTATCTTCTTTTCAAAGTGTATCAAATACTATTTTATTTGTATTGAAGGGCTATCTAGCTTGACAGGTTTTTTAATAACACTGGAAAGGATTATTTATGGCTACAGACTTATGGGGAAAAATCATACAAGCTGTGTGGATCTGTTTTCTGTGTCTAGCATGTCTGTATTACCACATGGTTATATCTGACCAGGCATGTGCTGCAAAAAGCCATGATCTAATCATTCTCCCTGTTTTTCAGAGGCTGGAATCCATCCAGCCAAAGCTGAGTCCAGACATCTACTGGGTCTGCCTTGGCAGTCCATAAGCACTGAGTGCACATGCTGACGTGCAGAGGGCTTATGCTTAATGTCACAAATGAATGAGCAAGGGCCTGTGTTGCAGAAATTCTTACATTTCAATACTCTCCACTCCTTCAAAAAGAACATTTGACAGTTTTTCTTCTGTTGTAATTAATACTGAAGATGAGGTTCATAATATAAGGTCCTCAGTCACCTTTAAGATAACACACACAGGGTAATTGCCACTGTCAAAAAAAGCAGTTTGCCTAACTGAAAACTTTTGCAGCAAGTGCAGCAAATATGTCAATTTAAGTAGATGTCACTTTCTGTTTCCTTCACTATTCCATGTAAAAAACATGTAGTGTCTTCCATTACTGCTTGGAAAATTCCAAATTAATTTAAAACCTATCACTGTACACTAGAATAACATGGGATACTGCATATAGGAGATAGTTCTGCTTCTTATAGCAGTAAGAAGGGTTAAGGTGGAAAGGGTGGACTCAATTAAGTACAACTATAGCTGTGCAAATTAGGCATTTTTCCCACACCTAAATTATACTAAAGAATGATCACACCAAAAAAGCAGGATCAGGACCTGTGATTTTGTTGGAAGCATTGGTAGAAATTCTTCATGTTTAAAGATAGGTGATCCCATGTAATACCAGGAACTCTACCATGTTTGAATGTGAAACTTATTTGTATTTTTTTCATCCTTGCTTCCATGTAAAAAAAAAATCATCTACAGAACTACTCAGCAAGAGCTCTTCAACTCTTCTTGATTCAAATGACACTTCAATTAGACGTGGAGCTGACTATCCTTTAAGGTAACATAATTTTTAAGTCACAACCTCAGAAGGGAATAAATTAAGAAATTAATACCCTGAGGATGAGTTTTCATCACTTCATTTGGTCAGGAAGCAATTCACAGAAAGTCCTCATACAGAGGGTTTATCAATAGCAATTTGAGAAAAGCTGACTGTTCCATAAAAGAATATAGAATAGAGAACAACAGTCTCTAAACAGGACTTCAGGAGTGTTCAAAACCGGTGAGGAATCTGAGGCTGAACACCCATGTAGTTGTTATTGCATGATCTGGGTTTGTGTATTGTGCTAGATACATGAAACAGCCAACTTCAGCTTTGTGTCTTTTCTCCATAAAATCAGTCTGCACGGTATTGGGCATTGAGGAACTAAGTGTTCAGAGTTAAAACCCACTGAAAGGTAATTCCACAGCATGGACTCTGACATTTCAAGACACAAAGCAGAAATCCTAACTAGAGTCCCTGTCAAAAGAGATTCGTTTCCCAGAGCACTAGAACCAATTATCAAGCAAAACAAGGGTAAATATGAAGTTTAAGGAATCTGACAGACTGCTATTAAGATGCAGAGTTCACCCCTCCTTTCTTCCCGGGTGCATTTTGTATTTAATTGATAGAAACTCCTGAAATGTTTTCAATATTGATCTAGCAAAAGTGATTTTCATTCTCCAACATCACAGATCCAAGGACAAGCAGCATTTTAATATTTATTACCTCACCAAAGATATTTTGGTATGCTTCACAAGAATATTCCTTTCTCCCTTGCTAAACAAAATTATATCCAAAAGTTTGACAATATGTTCGTGGAAACAAAGAAAAGGGAACCCAAAATTTCTTTTGACTTGCCACCTCCTTTAGCCCATCCTTTTAACCTCCATTTGAACTTTGGCAGTAGTTAAATTGTAGACTGATGCTTTAAATAGAGCTTAAAAGTGCTGACAGTGTTGGAATAAAGGTTTGAACACACTAATAGGTTTTAGTGTCTGAAACTTTTGATAATCTGGCCCTGAGTGTCATGGGTCTCTCTGAGTGGATTCCATCTGTCCCATAAACTTATGTACTGAAACGTAATGCAGCCTTTTGATCTTCCTTGTGTGAAGATCCTCATGTTCCATAAAATCAACAAGATGCTCTCATTCACTGAAAAGCCAGATCTCAGACATGGTGATAGGTGACACTATACTACTTGCTAGTGTGTGTGCCTTTTCCCCTTTGTCTATGTCAAATTTCAGCTGCAGGATGACCTCACAAACACTGTTGAAATATCAAGTGCCTTTACTATTATGATATAGTTATGTTAGAATAAAATGTCACACTATATGACCATATTATGACCTGGCCATGTTAGCATAATATCAACTGAGACAGTAAAAGAAATACTAATGGTTGTGCTCTGTAGTAAAACACACCATAGTGAATTAACAGACACTTCAGAAATGTTGTTTATTTGTCTCTAATCAAGGGTTTTGACACTTCAGTGGAGTCTGTTAAACAAACATGGCACCTAACAAGGTTGCTTCCAATTAGCATTGCCATAGTTGGGACTGGAGTAAGAAAAGGATTATTTCTAACTGAGTTCATAATTAGAAATTAAAGTGAGGCTGAAAGCCCACTTGCTGTAAGCCCACAGCACAGTGCAGAACAGACTCATGCACAGTCTGACCATGCTGAGACGCCCAGTCCTACACCCAGAGCTGCCACCAAGCTGCTTAGAAGCTTTCTAAGACCACCAAAATCAACACCACAGGTGAAATCCAAACAGGGCTGGAACCCAGCTGGCCTCCAACAGTCCCAAAAAATGAAGATCCCCTTGTCCCACCTCAGCATCCACATAGCAATGCTGCTGTGCTTGAGGATTTTTGTGGAGACAGATGTGGGGCAGGATTTTCCCTCAGTGACTGTTCAAGTTCATTCAAGGACTACAATGCACATCTGCAAACAGAACCCAGGAGACTCTATTCCACATGTCTTCATCCCCAAAATTCATTTAGGTCTTTGTGTGAAGCAGTTGGCAAGAAACCACTTCTGGCACTGTAAATACTGTGTAAATAGGATTACATATCACCCAGAAAATAAATCTGTTATGATGTGTGAAAGGAAGTTTCATTTAATTTGGAGTTTTTACTTCCGATCTTCAGAGAAAACTTTATTCATTGTCTTTATTTAGTTTAGAATCTTAATATAATCTGTAGGATGAGGGTTTTTCCAGCTACTTGAAATATAATGTTTGTTCTAATTTTAAAATATAATTATTAGTATTATTAATTATTAACATGAATAACCATTATTGGGTTTTTATATTAATAAATACATAATTGATAAAGGTACTATTTTCATCTTGTTAAAATGGTATTAATAATGATCTGTATTATATAATAATATCTGTATTATATCTCCAAAAACAGGTGACAAAACCATGAAATGCTTTCATGCAATTTACAGTTATTTCATTAGATGGCAGTGTTACATTCAAAAACAAGAGTTTTATTCTTTCATACATATGTTTTTTATATTCATCAAGAAAAGCAGTTGATCTTACTTTACGTGATAAACTATACATGTGTATATACACGTTGGAATGTTCAAGTCTTACATCTGGAAGTGTATCTTAAAATTAAATGCTAAGTGTTGCTAATTGAATCAAGATATTATTCTACTTGCTAAAAGGTTATACCTTAAAAAAAAAAAAATTATTTACCATCATCTTTAACTCCTAATATCTATTCAAGAAACCTGTATTCCAGAAATCAGTGTAATCAAAGGAATTTTAATTTTAAACAGTCTATGTTTTCTTGATCCTTAGGACAGCTAAGAATCAAGTTAGCTCCAAACAAAAGTTTGAAACTGCTTTAATAAATTACCATAAAGAGCTTTTACAATGCCAAGAATGATAAGTTATTTTTCTCGTGCCATGAATATCTATGCTGACCCTCTGCTACACTAAAATATGAATCCACAGAGAAAAGACTGGCTACCTTGCTTTTGAGAAAATTAACGGAAAGCATATCTAAGATTTTATCTTCTTACCTAATTTCTTTATACTCCTTTCCTCCCTTGATATATTTATCAAGGAGGAAAAAGGAGTATTAAAATAGAAAAAAAAAGAAGGACTTTTGTGGTAAGGGACACTAAATCTAAGCTAACAACAAAATATTTGTTATGACTGATAGTGAAGTAAAGCAAGAAGTTGGAGGATGAAAGAATTGTACTGAAAAATATCATTATATTTTTCTTTGCAATATTGTAATGAAAAATATCATTATATGCTTGTCCTGGTCACATCTTCTGTCCTTCACATTTGGCACTGGACACTGTGTAGGATATTGAGATTGATGGACAGACCCTCTCATTCAACCTGGTAGCACTGTTCATAAGGAAAACTACTAACAAAAAATTATTCATGATATATATAGGCTTCTCTTCAGGATACAGATTGTTCTCAAGTGCCCCAAATGATGTCTTTTTGCTGCTTTTTTTTTTTCCCTTTGGCTGGTTTTTGGGGGGTTTTGAGGGGTTTTTTGGGTTTTTTTTTGGTGGGTTTTTTTTGTTTGTTTGTTTTGGTTGGGTTGGGGTTTTTTATTTGTTTGTTTGGGTTTATTGTTTAGGGTTTTGAGGTGTTTTGGTTTGGTTTGGTTTGGTTTGGTTTGGTTTGCTTTGCTTTGCTTTGCTTTGCTTTGTCCAGGAATAAATTCAACCACCAAAATATACAAACTCAGTTTCTACCTACAAAGTCTGTTCTGCATTTTAGTCATTCTATCCGTGTTGATCTCTACTTTTATACTTTCTGTCAATAGGCTTTTAGTCTTGCTGGAGGAAAATGATAGTAGAACTACACTAGTTCTTCTTCAGCATTTCTTTATAATCAGTCGTTCTGATAGCAGCAGCAATTTAACTGGGAAAAAATAATTCCCAGTTTAAAAATGTGGTTTATTTCTCACTCTTTCTCTCTCTTTGCAGTATACATGATGCCAACATGATTATTGATGTTCTGTTCCTTTGGATTGTACTTTCCAAGGTTACAGGATTAATACTGCAGGTGCCTGATAAGAGACAGCATCCTCCTCAATGTTGTACTGTCCTTCCATGTACAGAACACTCAGGCAGTGTGCTAATATGGACTGCTTTTGTCTCACAATATTCCTTAAGGGATTTCTATTCTTCAAATAATTGCTGATGAGAAAAGCATTCTAAGAATCTCTGGTTCTTTAGAATTCCATCTATTCCTCTGGAAAGGCAGGTTATCAAAATGCCATGTCCTTTACTGGCATTTACCCTGAAGGCTGGGAAAGCATTTCTGTGAAAGGTGGAGTTCTTAGTACAGAATTACAGCAGATGTGCTACAAAGCCCTACCTCAGGCTACTTGTTATTTTTGCACCTTATCTGAGCTGATTGGTTTTTCCCACCTGTGTGAAATTAGCATGTTTTTCTTTTTTTTTTTTTTTAATTACTAGTGTTGTGCACCAGTATAAGGATATCACAGATTTAGCCACAAGTTTGTCTCTTTTGTGAGACACAAATATCTCTTTTGTATCCTCATTGTCTTTTCTCTATTTGAAATGGTATGACTTTTTGCCCCCTACTTTACTTTTCAAACTTCATTAGAATATACGATTCTCTTAATTTGATTTTCTGCTTCACTTTATTGGCAAGATACTCAATTCCAGGAAATTACAAAGCAGCAAATTGACACTATTATTTGACCTTTGAGAGCAGTAATACTATACATAATGTCATGAGAACTTGTAAGTGCACTAACATAGAAAGAAAGCACACAGGTAAAGAAAGAAAATAGTTTTCTTAGTAATTATAGTATATGAAATTTCTTTTTTTTCTGATATTTTCCTGTTATTTCTGATCTACATGGCTAGGAACTCTACTTTTTCTACCATGATCTTTAATCTGGCTAGCAAAAATATAACTTTTAAACTGAGGTCTTTAAAAAGCTGAAAGCCAGAACAATGATGATGATGATTAAAGGGAAAAGACATTGCAGATCATGTTTTGTGAGTTTGCAATGATACATCAGATAAGAGGTGGCCAAAGTTCCCAGTGGAGCTGAAACTCTTGCTAATTGCTCTGCAGTGTGTTCTTTCATGCCTTCCTGGTAAATACCTTCTGTCAAAATTTGTCTTCTCATTGGACACAATCAGATAATAACTCAGATTTGAAGCACAATATTCTCACATTTGTGTTTACTAATATGCTTCAAAATAAGATAACAATTTATTGAAACTTTTGGTTTTAATATTAGAAAAACTTGAATGTGCTACAGAGCCATCAAAGGGATTTAGGAAATTTTAAGTGTAAATTGTAGACATGAAAAAGTATAGAAATTAATAATCCTAATGGTTGGTTTTATCTATGAGGGAATGTGCCAGAGCAGAAGTGAATATATAATCCAAAGTCTTTACGTTTTTGTATAATCAGACATTGATGACAGAGGAACCCCATTACTATAAAATTACAGTTTGATCACCATTCCCTATCAAATAAACTTGTTTCCCATATAGTTTGTAGAGTGTGAGAAAAACACTATTATGTTTGCCAATCACCTTTTTCACTATTTAGCTGGCAAACAAAAACAGCGCTATGGAAACCTGCACCACAAAGAGGCCTCAGGTGCTGTAGCTCAGAGAATGTGGAAAGCAGATTCTACTGAATGCTCTTCAAAGGAAAAAAATCATCTGCCTTTTAAGGATAGACAGCCAATGAGATGTGTGTCAGATCTCCCAAACCAGACAGTTTCTGATCCTGCTTCCCAGCTATATAACCAAGGGCTAAACAGTAGGAGAGCAGTTTTCTCTCCGGCTGCCTTTGCCTCCCTCCCTGCACGCAAGGCTTGGCTGCCCTCACCCCTCAGCACACAGCACCCAGCACACAGAGCACAACACCCAGCACACAGAGCACAGCACCCAGCACCCAGAGCACACCACACAGCACACAGAGCACAGCACACAGCACACAGCACCCAGCACACAGAGCACAGCACACAGCACACAGCACACAGCACACAGCACGCAGCACACAGCACACAGCACCCAGCACACACAGCACAGCACACAGAGCACAGCACACAGAGCACAGCACCCAGCACACAGAGCACAGCACACAGCACACAGAGCACAGCACCCAGCACACAGAGCACAACACACAGAGCACAGCACCCAGCACACAGAGCACAGCACACGGCACACAGAGCACAGCACACAGAGCACAGCACCCAGCACACAGAGCACAGCACACAGAGCACAGCACACAGAGCACAGCACCCAGCACCCAGAGCACAGCACACAGCACACAGCACACAGCACACAGAGCACAGCACACAGCACCCAGCACACACAGCACAGCACACAGAGCACAGCACCCAGCACACAGCACCCAGCACACAGAGCACACAGCACCCAGAGCACAGCACACAGCACCCAGCACCCAGCACACAGCACCCAGCACACAGCACCCAGCACCCAGCACACAGCACACAGCACACAGCACCCAGCACCCAGCACACAGCACACAGCACACAGCACCCAGCACACAGCACACAGCACACAGCACCCAGCGCACAGCGCAGAGCCTGTGCTTGGGCACTCTCCGTGTCCCTGCCCTGCTCCTGCACCTGCCTCAGCTGCACCCCCTTGCACAGGAGCAGCGTTAGTGCTGCAGGTGAAGGCAGCCACCCTGAGCGAGGGACTTGGCGATGCCTTCCTTTGGAGTAGGAAGATGGACAAGCAGGAGCACAGCTTTTCAAAATCCAGAGCTGCCTCTGACAGCAAACACTAAACAACAGAAGCAGCAGGAGCATAATTTTCATCAGATTAATCCAGGTCTCTCCCATGAAACAGGAGAACCTGGTTGAACGAGGAATTAAGGCTATAGTTTCTATAAAAGTGTAAAGATGTGTAATTAGGAAGACCCGATTTGCTCATGGACGTGAATGTGCCTATGAAGGCAAACAGGAGGTTATGTATACAGAATAAAAATTGATGACTAACTGATTAATTTTTGGAGGGATTCAACTGCTTGGAGAGCATAGTTTCTGTGAATAGCAGGGCCATGAGACTGGGAATAGTTCAGAATATGTTAACCCCACCCTGTCATTCTTAGTGCTTTAAAACACTATTTCTGTATTAGGAAAAAGAAGCAGAAATGTTAGCCAACTCTGATTTGATTAGATGAGTATTCCCATATATTTCCAACAGACTTAAATTATATTAATTTCCTGAAAAACTGTATATATCTACTTTCTAATAGCATGAAAAAAATAAATCTTATACCTCATAAGTCAGTAGCAAAATACATTAATTTTAACATCATTAAACAGTTATGAATTTTGTACAGAAAAGCAGAACATCAGCCAATTTCCTTCACCTTTTTCCAGACATATGAAGGAAAGCCTGAACTAAAAAATGAAGTTCAAATGAGCCCAATGACCAAAATTACATTTTTCTTGGTTATTTTTATCTTACTATCATATTTCTTCTACTGATTTGAATAAGTTACCTAGGAGAAACAATGTATAAAAGTCTGTCTTCAGATCTCTGATAGGAAATCCCCATTACAGCAATAAATATTGTATCTTTGGCAGGCAATTGGCAAGCTACCTTAATCATGATAGTCCCTGGCTGACAATCACACAAAAGTGAGACCAGAAAGTATATCTTAAATGTTTCAGCACTTGGATTTTCCTAACTACTCCTTTCAAGTTCTTTATGAACAACTTGTATATAGATCAAAACATGCTAATTTCATCATCACTGGCCAGCTTCATAAAAGAATCCTACAAAAACATATGGGCACACTCACCAACTTTTTAAGCAACCAAAACTTTCATAGAGCTATTGAAGTTTCTTCATGAGATAAAAGCATTTTGTTGTTTTGAAACAATAGTAACTTTTTTTAATATGAAAACATATGAGTGCTGTGTGTCATTCATCATCTGTCAACTTTTCATTTGAAACACTGTCAAGGGGCTGCCTAAATGTGCAAAGGTAGCAAGGGCTACTACCCTGCACAGCCAAGAAAGGTCTGGGGTTTGATCCTGAATGCACTAGTAGCCCAAGGCAGCAAGAAAAAATATCAAAAATACATTAAAAATACCTGGATGTGAGATGCACTTTATTTTTGCTCACTTGAGTAAGTCTTTGAAAATGCACTGCTGAGCTGAAAGGGATCTTTCTCAGAGATGCTCAGGGGTAGGAAATGCATCCTAAAGACTGACATAAAGAAGGTGAGAGCAAATAGAACAGATTAAGGCAAACACTGCTAATAACCTAGAATTAAATAACTTGAGCTTTTCTAGGTGTATATGCCATGAAGAAAAACTACATTAACGTCTACATATTCCTTATTGTAGCTGTTTGCCCAGCACCATCACAGGATGGAGAACACTTTACATAGTTAAGATTACCAGACACATTCCTAGATAAAAGAATTTATCTCCTCATTACAGTCTACTGGAGAAGTTAACTGAGGTCATAAGCCACAAAACCACAACCACTATGCAAATGTATCTTGAGCACAATTTTCCATAATAAATCAAATGTAATGTGGTACTTGCAATGGTACTTGAATACAGTCATGAGAAATGTCTATCAAATGAGAACTTCACAGCATATGAGACAACTTCATACTGCACCTTACAGTGTAGAGCATTCACAAGCACAACACTCACCTCAGGAGACTTTTATGATTTTGGAAATGATATCCATGGCACTATGACCGAAAAGAAAAATTGCAGTGACTATGTACTGTGCCACACAAAGTTCAGTGTTTGCAGTTTCTATTTAATACATAAAGAAAACAGCATAGAATTAAGAGCATTTGCTGATCATTTGCTGACTGTTAAGTACTGGATTCTAAATCACTGAGGAAAGTTTAGATAAAGCAGACTTCTCACAGCAAAAATCTACAGTTTGTACAAATAGGTATACGATTCTAGCAAAGGTAGGGATTCCTTTGCATTAACTGTAAAGAGATCAATAAGAAAAAACCCAGATATCCAGATCACTACACTAAATCACAGTGGGTAAGAACTACAGTTGTGAAAGTTTGACTGGAGGGCCAGAAGGACAGAATAGCTTTGTACAATCATAACAAGGATTTTCCTGAATAGGAAAGCTACCATATAACATTTTAAAAATCAAAATCTGCTCTAAATAAAAGCTGGAACACAGTAGGTTACAAGCATGCACTCATCTTTGTGTTGAAAGTTACCAAAGGTATAGATCATTTTAATAGGCCCATTCTGGAATTAAAATTCTTGACAAAGTATACAATTATATGTCATATAAGACTTTTCTGCATTTGTTTAGTTTAATGATTAATTAGACATCTTTTCACTTGATAGGTGTGAAATTAAAATATAAACACTTAAATAGGTAGGCCCATGTTTGAATAGATGGTCTAAGTAGTGCTAAATCTAAGATATGAAGATACAGTCTTTATCCAGTTAAAAATAAAATAGGTTTTTGTTGGAGTTCAAAACTTGATAACCCATCTGATCAGAGAAGTAAGGAAGACTTACTAATTGTGAAGATCATCTCAAAATTTGCAAAAAGTATTGAGAATATTCTCCTATCATTTCACCTTCATCATATTTATACAAAGCTTCCATCCATATCTCTATTAGAAAAGGAAATTATATTTTCTGGCTTTAGCAAACTAGAAAACATAAAACCAGCATTAGCAGAACATTGATGAGTTGTAGCTAATATCACTTAATATTTTTATCCAGAAGCTTTAGCACAATATGTGTCAACTGTGGAAAAACTCCTCAGTGTAACCATAGCTGCCTATCACCACCTTCTGATATCTCAGCCACCTACAGATCAAATCACCCTAAGGCAAACCTACTTGTCTTGAGACCCATCTTCATATCTATTGCACTTTATAGCCACTGGAATTAGAGGTGGATGGATGATCTTACAGGAACAATAAAGAAACCAACATGCCACCCACTCTATCAGCCACTGAGATTGTCACTGTCAGGAACAACAGAAACACTTGAAACTAATTTGAAAAGTTCATAACTATATGGTAGAGTATATAGATATATATATTTAAAAGTTTTCATTTGGGAGTCAAATGTGACTTAACTAAAGTTATTCAAATAGGCTCTATTTGTAAATCAGATACCACTCCTGATTTGAAGGTACTCATGAAAGTAATATAGGTTTGTGATATTTTAAGTGAAAAAAAACATGATTCAATTTTTCTGTAATTAGACAAAATATATAAACCAGGACCTTTCCACAGGAAGAGTTTTGCTAAGCTCACTGTCAAAAGACTGCCTAACACTTTTACTCCTTTCCCTATAAACTGCCTTTACAAGAGACTTGCTATAATAAGAGAACCACAATTTTCGATATGTTCAAAATACAGAGCTTCTGTCACCAGTGTTTTAATTCAGTGTTTTCTCTTTTTCCTGCACTTCCAGAATGATTTTAGTGACTGATCATGTTGCAGATTAAACAGCTATTTTGGCAAGCTGCCAACCAATTTCTGTTTGAAACTTAATCTCTCTCCAACTGGCAATAGAAGTAACTGTTTGACCTCTTCCCTGTTTGGATTTTTTTTCTTTCTATTTGTGCACAACTTATTGATAAAGATGTCATGGTTAAATATGCCCCACCTGAGGAACTTTTACAACTTTATGGTTTTCTGCCCATGAATCTCTGAATGTTAAGAAATCATAAAGGATTGGATAAAACTTATCCAAGGCTTTATATCAAAAACTGAGTAAAAACTAATGCCATAAACCAATTTTTCAGATTACTATTTAATGGCATATAACAACTTCAGAATGTTCTCTTTCCCTCTCTAGAAATGTATTTATTGCCATGTACTGAGACAAGCACTGACACTAGGTACAGTAACAGCGACAATTCCACCACAGCTGCTGAACACACTATTGTAAAGGAAATTGTTGTAAGAGAAATGTCCGATAAAGTGCACATTTATGCAATTGTCCAGGAAGTGAAGAATTCCACCACTATATTTTTCAACATTGTGAAATGTTTGTTTCTCTTTTCTTCCTCATAAAAGGAAATATCCCAGAGGATCATTGATAGAGGAGAATCCCTAGAATGTATGTCTGTCTTACTCTCCTTCCAGTGAAGTACTCTCTCCCAGGGTGGTAGCATCTTATCTCATGCAGCTGTTGTTATTTTCATATAACGCTTGAGTCTTCAAATGGATCTGCTATTAAAAAAACTACCAAGTAATGCAGAGATTGGAACAGTGGTGAAGTTTTTCTCTTATTAAAAGTGAAAGGAGAAAATGCAGTACAGATCTCCAAAAGGTCTCCTTACCAATAGCATCTCCATGCAGTATGGAGCAATAGGAGCAAAACTTAATCATCCTGTCACCATGTTCTCAGTATCTGACACAGCCTTGCCCCAGTACATTAAGGCAATAATAAAGATGCATTTATGGTGTATAAAATTGCCTTACCTCTGTTTAGTTCTTTGCTGTATAGAAAAAGTAGCATGGTAAACCTAATTTGCAATGGTATAACTAGAGCTGTAGCACAGTGGTACTATTAAGATTGCATAAGCAGCAGAAAATATCTAAATATCACCCACTGCTCTTATAGCTACTGGTAAAGGCCTATGTTTAGGTAAACTTTACAAGGTTAGTGAAGCTAGATTAGATGCCTATGAGAAAAAAGAGTAAACAAAGCACATCAAGAAATGAGGGTAGCTGGAAATGAAAGCTATGATGAAAGTATACTTGTTAAATGACCCTCACAGAAAGTAAATTCTGCCTAACCCTGAAGTGCTACCAGAGTGCATAGCCATACCAGGGATTTCAATTCTCAGATAGAAGCAGTGAAGCTGGCTGTCACACCTGAGTATGAAAGATAACATCAATAAGCTTTTGATAGCAACTTGAAGATATGGACAGGATCAAACTGCTCCATGCAAACACAAATGGCTCAGACCAATGAAAGGACTGTGTACCTTATAGACTAGCTGTCCCCCTTTTCTGATTATATCAGCTTGTCTATTAAAATAATACCCATTTACAGACGAATTTGAGTTCTCGTATATGTGGTAACTATTATGGCTGTAAAACTTCCACAGAAGACAGGAATCCTATTTTCTGCATTCTGAATTCTGATTAAGTGCACAAAGATTAATAGAAGTAACAATTTCACTTCAAATATGTTCAGAAGTCAAGGTTCCTCCTGGCTTTCAGAGAATATTTTGTATGACCAGTATGTTATTTCTGACACAACTTGGAAAACAGAGTAGCAAAACCCAAAATATATGAAGAAATGCAGAACTGACATGGGGCACTCCATTTCAAGCCATCTCTGAGATCAAAGGACCAAATTTTACAGGTTTTAGGAGAATACATGGGAAGCAGAAAGTGGAGCTGCAACTGCTGCACAAACTGAATTAACTGTCTTAATGAGTCTTCTTCCCTGGGAAAAAAAATAAATGAGGAAAGGCAAAAATAGGGAAGTCAGTTACACAGGAATTCATTTCAAGATGTGGCATTTTCTCTGCCTTCAGAGAACTTCCTCTGAACCTTGAACATTGTCACCTCCTTCAGATTACTCCCTTCATAGTATCAGAGCAGCCCACATCTTTCAGTTTTATACAGTTATTAAAATATGACAGTTAAACTAGATCATTTATTCTACTGATTAAACAGAACAAACTCCTCCCTCTGTGCTGTTGGGCTTTTTGAAGTGGGAGTGAAAATCACATACAAAAAAACCCCCAACCTCTGACAATTAAAGCTATTAATTTAATAACATATAAAAATTGCCCTTTTGAGGTGTTACTGTTGTATCCACCATTCTCAAACTTGAAAAACATTAACTGCATCTGACGATCACAATGGACAGGATGTAACAGAAAGAAAATACATGCTGCAAGCAAAATGAAATAAGGAACCTCGATGTATTTCTTCAATGGCAATACATCAGACCTAAAAAGAGACTGTGACAGCTTTCCAATGCTCTGGAGGTTTTGTGCAGTCATTCGTCGCCACTCCATTATATTTTTTTCAAGGTTTATTTGCATATATCTAAAATGGAAATGGGGCAAGGACATTTCACTCTTTTTCTTCACTTAGATGTTGGGTATGTGTTTGGATCCAGAAGTTTCAGATGATTATTTACCATTCAGAGGTATCCTCAGTTACTGTTACAGGCTGTATCATATCTTTGAAATAAAGATGCCCAATGATAACAACAAGGTTGATTACAGCCTTTTACATCTTCAATATACTTTTGAAGATGAACAGTAAACTGGTACTCCAAAGAGAGATAATTCTTCCTCTATGGTTTAAACGCTGAGTCTGTTTGCCAGAAATGCATGGGAAATAAATCCTAAGCAGCAGCTACTTCTTTTTATATGGACACAATTTATATGGAATAAACTACTTCTTAAGATGCAGAGGAAGAATTTTTCTATTTATAACATATACTTTTGTCTTCAGTTATTGATCTATTACTAATGGGACTCAATGTCACCCACAAAATCATTATTTTATGGTAAACTGGAGTGCATTACAATGTAATTTTACTAGGATGCCTTCAGTGTAGTGTAGATTTCCACTTCCCACTTTCCAGAAAATTTAAATGAAACCTTTTATGTAAGCTACACATTGCTAGCCCCAAAGTGCTGAAACATGCTTTTGTGTATCTGTGTTTCATTTCTATTTGGCAGACAGTAAAATGATTTTGTCAACAATCCATCAGTAACCTATGCTCATCCACTTCTCACTATACAGTGGAAGAAATTCTGGCACAGTGAAGGTGCTAGCAAGGGTGCTATATACCAGAAAATGCTTTTTATTGACACCTTAATTTTATGTAAATTATGCATGTGCAGTACTTGAACCATATATAAAACTGAATACAAATGAGTTACCTTGAGCAGGAGCCCACTGGGAGCCTTGGCATCTGAAACATGAGACCACCTCTGGTGCCCTCTCCTGAACTGCAGTTTCCTGGGCTAGCCTTGTCCATGCAGGTGGCAATCATGTGACAGCAAGCCTCAGCAGGTTTAGGTCTAAATCATAAATCTATCATTAACCCCTTGTATTCTTGCAGAGCAGACTTCCCCATCAGTTAATATTCAGATGAGTTTGTGCTTCATAACTGACAGTTCTGAATTAAATTAGTATGATCTGCCTGTTTTATAGCATAACTAGCACAGAGACAGAGCTCATTTTTGTTCTGACAGCTTTCACAGAACATCTTAGCTGAAAATATTGCCTAGATGAGGAATTAAAGTAATAAAGTTGTCTTCTTAGGCTTCTCTGTACTCAGTAGAGAAACAACTCTCACTCAGAAGCTTTTCATACAGCAGTATCTGAAACTTAGCACTCTGAACTTGTTTCCCCTTAACCATACTGATAGAAAGAATAAAAACATGAGAATACTATATGAAAATTTTCCAGAGAATAGCTACTTGTGTGTTAGTAAAGATAGTAGGAATCCTTTGGGCAAAAGTCATCAAGCATGTTGTGATTTGAACCAAGATTTCAAGAGTTAATATTAGTTTTTCTTTCAAGGTAACTGCAGTACATACTTCACAATTGTTGCAGGTGGGAAATGTTGTACATAGTGTGCTAAGAGACTCACAGTTTAAAAATAACACTAAACCAAAGAAAATGAAGTAACTTTTAATTCCCTTTTTAAATGTGCATTTCAATTTAATACAATCTGTAAGGCACTCTCATAAGTAAAAAAAAAAAAAAATAAACATTCTTTTCCAAATAAGGACAGTTACAAGGCAATGGTATGCACAAAAATATAAACTTATCTGTAACTGATAAACAATGAAACATGAATGTTCAGGTTTTGGATGCATTGCAAGGTAATGTCATTTCTGTATCATGACACTTACTCAGAGTAAATATTGGTACTGTAAATGATTTCTCATTGGGGTTAGGAACTTGTATTCTCTTCATATCCCAGTAAAAAATAAACTCTTTAATAAATAAATATATAAAATAAATATATGCTATCTGGAGATATATAAATAGGTCCATCCTGAAGAAAAGTTCCAGTTTTGACTACTATGTATTGACATCTAATGTCCATCACTAAAGTGGAGACTGTAAAACTTCACACACAGTTCTCAGGATTTATTATAAATTTATAGTCCATTTCTTTCTATTTCTTCCAGCATTGTCTCATCCATGTAACATAGATATTTCCTTGCTAATCTACAGGCCACAGGTAATCCAGACAGAATTGCCAGGAGCTGGCTATGTTTTAAGAAGTTCCACTTCCCCCTGGTGACTGGCTACCAAACCATTCAGAAAGTCTTGAGGAGGCTGGTCCACCCTTATCTTCAAGGCTTTGTCTCCTAAATCCAGTGGTTAGAAAACAGAGGCTTGGCTTTCACCAAGTGGGTTCTTCACATCCAGCATCCTAGACCACTGCAGGTTCCTCATGCTGGCATCGCCATGAAAGCATGGCCAACAGCTCCAGTTTGCCTATTTGCCAAAGCTGCCTCTTTCCTCAGCTGTATCCTAACACGTCTTTGTACAGTTCTGGAACTCTCTCAGGATCCACAGGCCGGGGCAAGAAATGTGTGAATTTCTGATGTCTTTTGGACCTTGCCCCATCTCTGGGAGTACCGTCTTTATTAAGTGCTACAAAGTACCTCCGCCCTGAATCCCCATGTTTGTAGACATTGGATGAGTAAGTGTTGTACCAGTTTTCCTCAAATTGTTCCCTGAAGATGCACTCAGAAGTTAGTTTCTCCTAGAGAAAGACAAAAGAAAAATAAATTAAGCTGCCACTAGATATTTGAAGACATGAAAAAAGACATTATAAAAATAAACAAAATGCTTTAGGCTTTGTGTAGCCTTATTGTTCATTTAAATGTCAACAAACCAAACCCAAGCAGACTATGTAGACCTGACAATGAGTTTGGAAAATTGGACCTGTACACCTACAATTTCAGATTTAAAAAATGCACTAGTTAACATTTGTTGCAAGAAAATATTACTTATTTATGATTTATTTAAAATTCATCTGACTTACAGGAATTGTATTATGTAGAGTTCTGTCTTGGGCTATCTACTGTTCTAGAAATGAGATTTGGTAGAGGGACTCGGATGTAACACAACAGAGCAGGAAGTATTTACATATTTCTTTGTGGTATGCATCACTTCTCACATTTTAAACTAGAATGACCACAACCAAAGGAAGTGGAGAAACAGAATATTTTATCTGAGAATGTTTTAAAATGTGAAAGAAGAGTAGGACTTGTATTGCCCTCATAACTTTGTAAAAATTAATTCTATTTTGTTGAAGTATCTAAGGGTACACTGTATACTTCAAAAACACATTACACATTTCAACGGGAAAAGATGTTATAATTTTGAAAGCCTAGATGAACTTCTTGAGGGGGTTGCATTGTGTTCAGAAGCAAACCAAAAGCCTAAAGATGCATGAGCTGATATGAAAGTGGTACTTACAGAGCCATAGAGTTCTCCCTTCTCATTCATTCCAAGATAAAGGCCACTGTCCACACCTCTAATACTGACCAGTCCCACTGCCACACTGATGAATTCAAGGATACCTGGGGAAAAAAATTGCTTTAATTAATTTTTTAACCAGAAAACACATAGCATCCAAAAACTCAGTTGAAAACAAGTAGAAAATGCATGTATTATAGTAAATGTGGCCTAGTTTCTCTGAAGTTTGAAATACTATGTGAAAATATACACAATATTTACAGGAAAGCAGTCTGAGAAGCCTCATCTAGGAACATGAATCCTACACCATTTAAGAAACTTTTTCAAAATGTTGAATATGAAAGGATTTTATTGAGCACTGAGAATAAAGCCATTACTACCATGCTGTTGGAGTCTTTAATGATTGTACACTGTTTGCTAAACTGCCTACTTAAATATTGGAAGATTGGTTTGAATTACCTGAAAATATACTTTACTACATCTACAGAGTTATCTTAAAAAAACACATCCATTATTAGGTCATTTGAATGGAAATCAAAGTACAGATGGGAATTTTATACAACAGAATCTACCCACAGAAAAGGTATTTGCCAGACATCTTATCTAGCATATGGGCCCACACCTCTTGACACAACTTGCTGTCTTTAGTGCAGGCTTTTAAAGTACATAAAATATGCTGCTTTTTTGCTACTGTTTGGATTATAACATTATTTATATTACATTTGCCCAAAAATGTAATATATATTAATAAAGTATTTCAGACATGAGGTATTATTTGAAGCCTGAATTTGGCAAAGGTAAACCAACATATTTAACCAATTGATATGCACAGATTACAGCACATACAAAACATGAAAGAAAGGGAACGTGTGAACTGACTTTTTGGAAGTTGTTAACAATGTAAACAAAGCCTCAAAAAGAAGTGCCAAAATAATGTCTAAGATACTGCTGCTCAGCAGCAAAACCACAAAATGTTTAAAAAATCCCTGAATCTAAGGTAAGCTGTTTTAAATAGTGCAGCTGATTATGACTTTTTGTCTGTTTACTATTTATGATTTCAGGAAAATTTTCAATCTCAGATTAACTATCTGGACTATCCAATAATTTAAAATGTTTTCCATTTTAATTGAGCTTTGGCAGGTTTCTTAGTTGCATTAACAAACAGCAAAGAAAATAAATCCTTTACAAAAAGTAAGCATTAAAAACTGTATCACACATAAATCATCCTAGTTTTCCAGTTCATAAAGTACAGAGTCCCATAAAAGGTTTGGAGGCATTTTGTCTTTCTGATATCATTTTCAAAGCCACTCTTTTCCAAAAGCATAATAAGCAGGTGATACAACCCACAAAGAAACCACATCAGACAAATCTTCCAAGAGCAGTGGTAGACTAAAGGTAGTACAATTCTAAAAAGCTGAGTAAACGTTAGATCTATGGCTAACTTGATTTTTCTCTTTAAAGCAAAAAATTTATTTCATGTTTACATGCTGTAGGAAATCTTCCATCTGAAAAGAACTGTCTGACTACTGGTCTTCTACTTCTTAAGCCATCCATGTGTTATAAAAGCAATTAAGAGCCATTCCAGCAGATTGTTTTGACTATGTGGAGGATGATAGGAAGCTCTTTAATCACCTTTTTACTACTGCTAATCCAATACACACCAAAACTCACATGTTGTTGACAACAGCAGGTTTGTTCAGATGTCCAGCCTCTACAACTACTACTTAGGATTTACTCTCATATCACAGGTTGCCTTCACCTCCTTTGGGTTTACTGCCAGAGAAAGCTGGCTGGGAAGCATTTTAAACACTTAATCAAATAAGCATTTTAGGCTCATCTGCTTCAGCGTTATGTCCTTCTGTGAAGCAAAGCAGTCTAATGCACCCAGAGATAGCATGCCCAAGTCTGTGACCTATAGTGTTTTACAGAGGCCCAAGAAGCTCCGATGCCAACAGGGAATACAAAAAGGATCAGTCTGACTCCTGACCATTCCCAGAAAACCTACCGGCGTGCGCCTGTGCTTACAGACCCCCAGCATAGGCTGAGCAATGCCTGTCTTCTGACTCACCTGAGATGAACAGCCCTCCCTCACTACCCTGCCCTGGTGCAGATCCCACGGCCGAACGCCGGAGGGTGAAGCCTTTCTGTTCCGAGCACTCGTCCACCTGCCTCGGCATCACCAGCATCACATCTCCCTCTCAAGAGCACGACTGGTCCCTCCCAGGTACGCACAGAGGCTTACACACACGCGCGCACACGCGGGGCCGTGCCGCAGCCGCCTACCGAAGAGGCTGTGGTCCTGGCGGGTGCCTCGCACGCTGCCGTCGGGCAGGATCTGCAGGTGGAAGCCGGTGCGACAGTACAGCTGCCGCCGCCGCAGGATGCCCTGCAAGTGCGCCAGGTCCGCCGCCGCTGCCGCAGCCGGGGCGCGCCGGTCCCCGCGCTCGGCCGGGGCGCGGCGGTCCCCGAGCAGCGCCGGGCGCTCCCCGGCGGGCGGCAGCAAGAAGTGGGCACCCACCGGCTGGCCCAGGCCGTCCAGGCCGCCCAGGAAGCCGCCCACCTCGGCCAGCGGAGCCATGCGGGCGCGGGGCGAGCGGACTAGGGCGCGGCGGCGGCGGAGAGCGGCTGCCGGCCTCTCCCGGTGGGCATGTGGGGGTGCGCGGCGGAGCCCCAAGCATGGGGAGCCGGCAGGGCCGAGCGGAGCGGAACGGAGGCGAGCCGTGCTGATCCGAGCCGGTGTGAGCCAGGCGGCGGGGTGCTGCTCGTCAGCCCCGCGCGTGTCTTTATATATACGGCGGTCCCCTGACACATGCTAATGAAGCCGCTGGGGAGGCCGCGTTTGAAATTGTAAACCGGCTCCCCCTCCGCTCGCACCTTCCTCTGATCTGCGGGGACGGCGGGGAGGGGGCGCCGGGCGCGCCCCCCGCGCGCAGCCGGGCGCGCACACGCGCGGCGGGGGCGCGGGCGCGGCCCCTGCGCGGAGCGGAGCGGAGCGGCGGCGGGGGACGGGCGGGACCTGCCGGAGCATTACGTGGACAGGTGCAAGGAGAGGCAGAAGGGAAGAAGGAGAAAGGGCGTTACCTGAGGGTTAGACCTGCCCAGACACACATGAAAGAAAAAAACCCGGAGATCTGACAGTTTTACTCCCTGTTTCTAAAACGCTAATAAAATGTACATGCATTACGCTTCCCTTTTATCGCTTCAACTACAAGGAGGGGAATTTCTAAAGAAATTGGCATAGTCAGGGAGGTGCTTTCCCCTCTGCAAATTCTCCCTCGCATTTATCATTAATGTGACACTAAACTGGTCTAGTATTTGGGTATTGACAGGAGGTCTTCAAAACATAAATGGGCAGCTCCATCGTTTGGGATAAATATTTTCAAAACTTGCAGAGAAGAAGAAAGAAAGATTGAGAGGTGGCTCATCTAATCCATCTTCTTTGGGGTTTTTCATTGGGCCTGTAGCCAAGGTCTGTGAGCATCATAAATTAGCACTATTATCTACTGAAAGATCCCTGTTGTAGTTCTGCAATGTTTTTAATGTTTGGGACTTCGTTGTCCTGTTCCAGATGAGCATATACACTTTTTTCATCCCCGGAGTAGAATGGTTCACACAGGAAAAAATATTTTGGTGGAAAACATATTCACCGATGGTAAAACAACACTACATTAAATCTAAGAGTTTGACTTTTGCCATCTTTCCAGCCTTTTCTGTAAAGTCTAATGAATTTTAGGGCTTAAATGACATGACCTATCTCAGCATCTAAGATATGCAGTTCTTTGCCAATGCTAAAACATGGTATTAGAGTATAAAATGTAAAGATCTTTCATAGTTAATTCTTTCAAAAGTTCAAGAGAATCACTTGGTGGTTTAAGTTTCATTTAAACAAAAAAGTTGCAGAGAATCATGAGAGATTAGTTCTCCCGTCTTGCTTCATGGTCTTTTCAGTCACAGTCTAAATCTGAGAGATCAAATGGATTTGACTGCTTACCTTTATTTGCTATGGAGAGTATAGGGCTAATTAATTGGCAGGTGCTTTAAAGCAGGTAATGTGACACCTTTTCATCACTGCAGTCCTAAGTACTGCCCCTGTGTGCACCTGAATTATAAAAAGGCTGCTTTAAAGCAAGTGATTTACTGTGGAGGGATTTAAAACTGAAAAAATTAATGCTAAATACAATGATCAGATAAATCACCTCAGAGGAGAGCACAGGCAGACCTGTTCTGAAGGCAGTTACAGATAGATGTTATATTATTTTACATTTCAGATAACAGGAGTCTGTCATGTGGTAGGACCCAAAAATCCACCATAATTGAGATTTCAAAGCACATCTGTGTAAACATTATCACATCAGTGTAAAACATCAACCAATGAGCTTTCTCTTTGAAGCAAATCTACTTAATTGTAGTGCTAAATCAAAGAAATAGATCAAAGTTGAATAATCTATATGGCACCTATTTCTCAAATAGCCTGTTCACTGATTACTCAAATACACCAAAAACGTTTGAAACAAACATCAAGTATTTTTATTGACATGACTGGCAGGTCAAGATCAAACTGCTCATCACAGCTGTTAAGTTGCAGGACATGCACCAGGATGGTGCAGTTAAATGGAGGAGGTACATGGTTCTAAGCCTAAAGATGCTCCCATACAGATACCGTTCCTGGGTCCAAGCAGTACTCTTGAGTCCTACAAACAGTAGTGGGGTCTACGCTTCAAATAACATCACTGTCTCCAGTAGGGAAGGGTTGGGGTTATTCTGAACAAAAAAAAAAAAAAAGTCTTCAGCAATTACACACTGAAAGACCCTTATGGCTAAATCTTTCCTGTTATATCATGGAAACATTTAAAGTAGAGCGGAATACATAACACCAATCTTTTCTGAGTGGAGTCTTTAATGTCTGGGAACTAAACCGGTTATGCTGTTTTATAAAGTACCAGAAGAGAAACAAAAAGATAAGATTTTTTTTGTGTGTGTTTGCACTAGCCATGTGACAGGAAAAGATAACACTAAAGATTTTTTTTTTTTGCACCTTCTGAAACTATACCATGGGAAGTTAAATAATTTTGAAGAGTTTTTTACAAGAGTACATAATTCAACTTAAAGTATACAGTACAATCTAATCGACTCTACGTATACTTCCTAGAGACGGCACTCTCAGTGTCATTGAACAAATATATATGTGGTCAAGTTTTTATTTCCATAGCAAGTAGTTAGGACTTCTATAGATAATACAATTTCTGTATATTTTCTAAGAATAGCATGGTGTCATAAGCAAAACCTAGTGGCTACCAAAGGAGTGAAGAATGTAATGGACTGAAATTTTTCATAGATGGTCTACACATATATGGAGAGACAGATAAATCTACATATCTATAAAACTCCTGTTAGCTATAAAACTTTAGGTCCTACAATTTATTACACTGTTGTTAATTTTATAACTCCCTCACAACAGTCCTATGCCAGCCATAAATTTTTAATTATATAATAAAATATTGGAAAGGGAGGGCTCATGAATACATAATAAAGTAAACATTTGGTGGAACAAAAACCATGGAGTAGTACACAAAGCGGTAAGTCCAGCTTGAGATACCTATGTATCATGGCCAGTTTCAGATTCTTCTCAGATTTGGACACAAAAATATGGTTATCTGCTTTCAGGAAGGTGAGCAGAACATGCACAAGTTACAATGAGTACCTTTCTAAGCACTGCAAGTCTGAGTGAAAAAGTTGTATTCTTGTGCAGAATTCACTAGGAAGAAAAGAACAGAACCTTTCCAAGGTTCCATGTACAAATCAGGCCATAATCTGATGATGTAAAAACTTTAAAATGCGATACGTGCAGATTTTAAAAACATCAAAAGCTTTCTCTTCTGAACAGATACAGTAGGAGGTATGTATACAAGTATATATACATGCATATTTATATTTAACTATTTAAAAAGCTCAGATGAGGAAAAAGCAACTATGATTTTTTTTTTTTTCCTATGGGAAGGGAGTTCTTACACCTTCATGCTTTGTTTTTTTTCTTTAACTGAAGACAAAAAAATCATAGAGCTTTTTAGGATTTATGATTTTACTGTCCATGCTTTTGTGGACACACATGAAAAACCCCTATATATGCAGAACGGAACAGAGAAACTATTGCAATGAGCACACATTTACATGGCTACATCCAATGAGAACAGACTGTTTCCATATATCAATATTCAAATGCCTCATCTGACAGCTTTTTTATTAGTTCTGTAAGTGAATCATTGTATTAAAACAACCTTAATTTATTTAAATGACATGCTTTCTGAATCTCTGCATACAAGATGTTCAGACAGTGGATGTTTGCTACACAAATAAATTTTGCTCTTGTTCCTAAGCAAACACTTCACCAGGGAAGTTCTGCCTAAAATTGCCTGGGTGTAAGTAGTTGCAGATGTGAATTGGATTTTTGAAGTGAAAGAAATTTTAGCCTAAAGGTGTTATTGAAAAGTCAGTAAAATGTGGCGAACTAATTTCAGGGAAACAGTGTTAACAGGGAGATAACTCATGGTTCATGACTACAGTTCAGGTGACTGATGAGCTCTTGACAGGTTTACTTTGGGACACCACACTGACCAAAAATGGTTTCTCTTCCAGTCAAACCAAAAAGGTAGACTATTGGAAAAAGGTAATTGTATTGGTGAATGATGTCTCCTAATGAGGAAGCAAGAACTGATAAGATCCAAGAGCCACATTCTACAAAATTTTCCAGACTGGATGCTTAGTCATGTACTTGCAAGAAAAGTACTCATGTTTCAGTCATGCTAAGCATCAGAAATTATTATTGCCTTGACTCCTAAATGCTGGTCTTCATATTGGCCTTTAGTCATTTAGTACAGAGATGTAACTCAGACTTGAAGACAAGAATTTTCCCAAGGAGTCAAGGAGTCATATTTATAAAATAAAGCAATAGATTATTAAAAAATATAGGTTTTGACAATTGGGAATAATGAATGGGAATTATTTGATTAATGAATTGGCTTACAATATTCTAAAATTTTTAAAGAAATGCAGTAAATCTATCATTCAGCCCAGATACCTGCCTTTCTAGCCATAGATCTGAGTAATTCAACCTTGGCCATGCTTGCAGTTGCATGATCTGACAGACTGTCAGTTGATAAACATCGCCACACTTATTCCTGGGCACATATCATAACCACTGAATGTAACTGAAAATGCATGAGTGTCTTAAAAGGTATCAAGTTATCATTTGTGTATTTTCTGAAACCTCATTCATAATAATATAAAAAGTCATTAGAGATTTGGGGTGGAAGGGGAAAGGATTAGTGGCTTGGGGAAAATGTACCTGTGTAAAGAAGAAAAATACTGAGACTGTACCACTGCAAAAAAAAAAAAAAAAAAAAAAAAAAAAAAAAGAGCCATAAGGTGTGCTGTCTTGAAATGTTTGCCTGCAGTTTATAAAGTTTCAAATTAATGTAGGTTATGATACAGGTTGTACCATGGAAGAATACCCTAACATGAAATGCTTGACAAGATTTATTGCCCATCAATATCAAGCAGGGAAAAAAGACCATGCTCAACTTTCACAACTGGTCTTTAACTAGTTCTTAGTTATGCTAAGAAAGCTACCTGTCTCCAAGACTATTTATCAGAGGAGAGGCGGTTGATATGGCAAGGACACATCGCGGCATCGTGCGGCACCCGAGATCCAGGCCACGGAGTAGCGCGGCGAAGCTCCGGGCACGATGCTGAGCACACGCGGCACGCACTGTGCGCGCAGAACGGAGCGAGGCGCCCGCACGGCTCTGCCCCGCTCCCCGCGGCTCCCACCGTGAGCATCACCGTGCCCGGCACTGGCTCGCAGTGCGCGGATCCAGCTCCGTGCCGGATCCCCGTGTTTGCTCTGGCCACCTCGCATCTCCGCTAACCGGTCCGCGCCCCGCCGCCGGCACGGCGCGCCCCGCAGCCCGCCGCCGCCTGTCCCGGGAGCGGGGCGGGGCCCGCTCGGTTCCCCACCCCCTTCGCCGCTTCTCGCGAGGCTTCTGCCGGCACCGGGGGCTCGGTGCGCCGGGCGCTGGGGCGGAGCGGGGCTATGGCCGCCCTGCGCTCCCTGCTGCGCTGGCGCCGCCGCCTGGGGCCCGCGCCCGGCGCTCCGCCCGCCCGGCGGCTGTGGGGCGGCGGGGCCGGGCCGGCCGGGCCGCGGCGGTGGCGCCGGGAGCTGGGCTGGGCGGCGGCGGGGGCGGCTCTGGCCGGGTTCGCGGGGTACCGGCTGTCCGAGCGGCGGCGGGAGCCCTCCCGGGAGCCGGCAGCCGCCGGGCCGGGCGGGGCCCGGGCGCTGCTGCCCATCCCCGTGGCGGCCGCTGCCAAGGAGGCGGTGACGGTAGGTGTGTGCGCGCAGGCAGCCGGCGCTGCCGGGGGCGGCTCTGCGGAGGGCGCTCCCCGCGCTGGGGCGCAGAGGTGACCCCGCGTGGAGCAGCCCCGGGCCGGGAGGCGAGGCGGGGCCGCGGCGGGAGCCGTCAGCCGTGGGACAGACGGGCTGTCACCGCACTGCCAGCGGGCACTGGCGCGCCCTGGCTGCGCCCCGCAGCCTGAGCCTTGCGTTTCGCCTCGGGTGCTCTCCTAGCTGATCTTTCTTTAATAGAAAACGCTGGTTTGCGAATGGAGCAGCTCCTGGCAGCGCAAACCCTGAGTTTCGATTTGTACTCAGGACGGTTACCTTTCTAATATAAAATTTCTTGTAGAGTCAAAGGTTTACACTGAACTTCGTAAGAAGTGACAGCATTGTGACAAATAACGGTTCAGTTCGACTAATTCAGCGAAAACACCGGTTGAGTAACCAGGTGTAACAAGAAACAGCTGGCATTCACCAGGAAAATGAAGTTTCCTGAGATAAGGACGAACTCCTGCGCCGCAGCCTATGTAATATATGGTAATCATAGGGTTGGGGTTTTTTTCATTTGAAAATTTCAAGAGCTGTGATTTGGCACAGTGGCATCTGCTGATACTGGAAGTCAGTGGTGCAAATGGCCTGTTTTCTCTATACTGAGTTTATTTTATGCTGTCTTTGAGAACAGGATCTACATTTTTGCAGTGGAGGCCTTGTACCTAGGTATGAGTGTTGTTTGCCCTTTTGCCCTGCACTGTTATCTAAAAGGCAGATTCTGTGGTGGCGGTGAAGGGAAGTTGAATCTGATATTTTTGATTATTCATGATCTTGTGTCTGGAATGTGTTACTATGGCACAGAGGACCGAAGGCAAACTGTTTCAGTTTTTCATAGTGTTTTATTTAGCCAGTCTTAATAGTTAGTTGTCTTTAAAGGGAAGTATTTGCTGCTATACCTTTGAAAGTCAGTGATTTACTTGGATGTATGATTATGAATTTTCACACACATCACTATAAAAGCATTAAAGCTGAAAATTAAGAACTAAGTTTATATTTTAATTAATGTAAAACTAAAAAAAGTAGAAAATGTAATACCTATGTATACCTATTTTTTAAAGACAAACACTGTCTTGAAGCACCTTGCTCTGGTATGGAAAAGGGCTCTAATTAATTTGTTTTTTTATTTGCACAGAAGAAAATTTGAAAGATTAACTTGAAATATGTCCACTCAGATTTTGTGGCCTAAATCCACACTGACATCTGAGAATTTTACTTTTATGTTGCAGATTTTTATTTTTGAATAATTGATCTAATTGATTTGCAATTGCATGCCTATGTACTCAGGATTCCTGAAAAAATATCCTTTCATTTAAAGCCCCCTAAAAATGAGGATCAAATAGCTGTGGAATTTTTGGGCTGAGGTAGTGGGTTCCTGTGCTTTTTTTTATTACTGACTCTTGTTCCGCGGAATGGGTTGTGGGGAAAGACCATAGTTTGAAAGTGAATCTAGACAGGGAACTACCACGAGTAGTTTGACCATGAGCTCTATCTGTTTTCCATTTATAATTGCCCTCTAGACCTGTGATGAGCACCAACTCTTTCACTACATATTTCTAAAACATCTCCAGAGATGGAAAAATGGATGCAAATATTGTGTTCAAATTGTGTTGAATGGTATTCAATGGTATTGTATTGTAACATCCTTTGGTAGATGGCTGAATTAGTGTTTCCTGAGGGGCAGTAACTTTTTAAATTCCTAATTTTGAGTGCTGAGCTTTCAACTTTAATAGTGTGTAAGAGTTTTAAAAGTCTGACAACTTTAAAAGTAGAAAATTCTGTCATGAAGAGTAATAAAGGTGTCAGTCTTACTAGGATTTAGTCTAGGATTGGAGCTCTTGGATCTACTGCAGAGTGTGTTTAGAGTAATCATTGGAGAATGGTAACCTGCAGCTTCTGTATAGATGAGTTTGATGGAACTGTGATGCATGTTTTGCTAGGATATTTTTACAGTTTATCAGGTACTGACCAACAAAAAATCATGAGGCTCAAGTATCTTGGACTCCTCTCCAGCTACTTTTAGTTGTTTCTTTATTTCTGATGCATAAAGTCTGGCACTGCTTTCCGTAGTTTTCTAGTTTCTTAAAATTTCCCCAGTTCCCCATTTCATTTCCAATCTTACACTGCCTTTCATTCCACCAAAGCAAATCATGCATCAGCTTTTCTTTTTCCTCCCTCCATCCAAGCCACACTCTTCTACTTTATCTTAATATTTTCATTTGCATATTTCTTCCTTAATCATTACTCTAGCAGCATGCTTTTCCCAAATGCTATTTACTTAGATGACTGGAAACAGGAAGTGGAGTCTCTGCTGTCAGTGTCTTGGTATAGAGATCTATAGCAGCTGGTAGAAGCAATTATACTGAATGTTTCTTGCATCGCCCCTAGGGGACAGAATAACCACTAAAAAAGACCCCAGTACTGACAGTAAAGGGACCAGCCCCTGCAAAACCTGAATTTCTTTCCTTTAAGACAGCTGTAATATATGGATTTGTATAAACATAGGCTTGACAGAGAGTCTTAAATTTTTTTTAAATGTTCTAGGGGGAACTCTATCTCCTCCCATAGATTTTCTGATAATTTTTTTAAAATCCATTCTGAAACATTAATTGACAATGGATAATTTCATTTTTAAAGGTTAACACGTAGTTATAAACTGAAGACAGTATCACAGTGTGAAGTATTCAGATACCCAGGGTAGTTAGCACTGTCTCACCTCTAGCACTGTGGTTAACCTTAATCACGCAGTAGCAGACAGCCACTTCCTCATCTTCTAGCAGTGGGATGGGAAAGAGACTTGGAAGTGTAAAAGTGAGAAAACTTGTGGGTTGAGATAGAGACAGGTTAACAAGCAGAATAAAGGCCACACAAGCCTTTACTTCCTTACTTACTAAAGGAGAATAAGCCATGCAAATAAAGCAAAACAAGGAATTGATTCACTGCTTCCTGTGGGCAGGCAGGTTCAGCCATCGTCAGGCAAGCAGGGCTCCATTAGATGTAACAGAGACCTGGGAAAACATGCACTGAATGTGTGTGTCCATTTCCTCTGTCTTCCCCAAAGTTTTTATTAGCAAGCACAATTATGGTATGCTATGGAATCTCCCTTTCGTAAGTTTCGTAAGTTGGGCCCTCCCAACTTCTTGTGCACCTCCAGACAACTCAGTGGTGGGACAAGGTGAGAAGCAGGATGAGCCATGACACTGTGCCAGCACTGCTCAGCAACAGATGAAACATGTCTGTGTTATCAACACTTTTGGTCACAAATCCAAAACATAGCACCATATCAACTGCTGTAAAGGAACCAATTATTATATAGCTATCCTAGCAAAATCAGTACAATGACTGGTACTGAATTCCCATATGTCTTTTTTACTTCTTCAGAAGAATTTTTGTTGAAGTGTAATAAGTGAAGTGGCCTTCACTTACTAAGTGGCTAAGTGTGTCATCCAGGCAGCTCCAGTGGACAGCAGAATAGTTTTCTGATACTCCCAAACACTAAACAACAGGGGTTAACCTATTGTGATGCACTAAACCCCTACATTAACCTAATCTACATTTTGACTCTCAAAGAACAACTTTCTTTTCTGGCAGGCCACCTGCTTCCACATAATGTTCATATGGTCTGTGAAAGTATTCTGAGAGTTGTGCTAGTTCCAATTACTATCTCTACAGCTATCTTTTCTTCAGATTCTGTCACTGAGTTGAAATAATGCTTGGCAGTAATGACAGAATATTCAAGTGTATGAAGTTATATATTTTAATAGTTGGTTGCTTTGTCCTACTACTGTCTTCTAGGATTTATGAGCCAGGAAATTTTAAAAGGGGTTTTAGATTCCAGGACTAATAGTGATGATTCACAGATGTTGATGGGACACCTTTTTAACCAATTCAGAAATGAGGCATATAATTTGAGACTAACTGGAAAAAAAATGTACTTGAGACCTGTAGAGAAACAATGTCAAAAGTGTCAAAATGGTCTACATATCTGTCTCCATGTTCTATGAAATTGTTGAAGTATGAAACCTGATGAGCAACAGATTTGTGCGTTTATGCACAGATAAGTAAGAAAATGCTGTTTGCTAAAAGTCAGGTAAGCTCTAAATGTGTCACCAGCATGGGGTTTGTGGTGGGGTAGACTATTTGATCAGACAAAGATCATAGGATGAGTGCAGAAGTATGCTTTCTTGACCAAGCATAACACTTGAGGTGTTCTGGTGTTGCTCTGTGTGACATTCTGGTGGAAATTAAGATTAGTTGCAGAAGCAGCATGAAGCTAAGCCCCCCCATAGGATTGCCTTTTCCCAGATGCTTTCTGAGAGTAACTCTGGACCCGAGGGCTTTATATATGATTACTTGGAGTGAAATCTTGGACACTATAATAAACTGGCAGTTTTAATTCCAGGAGTGTTGCCACAGAACATTTCTGAACCAAAGTAAAATTCTGTCCTCAGAGCTCCTAGTTTTGTGTCTGAAGGTTTTGGTGAAGGCTGGGAGAGCTCTGCTAGCAGACAGCTCCTTTAAAGTTTAGGAGCTGGTTATGTCGAGCAAGAATCTGTTTGAAAGAGCTGTTATTTTGACATAGTGACAGAGTTCCTCAGAGGAGTTAATATTTGTCTTCTAGTTCCTTATTTCTGTAAGTTCAGTGTCATTAACAAAACTTACTACAGTGGTCTTGGAAATACCAATGATGTATCTTTGTTCTCATAAGAGACCTCCTGTGTAATCATGTTGTCATTATGTAAGAGTAGTGAACTCCAGGCTTCTATTTAGTTTTTGGGGATATTATCTGTGAATCACTTCCTTCAGAGATTATTTAGGAATCTAAAGAGGTACAGGGAGAGACAGACACAGACTGTGTACTTCACATTTCTTGAAGGCATATTAATTTCCAGGAGAAGAAACTATATACCTTGAGTGTTTCCAAAGGGTTTCTCCCTAGTATCTCAGCAGTACTGTCAAACTGCCACTTTGTGAAAATTATCAAAGGTCAAACGTTTTTGTAGCAGCACATTTCTAAATGCATTATGTCATATATTTCCATCTCTGTGAAATGAAGAACAAGACTTTACCTCCAAAAAGTAAGGGAAGCTCCCCAAGGGAGGAGGCTCTCCTGCCTGCTCAAAGAGGATGCTGTTCCAAAAGATGAGTAAGCATCACTTTTCCAAAAGCCACTTGCAGCAAATGCTACTTCATAAGTATTGTGCATTTCATGCCATAGGACAATTGCCAAATGTATGTAGACGGTTTGTTCTTTGGCTGATCACATCTGAAGTTCCTTATCAGCATAATCCTGAGAAGGATACTGCTTGCCAGCTGTAGTGAGAGCCATGCTGAAGGACAAGGAAGGTTTACCTTTTGTCATTATTTATGTGTTCCTCGTGATATTAAAAAAGGGTGGTGCATGTTTGGGATGGACAGATCCAGCTACTAATGTGTTTTGGTGTGGCCTGCAGTGAAACATAGGAACATATGGTGCTGGATATACATAATGAGTAAGGTTTTTGAAGATGTGCTGTAGGTGAAGTGGGTCCCCTGTGAAACTAATGCAAGCAGGACAGATACATCAGTCCCAAAGATTTCCTGTGATAGAGTTATATCTGAACGTGGCCCTTTTTACAGCATTTTAACCACATTCCAGCTTCCTATGCTTGTAAATGCTTCAATATAATAATGTCCTTACCTGAGTGAAACAGGATCAACTAACAGAATTGTTGGCTGTACTACATCTAAGTAGTCTGCTAGAAATACAACTTCAGTAAGCATCAAAACAATTTTGTCTACTTTGGGATTTTCCCACACTGGAAACCTGACGGTTAACCTTTTGGCCACCCAGCATGAAAACAGAATTGTGCTACTTTTATCTACATGGGAGCATATTAAATAAGCCTGAAGTCAAATATAAACGAAGGAAGTTAGGAACAGCGTTGCTTTGAAAACCTTTTTATTTTAATAATTTGCAAAGATTCTCATTGATGGAAGACAGATTGCTTTGTGAACAAAAATTCAAAGAAAGCTACTCACTTGAAATAAATTAAACTACTGTTGCAAACATATTTTTGACTGCAAGCGAAATGTATCTTTAGTAGTAAACATTGGCTTCTTTAGCTAAAATAGACACTCCTTTATCTCAGTTGGAAAAAGCAAGAGAACACTGATTTGACTTGGAATAAAGTGGTAAGATTTTATGTGATACTGTTGGAGCTTTTTGCCTCACATGCGCATACAGAATGTATATTTTAAACTATTTGTTCTGTAAAACATTGTTCATTTTTTGTGGATATTCTCAGAATCTGGTAATTGGAGTATTAGTCTGGGTTTCGACAATGGATTCTTGTAGATTACTTGTCCGGAGCTTGTAGGCATAAAATTTTTAATTTCCAAAAATCCTGTATCTGGCATTTAAGCTGATCTCTATGAGAAAACTAGGTATTTTGTCTCAAAATAAAACTTATTTCTTACTGGCCTAATGTTACACAAGACTCACACTTGACAAACAGCATTTCTTTTGTGTTTTTAATAAAAAGAGTAATGAGGTACTGCTTTATGGTCTGCATTTTACTCCCAGTGAATTTGAGTCATATCATTGCCATTTTTTGATATTGTCATAACTACTGCAAAATTTTAGCTATTTCAATGTTACTGTGGCCTTGTGCCTTGTGTTAGGCCTTGTGGTGTGTTATCACAATTTAAAGTTATTGCATGGGTTTCACTGGAAGGCCATACAGGTTAATTCATGTTATACCAAATTCTGAAAGGAAATGTTTCTGAGATAAGACAGCCAGTAAGATTAACATGGGACATGGGACCAGAAATAGAGATTAGCCCTTGCTTCAAGAAACTTCAAGGAGTACATGGAGACCTTTGGTGAGAACACCAGATTTTCAGGGCATTTTGACTTGCCTCTATTGATAGACACAGCACATGAAAGATGAACCCAAAATGGAGGGTGGGTTTTGAATGCTGAATTTGCTTGATAAAAAGTCTAGATTTTCTTCACACAAGTTTTTGCTGTGAATAGAGGGAGGAGATACTGTGGAGTGTCACTCTGAAGAGGTTCTGTAAGAAATGCTTTCAAAGTTGATTGACTTTAAAACATCAAAAATCTTCATCTAAAGTACTACTGCTTTGTGACACACGTGGTGGTATTATTACAAGTAGAATATTAGGTGGTCCTCTTCAAATACAATACTCGCAGAAAAGAGTTTTTAATAATTAAGTCATTTAAACATGTTACTGAGAGAGCATTATCATCATATTTTCATTTGTATAATATATTTGAAACTTTTGAGGCCTTTCCCTCAAATATTTTGGGCTATTTGTAATATTTTTATAGCATATATTGGCAGCACGCTGAATCAAAGAATGATAGTCTCCCTTCAGAGAAGTATCCTGCCAAATTACTATTTGGTCTTCAATTTAATTTTTACTTACCTTGTTTCAATAAAAAATGTTTCCCTCTGTTTCCTTTGCCTAAGTGTGTTTTGTATATACTTGTTGAATCTATTTAATCAATTTTAGAACGGGCTTTGAAATATCCTCCATGGGAGAATTAGGGGTGTGTATACACAATTCTATGTTATGGATCAGCAGGAATATAGACCAAGATAATTTTTTCTCTTCAGCTGATTTAAACACCCAAAAAAAGTGCTATGTTCTCTCTGCAGTCCATCTGCAAGAGTATGGCACAGGAGGATGGGATGAAATGTGGAGCATTGAGGAAGGAAGGACAGAAGGATGATAACCATAAGTTGTTTGATTGCAACTCTTAACACTTAAAATTTTTTGAGAATAGGGAAAAGATAGTATATAATTTGTGAATTCTGATAAACTTCAGTCTTGCCTCTTTTTGTTTCCTTCTTGAGTTGTGAAGTTGAAAGAATGGAAAGTTTGTCTATCAGCTAGATTCTTGGTTTTAGCTGTGGACTTTTCCCCCTTTTTATTTCAAATGACAAAGCAGGTCAGTGTACATGTGCATGTAAACCAGAGATAAGCAGCTATGCCTAAAATTAAGGTAAAACTGCTATTAGGAGATTTGTGACTTTCTGTGTGATGGAATTGGGCGTGTCTGTTTTTTAAAAGACAGAGAATTGTAATGTGATAGAAGATCATAGCAATTAGTAGGCATGATTGCCAAGAGGATTAGTAAACATGTAGCATAAAAAAATCTACCTTCACTTGTTTGTTAGAGAAATGTGCTTTCATGAAAGTTTTTGAAAATACTTGCTAATCATAGAGAGATTTAGTCTGGATAAGCTCTTGAAACTTCAAATAGAAATTGGAAACCTGGTGGATCTTGTTCACTCCTTCACCAACAGTACCTTCCCTGAGGTATTCAACATCTGCTTTCTGTTTCTTGTTCACAGAATCTTAGAATATTTTGGAAGGGACCTTAAAGATCATCTAGTACCCAATCCCTCTGCTATGGACAGGGACAGTTTCCACTGTCTGGCTTCCACTAGACTATGTTACTCAGAGCCCCATCCAACCTGGCCTGGAACACTTCCAGGGCATCCACAGCTTCTCTGGGCAACTTGTGCCATAGTCTGACCACTGTTCCTTTCTTCTCAGTAAAGAATATCTTCCTAGCATCTTAGCTTATTCTACCCTCTGACAGTTTAAAGCCATTCTCCCTTATCCCATCTCTATGTGCCCATGTAAAAAGTCCTTCTCCAGCTCTCTTGCAGACCCCCTGTAGGTCCTGGAAGGATGCTCTAAGGTCTTCTTGGAATCCTTTAGGCTGAACAATTCCAACTTTTTGAGCCTTTCCTCACTGGAGATGTGTCTGTTGTGTCCATTGGTACAGTAAGATTGCCCAAGATGGGCATAAATAAATCAATCATGAGCAATTGGTATTGTCACTAAAATTTTCATACTTGGCTCACTGCATTATCATTTGCAAATGTTGGGGAAAACAGAAGATGCTTCATTGTTATGTGTTGAGACAAATTTCTTAAAAGAATGCCTGAAGAAGTGCAAAATGAGGAAATACTTTAGAACATCCTGGTTTTTCATTAGAATATTTGTTACTTCCCAGTAATTATGGCTTTTATACAAGAGAAAAATGTTCTCTATGACACATAAATTATTAAGCATTATAGAAGCAATAAAGCTCTGAAAAGAAATTGGATAAAAAATAATGTTATTTCCAAAGAAAGTTTTATTTGTCAGTTTGCTGATTGTGTGCCTGGAGTCGTCTGTAGCCAGACTTTGCTTTTAGTTGGGCATTTACTGTATGGATCAGTGATCCAATACATATTAAGCCTTGTTTATGTTTATTGAAATTCATGTTGGATCAATAGCAGAAAGAAGTTGTTTTGATTCTTTCAGATCAAACCACCAAGTTCAAAATAAAGTGTTGTTTTTACTCCTTAGAATAAAATAATGCTCACTTGAAGTAGGTGGAGCTTGCTGCTGGAACAGGTAGTATTTTTTTTTTTTCATAATCTGTAAGCTCCTGTGGCCTAGGTTTTGCAACAAATAATTGGTTTTGTGGGGTAGACCCAGGCATCTATCTGGCTTAAATATAGCAGCACCAAAAGAAAAGTTCTCAATCAGAGCAGTTCCCTTATCCAGTTTGATGTTTGGAAAAGTGAACATAAAGCACCAGAGTGAGGTCATGCAGGTATTGGACCTTTAGGGAGGTACTCCTCATTATGGGGGCAGGCTGTATTCATATCAGGTTACCATGATTTTGAGCCAGACCATGAAATACTGGCATTGCTATATAGTCAGAGGGAAACTAGATTGAAAAATGAGGCAGAAATTAAGGCTTTGCAAACCTGAGTACTGACATGCATAAATTTTAAGCATCTTTGAAATTCCATGTTTGCAGCATGTTATTTTATACTTGTAGTAGCATAGAGTCCTTAAGATAATATTGAAATATGTGTCTGAGAATTTAGCAAATATTTTTCTAAGCATCTCAATAAAAATATTAAGCAGTAGTACCTGAGACAGTGAGAATTTCTTGAGAGCAAAGAATCTCAACATGCTCTCTAAATACTGACAGTGATAAAAACGAAAATTATATTGGAGAGTTACATTATCTAGAGATTTCCATGATTGTGTCTGATTGATTATGACTGATTACAATTTATTATCCATATAAGTGTGTGTAATATCGCCTTAAAGCTGTTTCTTTTCTGCAAATTGACTTTGCAGAAATTTGCTTTATTTGCTTTGCAGAAATTGCTTTATTATCGTGTTTGCAACCTGACTGTATTCACAGGCATGTTTCTAATAGTGATAAAATAACATTTGTTTTAAAAGAAAGATAGATTATTAAACTTTAAATACAGGGATAATCAGTTGTGTCACTACAAGTTCTATCAAAACAACTGACTTGTGTACTTCCACATGAAGGCATAGCTTGAATGCCACTGAACTGCTGAAGGATCAGTAAGACCAAAATATTCAAACAGTGAGTTAGGACAGAAGTATTTTGTCTTGCATATGGGTACGTTAGAAAAGAATTCATCTTCTTTCTGCCATTTTAAGATGACTGTAGGTCTGGCTATTTGATTTTTTTTCTCCCTATATTTAATTTGGTAATCATTTGAAAATTATTAAAAACATGAAGTGCTGGTTTAGAGCTGCTTCTCAGGCAGAATATTTGTAGAGCAGTCTACTGAAAATTAAATTATTTTTTCAACCTTTCTCTTAATCTTACTTTCTTTGACAGGTTTGTCTTATGAAACAAAACATTTTCACACATACACACATGGAAATACACTTCAAAAGAACTAGAGGCAGTCCAGAAAGAGAAATACACAGTCAATAGTCTTTTGTCCTTATAGAAGGCTGGCTAAAATGTCCTAGATAAGATATTAAGTAGAAAGACTCCCCTATAAAACTTTTCTTTTTCTTTTCCAAATAGAAAGTATTTGACCTCTTCTAGATGCATTAATTTTTGATGTTTCTCTTCTATAAATCTAATTTAATCTCCTAATTACAACTGAGGCCATAAAATTTTGACTGCAGTAGTCTTATCAATGTTTTGTTTTTTAAGGATGTTGTTTGAAAAGCTGAAGAAAAGCGAGCCCAGATCTTTGACTACTCAGTATAAATGTATCTTTGCTTCTAATTGCTGAAATCTGTAATCTATTCTTAGGAGACTTTTGTTCAACCAATTTTGGTTTATATTTGAGGACAGTTATCTCTTAGTGGACAACCCCTGTGGACATCTTACAACTTATGTTTGGGTTTAGCCACTTCTCTGAAAAATAAAATGCATTTGTCTATTTTCTTAGTTGTTAAAAGAAAACATATTGGTTGTGTGTTCCTTCATTAGATGGAGAATTTTAGGAATACTGTACTAAGTGACAGGAAGAATGAGCAAGTTGTAAGATTTCATTGATAAAATGTTGCATTCCTATTTTAACTTAATCAGCTAAGTTACCTGTATGATTGCTTTTACTTCTAGGAATCAGTTTGCATTTAGTTTCTTCATCTCTGGAAAAAATGTTGATACTTACATTTTCTCCAAGATCCTGATTCCACAGAGGAGCTTGCCTTATTATGGTCTAAAAAGAGTTTTCAGATAGCAGTAGCATATTTTCTGTTAAAGGTTTGGCAGTGCCACAGAAAGATGTGAGAACTTAGAACATACACAGTTTTGTATTACCAAGTTTACATTTAAATCAGCTGGATGGGAAATATACCAGAAACTCCTTTGTGATATTTGAACTTAATGCTATATTATACTTTTGTAATTCTGGAATTATAATTATGCTCTTGTCTTCCTCAGTTCCCACAGATATTGTAGCTTTACACTGGAGTATATTATGGAGACCTATTACGATCAAGAGCTGCACTCTGTATTAAGAAGCAATATAAGAAACATATTACTCTGTTCTCTTCTGGAATGATCAGAAAACTGAAATAGTTTTGGCAGAGCTGTTTGAAGTCTGCCTGCTGAAGTTACAATTATTTCCTTGAGTTAAAGTTCCACTTCTTTTATGATTCAGGAGCCGAAATTCTCTTTAACTTTTTTTCTCCTGAGGTTGGGTAGTACCACCAATTGCATTACACAAAGATTTTTGCTAAAGTTGTAGAAGACTGCAAATGATAGCAGTGAAATCCCAGTTTTTGTTTCAGCTCCTACCATAGAAAAATACTTAGATGCATTTGACTTTGTGAATTTCACTTTTATAGTTACAGTTCCTTTATGGTGAATGTGGCAATTTTAAATCAGAACCTTGTTCATAGATTGAAACTGTGTCCTCCTGTCTTTGAAGGTTACACAAAACAGATCAGACCTCGAAGATTTACATCTTTATGCAACTCCGCGGGAGCAACGGTTTCGCATGTTTGCCAGTCTAGAATTTGAAGGACAGCTATACATGACTCCACACGACTTCATCCAGGCTGTTACAAGTGATGAACCCAAACGTAAGCAGGAGCTTTATAATGCAAAAACTACTGGGGAAAATGTCTATAGAGCATGTTATTTCCCTGTTTGCTTTTAATTCCTACTTCTGTTTCTGATTGTGATAGAAAGGTACTGCATCTTCAGAATTTTAATTGTGTCCAAAAGCATATAAACAGTATCCTGATTGTTACTAGATTATAAACATCTGCATGCTAGTTAAACATTCTTGTCTTAAAGATTGAAAACAGCTCAATAGTCATGACATATGGCAAGTTAATTTGTGTCATTTGCATAGACACAGTTTCTTTCTGAGCAGGCCTGTATTGCTGTACAAATCTTGCTTCCTCATTCATATAGTTTCTTTGTAAGCAGGCAAGATACACATTCTGTAAAAGACTAAAGATAAGATAAAACATATAACTATATCATGGCTTTCTAAATAACATGCTTTGAGTCAGAGTTTTAGTCCCCCAGGGGATTAACATTCTACACTTAGCCAGTGTTAGTACTTTGTGTTAATTAATGAAAACGTAACTATCAACTTTAGGTCATTTATTGTAAAATCTTTGCTTTAAGTGTCAAAGAGTAACTAAATAGTAAGGTGATCCCTTTCTGCTCTAGTTTGATTTCCTGGCCCTCAGGCTTGCAGGGCATTGGTAGTAGCACAGGGCTTCTGGAAAATGGGAATATCTTTGCTCAGGTGCAACATGTATAATTACACACCTTAAGTTTTCCTTTATTCAGTCTACACCACAAAGCTAGTATAGAGAAGAGTCAAAAGCACTGCTAAAACAGTCAGAGGAAGCTTAAAATTCTGTGCAGATATTGGATTTTTTTCCCCTTTGTTCTCTTTAACAGTAATGAAATGAGGAAAGAATTCAGTCATGGTACAACAGTGATCAAAACTTCTGTAACTTTTGAATAAAGATATAATCTCATTGTAACAGTGAAGACAGAAGATAGATCTTAGATGGTGAAAACTTGCAAAACCTTGAAACTCCTACAAGAAAGCAAATCTTTTCTTTTTTTGCTTTGCAGTTAAAAGAGAGGAAGCAGATTGCTTATGACACAAGTTAATACAGATACACATCAGCACTTTTTATCTATTTCCTCTGCTCAGACCTTCAATCCTTCTCTTTTCTGTTAGTGTGGAGTTGGGTTTCACTGTATAGGGTCATGAAGCATTTGTGCTGTATATACTGGACATCATTAAAACATTGTAGTTTAACTCTGTTTTATGACAGTTTTATTGGCTAGCCCTCACTATGGTTTCCTATTAAAACTTTTCCATGCTGATGAATTTTCTGCTTCTCCTCTCACAAAGCAACTATTCAGATTTTAAAAACAAAACCAAACCAAAATCATTAAGCTCATAAGGACATTCTGTTTATCTCATGGAAAAGGAGAAGAGATCTGGAGTTGAGCAGTCAAGGCACCCTTCTGAATTCAGTGTAGCAAACCTTGTTTCTATCAAAATCCTTTCTGTTCATCCAGTTCATCTCTGAGACCAAAAGCAAAACTAAGCTGGGTGTCTTTTAGGTTTCCTGGTATTAGAGATTACATGGCTGACGTAACTATTTTGAAGGATTATAACTAAGTAGAAGTGGATCACTTTGTTCTAGTGCAGGTCATATTGTCTGGGAAATTGAGACAGAAGGCTGATAAATAGGAAGTAATAGCTGAAATAGATAACCAAAGATTACCACATCCAGCTTCTCATCTCTGACTATGGTAATTTTAACCTTTGTACTGAAGCACTGCCAAAGTACCACTTTGTCTTCTTGGGCAAGTCAATTTTCTGTCTTGCTCTGTTGAAAGTAGTACATTTAAGGAAGGACTTTTTCTAATAATACATTCTAAACTTCTTTTTTTAGGGGGGTAATTTTATAAATATCTTGCAAGTTGTATATAATTGGATCCATTCGGGCTGACATACTAGACCATCTATATTTTGCATAATAAAAAAAGAACATATACCTGAGGTTTTTATTAATGAAAACTAGGAAGGTCCTGAGTTTTGTCCAAAAGGGAAAATGTCCTTTGAAGTATAATAATAGAAGTTCTTTTTGTCTACTCTATAGAAAAGCTAATTATACTAGACCTGAATGCTTTTGTGATGGAGTGAATGCATCTATTGTGATTGATTTCCTTTGGAAATCATGTAAACTCTACAAAAGTCAAGAGGGAGTTCACTTCCTTTTTTTGATTAAATACTAACTAATATGGTAAGAGTGTATTTGCTTTTATAAAATGTAATTTTTTACCCTAATTTATTAGAAAAAATATAAAATAAATGCTGTCATTAACTTGTTTCTGCCTTTATAGTGCAGACTTTCATTTGGGAACATACTTTTTTTTTTTATTTTTGAGAAAGCAAATTAAGAGAAAATGAAATATATTTTTTCCACTTAGTGTTAACTGTAGTAATTTTAGCTTAATACTGAGCTGTAAGTGTATGTATATACACATAAATCTTCACTGACTTGTCTAGAAAGAAAATATGTATGTAACATTGACACTGGAAACTACCTGATTGGAAAATTAGATATATTTAGTCTCCTCGTTGCTTATGGTAGGCATAAACATACATCAATTTACATGGCAAAGGAGATTGTTTTAGGGGACTTTTAAAAAAAAAAATAAACTGAAAAGCTTATGAAAATCTGTTAGCTCATGTTATGATGTTGGATGCTATAACTTCACCGCAGTTAGAGTGGGATTTGTCAGCCATCTTGGTGTAAACCTTTACCAAGATGTAAAATTAAAATTTCAGTCAGTTTCTAACCATTAATTGATGGAAGACCATAGTGGGTAGCTTGTGTATTGTTTTAATTATTTATTGGAGTGTGAAGTTCATTACGAGAAAAAGATTTCTAATAATACAGTGTCTTTTGCTCTATAAAAAGAAGCCTTTCCCCACCAAAAATTTGTTATGGATTTGACCACATAAAATGCTGCTTTCTGGACCCTTGTGAATTCTAATATTCACAATGCCTTATCGTAATATTGAAGCTGTACAGATACTTGTCTTGAGAATATAGTGATGAGCCTCAGGTTTTGAATTCTTGAATGGTTGTGGACAACTCTTGTTCAATTATAACTACCAAAGACTGGAGCCTGACAGAAGCTAGAAAAGGAATCTGAGTTAGTAGGAAGGGATGAAGGGTGTCTTAGAACTTAGTGTAGTTTCAAGGGCTTTTTTTATGTATTTGCTTTAAAAAATATGAGTAGTCCATGAGGCGAGGGTTGTAATCCAGGTCTCCTTACAATTTGCATTTCAATACTACTGCTACTAACTAATAATTTCTGAATATTGATACCAGGGGTTAGTATGAATGCCCTCTATTTCCTGTTAAATGTTTTAAGGATATATTTTGGAGGTTGAAAGTCTTTTCCCTCACTGAAGAAGAGTTGGATTAAAAACTACATCTGAGTGGGTTCTTTAAAGTTAGGACTTTACGTACGTTGGTGACACCGCACTGGCATAATTAAATTCTGTGCTTTCATAACATCTTTTTTTGCAGGTGCTAAGAAGTGGCGATCCCTTTCAAAGCAGGTGAGCAATAATTCCTGTGTGGTCTTATAACCATACATTTTGGTAGTTGATTTTGTTTGTGATGTAAATGTAGAATCACAGGAGAGTTTAATTTCTGCGTTTTTGTCACTTCAGACACAATTGAATACAGAATTTCAGATACTTTAGCTACAGTGCCTGTTTTGTTGAATTTAATGACTTTCTCAAGCATCTGTCAGTTTCTCCCTCAGTCTATATGTGACTGCATTTCTTGGTGTCTAGGTGTAATACGTGTATCCAAAACTGCCTGAAATATTTATGCCACTCTCTCCCTCTTGTGATGTTTAAGTGCCTGGGTTTTTTTGTTTTGTTCTTTTTTTTTAAATTTATGTAAGTGCAAAATGCCCCTGTCTGTTTCACTGTATTTTAAGTAAAGCACAGGGAAGCAAAGTTTGCTCTAGTTCAGGTCGAGTGTTTTAAAAGAACAGTTGCTCGGATTTTCTATGAAAACCTTGCTGAAATCCAGGGGGACTTACCCTTGGCTTCAGTCAATATGAGCAGTGGTGACTTTTTCAGCCACAAATATATTGCATGTCTCTCTCCAGCTGACCAAACACCTAGTATTCATGCAGACGATTAATTCTTGCAACAATCATGTGTGCAAAAATTTATGGAGTGCTTGAGTATTTGCAAAATCATTGTGGCAACTGAAGCTCAATTAACTGGTAGATTTGCATGCAGTTCCTTGTCTTTTGTATTGATATCCTAGAATTTCATCATTATCTATTAACTACTTCATTAAATACTGAAATATATGCTTTTAAATTTTTTAAACCTTATTTTTTAGGAGCTGAATCAGATCCTTATGGAGACACCACCGGTTTGGAAAGGATCATCCAAACTTTTCCGTAATCTTAATGAGAAAGGTAATTGAGGAGAATTTATTTTCCTGAACCAAATTATCATTCTATTAACTTTTTTTACTTAAATCTGAGTCACATTTTGAAAAATAAAAAAAAGTGCTTGCTGTTGCTTTCTACATTTTACAGCATGCAAAAGTTCCATGTAATCTCTACACTGTTTTAATGATGACATCTTCCATCTACCTTATTTAAGTGATTGGGGACTCAGAGTTTGTTAAGCTGATTTTGAATATTTCAGGTTCAGTTTGTTTCCACGAATGATCTCTGGACTATAGACAGAATATTCCAGTAAAGAAACAGTATCTCTATTTCTTTTCAATAGTTTCAATAATGTGATTATTTCTAAAGACAGTAGGGGTATCTTATATCACTGAATAAACATTTTGCACACAAGACAAAGAGACAGAAAGAGTTTCAGAAATGTTATATATTTCTTTAAACTCTGCAGATGAGGGCTTTGATAGCTTTTAAAACTCACACTATTGGTAAGTGAAGAGCCAAGAGTCACTTCCAGTCTCCTCTGCTGTATTTTTTTCTTTCTTATCACTTAATTTTTATTTCTCTATCACTTCACAACAAAAAAACATAAAGAAATAAAACAATGATGGCTTTACAGACATTTAAAAGCTATTTATGATGAATAATCGACATATTTCTTTGCTTATATTCAGAGTGACAAAGGTGTAGTGGTGTGTTTGAAATATTTTCAAAAGCAGACACAAGTGCTTGTGTTTAAAATATGAATGCCAGCAACAGAATTCCAATCAAATGAATGCATGCAATTGATTAATATAATGCAAACGCAGCTCAAATTTTTTCAAGGAGTAAGTAGTGTACATACTCTCAAAGGAAGCTCTCTTATACATGGAGATACTTTTTTCCCTGAGTCTGCAGCCAGCACTCCAGAGGGGCAGAAATTGGCACATCTTTGCATTGTATTTCAGTGTAATTCTTTGCTCTAGGCTGCTTTCAATATAGTTTTCTTTTGAAATATTAATTATATAAATATATTAATTGCAGCATGCAGATGGATTTTGAAATATTAATTGCATAAAAATTCAGCCTCATAATCTGTTAAAGCAATACATTATCAGTTAAAAATGTATCTATATGTTGCTTATTAAGTCTGTAATAAAATGTCTTCGACATGCTCAGTCTTGATTCAACAGTATCTTACTCCAGTTTTCTGCCTGTGGACTTCTGTAGAAGTTGATGGAATTGGTAGGACTCAAACTGTCAAAATAAGACAGTAAAATCAGTATTAGACTTTAGTAGTTGGATATCTTTTCAGCATGTTCTATGAAAAAGTGAGTTCTATTGCCCAGTTTTATAAAAAAATACAAGAAAATGTGATGGGTCTTATGACTGATAACATAAATTGCTGAAAGAAATGGAAATAGAATTCAGGTCTTAGTTATAATGTAGTCTTTATTTTTTTGTTTCTTACTCTTTTGTTTTTTAACATGCACATACAAAGCAATTAGGAAAAGCCTATGTCCATTTATTTTGCCATGGATTTATATAATTCAGCTGAGGTATTCCAATTTATGCCCACTGACCTGAAGTTTTTATGTTTTACCCTTGAGTGCCCTCCTTCTCTTCTTTCTGATTCTAGTGTAAGTTTTTCTTTCCCTTCAATCATCACTTCAGAGCCTCTCTCCCATACCACTCAGAGCAATCAACCAGAACTATCTGTCTGCAACTACAATATGCCAGTATAAACAAAAGGAGAGAAGGCTTTCAAGACTGTTTCTATTGCTTTCTTCATACCTGTGATGGACTACTTGACAATTGTACTTTCTTCCTGTTTTACAACAAAGAAAGTGCCATCAAAAACCAAAAAAAATATATTTACATTTATTGACTGGCTATTAAAGAATGTTTTCCATCAGGGAATGAGAACCTTTGAGGTATCTGATTTCTTGATAGGTGCTTGTCCAAACAGATTCAAGCAGGCCTTTGAAAACTTAATTTCTGCAAGCTGCTGTACAAAATCAAGAAGATAAAGTATAGAGCATGTGTTACTTAAATGCCTGTATTTAATCATTGCTAATCTTCAATAATGTGGAAATTGAGGAAAAGAGTAAGTGGTATTAAAAAGAAATCATAGTAGCTTTCCTAACTAGATCTACTAGCAGTAATAAAATCCTGGTTCTGAAGACTTAAATTTGCTCTTGGATCAAAAGATGGGATGTGAAGTGTAATGGAAGTAAAATCCACATGAATGATACATTGTTTTTAGTTTTAACTGTACAGGTTTTTCAGTGCAAAAAAAAAAATCAGATGACTACTTGCCTAGTTTGTCACTTTTTTAGTTAGGCTAGATTTTAAAAGATATTTAAACATCCAAAGATGTGGCTGTTTTTGGAAAAACTTTTGCACCTGACTTGGACTGAAATCAAGGAGACAACCAGCAACTTTTGAAATTCATAGCTGATAGACATCTTTACTCTCAGGCATCTAAATACTTCTTTTTTCACTCTTTTGAAATAATCTGAGATTGTGGACTGACTTAAGACTTCTGATTTTGGAGAACAGACAAAACTAATTTGCTAGAAACCAGGAACAAGTTTCCCTAGTTCAGCCTCAAAGGTCATTGGAGCTAAGGCCTTTTGGGAGAGCTGCAAGCCATTCCTTTCTATTCTTACTGAACTATGAGACGCTTCTCTTCATTGCTGCTCTGGACATTCTGCAAGGTTGTCTCTTTACCCCCTACTCCAGAGCTAGAAAGGCACAAGTACAGCTTATGGTACCAGACATACTATTTGGGTATTGACTTCAGCTCTAATTTAAATTTTGCCTTAATCACTTCTGAAGAGAAAAGGAGGTGTCATTCCACAGTGTGGTTCCCTTTTGTAATCTTGCTAAAAAAAAAACTCCATGAGATCAAGTTTTCAGTTCATATAACACATGCACTTAAAAAGCTCTTAATGAATTCAAGAAATGTATTCAAATTGTGTGTATCAGGAGAAAGCACTATTAATGTTCTCAAAGTAAATGTTTTCATACTGTTAAAGAGTATTATAATGAGTTACTGATGGGGTTTTTGGAAAGAAAATTGAATAAATCATTTATATTTGTTTTTAAGAGTCTATCCATAATCTGTTCAATGAGCTGTGCTCCACTGAATGTCGATTTACTTGCCATGTTTAATGTACTCCTCCCCTAAAATACAAACCCAAACAAAAAGCCCCAAGCCATAGAAGAATATTGTAGAGCAATAACTTATTGACCAGTTGAATAGTTACATGCATACAAGTATGAATATGCATATGAATATGCATATGCACATGTACAGAAATTCTGATTCAGTGTTTTCAAGTTTAGGATGTGAAGACAAGGTGAAACTAACACGGCTTTTTTTTTTTTTTTTTTTTTTTTTTTTGTCTTCAGGTGTGATATCTTACACAGAATATTTATTCCTCTTATGTATTTTAACAAGTAAGTAATTTTTGAGAAAAAGTGATAAAGATTCATTACAATTTCAAAGGTCTGAGTGTGTTGTTGTGTGTCAAAATACACTTCCCATCCCTGCTTGTAGAGAAACTACACCTCTCATACATCTCTATGTCCCTCTGAATATCTTTTGCCCTTCTGGAATCTTGTGTTATGCTTTAAATGCATTATTGTCTAGAATACCTGTTAATGGCTGTTGACAAAGCTGTGCCATACAGACCAGCTAAACCCCAGTTAAGAGCTTAAATTTATTTTCTTGTTTGAAATTACTACAATATTTGTAGCTAAATTTGCTGAAGTTTATAAGGGACACTGAATAAATACAGGGAGAAGAGAAAGATACGCATGATTGCTGGTTTGTTTCATGGATTAGTGCATAATGGGTAAAATCAAAGAGTCAGTGATAAAATATAGAGCATTTATGTCAGAAACACAAAATTGAAAAATCATTATTTTGTCTCCCATAAAATCAAAGTAAAATACTTAGAGTAAAACTTAGAGTAAACTGTGTGATTTTTATTAATATTTTAAGAGGTGTTTTCTGAGAAGAAGCAAAGAATTTTACTTGTTTTTCACGTTCATGTAATTAAATTATTTCTATTGGATTCATTAGTGGGGTTTCTTTGGACATGAACTGGATTTCTATTATGAATCAGAGGTGGAATTTGACCCTGAACCCTTAGTATCTTCCACTATGGGCTCAATGATTGTTCCATAATTTCTTTGTTATCTGAATTAACTTTTGGCCATAATTTATTTGTATTGCCAATCAGTGGGTATCCCCAGAATGTTGCCTAAAGGCTTAACTTACAGTTACCTTCAAAGTTGCCAAGTTTCAGAAATAAAGTTCTAGCCTGATCTCAAATTGCAATGGCTCTAAGCATGTAAACAAGAAAATGTTGAGTGTCTTTCAGCATAACATTTACTTTGACCAGAAGTTTCATCCAGTACCTTTTTTTCAAAATCTTTTAAAGTGTCTTTTGGAACACTGTGTTTTCATAGAAAATTTATTTTCTGCATATCTGTGTTAGTAATATAAAATGGACTCTACCCATGAACTAACAGTCTTTTATGAGATGCTATTTTTGAATAGTTCAAGTTCTATTTCTACTTTTGTGAGCATGCCTTCTGTTTGAATAACATGGGTTATACTGCTTTACAGGTGTTATGATTTGCATTTAGTATGTACACAAACATCCAGATTTAAATTAGTTGAGGTTCTGGCTTTTATGAAGGGACACCAAATAAATTTCCTAGAGTATTATACTTACTTGCTTTCCAAGGAAATAAATAATTGAATGTTTGGCATTTTTTTGGCAGAGCCACATGCGGGTTTTCGTATTGCTTTCAACATGTTTGATACTGATGGCAATGAAATGGTGGACAAAAAGGAATTCTTAGTGGTATGTGTTTTTGCAGTTTTTGATGTAATCTTGAAACCAATGTGATGATGTCAGCAGTCATGAGAATATTATCTACATTGCTAGCTATTCTTCACTGAATGTAGTTGTTTATTTGCCTGATTTAGTATAAAGACTTATTATAATGTAAACTGAAAATAGAAGTTCCTTCTTAGAGTGCACAGGAGTCTTGTATGTAATTATTTTTGAACCTTAACACTGGTTTTTATTCTACATGTTCTAATTGCTGATGTAGTTACAGATAGGCTATTAAAGTAATAGAAATGTTTTAATGGTTAGCAGAGTTACTTAATTGCTGTAATGATGAAAAGACTTGTAAAATAATCTTTTGCTGGAAGACCACCTCACTTTGCCATTCATTCTGCTGATAATCACTAGTGACCCAAAAATATTGACTGACATAATGTGACACTGTCATATAATTTCTTTTTGATAAGATTTGTAATGAAATAAAACATGCTGTACATATATCTAGTTTACCCCGTAAATCCATATGCTGAAGCAATTTGCTAAGCTGGGCTTCAGTGAGTTCTTTTTAAGGAGAATTTTCCTACAAGTGAAACTGACTTTGACCTGATGCTTTCCACATGCTTTGAGACAGATGGCAGGGTACCTAGAACTTGGCAGTAGTTTGGTTGCATCCAAGGTTTTGTTACATTACTAATTTGAATGATAGAATTTTTCAAATTAGAGCTTTACTCTGTTTATGACTGAAAAAGCAGTTCTGTGAATTCGTCTCATTAATTATATAAGCAGAGTTTATTTTTTTTTCAAGTTAGAAATCTAAACAGTTTTTAAAAGCTCAGACTTTGAAAGAAAAATTCACATGTTGGTGAGATTTGAAAAGGAAGAATAATTTGTTGCTTGAGGGAAAATCTTTGAAAATCTAAATCATCCACTGTATATTCACTTTATAGTGATAACTCTTCTATATTCAATTCAATAATAATTCAAATTAAAAATCTGAATACTTCATAATTTTTCAGGTAGTAGGATGCACCAAGTTCAGGAGAATGATCTTGCACTAACAAGAGGGCTATTTTTGATTTATGTTCATTTAATTTATTTTCTGATTTCATATGAAATGGGAGGTAGAATTAATGCTATTCTAAATAAATGCCAGTGATTGATCATTAAAAAAAGAAATGGAGAAAACTGACCACTCAAAGTTGGAACTTCTGAGTTTACAATAACCGTGTGGCTTTATGCTAAAAAAAGTGCACCATAAACCAGAGATCTCTGAATTTGGTAAGTGTCCTTAGGCAGCAGCTGTCTGGGATTACATTGAAGCACTCACTTATGGTGGACATAGGTTTTGACTTTTCTTTACAAATTAACATTTAAAATTCTGTGGTTAGTGGTGTAGACAAACTCTCTGAAGACTACACAAGGTATTAATTTTCTACTGAAAAAGTACAGATGATTAATGCAACATTTTGAATCAGATGTTGGAAAAATATATTTGTGTAAAAGACATAAATTTTCTCTCCATAGATTTTTGTGTAGTTGAGCTTATAAAGAAATACAGTGAGTACACATGAGATAAAGCCCAGCGCCTTATTGAAAAAGATGGAGCAAAGAATGATATAAAAAAATACAAAGAAAAAATACAAAAAATGAGAGACATATAGAATGTATTTAAGTGTCAGAGTCCAATTTATTTAAAATAAAGATGCCCTAGTTTTCTGTCTGTGGTTTCTTAATTGGTTCAAATAAACTATGCTAACCTTAATAAAATAGAAATATGGAAGAAACTCTCCTTAACATGCTGAACCTTCCCTCAATTCTCCTTTTCAGGGAGGTGAGATCTGAGATCTGTGGGCTTGTTCTGGTGACATGGCTTAAGCAGAACAGGTGTCTTCTTGAATTCCAAATTCATTTTGGAAGGTGACACCACTTGCAAATTGTGGCACGCTGGTCATTTTTTTGTATTCCATTATTAAATTTACACATCCTCATATGTGCTAATTCTGAATAAGCATTTTCTCCAGTTGGAGGAACAATCCAGCAAACACTGGATTAATTAACAAAAGAAAAAAAAAGGAAGAAGGAAAAAAAAAGCAAGCATCTTTCATGATTTAATTAAATAGAATGTGGTGGAATAGACTGACAAGTTTGTTCTAAAAGAAGAAAAGGCTTCCATTACAACAGCCAAATGGGAGGAAATTGAAGCAAGAGGCGTTGTCTTTCATAAAATGATGCTGAAAATGAAATAAAATAAGCATGTAAAGTGGGAAGCAAGGACAATATTTAACTATACATATTACATCTTTCTTTCTAACTATGCTTTTATAGTCCTCTTCACATCCGGCTATGTATTTGTTCTCTATCATGATCCTTGACTAAAGTTTCCCCTTATTTCTGTTAGCAGACTTGGTGGATAAAAGTAAGAAAGTAGAATTTTTAAACATTGGATATACTGTCCCCTACCTATGGTTGTATTTAACAAGTTTATATAGATTAAACTTGAGTGCAACTTTGCTTCATTAGTTGTCAGTGATCCTTCAAAAATTAGATTGTAACCCTTAAGTCAGAATTTGAGATCTGAAGTGAAAAAGACTAAAATAGATAGGTAGATAGATTTTTGTGTAATAAAAGTATATATGAAAATAGAAGTTGATTCAGTGATACTGCAGCTATGATAGAACTAACTCCAGAACATATATTTGGCATCTTTCCTTAACTTTCTTGAATATAATGTATCATATCCTGTGTGCCTGAAAGAAGGAGACTGTTCAAAAGTTGCCATTTGAACTACCCCAACATTTGCAAAATATTTATCCATCAACTACAGACAGCTATTGCAAAATTGATAGTAAGTGCTATTCAGTTTTACAATTAAAGAGACTCTGAAGAGCTTTGTTTAGAGATCACGTGTTATGTGATTCTTGAGGAAACTGTGTGTAAGTGAAGAGTTGAAAAATGCTTAGTTTTTCTGATAACAGCTGTATTGTTTTTGTAAACTAATTTTATGGTGTTTGTGCTTTTCTCTTTGCTTATGTCATAGGGGTTAGGTCAGGGAACAGAAGGATTGTGTTGCCTTGTTACTGGAGATCTTGTTTTTGCTGCCTTCAGCAGTCAATCTCATTATCCTGTTTCAAACAATGTTCCTATCAAAGTACTCCTAGAATCGTTTTGCATTCACTTTTTTCAGTCACTGGTATCCTATAGCACTCTTTCTGAACAAAAGATCCATTTCCAGAAGTTTAGCAAGGGCTTTAATAATGCATGCAACAAAATCCTACTTCTTTTGCCTCTGTGGCAGGGGAAATACATCCAAGGATGCCTTGCTTTTTACTGATCTTTTTTGGTTTTTCAATTACTGCCACTCTTCTCTCCTGCTTGATGGCTTGTCACTTCACTTTTCACAAGGGATTTTCTTTCTATTTCTCTCTGTTCATTTAACCTTTTTCTTTGCATTGTTCTGGGTTGTGAACTGTGTAGTATTCTATCCTATCATGACTCTTTCCTTGTTTGCCTAAGTTACAGTAACTTGTGCCTGTAGGTTTGAAAAAAAAATTTGAAAAAAATGTACCAAGCTCTGTAAATTTATCCCATACTCAAAAATTGGTATTGTGATACACAAAGTGTTCTGATCTGTATTTGCCTTACAGGAAATTCCAGAACTCAGTAGTTAATTTTGGAAATTAATAACATTTTGTTTATAAATTAGTTTTCTTTATAAATGTAGTGTTAAGCATTGAATTCTTTAATTTCACTGTTGTAATACCCCTGCAGTAAAGCTTGCTGATTTCTTTGTCTTAGTCATCTGCCTTCTCTGAAGTAAAGATATTCTGAAATTTAGTTTGGAAAATTTCCTTGCAAAATGTATTACACACACCTTATGTTTCACATTCCAACCCCTCTGGAGCTCTGTGTACATGCCATTACATTATCAGGTTTTAGCAGACCTTCTGGTAGGTAAAATTGCTCTTTTGAAAGGACTGCCACAATTGTGTCTGTATGCCAAAGTGTTTGGTTCTGAAAATACCATATTCTAGGTTGGACAAGTTTCTCAGATCAGGGTTTATTCCTTTTCCAGCCCACTTGAAGGATAACAAATGCTACATGAGACAGTACGATATTTTCACATGCAGTTTTTCTAAAAGCTGAAGGTCCAGTAGAGACCTAGATGATATCATAGTTAATGCTTTCTTCTATTGCTATACACTGTGAGACCTTTTTCTAATGGTTTGGAAACATCAATTGGTATTACTATAAATACAGTAATTGGTATTGCTATAAATACAAATTGGTATTACTATAAATACCTAATTAAAACAGATACTTGCAGAGAAAGATAAGTATAATCCAGTTCTTACTCTGAAGACTTTACAGAAGTAAATATGCTTAAGAATCTGTATGTTTGAAATCTTGTATTTGAGGTTTTCTCAGAAGTCATGTTTAAAGCTCTTCATGTTGAGGTAGTTGTGAAAGGGGTATTTTACAAGACCTGAAGGTATTCTTTGAACAGACTTGAAAAGAAAGGGTACTTGATAAATTACTCTTGAGTAGTAGTTTGTTGCTGCTGAAGGGGAATGTTTCACCCCAGCAGGTGTTTCTACCCCTCCCTTGTGCCAGCAGGAGTAAGAACTGATCAGGTTGGGAACTAATGTGTAAAAAAGATTGATCCAGCTGACGAAGTAACCACAGAGATACTAATTAGAACCTGACACGAAAGGATGTGCCTGAAGGTGGTGAAAAAAGGTGGAACTTCCCCTTTTTATATTGGCCAGATTGGCTAAACAGGACATTCTTCGTATTGTGCTCCCAAGTAGAATTGTTACCCTTACTTTGCAGAAAAAAATATTTCCTTTTTCCCCTTTCTGTGTGATGGTTTAAGTCATAGAAGGAATAGGAATGCATAAGTATGAACAATAAAGCATCCTTGAAACTCTGATATTACAGTAAAGAACTGCATTTTAATATTGTCTGTAATGTTCCTTATGATGAAGGATATTGTTATGCAGGTGAAAACAGGCTGAACACTAAATATGAACAAAATGGTTTGGTTTTTAGCTCCAAGAGATCTTCAGGAAAAAAAACGAGAAGAGAGAAAAAAGAGGAGATGAAGAAAAACGTGCAATGCTGGTAAGTAAAATCAGAAAAGTTGCATCTGGTAGTTTGTTTGGGGTTTTTTTTGATGTAGTACAAAATTATGTGTGTATATATTTCACTGATCAATTTTTTTAAACACAAAATTCATATTGTTAAAAGAATAGGCATAACTTTACATGTAGGAAAAAAAGTAATATTTAGCCTAAACTGCAGTTACTGGAAAAGAAGAGTAAGTGGTTTATATGAAGGAAAAAGTAGTGTTTAAATACTGTAGTAGATGTTATGAGAGTAGAATTTATTCCATTTGGAATTTAGAAATCTAGGGAAAAGTGAGTAGTAATGAGCCAGTGTTACTGTCTGTAACAGTGAGAGGTCTCAGTGAGAAGACCAAGTTATACACTTGCTTTTAGAACTAACTGAAGCTCTTCATGTAGACCTACTGATCCTGGTGCTTGTTATCCACATAGTAGTTTTAAAATAGATTATGAAATGTTAGAACTGAACTTAGATTTTATATTAAAATTTAAATTCTTACTAAATAATGCTTACAACCAGTGCAAAATATGTTAATTTGAATAGAGTTTTGTGAAATATTGGGTATTCACATAATGTTAAATTTGCATTTCATGCAAATTAATAAAAAGGTAAGTCATAAATAAATGAGTCTGTGGTGATTTGTCTGAGGGATGGCAGCAGTAACAGGTACTTCTTTCACTGTTGGAAAAGTAAATATCAGGGACAAATTTTTGCCAAGCAGAGAGCAGAAAAAATAATGATGTTCATTTACAATATGCATATTTATGAAAAAAATTCCTTAAGAAACATTTTTACATATTGGCAGAGCTTCTCAGTGTCCATTATACTTTGTCCAACATCAATGCTCAGTCTCAGATCTTTGTCCCAGAAACCACAGGAAGTATGATTTTCAAGAATTACTGCTTTTTAAACCTTCCCTGAGAAAAAAAAAGGATTTTTTTCTTCCCACCCAGAGAGACTATCCTGCTTAGCTTTTCAAAACTGCAGGTCAGTTGTTGAAACTCTCAGAGACAGCTTATTTTGAACAAAGAAAAATGTTATATGTAAAGGAAGTGCTTTTGAAGAACGTAAAGATTGCAAAGTGACACATAAGTCCTGAGGGTAATCTCTAAAATCTGTACTTCTCTTTTGAAAATTTGAAGAGTAAGACTGAAAATAAACCATGTTTTCCTTCATTGTCATTTTGAAAACAAAATAAATAAAAATAATAATACATATATAAAGTAAAGGTTTGCTTGTCTTAACCTATTCTGTTGTCTTTTTCCCCCCTTCTTTTGTCTTCATTCTGACATGTGATACTTGGCTTGGCCCATTTTTGCTGTATGTCAGCGTCTTCAACTTTATGGATATCACACTCCCACTAACAGTGTATGTACTCTATTTTCAATTGATGCAGTCTTCACCAGTGAGATGAAATAATGTGATATAAGAAAATCTATTGTATTAATCTTTTTCATCAAGTAAATTATTTCTGGTAATCAGTAAAAATGTGAGGATTCTTGACTTGCATAAAAGATTGTTGCATGCAACAAGGAGGAAAGGTTGCTCTATATGAAAAATGAAGGCAACAGTATTTTTAAGGGAAAGTACAAAATGCATTTCAATAAACTGTAGACATATTTTTAATTAATGTGTGAAATTAAGTCATCCTGCATGAGTCATTTGATCCATCTCTTTCTTTCCTTGTGTATAGTGTGAATAGTTAGTCAATTGAATCCTTCACCTCTTTGTTGCTTCCCAAAAAGAAACCTGAAGAGAGCTTCCTATTTTTATGCTTCACCTACAGAAAAAATACATAAGAACTTTCAGTGCTGAACTAGGAAAGGATTTTACAGAAAATATTCCCTGTATTACTTAGGTGACAGTAAACTCTTTACAATAATTTTTGATGGATGAAAAAGAGAAGCAGACAGAGATCTTCGGAGTTTTTTAATGTCTTCATCATGACCTGATTAATTTCTGGATCATGGCAGAAGTAAAACAGTTTTTAAAAACCAGATGGATTTTATGTTTAAATAGAAGAATTCATCTTGTTGTGGCATTATTGTGATATTCCAAATGACAGGATTAGATCTAGGAGAATTAGATGACTAGTGAAATTCCAATTTAAATATTTGTTTTGTTATATAATTATTCACAGAAATGCACAGATTTTTTTCATGTGAAGTTGGCATCTACAATTGGAGCTCCAATTGTAGGAAGTCTGTTGAATTAAAATGTGCAGTTTACATGATGTGCGCACTGCAGTGATATGAGAAAAATTACAAAGAATATGCAAGGCCTTATGATTCAATAGATTTCATATCAGGCTTTACTGTAGCAAAACTTGCTGGATAGTGATTGCCATATTCTCATGCTTCCTTGTGTTTGAAACTGAAACCAAACTAGTTAGGTATTCTACTTACATAATTTTCGGCTTCAGTAAAAATGTCTACTGGACTGCAGCAATGCCCAAGCACGTTATCAAGATAATGCCCAGATGTATGCTGTATTTTTTGCCTTCCTGCTATTTTCCTACAATCTCCATGCAAAAGAGACCCAGGTGTATAGGAAATCAGTAAATCCCTCATATTCAAAAATAGATATTTTGGGGTTCTATTTCTCCTACTGAAACAAGAATTGTAGCAGTCTTTTGTTGCCCTTGATGTACTGAGGAGTTGAAGATACCCAGGTTCCAAGGAGATGCAACCCTAAAATGTCTGGGATAGTCCAACATGCTGTCTCATGCCTGAGGTCCTCCTCACTTCATCTGACAAATCAGTTCTAATTTTTTTAAATGCATTGAGGTCCATGGGCCATAAAAAGCATATGGTGATGTTTTAAATGAGTTAAATATTTTAGTATTTTCCTTTGCATAGGTTAATTCTTTCAAGTCATGTTCTGGTGCATACTGCATTTGTGTCTAAGACTGCTTTGGCATGTACTGCATGAGTGCTTGCACTGGCCAAATGCCAACCAGAACATGATAACTGCGACGCGATGCATGTAATGGAAATGAAATGTGCACAGCCAGAAGTACTAATTCAATTGACTAAAGTAACTCCAGTAAGAGAACAAATTCAGTGAATACTTAAAATAGATAATTATACAATTGTATGCATAAAAGAATGTGGTGTTCATTCTTATGACAAGATCAGTTTAATCATCAGATGTGGATGGTGTTTTCCTGATAAGTGTGTTACAGTTGAAGTTGAACTTACTAGGCTTGTTTTTTGCCTTTCTTTGTTGGTGCAATGATGTAATCATAAATATTATATTACATTATTTTCTATAACTATTTATATAGTGATATTTTTTATTTTACCAATAAAAAATGAATCTCATAAGTATATAAATTAATGTTTTATGGAAAAACAGAATTGATAGAAAAAACACTGGCAAAATGCTGAGTTTAAATGGCCGTTTTGATGTGTACTTTCAGTAAATATGTTCACTTCTGCTTCCTTGAATTTATTTTGTTTGGGAAGATGGAGTCCGATGATACTTTTAGTGCAGCCAAGAGCATTAAGCAAAGAGCTGTAATAGACCAGTGTTCCTTTCATTTACAGAGTGTCATGTAGCTGGTTAAAATGTCACTGTCTAGAAGCAAGAGAAACAAGTCCTGCTTTTGAAGATCAGTTAGAAAATATTTTAAAGTTTATAAATGGTTTTTCTATTGTTTTTTGTTTTTCAAACAATTGTGCTTCTTGAAACTACAGGTTCTTAAAACAGAAGGAGAGGACCTTGTCCCCAGAAGCTACTGGGATACTTTGAGACGTAGCACAAGCCAAGCACTCTTTTCAGACCTTGCTGAGGTATAAAACAACCTCTCTGGTCTCTGCTCCATAAACAGACTGCTATTTTATTTATTCTGTTCTGATTGCTTTCTTATATTATGCACCTTGTTTCTTCTTCTCCTTTTAATTACTTTTTTTTTTGTTTTAAACCTCAAAGTTCTCAGATCAAATGCATTTGGTTCTATACAATGTGATAACTGAAGGTTGTCATTTCCAAGAAAAAGCAAAGTTACCTTTTGAAAGAGTTGGAAGATGAAGTCTTCTTCAGTCCTCACTATAAGCAGCATTTGCTAACACTAATAGTCATGGCAGTTCACAGAGAAGTAATTCAGGAAACCTTTGTCATTTAGACGTAGTCCAGTAAAATAACAACTTTATTTATTGAGAGTTGTAGCCATTTATGCTTTTAATCTTTGCATATTTATTGTTCTTTTTACGTATCTTATCAGAGCCAATCTTTACAAAAAGTATAATGCAAAGATTGATTTAATTATTGGAGAAAGCCAGGAATGTTTTAAGGTAACTGAAACATTGGTCCATCTTTTTTATATTACACAATCATTATGGAGGTCTAGAACTACTGCTGAGCTGTCAAATTAATTTCCATAATGCTTTAAATTCTAATAATTCTTGTTTCATGATCTGCTTCTAAATAACTAAGTTAGATATTTCTTTATCATTTCAGAGGGTCATAAGACTAGATCATTTATGCTTTTCTGTGCCCCACAGAGTGAGAGTGATTGCTCTGCTGGTAGTGGCATTTAAGAATATAGAGCAACTCCCTACTGACTCTGGTCTCAGAGTTCCATGTTTCCTAAGCAGGATCATAATGAGAAAAAAAAAAACTGAAACTGACCTCCAGAGTAAAACAGTCTTTTTCCTTGGTTTGGAAGCAATGTGGGCTTCACATTAAAAGTAATTAGTGTTTTGTCCTTGCTGTTCCTCTGCAGAAGCTATTGAATAATCTGAGGACTTTGATGGACTTATTTCTAATTTCCAGGCTAAATTTACTCATAGTCCCTTTATATCAGTCTGTTGTTCATTCATTTTCATAGGGCTTTTTCTTCTTTAGTGTTAATCTTCATACTCATGGTTGTGTTCATAAATGCAGTCATAGCCCTGTTTAAATTTATTTGAATTTTAATTATGGGCCAAACAAAATAAAGTATTTGATTTTTCTTTTAAGGTAGAACCTACATTTCATACATATCAAATAAGCCTTTTCTGTATTTCTCTCAGCTTGTGTTCATATGCCCTTCAACAAAACAAAATCTGGTGTTACAGATTCGAGTTTTACAACAATATTTATAGCAATATCCATAGTAATAACATATACATAGTAATCTTGCAATAAAGCAGTAGACCCAGCCTATCTTTTCTTGCTCCTACATTGATGAGCTTCTGAATTGTTAATCCAGTTATTAATCCTAATTTATTCCACCAAATTTTAAAATCCAGAATATTAGTGCTCTTGTCTAATCAGATAAGGCGACATAGAGGGGAGACGCTTCTAATTTCACTGATTATTCAAGAAGCCTGGAGCATTTGAGCTTTCTGAATGAAATGTCATTTTAGTGTACAGTTATTTGGCATTAAATCAGTTCCAAGTATAGATGGACTTAAATTTGGTAATCTCTACACACATTTAATTTGGAGGGAGAGGTTTTTTAGTATCTGATGCCTCAGACTAATATCTGTAACTATACTGTAATTGAAGCTTAATAGCAACTATACTTAGTAGTGATTTAAATTCTCTGTAAAGTGTATAAAAAGTCTGTGTGCTCTCTTGTAAATAATTTTATGAAGAAAAATCATGTTCTGCATTTTCTTCAGTGACAATTTCCCCCTTCTCACTGTAATTATCTTTATCTTGCTTGGTTTGAGCCAGCTGGCTTTCATCCATATTCTTATCTCACCCAGGTATTCTTGCATCTGAATATTATAGCTATTTGTAGTAAGAAAGTGATTATAAAGCAAGGTGACATTGGGGTCTGTGTTGTTTAGTAGGCTTTTGAGAAGTCTGTGTGTAAGTTGAAAAGGAGAGTAAATAATGTTTGTTGCTATGGGAATCAAAAGGTCTCTTTGGGAGAGTAAAGTTATTTATCACAACTAGTTTTCTCTAGGACAGTGTCTAATACTGTTTCTGTTCTTACTAATTTAGCAATTCCACTGTCCTGTTGGAATATGGCAGTTACCACAAAATTCAGTTTTAGGGTTTACTCTTAAATTACTAAGTGAAACTGGAAATCAGTAGGTTAGTTGTCACTGTTGGAAAAATCAAGAGTTTGCAGTAAGAAAGCTCTTATTAAATCAAATCATAAGATACATACTTTATTACTGGGATATGCTGTAAAAGTGGAATCAATGCTCATAAGCATTACCTACTTTTAATCTTTTTAATCAAGAACTTGAAATTAGTTTTGCAGAATACAAAATAAATAGGCTTTATGCAGTTCAGGTTAGAAAATAGAAAGGAGAAGATACTGCCATTATGCAGCAAGTCAATCAAGTCATTGAAACACTTGTCTTTAGTCTGTCTCTTTACCTGCATTTGAATAGTGTAAAGGTAAAGAAAAATGACAATTATTTTATTCTCATTTAAATGACTGCAAAATATATTTGATCAAAATTGAGGCTCGTATTTGTATACATGGAAACGGGTGAGGCAATTTAATTTGCATTGAAAATAAAATAAAACTAATTTTATAATGAAAAATAACATAGATTTAAATGATTAAAGCTTCTGGTTTTATCATTTACCATATAAAAGAGAATTTTATATGGTGTGCAGTGCAAAAGAAGTACAGGAATAATTTTCAGTTGTCTGCAGTTCTTCAGAGAGCCATATTAGGTTGAGTTTCTGCAGTGAGGTTTTTGTCTGGGGTTTTTTCATTTAGTGAGGCCAATCAAGTGGGAATTGTGAAAAGACTTACAGATTGTAGTTTTTTTTAAGCAGTTCTTTAGATATGGGCAAATGCAACCTAAGACTAAGGTTTTGAAATGTTTTTGCAAGATGAAAGGCTGTAATTTAACATTTGATATCTTTTCAGTGTACTTGAGGGAAATTGTTTGAATGTGCTCAGGGATTTAATTGCTTAAAAGACATAAGAAATCAGGGTATCTGCATTTCAGTGTATTGTGTCCTGTAGCAGAGGATAACAATATTAAAAGACAAATACTGATTAGTTTTCTGTATTAGTTTGCTCACTTGAAGAGCTGAGCTCTCTAAATTGAAGGGCATGAAATATCTCTACCTTTATATACACTATGTCATCTTATTTCTCCCTAGAGAAGAATATGAGTATAAAGAGGAAGCTAGAGAACATGAAATGCAATCTTGAGAATCCTAAACTGATTTTACTAAACAGAAAAGTCCCTCTCATTTCTTTAGATTGGGTGCTGAAAGGAAGGGATTTGTATTGTTACTGCCTTGTGTTTTTCCTTGTTGTTGATACATAAATACTCTTATGGAATATTGCACTTTAGGCTTTTTACAAATCAGTATGTAAATTTGAAAATAATATAGGTGTATTTTAGAGAATATACATGTGAAATTCTTTTTCATGATACATGATTTATCATGTTGTTGAACTCTTGTGTATTGTTCAAAATTTTTTCCTGGTTTCTTCACTTAGAGTTTCTTTGTTACAAATTTATAGCCTCTTCAGTGAAGAAATAGTCTTAAAGGACTCTCGAGTGTGGCTTGCAGGCCTATATGTGTAGATCTTTATAGAGCTGTATAAACAATTTTCTATACCTGTGGTAGATCCCACAGGGTCATAATGTATCGTTATGGTACGAAATTATTACTGCTAGGTTTCTGTACTGTGCCTTGCTTTGTACTGTAACACTAGAGTCAGACAAACTTCCTAATGGATGGTAGCTTGCCTAGGAAGAGCAGAGACTGCTCTACTTTTCATAAAGTCTTGTCTTTATAAGAAAAATGAGATCTTTGATGCTTTTCATAAAGTCTTCTCTTTATAAGAAAAATGAGAGCTTGGATGGGAGGTAATCTCTAAGCAGGTGCACTAAGAAGACTAAATACATTACTTTTTAAATTTCTAATGTTGGCAAAAGCAGGTTAATTCCAGGAGGACAGTGTCATGTTGGGTTACTGTGGCTTATTCAAGAACCTTATATAATACTGAATTATTCTTTAGCTCTTCAGTGTATCAAGAGCTTCTTTTTCAAAGAAGAAAAACAATGCATATATACAATAATTAAAGGCAATGAATATGTAGTAAAAAAAGTGGAATATTATGCAATCACTATAACAGATGATAGCTGCTTCTGTTTGGATTCCTGTTTACAACTTGTGCTATTACAAATGGTCAAAATTAGTTGGCTTTCTCTTCTAATTCTAGCCCTCAAAACCTTTGTTATTTATTAAGGAAAAAGTATTAATACATATTCAGAGATTCCAGTCCTGCGCAGAGACCACAACCCGGTACACGAGGAACAGTCTTAAGAGAAGTAATCCAAATATTGCTTCATTATTTCAAAATATTTTAGCATTCCAGTGTTTTAAACGTATTTGGGCAATAACATTTAACATGTAGCTATCTACAACTTACAGAAAAAAATCATGTAAAGTACACCTAACTGATGTGATTTTGGAACACAATCCCATACTTACTTTTGTAATATGGAATAAGAGTATATGAACTAATATACTTTAATTTCTTTGTAGTTTCATAGTAGAAGGGAAGTGAGATTGTGTACAAAGGGAGTTACATTTTATGGTTTGCCTTAACTGACGAGATTACTTTTTTCCTCACAAGTTTCTGGTTTTATTTGTCATACCTTTTCCCCCTTCACTGCAGCTTCCATGACGTCATTCTGTTAGTTTAATTACTTTCTACTAAATGCAATTAACAGCTATTTTTACTTTATGTGAAAATTGCATGACAAAATTAATGTAATGGATTGCAATATTAAAATCTTGTTAAAGACTATAAACATGAAATACAAACTCTTAATTGAAAAGTCCATTATAATTATACTTCTGTATCTGATCCAATCATGGCCTTTAATTATTTTTTATTCTAATATTCAAGCGTGCTGATGATATTACAAGTTCGTCAGATACTACACTGCTTGTACACTTTTTTGGCAAGAAAGGAAAAGCTGAACTGAACTTTGAAGATTTTTATAGGTGAGTCTCAACTTCATTAATTCCTTGTAAAAAATATTTGTATACTTGATCTAATTAATGTGTACTACATTACTATTTGCATAGCTTATGCAGGTATGTTTATAGGGTTTATGTTCCCTCTGTGTGTGTTATATGCACAAAGAGCAAAATAAAACAATAATTGGCCCAATAATAAAAAGTCCTCTTCCAGTGTTGCTGGAAATTTTAGGTAGTTTGGGGTGGAAAGGTTATACCCCAGCCCTGTCCTTATTTAAGGACATGAACAGTAAAAATATAAAGTATGACAATTTCTTCACATTTTATTTGTGCTTTAGATTTATGGATAACCTGCAAACTGAGGTTCTAGAGATAGAATTCCTTTCCTACTCTAATGGGATGAACACCATCAGTGAGGAAGACTTTGCCCATATTCTCTTGAGGTACACAAATGTGGAAAATACATCAAGCTACCTGGAAAACATGCGTGGCAGTATTCCTGAAGAAAAGGTAATTGCTTAGCAGTGGACCACAGCGTGCAGTCCAGTTGTCATTAACATGAAAACATAGCTTTGTTGTACTGAATTACTTAGCACCAGGATTTTATTTTGATCATAAACTGCATGCCTGGTTTTTCAGATTACTTGCTGAATAAAATATAGAAGAGTAAATAGCATAGAATTATATTCCATAGGGTTTAGCTAGTAGTATTGTTGAAGTTTAGATAGAACATAATAGACAGATAAAACAGATTAAATTGCAAAAACCATAAGACATTAAAAATTTTCTAGCAATGAATTATCAAAACCCCCTCTCTTTCTCTCTCCCTTTCTCTCCTTTTCTCTTTCCTTCCACTGCCACTGGAGTAGCATCTCCTCAGAAATAACATCACATTTTATCTTACTGTTTTATAGTCTTATCAGTGAATTGCTTGCAGTTATTGTTGGGTGTGTGGGTTTTTTAATGACTGAAGAGATAGAAATTGTAATATAAACAGTAAAGGTCAGGAGGTAGATAGTCATTATTTAAGAACAAATACGTTGTCAGAAGTGTATATGAGACAAATGTACTAGAAACTATGCATCAGGGATAATCTATAGGATAATGTTAAAAGTAGCCCTTCAAACGAGATGTTTTGGATATACTTCTGTTTGTGTTTACAGAAGATCAAATTAATCTGTCCTAGGAATCTAACTCTTTCAATAGCTATATCTTTTAATAGCATTGGCTGCAGAGCTTGCAAAGAAAAGTAATACATCAGTTTGAACAGTTTGTTTAGGTTTTGTTTTAATTTGAGGAATGACATTTTAATTTCAGTTTTCACAGTAAGTAAAATCAGTCAACTGACCTGATAGAAGCATACTCCAAAAATCAACAGTTTTCTGTTCAGATATGTGGGTTATCTGATTCTTCCTGTGGTTGTACAGCATTAGGGTCACTGAGTGTTAAATATAGCTGGGAAAGCAGGGCTGTCTCTTTTGACCAGATTAGGTGTCAGATGATGTGGTTAAGATTGTGATCAGAGTTCCTGCTCAGTCACTCTTTCCAAGTTCCTGGTATAGGCACTAAGGTGCTCAGATCAAACTGCTGTAAAAGGTCTCTGCAGCTTTCAATATTCAGAGCCAAGACAGTGCAACAGAACTGCTATAATGGCATGGTTCCAGATGGAAATCTAAAAAAAAAAAAAAAAACCAACAAAAACAACAAAAAAAACCCCAAAAAACACTCATTTTGGATCTTGTGTAGAAACAATAACATAAGTATCATTTGGGAAACTGAAAAATAATGACAGTTGTAGTTATAGAAATACTTTGAATGTCAAAGGTAAATACTAAGAAAATATATAGGCACTTTATTTTGTACAGGTATATTAGACTTTGAAGTTCATATCTAAGTCTTCCAATGTCACAGCAAGTATTCCACTGTAGTTTCCTCTTCTTGGTCTCCAGTGGGACCAACAGTTAAGTGAAACCTCCATGTAGAAAGCTTTGTCATTTAGTTACAAATTTGCTTTTATGCTGTGATCTGGCAATGTCCTGACACTGGACAGGTGCCAGATATTTGGGTATTTGAGGTATGTCACATGCTATACCTCCATTAAGTGAAACAAGACATTGCTGCTTTTTATAACTTTGTATCATGGGCCTGGTAGATGTGCTGTCACTACATCTCTTATGCTGGCCACAGGCTTTGAAGAATAGAACTTTGCCTATTACTGCCATGAAGGTGTTGTTCATATGTTGTTCAAATCTTACCACATTTTTTGGCTCTAGTCATAACACTCTAATTTGAAAATTATAAAATCTGCTCTTTATTTCATGACAGTGATTTGCTGCAATACTAATACTAACCAGAGGATTCTATTCAGAAGAAAAATTAGTTGAGTCTGTAAAGTAATATGCCCATACTCTCACAGTTGGCAGTGTTAATGTTTCATGGCACTGTATGAGAAGCCCCTAAAGCAGCATGATGATCTTTTGTCATATTTTAATCAAGTTAAAGTGTTCAGCTGGCATGCTGCCTGCTCACAGGATGTCTTCCTCCTTTTACTAACTAGATGCCAAGCAGTGATTCATGTAAGCTGGCATCATGAATTACTACAGATACCAGCTCCTGAAGAAAGTCTCTGTATTTTTAGCAGCACTGGTACATTAATCTGAGTTTTCTTTGCTGTAGTAAAATATAATCTGTCCATATAAATTAAAAAGTTAGCTTCCTTTTTTTGTCATGGTTTGATCCCAGCCATTGACTAAGCTCCACACAGCCATTTGCTCAGTCCTCCACCAGCAGGATCAAGGAGAGAATTGGAAGGCTAAAAGACAGAAAACTTTAGGGATGAAAAAGAGCAGTTTATTAGGAAAAGTGAAAGTCATGCACACAAACAAGATTTTTGGAGTGGCTTGACCTCTTACACTTACTTTTTGCGTTCAGAAGTTTCACAGATAAATTGGTGCAAATTAAGGATTTGTGAACCTAAAAATGTCATCTCAAGACTTGAGTGGATATTCTCTACAACTGCTGTTTTGCCATAGTACCTGAAGCTCCTGGCTGAGAAATGAAGTTTCACTGATCTAGGAATTTCATAAATGCATGGCAGAGTTATTCCAGTCCTATAGAGTTTTCAGTCTAAACACAGTGTGAGAACCAGAACTTGGACACACAAACTGATAGTGTCAAATGCAATGAAATAAAAAGACAGTGTTGATAATATTAAATTCAGTTTTTTAGATAAAAATTTAAATAGGGTGATAGTTCTATTGTAGCAACATAGAAACTTATGAGGGTTTCCTCCCAGTTGTGAAGGATCTGCTTGTTGAGAAAAGCAATTCATGATGGAGATGGGCCAAGCTCTCCAAAGAGTTTATAAATCTTAGCTAGTGATTAGGTAGGATCACTTTAGCAGGGGTTTACATCTCAAGTGTGTGGAGACCTATTAAATTCTTCTATTATAACACTATTATGCTGCTCTCCATATTTCCACAGTCCTTGTTGTTTCATATGGGTTAGCATCCAACCTCTGCCATCTTCTGGCACAAACCTATATTTGCACGTTTCCTCTCTTCCACCATACTATAAAGACTATGTATATATTTGAGCAGAGGCATAGATCAATCTTTTAGTTTGAACATAAAGGCTCACAGGTATTACTAATTGCCTTCAAGTATATTTTCAGAGACAAGTTCTTAAATAGAATAAAACAATAAAAACAAATGAAAAAATAGCTAGGAATTTAAAGGAGTTAAATAGCCAGGAAGTTAAAGGAGTCCAGAGAGATCAAGGTTTGATGCAGAATGCCATTCCATATTCAGAATGGCTGAGACCAAGGGGAAGTTTATATAGGCAATGGTCCTGGCTTAGTTCAAAGTTTCATTTTCAGAGGCTTTCAGAATTGATTTAGAGATAGTTGATCAGATGTTTGGATCTCTAACTAAGATGAGAAGAGTGCAGAACAAATATTACAAGGAACGAAGATAAACTCTTTTAACAAGAACACTTTCTGTGGAACTCTCACAGAAGATAGTCTAAAGTCTGGTCAAAATGCAATTGATTTTTTTAAAAAGCTGGACAAAACCTGCAGTACTTGGAAACCCTCAGCTGAAGAGACTTGGGTGTCTAAATCTGGGTATATAAAATTTTCACCCTCAAATACAGGCTTAAGGTAGATCATAATATTTATTTATTAATCCATTCATGTATTCATATGAGCACATTCACATATATGTAATAGTGGTTTTCAGGTTTCCAGTAGTAAACATACTCCAATGATAATCCAAACCTGAACTTTTTATTCTCAGTATTGACTATCCTAATCTAATAATCCTGGAAATCTTAAAAATTGCCCACAGCAATGGAGCAGTATTTTTGACTGCTCTGGTGAGAGTTGCTGTCATGTTGTAGTTCCAGAGTAAAGACAATACTGCATTCCTCAAGAAACTCTGGTTCTCTACTGATTGACTTTTACTACAAGTCCCTTTTAAAAAAAAAAAAGAAATTTGCATATATAATTGCAAGGTTTGTTTATTCAGTTGTTATTACAATTGATAATTCTTACAGTGCATATTGTTGTCCTGGTTTTTAGGGTATCACATTTGAAGAATTTAGATCATTTTTTCAATTCTTGAACAATCTAGAAGACTTTACAATTGCAATGCAAATGTATAATTTTGCAAGTCGTTCCATAGGTCAAGGTAAGTATATATACATTTTAAAAATCCATTCATATCCATGTAGAACTGTTGACAAAAATGCTTTTTTTTTTTTTTATTTATTTCCTAGTTTGTAGTTTTAATGTTTCAAGTAAAAGGCTAAAAATGCTAGGACACCAGCTTTGAGAGGAAAAGGCTTGGTCATATCACAAGAGATATCATGCAAAGTCATATAAGTAGGAGACAAGCTGAATGCAGAATAGTTGTCCATCAAATCCTACAAGAGTTAAGAGGCACTTGATGACACCAGTGAGAGATCAGATTAAAGTAAACAAAAGCATTTATTTACACAGTGAGTATCTGAAAATTATCCTTCTACAAAGGCTGTAGAAGAAAATAGTGTCAGAAAGTCCTAATAAATCACTAAGTGGGTATTTAAAGAACCAGGCATGTATGTACTTACTAAATCCTTAATAAAACAGTTGTGATGTCTGGGGAGCACAAGGTGAGCAACATGCAAAGTGGTCAGACTTGTGAGCTCTCCTCAAGTAGCCTCTTCATGGGTCTGACCCTGTAACACCAACATGGTCCTGCCTCATGTGGCCTTAACTGAGGGATTGTGTAATTTTCTCTGTGCTCTATTTCTTGGGTTCTGTTTTGTGTCAAATGAGTAAATGCCATATATGTAACAGGTTTAATTATAATATGATATTCTAATTTTGTTATTGCACATAGTAGTGTATATGGAGTATTAAGCAGTCATTTTATATCAGTTAAGAACTACTTGGTTTAGAACTGTGAAATTCAGTCCTAATTTTCACTTTGTCATATTTTGAGTATTAAATGTGAAATTTTGAGTTAAAAGTTTACATATATTTCATAATATGCTGTTCAAAAAGTACCCTTAAATTCACCTTTTACATTTTTTTCCTGGTGTTCCTCCTTATGCAGATGAATTCAAGCGTGCTGTGTATGTAGCCACAGGTGTGAAGCTCTCACCACATTTGGTGAACACAGTGTTCAAGATTTTTGATGTCGACAGAGATGACCAGTTGAGTTATAAAGAATTTATCGGCATTATGAAAGACAGACTCAATCGAGGGTTTAGGGTAAGGATTATAATTTTTATAGTTATCTTAGTGGACTTTGCTACTTACCACTACTTCAGCATCTGCAGCACCTGTAGATTTCAAACCAACAGTGCTTATTTTTAAAGACATTCATTTTATACATATATTTTAAGACTGACATTTATAGAAATACTGAAGCAATGTGTAAGATAAAATCCTTCTTAAATTCTTCTTCTTCTTCTTTTTTTTTTTTTTTTGTTAGAAAGCAATACTTAGAGGACATGATGTACCTTTATAATGTGCAAACTAAATAGGAGATGAGACATCCCCTGTATACTGTCATTTCTTCTGTACTGTGTGATTAATAGATTAGCATTAAGTATTTTAACAATGGCAGCAATTATTTCTGTATTGCTTGCAGAGAAAAGAGAATTTGTTTCTCTCAAGCTCAAAAAGTTAAGTTAAAGGTCAGCTCTTCTAAAACATGATATAAAATACCAAGTGCTCATAATGACAGTTTGAAAGAATTGCAGCAGAACGTAGTTTTAATTTTCAAATAAAAATTAGTGAAGTGGTGCTGAACAATGCTGTGTTCTAATTCACAGCTGATTTTAATAATTAAACCCTGAATCTAATATTAAATTATAATAAGCTAGAGGGCAGGAAACTACTTGCAGTCATTTTTTTTCTTCATATGACAGGTGTTAACATTTTTAACTAAATGTAAAATGGTGTACTAGCCAACAACCTTTTTACTTTATTGCTTAGACATAAATCTTAAACTCTATTATAATTCCTAAAGTTACATTTTAATTTGTTATTTCTGTAATTTTAGTTAATTGTAGTTAGCTTCCTAAATGTAATTTTAGAACTTTGTGGTGTTGAGTCTAATAGTTTACTTGTTATTTCTGTAATATTATGATCAAACATCAAATGTAAATAACAACCTCTATATTTGTTACAAACTTATTCCTTGTTGGTCCTCAATTCCTTTTATTATGGTGTGGTAATGATGATTGTTTCGCAGTCGTTTCAAGCTGTTCAGCTATATGTTTTAATTGTTTACTAATTGTAAATGTGCAGTGTATGTTAATTTAACCAGCAAACAGTCTGCTTACTAAGTAATTCTTGTATTTATTACATCTTCCTATTTCACAAAATGCATGACAGAAATCACATATAATTTTAAGAATTATATTATCCAGCACTATTCAGTGTTACATCTGTATCCTGCATTTCCCTAGACCACTATAAAATATTCCAGTGGACTGTAAAGAACTATAAAGAATAGCCAATATTCAGAAGAGTAACAGTCTTTCATAAATTACAATTCCAATTTAAGTTAAATACTAGAGAACTCCTGGATTAGGACACAATTGTGATTTGGTCCTGTAATTCAGTTAAATTCATTCTCTTCACTAATCAGTAGTATTTCAAGACAATTACAGTAGTAAACTGAGGAATTACAATTTCCAGTAAGTTTTTGTAAGTGTCACACAAACCAATTTTTTCCAAGAGTGGATAGCAGTAAAAATTCTGCAAAAATTTGCCTTCATAAAAAAAACCCTGCAACAATTTTGCCTTAATAAACACCCCCGACCTACTGCAGTCTTGGTTTAGATGAAAAGTAGAAAATGCTTAAGAACCAGAACAAATTGGTGGAAAGTGTTAATTGCTTCCTATTGTTGGTATGTTAAAAGTTGCAGAGTATTTAATGTGTCCAAAACAAGTAAAACTTTGCCCTCTTCCTCCTACAATGTGTAGGAATGTTGTCTTGTGCTAAATCAAAACTAACAAATTACTAACCTTTTCTTTATCAATAACTGTGTTTTGAATCCATATGAAAATTCAGTCAATTTCATTATACAGATAAAAGATCGTAACAGCTTCACCTTAGTCAGTATTTTATAGCAACATAGACATCTTGGCCATGAAAAATCTGAAACCCTTTATGAAGTATAAATGCCTGATTTTAATTTTAAGTATTCCACAATTAATATCTGCCAATTAATGTAGTATCTGATTATCTCTCTATAAAAATCCCAAAATAACAGTTAGGCCTGTGATTTGAAATACAATTTTACAATTAACATCTTGTACTGAGCAATTCTGACTTTTTAAATGTTGTTTCACTAATTATGTTTGCCCAGAATCTTAAGGCCATTCCAGGATTTGGTACTGGGAGCACGTATTTTAGGAAAGGACATTTTGTAGTTATATAGTCGGACTAAAGTGAACCTATTTAAGAGCAAAGAGTCACACAAGTTCAATAAAAATGCAGTTCTGAAACATCAGTCAGTATGTAGAAGGTTTGTCCTATGTAAAAGCTTAGCCTTGAACTTAAAAATCTCAGGAGGGTCAGGTACTACCTCTTATAGGAAAAAAACACAAATGAACAACATGTTCATTTTAATACAAATGTTATACATATTCTCTTTTGGAAAAGTAAATGTCTTCAAGATTTTACCAAATGAAATTTCTCTTTTTCTGCAATTTTGTAGCACAACCTGAAACCTTGTTTTTGTTTTTGTGGTTTGAAGCAAACTCATATGTTAAGCTGCCATCAAGTGGTCAGTCAGAGTATTGCCATAAACTTAGTAAAAATGGTCAAAAATGAAAAGCTTTTTTTTTTGCTTACTGTTTAGTTAAAATCATTATTTCCCTTTCTTTTTCAAATTTAAAAATATATAAGAAGATTCCCTTTGCTTTACAAATTCCAATTTGTAAACCAGATTTGGAAATTAATAACTAAATTATAGACATTTTGCATAACACATACTGTACTGTATCTCCTAGCTATTTGTCAATTAAAGCCATTTTTTTGTATTTTCATGATACTGTTGTCTTATGCTTACCCCTGGCTGCCTTCACGTGTTGTCTGCATCTGCACACTTCTCCATCTTCTGCTCCACAGGGCTACAAACCTATACAGAGGTATACTACTTTCAAATCCTGCGTGAGGAAGGAGCTCTATAGCAGATAAATGACGGTATGTGTTAGCCACCAGTCTGAGTGTGCTGGCATGCCTGCAGGAATGGCTGAATGTTGAACTGTCACTGCTCTGTTTCCTGTTCCAAAACTCAGGAATAGGTTATATGGCTTCAAGCAATGTAGTAGCTCAAGGCATCACGTTGTTTTTGACTGAAGCAATAGAATTTTATCCTGGAGTTGGTAATGACTGACTCACACTGTCACTGTTCTGTGAGCCAGCTGTGATTTTGTATTGTGTTTGAAATTAGGAAAAGTATTTTTTTATAGTTTTTGTTGCTGTTTTCTGTCTGTCCCATTACCTCTTTTTAAGTAATTTTTCAGGTACCTGTAGCTAATAAGTATTTACCAAGGAAGATTGTAGAGGCAGATTTTTCTGACTTTTAGGGACTTCATTCTACTTTGCTTTATACTGCTACATTCTTGAAAGCAATCGTGGTTTTGCCTCAATTAATGCTGTACCAGCAATTTTGAAAAGTCCACACATAATCATCATGGCCCTTTTCACATATCCACTACATGAACATCCATTTGTACAGTTCAATTGTACTGGGGATTTCAGTGTAAAAACTGGGGTGTGCCTAGTCTGTAGCTGTGTTGTGAAACTTTGTCACACAGAGGACATAGGCACTGCATTAGTAGACATTTTTCCTCTTACATAAAGGAAGAATTTGTTCCTTTGCAATTTAAGGGTTTTTCCTGTTTCTATGTAAAGACTTTGCAGGAGTTGCTCTGAAGGCTGTTGGCTCCCAGATGTTTTTTTTACAGAGGGGAGGAGCAAAGAGATGTCCACCATGACAAGCAAGACCCCATGGCCAGTGGTCTGCTCTGAGTGACCCTGTGAGGAGTCCAGCACATCTCATGCTCCTGAGCCAGGAGGGTTTGACTGTGATTCCCCTGCTGGTTTCAATTCTGAGGCACAATATTAAGCTGAGACTTCTTGTTCAATACTATAGCCTAATACTGAAACATTGTACTAATATGTGAGGGACAGAAGAGGAAATTCGATCTTAACAGAGCATCTGGTTTCTCCACATTACTAATAGGAAGTGTAAATGACTAATAAAGTAGTTTAAACTTTTTAAAATTTAATATTTCAGTAATCCAAGTCACTAGTCATATGAGAGGAAGTAATGGCTATAGTTTAATCTTATGTAACTTTGTACCTTTGAAACTTTTGATTTTCAAAGATTCCTTTCTTCTTTTCTCATGTATTTTTAAAAATAGTTATTAGTAGTATTTTGTCTCCTTGTCCAAACCCACATTGTAGGTTCATGTTAAGTATTAATTAAACTGTGAACTTTTCAAGATGTGGAACAGCTCTTATAAGAAACTGCCAAAAGGTTTCACGGTCATGATGCTTCCCTAATAATTTCAGTGAATGATAAGTGACCAAGTGGAAGAAAAGGAAGTGACACAAAGGAATCCAGTATCTAATTAACAAACCTGATAAAATTATTTTGGTGACAGCAAGTGAGACTGTGGTAAAAGCATCAAGTATACATACCTCAACACCTTGTCAGATCTAAATTCAGGCACTAAATAAATTAATTCTTATGCTGAGATGATGTAAACTGGGGAAAATGAACTATGGAGATTTATAAAACCCTTTATAAATGTTGTTCACTCTGTATAAAGTCATTCTCAAAAAAAGTTATAGTACATCTACACTACCCATTTGGAGACAGAAGAAACCAGGTTAGTTTTCAGGGCATGGGCTTGGCTACAGGCAACATCGCTGAGTTAATATGGAATCTGCTACGTATTTACCCTGCCCTTCTTCCCACCTGGAGCTCCTGGATTCTTACTATAATCAAGTCTGCTTCAGTAGTAGGTCTGTGTAAAATATCTGTTGCCTATACACTGAAGAATACAATGTAAGCCTTGTGTATATAAAATTCTCTCTTCCCTGCTGACACATTATTTTGCTATTGGCCTTCACTTGAGCAACTGCTTCTTGTCTCTTATCACAAGTCAGAATCACAGAATTGTTAAGGTCAGAAAAGACCTCTGAGATCAAGCCCAGGCGTTACAGTGATGTAACCAACCAGCTGTTGGCTGTTAAGAGTTCCTTTTCGTGCAAAACATAACTCATAATATTTCTTCAGATTTGCTGTAAACTTCTACTAATGGAAATGGAAACTAGTTGAAGCATGTGAAGGGATTTGGCAAAAGTATTGTGGAGTAGAATAGAATAGTTCTGTCTTTGCCATACATTCTGGAGTGAAAGTGGATTTTGCATAATGCTAAAAATCATTATTTTCCATTTAGTTTATAAATTGAAAAGATAATAAAAATGGAATCATTGTCGATTTGAAATCGAACTATTTCAATAGGTAATTAAATTTCAGTCTGATGTCCAAAGAAGCACATAAATAAAAACATACAAAAATCAGCTGCAACTACATTCCACAGTTAAGTGCAGGACAACTACTATTAATTTTACTTTTTTTCCAAATATAAATGTACAGTTCATTGTGCTTTGAAACACTGTGCTCTTCTATGGTAAATGTAGAACTCTGGTGAAGGAGATTAAGGTACTTGGCATGCTTGCCATAGATTATAACCTACTGTGAATCTGCACCCTAGACAAGCAGTAAACAGCACATTGTGCTCTACATCACATATCTCTAAAATGCACTGATGCCATTACTCCACAGTGTAAAGAATGTTGTACCCTTACAATAAATAATGCAAATTTCTCCTTGGGGAGCAACTGTGCAAGCTGTGTGTGGTCCCTGCAGGGCACACAGCCTGACTCGGCATTGGCAGGTACTCCTTTGCATACACTGCAGGGAGAACTGCAAAAACATGTTTGTAGAGAACTGCCTGACAGAGCACAGAGGAGAGCTTTGCTTTGAATGTCTTGTGGAAGGATTATCTAGGAAATTTCTAACAAAGCCCTTTCAAAGTTAATTTCCAAAGAGGGATGCTAGATACCAACTTATGAAGGGATTCAAGTCCATCTAAAGTCCTGTTTACTAAACTATTCATGTGTTAGTAACTGTAATAGATACTTAGGCAATAACTGTGATTTTATTGACTATTGAAATAATTAATTATTACATCACAAATGTAAATCTAGAAATTAATTTCTATGTACTAGTAATTTTCTGAGAATCTTAAGATTTTTTAATTAAAATAATTGATTTCTCGATGTTCTGAATATTGTGGGTTTTCAAAATTTCTGATGAAAAGCTTTTAGGAGGTAATGGTTAATAGCTGAAAACAGTACCTTGAGACTGAGTGAGGAAAGAAATTTATTTTGAAAAAGACATGAAAAACTGAAGCATGGATTCAGAATCTTATTTCTAGCCATTTCAACTATAAATTGCTGCCTTCTGTAAACACTTCATTCTGTCAAGTGAGATAAAATTTTTCATGTAGCTAATCTTTTTAAAGCTTTTTATTTCTATACTTTCCTAGTATGCAGCAATTGAATACATCTAGTGTAAAAGATAGCTTTAAAAAAACTAGAGGCTGTTGCTTAGTGTTTGAAGAGACTTTTGCTTACCTCTTCTCTAAAGCAGAGAGGTAAGGAGTGTGTGATTAGGCACAACTTCCTGACATCTTACAAAAGTAATTGGAAATTGTGGAACTTGGGCATTTGATCCTAAACCTACAAGAAGCTTAAAAACCTACCTGGAAACAGTGGGAGGAGAATGTTCCAGTGAAACACGAAGGCATTGCAGAACGTGTGGACAAGCTGTTCCTTCTATGAATTTGGTACGCTGAGAGTAAATATAACAACAGTGCATACATTAGAAATAAGTAGATGAACAGTCAGTGTATTTAAGCATTTATTTTAATGATTTTCATGAACATTTCTCTGAACTTGTTTCATTAAAAAAAAAATGCATATCTTAAAGCACAGGTTAATAAACTGAATATGCTTTTGTTAAATAATGGACTGCAATTTGCAAGTTACACATCTTTTCATGAGATTGACTATAAATATCAGCTAAATGATGCATTCATGTAAGTATGGTTTCCAGTATTTAATTTATAGTATAGTACTGTGGATTAAATTGTGTTCTGAATATCTACAACTTCTTTATAAACTTCTGTGCTTTTTAATTAAACAAGATGAGGGATAAGAATAAATATATGTAGTAATTTATTTAACATCTTCACTCAGTTCAACCAAAACAAGGTATTGGACAGTCTCACCATGTGTCATGGTTTTAGCTAAGAGTGAGTTAATTTTCTTCCTAGTATCTGCTACGGTGCTGTGTTTTAAATATAGGATGAGAATACTATTGATAATACACTGATGTCCTGGTTGCTATGAGCAGTGCTTACACAGAGTCAGGGACTTCTCAGCTCTCCACCTCACTCCACCTGTGAGGAGCCTGGGTGTGCACAAGGAGTTGGGAGCAGACACAGCCAGGACAACTGACCTCAACTGGCTCAAGGGATATTCCACACCATGGGGCATATGCTCAGCATATAAACTAGGAGGAAAGTGATTTGTTTTCTCAGTTGCTCTGATTCTTAGTATCTCTCCATCTATTTTTTACACTTACTATGAAAATAGACTTGTGGAGTTAGGAACAGTGGAAGAAATATTGAGAGCCAGTGATAACTGCAGAGAGCGTAGAGCACAGAGCAGTGAACCTCTCAGGCCAGCCCTTGGCCAGTTATCCATTCAATGGATAACTATTCATGTTGCAGAGCTACAATTTAGGATTAAGTTAATCTAATATATAGAAGCTTTTATGTCATCTGCCCATATGGTATTTGGCTTTTGCTCGTGCCTCAGTTTATATAATTTATAATTTTCTATTCTTTTTGTTTGGTGTCATGGGTGAACTTTTTAGTACAGTGTCAATACAAAGAAGCAAGGAATAAAACTATAGAGAGGGAGCTGGACATACCTGAATAAGGAGGAAATACTTTCTTGCATATTTTAATATGAATAGGCTATTTGTTGAATGCTAATTGTGTGCTGTGAGGTGAGGATGCCTTTTGAATACTTAACCTACATATGGATTTATAACTCTCTTTTTATAGAAGTAAATTTAATCTCTCATTATTTTAATATTAAAACAGCTATCTAGTATGTATGAGTCTGAATAAAATTTAAGATAGAATTAATGACTTTATTGAATGGCAACTTTTTTCCAATTGTATGTTTTTTGCTTTTCACAGGAGACTCCAAAGTATGGTTGGAAAGAATACTACTCTTGTGTGATGACTGTAACCAGTGAGCATCTCAGAGATCTGTGGAAGCAATTTCGGAGACGAGATATGCTGAGATAAAGGAAGAAAGCAGGATTATCTGCACTGGCTAGAATTATTTATTCCCATTAATTCTTAATGAAGAACGAACTAACCCAGGTGAATGGTGAATCTTCCACCTGCAGTAGAAAACACAGGACTTCTTTTCCACTTAGTGTAGTGATCATCAACTCTTAGAACTGCTTTTCAGTTATGATTTTATTTAATTGATGAACTAACTATGCCCTGTGAGTGGGAGAAGCCTTCTTATATAAGAACACCTTTTGAATATTATTTTTTATTATTTTGAGATAAATTATCATTTAAAAGGAAACAAAAATAAGTCTTACACCTGGGCAGGAAGATGTTTGGCATTGAAGAGAAACTGCCTGCATCAGCTTAGACTGTGAATTCACTTTCAGGTGAGCACTATTAAAAGTTTGTGCTAAACTGAAAATGAGACTACATTAAGTAGCATAACAATTACATATGGTTTGAATGGACAAATTAAACTCTTAGAGGCTGTTGTTTTACAAAGAGTAAAGCTGTTACGGTTATAATGTGAATGATAGGTATTTACCTAGGAAAAGTACTGTATGAACTATAATGTTCAGATTCTGCAAGTCTTATTATTATGTTTATTAATTTATCCTTTTAAAATAGTCCAGATTTTAAGATGTCTTACAAGCAGTGTGTTAAAGAAAAGTAAAATGTTCAAATTCATGTAGCACACACTTTGTAATATTTATTATAAATCTTATTGCCATACACTGGTATATTTCTGGTAGAGTACAAATTCATGTGTTTCTTGTGAATAGTGCACTTTTATATGAAGTGGCACTGAGTAGAAATTATAGTTTTCTAATTTGCTACTCTGGAATGCCATATCTGAAAACTAGGTAAATAGCTTGTGTCAAACAAAAAACAAAACAAAACATGAATGCATGCACAGTACAGAACAACACTAAGTAATATTATTTGGATATTACTTATTTGCTATTCAGCAGCAGTGTTTTCCTTACTCCCTATTAACATTACTGTTAGGTAGTTAGTAGGAATTAAATCCACACAAACAAGAACACATATTTTTTACAACCTTAAATCTTGAAAAGATTTACTGGACATTGAATAAATCTGTATCTGTTTAGGAAAAGACTATGCCATTACATAATTCTACCTGAATACGCACACACTTGAACGAATGTCAATAAATTGTCATTAGAAGCAGAAATATTTGGTAGTCAGACAATCAAAACAGAACTAAAATAATGCTTTTAAATATCTCACTACTCCAAATGATGAAATAAAACTTTTTAAAATTTTACTCAGTGCACGTTGCACAATTACTATTTTATGTCACATGAGTAGATGTATGGTGTCTGTGTAACAGTGCACCTAAGTTTTGAAATGCTTACTTTCTAGTAATATATATCTCTGGTAGAAAAATCAAAACAAAATGAGAAGGAAGCTTTTTTAAAGAAAGTCCACACTGTGAATTGTCAGAAAAAATATGTGCTAAGTGGCTTTTATCTGAAAAAAAAAAGAAAAAAAAAAACAAAAAACCCAGGCCAGTTCAGAAAACTATCAAAGGATGATACTTCAGTTAATATTTCATGATAAATAAATTCAAAATTTCCACCTTGGTGTCCTTAAACTATTGACAGCAGGAAATAAACAAACTGAGATAAAGTTTCTTGAATTGACACAGCAGAACATAGATAAGCTGCAGTCCCTCTGTGGTCATTTAGGGAATGAGCTGTATTCAATGTATTGTCTTGGTATGCAAAACTGTCTCACTGCTTCTTGTCAGCACATGTAAAACCCAGTTTGTTACTTCAGTGGTGAAGGACAAAGAAAATAAAAGAAAACACTGGGAGTCATTGAAGGGGTTCCCATCCTTCCTTTTCATTCATGACTGCCCACTCACAGTGACCTCTCCTTGAAGGAAGCAACTGTGCCATCATTATTTTGCTGCTCCACTGCCCTAGGCAATAGTGCACTTTGCTTTTATGGCTGGCTTGAAGCAATTTTAGCATTTTTCTATATATTTCCTATCTATAGTTACTTAATATGAAAGAGAATGTGAAAGTGTCAGATTAGTCTTTAAGACTATTTTTTCTTCATGTTTATTAATATTATTTAATATAAATATGAATATATACATTAATATTCCTGTTTATTTCAAAATAAATGCACTTGAAACTAATTTTCTTTGCAGTGGATGTAATTCAAATTCTTTTGTCATATTAGTCTTTTTTTTTTTTTTGGTAACATAAATGTGTAAGTGCTTTGAATTAGAGCATCTTGCCACAACAAAAAATGGACTTCTTTTCTTCTTTTCTTCTTTTAGTCATCTCTTTATATAGCTTCACTTTTCACAGAATTCTGCATAAAAGACCTGACAATGCAAGCACAGGTGAAAGCAAGGCACAGTAATGGCACATGCCATCTGCTGTAGAGGCACCCCTTGGATAAGCAGCAATCACTGGGCTCAATAAAATCGTATTAAAAATCTGCAGAATTCCTGGCAGCACAGAAGATGTGTATGCTGCAACTAAATTACGTGAAAAGTTGCGTAAATTAAGGCTTTGTTTAAAAGCAGCTCTAGTTCTTCTCTGTAAGTTGAGAACACTGTAATAATGCACGTAAATATTCAGATGATGCTTAGGAACTGCCCACAGATGCCTACGCCAGCTTGGATAAAATGAGAACTAGGAAAGCTCAGCTTTGGGTAGCCTTGTGATACTAACAACTTTTGCCTGAGCTGTGATGAACTCCTATCTCCTGGAAGAATATCCTGTAGTGCAGGCTGCTCCCTGATAATCTGCTGGTGTTTAAGAGGCCAGTGGCAGTTTCCCTCCTTGCACATTTTAGCAGTAAGAGGATAGACTCCATCCACTGTACATTCTTGCTTTGCATGGCATAGAATGTTATCGGCCTGAAAGGAAAAAAACCCAAACCATTGAACAGTGATTTCCAGAATTTTGTTGGTCACACTGCCTGGTCTCTGTAGTTATTTGATCTCTTCTTCTCCACCTAAATATCAGCATGTAAATGCATTGACGTAAAGGGGGAAAGAATGATGCAGAAATTTTTCACTTCCATGTGACATTGTGTTACACAATGGTCGTTACCTAATGATGTGTCTTGCCCTCTTGACCCACTGAGGATATAGTCAAGACAGATTCTAGGAAAAGAACTCAAGACTAATACTTGCAGGAGGAAAAGAATCAGACCAAAATTTTACTATTCAAAAATTGATCTGGAACTAATTTTTAGCAATACCAAGTTTGAATTCCCCTTAAAATCAAGGCAAAACTTACATTAATATTTTCTCATATGTTTGAGGTCTGAACACACAGTGTACTTCCCTATATCTGAGAATCCATGAAAGCATGTGGCACCCTGAACCTGTCAGCAGATAGTGCCCATGGATATATTGCAATTTTTTTTCTTACACATACTATTTAATACGAGGGTGTGCTTTAATCTTGAATGGGTGATGTTAATTTTCACCACTAGATTGACTTACAAATTCCTCCCACAGATGAACATTATAATTAGCTAGTAGCATTCTATAAAAATACTAGTACCCACTTGAATTTTTTTTATTAAAATGCATAATTTTGTACAAGTATTCATAGAAAAAGCAATTTATTACTTGTGGAGTTTTTTTAACTCTAACCCTGACCCAGAAGCTATAACCTAGATTCAAAAGAGAATGACCCTGTAAAAATAAACTTTCAAAAGCAATTTATTACTTGTTTTTTTAACTCTTAACCCTGATCCAGAAGCTAGAACCTAGAGTCAAAAGAGTATGACCCTGTAAAAATAAACTTTCAGGTACTGTAATCTCTGCAATAAAATACTGAGTCTGAAGTTAGTTACCTCGGCTGGTAATTTTAAATTTAGATGTCTGTTTTTGGAGTCAACCGTTTAATCACCTAACTTCTATGCCAAAGGGCAGAAAGCACTGGAATGATGCACACAGCATGGGATAAGGTTTCTCACATACGGCTCTTGAAGGGTTTTCTACTGCAGGGGTTTGATTTTTGCCTAAGCAGAGACCTGCCTTAGGCACTGTACAGATCTCCGCTGCACGAGAACCAGTCCTGATTGGAACTGGTTTCATTTATTCCCATGTTTCCCACCTTAAGTGACAAAGGGAAAAGCAGCAAGGGAATGAAAACTCCCAAATGAATGCGTCTGGGAAAAAACAATGCAATGAAAAAATCACCACTGAAAGTGACAGAAGAGTGGGTGGATAATAAGCCCAAATAGGACTTGAAAAAACTTCCCTGAAGGCAGACCTGACAAATGCAGTATTGTATCAATACAGAGGTAGAAATCAAGAAATCTAAAGAAGGAATTGGAAACGAGCTAAATGTGCCTGCCCTGTGGAGGACCAGGAAAATTGCCACAAAAATTTAAGACAAAAAAAAAATCATACAACAACAATTAGGTTTGGTTATCCAAACAGTTGCAAATAATTAAGTACCAAACTGGGTTGAGAGGGCAAGCCAGAAGTTGAATACATCTGGGCCAGCCTTTCAATTAAAATACATTTGACAGCTAGCCTGAGACTGGGGAAGCTACTTAACTGCTTATTTTCATGTAGCCAGGACCTACAAACTATACACAGATGGTCCCTAACTCTAGCTGGGATACAAGATACATTTTCCAAGTGATATCTTATGCCAGAAATGTTGCGGACAGATTTCTTTTCCTGTGTGTGCTAAGTGTGGCCCAACACCCGAATATTCTGGAGAGATGCAGCAGCACAGTCAGTCAGGAAGGCCAGGAGCATCCCTGCAGGGCTGCTGGCTTCACCCAGTGAATGCTGTGTGCTGCCAGTCTGTGTGTTTTCCTGCTTCTAGCTGCTGCTCTGTGTATTGCACTTGTGTAGGAGTAAATATGTGTACTCTTGTCCTACTCTCCCTCCTCCTCCACTGAATACCTGGGACCTGGTGGGGCAGGAATTCGGAAGTATTCCATCGTATCAGATTGCTTACAGAGAGGAGTAGAGCCCCCTAGACTTGCAAAGGAGTAGTTTTTAATTAGGACTGCATGCTAAGGGTGTCAAGATGCCTTCCTTCAGAAAGAGGCACAGTTTTCACTCCCCATTCTGTACCTGAACCCAGCTGGAGCATACCCGTCAGAGCATTTGGGAGGAGAGAGCGCCTGCTTCATTAACGTCATCCGATCAAGGACCTTATCAAGTGGAATGACAAAGGCAGGAAGCCAAACATAGGGATGTACAATGCACCCAAACAACACTCACAGAGACAACAGCAACAGGGACAGCCCTGGTCAGACAGGGTATTTGGCAAGGGTATGTGGAAAAGGAGGATGCTTGTTTCAGAAAATCAGCTGAACAAAAACCTTGTCAAAGTACAGTGAGCACCAAGCTGGACAGTTGGTGATTTGGGACCATGGAACAGGTAAGGAAGTCTGGGATCTGGGCAGGGCTATCACTATCAGACAACCAGGGAGGCCATAGCCTGTACTCAGGGATCTGCAACAATGCATGTGCTTGCGAGGGTAGAGGGGAGGGAGGCGTGTGTGTTTCCACTAGTGACACTCAGCCTTGTCAGCCGAAGGGGAAAAAGGGAAAGGCTGTGGGTGCTTGTGTGAGCCCTGGGACACTTCAACAGAGGCACTGTTGAAGTTGCTTCTGGTTGAGCAGGAAAGCAGTGGCCACCTTCACCAGTCTGGGGCAGAGACACCAGGTCCCCTCACTGGAGTCCAGCAGGGAGAAAGATGCCCAGCCCCAGAGCTACAGGTAGTGACCCTTTCCTTTACCATCGCTTTGCACAACTGTGTACAGATAATAGAAGTGGCAATGTTAGAAATACCCAAATGTATGCCAGGAGAGACACATTTAAAAAATCTACCAGCAATAATTTGCATATACCTTGCCTGAGGGGAAAGCCTGAGTAGCTTCACATATGACAAGAACATTTTATTTCAATTTGCCAAACACTCAAACTGCCTCCTCAAACCCCAGCTTCTTTCAGCCCAGCTCCTGACAAGAAAATTGCCTTCATTTCCTCTCTTTTTCTTATGAACATTTCATACAAGCAGCAATAAACTGTGCCCCAAGTAACCTCTCTCACTGTAGAGACAAAGTCCAAGCACACTGATTTGAGAAACCTCTCCTTTAATACCCAATGGCTCAGACTGTCCTAGGACTGCCTTCTGCCATAACACAATGCTCTTTTGAATATGCTTGTTCTTGAGTTTTTCTGCTGTTACCTAAAATTTCTGTAGGTCATACCACAAAGGGAGGAAGAGGAGGAAAAGCACGGTAGAAAGGCCATCTCGTAACCCAGCTGGAGAGTGATGAGAGTCACGGAAGAAATAGAAAGTAACTGCGGACATGAAGGAGAGCTAGAGAGCCTGTGTTCACGGGGAAAAGACATGAGGACAGGAGAGAGGGATTCTTTACAGCTGTCTGACCAAGGGATGCTCCAAGGAAATTCAGAGTATTAGTCAGAAAAAGCTTTTTTGTTCCATCTACATTGAAGTGAAGTTTGCCTATTTCACTATTTTTGAACCAGATAACCATGATTTTGGAGCTACGATAAAGCATACACTATAGTAATTATTAATGTAATTACTAGCATATTAAATAGGAGAATTCTGATTACTGTGAATGTTGAGCAGTGAGCAGTGGGTGGTAGTGGCCATGGAAAAGGTGGAATGCTGAACTACACAAGCCCATTTCCATGAAAGGATAATGAAAAGCTTCTGAACAGAATTTGTATGATATAATTTAAGGTCTTTGTAACACATCATCTTTTTATTCCCACACTTCTGGCAAACTGCCACCTTTCTATATGCTTAATATTTTATAATAACTATGATTCCAAAGAATAAATTACTATATTATAGAATTTTCTCTAGTGTTTACTGTGTTTCCCTGGCATGTATTGTTAATAAGCCCCATGTCACATACAAGCATTTTAAAATGCTGGTTTACAGGAGAAATCTTTCATAGCCCCTAAGACGATGCAAAACCTACTTCATCCTTACATACACAGCATCTAGCTGCATACTTCTCAAGGAACAGACATGTCTCCCTGGAAACACAGAACACAACAGATGCATTATCCTTGGTACCTGAGAGAGGTCACTGTCACTTATTTCCAAATAAGTGCAAAAAGCCATCAAATGAATTTAATTGCCTTCATTACTTTTAACTTTTGCCAGCAGAGCATGGGGCTTACCTTCAGGCAGTGATAATCTTATTCCTTATGCATTTAAAATCTATGTTGAATAATCACACATGCTTTCATTAAAACATAGTAAAAGCCTTTAAATGTTCTACTTAAATGCTAGCCTCAGTGATGACTTGCACAATTAATTAAGGCAAAATAAAAAGCTTTTATTGTCTAAGTCATGTTGGTTTCAGTCCCTTTACTCTTGTTTTGAGAAATATAGCATGCAGGAATATAAAATCTAGCTTTCCAGCACCATTCATTGTATCTTCACCTTTAAATGTATAATACATAATTCCCCATTATGCAGAATCTTTTCTTAAATTAATTTGTCCCAATCTTTTGGTAGCATATTTTATTAATTTCTCTACTGTAATAACCATACATTGAGGAGACAGTTTTGCTGTGCCCTTCAGAATGATATACAAGTCTTCTTCCTGAATAGGCAAAGACGATTTACTGCCATGAGATATATATATTATTCCTCTTGATAAATCATTCTGTGTTGGTCATTCACTCAGTTCAGTGTGGCTAACTGAAATCACACTGTTTGGTCTTACAGTAAGAGGATTGCATGATTTTGCATCACATAAAAACACTGCAGCCATATGGTGAACTTCTTTTTTTGTGTCTCTTCAACAAACACACTATAGCTACTCCATTTCCTATTCTGGAATCTGCCAGCAACACCTACCATTGGTTCTGTGTTGTTTTCTCCAATACTTTTCTCAGCCTTTTTCTCAATCAATGATAGTTGTAAGCCTTCCAGATAGCGATTACTTATCTTCATGTTTAGTGTCCTGAGTGAGGTTTTTAGACAAGGGGTTTTTTTTTAGACAAGGTTTTTTTCAAAGTCCAAACCCATTTTAATAAATCAGCTACTTCCCACCTACTGCACTGCTGATGCTCTGAGAGCAGATTGCAGAAATACAAGGGCTGCGCTCGACATACCCGATTTTGCAATGATAGTTCAGCAACGATTAGGGTGCACACAACGTAACCAGGCTGGGTTTGCTGTTATAGTTCACAAGTGTTTCATTAGGATGAGTGTAATGTAAAGCCTTTCGGGGAAGGGTGAGTCAGCACAACCTTCCGCCACCTTCCCCTGCGCGAACAGCTGCCAAAGGCCTCCAGCCAGCCACGCCTGCCCGCCGGGGCACGGCAGCCCGCAGCACTCGCTCACTGTACTGCCAAGCGTCACTTGCAAAGGAGGCAGCGCTGTTTGTACCCGGGTGTTCCGCAGCGCTCGCAGGGCGGTGCAAATCGCCATCCCGGTTTCAGAGGGGGATGAGGAAGCAGGCGGCGTCGAGCGCCGGGCGCTGCCCGCCCCAGCGCCCTGCACGTGGCGGCCGGCCGCGGCCGGAGCCGCGCCCTGCGCGGGCGGGGCCGCCGCGCCCCCCGCCCCGAACCGGGCGGCCGTGCCCGTGCCCCCGGCCCGGCACAGACACCCGGAGCCCGGGGGCACGCTGTGGGCTCTCGGGCGGCTCTCCCCCCGCCGCCCTGCCCTGCCCTGCCCTGCCCTGCCCAGCCCGGGGGGAGCGGCGGGCGGGAGTGGGAGGAGCGGCCGTGCCGGGAGGGTGGGGCCGGGGCGGGCTCCGGCGGGGAGCGCGGCCGGGGCCCGGGCCCCCGGAGCGAGCGGCCGGGATGCGGTGCGGGAAGATGGCGGCGGCCCCGCCGGCGGCAGCCGGGGCGCCGGGCGCCTGGGGCGGCGTGCGGCGGCGCTGCCAGCGGCTGCTCTACTGGGTGCCGGTGCTCTTCATCTCCAGCATCCTCTGCTGGTCCTACTACGCCTATGTCACCCAGCTCTGCCTGCGTGAGTGCCGCCGCGGCGGCGGGGGGCGGGCGGGACGCGGGTGGGCGCCGCCGCCCCTGCCAGGGGAGCGCAGCCGGGCGGCGCGGGCACGGGCACGGGCGGCCGCCTCTGTTGTTTGGCGGGGCCGCCCCTGGATGCTGCTGCTGCCGCCGCCACACCCGGACCGAGGCCGGGGCCGGGGCCGGGTCTGGACCGGACCGGTTTCCCGTGCCCCGACCCCCTGGGCGGGCGGGGGCCGCCAGCGCTGCCCGATGTCCCCCGCGACCCGTCGTGCCTTGTTTCCCCTCCCACGCGAGGAGGCAGCCGGCGCACAGGGCTTTCCGAGGCGTGAGTTTCCCTCCGTGGAGTGCGCAGAGTGGCCGGTCCCAGCCCCGGACGCGGGAGCGGGACCGGCCGTGCCGGCGGCTGAGCCGAGTTCGCGGTCCCTGCGGCGCATACACATGTACACACACGGTGCTGGGAATGGGTAACGGGAAATCCGCGAGCCTCCCTGTGCCACCCTTCAGTCGTCTAGAAAATGCCCAGCTGTCACAACTTCTTGATCCCTTCTTTGTCGTCGGCAGCGTGCCGGTACATTCGGAAGTCATCCTGGCTGCGCGCCTTGGCACCCGGTCCTTAGCGTCAGGCGGATCGTTCGGTACATACTGGAGGCTGGGTGTGATGTGTGATGTGAGCGTTCGTGTGAATTAGAGCAGCCGAGCCAGAAGGATTTATTAAATGACCAGCTCACTAGCCTGTCTTGGTTTGGGAGTTGTTTTTTTTTTTTTCCTGATTTTACTTCAATTACAGTGTATCTTGTAGAAAACCCTTGAATCTGATTTTCAGAGGCTAATGTGTGGCATATTGATGTTTCAGTAACAATGTCAGCATAATGGCACACAGGAATATAAGTTCGATGTACTTAGTTTTCAGCTGTTCATGTTGAAAATCTCAGCAGTCTAGTACCTAATTTTTGATTTTATCTTTTTTTAATAGCCTACAGAAAACTGATAGGATTTTTGTCCTGTGGATGCTTGGCTGAGCAGTTGAGGGATTAACCAAAAAATGATTGCCAGGCCTAGCACCTCTGGTTTTTGTATCAGGACTTGCTGTAGTTCCTATATTGGAGGTTAGGCTTTTTGCATTTTTTTCTCTGCTAACTCCATTTGCATCTGTTCATTTTAAGCAACACCCTTAAATAAAGTTGCTGTGCCCTCATGAGATGAACAATGAAGTGTCTACCTCCAGCACAAGGAAGCAAATTATCTGCAGGGTTCTGGGAATTGACTGAGTAAGCCTGGAAAGGGGAGCTGTAAGCTGACACAAGGAGGGCAAGGATGTTCCAGGGAAGAGCCACTCTGTAGTTAACGTTCTGCTGTATGCAGCCTTGTGTTAGGTACAGTAAGCTTGTTCTGGGCACTACTGCTTCAGTATTGTACTGTATTTTTTGTTTTGTATAACTGTCCAACAGAATAAGATTGGGTTTTCAGCTTACCTGAAAGCAGGTTCCTCTTAAGTAGATGACATGCTTGAAACTTGCTTCAGACTATAAACTGTGGTTCATTGATTCCTTGAGAGCCCCTCAAAGCAAAAGGCCCACAGTGGGAGGGGGAGGAAGTAAAATCTTGGGGCTCACCTAAAGCATCTTTTACTGAATTCCTTTCAATGGACAAGGGTGATTTGTTTGTTTGTTTATTTCCCACCCACCCCGACACATTCCAGTGGGAGCTGGCTCACCAGGTTTTTAATTCAGCATAATAGTCATCCACAATCTCCAGTAATTCCATCTTTTGTCTATATCTGGATCTTTTTCCTCATTTTTGGTATATTAAAATAAAACAAGCTTATGTTTTGTCTTAGTGATGAATATTTAGTGTAAACAACAGAAGGAATAACTAACAGCTCTGGGAATGAAAGCCAACGGCAGGAATAGACTGCAAGCATTTTCTTGCTTTGAAGCCAGCCTGTCTGTCTATTCAGTGCATCTTTTATTCCTGCAGCACTGAATGCTAAAGAGGATGTATATAGCTGGGTTTTTTCCTGCAGCTCGCTGTCATTGAGGCTGACAACATACAGGGAACAGTGTTAACTGTTGTACAGTAGGACCTAGCAAGGACTTTGCGCTGTTGGAATGTAAGTGGTGTCTTTGAGCTTTTAATAATGAGAAAGTGTTTCAAATGTAGCATTTTGAATGTGTTTGTGGGGTTTTTGTCAGTTTATTTGTGGGGTTTTCTTCTTCAATTTCATACAAGCATTATAGGAGGGACAATTTTTTTTTTTAAGAAATCTACTAAGCTGATGCCTTATATACCTAAAGCTGAGTAGTTACAGTATTGAGTAGCATTTAGAAACAAAAAGAGGTTTTAGAAACAGAAATCCACTGTTTTTAACACTAGTATTGCCATGTCTAGAGTTCTGTCTCTTTTATTAGTGGATTCAGGTAAGTGTTCGTGCAGCTTTAACCTTTAATGAGAAGGAGAAAGGTGTTGAACACTAGCAAACTCTTCTTTCTGCTGAATGTAGAATGAATACTGGAATTAAATGTGTATATGAGTTGGTCTTAAAACACTCAACTATAATTTGCTTACCCCTAATCCAGTGCAATTCTCTTGATTTTGCCAGTATTGTCATCTCACAAGCCCTGTTTAGTAGTAGTACTTTTTTTTCACCCTGAATAACTTTGTGTTTACAATTACCGTCTTTAAGTATTCCTTCCCTTAAAAAATAATTTGAGTGTGTTTATGAGAATCTAAGGGATACAGATTTGTTGTTCTTTCTCTAAAAAGGATGGGGAAATACAGGTGGTGTACAGCAAGTAAAGTGAACTTTGATAGCTCAAGCTACTGAAATTTCAACCTAGGATACATGGAACAGCAGTAACATGAAATGCAAATGAAATACTTCACCCTAGCACCTGTATCCATGTGTCTATACTGAAGAAAATGCACATTGGATTCACTGTTTGTGAAAACCTGAAAATGAACATTCAGTGTTTATTAAAATCTTTGCTTACTTCATATGCAAAGGAAAAAAAAAATATTCTTACATTTCCCTTCTTAGATACCTCTGTAATTCAGGTTAGTAGAACCATAAGGGACTTGGAGGAGTTATCGATTCCATGTTTTAGGTAGGGCAGAACCAGTAGTTACTTGCAGTTTCTGACAGTTCTTTATCAGAAATGTTCTTGGCAAATGCAGATACTGACATCGTTTTGTTTTGTTTTGTTTTCCTACCTGCTCAAGATTTGGAGTTGCATATAACATGGAAAATGTAAAAAAATTGACAGTGTTGTGACAGCTGTTTTTAGGAAAAATAACATCTTAGCTGATGAAAGGGTTATCCTGTAGATACCCTGTATTCAATAGAAAATGGATGGTTTTTTTCCAGTTTTGATCAATTTTTTCATGGTACTGATTTTAATTCACAGGATAATGCTCTTACTCAGGGAGTCCTGTCAGGAAATGCAGCTTGAATTAGTAATTTTTAAGAAGGAAAATAGATTTACTCTGGGACAAACAAGCAATAAGCATTTTGTGACTATTCCAGTGAAGGGAAAGGGAGGAAATATTGCCACCTGGTGAGTGATTTGCCTGATTTGGAAAAGAATAAATTACTTCAGCATAGCTGAAGAGTGAGTACAACAAGACATTGACAATACTGTTAGGAATGCTCATAAGTCACAGCTTTGTTTTTGGTGTGGAATATATGACTGGTATCTGTCCACGTCTACCTTCAGAATGGAACAGAAAGCCTGGAATGACATCCAGCTGCTAAACATGTTAATGATCATGAAAGATTTTTGCTGGATGATCGGATTGATTAGTGCTGAATTGAGGTTTTTGACCCTGTGAACCATCAGTGGAATGGAATTATAACGGGATATAAAGCTGCTTAATTCATCACTTTTTAGAGGCAGAATTAATACATGCCCTGTGGGCTTGGCACAGTGTCTTTAGGGCAGTGGCAGAAAATAAGGAGATAGAAGCTGCTGATAGGGTGAGGGGGGGAAAAAAAGCTAAAAAAAAAAAAAAAAAGGTCAGACCCAGGATTTGGTCTGCTGGATTCAAGCTCTTTGCTCAGTATGTTCTCTGGGTAGATTAAAGGATTTATGGTACTTGCAGCTTATGTCTTGTAACCATTTAGAGCTTAGGTTTGGCTATAGAAATACAAGTACATTGTAGCATTGCAGTTGGCTGTTGTCAAATACCGGTTAAATATGCTGTCTGCACATTAGCTGCTAAGGTGCAAAAGTACTTTGGTTCAAGGAAGTTTGCATTTTTATTCCATATTTTGGAAATACTACCTTTTTTTTTTTTTTTTTTTTTTTCCCCTCTTCTGACATCTTTGGTTACTTTGAGGAAAGTTTCAAAACTGGTGACTGAAGTAGAATTGGCTTCTGAATTATAGCCAGCAGTGCTTCTGTGCATTTCCCAAATTTCATTTGAGTGCTTTCTCAGATTTTCAGAGGCAGCTGCATTCTACAGCTCTGAAACAGAACTGAAGACTATGGCTGGTTATCTCTCTGTGTAGTGCCCAGTATACTACCTGTAGGTCTTGTGCCTTGAAATGTAAACCATGGTTGGAAGTTAAAAACGTAAAGTCTGTGGTGAAGATACAGTTACTGGTTAAGTATGTTTTCAGGAAAAGGTTTAACACTGATTGAGACATAACTTTAAGAGTTGTTCTTGTCAGGCTGCAGTTTTTGTTTGCTGAAAAGTTTCTGGCAATGCTGGCAACATAAGTGTCTGCAACTTTGGTAGAGCCAGACACTTTTCATTCTTCAATCTGTCTTTGTGATTTGGAAAGTAAATGAGAAGTTTGTAAAGAGGAAAGATTAAGTCAGTTCTTGCTCATACCCTATACAAAAGCAGTGGTTTTGTGACCTTATGTGCAAAGATAGCTAATAGCAAACGCTGCTGGGCAAGTGCACAGTTGTGCATTTTGATGAGCACAGGGTTAAAATGAATCTTCTGAAACATTTGAAAATACCAACAATTGCAAATGTATGGGTTATTGATGACTGCCTGTGCCAACCTTAAATATCCCAGAAATATTTTGGTTACTTTTGTTCTGAAACAAAGCACTGGGGGCACCTTGTCACTCTGAATTAATGCAAATCACTGCTCTGTCTAGCAGAGAGGTAGGTTCTTACTGCAAACACTGATACTTTTACTAAAGGACTATTGCAGACAATGACAGAACACTTGTCACAACTATAAAACATTTTTATGTGTGCACAGAGCTGAATCAAACTGTGTCTATAGATCAGTGTTTTACAGCTTCAAATATGCTATAAAGATAAAATGTGTACTTAGTTTTGTGAATCAGATCCAAGATGTTAAACTTCATAAAAGTTTGAGAGAACCAGCTATTTATAGATGGCTGCAGTCTCTGCATCAGATGTATCTTGTTTTCCCATTCCAAAGATTTAAATATTTTAAAAATGTACATAAAATATGATAGCAAAATTTTGTATATCCACTTTCATCACTGCTTTAAAAAATTAATTGCTTTCTCCCATTTTCTTTTTTTATTTTTTTCCTTATTTTTAAATCTAGCCAATACATTTACAGTTCAGAAACTTTGGGTTTAGAAGTCAGGCAAAATGTAACATTACATAGCTAATGCACATTTTGATATGAAATCTTTGAAAATCTTTTGGGATTTGTGCTAGCAATGTGTCTTACCATGTCTCTAGCTATGTGGAGATGCATGTCTACCTAGTTTTTACATGGTTGAGTGAGAATTAAGATTTCTAGAGAAAAGTAGAAATTAAAGAAGTGGGAAATCCACTTGGTCTGACCCAGTGTGCAAGGTGCCTAGTAATGTGATTTCTCTTCCTAGCAGCAAACCAATTTGGTGATGGAAACCATCCTGGACTTTTTAAGATCTTTTGAAACACAGCATTCTGTCATCTTTGCAATTGTTCTCTGCGAGCGCAGGCTGCTTAGTGGCATTGACTGTTGAATGTGCTGTTCCTGTTCCTGGCTGCTTGGGGCAAGCAGGGAGCAATGTTTCTGGCTCAGGAAGTTGGCGTCTGCCTTGGCTGAAGTCCTGCGCCTGTCGCAGCCCGGTCCCTGGTTGTGCTGAGCACCATCTGCGAGCTGCGTCAAGAGCCAGAGCGGTTCTGTGATGTGGCAGTCTGCTGGTACTGAGCTGGAAACAGCATCCTGAGGCTTTAGCAGTGCAAGGGTGATTCTGAATGAAATTGGCCCCTGCAGTATCTCAGGCGAACTAAGCTGTAACTTTTTAATGATTTCCTGAAGACAGATCATGTTTTTATAATTATTTCCATCTCTGAGTATACAAGAGTATCATTCCATTTTGGTCTCAAAGGGATTTACCCTGTTTTCTCACAGAAATTTCTTAGCAGTTGGGATTGCAATGTCCTTTGTGTTTATTTTTGTCATCATAGGCATAAATGCTTTTTACCCATATTATTTCTGTGCTGTTTAACTATCGGCAAATGCATTTGCAGCATTTCAGCTGATCTTTATTAATGACAGAATGCACAATCTGACCTACTTTTCACCACGGTGAGGGTAACCCCTTGAAACAGACATGAAAAAATTGCCAGGAATACTGATACAAATGTTTCTAGTAAAAAATATAAAATCTGGTTTAAATAAATGTGTTGTGTGCTATTCAGAAGGCAGGGAAAATAACAAACATTTATTTGATCAAATCCAAAATTAGAGGATTTTTTCATATTAGAAAATTATTTTCCATGCTCTTAAATAGTACAGTTTTAGTGTAATCTTAGGGTTGGCATCTTGTAGTTACTCTAAGAGTCTCTGTATCATGGTCATTCAAACAAATTTAGAATTTCTCCTAAATCTATTCATCAGTTCTGCCACACTGGTACAAAACAAAAAGTTTTCTCACTCTCTCCCCCTCCCTCCCCCCCAAAAAAGCCAGCAACCAAACAAAAAAAACCCCAACCAACCAGAAAAAAAAAAAAACAACAACAAAAACCCCACACCTTCATTTCCTCTCTGGTGCTGTTGTATTGTAGATGCTTGTTCATTACTTTCCCACACACTGTACCTCCTCCAGGGAGCCTTTGTCAGAGGTGATTTAAAACAGCATAAGCAGAAGGACTGGAATTTCACTTCATGCAGGTTATTGGATATCTTGCATAGTTCCTTTCTGTCACTGTCTGTGGGAATACTTGTTGGGTATGCAGCTAGTGTCCTTGTAAACACCAGTTGCAATATGTGTGGAGAAAAATGATGGTAAGATTGAAGGTACTGGCATCTTTTTTTAGTCTGGTTCTTCTGTGCTTTGGTCTCGTACAGTGGTTGCAGCTCAGGAGTGTATGAAATAACATTGGATTTATACTTGGTGGTTAAAAAATTAACATGACAAGATACATATATTAAAAAAACCCAAATCCCAAAAACATGCTCTCACCCTCATGGGGTTAACTGGACATCTCGGCACTTGTGTTTTAGCCTTCATGGTCCTGACTGTCAGGAGCATTTGGATTCCAGGCTAGATAATGCAGAAGCTGAGAAGACAATCCTCTGTGCAGGTGGAGACTCTGAGGAGTGCATTTCCTTCTGGAGGTGGACAGAAATTTGGAAAAGCTTTGGGTTTGCTGTCTGGTGGAAAGTGCTATATTTGGATTTGTCTGTCCTTTACTTAGAGGCATTGTGGAAAATTTAGATGTCTCAGACACATTAGTAAATACATTTTATGTGAAGATAAGGGGCAGGAGAAAGATTACAGTTACTTTCACAGCAGTGTTCTATGGCATTCCCTTGTAAGGAGAGAAAAATACCACAAATTATTGCGAAGGTTGGTTAAGTAGATTTTGTTTTGAAACTGGTGATTCTGCAATGTATGCTTGGCTGTGACTTTTTAATTAGCAGAGAGTAGCTATTCCAAGAAGACTGGCAAAATTTCTGCATACTTTGCTGACTGTTCCAAATGGAGAAAGAAAATCGGAATTTGAATAGTGGCTAATTTTTCTTAATCTGAGAACTCCATCACTTTTAAATTGCATGTCAGCTCTGAAGCTGTCTTTTGTTTTGTAAACAATCATCTGGTGGATGACTGTTTCCTTACAATTTTACAATTCTTGTGCATTATTGTAGAGGAGCATGTCTGCTCCTCAGAGGCAAATGTATATACGTGTTCCTTCAGCTTCTCTCTAGCAGTTGTCTGGATGGATATTTGGCTTATCAAATTCTAAAGAGTTCAGAAAACTGAAGGCAGAATGTAGTTTATAGTGGTTTATGCAACTTCTGTGGTGTCTTTTTTTTTATTTTTTTGAGGAGCTTTATGAACACGGTTGCTTACTGGTTTCCCTCAGGTAAGGTTTGTTTTGCTGGAGCTATAGTCCAATCTCAATTTTAACAGACCTACTTTATAATTGCAGAATTTTGGTATAATTCATGTTTGAGATGACCTCAGCTCATCTAGTCCAACCTCCTAATCAAAACAGGGCTAGGTGTGAGGTTAAACCAGGTTGTTCAGGGTTTTATTGGCTTGAGTCTTGAAAAACTTCACGGGTGGAAGCTGTGCAACGTGTCTGGAGAGTTTCCTCTGCTGGTGAATGGTTCTCATGGTGGAAATGTTTTTCCTTGTATCAAATCTGATCCTTTCATTTCAATTTACATGTGCTGGCTCTTGTCATCTCACTCTGTGCCTGTATGAAGAGCCCAGCTCCTCAGTGCCTCCTGGGAGGCCCTCCCGAAACCACATCTTCTCCATGGCTGACAAGCGCTGGCTGTGCAGCCTCTCTTTAGAGGATGAGTCCCTGCCAGCTTCATCACTTCCTGCTGGACTTGTGTCTGTTGTTTTGGGGGCCCAAACCCCGCAGTGTTCTGGGTGAGGTCTGATGAATGCTGCCCAGAGGGGAGAAACCCTTCCCTTGGCTGACCAGCCGTGCCCCCGCTGATGTAACCCATGTGGCTGCTGGCCCTTTCTGCTGCCCACCAGCAACTCCATGGCTTGGTCCAGGGAGCTGCTCCAGCACAGCAATCCCCAGTCTGTGTCGTTGCAGGGAGTTGCTTCTTCTCAGGTGCAGGACTGTCTTTGCCCTCATGAATTTCATAAGGGCCCCATTGGTTCATTCCCCCAGCCTGTCACGGTCCCTCTGAATGGAAGTTGTGCACGTACCAGCTGCTGTCCCCAGGTTGGTGTCATCTTCCAACTTGTAAGTGTTCACTCTTCCAGAGCATTAGCTAAGGGGTTGAGCAGCGCTGGTGCCGCGGTCCACCCTTGCAATGTGCAAGATGTATTTAAATGCTGGCTTTAACTCAGTCACCAAGCCTAAGTTTAATCTATCAGTCAGATGCATGGGTCATTGGCTTTCCCATAGGAGTTGCCTTGTGCCTGCTGCTTGAAGACCAGTCTGGTGCAATCATTTTTATTAGGAAGACAAGAATGGATGAAAGCTCTGTATATTTACCGTCCTGTTGTAGGTACCAGTGTACCACAGCTTGTAGACTGCTTAACCAGGATGGATAAATGTGTGGTGGAGTGGTTTGGGTGAAAAGAGGTTTTGATCTTGGGAGTTTCTGATCTCTCTGAGATACCTGTTGTGGAATGGTTACTTTTAAATAATGTGACAAAGAGTGGAAAATGCAGTTACTGATATGTGTTACCTGTGTGCTCCCTTCCATGTCTGACATGCTTGCCCTTTCTCACTCTCTTACTGTTCCCAAGTCTTGTAATCCGTGGGCAATTTCTTAAAGGAAATGCACATTTGAAGATCTAAGGTATCACCAAATATTGCTGTCAAAACCAATTCTGGAGTCTGATACCTCCACTTCAAGAGCAGAACATAAAGAGTGAAGCCTGTGCAAACACAGTTAGAAGAAATAACTGCTCTTCAGAGATGGCTTTTCTTGGATTAAACTTTGGCAGCTTCAGATAGATGGAAGTCCTAGTTATCAGGAAATGAACCTGGGAAGAGGAGCCAAAAATCCTGATAAGCAATTGATATTGTGTACCTATTCTCATGAACAGGTACACAGCATAAAAGCTTCATAGTGTGTGACCTTAAACGTGTATTGTTTGATGATTACACTTCTGTCTTTGGCTGAAATAAAAAACTTTAAATGCTGCATTATATAACTTGTTTTTGAAACATAAATTTTTATTTTTTTATTTTTTTCAGTGACAATGACAAATATCGGAGAAAAAGGTAAGATTTTTATTAGCTGTTTATAGATGTAATTTATATATCAGAGTAGAACAGTAGTTGACTACTAGAATTGAGAAACAGTCTAACTTAAAAAAATAGATTTGTACTTTTTTTGTTCCTCAGCACCTTTTATTATCTTGCTGTTCCTGACTATTGCTATAGCCATTACAAACAGAGAAGAGAAAAATTAGAATTTTTTTACTCTTCTCACTGGCTTTCTGATATGTCAACTGAAACAATCCTTACATTCTGGTTTTAAAAAATGTATTCATAATACAAAAAACTCTTGTAAAAGCAGGATTTCTAGGGATGAGCAGTGTATTTGTGCAGATGCAACATACTTAAATGGGAGGCAGTTTTTTTCTGCATTTTCTTTTTCTTTATGTGGCCTTGTCAGAATATAATAATATTGCCTAGTGAGCAATGACTACAGTCCCTACCCTGACACTGTACCATGTTTAGATTGTTTTCTCCAGATGCTATTTTAATACTACAGCACAACATGGAAGTGTAAACTGTAGAGCTGCAGAGCTTTTGGAGGAAGAGCTTTTTATGTTTGTGTAATTCCAGCAGATTTCATTAAGTTATTGGCAGCTCCCTCACTTAGAAAACACGTTTGTCAATAAAGAAGCATTTGCTTGAAAAGCTTTTTTTTAGTTCAGTGATGTCATCCCCCATATGAGTGTAGAAGTGTTATCTGCAGGCTTTGCATTTCAGTTTCTTGCTGCTCCATACGCTGTGGGAGAGGAAGAAAGTAAGTTGATGGGCATTGCTCACAAAACATATTAAAATTATCAGCAAAATGGGTTGGGCAACATTAAATTTCCTTATTTTCACTCAAGGCCTTGGTGGGCTTCAGCCAGTCAGAAGAAACTTACCCTGGCTATACTTCTAAGATTTTTCAGGAGTGAAAACTGGGCAAATGGGGCTCAGCTGTACTATAGGTTGCCCCCAATTGCCAGGCAACTCTAGGTGTGCTAGCTCGCTGTAAATTGGTTGCCTGCAAGCAAGGGATGCAGCATTTGGGTTGGGGTTTGTTTTGTTTGAGTTGGGTTTTTTTTTTGGTTGGTTGCCTGGTTCATTGATTTTGGGGTTTTTTCCAGAAAACATATAAAATAGAAAGGTTTCTGCCAGGGAGCATCAGACAGCTCTTCTTTAACTGTCTCAAGTGAAATGAGGTTCTTGTGTTGGACTCAGCAGCCACCAGTCTTTAGGTGTTAGGTGCTTTTTTTTTTTTCTATGCGAACAATTTTCTTGTCAGTCAGTTACTTTTATTTTTTTTGCAATAATAAAATGCTTAATGCAGATCAGTAAGTGCATCATGTACCAAACTGAGGTAATGTGTCCTACTTTGCTCTCACTATATGCCATGAATATACTGTTGTTTAAAAAAATACTGATTTTATTTGAGTAAATCGGTTCTTTTTAGCATTAATAGAAATGTTCTGATAAAAGTGGGGACTGTTCCTGTACACATACTTATGCTATAACAAAATGGTCATTTAGTGTATTCTGCTTTGCGTGGAGTCCAGTTCTATCACTTATTTATACTGATAAGGTTTTTCTTTCAGTTTATAGATATGGCACATGACTTTGCCCCTGTCATCCCAAAAGCTTTGTACAGAGTTGCTCCTCAGATTCTATTAGCTTTTGTTTATTATTTTTAACAGCTTAGTAAATAAGAGTAAATATTTACAATGTTACTGCTATTTGAATAAATGAACATCAACACCAAAAGTATTTATTCAGTGTTACTTTTAAGGCAAAATTGCAAAAAGTAAGAGCATGCCAGACCACTATTTTGCATTTATATGCACCATCATGCATGTGTTATAAAGAGTTCTCTAGCCCTGAATAATATGACACATAAAAATACTCCATGAGCTGGCCATACAAGGGCAGTATTTCAGATCATGAAGTGAATGCTCAGGTTTCCCATTGTGATGCTTTTTGAGGATATGAATTTGTGGAAAAATACTCTTGTCTTGTTATTAGAGTAAGTTAATCAGGGGATATGGATTTATGATATGCTATTTACTGTAGTGAATTACTTAGTAGGGTGAGAGCTTTTAAGTGGAAATACCTATTAACCTATGGCAGACGCTTTGGAAAAGTTACTCCTCCCTCCTAAAATCTAGTAAAACAAGTTAACTGGATGTGGTTACTGCTCAGGTATCATGTGCATATTCACCCCAAGACTTCCCTCACACTTGTCACTGTCCCCTTACATCCTTTGGGGGGTTGGGGCTTTTGCTGGGCAGAGGCAGAGTGGGGGTTTGCATGGCTAGCAGTCTCCTACAAGATCTATAAAGCCAATAGGCACAGATGCATCAGTTAATGAGGGTTTAACAAATGTGTAAGGGAGACTGTTTGCTAATTAATGATGGGTCTTTAATAGGCTATAAACCATTTGCCTTAAACTTCTGTAATCTATGTAGACTCTATCATGACCTTCCCTACACAGTTTGCATTTGCCTGATGTAAAGTTGCAGTGCAGTATTTTTGTGGCAAAGCTTTTTCCAGAGCCTCGTATTTACGTCTGTTAGAGAACTGTCTGTGATGCCTACAGGCACTGTTTGTAAGTACAATATCACTGGTCTGTTTGTATTAATTCTGTTTCCTTCTGATTTTAGTTGTGTGCCTGGTTGCTTACCACATATTTTTCATGCTCTTCGTCTGGTCATACTGGAAAACAATCTTTACTCTACCAATGAATCCTTCAAAAGAAGTAAGATAACTTTTGTTTATGAAATAGCCTGGCCAAATGTCTGATTTTGTAGTTTTTGAATGACTTAGTCTGTGATCTCATGTAGTTTTACACTCTGTAGAAAAACACAAATGGTAGTTACAGCTTCTTAATAGGAGTCAGATTGCAATCAGTGTAGGGACCAAGACAAAAAAAAAGTAACAATTTCTCTGATTTTTTAATAGATATTTTAAAATGAGATATTCATGGTAGAAGAAAAAATCCTGTCCACTTGAAAAATATGAGATATATGAACTAGTAGCCTGAATCTTTGCCTTGGGAATATCAGACTTTTACATGGGCAGAAATTTCTTTCCCTGTGTTTAAGAGTTATACTTCTTGTCAGCATCTGTCTGTTGTGCTCTGAATTAAAACTTCTTCCCCATTTGTGTTGGTATGAAGGAGCTTTTGGATTGTGGTGGGAGTGCACATTAGGTAAGCTCATGGTAGGAAGCCACAGCTGGCCGAGCAGGAAGGGAGCTAGTAAAGAACAGCCACATGAAAAAAGGGGTCTGGGAAGGTTCTTCATCAATGGCCCCAGTGGAAATTCTGCCCATGCAGCTTTTTATAGCTAACACATTTTTTTGGCCTCTTCCATGCTGTCTTTGTACAGAAACCCCTGAGTCCTCAATAGGTGCTGTGTCACACAGCCTCTGAGGTCAGGAGGAATCATGCTATGGTTGTCCTATTGTTTGAAATACCCACAAAGCAAACACATACTTTGGCATGGACTCAACTCTAGCTGCTCTATGTACCAGGTCAACCTAAAATGAATAGCTTGTGATTTCTGTTGTCTATTGTGTGGAGGTTCTTTTCCAAATAGTTTTCATTCACTAGTAGGATATGTAATTGGGAAAGCAAGTAGATAATTCAAATTGCCATCTTCACTGGGGTTCAGTGCAGTCTTTACTACATCCTGGGTGGGTAGGAGCAAAATAAATTAAAAACCTGTTTCATTTGGAAATTACATAGCAAAATGTATGCATGTATATGGTGACTGTACTGATAATTAGAAGGGTTTCCAAATCATTGGGCTGATGCCAATGAAAGCATTTTGACAAATCCTGCTGATTGTAGTACAGTTCCAAATCCATCGTACAGTGCTACTGGAGAATTTCAAACGGGGTAGGAAAAGCATTGTAGTTGAGTAATAGAAAGTAATGTGTGGTGTTCCTATTTTATTTGAATTTACACAGTGTTGCTGGCAGTAAGTGACATCTTTGTTGTTCCATGTCTTTTTCCTATTCTACTAGAGCATTTTAAATGTTCTGTTAGAGCATTTTCCTATTCTACTAGAGTATCTTAAAAATTTAATTAGGGTATTTTGTAATGTTAAGTTGCTGATTGGCTTCCATTTTATAGGATGAAGTCTGCAAATAGAAAAAGATGTATTTTCAAGTGAACTGAGCTAGCAAATACTCATTTGAAGACTGAAAAACAAGCTTTTGTATTTTGTTTTCATTAATACTGCAGCTGGTGCAAACCACACAGCTTTCTTTAAAGCTTATTTCAAACTTTTACATATAAAGTAGGTTTTGATAGATTTTCCTCTAGTGTGTGCTATTCTTTACTTGTGTGTACCAGCTTTATACAAGCACTGCATGAAGATGGGAGTGAAAATGGGTACCCAGGCACAAAGGTTCTAGATGAAGGACTACTCTGAGGAACAATAAAAAAAGATGGCAAAGTAGCTTTTTTTACATCAAATAAGCATTTTTTAAAAAGTATTCTAAACTAGGTTTCTGTAGTGAGAAATCTTATGTATCCCAATATAAATCAACTCAGATGTTGGTAAAAGTGTGGTCGTGCAAGGGGAAAATATGGTAAGCTGAGAAACTCAACTAAAACAGTGAATATCCAGCTTCAGCTGGAAGTCTGTGGGCTTTGTCAGGAAGGGTGGAGTGGTGCCTTCTCTATGGAAGTGAGAATAGGCTCCTAACTGCATGTTTCTGTTTGCTTTCTTATTTTTACATGCATTACTTTTTTTTAGGAAAGGAAAATCAATATTATTGTAATGACTAGCCTTCCTGTAAACCTAAATGCTGCGCAGAGGGCTTATTTTTCTGGCACAGGATAGAGGCAGCTCTTCCTGCCAAATGAGGACTTCTTTTCAAAGGTGGTTTTGTATCGTCTTTCTCTGATAGAGTTACCAAAGACTTCTGCCTGTTTCTAGAAGCTACAGTGACAAAGCTAGCTATGTTGCTGTGTTGCAGAGGACTTCAAAGTTTAAGAAATTTGTAGTATTTCATGTGTACTAAGCATCTCTTTCAGTAATTTTTACCTTTTCAGCACTTGCTATAGCCACATTTGTTATTGTTTTGAGCAGTGACAGAAGCTGCCATTTTATTCAGGAAGGTATTCAAGATATGGTTATTTTGCCATACAAGACCCATCTCTTTCTTCTCTCAGCCAGTCTCTAAAGTAAAAACACATCCTAACATCTGCATGAAGAGAATAGCAGTGACAAAGAATAAAAGGGAAAATGACAGACACCAGAAGAGAAATAAAACTGTCTTTTCTGCTATTACTAGTAGTGTATTTTCTTTCAGTTAAACACTGACATCCCTAGATTATATTCGCTAGTTAATATTTGGCATTACAGGAATAAATTGACTGACCTTTTAAAGGAATCATAAGCTCTTGATCTTTCTCTTGAAGAATGTTACATAATACTTCTGGAACCATTCAGCATTGCCTCTATACCAAATCAGAAGTAGTTTTAATTTTGTCTTCAGCTGCCATAAAATGAATTAGTTGTCGTGGGAACGTTGGGTCATTTGCTGTAATACCCTGTACATGTTGCTAATCCATGTTTATATAATGAATATTTATTCGTTTTTAGACATCTACAGTTACATGTTTAACTTGGAATTTTCTAATATTTCTTTGATTTTAAAAATTATTCCAGTTTCATCTATCCTATTCAGACAAGGAGTCCCTAGAGAGGGAGCCTAGAGGTGAATCCCAGCAAGAAGTCTTAAGACGAGCAGCCAAGGATCTTCCTATCTATACACGGACAATGTCTGGAGGTAAATAGGTGTTCAGGAGACTGACAAAGGCAGGTGTCTTGATGTACTACTTAAACTAATTGAAAAAAAGTTTTCATGGGTTTGGATTGAAGGGAAGAAGTGCTTTCCATATTTCATAAAATAATAGAGTGGTTCAGGAATTTTTATTTAGTTTTGTGCAGATACATTCATAATGTGTATAGAGATTGTTGGGAAGTAAATTGCAGCATACAATTTAGGATTTTAAAGTGGATTGACAATGCCTTGCTTTTGTTTTCAAATTGATATTACCAAATAACTTTGATACTAACAAGCTGCAGAAGAGGCTGTAGCATTCATTAACTGTTTAAATATCCTTTATAATAGGTTAAAAAAATAATAAAAACACAATCACTGTCTGCATGTCATGTATAGCTAGCTAGATCACAATAAGAAACTGTTACTGTTTTACTTGTTGGTCATTCAGTTGCAAGAACAAAAGATCTTCCAAACTAACAGTTAATCTAACCCTACTCATATTGTCAGTTTTTCAGTGCTGGCTAGCTAAGCAAATCCAAGAGATACTATCACATAATAAATTAAAGCTGTTAGAATAATAGCTTAAAATGGCTATATTGTTGAACAGTCTTTAACAGTTTTCCAGTCTAGTGAGGGTTTTGTGGGTTTTGTTGGTTGGTTGTTTTTTAGAGCTATAAGGCTTGGGGGGAAAAGAAAGATTAGTATGGTTAGCAGAGATGGCAAAAACAGAGCTTTTTGGGTTCAATCTGATAGATTCAGCATTGCAGGAATGCTTCACTATTTCCAACTGCTCCTGATCATGCTGAAATGCTTTCCTGGGGGTTCTGCTAGGTGGCTGATAGTATTTCCTTTTGCACAGACTTCAGAAATCAAAATGTGTAACTGTACATTGACATCTAATCTGTGAACTTTTTTCTTTAGCAATCAGATACTGTGACAGATGCCATCTTGTAAAACCAGATCGTTGCCATCACTGTTCAGTATGCGACAAGTAAGAATATCCTTAAACAAGTGATTTTTTGAATTAATCAATTTTTCTTTCTTAGCACAGAAGCTTCTATTTTTTATGAGTAGATTTTTCAGGGTTAGTATTTTGGCAGATAAACTTTTTTCCCCCCCTTAGATTTTTTTTTTTTTTTTTTTTATTTTTTTTATTTAGTTTTCATTTACTTATTTCTAAGGAAGTCTGTAGCCTAGTCTAATTCATTTCTTGACTCCCTTATGTATTCTTTACATAATGGTTAAAAATTATAAATATTAATAAAGAATTTTCCTTAAAAATGTAACCAAAAATAGCTGATTAAAAAAATGTACTTCTTTTGTTAGAATCTGAATAAGCATCACTACCCATCTCAATCTAATCATGATGTCACTTACATCTTACCTGAGGTAATACACTTAATATCCTATTTTTTACTGGATAACTTGCAGGTTACTTTTGTTTAAAGAAAGAAACAGCCAAGCATTTTCCCACTTCTATCTAAAGCCATAAAATTAAGTTCTTCTTTGTCTCGCACAAAAGGAAGTTCATATCCATACTCTCCAGAAGTCTGATTGCTTTCTAATTTAATTTTTTCTTTTAGCTGTTCACTCTGACCCTTCTCCAGTTAGCTTGGATGTCTGTGTTTCTTCACTCTGGCCCACCAGTGCTTTATACTTCTAACTTTGAGAGGAGACATTTCTCCAAAGGGAGGTTTATTCTTAGCTTTAAGGCAGTTGCAAATACTCTTCAGCTGATCAAACATTACAGCACGATTGTGAGGTGGAGAAGACATTGCTTTGTCCAGGAAAGCAGCAGAGGCAGGAAGAGCATTTTGGTTGTGCTGTATGGAATGGTGTTTGCAGTGTAAGATAGGAACATAGTCATGTGTGTTTCTAGTGAAGAAAAAAGGTGACTTGTTATCCACAAAATGTGAGTGAAATTTGCAGAATTCCATTAGTTAACATACCTTTATTTTGTCCATACCAAAATTTGTAATTTCAGTCATATCTGATTTTCTTGTGAACATATCTGATTTTCTTCTTTGTTAACGGAGAGTGATTAATGGCAAAAGTGTTTGGGGTTTTTCATGTAAGGTAATCTCTTAAAAACCTTTTCTATTTGCATAGAAAGATGTATATATTTCTATAAAAACAGACCATGTTGTTGGAAATACATTTAGTTGTATCACTACATAATAATTGAATTAGCCCAGTTTCTAAGGCTCTGCCAGAAAATAAGCAATAGTTGAAAATCCTATTCAGATTGAGGACCGAATACTAAAGTTGACCAAATCCTATAGATTGCATTTTCTTAAATCATGAGTTCTTGATATATCAAAGGTTTTCAGTTTGGCTTATCTGCCATTTCTGTAGTTCCCTCGTAGGTAAACTGTATTATTTGGCTTTAAATAGATGTATTTATTAAACAGATTACATAACATATAGTAAATATGGATAATCTTTAATCTGTATGTAAATAATTTAAATCTGGCATGTTACTTTGCTTCTGACAATATTTTTGTTGTCTTTTGTCAATGCTTGGAATTCTGCTGGGGTTTTCAAAAGATGCATTTTGAAAATGGATCATCACTGCCCTTGGTGAGTGTACTACTGGTTTTCTTCTGTTCTGATTGGGTAAAATACACTTTTGTGGGGCCTGCCATGATGATGATGCTTCAGCGTTCCTAGAGTTAGATGTGTATGTGTGGTTACTGGTCTTGCAGAACTGTTGGAGTTTCTATATGTCTTCTTTTCCTGGTTGTGACATACAGAAAGAATTTCATTTTTCTTGTACCTTTGAGTTTTTACAAGTATTAATGAAGTAGGCTTCTGATTAGTGAGAACTTCTTTTAAGAATTGCATCTTTTCTTTGAGTTTGAATACTACTGTGCCTTAGTTGCATTGGAAGGTGAAGTGCTACCCTAGGTTTAAAACTAAAGGGCAAGGTTTTGCCTAGTTCCTTTTACCAAAGCTCCCGGGACAGTTGGAGGGGGCTTGCTGGAAACATGAGGTTAGCACTTCCAGTTTTTATGGGTTCTTTGTTTTCTTTGATTCTTTCTCCCCTCTGCCTCCCTTGTTTTGCTGCTATGTCAGCCCACACAGTGGTTTTGTTCTCCTGTCTTTTAGCAGCCCTTGGACCCAGTGGATAGACAGGATGTATAATTAGTTTTATGTCAGTTTGGGAGGTGTGTCTCATGGAAATAATTAAAGGTAGTTGCTTAGTAAGGTCCAAGTTTAGGGAATTGAATGGTACATGGCAGTTCTTCACCATATAAAATGATCAGAAAAGAAGAATCCCTTGTGTTGGACAAACGGAATGGTAGATGGTTCTAAGCAGTTGTTTTGACACTTTTACATCAAATTCTAGGACAGAGGAGGCTCTGTCCTGGGGCAGGAAGGGGTGCTCAGTCCCCCTGTTTCTCTTGGTCCTGACTACAGCATCTGCCATAATGTAATTTGATTTTAACCATTTCTTCTTATTTTACATCTACATGGTAGATACAATTAAATAGTGTAGGGTAGAGTTTTTTTGCTAATCAGCATGTGAAAATTGAGAGTGTTCAGTAATACTAGTGTGCTTCTTAAAAAAAGACACAAACAAGCCACCACAAAGCAAACAGGTAAAGCCATTGAATGTGGAACAAATTTCTTAGAACAAAAAAGATGGCTTCCTTTTTTCAGCTTTTTAATAGCTGCCTTGTCAAAAGCTCTAGGAAAAACAGTAAAAAGTTGACAGGCTCTTTGTGACAAAATATCAGTGAAAAGTCTCAATATGACTATTAATATTCAGTATTACAAAGACTTCTTATAACCTTTATGGTCTCTTCCAGATTTTTTTGTGCTTTTATGTCTTAAGACATTTACATTAAAATGTTCTTCATGTAAGCTTCAATTTCAAAATAAAAATCCATTATATCAAATAACAAATCATAAATAATACTTAGGTTTTGTGTAAAAAGACAGTGAAGTGTTATTTCACTAGGGCAGAAACTTTTAGAAAAAAATCTGTTTTCCTCTCCAGTAGCATTTGCTTACTCTACGTTTGCATTCTTCTTAATCTAACAACATAAACATACCCAGTTTGAGAGAGTATTTACACTGCTCATTGGTTTTAATCTAATAAGCAATGGGTGCACAAAATAAAAAATACAAATAGAGAAGGTAATTGAAAGATGTGTAATGCTTCTTGATGGAGAGATGTTCCTTTTGTACTCCTAGTAGCAGAAATACATTAGAAAAAGAGGTGTGTGTTTTTTCCTAATTTGAGCAGATGTTCACAGTTCCTTGCTCACTAAAAAAAAGAACTATGTGGAAGAGATGAAAGAGTTTTGAAATACTGCAGAGGTGCTGATCAAGCTTTATAGTTTCCTGTAGAGACCCATGTTCAAAGGTTCTTAGGGAGATATATGGCTATTTTGCCAACAAAAGTAAGGGTGCAATTCAGTATAATGGATTGACTTTAACCTCTCTGAACATCATTAGGTTCTGCTTTGCTTTTCATGTTGCAATGTTTTTGTGGGAGCAAGTTGGGTAGGAAAGAAGGGGGAAAGAACTCATGTGATGCTTAGGGAGAGCAGGGAAACAGCAATGAGAGCTATCTCTCTAGTTTAATACTCTGTCAGGAGAAGGATTTCTGGAGAGTGAATGGGTAAAAATAACCTATGGAAAGTAAGATGAAGCTCTTGGAAGACAGAGGTAATGAGAGGTTGTTATGTCCTAGCCCCAAGTCATCTGTCTTTTGCTCTCTGGAAGGCTTTATTTTGGCTGTCACTCCTGCACTAATGGAAGTGCTGTTATAAACAGAAATATTTAATGCTAACTGTCCACTAACTACTCTGAAAGGTTTAAGTGATGCATTTAGGGGATTAAAAGGGGATTTCTAGTGCTGGTGCTACTCACTGTATGCAGATGCACCTGCAGGTGGGAATCCAATGGAGGCATGTCCAAAAATACTGTTTGTATATAACACTCTTAGTACTAAGTAGGTGCATTTAGGAATGCCTTAGGAATAATTCAGAACATCTCTCCTTTATCTTTTGAGTGATCCAAATAGTTAGCGTCTCCTGGATTCTGTGATGCTTTTTGTTAAATGAGTTGCCTTTTGTTAAATTGTCAGTGCCTTGTAAATTATTTCTTTGCCTGGTATTTTCAGTAAACTAACCCCTCAGATGGGAATTATATATATTCCTTTGAAATTGGAGCATTTAAAATGTTAGCTGTAATCCAAATTGTTATTCTGGATTGTTCTGACTGTATGAATGTTTTGCTGCAATAACATACTATTATTTAGCTGGTTGTTGGTATATTTATTAGTTTTACTCTTTCTCAGAAATGTTAGACTTCAAATCTAACCACCATTCTGGAGGTTTAAGATTTGATGCTACATGCTCAAACAGGACAATAATGAAACCTTGGTGTTTACCTTCTCTTCAATCTTCTGATGCACTATTCTTTTCCAGTAAGACCTCTGCAGTTTGGGGCCTTGTTAAGTTTGAAGGGAGCATAATAATTTATGCAAATTTGTTTTGACATGTGTACCACATACCATTGTGCAAAACAATGGTTTGAAAGAAATCTATCTTTGATTCAAGAAATTTCATCTTTGGGGAATGACATTTCACTTAATATTTCTTTTCTCACATCAAACAGTGTCTTAAGTAAGAACAGCTCAAAAATAAGTATCATGAAAGGAAAGTAGGATTATCATATAACACTTGAACCTGAATTGCTTGCAGTTTATCATGGAATTGCTTACTTTGACATGTTTAATGAAAAAGCCCACTTCACTGTGGAGAATTTTATATTTACTTTTCGATAAGAATAATTATGAACTTACAAATAATATGTTCTTTTTCTTTAATTAGAACAATCTGTTCTGAGTGCTTAACTGTAGTTAATATGAATGCTTAGCTATTGCTGCATGTTTAAATGAAAATGCAGAATTTAACGTTTAGCCATGTTATATTTTGTCTAAAAAAAACTTGGAACAAACTGACCCAGCTCACTACCCACCCTGAGAATGGGTAACAGTAAGGTACAGTGAAAATTTCTTCACTATTTTAAGATTCTACCCTTATCTGATTAGCATGCCTTCTGCCATGAGTCCCTTAGCATCACCATCTCCCTAAAGAAGAGAACAGTTGTGGTAACTTGTCCTGTGCTTGTGGAAGCTAAAGTTGAGCCTCACCACACTTTTTTTTCCTTCTTCTTTTTTTTTCCCTTCTTTTTTTTTTTTTTTCCCTTTTTTAGAATTATTAATCAATACACAAGTATCTTTGTGAATGTAGTCTTATCTTAATTGCCTGATCAGTTTGACAGCAGTATCAGTTAGGTTTCTTTAAGCTCATACGAAGAGTTCTGTCAAGGTTAGCACAAAAATAATTTTGATTAGTTCCTCAATGCAACAAATGATAGAGGAAGCAGTTTACCAATAAAATGCCCATGGGGAGCACGCCAATATTTTTTTATTTGGTGGGTGTAATATCATTATATGTTTAATAGTGCTCTGAAATTCATAATACTTATATGTTGTCTCTAATGGGAAGCTACTATGGTACTAAATGTACCCTCATCATCATAATGTGTACTAGTTGCTCATTATCATGTATAAAAATCTGCAAATGGGAGGCAGGCATCTTAAAGCCCATAAGTGAAAGTTATAAAATGAGATTTATTTTAACATTTAGATGTGTTTCAAATGTCTTATTCCCTGTCATGTTGTCGCTGGTGTGGAATGTTTTCTATTACAGAGTAGCATTTCTCTCATTTCATGTAAATGTAAATATTTTTAGGGATCTTCTATGAATGTTCTTACATTTGAGTATCTTATTAAGACATTTTATAGTATGAGAAGTTTTAAGTATTTAGTATGATTAATGAAGGAGGATCTGGATTAAATGAGACTGCTGTTATTCTCACAAAATTCAGTCCAGTTTCAGTTCCTGGCTTGTTACTGTCCCAGTTGACATGCAGTATGCCTAATGGTGTAACATGGATACTTACCAGCAAACTAAAAAAAAATAGCTAACTGCAGTCACATTTACATCAGATGTCCTGAGAAAAAGTTTCATACCATAATTGAAAATATAATTTCAGTAAGCTGTTAAAAGCAGTGTTACTTGGTAAAGTTCTTTGGGCTTTTTTGTGGTGGTAGTGTTTTGATTTGGGTTACTACACTAATTTGCAAATTGAAGCTAAATCCATTCCAGTAGCTTGAGGCAGCAGAGATAGGAAGTAAAACTTGGTTTACATGCTGATATAAATGTTTCTAGAGCACATAAGTTTAATTTAAATTGGATGAAAGCAAAGAAAACTTTCATGACATTTCCTTCTTATGTGTTTGTTTGTTTTTATCAGGGTGAACAACTGTGTAGGATTCTCCAATTACAAATTTTTTCTTCTCTTCTTGGCTTACTCACTACTGTATTGCCTTTTCATTGCTGCAACAGATTTGCAGTACTTTATCAAGTTTTGGACAGTAAGTACTCTGATCTACATACTGTCTTTTAAGTGTGTGGAGTTACCGCTGTGCAAAAAGTCAAAGATTTTAAGGGGACCTACAGAAAAGGTAAAGGTGGACATTTTTACAAGGACATGTAGTAATAGCACAAGGAGAAATGGCTTTAAGCTGAAAGAGGGAAGATATTGATTAGGTATTAGGAAGAAATTCTTCACTGTGAGGGTGGTGAGGCACTGGGACAGGTTGCCCGAGAAGTTATCAATTCCCCATTCCTGGAAGTGTTCCAGGTTGAATTGGATGGGGCTTTGAGCAACCTGGTCTAGCTGGAGGTGCCCGTGTCCATGGCAG